>NW_028227256.1:4232500-6632500 GCF_978045245.1 Mus caroli
TCTGTGCTGAAGCAGGGGGAAGCTCAAAAGAATAAGCGTGTGATCCAATTCACATCTACTTATTTCCCATAGAGAGGTTGTTTTTAAACACAATAATTGGGATGCATGCATGCATGAATTTATAGAAGATACAAAAGCATGCATAAAAACAATTTTTTAGCTTATCTATTATTATTTAAAATGATGGTATGCAATAGATCAAATATTAATATTCTGTAATAACCAAATTAATTGCTGTTTGGAACAAGGAACAGACACTTAGGTTTTTGTTTTGTTTTTCCTTTTATTCATTCTTTTTTTTTTAAATTAGGTATTTTCCTCATTTACATTTCCAATGCTATCCCAAAAGTCCCCCATACCCTCCCACCCACCCACCCCCACTTTTTGGCCCTGGCGTTCCCCTGTACTGGGGCATATAAAGTTTGCAAGTCCAATGGGCCTCTCTTTCCAGTGATGGCCGATTAGGCCATCTTTTGATACATATGCAGCTAGAGTCAAAGAGCTCCGGAGTACTGGTTAGTTCATAATGTTGTTCTACCTATAGGGTTGCAGATCCCTTTAGCTCCTTGGGTACTTTCTCTAGCTCCTCCACTGGGGGCCCTGTGATCCATCCAATAGGACACTTAGGTTTTTAAGAAACAATTTTTGTTATAGTTATCCCAAAGTATATGAATTTATCTTATAATTCTTTGTTAGCACCACAGTGGCTTAATAGGATGCTGAAACTGTGCTATAAGGTGAATGCCACCTCGGCCTCGCCCTTGAGAGGCATTACTAATAAAATACTTTCCACTTAGGAAACAATATACACTGAAAGATTCAAACTCTTAGCTTCCTGATTACAGCTCACTAGAAGCAAAACTCTTTACAAATATCAGAATGTAAAGGAAAAAACAAACTATTAAATCTATAACTTTATATGAAGTAGGCAAGCCAGGTTGTAATGCCTTTATAAATTCTACAGCCCGATTGACCGTTTTTTTTTATATAAACTTAGAATTTAAACTTTATTTAGAACAACATCTGCAAAGATGCTCTTACAGCTAAAAGGAATTCTCTCCTGAAAGTTGGGGGCGGGGGGTGAAACGGGGTGGTGGTGGGGGAGGGGTGTCTTAGAACTTCCTGAGTCACAGTTTGTGAAACAAAGGAGATTTCATGCCAACTTCCCCGAGGCTGCTCTGAACTTGCATTAAAGCAAACATAAGAAACATTTTCCTAACTCAAGCATTTTGGCCCTCTTGTAATGATGACAGATTTTAGAACTTTTAAGTTTCTTTGCAATATAGACTATAACTATAACCTTGGGAAATCAAAACCCAATTTCAAAACAATTTACCACCTTAAGTATCAACATTAAAACTTCACTACTACATTGCGAGATATGGCTGCCAACTTATATCTATGAATGCATGACAGTGCAAGCTTTAATGCTTCATTAAAGAGACCTTGCTTTAAATCTTATCTTAATCCTAATTTCTAGGATAAGAATCACATTAAATATTATCTCAGCTAGAAGTGTCTTAGGACGCCCAGTTTTTTGGCCCGCTTATGCCACGTGTTTGAAGACTCCTAAGTTACCAATTTAAGGCTAACCTTCTGTTACCAATGTAACAATTATTTAATCTTAGCCAATAACTTATGAGCTGATTGTGAAGACACGCAGAGCACATTATCAGTAAAAAAACCAAATGAAGCAGCTACACTAGACCAATCCGAGAATATTAATTTTTTTCTAGCTATAATTATAAAATAAAAAGCACTTTGTCATTAGCTAAACGCAATAATCACGAATGCAGTGAATTTTCTTAGGACAAAACCATCTATCAGCTATTTCGCCCCCAAACCATGAGGCTGTATCCTTTTTTTAAAAAACATTTTTTCCAGCAGGGGCCCTCCTGCTGTGCCTGATCCTCATGTGGCCACTCTCTTGTTAAACCAGCAGATAAAGTTTTAGGTGCCTTTATTTTCTAACATGAAAACACAGAACATTTAATCATTCAGATGGCTAGACACGAACATATATGAATTGAACACATGGACAGACCGGTGCACCAGACATTAGACAAGACCTTAGACAAAAACAGAAAGAGGGCAGAGAACTACTGCTATAAGGGCCAGAGAAAAAAAGGCAGGGCATCTTCTAAAATTTCTCTCTGCTTCTGGGACATTTTCCTCCCACCTGATGCAGTTTCCGACTGGGGCCAATCTGCCTAATTATTAAATCCCTTTTATTAAACCCTAATTTCTCTCACCTAAAAAAGCAGCTTCTGGAAGCTGTGGCCAACTGCCTGCCTGTTGAGTTCCTAGTTCCCGATAACTCACTGCTGAACTTAAGTGAATCCAGCGCATAGGTTTAGCTCTGTTCCAGCTTAGCCCATACCACACCTTTTGCCTGTTGCTTCTCCAATACGGATTTTCTTTAACTCTTTTCTTCTTCCATGGAGCTCCAAACCAGCAGTGCTTCTTCCAAATGTCCTCAGCCTTTTCCAGGTCCCGTGTTGGTTCACCAAATTGTTGGGGCCCGCTTGCGGCTCTAATGTCCATGTTCAAACCTGGAAGACATTTTGGGACTGGAAGAGAATAGGTAATCTAAGCGGGTAGAGAAATAATGGAACCAAGACAAACTAGTCTGCTCAAGGTTCAAATTTTTAATGGTGGACACGCTTTATAAAGGAGAGGGGAAAGCCCATTCCCGCCAAATCATCCTTGGAGCCCAGCTGCAGGTGACCATGTGTAGGATCAGATGTAGACTCCGGAACAGCTAGGCCGACTCCCAGCAGGTAGCAGCAGCAGCAGTGGCTGAACAATAGAGTGATCCAGGGAGTCAGGCTCTACCCTAGGTGATCTCCTTAGTGGTAAGCAAAGTCAAGGTCTTGCTCAGCCTGCTTCAGGCTTGTGGGAGGCTACACTATTCCTGCACAAATATCATGACCAAGAAGCAAGTTGGGGAGGAAAGGGTTTATTTGGCTTACACTTCCATACTGCTGTTCATCACCAAGGGAAGTCAGGACAGGAACTCAAGCAGGTCAGAAAGCAAGAGCTGATACAGAGGCCATGGAGGGATGTTCTTTACTGACTTGCTTCCCCTGGCTTGCTCAGCTTGCTTTCTTATAGAACTCAAAACTACCAGCCCAGAGATGGTCCCACCCACAAGGGGCCCTTCCCACCTTGATCAGGTAGAGGCATTTCCCCAACTGAAGCTCCTTTCTCTGTGATAACTCCAGCCTGTGTCAAGTTGACACAAAACTAGCCAGTATACTCTACGTTTTGCAAAGTTCTTTGTCTCTCACCAATTAATTTGTATCTCCCTTGATAACATCCAACAAAGGCCTAAGTCCTCCTGTGCTGAGCTTAAGGTGAGGTCTTAGCCAATAAAGATCTTTTAGAAGCATTTGAAAATAATTTGAAATAAGCAAATCATCTTTCCTTTCTTGAATTTTCTGTACCACAAGTTTTCTAGGATATAACTGAGGGCCTAAGTAATGAAAAAGATACTGCATCTGAATCTTTTCTGGAGCAACAGCTACTCCCCATATAATAAACAATGCACCCTGGAAGATTCAAAGTCATGTATTGAAGCAGAGACCATTTTTTTTTAACATAATGTAAGGCTATTATTAGTCATTTCTAGAGGCAAAACCTTCCAATGATTATAAACTCACTAGAAGCAAACCCTTTACAATTACCAGGATGCAAAAGGACAAACATCTTTCCAAATTCATAATAATTCTATATGGAGTAGGCAGGTCAGATTGTAATGCCTCTAGAAGTACCGCGGCTGCATTGACCTTTCATAAATGTTAACTTTGAACCTGGATAGGTCTGTAATAATGATGTTTTGGCTTAAAAATAATTCCCTGGGGGCAAGGAGAGACTGAGGCCCCCAAAACTTCCCTAGGCAGGGTTTGCAAAACAAAAGAAATGCCACACAAGCCTTGCTGAGGCTGCTCTGAGCTTTGCATTAACTCAAATGTAAATATTTCTTAATATGATCATACATACTGCCTGAGTCCTGGCTCAAAGATTATCCCTCCTGCAGTGAGGACAGATTGCAGAAGAGCAATTCTACTCTCTGTCTTTGCCTCTTATCTTTGGACACTTTCGTAAAATGATTTATACTTAAACATTCCTTATAACCTTGGTGCTGTGAAAGCATTGTTTGTACTGTAGTCCCCTGCAAGTCAGCAACCATAGCCAATTTCTGCACAAAGACGAATGAATGTATCCAGTTTAGTCTGTCTTTGCTTTGTATAGGCTGGATGGCAGCAGAGAGCTGCATTAGCATTCTCATAAGACAATTGTGTAAAAAGAAAAAAAGAACCCCTGCTCGAGAACCTCCAAAAATTCTACTACCCGTTTTTAGTAGTGTATCCACAAAATCCTGAAAAAGTTCATCAGGGGCTGGTTTGTTAACAAATACATTCTCACTGAAATTTCCTTTCCAATCTTGGGGGTTTACATTTTGCTTCTACCACAGTATCCAATTAAGCTTGTGTAAAAGGGGCAGCAGGCCCATACTGGCCACATCTGTTTTTAACTTTTATTTATTCTAGCCATCATCCTAATTACAAAATATGGGTGAGTCAAAAATCCTAAGCTTTCGATCAAACTGCAAATGCAGCCAATGGAACACTGGCAATTTTAACCATAATCTTTAAGTTTCTTTTGCAATATTAAGGCATAACCATAACGTTTAGAAAGCACAACCCAATTTTAAACAATCCATTCTCTTTAAAATCAATACTAGAAGCTTCACTTTCACGTTATGACATTACGATGTTTGACTACCAATTCTTATATGTGAATGCATGACAATGCAACTTTTAATGCTTCATAAAAGAGGCATTGTTTTAAATCTTATCCCTTATAATTACATAAAATATTATCCCAATTTAGAAGTATCTCTTGAGGCCTGGTTTCCTGGGCTGGTTCATGCTATGTGTTGTTTAAAATGACTCCAACCCTGAGTTATCAGTTTTAAGCTAACATTCTTATTACCAATGTTATACCCTTTTAATCATTCCCAATAACTTATCAGCCAAGTATAAAATGCTTGCTCTATGACCAAGACATGCAGCGCATATTTATACCTTTAAGATTATTTAGAAACCAAATGAAGCAGCTACACGGATCTTATAAATTTGGACCAAAGAATTTTTACTTTTTTCTAGCTACAATTTCAAGAGAAAAAGCACTTTGTTACTTGCTGAACCCACTAATCATAATTGCAGATTTTTCTAGGAAAAAACAATTATCAGCTTATTTGCCTTAGAACTTGAGAAGCTGTTGACCCCTCTTAAAAGCAGCTTTTCAGCAGGGCCTCTCCTGCTGTGCTTGACTCCTGGCTAAGGGTGCAGGGCAACTTAAATCAGCCTCTGTTGTTGCAACTGAGACTGAGTCAAGAGATAGATATCCAGGGAAGTTTTAACCATTTTTTCTTTTCAACATAAAACATAGAATAGTCATTCAGACAACGAAACAAAAAGAGACATAAATTGACACAAGGATAGATTACACCAAACACAGACAATGTAGAGAGGGTAGAGAACTTGATGTAACCAGAACTAAGGATGTCTCCTGATTTCCTTCTGTCCCTGGAGAGCTCTGAAATTTATTTTCCCTCCCCATCCCGTCCCTTCCCCCCCCCCATGTCATTTGTATATCTAGCATTCCCCCCCTTTTCAGTTTTTTACTCCTTTTATTTTATGCCCTACTCCTCTCACCTGATGCAGTTCTTTACTGAGGACAAATGCCTGTTTAGAATTTTCCAGTCCCATTTTCCAATGTCAACCCCTAGCTGATATCAGTGTTGGGCCAATGCTGAATCAGTCTAGTCTATATCCTTTTTGCACCTTCTCAATCAACAGCCTTCAAAAGATGAAATTTGTAGCACTAACATTAATGCTGTATGTTGCTTACCGTTCAGTATACCATTTTCCTTTTTTGTGGTGCCCCACCAAGACAGTCATTCTTTCCGTTTTTTGAGGCCCCTCCTGCGGCTGTCACCTGTTGCTGCCAGTGGCCACGGGTTACTGGGTTCCTGAAGGGAAAGCTGGGGCTATATGGAATGGACGGCGAGAGAAATAAAGAGCTAAGACAAAGTTCTCTGATCAAGGCCCAATATTTACTTATGAGTCTGAACTTATAAAGGGATGGGGGGGAATTCATCCCCCACTGTGCCAGGATCTTGTTCCTTTGTCAGGATCTCATCAGGAAGACAGGTTCAGCCTCTCAACGAGTAGTGGCATCTTGGAGGAAGCAGCAGATGTAGCAGGACAGTAGACCTTACCTAAGTTGGAAGACTCCATCCTAGGTGGGCTAGCCGGCTATGGCAAACACAAGGTCTGAATCAGCCCACTCAAGGCTGGGGGGAAGGTCACAACACCTTATGATATAATTATATCTGGTGTGACCACACATCATAAACAGTAACCAGGTTGTAATAACATCTAACATGATATTACTATTGCTCATACAGCTGCAGGGGAATATCCTCTTTACAAGATGGCAGCTTAGCTTTGTGGGCTCTTGCCTTGAGGTTACCAGTCCTTTAATTCCATTTTATATCTTCAATTTGGTTATCTCTTTGAACACAGGATTTAGTTCTATTTTACTTCCTGGTGCCCCTTTAATTCTTGAACCATACATTTTGAATTTTTCCTTTGTCAGCTTTCTACATTTGATCAAAAAACCTCTTTAAGAGTGAACTGCAGGATATTCTATGCTAGGCTGTTTTGAGATTTCCTTTGTCAATGCATTTAATATAAATCTTTTTACCTTGGCTTCAGGCAGACTCCTTGGACAAGGGCAAAAAAGTAGCCATATTCTTCACGTCAATATCATAAGAATTATCTTTAGGCAACATACTAAAACTATTATTCTGTGAACCCTCTTATACCAGGCACCCATAGTTCAAATTATCCTCAGCACCACTGTCATCCATATTTTTACTAGGATGGCCATTAAGCCCCACTTGCAGCAGTCCATTGCTTTCTTTATCCAATATCCCAAATCCACACTCCTCCAAACAAAAACATGATCAGGTTTATCACAGCAATACTGAAGTACCTGGTACCAACTCTGCCTTAGGGTTTCCATTTCTATAAAAAGACACCCTGACAAAAGCAACTTTTATAAAGGCAAACATTTAATTGGGGCTGTGACACACTTCCTCCAACACAGCCACCCCTACTCCAAAGCCATACCTCCTAATAAGGGGCACTTCCTTTGTGCCAAACATTCAAACACATGGGGGCCATACCTATTCAAACCACTACAGTTGTTACTTTTTATTAGAACTCTACAGTTATTTTTAAATGTAAGAAGACAGAAAGAACATCTGTGAAGCAGTGGTCAAAACTAAGTTTTAATCTATTTTGTTTAAAGATTTACTTATTTTATATAAGTGTATGTCGCTGTCTTCAGACACATGGTTGTGAGCCACCATGTGGTTGCTGGGAATTGAACTCAGAACATCTGGAAGAGCAGTCAGTGTTCTTAACTGCTGAGCCATCTTTCCAACCCAGTTTTAGTCTATTAAGCTGCTCTAGAAGCCTTATTCTCACACTATACCACCTTATATTGATTTGTATCCCATGTGTTAAATCAGAGGGAGTGCAAGTGAACCAGTCCCTGGGACCTGAAGGACTGCCTACACAAAGCTTGTAATTCTCTGAGTTTGTGATCAGGTGTGGTTCTTACCTATGCAGTGACCACATTTACAGAAGCCTTTTCCTCAGCATGTGCTTGCTACAGTCTTGTTACAGGGATTCAGGCAGAAGCTGGGAGAGTAGGGCATCTCTGGCTTGGTAATATGCAGTTAAGGAATAAGATGCCACTTGGGGGTTTTGTTTCTTTCCTTTCCTTTCCTTTCCTTTCCTTTCCTTTCCCTTTCCCTTTCCCTTTCCCTTTCCCTTTCCCTTTCCCTTTCTTTCTTTCTTTCTTTCTTTCTTTCTTTCTTTCTTTCTTTCTTTCTTTCTTTCTTTCTTTCTTTCTTTCCTGTTTAGATCTGTTCCCCATTTTTTTTCATTTTTTATTAGATTTTTTTTTAAATTTACATTTCTAATGTTATCCTCTTTCCTAGCTTCCCGTCTGAAAATCCCCTATTCCCTCCCCCAATCCTGCTCCCCAACCACCCACTCCCATTCCTGGTCCTGTCATTCCCCTATACTGGGGCATAGAATCTTTACAGGACCTAGGGCCTTTCCTCCCATTGATGACCTACTAGGCCATTCTCTGCTACATATGCAACTAGAGACACAGGTTCCACCATGTGTTTTCTTTGATTGGTGGTTTAGTTCCAAGGAGCTCTTGGGGGGAGTGGGATACTGGTTAGTTCATGTTGATGTTCCTCCTATGGATCTTCAAACCCCTTCATCTCCTTGGGTACTTACTTTCTCTAGCCCCTACACTGTGGACCCATGGAAGGAGTTACAGAGACAAAGTTCAGAGCAGAAGCTGAAGGAATGACCATCTAAAGACTGCCCCACTTGGGGACCCATCCTATAAACAACCACCAAACCCAGACACTATGGTAGATGCCAACAAGAGCTTGCTGACAGGAGTCTGATAGCTGTCTCCTGAGGGGCTCTGCCAGTGCCTGACTAATACAGAAGTGGATGCTCACAATCATCCACTGGACGGAGCACAAGGTCCCTAATGAAGGAATGGGAGTTCTTGTCTCACTCAGAAATGAGGATAGAGGATAGGCGAGAATTAGAACATTCTTGTTCAGAGAGGGGCAGTTAGAGTTTTCTTCGGAAAGTTAAGGCATACTTGAAGCAGTTACCCATAAATGTAATTTTGCTCCACACTTGAAGAGTTAGGTTCCTTCAAATCCTCATATGTTGCATTAGAACATCACCTTTGGTTTTAAAGTCAAAATAAATTATGTTCTGCTCACTTAACTGTCTTCCCAGAGCTCAGGATATTTACAAAGGACTCAGCACTGTCTTTGTTCCTGTGTCGAGAGAAGTTGAAAAGAAGAAAAAATAAGCTTCCCAAATCTTTTTTTTTTTTCCCACAGTCCACGAAGGCTTTTTATTTATGCTTTACATTTAAAAAAAGAATCCCAGGATTTCCCCTCCTGTATGTTTTCATCTTGCCTCTTCATGGTCCATGATGCCAGCCAGGGTTGTCAGCACAATGAAGCCAAACTGCCGTGATGGGAGCAGGTTGTTCTGCCATTTCTCTAGGTCTTTGAGTTGAACATCAAATCTAGGGCTTATAACTCCACACTTGTGCAACCTTCCTGTGAGGTTCACAACAATCTTCCCAGCTCTGTGATCATCAATGATCTAGAATTCACCAATGTCCCCTTGCTTCATCATCACAGTTAAGAACCGAACGATGACTTTAGAACACGGCCTGATGAGGACCTGGCGTTTGCCTCTCTTCTCAGCATTGTTGATGCTCTTGAGAGCATCTGCCAGAACATTCATTTGCACCATGGTGGCGGCAAGGGAAGATGCCAGAAAGAGTGAGCTGGGCAAACGCATGGAATTATGGGGCCCAAATCTTTTACCTTTTAATAATGAACTAAATACCAAACCATTACCGTTACTTCATTCTTACAGCTGCTGATTCAGGTGAAGGTGGCTCCTCATTAATACTTTTTTTTTTTTTTTGGCTTGGGGATTTATTCCTATTTTCCAAATAGAAACTGTAATATAGAAACTATAGTTCTAGTAAGAGCAGTAATACATACATATAGTTATCCAACTTAAATAATTTTCCTAGGCTCTTGAGTAATTCTTTCATTATCAGAATTGACTAAGGAGAGTCCCATAATCATTCCAGTGCTGAGAATACTGCCACTGTGGTGTTTTCTACAGCGTGCACTCTTAAAGGTGAAGCAGGCCACAAGCAGGGAACTCATTGGCAGCTTGTTCTGAGGGGCTGCTGGTTAGTTATAGTGTGTGCTACCATCCTGTTTGGTCTGCATGCCTCTTATTGCAGGATGGTAAATGATCCTTATTTAGAATGCTTACATTTCCTTTGCCCTCAGAAAATGTTCACGTATTTCCCCCTTCTGCATTTATATGTGTGCATGCTTTCTCTCATTTCCTCTTGTTTTAATCAGGTATGGTTTATGTACTGGAAATCTTACTATTTTCCTCTTTATTTTTATTCTGTATGTATGAGTATTTTGCTTGTATGAATGTCAGTGAAACTTGTGTGTGCCAGGTCCTTTTGAGGCCAGAAGGATCCTCTCAAACTGGAATTACAAAGGGTTGTGAGTAGCCATGTGGGTACTGGGAATTGAGTTTGAAGAACAGCCAGTAAGTACTCTTATAGAAGCTGTCTCTCCAGCCTCAAGTTTACCCATTTTTAAGTCTTCAACTCAGTGAGTTTTTTAATGGTAACATGGTGTAAACTGCCACAGTCTAGTCTTTAAAAACCTCTATTAGGCGGTATTCAGTAGTTGTATGTTGTTGTTATTGTTTTTGTTTATTTATGGTTTTGTAAGCATTTATTAGCATAGAATGTTATGTTTCTTCAGGCTCTGTAAGGACTTCTTTAGAATGGTCTTGCCCCAGCTCTTTGTTCTTGGTGAGATCAAACATTCTGCAGATGGCATGGTTCATGCTAAGGGGAAATTCTGGTTTTTTACATTAAGCATTGGTTCTAGTCTTGATCCTCTACCCTGTGTTTTAAAGAAAGACTTCTGTCTTTTTAGTAACTATGGAGAGTGTTCTTGAAAAGTAACTTGGTTACGGTTGTGCGCAAATCTCTCTTGAGAATGTTTTCTCTTATTACCACAGTTAAGCTGTCAAAGCGCCATGTTGTGTACACTGTGCTGCTTAGTCCTGTATAGTCATCTGTGTGTCTTTTTTTCTATCCTAATGGCCTGTACTGCATTATTAGCATGTTTTTTTAAATTTATTTTAAAATTCAGTTTACAAAATAGCAGGCTCCTTTGTGACGTCTTCCTACCTACTTTCTTCCTCCTGATTGATTTTTGCCCAAGCTCCTCCTGCCTTTTCTTTTCCCCAATGTGCCCTTTAATGTCTCATGTTCCCTTTTCTTCTTGGCTCCCTTCTTAAAATTCTTTTCCCTGTGCCATGGACTGCTTTCCTGCTTTTGTAGCTTTTATTCTCCCATTTTGCGCAGAGTGTAGTGATTAGAATCTAAGAGCTACCTATGTGAGAAAGCACGGTGTTTCTTTCTGATCCTGAACTACCTAGCTGTTTTTGGTATTAGTATCTTTCCAACCTGGATCATCTGTAGAGCAAATGGTCCTCTTTGCTTTTTGTCAAATTTAGTTGTAAGGCTCATGAGAGCAGTGCTTTTATGACCCGCCCCCGCCCCGCATGAGTACGGGCCTTTGGTGACACTCTGTGAGTGTAGTAGTGACTTTGTAGCCCCATGAGTGTACTGTTTTTGTTACCTACTGTGAGTGCAGTGCTATGATGATATCCCATGAGTGTAGAGCTTTTGTAGTCCCTATGAGTGCAGCACTTTAGTGACTTCTCCATGAGTGCGGTGCTTTTGTGACCCCATTTGAACAGTGCTTTTGGTGTCATTTGCAGATCTGGTGCAGAGGAGCAGAGATGTTGAGTCACTTGTGTGTGTTCCTAGCAGAAGTGTAAGAACTCTCTCCTCTTGCTTGTGCTGAGCAAGAAACTGCATTGCACGGAGGCCTGTGAGTGGAGCTTGAATCATAAATATGACAACAGTCCTTGGTGCTATCATAGCCAAGTCCTATTCTGAGCTCATTTTAGCTTGTAAAGTTAAGTAGGTTCTACCAGGATGAGATTTTAGTTTGTAAGATTAGATCCTCTCCCTCTCCCTCTATCTCTTTGTATCTTTGTTTCTGTCTTTCATGCGTGTACACACACACAGAGAATGTGCAGAACATCATTACTAGAAAAATAGGTTATTTTCAGAAAATCACTGGTGTTTTGCATCTGTTCCCCTGTTCATGTGAGAGAATTCATGGACAGCTCTTGTAATATAAAGCTCACAGTTGTACAACTGTTCCTTTCTTTGTGGTACAATCACATTTAGGTTGTGTTGACTGTTGAGCTGAATGCATCGAGTAGTGGCAGGAGTTAATTGTAATTCACAGCCATGCTTGGTTTGCGGGGATGGTTTTGTTTTTTCTGGAACTGGTGCTCACATTCTGTTTTGAGTCTGCCTTCTGACAGAGTCAGCCCATTCCAGTCTAGGAAGAGAGGGAGGTGCGTGTGCGTGTGAGCATAAGAGTATTTCATGCGGTCTAATGCAGTCTTATTGATCATATTCACCCCTCACTACCCTCTCTTCTGCTCTTGCTGAGCCTTCTTTTCATGACTCTTCCCCTCTCTATCTTTGTTTCAGACAAAGTTATGTGAACACAGTAGGGATTCCTTACTGGTGCATGGGCACCTTACCAGTATCTATACTCCTGAACAAATCAATACCCCTCCCCTGCTAATAGCTCATCAGGGAGGGTTAGGGCCTCAGGAGCACATCTCTTTCCTGCCTCAAAAGCATAATGTTAAAGGAACAGTCATACATAGTTCTTGCACAGGCATTTACAGCTGCTGTGTGTACCCGAAGTCAGTGTTTCGTAGCATTACTCCCCTTTCCTTGGGTATCTAATTTCCAGATCTCCTTGTATTGTCTTTTTGTAAATGACTTGTTCACTTAAATAACAGCAACAACAACAAACCTTTGTCTTTAGCCTATATTGAAGAATGGATCTCTCTTTTGTTTTGTTTTGGTTTCAGTTCCATCGAATGTTATAGAATCCATGAATTTCCAGAACCTCAGGGTTAACTGACCCATGTCTAGACACGGAATTCGGAGAGTACTCAGTCTTTAGCCTTACAAATGTGCTCACATACTATTTCTTCAGGATACATAGGAAATTACCCTGTCCTGAACTCAATCCTTCCCTCAATTCTTTTCCATACAATACAAAAATTTCACTATATTCTCTTTGTCCCATGTTCCCTTTCTTGGTGAAAGTGCAGTTTTCTTCTGAACTATGCAAGGTAAAGACTTGAATATCAGCCTTTTTAGTCTCCTGCTGTGGAGAAGGCAACAAACTCACTTCCAGAGTTTAAATCCTCAGCATATCAGAAGGCATGCTTTGAAACAGCTTTCCTTTTTCTTCTTGCATTTAATCCAACGACCATCCCACTTCCACTGTAATGTAAAACCCTGAGGGCACCTTGATTCTTTAAAACATAATATTTATGTGATCTAATAGGGATGAAAGTAGGCCTGAGACAAGAAGAAATGTTGTCTTACAGAGAGAAAGGAAGTATGTAATCAGTCTGAAGATTTTTCTATTAAATTTGTTTTTAATCTAGTATATTTGTAAGATTTACTAGTTGCCTGATAGTAGTTTTGATATAAATTTGCAATTTCTTTCCTTTATCATACTTCTGTGAAGTATTTGCATTAGACCCTTATCAGCTGCTGAAAATACCTAATAGAGAATCATAGCACTTTTCCTATTAGTACTTCTTCATTCTGCTCAATAAATTCACATTTCAGCATGAGTTAGTCATTTCTGGACCTGGATGCCTGCAGTAAAATTGAGGTAGGCAGCATTGTAGTAATCTCAGTACAGAACAAGAGGCTTGAAGTTCAAGGCTAGCCTGAGCCACAAAGTAAGACCCTAACTCAGAAGAAGTGGGAAAAAGCCAATGAAAATGAATTTGGGGGAAATTAATTTTGTTGGATCAAGATCTGTAGCTATGTAAATTTTTTTGAAAGCTGGAGAATCATGACTTTAAGAAAATCCTTAATTACATAGCAAGTTCAAGAGTTTAAAGCTAGCCTGAACTACAATGAGACCGTCTCAAGCCAATAACAAAAACTCATGAGGCACTATCTCAAGAACCCATATATATAAGAAGTGAAAATGAAGTAAAAAGGAACTAGTAGTTACCTACATAGATTTAGAAGGGTCAGGTGCCTTGTAAGGTGTTACTGGCAAAATCTAGGATTTTTTTTTTTTTATGAGACTTTGCCAAACCTAGAAGAGAGAAAAATTTCTCATTTTCAGAATAAACTATTACATGGCGAGGCTTAGGAAAAGTTGGACAGTAGTTGCCTTTAATCAGTGTTAGGTAGAATGTGAGGAACTGTGACAATCCCACACACCTATCCATGTTTTGTTTTATTGGCAGGGATATAGCCCATGTAGTTTAGGCTGACTTTGAGCTTACATGTGTAGCCCAAAATGATCTTGAACTCCTGTTCCTCCTGCTTTCACCTCCCAGGTGCTGGAATTAAATACATTTGTCACTAAACCTGGCTCTGACATGTGCTTTGACATATTATACTATCTATAATTCATTTCTTTTACCTGTCACAGTCTACAAGTTTACTTATACTTCCTAAAGTCTTATCTTATATAATTATAGTTACTAGTAATGAATATAATTTGTTAAAAGGTATTTTAATATATATAGTTTAATGTCATTGACTTTATATTGGTATCATAAAAACCAAATAACCAGTTCATGTACTCCCCCTTGTGGTAAATATTAGGGTTAGGCAAATGATTTCTTATATTAATATTTGTTAACTGTTGGTATTACTTTTCAAATGAAAACAGGGATTTGAATGGTCCAAAACGCTAAGAATCACTCAGACTACACTGGGCATGATGATACATGCCTATAATGCTCTCCTGAGACAAAAAGACTGCTGAGAAGTCAAGACCAACCCAAATGGCAGTCAGTACAGGTCAGGCAGCGTTGCATAGACCCGTGTGTGTGTGTGTGTGTGTGTGTGTGTGTGTGT
The DNA here is from genome assembly GCF_978045245.1 of Mus caroli. Lineage (NCBI taxonomy): Eukaryota > Metazoa > Chordata > Mammalia > Rodentia > Muridae > Mus > Mus caroli. The sequence continues at coordinate 4,247,246 of NW_028227256.1, forward strand.
GTGTGTGTGTGCATTAGATAATCAGATTGGACTATGTATAAAAATGAGGAGGTATATTTATGCATCAGAGGCCTGGTTGTGTGTTATTACTTTAGCCTGACTAGGCCACGCCCCCGAGGGATTGCCTTTGACCTATCTGCAGTAGGACCCAGGCATGATAGCTTTAAACAGGTCCAGTTTGTCCTACTTAAGTTTCCAGGTTACTGACGTGCTGCCATCATGGCGGAGAACTACTTCTATAGGCTTTAGCGTTGTTCTTCTAGCGTTGTTCCCTAACCTGGTCTGTAAGTGGGACTGGGGCTGCATCATAATTCTGCTGCTCTCGTACTTGTCTTACACGTTAGAGCAAATGAAGTACTTTTAAGTAAGCAGTGGCTGATCCTCAGGATCAGTCACTTAACCCTAGGTTGTTCCACAGGGAAGAGCAAGCAGACAGTTCTGCCTTAATGTTCTCAAATAAAATTGTACATCTGATCACTTCCTCCCTTCAGTTTTTCCAGCTAAATGTTAGTCCTTTTGTCTGGGTTGTGTTTTGTGAGTTAGCTCTAAAAAAATGTCCACAGCAGAATATGCTTCATTTGTGTAGTGGAAAGCTCTTGGGTTTCCTTGATGGCTGCCCGATAGGTGTCTGTGTACCCACATTACATTGCCCCAACTGTGGGATATCACATCAAAGTGACGCTGCTGTAAATAGAAAATAGTTACTGTATTTTGCCTAGTAATTATTGACCTTTACACGTACACTTTAATTATCGAGGAACTAATGAATATGTAAACTGGTTAGAGCTAGGAACAATTGTTAAAAGAAGATAGTCTTCAGGTTTATTATATTAGAATTTTGTTATTTTTGTTATTTATCATAACTGAGCTTAAGGCAGTCTTAAAGATGATTTCTAATACATAGAATACCTACATATTTTGTAGTAACTCTTATTTGTTTTATTTATTTATTTTTTCATCTGTTTATATATTTATTTCATTCATGTATGTGAGTTCACTGTCACTGACTTCAGACACACCAGAAGAGGGCACCAGATCCCATTACAGATGGTTGTGAGCCACCATGTGGTTGCTGGGAATTGAACTCAAGACCTCTGGAAGAGCAGTCAGTGCTCTTAACTGCTGAGCCGTCTCTCTAGCCCCCTCTTATTTATTTAACACACTGATTCTGTTCCTATTTTCTCTTTAAAAAGTTAACTGTTAAGTGTTGTATCACGTGTTAGTAATTTGTCTTTATAATTGTATATCGAAATGAAGCCCTTATTATTTCATAAAAATCTGCCTTGGTGTATGTGAATAATTAACATTGGATTGTATTGAATACAAAGTCACATTTACATTTCCTCTGGAGTAGTTTTTTTTTTTTTTTTTTCATTGCCAACTTGTACTGTTTTTGATATATATGATAATATATCTTTAAAAATCTAAATGTTCATAGTTTTGTTTTTGTTTTCTTTTTTTTTCCTTTTTATCCTCTCTCTGGATCCTCTAAAATAGCAGCACATGCTTTTACCTGCTGACTGCCTCTCCTGTCCATGAATTTTGCCTTTTATTAATATATTTTATCGTTTAAATTTACTCCAATGTTAATGACTTCTTGATTAACTGCTAAAGATATACTTCTATATTGCTTTAAAATTAAACAATGCATTTCTTTTTTCCTGTGATAGGGTCTCATGTAACCCATGTTGGCCTTGGCTAGACTATGTAGCTGAAGGTGACATTGTTAAACCCATGTGTGGCTTTAACATTTTGTGTGGAGGTGTGATGTGGGCAGGGCACATGCATGCCATGGCATACTTGTAAAGGTAGGAGGACATCGTCACTTTCAGTCCTCATCATTGCACCTTGTTTGAGACGGGATTTCTCTGTTGTTCATTGCTGCATAGCCAGACTAGTTGGCCTGTGAGCTTTGGGGGTTCTCACTCTGCCTTCAGTCTGTAGTTACACGTGCCAGTCAAGGAGCCTGGATTTACGTGGGTTCTGAGGATTCAGAATTGGTTTTCTACACTTGCATGAGACTCACTATTCACCATCTTTGCAGCTCTAGTTTGTTAGTTTTTGATTGATGGGTTCTGCAAGCTTATGAGCAAAACACATTTTTACAGTGTATAATGCCGAGATGTATTTCCTACTGTAGACCTTCTGGTGTCTGTTTTCAGAAGCGACTGGTATACTTTCATAGTTTCCTGTGTCTTATTTTCCTGTGGTGCTATTTCTGAGTTTTAACTATCAGCACTGTCCTGTATTAATGACAACTTGATGTGTTCTAGTTGAGAACACATTCTGTTACTATAGTAACATTGCTATTTCATTTCTATATATTTTTTTTTACCATTATTGTTTTTAAGTGTGTGTGTGTGTGTGTGTGTGTGTGTGTGCGCATTTGAGTATGTGTATAAGAATGCAGGTGCCTGTGGGGCCAGAGGTGTCAGATCTTGGAGCTTGAGTTACAGATGTTGGAGCTGCTCAGCATGGGTGCTGGGAACTGAACCTGCAGGAGCAGCACATGCTCTTAGTTGCTGGCAGCCTCTCCTGTCCATAAATTCTGCTTTATGTTAATATATTTTTATCTTTTAAATGTTAATAACTTCTTGATTATTAAGTGACAAAGACAGGCTTCTTTGTTGCTTTAAAAGTAAACAATTTCATTTTTAAACAAATATTTGTATAAGCTATGAATAGAGTATATTGTGTGTGAAAATAGTTCTTAATATGTTACTGAGGAAAAATGTTGTGTCAGGTTTGCTATGGGGTTGAGGCTTCCAGCTTGACTTGTTGCTTCAGTCTGCTGAGTGCTGGGCTTACACCTGGACCACCACCCTCTGCTCTTGAAATTATTAACTGTCTTGTATTAATATGATATGAGAAACAAGTTAGGTGAGAAAACATTAGGAGATTTCATTAAGGTGGGTCTGGAGAGATGGCTAAGTAGTTAAGAACACTTGCTGCTCTTCCTGAGGAGCCGTGTTCAATTCCTAACACTACATGTTATCTCACTACTGTCTATAACTCTAGCTCCTAGGGATCACACAGACATACAAAGCAACAGTGCATATAAAATAAAAATAAAATATAAATACAAACTTTTCCTTAAGAATGCTGAGAGTGGGAGAAATAGTCTTCCTCAGGGAAGAGCACACCAATTGGTTATCCAATACCAAATGGTCAGCACTAAAAACATACATACAAGTAACATTATATAAACTGAGAAGGTTGTTTTTATGCATTTAGGAATATATATATGTACTATATATATATATATATATATATATATGCATATGTACTATACATATATAGCCATGAGTTTGAAATTCAGGAGAATGGAAGGATTTGGAGGGATAGGAAGGGAAGGGGGAAATAATGTAATTATAACCTAAAAAAATAAAATAAGTAATTAAAGACACTTTCTGAAATATCGACTTAATGTCTAAAAGTTGCTAACTTGCTTTCAGACAGTGATGGACGCATCTTTAAGGATCAGCCTGTCTGTGTCCTCTTGACCTGCTCTTGTGTAGATTAGGCAGCGTGACATAGGAATGGGAACCTTTGGTTTCAGATTCAGAGCTTTTGAATTTGTTTTACCAGAAATATAGAATGCCAGCAATATTTTTGTTCATGTCTTACTTTTTGTATAAAATGTTGGAAAAGCATTACTAAATTCTTAGTGGATAATGGAAGTACAAGTTTCTCAGATTTTATCTTAATGGAGCATAGAAGGTAGAAGCAAACTTAGATGAATTTGGTGGAACGATTTTCTTACTGTTTATTACTAAGCAATAGCAGTTTGATATTAACTTTTTAATTTTAACTTTAAATGGTACTTGAAATAAAAGTAACTGGATGTGCCCTCCTATACCTGTAAAAAGACCAGGAGAACAAAGTTAAGACTACTTTAAAACAATTTCATCTCCTGACAACTGCAGATTTAAAGGTAGAGGAAGACGAGCCCACATTTTCTATTCCCCAGCTTCAAGTATAGGTGACTGTCTACAGTGCAGCTTTAACTCGAACAAGCTTTAAACCAAATACTTTCATTATTATTTTGTTATACTTTATTATATATTTTTATATGATTATTTTATTAAGAGGTTGGACAAGTCTTTTATTGTCTAGAATATATGTCAGTCATATTTATTACCCCCTCACCTATCTGACTTCCTTCCGAGCGCTTTTAGGCTTAACTTCTCCCACATATATTAACTCCTTTGGAAACTAAAGTTTTACATCTAATTTTGGGAGGAGGGTTTAGTTTTTAAATGAATCTTCAATTTTTCCGGTTTTTAGTATTAGGGATATTAAGGAATGTTGAACTGAGGTTTCTGTTTTCAGATAAAGTGCTAACCAGTGTATCCGTAAGGAAACAGAAAGCAAGTGCTTAGATTGCCTCCGCTTGCTCACTTGTAAAAACAGTATTTCAGGTTAGTCGGACAGTGACCGCAAGTATCTAATAATGCAAGTATCGAATAATTTTTGTACTATTTGAATATCTAAATTTGCTCATTTGTAGTTGATTTTTTTTTTTGGCTTTTTTTGTTTTTGGCTTTTTTTGTTTTTGTTTTTTTTCAAGACAGGGTTTCTCTGTAGCCCTGGCTGTCCTGGAACTCACTCTGTAGACCAGGCTGGCCTCAAACTCAGAAATCCGCCTGCCTCTGCCTCTGGAGTGCTGGGATTAAAGGCGTGCACCACTACACCCTGCTGACTTTTTCTTAAAGTGGTTAATAAAGATAAGACTGATAATGTATTGTGACAGACGCTAGAGAACTCTTTCAGTTACAGATTCTGTAAGGAAAATTAATGAACTCGGCATGGTAGCACACATCTTTATAATCCCAGCACTCCAGAGGCAGAGGCAGGAGACTCAGGGAAAGTGGGGGCTATATAGAGAAACTCTCTCTCCAAAACGAGAATAAGAAAACACAACCTTCATAGGAAGCCATACAGATTACAGTAAAAGAATGTAGAGCACAAAACCCATTGGGTTCCATTTTAGATGATGAAGAGAGCTTGATTGTCAACTGCAGTCATGCACTGAGTAAGCTCTCTCCCCCAGCCCTTTTAATGCAAGGTCTTTCCAGCCATCATCTTGTGTAAAAAAAAGTATGGTGTGAAAAGCATGAAGTTAACTGGAACTCTTAACTGCACTTCTGAGAACCACCAGACTTTGAATAAAGTGAACCTGCTATGGTAAAGACACCTCAGTTGGGTATGGGCAATGCATATTTCCTCTTGCTATTCAGGAAGCTGAGGCAGGAAACCCACACGTTAGAGACTAGCTTGGACTGCATAGTGACTTGAAGGCCAGTCTGAGTAAGCAAGTTAGTAACAGAAGGCTGGAGGTGCAGAGTGCTGACTAGGGCACAGTCTGGTTCTAATGTCAGAACGACAAAGCAACACCACTGCACCGTAAACTTGGGGATATGCGATCATTTTGACCATAGCGACTTGCCAAAAAACCTGTCTTTGGATGTGTGTAGATTTTAGCTTTAATCTATTTTTACATTTGTGCTCACTTCTTCCTCTTCATAGAAAATAGGTGCTGTAAACAGGTTTCCATTCCACTGTAAAATCCAGGTGGTAGCCGTTTGCATATTTCTTGCCCCTTTTTAATGCTGTTGATACATAATTGCACAGAAATTAGAGTTCTTGGGCATATCATTAGTATTTTTGTAAAAATGCTTATATAATTAATTACAGGTCCTTTTGGAATAAATCATGGGATTGAACTTCATTCAGATGTGGTGGAGTATGCCAAGGAAAAACTGGAGAGCTTCATCAAAAATAGTGATAGCTTTGATAAGTAAGTATTTATACCTGTAGTTTGGGTGTGAAACCAATTAATGAATATGTATTGTATGCCTATTCTTAAACAGTATCAGATCACTAATCCTGGCTAAATGAATATAGTAGCAATCCCTGCTATACAGTAAGAAACACCATGTAATTTTTTATTAAATTGTAGATATATACGTGATTACTGATCTTTTACTTATTAAATGTCAAACTTTTGGATAGAAAACAAGATGTTTGTGCTCACAGTACTTCTCTGTACCTGGTTTTGGCCTTTTGGATGGTAGTTTTAAGTCTGTCTTCTGTTTGTCTATAACTTATATGCCAGCATACAGAGGTCCTTCTTACTCCATAATAAATTTAGTAGAAATTACTGTATAAATACATTTGTATGTGTCATGTGGGGTTGTGTCTGGGAAATGTTTTATAGAATTGTTTACTTCTACCCAGGTTTCTTTTTCCAAGATGTATTGCATAGGTGTTGATCCTTGGCTAGCAGCAAAAGTGAAGATTTGGGGTATAATCACGTTGAAATTCCGCCTTGACAGTTTTGTGGAACAAGGGCTCTTTTGGTTGAATTTGAAATAACTCCTATGACTTGAAATAGCCTACTGTATGTAGGGCTGTAGTGTAACCTATTTCTGTATAGCGCATTGTAGTTTCCAATAGACAAAGCCTTTAAAGGGATCAGAAGCATAGGCATACAACACCGTTACCATACAACAAGGTTTCAATGTAAAAACTCACCCAGACTTCAGGCTTGGCTTTTTAGCAGGGGCCTCTCACTTATCCCTAGCTCTGGCTGTAAATGCCAGTGGGAAAAACTGTAGGGGGATCTGGGCCACTACCCAAGGTTTCATCTCAAGAGCACAGACATAGAGGAGAGTTCCAGAATGTATTTGAGTATCTTCCTTTTCTGCTTTTTTGCTCTCTTCCTTCTCCAGATGCCCTTGCATTCTTTTGGTTTTCTCTTTTGTGAGTTCGTATCTATCCTAGTGTGAAAAACGCTTGGACTGGTTGAAGGCAACAAAACTGAGCCCCACAGCACTGCCTCAGCTCCTGCAGTAGTCTAGCAGAGGCTTTGTGCAACAGATTGTAGCTGGATCATTAAGCACTTCAGGCAGGATTGAGGGAGTTGAGACGCTCAGGTTATTTTTGTCTATAATATACAAAATAGATTTAAGTTGGACAGGTAAATTATCGATCTGTTGAACAACTTTTCTCTTTGGTAGATTTATTTTACTTGTATGAGTGTTTTGCCTACATACATGTGAGTACAGCCACATACATGTCTAGTGGCTACAGAGTTCAGGAGAGGGCATCTGATTCCTTGCACTGGAGTTATAGACAATTTGAGAGGTGCCATGTGGGCACTGGAAGTCTTTCCAGCCCCAGAATAACTTTTCTTTAGGAGTAATTAACACCTAATTTATACTCTCAGTTATTTTCAATTGCTTACTGCATTTATTCCAAAATAGAAACACGTTTAACAGAAATCAAAGTTATTCGCTCAAGTTATTTAATAAGAAATTGATATTAAACTTTAGCATCTGTTTTTGTCTTCATCATTTTTTTCCTCTCTAATGACTAATGTGGTTGCTAAGTTTTGAGATATGGGCAAGATTAATTTTTAGTTATTGGGTTTTTTTAATTGTTTGATTTTCTGTAAAACATGTTTTAATATTGAAGCTTAACTGCCCATAAGAAATTTTTGAATATATTTTAACTTAAAAAGTATAAAAGTAATATTAAAGGCTTAAAAATCTCTGATAAGGTCTGTTACATATGAGTCGTGAGTACATTTCATCTGTTGATATATGAAGGTTCAATTTCTGATCCTTATTCAACAGACTTAAGGAAGACTTGAGTCACTAAGGCAAATATGTTCAGGTTTGTTGCTGAGATGTGGTTTGGGTAACAGTGAAGAAAGCTATGATTTCAGTGATTTTCATTTTGTGTATAGTACAACAAATAAGTTTGAAGGCTATTTAGATATCTAATTTGTTATTTATTTAATGGTGTGTGTGTCTGTGCTCACTCATGTGAGTGTGGACATAAAGGTGTGCACACACGTGTGTATATGTGGAGACCAGAGATTGATGGCCAGGAATCTCTTTTCTTGATCACTCTTCATCTGTCTGTATGTTTTAGACAGGGTCCCTCACTGAAGTTGAAGCTCATCAACTCAGCCAAGTGTGTGCTACCATGCCAGGCTTTTTACATGTTTCTGGGGGATACAAACTCCAGTCCTCATGAACATGACAGGCAACCCCTGGTATACCTCCTCAGCCCTTTTTTTCTCTTTATGTCTCAAAAAAAAAAAAACAAATGTTTTCACATAATTGAAAAATGATCAAAATTTTTCTGTTTGTTTTTTTGAATACTGTTTTACAGTTTTTAAAAATAATTCCTAAAATGACCCATAGCATTTGGCGAAAAATAATCTATGACGTTGAATGTTTTTGCTGTTCTACTTAAAATCATTAACCAGGTATTTATCATAGTTGCTGAAGTTTTACAGCTTATTTTTGAATCATTTTTATGTTAATCCATTCTAAAGAAGATGGATCAATTTTATTTTACTTCTTAGCAGGTGGTATTGTAGTCAGGTTTCTATTATTGTGATAAACACTGTGACCAAAAGCATTCTGGGAAGGAAAGGATATATTTCTTTTTATAGCTTAATGTCCATCACTGAAGGTAATCACAGCAGGACCTCAAAAGCAGGAACCTGGGTAAGGAACTGAAGGAAAGGCCACAAAGGCGGCTTCTTACTAACTTGTTCCCTGTGGCTTTCTCTGCCTGCCTGCCTGCTTCCTTTCCTTTCCTTTCCTTTCCTTTCCTTTCCTTTCCTTTCCTTTCCTTTCCTTTCCTTTCCTTTCCTTTCCTTTCCTTTCTTTCTAGATTTATTTATTGTTATACATAAGTACACAGTAGCTTTCTAAAGGCCAGCCAGAAGAGGGCATCAGATCTCATTATAGGTGGTTGTGAGCCACCATGTGGTTGCTGAGATTTGAACTCAGGACCTCCAGAAGAGCAGTCAGTGCTCTTACCTGCTGAGCCATCTCGCCAGCCCTCAGCCTTCTTTCTTATTGCAACCTAGGACCTCCAGCGAATAGCATTGTCCACAGTAGTAGTAGTCTGGGCCCTCCCACATCAATCATAAATCAATAAAGTACCCTCCACAGACTTGACTACAGGCCAGTATGATGGAAACATTTTTTTTTCTCATGTTTCCTCTTTCCCAGAAGACCCTAGCTTGTGTCAAGTTAACAAACTAATCATAACAGGTACGAAATACTACTTATTGTTCAATATCTTATATTGAATTTAATCTTATTCTTGTATACAAAGAGTAGTACTAGGAAATTGTTTCATTTTACATAAAATAGCAACTGGTATAAAGTTATGTTATCAAAGTTCATTTGGCTACTTTTTTATTTTTTATTACATAATTTGGTTTTGGTAACCAGTTAGAGGATATATTTTTTTCTTTCTGTCATACTTGTATCTTGATGATTCTTTAAGTTTTTTTAATCTTAAGATATTCTTACTTTCTTTCAATTAAAAAATTAGAACATTTGCAAAATGTAAGAAGTTTCTTTTGTAAACAGTTTCATATTTAATACAGTTATGGATATGTGGATATGTGTATAAAAATAGAGATCAAGGAAAGAGGGTCATTAAAATTTGTGTTGATATCTTATCATGTCTAGAATTCAGTAGTGTTGATGAGTTGTATGTGTTTTAAGGTGCACTTTGAAGGTTTTCTTACTTATATGTGCTAGAATCAGGATGAGTTCTCATACAAGAGAGGGTGAGAGATCTATTAACTAACCAGTGTTAGAGTATCTAATATATAATGTAGAAATACGTGTGTGTGTGTTTGGTGTACAAATTTGGGTCTTGTGTCTTAAATTGTATTTGTTCTTTGAGTAAAAGTGTCCTTAATATATGTCCATTGGTTTATGTTAGTTCTGCATGAACAGATACATAGCTCAGAGCAGCTCCTCAGTTTATTGTAATTGGATCTGGGAAGCTTGAATGAATGATTGCTTATTATTCATTCCTTTTGAACTGGTCTTTTTACAAAGGTTTTCATAAATACAAATAACTAGATAAATTTTAAGGATTCCTGGGCTCAATGGTCTCTGAAGGTAGAGTCAGTGGTTTTGCCTCTGCAGGAAAAGATGGCTCCATTCTTTTGGCATGTTTTAGTAGCTTTACCCTGCTGTTGCCAATTTATTGACCTCTAATAATCTCCATATATGACACAATATTTTTATTGCATCTACTTCCAGGAGTTGATTCTTACCTTCCATTATGTTGGTCCTGGGGATCAAGCTCTGGTTGTCAGATTGGGTAGTAAGCAACTTTACCCACTGAGCCAAAGTTCATTTGACAGCCCTCAGAGACCATTTTTTAAAAGTTCACTCTGATCTAGATTGGTATTGGGGCCTTATTTGTTGAGGTTGTTGTTGTTGCTGCTGTTGTTGCTGTTGTAAGATTAGGTGCTTAGTTGAGGGGCTCTCTGCAAGCACGATGGCTAGGCAGTAATGGTTCACAGGAGGCAAGAAGGAAATCCACTTCAGCAGGACTCAGTAGCCGGGGTTGCTTCAACCTCTAGAATCTGACACTGAACAGTTTATTTTAGGCATGTTTAAGCACAGGACAATTATGGGGGAAAATAGATTCCTGATGATAATTAACTCTATCCCACGTGTACAACAAAGCTTAAGACATGCTTACCTTGAACCTCTTTACAAATTACATGTGACCTTTTCCATAAAGATGGGCTCTATTGACTAAGAAACAATGTTCAAGATAAGGATCTAGGAAGAATGACTGAGATAAATGTAAAACTTTTGTGGAGTCAGGTGAGGCCTGGCTCTACAGATAGATACACCTACGTCCAGTTTTCCTGGCTGAAAACAGGTATACATCTCTTCTTTGAAGAGACAATCCTGTGTGCTAACATTCCTTCCTGAGTGCTTATCTGTGAGCACAAATACCTCATGCCTTCTAGATTTAGTCAACAAAAGGAGGAGGAAGATGGGGGAATCAGATTACCCTCAAATCAGTAAACAAAATACATAAACAAAATACATAAACAAAATACATAAACAAAATCCACCTGTCCTGGTGTGAATACTTGGGTGATTACTGTAGTTAAAAAAGATTAAATTGTAAACTTTGACCTAATGAAAGAGCTTGTCACTAGTAAAACACTTATTTATAGCTATGCAATATGCATTTTTAAAATACATATTGTGCGTATTTGACTCTTTGGACTCCTACTCCATTATGTTCTATAATGTCATTAGAGCGCATATGTTTTCTCCAGATGACAAGAGAAGATTTTAGAAATGCTTTTCAAATCTGTATCTTTATCCTACATAGAATGTACTGTTATTACTATATAATTGGGCACATAAATGAGTCATAATTAATGAAAAATGTAGTGTGGGATCTGATGAGAAAATCTTTTGTCTTAGACCAGTAGTTCTGAACTTGTGGGTCACAACCCCTTTGGGGATTAAACAACCCTTTCTTTTTTTTTTTTTTTTTAAAGATTTATTTATTTATTATATGTAAGTACACTGTAGCTGTCTTCAGACAGTCCAGAAGAGGGCGCCAGATCTCGTTACGGATGGTTGTGAGCCACCATGTGGTTGCTGGGAGTTGAACTCTGGACCTTCGGAAGAGCAGTCGGGTGCTCTTACCCACTGAGCCATTTCACCAGCCCCTAAACAACCCTTTCATAAGTTGCATATTAGATATCAGTGCTACGATTCAAAACAGTAGCAAAACAATTACAAAGAAGCAAAGAAAATAATTTTATGGTTGGGGGTCACCATAACATGATGACCTGTATTAAAAAGAAGATTAGGAGCCACTCTCTTAGATTCTTGTCAGTTAAAATTGATTGATTTTTTTTTTTTTTTACTTTGTTTGTCCTAGAATTGAGCTGCTCCAATGAACTATAGCCTATCCACTTTAAGCTTTAGCTACAAAATGTAAAGTGGCACTTTTATGTGACTCATGTATTTCCTTCAGATAAGAATCAGGCAATACCACTAATCCTAAACACACTGGCACAGTCAACTAAGAGAGGACTGCTTAGCTTCATCAGGTGAAAAACAGTACATTCTTTACCTTTGGTAGTTTTCAAAAGATATAACTGACATAGAGCAATAATTAGTATCCTGGTTTTACTTACAGTTTATTAAAGGTTTACTTTTTACAGTGATTTGTACTTGAAAATTAAGTACTTCTGTATTCAGTTTTATCACTGGAGTATTTATTATGTCATTCGTTTTAAAGAGAATTGTATTGAAATCATTTTGCTGTTGTGACTGGTTCATTATCCTCAGTATTTCTCAGTACTCTTCAGATGTTTGTGTATTTTGCTATACTAATAGTGTCCAGAAATAATTTTATACAAATATTGCAAGTTGTAAGCAGTTTTTTTTTCCTTTTACTCCCAGTGGTACTGAGGATTAAAACTCAAGGCTTTACACATGCTGGATCATTCTAACACTAAATTACATTGTCAGCATCTTTAAAATATGGTTTTGAACTGATCATGATAAGACATACCAGCAATCCCAGCACTTGGGAGATTGAGGCAGGAGTGTCACTGAGTGTTTCAAGCTAGCCTAGGCTTCAGAGTCAAACCCCGTCTCAAAATTGTTCATTTCTTTCTTAATTTTCCATGTCCCCCTCCCCTTTTTGTGACAGGGACTTGTTAAATTGCTCAAATCAACTTCAAACTTCTGACCCTCCACCTCAGGTTCTACAGTGATGGGGTTGTAGGGATGAACCACAGACCTTGTTAGATAATTTTTTTTTTAAAGATAATATTTATTTATTATATGTAAGTACACTGTAGCTGTCTTCAGACACTCCAGAAGAGGGCGCCAGATCTTGTTACGGATGGTTGTGAGCCACCATGTGGTTGCTGGGATTTGAACTCTGGACCTTCGGAAGAGCAGTCGGGTGCTCTTACCCACTGAGCCATCTCACCAGCCCTAGATAAATTTTAATGTGACAAAAAGTCATATTGTTTGGGACAGAGAATCCTTAAAAATAGAGAACTATCAATTATATATATTAACATCTGTGCAGGGAATAATATAATGGCTTTAAATGACTTAGCTGTCAGGTTTTCTATAAAACACTTAGTGACTGCTTCAATAATGTAGGTTTCTATAGTGCCTCAGTAATATGAGTTTGTTTATTCAGTGCAAACAAACAAAAGCACTTTATATACTTTCAACACTTTGCTTCAAATAATTCCTGGGTTGTCCTAGATGAGTCTGATGCAGTTGGAAGGGAAAACACTTGAAAAGGTAAAGTCTTTGTTTTCTAATTTTAATTCAACAGTTTAGTTATTGATTATAAGGTATTTGAATGATATATTTCAAGATCAAGACTTGCGTTTAGCCTAGCAGACATTTTTAAAGTGTCTTATTTTTAACAAAGTAGTCATTTAAGACTCAAACTGTATTTTAATGAAATGTTTTAAGAAAAAGATTTTGTGATTTCATTTGTCAGTTTGTTTCGGGTAAGATATGAGAAGGTAGGACTCTTCCCCAGGTCTTTGAAATTCCTTTATTCCACTGGAATAATTGTCTACAATTTCAATGACATTGTCCTCTGGCATCTAATAAATTAGGTGCGCAATTGCTGGCCCCAACTTCACAGTGTATTGAAGGGGAATGTTGTTTTTTCTACTCTCAGTCAGCTCCTAGACCTAGACTATCCGTCTAAGAGGGAAGCTACAGGGCAAGGCTAGGTCACCCTGATCTCCTAGCTGCTTTTCAAAAGAATTATATGGGCAAGTTGGCAAGGTCCCTGCTGTGAATGAAATCATCTGTCCATCTGAAGAAGAAGATAATCCAGCATGCACCTCTAAAGAAAACCACTGCTAAGGTAAGTGATTGGAATCATGGTCTTCCTTTGGGCAAGTGTTTATGTTCTCAGCCAAGATGTCTATATATTTTGCACTCTGCCATAAATTATTTTCAGTGCACAGCTTAGTAAGAGCAAGTGAAGTGTGTCCCTGTGTGGGAATCTCAAAATAGTCATTGTATTTTCAGGTTTGTTCATAATAAGCCTCAGAGGAATACATTCGTGGACATTTCAAAGGCTTTAAGACTCCCCCCCCCCCCCCCCCCCCAGATAACTTTAATGTTTAGTAGTGTGACTCAGGAAAGTGACTTTATTTAGGAGATTCAGTTTGGGAATTTTTCTAAAAATAAAAAAGTATCTGCCTATTTTAACTTAAGTACAACATTTTAGCAAGCATCTAATTTTAACCTAAAAACCAGAGAAAGAACACCTGAACCATTCTTAAATATAACTGCATACATATACTTGTCTATCATTTTGGTAGATTTGTTACATTTCTCAGGTTTCATGTGTATGAAAAGATGGGATTTGCATTTCCCTTCCCTTTATATTCTAACCTGAACTACATGTATAATTTATCAGTACCCATAGTGCTATTTTATACACAAAAGTCCTGGACAGTTTATTGCTTAGTCTTCTAGATTACACAGAAATTGTTGTTAAGGTTTAAAGTGTACTTTGCATTTGTACGTTTTAAGAAATTTAGGTGTGGCACAGCTTTTGGAATAGTCAACAACTAAGAATTGTTTGTTTCTACTCTTGGAAGAATCAATAGGAGTTATACCTGGTTAATACTATAACACTGCTAACAGCCACCATCTATGTCTTGATTCAATTATTTAGTTATTTTTGTCAATCATATTAATAAACATATCTATAAATATGTGCCAACATTTAACAAGGGTATATTTTAATTCATACGATTTTTGAGAAAAAGGCCAGCAGTGGAATCTGTCATTCTCCAGCTGATTGGTATGAATTTAGTTCATGAATGCTGTTGTAAAGGTATTGTGACATTACTGAGGTGGTTCTGACTCTCCACAGAATCCGCGTATGCTACACAGAAGCAACTGAAGGTTAACTTTTGTTCAAAAAGTTACTCTCTGTCTATATGTAAAACTTTAAAATGCTAACAATATGCAACTTTAGTTTTTTCTTAACTTTTTTCTTTGTGAACTTTTATTACAGGTAGCAAATATTAAATATAATAATTAAGTATAATAAAGAATGCTTGAGTGGGAGATACTTTGGGGAGACATTTCTGTTGTTTTTTTTTTTTAAATTTATTTAACACTGTTATGCATTGGTAGCCACTTGTATATTTGGCTTACAAATCATTTTGTTTTTTATTACCAACATTTTCTCACAGTTTTAGATATGTCTCATTTTTATTCATGGAAATAGTACGGTACTTTTGGGATTTAAATTTATTTTTCTTATTATATTTTATTTATTTTGTTTTGGGTGTGGCGTGGACTTGGGCAAGAACAACTTGCAGTGTCAGTTTGCATCCTCTACCATGTAGTGCCGAGGTCTGAACCCAGGTCATCAGGCTTGTGCGCAGGTGCTTTTAGCCTCTGAGCCATCTTACCATATCTCCTAATTCTAGTAGGCTCCCAAATTTAAGTGTTCTCTCTAAGGAAATTAGTGTGTTAAAGTATAGTAAATAAGTGAATTAGAAGTCTGTTTCATTTCTATCAGTGGACATTGGAAATTAGAAGAGAAAAAATTCAGGTTATTTCTAGAATAATGAGCAATGCTTTTAGATATTCAGTTATATGATATTAAAGGCAAGAGTTAGTGTGATTTTTTTTTTTTTCTTTTCCACATGTTGACATAATGTATGTACAGTGTTGCAGTTATCAGTCAGCATCATGATCTGTGAACCACTATATCCCTTTTGAGTGCAATGGGCCTTTCCCAGCTAGCACCATGATCTGAACTACAGCATCACTGTAGACTGCAGTGGACACTGTAGAGTGCAGTGGACTCATACATTCACGGGAACTTTATTTCTAGGCAAATCTCTTTTTGTTTTGTTTTGTTTATTAGGTATTTATTTCATTTACATTTCCAATGCTATTTAGGCAAATCTCTCTTTAGAGCTTAAATGTTTTGGTTTTTGGTTTTGGTTTTGGTTTTTGGTTTTTTGAGACAGGGTTTCTCTGTATAGCCCTGGCTGTCCTGGAACTCACTCTGTAGACCAGGCTGGCCTTGAACTCAGAAATCCGCCTGTCTCTGCTTCCCAAGTACTGGGATTAAAGGCGTGTTCCACCATACCCGGCTTAGAGCTTAAGTTTTGTGATCATCATATTTACTTTATAATTTGAGTTCTTATTCAAAGTTGGTAGTTAGAAAAGGTACTAATATAAAGCATATGTATTTCTTATATGTTTTCCTTAATTGAATAAATGCATTGGGAGAGGGTGGTTGTAATAGATGTTAGAGATACAGTTAAATTTAGACATACTCAGAAATGACAGAAACAAACCAAACCAACCAACCAAACAAAAGACAACCAAAGAGCAGGAAAATATTCCAAAGAGAAAACAGTATTTTAAGGAGAAAGTTCTTGTACCACCTGTCTGCCTAAGACAAGCAGATGGCCAGTTGTGTAATATTTTGTCCTTTGTAACTATGTAAACATTGTCTAGTGGTATGCAATGTAAAACTATTATTTAAATAGCTTACTTTTTGTACAAAGTTTTTGAAAATTTATGTGAATTTTATACATACATAAACTTGCATTGGAGTAGCCACATTTTAAGGGCTCGGTGTCAGTGATAAATGGCTGTCATCTTGGATAGTATGGCTCTAGAACTTCCAGATCAAAGCTTTTAACTTCATGGAAGCCTCTGATTTCCAGGTCTGTCTGTTTCCTCTCACGTTCATTCTTAAGGAGTCATATTCCTTCCCTATAAATGCTAAAGCACTTATCACAATTATAAATTATACTGCCATAAGAAAGTTACACTTGTCCATTTGCTTGTGTTTGCAGTGAGTACCCATAGCTGAAGTTAGCCCGGGGGTGCCTGGCTAGACTAACAGGAACTGCTTTTGGAGGAGCTTGTGCAGAGGCATACATTTTTAAAACCAGGCACACAATTCTTGAATAACGTTCTGTGGTTTTAATTATAAGTTGCTCAATTCTAATGGTGTTTTCTTAGATATTAGTTCTGCAAGCTGCCCTGGGTTTTAGCTATTTAATAGATTTGTAAAAGAACTTTACTATTTCAAAGTCTTTTGAATTTTTAAAAGATTCTGTGGATGTGAATGAAAGGATGAAGATTTTCAGATAGAACTTTCTTAGAATAACTTTAAAAAGAGCACTTAACATAAATTTAATAAAAAAAAACTATGTGATTCACAGTATGATTACTTAAAGTCAAAAAATTACATTTTGGAGCTGGAGCAATGAGTCACTGGTTTAGGGAATTTGTTGCTCTTGCAGAGTGCCCAGGATTGATTCCCAACACTCACGTGATAGCCCAGAGCCATCTGCAATTCCAGTTCTAGGGGATGCAAATGCCCTGTCTGGCACATATGTGATTCATATTATATATACAGGCAAAATACTTTACATTCAGCTATTACAGAGGAGAACATCATGAATTTTGCAGGCAAATGAATGGAACTAGAAAATATCATCCTGAGTGAGGTAACACAGCCCCAAAAGGACATACGTGGTATATACTCAATGAAAAGTAGATATTAGCCAAAAATTCAGAATACCCATGATACAATCCACAAGCTATCTGGTGGGACCTTCTTTGTATATACATATACTAATAAGACATATAAATCTAAAATGAAATTACATTTTGACCCTATTTTAAACAATTAGAGGTTGGGTAGTCTTGTCTCTGAGAGAAATTAAATATCCCTAATGTGGGTAACCTAATACTTTTAAAGGCTAAGATTTCATTGTGAAGCTGATATCTTAAGTGTAACTTGAAAGTATAGTAGACATTCATTAATTAAAGGTGGCCAGTGAGGGCCATTTGGGGCAAAGGAACAGCACACACAGACACAGGAATAACTCTTCATGGTTCTCACATGGAATCAGAGAGAAGTAATTCAGTCTAGCTTCAGAGACGTTTACACAGCTTGTAGTAGTACTTGGAAGTTGGTTTGTGTTGTCATAACAGAATACAATCAGAAATGACAGACAGCATCTCATGATGAGCACATATTTGGGAATACTATATAAGAATTTTGAGGTGCTCTTGCTTTGTAACAACTGTTTTGCTCTGTGATTCCTAACCCACCCCTTGGACATGTGAATTAATCCCTTTGAGGGATTAATTTTCTCATGAATTTGTTGCCTCCTACCATTTCTTCCTTTAAAGATGTCAGTGTCAAAGCATTGCTGTACTTGATGAGCAAATTAAAGTACAGTTTCTTTAAAGGAGCCAGCAGCCATAGTTCATCCAGAACATAGTATCCCCGTATTCTCTGCATGAGACCAAAATGATGGAAGGGAATTCTGAAAAATATAAGCAGTGAGATAGAGTTTACAGTTAAAAAATTAATTAACATGCCTGGCTCACTGTGAAAGTATGAAGTTGAGAGTACAGTGTGTACTTTTCTTAACTCCACCTCCTAGCTCTTCCATCCCTTGCTGTTTTCCTTTACCCCCATCTACAAAGACAGTAGGGAATGACGGACAAGGCACAAGACTGGTAGATTCCTTAAATGTATGTTCACTGATGTATCTAAGCTTTAGTGAATTTTAATGAGAACTAATATATAGTAAGCTCACTATTAATTATCAAAGGATATGTTTTCTGAAGTAAAGTTGATTCTGATTGAAATCATTTGGTCATCCTTCAGTGTATGCCAAGCTTTTACTATAAATTATTTCATTTGTAATAGTGGCTTAATCCTGCTCTATGATTTTATTATTACAAAAATTAAGAATTAGTTTTAAAAGATTGGATGTGGTTGGGAACGGTGGTTCATACTGTAATTGAAGCATTAAAAGAAGCTGAAGCACGGGTACTTCAAGGAGTTTGAGCCCAGCTTGAATCTAAGGTCTAAGGGGTGAAAAGAATTGTATTTGCATTGAGGTTTCAGTTTTAGTTTGCATAATAGTCTATTTTTTACTTTATTGACAGAATTTAAGAAATAACACTGAAGTCTATATAGAGTAGTCTGTTGATGTATAATATTACCAGGAACCAGCATTATGATTTAGTTTGAAGAATCTTGAAACCATATCTCCTTTTGTGTCACTTAAGAAAATCATAGGGGCCAAAGTTGAAGTTAAAAAAGCTTCTCAAAATTGTGGTTTGATGAACTTTCATTATATTTACTTCTATGCTTCACTTCTAGTAAAGTTTAATATGGCCCAAAATAGGTTAATGCTTTGTATGCTATATCATAGATTAAAAAAAAAAAAAAAGTACTTGATCAGTGTTAAATTTCACTTATTTTTAAATAAGATTTCCTAATTATGTTTTATTCTTAAAATTAATTTTGGTAGCCTTGCCTTTTCAAAGACAGGATTATGGGGATTTGTTAAGGAACCAATGTTTTGTTTAAACCAATTAAAATGTTTGTTTTTCCACATAGATTTGAATTCTGTGAACCCGCATTTGTGGTGGGTAATTGCCTTCAGATAGCTTCTGACAGTCATCAGTATGATCGAATTTACTGTGGAGCTGGAGTCCAGAAAGACCACGAAAACTACATGAAGATCTTACTCAAAGTTGGGGGCATATTGGTCATGCCCATAGAGGATCAGGTACTTTTACTGTCCTGCATTTGTCACAGGACAGTTGTAACATTGGGAATTAGGACTCTGACAGGGAAAGGTAGATTGTAACTTTAAAGAAGAAACATTTTTATAGATCTGTTTATGTATGTGCATAGAAAGAAGCTTGAAAGAGATCCTTAAATATTTTAAGCCAAGCAGATGTAGAGAGGAAATATGATGGGAGACTAGAACTCACTTGAATAGTCAGCCTCAGCCAGTCAGCCAAGCGCCTCATTTGAATGCATACCCTCTGCCTGCAACATGTCAACTCTGGTGCGTGGCTAGCTTCAAGCACTTAGCTTCATAAATAACAAAACAAAACCATACCCACTTTATTGAGGGGCTGGAAAGTTGGCTCAGTAGATAAGAATGCTAAAAAATTATTAGAAATGCTTTTGGCCAGCCTGGTCTACAGAGTGAGTTCCAGGACAGCCAAGGCTACACAGAGAAACCCTGTCTCGAAAAGAACAAAAACAAAAACAAAAAGAAGTGCTTTTGGAAGGACCAGGGATGTGTTTGAGTTGTAGAGGGCTTGACTTCCAGGTAAGGCTATGAACTCTCCCTGGCAACACACATGTACACAGAAAACTTGGGCACGCCTGGCTCAGTGTGAAGGTGTGGCGATGAGAGCAAGTGTACACTGTGTTTAACACATATCCTCACAGTTCCATGTACTTTACTTGATTTACTTGAGCATTTCTGAAGTTTACACCTATAATTACTGACTTGAGTTCCTTTAATGATGTATTTGAAAATGTGTTTTTCTTGAGCAAGGATCTTGTTATATACCTCAAGCTAACCTGCAGTGTAGAACATTGATGTCTTAGTTCATGCATACTGGGATTATAGGCATTCTAAAATTACAGATGTTTACTGAATTAATATGCTTCTTTTTGTGATTATTTAAAGCATTAAACTACATTTATCATGTATGTGTGGGTGTATATGGGCATGCCACAGAACACATTTGGAAGTCAAAAGACAACTTGTAAGAGTTGTTTTCTCCTTTGTTGTGTGACTCAGGGATGAAACCCAGGTTACATGTTTGGCAGCAAGCATTCTTACAAGGAACCATCTCTCTGGCTCTATTTGTGATGTGAGATTAAGGTTAGAATTAGAATCTCTTACTCCTGTTATAGAAGAGCATAAACTGAGTTCACTGGTATAGTCCTCCTAACAGTACTCTAACCAAACGACTGAACCTATTTCAGAAATTTATTTAGGGAGGCAGTGTTGTGGACAGATCTGTATGGATACTTGTAGAAGCTTATAGAAGCTGGGTGTAACATAGAGACGTAGTTTGTCCATATTTGGGTACTCCTTTTGTATTGAAACATCTATCTTGGAAATAGAGACACATGGCTCACTTGTTAAGAATGCTTTTTGTGCAGTCCCAGGGCAAGAGCTAGGATCCAGACTCCAGTAACAAGCTGGTTGTCCGGCAGATGCCTGTAACTCCAGCTTTCACTTTTGGTTTCCACACGTGTGCATGTGCACATACTCAACAAGGTCCTTCCCAGACCACATGTGTATGAATCTTCAATGGCATATATACATAAATTTATTCATTGTGAATTTCATATATACAAACAATTATAGGCATTCTAAAATTAGAGATGTTTACTGAATTAAGCATTTTGATCTTACTCAGTTTCTAAATATCCCCCTTCCAATGCAGATTCTCCTCCTAATGACTCCCTCCCAACCTCATGTCTTTTCTTTTTTAATAACTCAGGAGTCCAATTAGTGCTGTTCTTATACAAGTGTGTATAGCACCATTCACTGGAGAATGGTCAGCCTAACAAGGACTCCATTCCTAAAGGAAACTGATTTTCGATTTTCCTAGCAGCCATCATCTCTCAATAGATACCGCAGGTGTGGGTGAGGCCTTCCTGGATGGAAATGCTGAAATTTTGATCATCAACTGCTATGTGCCCATGGGTGCCATGGTCTTGTCATGTTGAGAAAACACCATTTTGTAGTAGTGCTATATGATCTCTGACTCTTACAGTTTTTCTGTCCTCTTTTTGGGAGGATGTTCCCTGAGCATTGGAAAGGTGTGATGTAGATGTCCTGTTTATGGCTGAGTACTCCACAAACACTTACTCTCTGGAGTTTGACAAATTGTGAGTCTTCGATAAGGACTGAGAGCATCAGTCATGATGGAGAGTTGATTACTATTTAATCTATTTAGTCAGATAATAGTAGTAGGTTCTCCCCTGGGTTCTGTAAGCTCAGACTTAAAGTAGCAGGCATGCATTTCCTGTGGAGTACATGGTAGATTTCTTGTGTTATAATACATAACTGAGTAGAAATATCTTGGTTGCATTTAAATGTTAACTTCTCATTAGCAATTATTCTTGTAAAAATTTGACATTAAAGTAATTGAATTGCTTCTTTCTTGTTTCACTCCAAATAGTTGACACAGATTATGCGGACTGGACAAAACACTTGGGAAAGTAAAAATATCCTTGCGGTTTCCTTTGCACCACTAGTACAGCCTAGTAAGAATGATAATGGCACACCGGACTCTGTGGGGCTCCGTAAGTAGATATTTGAACCCAGAATGAGTTGTCACTGATGGCATTTAATAGATCATATATATGATTATAACAAATTGAATATGGCAATAATGCAATGAGTAGGTTCATTATTATTAATTTAGAAAAAAAAAAGTCAAGGCTTTATGTAGCATGGGGCGCTGTATCTTCCTTCAAGAAACTTAGAGAATCGGATCATACCAACTGTAAACTTACTAGTTTGTAATGTAGTAGGAAGTAACTGTGGTTTATAGAGTACACTTAGATCCAGCACAATTCAGACACCAAGTCAATACAGAAAACAACATTTTATTCTAATCAGCTCCTACTGATCAACCAGGGATGTAGAGACTTGTGAGATGAACTGCAATTCCCACCCCAGCCCCTCAGCCAGAATGTTACAGAACTTTTAAGCCTGAAAACCACAAACACCACAAACATCTGTGCCAAGTTACAGTTAATTTTTCTACCAATCAAAACTCAGGGAAAAGAAACTTTCCTAGGGACATTTCCCTATGTGGTACACTTACCCTGAACTTTCCTCCCCTCCCCTCCCCTCCCCTCCCCTCCCCTCCCCTCCCCTCCCCTCCCCTCCCCCCCTCTCCTCGAGTCAGGGTCTCCTGTTCACTGTAAAGCCAAGGATGGCCTTACACTCATATTCTTCATACCTCTACCTTCTGAGTGCTGAAGTGCAAGTCCACTACATTGAGTGGCAGCATCTTTCCAAGATAGTGGCTATAGAAGGTGTTAGGCTCATGAAGAACATGAGTAGTTCAAGATCAGGAACATGTTTGGTGCCTGTGGAGGATGGATCATCACCTGGACAGTGGGCAAGTAGACTAGTTATTGTGAGGATAGCTTATGTGGGTGTGGATAGAATTGTTTGAAGGCAGAAAAATACCACAATGTGAGGAATGTGGGTGGAGGAAAAGGAATTGGTTTTCCCTTTAATGACTAGCTGAGTATGTTTGTGTTACATTATTTGGAAGGAGGGGAAGAGAGTGTGGACATTTTCTTTGGGGTATGTTTGAGGTGCCTATGAGTTTTTAAGTGCCAGGAAGCCTTTCGGTCCAAAACCTACTAAACAACTGAAATATCAGTACAGAATCTTCACTGTAAAAGATGGTGTCTGAAGCTGTGCTTGGACAACAAATAAATTATCCAAGGAAAGTAGAGATAAAAGGTAGGGAAGAGGGATTTGAGTTGGACCTGTTACCCACAAATTTAAGATAAAACAGTGAGACTCCTTAGTAAAGATGGGATCTAAGTATATGAGATGTTGGAGACCAACAAACATAGTCTCAAGGAGCCTGTGGTAGGCATTTGACCTGATCCATGAGAAAGAAAGGGGGACTACTGTTAACTAGCTTTGAATAATCATAGTTTTGTTAACCATTAAATAAAGCTTTACTACAGATGAACCTCTGATTTAATTTGCTTTTATTTCATAGGATTCTGGATTTATACAGAAAACTCATACTATTCTTAGTACTTGTTTGATTTTCTTTTTTTGTCTTTTTGTTTGTTTGTTTGTTTTTTTCTTTTTAACCATCTTAACTTGGAACTGAAATGCTTTGCTTAGTATGTGACCTGTAATAATGGTTAGTAAAGGCAGGTGGGAGTCTTGGGAAATTCATTACCTGTTTGATCCACTTCCTTACTTCTTAGCATTTGAGGGATGATAAACTCAGAGGTCAGATACCTTAATGACTGTAGTGTCACAGCTCACTTAACCCAGCAGGATCAGTGAGAGGGAAGGAGCTTAGATTTGCATAGCTCTGTTAGACTTGTCCACCCAGTTACAGGAAGCAGACACATGAGTGAGCAGAGCCTAGCTGTTTTATATGAGTTTTATGGCCGCATCAGAGACATATGTAGCCAAAGTTTTTTTTTTTTACACACACAAATCACAAGCTATTTCAGGGGAAATTAAGAGACGTGGACTCTGAGACCTTTGGGTCCTATGGTAAGTATCATTCTCTGGGTGTGTCATTGGTCTAAAGGTTTCTTCACCTGGACCCTAGAGAATGCTATGGAGACATAGTGACTACTTTTAAGGATTTATAAAGTTCTTCCATCTTGACTTTGTGTTTCTATTTTCATCTCATTTAGAAAGAGACTAAGCTCTCAGTTCTGAAAATTTTTAAAATTTTCATAATTTAGAAACTATTCTTAACCAACCTTTTAAAAATGCTTATTGGCTATTTGGTAATAACAATGTACAAGAGACAAACCACATAAAAATATCCACATTTTACAGGAAAACAAAAAATAAGAGTAGTTAAAGAATTAAAGGAGACTCATTCTGATAGAAATTTGAAATGACTGGGCTGCAGCATTCATATCCTTCTAGACTACTGAAATCAGGAATATGTGCTGGCTGTCTAGCACCTGACTCAAATGAAAATTGTCACTTGTACATGGTTTATAGTTGTTTGATGCCGTCTGCATACTCATGTCATTCTGTACTAACTAAAGTACTAGTTAATGGAAGAAATAATGATATAACACCATTTTCCCATTTTTTCAGACAGAATTGTGGCTATTTTTGATACTTGGGGTTCTCATAGCCCAGTGGAAAGTAATAAAACCCTCTGTGGCCAATGCTGCCCATGCTGGTGTTCTTACACAGCAGGAGCTTTGTGTATGGGCACACTTCTTTCTATTAGGCTTTGCAGCAGCCATGGAAGCAATTTACTCAAGACAGCTTCACATTCTTCTTTATCTGACACTTCCTTTAGGTTAGTGTTTATGTGTCTTAGCTACAAGTATGATTACATGCTAACAGTGTAACTGATAATTGGCATGAACACTGGGCTGCAGGTTATCAGTTTTCATTCACCATTACAAAAATAGAAATGGTAAATAAGACAGCCAGCTATTGGATATTTGTTGGATATGTATGAATATAAACTAGAAATAAACTTAGCAAGGGCCAGCAAGAAGGTTCAGTGGCTACAGATAATATTTGTAGAACAAGCCTAATGACTTGCATTTGATCCCAGGAACCCACAGTAGAAGGAGAAAATCAACTCCCGAAAGCTATCCTCTGGCCTCTGTGCACATGCTGTGGCATGTGCATATCCACATGCCAATGCTCACCATCACGGTACACACAGTGGGGTGTGGGGGGAACAAACAAGGCAAGGAAGACAGTAAATTAGGATAATTTGCAATGTACAGGGTCCAAATAAAAGAATCCATCATCCCCCTGAAATGCATTTTCAATAGAAGTAATTTAAGTGGGGATATAAACAACAGTCTCTGAAAGCAAATTGAGAATTCTGGAACTTGCTTTTCCCCATCTTTGTATACTAATCATACAATGAAAAGGTTTTAAAAATTGTTATTTGCTAAAATTCTGTGGAAGAATAGACTAAGTTTTCATTCTGTTAAGTCACAGTATCTATTTGTTTGTAAAACATTACAACAGACTAAAACACTGGACCCGAATCCCGCAAGAACAATACCCTTATAAACCCTGTGCTAAATGGATATAGTAACAATAAATTACCGCTCTTATTCAGTAGCTTATTAAAATAAAGATACAATTTTTCTTGTGATTTATCACAATTTTTATTTGACTTAAAAATCATATTTCTTTCCATTGTTTTATGTGGCATGTGATTTATATGCATATAAAAACTGTAGGAATATGATTTAAAGTTTAAAAAAGAAGAGGTGTATATTTAAGTTCAGGGGCAGTGATACAATAATTATAAAATTTTATGACATTGGTTTCTGTGGACTCAATCTTTTAAAAATATTTATATTTGAAGTCATGTTGGGGTTTTTTTGTTTGTTTATTTGTTTTTTAAGGAAAACCAGAATGTTTTTTATATGGTTCAACCTAAATAAATGAATTTTCTCAATCTTTCCCTTTTTTCATTTGTTGTTGTAATTGTTTATTTTTATGAGACAGTGTGTCACTCTAGCTTTAGCTGTAAAGACATAGACTTTTAAAAATTGTTTACTTTTTGTGTATGATCTGCACATATACATGTGTGGGGATGCTTGTACCTGTGCATGTACATCCATGTAGTGGCTAGAGGAAGTCCCAGCAACCCTTCTATGTCCTGTATTGCTGATACTGCTCTGAAAATGACCTTGGTTAGCGATGACATCTCAGATTCAAGAATACAAGCAAACATGTGAATTTTCTTCTCATCCTGGTCTCCCGTCTGCATTTGATGTGTTTGTATTTCACATCAGCAGCTGCCCAGAAGTTCATGCTAGACCGCAGATGTTTTAATTTGTTGTCCTTTTAGCTCCAATCCAATTTGTTTCTGTGCTGTCTCAATTTCTGTCCTATCCCTTTCTGTCGGTGTGGCCATATCCTACGTGATCACCTAAGTGTTTGACCTGCCATCCCAGACATCACCAACTACATACCATTCAGTTCTTAGCACATGAAGCCCATTCTTCTATTGTTGTTCTCTGCTGATCTCTCTGATCTATTGCTGTTCTCTGCTGATCTCTCGGATCATTTTCGTGGCTGCTAGGTGACTCAGCTCCTTAAACTCTGGCAAAGCAGTCTCCTTGAGGAGGATTTTCCCACCAGCTAGTGGAACACTGCCATATCTGTAGCCAAGAACTTCCTATGGCATCACTACTGTTTTATTCTTTTCATAATCCTTGGTTTTTCTCTTTCTTATTTTCCTTTTCACTCCTTCTCCATCTTTTTTAAACCTATCTCTTCCACATATGTGAGCTCACTGTATTCATGGACTTTCCCAGATTAAAGCAGTCATGTATCTAAATGAGTTCTTTTGTGTCTGGCCTATTATTTAACAAGTGATTTGTTAAGTAATTTGGGGAAAAATTTTGGGTCAGAGGCACAGTTCGTATCCTTCCTCCATTTTGTAATGTATTTGATGTAAGTAAACATCAGTGTCTTAAAACAGTGCCTCTTGTACTAGGGACCTGTGTTAATTTACAACTCCTATTTGATGGTACTTTGCTGTGAACAAATGTGCTCATGTTTATCTCCCCCTGCCCACTTGCCTCACTCTCTAGCCACACACACATGTCCATATATGAGCACCCTTAGCAACTTCAGAGTTTGGGCAGCTATTAAAATGTTTCATTGAATTTTTCTGATAAGTATTTCCATATAACTTACTTATTTTCTTAAGAAAAGGGTTTTTATATTTATTTTTAATTTGTGTGACTGTTTTGCCTGTATATATATACATACACAACTTGTATATACCTGCTCCCTCAGAGGCCAGAAGTGGGTATTAGATCATTTGGAACTGGAGTTCCAAATGGTTATGATCAACACTACACCCCCTACCCTGCAAACCCCATATAACTTAAACAAACAACAGTATTAAATAATAAACAGAGTAAAATCTCTCATGCGCTTACCATTTTGTCTTTATCCTGTTTCTAAATTATTATTTATTCTTCCAGAGACTATGCATACCTATAAATAGCAACATGAACATTTACCTCATTTTACTACACTGCATACCCTGCTCAGTGTGCATTAAGTCATTATATATTAAGCATTCTCAAAGCAGGTTTTTATAGTTTTATGTTTTCTAAAGTTTGTGAAGAAATGTACAGTATATAATGGTTTCTTTTTTGTGTGTGTTTGTAGCCCCGTGTGCTGTCAGGAATCTCCAAGACTTGGCTCGTATTTACATTCGACGTACACTTAGAAACTTCATAAATGATGAAATGCAGGCCAAGGGGATTCCACAAAGGGCTCCACCCAAGAGGAAAAGGAAGAGAGTGAAACAGAGAATTAATACTTACGTATTTGTGGGTAATCAGCTCATCCCTCAGCCTCTAGACAGTGAAGAGGATGAAAAAATGGAAGAAGACAGCAAAGAAGAAGAGGAGAAAGACCACAGCGAAGCCATGAAGCGTGAGGAGCCACCTCAGAACCTACTGAGGGAAAAGATAATGAAGCTGCCACTCCCAGAGTCTTTAAAGGCTTACTTGACGTATTTTCGAGACAAATAACTTAAACAAGGAAGAATGCCTACTGATAAACTCCCTTACTCTTGTAAATGTAGTCTTAATTAGGATTTAGAGAATTACTTCATTAGAATGAATTATTGCAGAAAAAAAGTCTAAGTTATTTCTCTTAATAACAGAAATGATGTATTCAGTGATTTAAAAGAGTCTCTTTCCTAAAATCTATTTTTCTTAAATCTTGAAGAATTACTGTTTTGATCTCAAAGTGGAATGGGACAATAGTAAGAACTTTGTATACAGTACTCTTTCTGGTTCTTCATGGATTTGTAGTGTTGGCAATTGAATTTCATTCTATAAGAGGTTGATACATTGTCACACATATAGGCTTATTTAAATTGCCGTTTGCATTTCTGTTATTTGAGCTTGCTTATCTAATAAGGAAAGCAAATGCTTGTAGACGTACTTACCTTACTTTTGTTCTAGACATATTCCGGGCAACATATGAGTGCAATACTAATTCAAGATACTGAGTAATTTAGCTTTAAAAACCACAGACTTCATGAAATTTTACAGACCTGAAACTTAAGCTTTTGAATCTATTGCCAAAAGGCATGGGGAAATTTTCTGCTTCTCTCATAGAGATTTTTAAGAGCTAGTGAATGTTAAAGTAGGAAGTGGCTACTTGACACAACTAGTTTGTATGGGCCCTTTGTGTTCTCAGTATTTAAAGATAATGAGGTTATCTTAACTATAGAATTTTAAGCGGTAGTATATTTAGGATTGCTTTTCTATAAATAACTATAAAGTATTAGATTTGAAAAGTCATTCACTGTCCCATTTGCTTCTAAATGCAGACGGTGACTAAGTCACATTAAGTGATCACCACTTCTTCGGGACCTCCAGCAGCAGGGGAATGATATGATCAGTTGAGGCATTTTAGCAGTGGAACTTTTCATTAAGTAGATATTTATCTTTGACAAGGTAGGCCACACTGGCTTCATCTGCTCTGAATCTTTCTAATATAAATAGTCATGGAAGTTGTATGTAGATGCGTTTGTGTTAAAATTTGCTTCAGAATCAGAGTGGGATCTCTGGGACCTATACCAAGCTCAATATCCTTCATTCTGTATTTTGTTTCTTTGATAAAATGATAATGATTTTCACTTTTTGCTTAATACTACATTCTTAAGCTACTTACATGGGGTATCAGTGATACAACAGGCTGTACATGTTATTACTAGTTCTTTCTTCCTGGTAGGGCCTGCACAGTTATTCCTTGTTAAGAAGCTGTGGGATGTGACCTACTTACTGCTTACCATCCCATGGAAGGGAAGATTTCAAGTGTCTCACTTATTCCCACCACATCACTGTCAGAGCAGCCTCTCAGATTTACATAAGGAAGTACAATCATGATGATTCAAATAGTTTATAACTCAGGTCCAATAATTCTGTGTAGGTGATAAGTTAAAACAGTTTAAAGATGAAATTGATCCAAATAATTGATAATGTTTTAATAATATGAGCAACAGTGTTATGCAAAGGATTCGTTTGACTCTTGTGAAATGGGCCTGTATGATTTTTCTTAATGTAATTAGTAAACAAACTATTATTAAGATATGGTCTATCCTGTTTCTGTCCAAAAAAGAAAAAAGACATCTCCCTCTCCCTGATGTGGTACTGGGGGTTAAACCCAGGACCAGGGCCTCTTGCATGCTAGGCAAGCACTCTACAAATGAGATATATCCCTAGACCAACATACTCTTTTGTTTTTTTTTAAATTTTGTTTAAGAAGTTTAATCTTGAATTCCTGATACCCACATAGTCTTATCTTGGAAGAGTTTTCATTTATTTTCCATTCTGTCACCCACATCTCTTTACTTTTCTCTTAAGAGCTTGATGTACAGATAACTGAAAATATGTAATGCTCAGTGATCTTATTATTTAGGAGTGTTTTTACTGATATATTTAAAGATAGATTATATTCTTGCTGTCTTCTGTTGACTTTCACAAATTGTACAGTAGATTGTCTTGATCATTGCATTTGTTGTCTTTGAAATGTATATTTTGTCATTTTAAATTCATTTACTTTTCAGGTGTGACTTTATGGTTGACTTTTAAAGGTAGGGATAGATGAAAATTTAAGGAAAGCTATCTTATCTATCAACTCGGATGCACTAGATTAAGAATATTTGGGTTTGGGCTTATTTTTATTTGAGTGTGGAAAGTTATGCTTTATAAGTAAAGAAGTAGCAAATACAGATGAAATAAAAATAAGTGGAAGAATATAAAGAAGAAAAAAAAACTAAGAAAATAAAACAATAAACAAAAATGTAAGTGAAAGTAAGCCATATGTAATGGCTACTGCCTGTGGTCAGTGCTTGAGAAGCTGAGGCAGGAGGAGTATTACAAATTAAAGGCATCTGTGGTTTCAGAGTGACTTTGAAGCCCATCTGGACCACAGAGTAAGACCGGGTTTTGTTCTTCAGAGAACATAAACAAAAGAAAGTATATGATAATTATGGGGAATAGTCTTGTGGATTTAAATATAGACAAAAATACATTTAAGTTTATCTTTTGAAGACAACAAAGAGGGCTTGAACGGATGTGTGTGGAGCTTAAGTCATGCTGCAGATTGGAGACAGGGCCTGAAGGAACATCCACCATCACTGAAATCCCTAGGATCTGGGAGCAACACCATAGCTGCCAAGGGTCTAATTTAAATCTGTCCTACTCACTGGTCAACATATTGGACTCTGGTGTTAATATAATGTTAAAATAGCTTACATGGTTAAAATAAAATACAGAAAATGTGCTGATTGTTTGAGATGAAAGTAAAAGAAAGCCAGCTAAATCATTGGGGAACTTGGGAGGAAAATCATTTTAAATAAACAAATCACATCATTATACAGCATTATCCAGTGGCCTGCCTCTTTTATTTTTCTCTTATTTTTGCGATCAATAATCACTGTACGTGTAGATATTTAGCCACTTTTTTTTAGCTCCGTCAACTTCAGTGGTTAGGTCAGTCCCCTTCCAGACACCCGACTTAAAGAGCTGAGCATTGATAAGAACAGATTGGATTTACTCAGTATGGCTGCATAGGAGACAAGAACAAGCAGTGATCTAGTGATTCACACCTGCCTTGCCTTTACTGTGTTCACAGGAGCTTTGGATTGAGAAGAATTCAGTCAAGGAGCAGGAGGTAGGCATAAGGCAAGCCTGGATAAAGTATGGTCCTGGAAGGTGTCCCAAAGAAATTCAAAGATGATTATTTCTCTAGTTTTCGCCTTGTCCTCACCAGTAATTGCTCCCATCTAGGGATAGGGAGAGGGATATTGATTGATGTCTTTCTTTTAGACTTAGGTTTACTCTTCCAAGGTGACTTATGGGACTAAGGAAGGAAACAAAGCTTTTTTCCAGAAGGAGACTTAAACTTTGAGTTTCTACATTGCTGTTCATATCTCTAATTCAGCACTCTTATTGCTGTAGCTAAGCCTTTTCAATTCTATATTAAGTAGAGTTGAGATTGGAGATCCTTCTTGAGTTCGTAGTAGTGGAAATGCTGAGTTCGCCCATAAAAATGATGTGCCTGAATGGTTTGCCATATATAGCCTTTATTATGTGATGATATGATCCTTTGATTCCGAATTTCTTCAGGACTTTTAACATAAGGGGTTGTTAAGTTTTGTCCAAAGCCATTTGTTTTTTTTGCATTTATAAAGATGATCATGTTATTCTGTCTTTGAGCCCATTTATGTAATTTCTAATACACACACATACACACACATCCCTGTATCTGGAATAAAGCCAACTTGGTTGTGGTGAAATTTTTTTTTTTGAGGTGTTCTTGAATTTGTTTTGTAAATATTAACAATTTTTGTGTCAGTGAGGGATCTTGGCCTTTTAGTTGTGCCATTAATCTGGTTTTGTTATTGGAACATTTAAAAGGCTTAGAAATATTCCCTCCTTTTCTATTTATGGGACAATTTGAGAAGCATCTGGTGTATTAATTTTTCTTTGAGGACCTGGTAAAATTCATCAGTGAATCCACTAGGGCCTGAACTTTCTTAGTTGTGATGCTTTAAATCACTAGCTAACTGGGGATAAAATGGGCTATTGAAACCTTAGATCCTAACCCCAGTGACAACTCAAAGCAAGGCCTCAACTAAACCTTCCCAAATAGTTCTACCAAGCATTCTAATAAGGGATCCATTTTCATTCAAGCAATCACAACACTTCACACTCTACAACACTCCAGTTTTTACATCATGTATAACCCCTTTTCATGACGTTTCTTGGGCCTTAAAAGGAAATGGTATAGATGACCCATTTAGCAGTGAGCAGTCAATAGTCTGAGCCTTTCCACAGGAAGTGATTCTTTGACTAAGGCTGAGAATAGTATGTGTCGATTTAGAAAGAAGTTTTACAACATGTCCTTTTAGAAAAACAATAGTTTGCCACCTGAGTCCTATGATATCCCCAGCTTTGGGGTTTTGATTAGATTTACAGTAGCAGAAATGAATTCTCTCCTGAGAAGCCTGAACGTAAATACAACTCATTTGCACAGCAACTGCAGTATAACTACTCCCACAGTGAATAAGGATTCTCTTTCCCTACATCTTAGCATTTGTTGTTGTCCATTTTATTGATGATAGCCATTCTGGCAGGAGTGAGGTAGAATTTCAAAGTAGTTTTGGTTTACATTTCCCTGATGTATGGGGAATCTTGAACACTTGAAATGCATTTGGTTATTTTTTTTTCTTCTTTTGAGAACTCTGTTAGGTTTCATAGCCCATTTAAATTATTTTTCTTGCTTTTTTGAGTTCTTTATGCATTATGAATAGTAATAATCTGTCACATGAAGTTTTCCTTTCATTCTTTAGGTTGCCTCTTCATTATTACCACATTCCTATGTTGTACATGAGGTTCCATCTATTGATTTTTGGTTCCTATACGAGAGAGAAACATGAAGCATGGAGATCAGATCTTCCAAAAGAGATTTTAGCTATGTAGGCACACCCGAGACATACTTGAATCCTAGTTCTGTCCTCCAAAGAACTGCTCTTATGTTTGTTTTTATCAACATACTACAAGCATTTAGGGTTCTTTGGTTCCCTGGGGTGCATGAACTTCTGTTAGATGAAACAGAAGGGTGCTAGGCTACATTTCATCCTTACAGACAAAGGAGTCTAGGGGTTTCTGCATGCAACATAAGATGAAGGCCCCAGCCTGAGAAATAGTGCAGGCTGAGGCTAACCAGACAGGTGGGTGTCCATTCACTGCTGAGAACCTCATGGAGTCAGGAAAGAAGGGACTATATTCGACCAGGGCAAGGGGTAACTCCAGCTTAAATTAGGAGTGAGTGTTCATGTCTGGAGGGCAGAGGGGCCTTCTGTGGGAGATTTAGGTGACACAGCTCTATATGATGAAGGCTTCACCCCACAGCAGGTCTTGATGAGAGAGACAGTCCTTGCTTGTCCTAACAGTTTATTCTTTGTTCATCGTGGAAAATGGGTGCATACTATTTACTCGAGTAAATATTTATGTGGGGTGTCATGACCACATGCTCCAGGATAGGAACTGGGGAGAACGGGAACTGGGTCGGGAGTAGATAAAATGCCTTCCATTTTCAGATATGAGAACCAGGGTTTCGGAATCTGCCCAACCTTCCCAGGTTTTGTCTGGTGACACAGTTCCACTTGCCCCACAGAGAACGTTGAACTTCCTTCCCATTCACATCCCAGGTCATGACTATCAGTGCTCCACCACCACACACCTGACACAATAACAAAAAAGAAAGGCATTACACATGCACTCCATGTCTGGCCTTAGTGGGAGAGAACCCAGACTGAAAACAAGCAAATGACCCAGAGACCATTTCCTGGCCCCATCGAGAGGCAGAGTGGCAAAGCAAATGCATCTGCAGTATATAACACACAAACTCATTAGAATTCATTTTAAAGAATTGGTTACATGATTTTGTTTTCTGTATTTAGCTGGTCTTGGAATTCCCTGGCCTGAGAAATCGGATGGGTGAACTTCATTTTTCCTCCTGTCCTCCAGTTGCAATGTTCCAGTCTTATCCTTAGCCCTGTAGCAGCACATGTGCTGTCGCTTTCCCTCCTGTGCCCCCATTCCTAGGGGAACCTGCAGGTCTTTTATGCATTCACCATTCTTTCCTAACACCCTTCCTTTGCCTCAGGGTCTAACACCCAGAGGCACTCTCTGCCTTGAGCTCTGCTGGTCTGCGGATCAGGTAGTAGATCTTCATTCTTCTTTCTGTCTCCCCAGTTCCAATTCACCAGCCTCATTCCCAGCCCCAGAGCAGTCCACCAGCAGAGAGGCTCATCCTTTCTCCAATAAATCACACAGACTAACAGATTGAATATGAAAACAATATCCATCATTCTGTTACATCCAAGAAACAAAACTTCAAATCAAGAATAGACATTACCTCAGGGTAAGTGGATTCCAAACAAGTGAACCTAAGAAAGAGGCTGGTGTAGCCACTTTATAACCTTGACAAAATAGATTTTAAAATCTGAAGACAAGAATACTGACACTATATACCAATCAAAACACTGACCACTGAAAGATACTTCAATTCTTAACACCTATGCACAACTTACTAAGTCAAAAATGGACCAAGACAGAAGTTGGGAAGGAAATATTAAAGCTTTTTAGAACTTAATGAAAATGAAAACACATGTCTAAACTTATGAGACACCATAAAGGCAAGTTCATAGCACTAAGTGTCCTATGTAAAGAAATTGATGAGATATCATTCTGGTAATAAAACAGCACACCTGAATGCTCTAGGACAAAAAGAAGAAATAACCCCCAAAAAGAGTAGACATCAAGAAATAACCAATTTCAGAGCAGAAATCCATAAAATGGGAACAAAAGCATTTATTTCAGTGAATCAAAGGTTGGTTCTTTGAAAAAATCAGTAAGATTGACAAACCCTTAACCAAATTACCTAAGAGGTAGAAAGATCCAACTGAACAAAGCTAGAAATGAAGAGGCATATTACAGATAGAAGGACAAAATTTTAAAAAATTATACTCCACCAAATTGTAAAATCTAAAAGAAATTGATAATTTTCTCAATAGGTATCACCAAAATTAAATCAAGATTAGATAACCAATTTAAATACACTTATAACCCTCAGAGAAATAAAAGCAGTCATTAAAAGTCTACCAACCTATAAAAGCCCAGGGCCAGATGGTTTTAGTGTAGAATTATACAAGAATTTCAAAGAGGAATTAACTTCTCAAGTTACTCCACAAAATATAAACAAATAGAACATTAGCCAGTTCTTATGAGGACACAATTACAAATATACTTAAACCACCCAAAGACATATAAAATAAAGAAAATTACAGACTGAAATCCTTTACAAACATAGTTGCAAAACTATAATAAAACACTTTAAAGCTGAATCTTTAAAAAAAAAAAAATCAACAAGATCATCCAGCATGATCCAGCAGGCTTCATCCCAGAGAGGTAGGGATGTTTCAAAATATTTAAATTGATAGATTAAAAGAGACCCACAGACATGCCCTATTCCACCAGGCCCAGACACAGAGCCCAACCTGCCACCACTCAACGTGGTGCAGAAGGGAGAAAATTTCCACAGACTTGCCTGCTGCCATGCCACACGGGCAGATTGTAAATACCTAGAGGCCCACTGGCCAGCTCAGCTACCACCCAGATCCAGATCCAAGGCTTTGAGATAATCTACAACATCTATGAACCTATAATCTACAACATCTGTGAACTGTTGGGACATGTGAAAGGGCCCGTTCTAAAGGACTAATTGAAAGCTGCAGGATCTCTACAACACAGAGCAACAACAGGATAACCAAGAGGAATCCCAGTAAGGCACAATATTGATAGTGTCACAGAAGCCAAAGACCTCAAATCAGACCAATAACTCATTCATTGCAATGTACATTTGGAAGTGATGTGCAAACAGAGAGATATACTGTGGGGACACATTGTGACATAGCTTACATGGTGTTTCCTATACTGTTTTATTTATTTGTTTATTTAATTATTTGTTTATTCATTTATTGTCTCTGTGTGTTTTGGCAGGGAAGGTTGCTATGGCAGAGGGAGAATATGAGGAGATGGGAAGATGAGTGGGACTGGGGTACATGATGTGAAACTCACAAAGAATCATTAAAAAGATTTTCTACAGAGGCTGGGATCCATTCTGGAAGGGGCCAACACCCGCCCCCAACCCCTGCCATCTTCCTTCTGAGCCCAACAGATGCCGCTAAGGGCTCCAGATTGCTCTCCACACCTCAGAACCTCTGGATCACCTCAGGATCACAGGTGAGTGGAACACAACATCAGCTCCAAAGAATTGCGGAGGGTCTTGTGCCAGCAGGAACAGGGACAGGGCAACCCCACCCAACCAGAGGCTGGGATCCATTCAG
This sequence comes from Mus caroli, assembly GCF_978045245.1. Taxonomy (NCBI): domain Eukaryota; kingdom Metazoa; phylum Chordata; class Mammalia; order Rodentia; family Muridae; genus Mus; species Mus caroli. Next base: position 4,283,620 of record NW_028227256.1, read on the forward strand.
GTTGGGGCCATCCCCTCCATCTTCTGTGTGAACCCGGTCAAGGGCATCTAGGGTGCCAGAGGACTCTCCATGCCACAGGACTCCTAGCACACCCAGGACCTCCTGATCACCTGAGAGCACGTGGGTGATAGAAGCAACCGAACTTCTTGATCAGTGTTCCCTCAGGCCTTCATCCTCACCCAGGAGGCAGAACTGAGACCCAGACCTCTGGGCACATTCCTTGCCAGAGGAGAGTTGGCCTACAGGGAGGGTTCTGACCCCAGAACTCACAGCTCCAGACTGCTGGACACCTGCCCTGGAAGAGGAGAGCTTGCCTGCAGAGAGTGCTCTGACCACTGGAACTCAGGTGAGAGTTGGACTCCCAGGAGTGCTGACAGAGGATAACAGAATCACAGGATCAATCTCCAAACAGAGACAGCTTGATCATTAAAACAAGAGATTTCCAGATGGCGAAAGGCAAACATAAGAACCTTACTAACAGAAACCAAGAACACTGGGCATCATCAGAACCCAGTACACCCACCACAATGAGTCCTGGATACCCCAGCACACCCGAAAAGCAAGGTACAGATTTACAATCATATCTCATGATGGTGGTAGAAGATTTAAAGAAGGGCATTAATAACTCACTTAAAGAAATACAGGAGAAAAGTGCTAAAGAGGTAGAAGCCCTGAAAGAAGAAGCACAAAAGTCCTTCCAGGAATTATAGGAGAACACTGCTAAACAGGTAGAAGTCCTTAAAGAACTACAGGCAAACACTGCTAAGCAGGTAGAAGAAACACAAAAATCCCTTAAAGAATTACAGGAAAACACAACCAAACAGGCGATGGAATTGAACAAAACCATCAAAGATCTAAAAATGGAAGTAGAAACAATGAAGAAAACACAAAGGGAGACAACCCTGGAGATAGGAACCCTAGGAAAGAAATCAGGAACCATAGATGTGAGCATCAGCAACAGAATACAAGAGATGGAAGAGAGAATCTCAGTGCAGAAGATTCCATAGGGAACATGAACACAACTATCAAAGAAAATGCAAAATGCAAAAAGATCCTAACTCAAAACATCCAGGAAATCCAGGACACAATGAGAAGACCAAACCTAAGGATAATAGGAATAGATGAGAATGAAGATTATCAACTTAAAGGGCCAGCAAATATCTTCAACAAAATAATACAAGAAAACTTCCATACATAAAGAAAGAGATGCCCATGAACATACAAAAAGCCTACAGAACTCCAAATAGACTGGACCAAAAAAGAAATTCCTCCCAACACATAATTATCAGAACAACAAATGCACTAAATAAAAACAGAATATTAAAAGCTGTAAGGGAAAAGGTCAAGTAACATATAAAGGCAGGCCTATTAGATTACTCCAGATTTCTCACCAGAGACTAGTAAAGCCAGAAGATCCTGGACAGATGCTATACAGACACTAAGAGAACACAAATGCCTGCCCAGGCTACTATACCCAGCCAAACTCTCAATTAACATAGATGGAGAAAAAAAAAAAGTATTCCATGACAAAACCAAATTCACATAATATCTTTCCACGAATCCAGCACTTGAAAGGATAATAAAGGGAAAACACCAACACAAAGATGGAAACTACACCTTAGAACAAGCAAGAAAGTAATCCTTTAACAAAACTAAAAGAAGAAAGCCACAAGAAAAGATTCCCAACTTTAACAACAAAAATGACAGGAAGCAACAATTCCTTTTCTTTAATTTCTCTTAACATCAATGGACTCAATTCCCCAATAAAAAGACATAGACTAACAGACTAGCTACACAAACAGGACCCAACATTTTGCTGCTTACAGGAAACCCACCTCAGGGTAAAGACAGACACTACCTCAGAGTAAAAGGCTGGAAAACAATTTTCCAAGCAAATGGTAGGAAGAAACAAGCTGGAGTAGCCATTCTAATATCGAATAAAATCGACTTCCAACCCAAAGTTATCAAAAAAGACAAGGAGGGGCACTTCATACTCATCAAAGGTAAAATCTACCAAGATGAACTCTCAATTCTGAATATCTATGCTCCAAATGCAAGGGCAGCCACATTCATTAAAGAAACGTTAGTAAACATCAAAGCACACATTGCACCTCACACAATAATAGTAGGAGACTTCAACACCCTACTCTCACCAATGGACAGATCTTGGAAACAGAAACTAAACATAGATACATGGACACTAACAGAAGTTATGAAATGAATGAATTTAACAGATATCTACAAAACATTTTTTTTTAAAGATTTATTTATTTATTATATGTAAGTACACTGTAGCTGTCTTCAGACACTCCAGAAGAGGGCGCCAGATCTCGTTACGGATGGTTGTGAGCCACCATGTGGTTGCTGGGATTTGAACTCTGGACCTTCAGAAGAGCAGTCGGGTGCTCTTACCCACTGAGCCATCTCACCAGCCCTCTACAAAACATTTTATCCTAAAACAAAAGGATATACTTTCTCAGCACCTCATGGGACCTTCTCCAAAACTGACCATATAATTGCTCACAAAACAGGTCTCAACAGATACAAAGATATTGAAATTATCCCATGCATCCTATCAGATCACCATGGACTAAGGCTAACCTTCAATAACAGCATAAATAATAGAAAGCCAACATTCATGTGAAAACTAAACAACACTCTACTCAATGATTCCTTGATCAAGGAAGAAATAAAGAAAGAACTTAAAGACTTTTTAGAGTTTAATGAAAATGAAGCCACAACATACCCAAACTTATGGGACAAAATGAAAGCAGTCCTAAGAGGAAAACTCATAGCCCTGAGTGCCTCCAAAAAGAAACTAGAGAAAGCATACACTAACAGTCTGACAGCACACGTAGAAGCACTAGAACTAAAGGAAGCAAATTCACCCAAGAGGAGTAGATGTCAGGAAATAATCAAACGTAGGGCAGAAATCAACCAAGTAGAAACAAAAAGAACTATACATAGAATCAACCAAACCAGGAGCTAGTTCTTTGAGAAAATCAGCAAGATAGATAAACCCTTAGCCAGACTAACCAGAGGGCACAGTATCCTAATTAACAAAATCAGAAATGAAAAAAAAGAGAGACATAAAAACAGATCCTGAGGAAATCCAAAACATCATAAGATCCTACTGCAAAAGGCTATACTCAACAAAACTGGAAAACCTGGATGAAATGGACAACTTCCTAGACAGATACCATGTACCAAAGTTAAATCAGGATCAGATTAACGATTTTAACAGTCCCATTTTCCCTAAAGAAATAGAATCAGTCATTAATTGTCTCCCAACCAAAAAAAGCCCAGGACCAGATGGGTTTAGTGCAGAGTTCTATCAGACCTTCAAAGAAGACCTAATTCAAACTCTACTCAAGCTATTCCACAAAATAGAAACATAAGGTACTCTACCCAATTCATTCTATGAAGCCACAATTACTTTGATATATAAACCACACAAAGATCCAACAAAGAGAACTTCAGACCAATTTCCTTTATGAATATCGATCCAAAAATACTCAATAAAATCCTTGCAAACCGAATCATACCCATCAAAATGATCATCCGTCATGACCAAGCAGGCTTCATCTCAGGAATGCAGGGATGGTTTAATATATGGAAATCCATCAATGTAATCCACTATATAAACAAAGTCAAAGACAAAAATCACATGATCATCTCGTTAGATGCTGAGAAAGCATTTGACAAAATCCAAAACCCCTTCATGATAAAAGTAATGGAAAGAACAGGAATTCAAGGAGCATACCTAAACATAATAAAAGCAATATACAGCAAACCTATATCCAACATCAAAGTAAATGGAGAGAAGCTGGAAGCAATCCCACTAAAATCAGGGACTAGACAAGGCTGCCACTTTCTCCCTACCTATTCAATAGAGTACTTGAAGTCCTAGACAGAGCAATTAAACAACAAAAGGAGATCAAGGGGGTACAAATTGGAAAGAACATGTCAAAATATCACTATTTGAAGATGATATGAGAGTATATATAAGTGACCCTAAAAATTCCACCAGAGAACTCCTAAACCTGATAAACAGCTTCAGTGCATTAGCTGGATATAAAATTAATGCAAACAAATCTGTGGCCTTTCTGTACACAAAGGATAAACAGGCTGAGAAAGAAATTAGGGAAACAACACCCTTCACAATAGTCACAAATAATACGAAATACCTTGGCGTGACTCTAAAGAAATGAAAGATCTGTATGATAAAAACTTCAAGTCTCTGAAGAAAGAAATTAAAGAAGATCTCAGAAGATGGAAAGATCTCCCATGCTTTTGGATTGGCAGGATCAATATAGTAAAAATGGCTATCTTGCCAAAAGCAATCTACAGATTCAATGCAATCCCCATCAAAATTTCAACTCAATTCTTCACTGAGTTATAAAGGGCAATTTGCAAATTCATCTGGAATAACCAAGAACCTAGGATAGCAAAAATTATTCTCAACAATAAAAGAACCTCTGGGGGAATCACCATGCCTGACCTCAAGCTGTACTACAGAGCAATTATGATAAAAACTGCATGGTACTGGTACAGCGACAGACAAGTAGATCAATGAAATAGAATTGAAGAACCAGAAATGAACCCACACACCTATGGTCACCTGATCTTTGACAAGGGAGCTAAAATCATCCAGTGGAAAAAAGACAGCATTTTCAACAAATGGTGCTGGCACAACTGACGATTATCCTGTAGAAAAATGTGAATTGATCTATTCTTATCTCCTTGTACAAAGCTCAAGTCTAAGTGGATCAAAGATCTCCACATAAAACCAGAGTCACTGAAATTTATAGAGAAGAAAGTGGGGAAAAATCTCGAAGATATGGGCACAGGGGAAAAATTCCTAAACACAACAGCAATGGCCAGTGCTGTAATATCAAGAATCGACAAATGGGACGTCATAAAATCGCAAAGCTTCTGTAGGGCAAAAGATAATATCAATAAGACAAAAAGGCCACCAACATAATGAGAAAGAATTTTTACCAATCCTAAATTTTATAGGGGACTAATGTCCAATATATACAAAGAGTTCAAGAAGCTGAACTCCAGAAATTCAAATAACCCCATTAAAAATGGGGTACAGAGCTAAACAAAGAATTCTCAGCTGAGGAATACCAAAGGGCTGAGAAGCACTTGAAAAAATGTTCAACATCCTTAATCATCAGGGAAATGCAAATCAAAACAACCCTGAGTTCCACCTCACACCAGTCAGAATGGCTAGGATCAAAAATTCAGGTGACAGCAGATGCTGGAAAGGATGTGGAGAAAGAGGAACACTCCTCCATTGCTGGAGCGATTGCAAGCTTGTACAACCACTCTGGAAATGAGTCTGGCAGTTCCTCAGAAAATTGGACATAGTACTACTGGTGGATCCAGCAATACCTCTCCTGGGCATTTACCCAGAAGATGTTTCAACTGGTAATAAGGACACATTATGCTCCATTATGTTCATAGCAGCCCTATTTATAATAGCCAGAAGCTGGAAAGAACCCATATGTCCCTCAACAGAGGAATGGATACAGAAAATGTGGTACACTTACACAATGGAGTTCTACTCAGTTATTAAAAACAATGAATTTATGAAATTCTTGGGCAAATGGATGTATCTGGAGGATATCATCCTGAGTTAGGTAACCCAATCACAAACGAAGTCACTTGATATGCACTCACTGATAAGTGGATATTAGCCCAGAAACCTAAAATACCCAATATACAACTGCCAAAACACAAGAAAATCAAGAAGGAAGACTCGTGGATACTTCATTCTTCCCTAGAATAGGGAATAAAATATCCATGGAAGGAGTTGCAGAGACAAAGTTTGTAGCTCAGACGAAAGGATGGGCCATCCAGAGAGTGCCCTACCCGGAGGTGCATTCCATAATCAGCCACCAAACGCATACACTATTGCATACGCCAGAAAGATTTTGCAGAAAGGACCCTGATATAGCTGTCTCCTGTGAGGCTTTGCCAGTGCCTGGCAAATACAGAAGTGGATGCTCACAGTCATCTATAGGATGGAACACAGGGCCCCCAGTGTAGGAGCTAGAGAAAGTACCCAAGAGCTGAAGGGGTCTGCAATCCTATAAGTGGAACAACAATATGAACTAATCTGTACCCCCAGAACTCATGTCTCTAGTTGCATATGTAGCAGAAGATGGCCTAGTTGGCCATCATTTGCAAGATAGGCCCCTTGGTCTAGCAAACTTTATATGCCCCAGTACAGGGGAAAGCCAGGGCCAAGAAGTGGGAGTGAGTGGGCAGGGGAGCAGGGTGGGTGGAGGATGTAGGGGATTTTTGTGATAGCATTTGAAATGTAAATGAAGAAAATATCTAATAAAAACATTAAAAAAGTTTTTCTAAAACAAGACTATATTGCTTTAAAAATCTATTTTCAGTGTATTTTCTATACAATATATTTTGATCATACACCTTCCCCTCTTTCAACTACTCCCAAATTCTCATGTCTCCCTACTCATAAAATTAATGTTGTTCTTCTATGTCTGAAAACAAAAATAAGTCAAATAAAGCCTTCAAAAATAAAAACAGACAATCCAAAAACCAATAAGAAAGTCAAAATAAGTCAAAATAGAACAAAAAGTCTCCCTCAAAGCCATTCAGTTTGTTTTGTATTGGTATGGGTTCCACCTGAGAGTGGGTTTGATATAACCACTTAGGGAAAACTGATTTTCCCTTCTTTGCCAGTGGTTAGCAACTGCAAATAGCTTTGTTAGGGTGAAGTCATTGTGTTCACCTCCCCTTCTCCTTGCTGGGATTTTGTCTGGCTTGAATGTGTGCAGGTCTTCTGCTCATTGTCCTGCTCTCTGTGTGTTCTATTGTGTCTGGAAGACACTATTTTCTTGGAGTCATCCATCAACTCTGGCTGTCAAATCTTTCTGGTTCCTCTTCTAAAAAGATCCCATTGTCTTAAGGGGAGAGATTTTATGAAGTCTTCCAATTTAGGGCCGCATGCTCCGAAGTCTCTCATATTTGAACATTATCAAGTTGTATGTCTCTCAGTCAATTCCTGTCTATTGTGAGAAGCTTCACTGGTGTGTGGTGAGTGAGGTGGTGATCTATGGGTGCAGCAGTATGTTGTTAGAAATTGTCTTATTGGCACATTCCTTTAGCAGAATAATAGTAATGGGGTTTTCTCTACACCTGTGACCTATATGGTCTCAGGTTCCTGACCAGATTAGCAGTGTTTAATATGGGTTTCATATGATGTGAAGGGCTTTAACTTGTGGGCCTGAGTACCAGAGGCCTTCCATGGAGATTTCTGGCCAGGCCTGGTGTGAGGGTTCTGGCAAAAGAAAGTGAGTGCGGGCAAGGAGGGGAAGCCACTTCCCCTGCACCAGTCGGCTCCACCTTCATCTCTGCTGTGTCATAATTCTGTGCCTCCCTGCACTGAGTCTGGTCGGGCTGGGCTGATGAGAAGCTGACTAGCCACTGAGAAGTGCAGCAGAGCCTCAGGCGGCACTTTGGGAGAGCAAATCTCTTCCCAATTGTTACAGCTCTTAGGACAAAAGGCTCGGACGATTGACTAGTTCTCCCATACCTTTTATTCCCTGGATAGGACTTATATACAGTTTTGGAGATGATTCAGGGTTTGACAGCAGATAGTTCTCATTGGTTTGGTCTGAGAATTTGGGGAAACTTATTTGCATGTGGGAGGGCTTGGTGCAGCTACTTCAAGGTTGTTGCCATACTTCTCTCTAGGGGGCCTGTGATAAGCTGTAGCTACAGGACAGGAGCCAGGTGCCCAGGAGGCATGGCAGAATTCCTTCCATCCCACGCAGGTGGAAATCTCCGCCCACTGGGGGCTCCAGGGTTCCAGACCTTTGCTCCACCAATGACCAGGCTGTCTCTGCATAGCCCACCACCCCACATTAACTCGAATCGCAAAGTGGTTGGTTATTCCTGTAACATTGTGCCAGTATTTACCAGTGTAGTTTCAGGCCCTTAATATGGAAATTGAGGTGGAAGACATACCTTTAATCCAGATCATTTGAGCTGGAAAAACCCAGCATTAATTTGGACCATACCTTCTGCTCGAAGCCTATATAAGGACACGAAAGACAGAAGTTTACATTTTTTGCCTGCTTGCTCTGCCTCTTTGCTAGCAAGTCCATTCTTCAACTGGCATGAGAGCCTATGTCTTCAGGATTGCAGCATATACTGAAGACCAAGTGAGACATCCAACCTCATTGATTGACTGAGGAACTACTGGATTCTTAGACTTTCTGCTCACAGCCAGCCATTGTTCCATTAGCTGGACCATAGCCTGTAAGTAATTCTACTAAATCCCGTGTGTGTGTATGTGTGTGTATATATATATATATATACACACACACACACATATATATATATATATATATATATATGTGTGTGTGTGTGTGTGTGTGTGTGTGTGTGTGTGTGTGTTTGTGTGTGTGTATGCATATGATGTATATGTATATATGGAGAGAGAGAGAGAGAGAGAGAGAGAGAGAGAGAGAGAGATTATGTAAATTCTGCTACTTTAGAGAATCTGACTGATACAGATTTTGGTACCAGAAGTGGTTCTAGAGCAAGGATGACTCTTTTAAGCATCTGGAATATGCTTTCCTATTTGTTAACACCTATAGTTACCAAACCCTCTTCAGTTACTGAAGCCTCTCCTGAGAGCTCAGAAAGTACTAAATGCCCATGTGAAATATTTTACAAACTTAACAAGATAAATGCTTTTGTTTATCCTGATTCACCAGTTGTGGACAGCAACATGAAATTGTTGAGAGTTTGGAGGAAAATAAAAAGAATCCCAAGGATCACAGATTTTTTTGGTATTAAAGATCAGAAGAGAAAATCGCCATTTTGGAATTAGGTTTGCTGTTTTCAATTAAGGTATCCAATTTTATGCTTTCATTAGAATTACTGAGCTGAGTTATATCTTAAGTATCATCATAACAAACAAAACCCACCAATGAATTATCAGGGCATTACCACAAATACCAAGCCTCTACATGACAACAATTAATGACATTTTACATTCTTTTCTCAAGTAGCAAAGGATACATCTTCATTTGAACACACATATCAGCTTTTGTTAGTTGGCAGCCTAACTTATAGACATGTTTTAAATACTTTTAAAAAGCTATATAGATTAAAGAACATTTATCTAATGGTGAGAGAGATGAAGGTATGAACTCTGGCTTTAGTTTCCACGTGGCTAAAAATAAGGGTCTGAAAATGTAACAATGTCTAGGCTTACCCCACAGCTCATTAGGTATTTCCAGTCGTGGTATAGAACCATACTAAGTTTTATTCTTACAGTGCTAACAGCAAGCATCAGGGAAAAGTCTATAAGCAGGAGTAATAGGCAGGCAGCAACTACAGATCAACTGTTTTCTCTGTGATGCTAACTGACTTATTCAAGTTTTGAAACTATGATCTGGTCCACTAGCACCATGGTTTATTCAACTGAGATAATTATTCAAGCTCCTATAGGATGCTCAAACTGCTCTAGGCTGAGAGAAGAGGGATGCTGAGAAGGAAACTGAGGGCCACTCTCTCATGAGGAAACTATCCAGCAAAAAATATAACTTGCCTGCTAATAAGTATATTTAAGGTTTGAAGAATCATTAATCATAGCTATAAGGTAATAGCATGCCAATTTTTACAGTATCTGACTAACTATAAATGGAGGGCTTCCTAGTATGAGCCAACTTCTTATAATGGAAGCTCATTGACTATTAGATTATCAGTAAGCTAAAACAAATTACAAATATTTATAGGTGGTAATCAAAGGTTAAGCTAGAATTAAATGAAATTACTCATAATTCTTTCAGTTCCATCTTTCTCCTGGGAGAACCCCAAACAGGGAAACTGTCTTCATGTACATATACAAAGCCTCTGCCATCAGGTAGATAAACCTTTCCCTCAAAGGTTGATGGCTCATAGTCACTTTTCTGTACAATGGTTCTTGAAACATCTGTTCCAATTACAAACTGTAATTGAAGCCTACAGAGCAATTTTAGGAAAAAAGCACTTCGTTGTGAAAGATGGATTGAATTGCATGTAGTTGAGAGTATTCATGTTTGCATTGTGAATACAGAGCAGATGCCAGTTTATAGAATATAACTGATGACATTACAAATCAATCAATCAGCAACATTAATTATATTCTTGGGAAGAGAGTAATTTCCCTTCATACTAACAAGGCCACGTTCAACAGTTGGGGACAGAGGGGAAATCACCAGCAGTTGTTACCTTAGCTTAAAAACTGTCCAGTTGTGTCCAGTATGTCCAGCAGACAGATCTCGCCATCAATTAGCACTTGGTTTAAGAATCCTCATGCTGGGATTATATTCATACACAAAGTGGTTCTGGATTAGCTGGATGATCAAAGCACTTTTCCCAACACCACCTGCTCCAACCACCACCAGTTTGTCCTCAGTCATTTCACACCAGCAAAAAACTCACACTCTGTAGACCCCGCCTCAGGTGGCTTTTGGACTTCAACTTGAGAAGCTGTTGGAGACCTTGAAACTACCATGAACAGTCCCCATCTGGGAGCAGCAAGTACCCCCTTGACTTAATGTTAATGAAGAGATTTTTAAAGCTCAGAGAAACTGCAATGCTAGAGTGATCATACTATGTAAAATCTAATTGTCTACATTGGAAAGGTCCAGAAGACATGCACTTTACTAATCATATAAGATGCAAAATGCTGAAAAGGAAATTAACACCTTTGTAAAGATTTGTTCTCACCCTTTGTCTTGTGTTGGAACTTGGGGTTGGAGATGTTGCTGCTGATGGATGAATTAAACGCAATAGGTTTAATTGTGTCCATAGAAGTAAAACCTTAATTAAGACATGGGTAGCCAATTTATAATGTCTTAACTCAAAATGCTTTGTATAGGCAAAGTGAATTTATGGTGGTATGACTTATAAGTACCATTAGTACTGGCAAATGAATCACGGTGTTTCCAGGAAAGAAATAGGTAAGAAGTCTACTGAATTTTTAATTGATTTGTAAAATTGAGAAAATTCTCAAATGAATAAAGAAAGACTACATTAGGTCATGACAAAGGGAATTTCAGTGAGTAAATCAAGTTTTTAGACCAAGAACCACTGGAATGAAAAGATGGCTAGGTTCCTCTAAGGAAGGATCTTGAAACATCTAAACATTTAACTTTTAGCCTTTCTCTAGTTTCTCCCCAGAGGGACTTTACAGCCTTTTACAAGAATAATTGTACACTCGAGTTAGGAAACAGGGTTTTTTTTTTTTTTGGGGGGGGGTCTATGGGATACTGGTTCTGAATTAATGCTAATTTGGGAAGATTCCAAGAAGCATTGTTGCTCTCTGATTGAAGTGCAGGCTTATGGAAGTCAAGTAATTAATGAAAGTTTCGCTGTCTTACAGTAGTTGTAGTGGGCCTACAAACTCATCCTATGCTTATTTCCCCAGTCCTATAATAAGCAATTGGGCTAGATATACTTAGAAGTTGGCAGTATTACCATGTTGGTTCTGTGACCTATGAAGTGAGGGATATTATTGTTGGAAAGTTTAAATCGAAGCATTTAGAGTCACTTTTGCGAAGGAAAATAGTGAATCAAAACAGTATCACATCCCTGAATGTAATACTGTTATCAAGGACTTGAAAGATATAGAAGTGGTGGATTCCATCACATTTCCCTATAATTCTCCTATCTTTCCAGTGCAGAGAATAGATGTATCAAGAATGATAGCTGAATTATTGAAAACTTGATCAGTTAGTGACTTCAATTGCAGCTGCTTACCAGATGTCTCCATACTTGAGCAAATTAATACATCTCCTGGTACATGCTGTTTTAGTTAAGGTTACTCTTGCTATGATAAAACACCATGATCAAAAGTAAGTTGGGAAGGAGAGGGGTTATTTGATTTGCATATTTATATTGGTGTCCATATTGATGTTCATCATTGAAGGAAATCAGGACAGGATTTTAAAACAGGGCAGGAACTTGTAGGCAGGAGTTGATACAGAGGCCATGGAAGAATGCAACTTACTGATTTGTTCATTGTGGATCACAATAACTTGTTCAGTCTGGTTTTCTAGAGAACCCAGAAATTAGAGGCTGAGCCATTGTTAGTTCAGGAGATTGTCTCCTGTTCCAATGAGTTAAAGGCCATTTCTTTTCTATTAGATTTAGTGTATCTAGTTTTATGTTGAAGTCTTTGATCCACTTGGACTTGAGTTTTGTTCAGCGTTATAAATATGGATCTATTGCCATTCTTCTACATTTAGATATCCAGTTAGATCAGCATCATTTGCTTTCCTTTTTTTTTTTTTTTTCCATTGTATGGTTTTGACTTCTTTGTTCAAAACTCTAGATGTGTGGGTTCATTACTGGGTCTTCAGTTTGATTCCATTGGTCACATTGTCTGTTTTTATACCAGTGCCATAGAGTTTTTATTACTGCCCCATGGTACTGCTTGAGTTTAGGGATGGTGAGTCCTTCAGAAGTTATTTTATTATTCAGGATTGTTTTAGCTATTCTGGGGTTTCATTTTTCCATATGAAGTTGAGAATTGTTCTTTTAAGATCTGTAAAGAATTAGGTAGGGGTTCTGATGCAAATTGTATTGAATCTGTAAATTGCTTTTGGTAAGATAGCCATTTTCTCTGTATTACTTGTGATCCATGAGCATGAGAGATTTTTCCATCTTCTGATACCTTCTGCGGGGTGGTGGGTCGTGAGAGGAAGCCTGGTAAGGTTAAGCTAAGGTTAGAAGTCCCAGAGACGCTGAAGGGATGGTCCTGTCATGTATGCAGCCCCGGAGTACCCCCCTCACCCACCCATGGAGAAATTTGTGGCCATCAGTCACATAGGGGCAGCACCCCAAGTCCTCCCACATGTAGATGAGGTATCCCCAAGCCAATAGGAAGCACCTTCTGTCAGACCCCAACCTGCCCCAAACCTGTATATAAAGATCCTATCCAGAGGAATAAAGGTGTGTGAGAAAAGGTGAAAAGGAGTTTTTGTCATAAGAGCTGTAACCCTGCTGCCAGGGAAGAGATCTGCTCTCTTGAAACACCACTAGAATAAGCTCACTGCACCCCTCACTGGCTAGTCAGCCTCCTGCTGGCTCAGCCTGCCCAACTCATTGCAGAGTGATGGTGCAGTGTCTTGGAGTGATGGCAGTGGAGGTGGCAGAGGCAATTCCCCCTCCCTGTCTGAGTTCTCTCCCCTTCACCTGAACCCTTGAACTTGGCCTGGACAGAGATCTCTGTGGAAAGCCTCCAGTGCACAGGGCCACAATCTTCTTCAATTTCTTTCTTGAGAGACTTGAAGTTCTTGTCATATAGGTCTTTCACTTGCTTGGTTACAATTACACCAAGGTATTTACATTATTTATGGTTATTGTGGTGAAGGGTATTATCTTCCTAATGAAGTAGAAATTTCTGGATATGTCATGTGATGCAGACTCAAAAGATGTTTTGCTAAGACAGACTCACATGGTGTTTTGTTGAGGCAAAACCAGTGGGAGGACACGTGCTATAATTAGGACTCAATAGACAGTGAAGGTGTGCTTACATAGCTAGCCTTGCAACCTTCATTGGTTTTGTGTCTTTGCCAATCTGCTTCATTGAGAAAGGCATGGAAGAGAACTTGTACTGGTATGCTAGCTGGTCCTGATTGCTCTCACTAACTCATGCCAGTTTTGGCTGGATCATGCTGCTGCATAACTCTTGTATGTTATCCTGACACTGCTGGACTGGACTGCTGGTATCCTGACAAATGGAGATTTAAATCACCCTAAGGAACTACTTCTAAACAGGTCCACATTCCCTTGCCCTATTTACCACCTTTTCTTCTCTACATTTGGATGGTGGACTAGAAGGGGGAGGGTGTCAAAGCATTTGAGAACCCTTATTAAAAGTAGGTTTAAAAAAACTCAGCCTACATCTTAATTTCATTCTCAGCCCATTTATCACTTGTATAAAGGATGGTTACTGATTTCTTTGAGTAAATTTTGTATCCAGCCATTTAAATGAAAGTATTTATCGGCTGTAGGAGTTTTCTGGTATAATTTTTTAAAGATTTATTTATTTATGTATACATCATTCTGCCTGGATATATGTCTGCAGGCCAGTAGAGGACACCAGATCTCATTAGAGATGGTTATGAACCATGAAGTGGTTGCTGGAAATTCAACTCAGGACCGCTAGAAGATCAGCCAGTGCTCTTAATCTCTGAGCCATCTCTCCAGCCCCCTCTGATATAATTTTTTGTCTCTTATGTACACTATCATATCATTTGTAAATAGTGATACTTTGACTTTTTCCTCTCCAATATGTATCCACTTGATCTCTCTTAATTGTCTTATTGCTCTAGCTAGAACTTCAAGTACTATATTGAAAGGATAGAGAAAGAGTGGACAGTGTTGTCTTGTCCCTGATTTTAGTGAAATTGCTTTAAGTTTCTCCCCATTTAATTTGATGTCAACTATTGGCTTGCTGTACATTGCCTTTATTATGTTTAGATTTGTGTTTTTTATCCCTGATCTCTCCAAGACTTTTAACATGAAGGGGTGTTGGAGTTGTCTAAGACCTTTTCTGCATCTAATAAGATGATAAGGTTTTTTTTCTTTCAGTTTGTTTATATGGTGGATTGCATTGATACTTTTCATATATTGAACCACTTCTGAATACCTGGGATGAAGCAGACCTGATTATGGTAGATGATTTCATTCATGTGTTCTTGGAGTCACATTGCAAGTATTTTATTGAGTACTTTTGTGTCAATGTTCATGAGGGAGATTGGTATGAAATTCTCTTTCTTTGTTGGGTCTTTGTGTGGTTTAGATATCAAGGTGACTGTGGCCTCATAGAATGAATTTGGCAGTGTTCTTTTAGTTTCTATTTTATGGAATAATTTGAGGAGTATTTGAAAATCTGGTAGAATGCTGAGGCCGGCCAGTGGCTCACATGTCCGGGTTCGAGCCTGGAAGGCATCTTGGAATCTGGAAGAAAAGAGGGAATCTAGGCGAAGAGAGAAAGAATGGAACCAAGACAAACAGTCTGGTCAAGGTTCAACTTTAATGTTGGGGATCACGCTTTATAAAGAAGAGTGGAGGCCCATTCCCAGCCATGCAAAGTTTCTTTGAAGTTGACAGATCAGCCTTTTAGTAGGAACTCGTGAAGATCACAGTTCGGTGCTAATTCCAGAAAATCTGGAGAACCTGTTTGGCCTCAGGCAGGTTCTGCCTCAGGCATGTAGAGGCACATCAAAGGAGAGGGATGAGAAGCAGAACAGCAGGTGGCTCCGCCTAAGTGGTGGATGATCTGAGGCCAGCCTAGCTAGGCTGGAAGGAGGTAACAGTAGAATTCTGAAGTAAAACCATCTGGCCCTGGGCTACTTTTATTTGGGAGACATTTAATGACTGCTTCTATATCCTTAGTAGTTATAGGAGTATTTAGATAGCTTCCTTGATCTTGATTTAACTTTGGTAATTGGTATCTGTCTAGAAAATTGTTCATTTCATTTAGTGTTTCCAAGTTAGTGGAGTACAGGCTTTTGAAATAAGACCTAATGATCCTTTGAATCTCCTCAGTGTCCATTGTTATGGCTCCCTTTTCATTTCTATTTTGTTAGTTTGGGTACTGTCTCTCTACCTTTTAGTTAGTTTGGCTAAAGGGTTGTTGATCTTGTTGATTTTTCTCAGAGTCTGCTCTTGGTTTTGTTGATTCTTTGTATTGCTCTTTTGTTTCTAATTGTTTGGTTTCAGCCTTGAGTTTGACTATTCCCTGCTGTCTATTCTCTTGGTGTCTTTGCATCTTTTTGTTCCAGATCTTTCAAGTGTATAGTTAAATTAGCTAGTAAGAGCTCTCTCCAATTTCACTTGAAGGTACTTAGCACTATGAACTCTTGTCTTAGTATTGCTTTCATTGTGTTCCATAAATTTGGGTATGTTGTGTCTTCATTTTAATAGAATTCTAGAAAGTCTTGGTGGATTTTTTCTTTTGATGAGTATAATGTGTCCTTCCCCATCTCTTCTGATTAATTTTTGTTGAAAGTCTACTTTTTTAGATATTAGAATGGCTACTCAAGATTGTTTCTTTTCCTTGTTGCTCCCCACTTCCTCAAGATTGTTTCTTGAGTTCATTTTCTTGAAAAACCTTTTCCTAGCCTTTATTGCTGAGGTGTGTATTTTGTATGCAGCAGAACAATGGATCCTGTTTATGTTCACACTGTGTTAGCTTGAGTCTTTTTATTGGTAAATTAAGTTCATTAATGTGGAGAGATATTAATGACCAATGACTGTTACTTCCTGTTATTTTGATGTTGGTGCTGGTACTGCGTGTGTGTGTGTGTGTGTGTTTGTATATCTTCTTTTGCTTTTTCTGTGAGATGATTAATTTCTTGTGTTTTCTTGGGTGTATTTACCCGCCTTGTATTGGAGTTTTCCTTCTAGTATCCTCTATAGGGCTGGACTAGTGGAAAGATATTGTTTAAATTTAGTTTTGTCATGGACTATCTTGGTTTCTCCATCTGTGGTGATTGAAAGTTTTGTTGGGTATAGGATTCTAGCCTGACATCTGTGGTCTTTTACGGTCTGCAAGACATGTATCCCAAATCTTTTGGCTTTTAGAGTCTCTGTTGAGAAGTTGGGTATAATTTTGATAGGTCAGCCTTTGGGTGTTACTTGGCCTTTTCCCCTTGTAGCTTTTAATATTCCTTCTTTGTTCTTTACACTTAGTGTTTTGATTATGATGTGGTGGGTGAATTTTATTTCCTGTCTAATCTATTTGGTATTCTATAAGCTTCTTGTATGTTTATAGCCATCTCTTTCACTAGGTTAGGAAAGTTTTCTTGTGTGATTTTGTCAAAGATATTTTCTGGGCCTTTGAATTGGGAATTTTCTCTCTCTTCTATTCTCATTAGTCTTATGTTTGGTCCCAAATTTTCTGGGTGTTTTGTGTTAGAAACTTTGGTTTTGGTATTTTCTTTGACTGATGCATCAATTTCTTCTATTATATCTTCTATATTTCGAGATTCTCTCTTCCATCTCTTATATTCTTTTGGTGGTGCTTCCATTTATAGTTCTTGTTCTTTTCCTAGGTTTTTCATCTCCAGGTTGCCTCTGTTTGTTTTTTCTTTACTGTTTTTATCCCTTTTTTCAGGTCTTCAACAGTTTTATTCATATCCTTTACCTCTTTGGTTGTATTTTCCTGTATTTCTTTAACAGATTCTTTTATTTGCTCTTTTAAAGGCCTCTATAATTTTCCTAAGATGAGATTTAAGGTCATAGCCCTGTTCTTCAGATGGTTTAGCATATCCAGGTCTTGCTGTAATAGGAGAGCTGTGTTCTGATGGTGCCATATTGTACAGACTTTTGTAGATTGTGTTTTTGTGCTTGTCTTTAGCCATCTGGTCATTCCTGGTAGTCCCCAGGAATAGCATGCTTCTGGAGACCAGTTGCTGTGGGTGGTAGCAGGCCTTCCAGGAGGCAGGAAGAGCTGTGGCCTGGGATCCCAGAGCACAGGCAGAAATTTGAATTGGAAGACTGGGCTCAAAAAAGATAGGACAGACATCAGGGCTCCTGGGCTTGCCAGGGGCCCATCGGGCTGGGGATTGGGGAATGCATGTCTCACTTGGTTGTCCTGGGTGGGAGCAGACCTCCAGGGAGGCAGGAAGATCTCTGGGCCGGAGAGTCTGTTGCAGATCCTCAATTACAAGTAGCAGTGTTGACCAGAGATGGAACTCTGGAGGCATTTTCTTAATTGAGGTTCTTTCCTTAAAAGTGACTTTAGTTTGTTTCAAGTTGACAGAAAACTATCTAGCATACATGTTATACAGGTATTGATCTAGCAAATGTCTTTTTCTTAGTACCTGTCCATAAGGACCACCAGAAGCATTTGCTTTAAGTTGACAAGGCTGGAAATATACATTTACAGTTTTACCTCAAGGATATATTAACTCTTTAACCTCATGTCATAACTTAGTTTGAAGGAATCTGTCTCTTCTACAAAATATCACGTTGGTGCACTATATGAATGACATTATGCTGACTGAACCAAATTAGTAGGAGATAGGAACCCTTTTTGGTCTCATTTGTAACATATATGCACATTAGAGTGTGGGAAATAAATCCAGCTGAAATTGAAGGGCCTCACCTTCAGTGAAATTCACCTCAATGAAATTCTTATGAGTCCAGTAGTGTAGGACATGCAGAGATATCCCTTCTAAGGTAAAGGATAAATTATTGCAATTAGCCCCTACCACGACCAAGAAAGACTTGTGTTAAGTGAGTCTATTTGAAATCTGGAGAGATGTATGTGATTGGACCAGAGCAGGTCATGAAGGTATGAGTAAGTTACATGAACAAGTTGCCTGCATGCCTATGGTTTCTACTTCTATCATAATGCCATCTGGTGGCAGGAATGCATAGGGTGCAGAAGCCATAGAAGGATATTGCTTATTGGCTTGCTCATCATGGCTTACTCAGTCTGCTTTCTTTCCTGCCCTTTTAGAATATTCATTCTTCTCTTATACATTACATTGTAACTAAACTTTCTTCCCTGTCCATTCCTCCCAATCCCCTCTGCCCTCATTCTCTCTTCCTCAGATCCATTCCTCTTCCATTTCCCTTCAGAAAAGAATAGGCATCCCAAGGATATCAACTGATCATGACATAACAAGTTCAAATAAAACTAGGCGCAAATCCTTATATCAAGGCTAGACAAGGCAATCCACTTAATTGATTATATAGGAAGTGTGTTCTTTTGGTGTCCTTTTCCTCTCTGGCTCCTACAACCCCATCCCCATCTCCACCCCCTTCTGCTGTGTTTCCTGAGCTCTGCCTAATGTTTGGCTATGGGTCCCTACATTTGCTTATATCTGTTGCTGGATTAACTCTCTCTGATGATGTTTGGGTTAGACATTGGTTATAAGTATAGAAAATATAATTAGGAATTTTATTTTTCTTTTGTCAGTTGTGTTTGATTCTATCCTTAGTCTCTGTACTATCCAGCTTCTGGTTCCAGGCTATCCAGATACTGTCAGGCATGGGTTACCTCTTGTGGTGTTGACCAGTCATTGGCTGGGCACATCCAAAAGCCCTGCTTCACCATTGTTTCAGTGCATCTTGCAGGCACGGAAGGAGTGGATCATAGATTTTAGGGCTGGGTTACTGTCCCAGTCCTACCAGTAGGAGTCTAGCCTGTTTACAGAAGACAGTTGGTTCAGGGTCTGCATTGTCTATTACTAGGAGCCTGGCCCAAGGTCACTATTAGTATAGGGAATCTATTCTTTCCATTTGAAAACTCCAACACACACTCAAAATTACTGGTGTATCTTATCACTTGGAAATAGCTCTCATACTCCCTAAGAACCAAATAAAATGAAAACCTTTACACTTTTATGGTCATAAGGTTAGAAACAAGGAGAAATAACTCTTTTCTCTCTTTGAGACATCCCACATTTCTACCTGTCTGTACTTCCCCTTCCCTAGATGTCCTATGCCTCCACCTGTCCCCTCCTCCTTGACAGTCTTGCTTGCTTCTAATCACAGCTCCAAACTTTCCCCTTGCACTTTCTGCTTTCTGGCCATTCAAACTTCTGCCACAGCTCTGTAGGAACACTGTGCTGGGCACTCTGCACCCCGCCCATCCCTCCTCCTCAACAGCAAATTATCTCTGGCTAGCCCTGTTCCTACCATGAGTGCTGAGTGCACTGTCTGTACAGCCAGCCCTGCCCTACAACACGTGTTGCCCTGCGATCTGAGTAAAGCCTTGCTCTCCACTGCAGGTGGCTTGAAACCTCCACAGGCATAGCAGTAACTGTGTGGTCACTTCTCTTCCACTGAGGCACACCTCTCAGGCCAGACTTGTTTGAGTTATCAATGCAGGCCACGTCCACACCCCTCTTTCCAATCTCCATGACCTATCCACCTATCTCCTCTGCTGTTTTGGCCCTTTCCTGCCACTTTTCACTTTGCTCAGTCCCGAAGCCCCACCCCCTCCCACTGCTCAGGGAGTTTGTTAGGTTGCATCAATCTGCACAACCTCCACCTCTCTCTCTTGCTGCTGCCACTCAAAAGGCCCACTGTGGCTGCCACTCGAAAGGATCACTATAGTCCCTGCTGTTCCTGCCCAACCTATCTGCAACTCCTTGTCAATGTCTCCTTTAGAATCTGATGCCAGCTCCCCTTCTTTCAGTCCTTTCCATACTCATTTTTGTGAGAGACTGCCTTTTGCCCCAATTCTAACCCTTGGGAAAGTGACTGGTATGGATAGGTCTGTTCCTTTCCTGTGTTCTGTTCTCTTTTGATGAATTTGCCCTATAACATTACCTTCTTTGTCCTCTATATACTCCTTTCTATTAACCTCTGTCTCCGGGGACCAGGGACAAAGGACTGCTGTGCATATTTTACATATCAAAGCAGACCTGGCCTCCAGGTTCTTCCTACAAGGCCAGTCCCTACTTGCACACCCTGCCCCCAACTCAGAACTTTCCAGCCCAAGGGCTAGGCTGCCCTTTCCTCAGAGGTCCTCCCTATAAAATCTAGACATTAAGGGCACTCGCACTCCCTTCCCCTCTTTTCTCTCCCCCTCCTCCCTCCTCTTTCTCCTCACTTCTCTTTTTTCTGAGTTCACACTCTTTCTCTCCTTCTCTCTCCCTCCCCTCCTCCCCTTCCCCATGGCGACTTCTTTGGCCTTGGTCTTTGGAGCCAGGGAACAGCTTCCCAATAAACCTACCTTTAATATAATCTAATTAGGTTTAAATTGGTTCATTTCAAAGGCTTCAAAGAAATAACCTGTCAGTGTGTTTGGGAAAAAGCTTATGACCATACAAATCAGATACAGCAAACAGACCAAACTCACCCCATAGGAGCTGCTGTTCCTGATGTAGATTCTAACTGAAATTGTAACAGACATAACTGCCAGGACAGAGACTGGATCATTACTTGTCTCTTCCCTGACCTGAGGGAGGAGACAAAAAGCTGTGTAAAGGTTGCATTTCAACCTTCCAAATGCTAATTCCTATACATGTCAGACTTTGGTATTGTTATTTTTATGTAGCATCAGTGTTTTGTAAATATTCTTCTCAGATTGTAAACATTCATCTTCAGATTGGTCAATAAAAAGTTGGTCTGACAATTAACTGGGCTGCAGTGACTAGAATGGGATTTGGGACTTCCAGATTAGGGAGGGGGTGGGGTGGGGGAGAGAGACTGACATGGAGGGAGAGAGGGGGAGGGGAAGAGGGGGGGGAGAGGGGAAAAGGGAAAGAGGGAGAGGGGGAGAGGGAAGGAAGGAGAGGGGAAGGGGACCACAGGAGGAGGAGTGTATGGAGAGAGAGTCACCAGGAGGATTCCCCATGAGTTCAAGATGATAGTGAAAGACCTCTGAAGGGAGACTCTCACTCAAGTCTCAGGATAATAGTGGACCCCCAAGAACTCACGAGAGACCAAACTTGATGTGAACCACACGAGGCTTTATTCAAGGAAAGCCAGAGCTCTGGGGACCACTTGTATCCCATGCAGGAGTAGAGGAGTCGACCCCGAGGGGAAAGGGGTTCCAATTTTTATAGGTCTTCAAGGGGGAAAGGAGAAGGAGGGAGTAGGAGATTTCCAGATCTAAACAATGTCTATTCTAAAATGATTGATTTCTCAAGAAATGGTATGGGAGGGAAACAAGGAAGGAGTCTAATGAAGGTGCAGCAACTCCGGATTGGCTCCGACTGTGGTAGCTGGGGAGATTTTCCAACTCTATCCCAGCAACCAATATCACAAACACCTGGCAGTGAGGTGCAGCAGTGGGCACACACCTGGGTTCAAGGAATGGTCAGAACATTGGCAGACACATGGGTTCAAGGAGCGACCATAGCATTGTGCATCTCTATTTTTCTAAATCAGTGAAGCTAGTTCTGCCAACAATGAAATCTATTTCGCCAATTTCAGGGCTTCTGTGACCTTTTTCATTCTGTCAGGATCTTTCAATAGAGCAGACATGAGGACACACATGGCAGAGTGAGCCAGGGTAAGACCACATTGGCAAGTAATGGGGCATTTGTCTGGTATTAATAGCCTTAGAGAATTAGAATAGCTCAGAACCTGCCCAGCCTAGGCTTACAGCTTGTTAATAAACTTAGCTAAATTACAGACTACAGTGGGCATCAGATTGCGTCCTAGGCATAGTTTGCCTGGGGTCATCCAGCATCCTGGCATCTCCCTTGTACCTCCTGGCCCTGGCACCCAAGGGCTGACAGGGCCCATGTTCTACTATAGACCGGAATTATATCCATCACTGCCCAGGAGCTTAGGGTCTTACTTCATGTGTCAGGTCTTCTCATCACATTCCTCCTAGATACCTGGGCCCTTGTTTAGTTCTGAGAAAATTCTGGGGTCTCCTGGACTCAGACATACTTGATCCTAGTATATTCCCTGTATCAAGACATTATTATTATTGAGCCCTACCTTCCTCTCATCCACAAACAATCCCTTAAACTTACAATGTTCTTCTTTCTACCCCAGCCTTTCACCTCCCAGATCTATACAAACCTCTCCATCCCTACATTTCCCAAACACTTAAACACTTGGGAAAACTGACTTTGTTTTGTCTCTTGTCTCTACAAACCTCTATCTGACACTATCCACAGCTGACCTCCCTGTCTATGTTCTCTTGTCACAGTCCCTCTGCTCATCTCTAAATCTAAACAAAGAAACTTTGGGATCCTCTCTCACAATCTAGCCCCTCAAATATCTCCTCCAACTCCTAAATCTCTTATTTATTTATTTATTTATTTATTTATTTATTTATTTATTTATTTATTTATTTATATGTAAGTATACTGTAGCTGTCTTCAGACGCACCAGAAGAGGACATCAGATCTCATTACAGGTGGTTGTGAGCCACCATGTGGTTGCTGGGATTTGAACTTCGGACCTTCGGAAGAGCAGTCGGGTGCTCTTACCCACTGAGCCATCTCACCAGCCCCCCTAAATCTCTTTCACTGTCTTAGCTTCCATCCTTCCACACCTTATTGAACACTTATACTCACATTCCTCACCTGTTTGCCCTCTATACTTACTTTTTTGCCTTAGTGTTCCCCAGATCCTCTACACTCGTGTTGAAAAATTATCAAAGACTTCCAACCCCAACCCTCTCATACACAAGAGAATCCTTTAGCTTCATCTGCTTACACTTTTTATATGGATGGCAGCTCCTTCCTATCAGTGATGTTAGACTCCATTATCAGTAAAGACAATAATCATGCAGATGCTACAGTCCACCAAACCACAACTCCAATTTTACACTTCACTTTTTCCTTTGTTCCAGAATACCTTAGCCAGATAACCCAGATAAGAACATAACCAACTCTCCTCCAACACAAGATCCTCTCCACACCCTCTGGCTCCCATTCCCTCAAGGTCACTCATTCCCCACAAGTCTCATCTCTCTGCCTACATGCCTACATTTCCTCTGCTAAATGATTGCCAAACATCCACCACCAAATGACTCCCCTGAATTCATTAATTGTCCAGATGTCCTTAGAGATCAAATAAATAAATCCTACACTCCCAATTACAAAACATAGCTAAACCTGTAAGACCCCAATGCAATGTGTTTCTTAGACCCCTAGAAATGAAGCCCAGCATGGAGTTCTTTGTTCCTTTGCCTTCAGCGTGAGAGATGAGCTGTAACTCACCATCCCTATTTTTACGATGTTTACCCAGTTTCCCCATTCTTTGTGATCCTATCCTCCCCTCACTTTATGGTTTAGTCTTTAAAACCCCTCGACTGCAACTGCTGGGGGTCGATCTCCTCTGCCCCTGTGTGGGTTGCAAGCTCGGCCTCAGCATGTTGATACCCGATTAAACCTCATGCGATATTGCATCAAGAATGGTTTCTCTCGAGTTATTGGGGCTTTGGCTCATCCCGGGACTTGAGCAAGAGTCTCCCCAGAAATGGGGGTCTTTCAAACCCAAGCCATGTCCTCTCTGACACACTCTCATGGCCAAACCCTGACTTGAATGAAGGTCATCCAACAAACTCTCTACTTACCTCACTCCTCCTTCCTTTACTGCCTTCTAGTGCTTCCTTGCACCTCTTTTCAAAGCTCTCCATTACTAACTATCACTCTTGCTGCTGATACCCCAGTTGTCAATACTCCACTATGGATAACTTGTCATCTTGACAACCCCAGTCCATCTTTGGGAATGAAAGCCAAGTTCTCTTCAACCTTTACAATCCCAGAAACCCTATGGTAGACCATCCATCCCTCTGACAGTTTGCCTAGAGTCTCCTTAATCATCCATGTTCCTAAAAAATCTCAATCTCAGAACCCACATAAATACCTCCCAAAAGACTATTTTGATGTACCAAAAACTTCTCAGATTGAATTCTCTCCAACACAAGCAGATCCTGATTTCAGATAACAGTTGTTCCCCCAATTAACTCTGTATAGCCAATGTGCATTCTTCTGACTCCTCTCAAGAACTCTCAAAAACATTCTAGATAAATATTCCTTCCAACTAACAGTTTAAGTTTTCTTGCATAGTTTATTCCCAATGGTTGGATCTGCCCTCCCTTCCCCCTCCCCTTGCCTGGGATCTCTAGGCATTTCTCTAGTCCTCTCCTCATTCCCATAGTCTTGGGACTCCTCTTCCCATCTACCAAGACCAACAGTTTCAAATGTACATCCAAGAAACGTTTTTCTAAACTCCTTCATTTTACCTGTGTCTCTAGTTTATCTGTCTCCACAGACTACACATCAGCCACAGACTACTCCAAAATTCCAGTACCAGCCCCAGCTCTTTTCTCAGAATCTACATTCTAGTCTACCCTCACAGACTATACTTTCCTAGCCATTTCAGTTCCCTCTGCCTTACTAAAAACTGTTAGACTACATTCCTGAAGCTAGTCCCCAAGGTCTATTCCCTTATTTGGCCAATCACTCCTCCTGATGCTGTTTACTGATGTCCAGATAATAAAGTATTAAAGTTCAGCAACCAAAAGCCATTTGGTTTAATTAATTAACATGTCTATTTAAACACCTCATCCTACCACAGGGTTATTCCTTGTATCTTTTTTATTTTATTTATTTATTGTACCCATTTTATTGATTGATTGATTGATTTTACAATCACAGCCCCTCCCTCATCTCTTCCCAGTCCCACCCTTACAAATCCCTCTCTCCACCATCCCCTCCCCCTCAGAGACGGGGAGACCCCCTTGAGTATCATCCCATCCTAGGACATCTAGTCCCAGCAGGACTAGGCACACCCTCTCCCACTGAAGCTCAACCAGACAGTTCAAGTAGGGGGAAAGGGATCCAATTGCAGGGAACAGAGACAAAGATAGCCCCAATCCACTTGTTAGGTAATCCACATGAAGACCAAACTGTGCATTTGTTACAAATGTATAGGGGATCTAGGAACAGCTACTGCATGCTCCTTACTTGGTGGCCCAGGTTTTGTGAGCTTTGATGGTCCCAGGTTAGTTGACTATGTGAGTATTCTTATGGTGTCTTTCACCCCACTGGCTTGCTCACTTCTATTCCTCAGTCTTCCACAAGACTCTTTGGATTCTGCCTGATGTTTGGCTGTGGGTCTCTGCATCTGTCTCCATTTGCTTCTGGATGAAGCCTCTCAAGATACAGTTATGCTAGGCTTCTGTCTGCAAACATAGCAGAGTATCCTTAATATCTAGGGTTGTCTCTCTCACATGGGTTGGGTATCAGGTTGGGACAGTCATTGTTTGGGTGTTTCCTTAGTCTCTGGTCCATCTTTATCCGTGCACATCTAGTAGGCAAGACAAATTTTGGGTTGAAGGTTTTTTGGGTGGATTGATGTTCACTTTCCTCATCTTGAAAGTCCCTTCTGGCTACAGGATATGGCCATTTCAGTCTCTTTATTCCTCTCTGGTAGGAATCTCACCTGAAGTCACTCCTATAGACTCCCCATATCCTTCTCCATTCCAGGCTTCCAGATAGTACACCAGAGATGCCACCTTCCAATTTCTATTCTCACTTCCAGTCCTCTTCTGCTCCTGCTTCTCCTCATACCTGATCACCATCCTTTCTCCTCCTCACTTCCTTTCCTACTCAGTTTCCTTTCTCCATCTACCTCCAATGACTAATTTCCCCTTCTGAGTGAGATTTGGGTAGGGTATCATCCCTTGAGATCTCCTTATTACCTTCTTTCTTTAGGTCTGTGCATTATAGCATGGTTGTCCTGTATTTTATGGCTAATGTCCACTTATAAGTGAGCACATACCATATGTGCCTTTCTGTCTCTGGGTTACCTCACTCGAGATGATAGTCTCAAGTTCAATCCACTTACTTGCAAAATTCATGATGTCTTTGTTTTTAATAGTTGAATAGTATCCCACTGTGTAGATGTAACACATTTTCATTATCCATTCTTCAGTTTAGGGACATCTGTGTTGTTTCCAGTTTCTGGCTATTATAAATAAAGCTGTTGTGAATGTAGTTGAACAAGTGTCCCTATGGTATAGTGGGACATCTTTTGTGTATATATGGTGGAGTGGTGTAGCTGGGTCTTGAAGTAGAAGTATTTCCAGTTTTCTGATAATCTGACAAATTGATTTCTCATGTGGTTGTACAAGTTTGTACTCTCACCAGCAACGATGTAGTGCTCCCCTTGCTTCACATCCTTAATTGAGGAAGATAACAGAAGATGGAAATATCTCTCATGCTCATGGATTGGTAGGTAGGATTAACATAATGTAAATGGCCATCTTAACAAAAGCAATCTACAGATTCAGGGCAATTTCCAACAAAATTCCAACAAAATTCTGTAAGGATCTTGAAAGAGCAATTCTCAACTTTCTATGAAAAAACAAAACACAGAAGAACTTCTGGAGGTATCACCATCCCTGATCTCAAGCTGTACTGCAGTGCAATAGTAATAAAAGCTTCATTGTATTGGTATAGGATCAGACAGACTGAACAATTAAAGTGAATTGAAGAGTCAGAAATGAATACCCCACACCTACAGACACCTTATATTTGACAAAGAAGGCAAAACCATGCAATGGAAAGATTTCAACATATGGTGTTGTTCTAACTAGATGTCTGCATGCAGAAGAAAGCCAATAGATCCATATTTATCACCCTGCAGAAAAATCAAGTCCAAGTGGATCAAAGATCTTAACATAAAACAGGACACACTAAATCTAATAGAGGAGAATATTGGGAGACTCTTAATAATCGCCTTTATTTCCTTAGGTATATATATCCTTAAATTGTTTATCATTGAGTTTATTGAGAAAAATATCCATTTCTTTTAGATTTTCCAGTTTTGTAGAAAACAGGTTTTTTTTGTATTGATTATTTTCTTTATTTAGATTTCAAGTATTAGTCCCCCTCAAAGTCTCCCCTTCAGAAACCCTTATCCCATCCCCCTTCCCACTGCCTCTATGAGGGTGCTTCCCCACCCATCCACCCCTCCACCTACCCACCCACCCATTCACTCCTGCCTTCCCACCCTGGCATTCACCTACACTGGGGCATCAAACACCCTCAGGCCCAAGGGTCTCTCCTTCCACTGATGTCCAACAAGGCCATCCTCTGACACATACGCAGTCAGAGCCACAGTTCCCTCCATGTGTACTCTTTGGTTGGTAGTCCAGTTCCCAGGAGCTCTGGGGGGTTCTGGCCGGTTGAGACTGTTGCTCCCTCCATGGGGATGCAAAATCCCTCAGCTCCTTCAGTCCCTTCTTCAAATCCTCAATCAGGGACCCTCCGCTCAGTCCAGTGGTTGGCTGTGAGCACCTGCCTCTGTATTGGTCAGGCTCTCGCAGAGCCTCTTAGGAGACAGCCATATCAGGCTTTCATCAGCAAGCACTTCCTGGCATCCACATTAGCATCCAGGCTGGTGACTGTATATGGGATCCCCAGGTGGGGCAGTCTCTGAATGACCTTTCCTTCAGTCTCTGCTCCACATTATGTCTCCATATTTCCTCCTGTGAGTATTTTGTTCACCCTTCTAAGAAGCACTGAAGCATCTTTCGTCTTCCTTCCTCTTAGGCTTCATATGATCTGTGAATTGTGTCTTGGCTATTTGGAGCTTTTGGGTGAGTGCATACCATGTGTGTTCTTTTGCAATTCGGTTACCTCACTCAGTATGATATTTTTAAATTCCATCCATTTGTCTGTGAATTTCATGGTCATTGTTTTTAGTAGCTGAGTAGTATTCCATTGTGTAAATGTACCATATTTTCTGTATTTATTCATCTGTTGAGGGACATCTGTGTTGTTTCCTCCTTCTGACTTTTATAAATATGGCTGCTATGAACATAGTAGAGCATGTATCCTTAATACATGTTGGAGCATCTTCTGGGTATATGCCCAGGAGAGGTATTGCTGGATCTTCTGATAGCACTATGTCCAATTTTCTGAGGAACTGCCAAACTGATTTCCAGGGTGTACCAGCTTGCAATCCCACCAGCAATGGAGGAGTGTTCCTCTTTCTCCACATCCTCTCCAGCATCTGCTGTCACCTGAGTTTTTGATCTTAGTCATTCTGACTGGAGTGAGTTGGAATCTCAGGGTCATTTTACTTGCATTTCCCTGATGACTAAGGATGTTGAACATTTCTTTAGGTGCTTCAATATTCTTCAGTTGAAAATTCTTTGTTTAGCTTTGTACCCCATTTTTTTTCATGGGGTTATTTGATTTTCTGGAGTCTAACTTTTGAGTTCTTTGTATATTGGATATTAGCCCTTTATTGGATGTAGGATTGGTAAAGATCTTTTCCTAATCTTTTGGTTGCCTTTTTGTCCTATTGATAGTTTCCTTTGCCTTATAGATGCTTTGCAATTTTATAGTCTGTGTCTTTTTATTGGGTAATTGAGTCTATTGATATTGAATTTACCAGTGGTTCTTAATTCCTGTTATTTTCATGTTGTTGTTATTGTTGATGATGATGATGATTATGGTTGTGGTTTTGTGTGTGTGTTAGCCTCTATTCTTCTGGCTTTGCTGGTGTGAGGTTTTTTTTTTTTTTTTTTTTTTTTTTTTTTTTTTTTTTTTTTTTTTTTTTTTATTAGACACTTTCTTTATTTACATTTCAAATGTTATCCCCTTTTCTAGGTTCCACTTAAAAAATTCCCTCTCCCCTCCCCCACTCCCCATGCTCCCCAACACACCCACTCCCATTCCTGGCCCTGGCATTCCTGGGGCATAGAACCTTCACAGGACCTAGGGCCTCTCCTCCCATTGATGATCGACTAGGCCATCCTCAGCTACATATGCAGCAAGAGCCATGAATCCTACCTTGTATTTTCTTTGATTGGTGGTTTAGACCCAAGGAGCTCTCGGGGTACTGGTTAGTTCATATTGATGTTCCTCCTATGGGTCTGCAAACCCCTTCAACTCCTTGGGTACTTTCTCTAGCTCCTTCATTAGGGATCTGTGCTCTGTCCAATGGATGGCTGTGAGCATCCACTTCTGTATTTGCCAGGCACTGGCAGAACATCTCAGGAGACAGCTATATCAGGCTCCTGTCAGCCAGCGCTTGTTGGCATCTGTCATAGTGTCTGGATTTGGTGGTTGTTTATGGGATGGATCCCCAAGTGGGGCAGTCTCTGCATGGTAATTCCTTCAGTCTCTGGTCTGAACTTTTTCTCTGTAACTCCTTCCATGGGAATTTTGTTCTCCCATCTAAGAATGATTATGAGCTTCTGGGCTAATATCCACTTATCAGTGAGTGCATATCATGTGTGTTCTTTTGTGATTGGGTTACCTCCCTTAGAATGATATCCTCCAGATCCATCCATTTGTCTAAGAATTTCATAAATTCATTGTTTTTAATAGCTGAGTAGTACTCCATTGTGTAAATGTACCACATTTTCTGACCATTCCTCTGTTGAGGGACATCTGGGTTCTTTCCAGCTTCTGACTATTATAAATAAGGCTGCTATGAACATAGTGGAGCATGTGCCCTTATTAAAAATTGGAGCATCTTCTGGGTATATGCCCAGGAGTGTTATTGCTGGATCTTCCAGTAGTGCTATGTCAAATTTTCTGAGGAACCACCAAACTGATTTTCAGAGTGGTTGTACCAGCTTGCAATCCCACCAAAAATGGAAGAATGTTCCTCTTTCTCCACATCCTCACCAGCATCTGCTCTCACCTGAGTTTTTTTCCCCAATTTTTTATTATTAGTATTTTCTTCATTTACATTTCAAATGCTATCCTGAAAATCCCCTATACCTCCCCCCCCCCATCCTGCTCCCCTACCCACCCACTCCCATTTCTCAGCCCTGGTGTTCCCCTGTACAGGGGCATATAATGTTTGCAAGACCAAGGGGCCTCTTTTCCCAACTAGGCCATCTTCTGCTACATATGCAGCTAGAGACATGAGCTCTAGGGTACTGGTTAGTTCACACTGTTGTTCCACCCATCAGTTCCAATCCAATTGTGACGGGCCTGTGACAGCAGGAATAAGGACACTGGAGTCCTTCCTGATCAGAGGCTCGGGTCCCTTTTGATCAGTCTGGTTTAACTTGGTTTTGAACAGACCAGACAGCTCCATGGTCCTCAAAAGAGACACCACTTCCAGGCACTGTAACACACCCAGGATCTTAGGAT
The DNA here is from genome assembly GCF_978045245.1 of Mus caroli. Taxonomy (NCBI): domain Eukaryota; kingdom Metazoa; phylum Chordata; class Mammalia; order Rodentia; family Muridae; genus Mus; species Mus caroli. The sequence continues at coordinate 4,314,222 of NW_028227256.1, forward strand.
AACAGGATCCCAGGATAACAGGAGCTGGGTCACATCAGTATTTCAGGATCTCAGAGGATCTTGACTGCCAAGAACCCGACTGACCCAGAATCTCAGGTTCACAGGAGCCCACAATCAAAGGATCACAGAGAAAGCTGAACTCTGAGGAGTCCTGAATCAACTGGGATTATAGGAAGGACAGGCTCCAATCAGATATATTGAGGGCAGCAAGCACTTGAGATAATCAGATGGCAGGAGGCAAGCACAAGAACAGAAGCAACAGAAACCAAGGTTAATTTGCATCACCTGAGTTTTTGATCTTCGACATTCTGACTGGTGTGAGGTAGAATCTCAGGGTTGTTTTGATTTGCATTTCCCTGATTATTAAGGATGTTGATCATTTTTTTAGGGGCTTCTCATCTATTCTATATTCCTCAGTTGAGAATTCTTTATTTAGCTCTGTACACCATTTTTAAATAGGTTTATTTAGTTTTCTGGAATCTAACTTCTTGAGTACTTTATATATATATATAGTATTATAATATTGGATATTAGCCCCCTATCAGATTTAGGATTGGTAAAGATCTTTTCCCAATTTGATGGTTGCCGTTTTTGTCTTATTGACAGTGTCCTTTGCCTTACTGAAGCTTTGCAGTTTTATAAGATCCCATTTATTGATTGTTGATCTTACAGCACAAGCCATTGCTGTTCTGTTCAGGAATCTTTCCCCTGTGCTCATATCTTCAAGGTTCTTTCCTACTTTCTCCTCTATAAGTTTCAGTGTCTCTCATTTTATGTGGAGTTCCTTGATCTACTTAGACGTGAGCTTTGTACATTGAGATAAGAATGGATCAATTTGCATTCTTCTACATGCTAACTGCCAGCTGAGCCAGTACCATTTGTTGAAGATGCTGTTTTCTTTCCACTGGATGGTTTTAACTCCTTTGTCAAAGATCAAGTGATCATAGATGTATAGGTTCATTTCTGAGTCTTAAGTTCTGTTCCATTGATCTACCTGTCTGTCGATGTACTGGTACCATGCAGTTTTTTGTTTGTTTTTTTTTTTTTTTATCACAATTGCTCCATAGTATAGCTTGAGGTCAGCCATGATGATTCCATCAGAGGTTCTTTTATTGTTTTTGTTTGTTTGTTTGTTTTTTCGAGACAGGGTTTCTCTGTATAGTCCTGACTGTCCTGGAACTCACTTTGTAGACCAGGCTGGCCTCGAACTCAGAAATCTGCCTGCCTCTGCCTCCGGAGTGCTGGGATTAAAGGTGTGTGCCACCATGCCTGGCTCTTTTATTGTTGAGAATAGTTTTGCTATCCTAGGATTTTTGTTATTCCATATGCATTTTCAAATTGCCCTTTCTAACTCTGTGAAGAATTGAGTTGGAATTTTGATGGGAAATGCATTGAAATTGTAGACTGCTTTCAGCAAGATAGCCATTTTCACTATATTGATTCTGCCAATCCATGAGCATGGGAGATCTTTCCATCTTCTGAGATCTTCATTGATTTCTTTCTTCAGAGACTTGAAGTTCTGATCATACAGATCTTTCACTTCCTTAATTAGAGTCACTACTGCACTAAAGTTGTTTATCAGGTTTAGGAGTTCTCTGATGGAATTTTTAGAGTCACTTATATATACTTTCATATCATCTGCAAATAGTGTGATACTTTGACTTCTTTCTTTTCAATTTTTATCCCTTTGATCTCCTTTTGTTGTCTAATTGCTCTGGCTAGGACTTCAATTACTATACTGAATAGGTAGGGAGAGAGTGGGCAGCCGTGTCTAGTCCCCAATTTTAATGGGATTGCTTCCTCTAAGATCCTGAGATCCTGGATTGACCAAGCTCCTGGGATCCTGGGATCCCGGAATCCTAAGATCCTGAGCACATAAGCACCTAGAAGTGGTATTTCCTCTGGCGACCATATGGCTGTCTGCTGTGTTTGTTACCAAGGTATACCAGCGCTGACCAGAAGGAACCCCAGCCACTGATCAGGCAGGGCTCCTGTGTCCTTGCTCCTGCGGTCTCAGGCCCCCTTCACAAATGTTTTGGAACAGATGTTGCATTCCACTCACCAGTGATCCTAAGATCAGGCAGCATGGAGAATTCTCTGGGGACCATGGAACTGTCTGTTGAGTTCCTGTCCAAGGTGGCCTGGAGCTGGCACTGACTGAAAGGGCAAGATTTTTTATTTGCTGTGTTCTCATGGGTATAGTTAACCTCCTTTCTCATATTTCCTGTAAGGCTGGGTTTATAGATAGACATTATTTGAATTTTACTTTATTATGGAATTTCATATTTCCTGTAAGGCTGGGTTTATAGATAGACATTATTTGAATTTTACTTTATTATGGAATTTCTGGTTTTCTCCATCTGTGGTAATTAAAAGTTTTGTTGGATATAGTAGTCTGGGCTGGCATTGAAAGAAAGATGAAATTTCAAGACCTGTAAGTCATATAAAGTACTCAGAAATTGCTGGTTGCTTGTGAGCCTAGAGGCTGCCTGGGGCTGAGAACAAAGAAAAACAAACCCAGGCATGCCCCGAGGTTAAAACATTCCTGGGAACAGCTTGACCATAAAAATAAAGAGGAATGTGAAGACATAACAGGGCTATCTGAACTGAATCAACAACTCACAGAACCCTGACACCCTGACCTGCAGGTATTCTTTTGCTGATGTTTGAATAAGCCAATAGTGTGTTGCTATGCTGAATTCCCCACCCCTAAGCCCTTTACCCCATAAAAACCCCTAGCTTTTGAGCCTTGGGGTCGAATCCACCCAGAGCTCCACCATTAAACTGCCTCGTGTGTTTGCAGCAAAAAGGATTCTTGTGTTTCTTTGGATTCTCTCTCTCTCTCTCTCTCTCTCTCTCTCTCTCTCTCTCTCTCTCTCTCTCTCTCTCTCTCTCTGTCTCTCTCTCTCTCTCTCTCTCTCTCGACTAGAGTGGGGGGTCCCCATCTGTGGTCTCTTAGCATCTGTATTTGTCCAGGACCTTCTGGCTTTAAAGTCATTATTAAGAATTCGGCTATAATTCGAATAGGTCTACTTTTATACATTACTTGCTCTTTCCCCCTTGTAGTTCTTAATATTCTCTAGTTGTCCTTAATATTAAGTGTTTTGATTATTATGTGGTGAGGGTACTTTCTTTTCTGGTTGAATCTTCTTGGTGTTCTTTATGCTTCTTGTACAAGGGCCTCTCCTTTAGGTTAGGAAAATTTTCTTCTATGATCTTGTTGAAAACATTTTCTGGGCCATTGAGCTGGGATTCTTTTCCTCCTTTTCTTTATGTTCTTCTGAGCTTTGGTCTTTTTATAGTGTTGATATTTCCAATTTCTGCCAGGAAATTTTTAGATTTGACATTTTCTTTCACCATATATCCATTTATTTTATTGAATCTTCAATGGCTGAGATTCTCTCTTCCATTTCATGTATTTTATTAGTGATGGTTGCATTTATAGTTCCTATTAACCTTCCTATATTTTTCCATTTCCAGAATTCCCTTTGATTTTTTTTGGGGGGGGGTTTCTATTTCCAGTTTCAGGTTTTAACCAGTTTAATTCATTTCTTTCAACTGTCTGTTTTTTCTTGGTTTTCTTTAAGGGCATTATTCTTTTTTTTTTTTCCTTTTTTTCATGTTTTCTTTTTTTTATTTTTAATATTTTTATTACATATTTTCCTCAATTACATTTCCAATGCTATCCCAAAAGTCCCCCATAGCGCCCCCCCACTTCCCTACCCACCCATTCCCATTCTTTTGGCCCTGGCATTCCCCTATATTGGGGCATATAAAGTTTGCAAGTCCAATGGGCCTCTCTTTCCATTGATGGCCGACTAGGCCATCTTTCGATACATATGCAGCTAGAGAGAAGAGCTCCAGGGTTCTGGTTAGTACATCATGTTGTTCCACAATAGGGTTGCAGATCCCTTTAGCTCCTTGGGTACTTTCTCTAGCTTCTCCATTGGGAGCCCTGTGATACATCCAATAGCTGACTGTGAACATCCACTCCTGTGTTTGCTAGGCCTCGGCATCGTCTCACAAGAGACAGCTATATTTGGGTCCTTTCAGCAAAATCTTGCTAGTGTATGCAATGGTATCAGCGTTTAGAAGCTGATTATGGGACGGATCCCTGGATACAGCAGTCTCTAAATGGTCCATCCTTTCATCACAGCTACGAACTTTGTCTCTGTAACTCCTTCCCTGGGTGTTTTGTTCCCAATTCTAAGAAGGTGCACAGTGTCCACACTTTGGTCTTCATTCTTCTTGAGTTTCATGCGTTTATCAAATTGTATCTTATATCTTGGGTATCCTAAGTTTTGGGCTAATATCCACTTATCAATGAATACATATTGTGTGAGTTCTTTTGTGATTGTGTTACTTCACTCAAGATGATGCCCTCCAGGTCCATCCATTTGGCTAGGAATTTCATAAATTCATTCTTTTTAATAGCTGAGTAGTACTCCATTGTGTAAATGTACCATAATTTCTGTATCCATTCCTCTGTTGAGGGACATCTGGGTTCTTTCCAGCTTCTGGCTATTATAAATAGGGCTGCTATGAACATAGTGGAGCATGTGTCCTTTTTACCGGTTGGGACATCTTCTGGATATATGCCCAGGAGAGGTATTGCTGGATCCTCCGGTAGTACTATGTCCAATTTTCTGAGGAAACGCCAGACTGATTTCCAGAGTGGTTGTACAAGCTTGCAATCCCACCAACAATGGAGGAGTGTTCCTCTTTCTCCACATCCTCGCCAGCATCTGCTGTCCCCTGAATTTTTGATCTTAGCCATTCTGACTGGTGTGAGGTGGAATCTCAGGGTTGTTTTGATTTGCATTTCCCTGATGATTAAGGATGTTGAACATTTTTTCAGGTGCTTCTCTGCCATTCGGTATTCCTCAGGTGAGAATTCTTTGTTCAGTTCTGAGCCCCATTTTTTAATGGGGTTATTTGACTTTCTGGAGTCCACCTTCTTGAGTTCTTTATATATATTGGATATTAGTCCCTTATCTGATTTAGGATAGGTGAAGATCCTTTCCCAATCTGTTGGTGGTTTTTTTGTCTTATTGATGGTGTCTTTAGCCTTGCAGAAGCTTTGCAGTTTCATGAGGTCCCACTTGTCAATTCTCGATCTTACAGCACAAGCCATTACTGTTCTATTCTGGAATTTTTCCCCTGTGCCCATATCTTCAAGGCTTTTCCCCACTTTCTCCTCTATAAGTTTCAGTGTCTCTGGTTTTATGTGAAGTTCCTTGATCCACTTAGACTTGACCTTAGTACAAGGAGATAGGAATGGATCGATTCGCATTCTTCTACATGTTAACAACCCGTTGTGCCAGCACCATTTGTTGAAAATGCTGTCTTTCTTCCACTGGATGTTTTTAGCTCCCTTGTCGAAGGTCAAGTGACCGTAGGTGTGTGGGTTCATTTCTGGGTCTTCAATTCTATTCCATTGGTCTATTTGTCTGTCACTATACCAGTACCATGCAGTTTTTATCACAATTGCTCTGTAGTAGAGATTTAGGTCCGGCATGGTGGTTCCACCAGAGGTTCTTTTATCCTTGAGAAGAGTTTTTGCTATCCTAGGTTTTTTGTTATTCCAGATGAAATTGCAAATTGCACTTTCTAATTCGTTGAAGAATTGATTTGGAATTTTGATGGGGATTGCATTGAATCTGTAGATTGCTTTTGGCAAGATAGCCATTTTTACAATGTTGATCCTGCCAATCCATGAGCATGGGAGATCTTTCCATCTTCTGAGATCTTCTATAATTTCTTTCTTCAGAGACTTGAAATTTTTATTATACAGATCTTTCACTTCCTTAGTTAGAGTCACGCCAAGATATTTTATATTATTTGTGACTATTGAGAAGGGTGTTGTTTCCCTAATTTCTTTCTCAGCCTGTTTATTCTTTGTGTAGAGAAAGGCCATTGATTTGTTTGAGTTAATTTTATATCCAGCTACTTCACCGAAGCTGTTTATCAGGCTTAGGAGTTCTCTGGTGGAATTTTTAGGGTCACTTATATATACTATCATATCATCTGCAAAGAGTGATATTTTGACTTCATCTTTTCCAATTTGTATCCCTTTGATCTCCTTTTGTTGTCGAATTGCTCTGGCTAGGACTTCAAGTACAATGTTGAATAGGTATGGAGAAAGTGGACAGCCTTGTCTAGTCCCTGATTTTAGAGGGATTGCTTCAAGCTTCTCACCATTTACTTTGATGTTGGCTACTGGTTTGCTGTAGATTGCTTTTATCATGTTTAGGTATGGGCCTTGAATTCCTGATCTTTCCAAGACTTTCATCATGAATGGGTGTTGGATCTTGTCAAATGCTTTTTCCGCATCTAACGAGATGACCATGTGGTTTTTGTCTTTGAGTTTGTTTATATACTGGATTACGTTGATGGATTTCCGTATATTGAACCATCCCTGCATCCCTGGGATGAAACCTACTTGGTCAGGATGGATGATTGTTTTGATGTGTTCTTGGATTCGGTTAACAAGAACTTTATTGAGGATTTTTGCATCAATATTCATAAGGGATATTGGTCTGAAGTTTTCTATCTTTGTTGGGTCTTTTTGTGGTTTAGGTATCAGAGTAATTGTGGCTTCATAGAATGAGTTGGGTAGAGTACCTTCTGTTTCTATTTTGTGGAATAGTTTGTGAAGAACTGGGATTAGATCTTCTTTGAAGGTCTGATAGAACTCTGCACTAAACCCATCTGGTCCTGGGCTTTTTTTAGTTGGGAGACTATTAATGACTGCTTCTATTTCTTTGGGGGATATAGGGCTGTTTAGATCATTAACCTGATCTTGATTCAACTTTGGTACCTGGTATCTGTCTAGGAACTTCTCCATTTCATCCAGGTTCTCCAGTTTTGTTGAGTATAGCCTTTGGTAGAAGGATCTGATGGTGTTTTGGATGTCTTCAGGATCTGTTGTTATGTCTCCTTTTTCATTTCTGATTTTGATAATTAGGATGCTTTCCCTGTGCCCTCTAGTGAGTCTGGCTAAGGGTTTATCTATCTTGTTGATTTTCTCAAAGAACCAGCTCCTTGATTGGTTGATTCTTTGAATAGTTTTTCTTGTTTCCACTTGGTTGATTTCGCCCCTGAGTTTGATATTTCCTGCCGTCTACTCCTCATGGGTGAATTTGCTTCCTTTTGTTCTAGTGCTTTTAGGTGTGTTGTCAAGCTGCTAATGTGTGCTCTCTCTAGTTTCCTTTTGGAGGCACTCAGAGCTATGAGTTTTCCTCTTAGAAATGCTTTCATTGCGTCCCATAAGTTTGGGTATGTTGTAGCTTCATTTTCATTGAACTCTAAAAAGTCCTTAATTTCTTTCTTTATTCCTTCCTTGACCACGGTATCATTGAGAAGAGTGTTGTTCAGTTTCCACGTGAAGGTTGGCTTTCTATTATTTATTTTGTTATTGAAGATCAGCCTCAGTCCATGGTGATCTGATAGGATGCATGGGACAATTTCAATATTTTTGTATCTGTTGAGGCCTGTTTTGTGACCAATTATGTGGTCAATTTTGGAGAAGGTACCATGAGGTGCTGAGAAGAAGCTATATCCTTTTGTTTTAGGATAGAATGTTCTGTAGATATCTGCCAGATCCATTTGATTCATAATTTCTCTTAGTTTCTCTGTGTCCCTGTTTAGTTTCTGTTTCCATGATCTGTCCATTGGTGAAAGTGGTGTGTTGAAGTCTCCCACTATTATTGTGTGAGGTGCAATGTGTGCTTTGAGATTTACTAAAGTTTCTTTAATGAATGTGGCTGCCTTTGTATTTGGAGCATAGATATTCAGGATTGATAGTTCCTCTTGGAGGATTTTACCTTTGATGAGTATGAAGTGTCCCTCCCTGTCTTTTTTAATGACTTTGGGTTGGAAGTCAATCTTATCAGATATTAGAATGGCTACTCCAGCTTGTTTCTTCATGCCATTTGCTTGGAAAATTGTTTTCCAGCCTTTCATTCTGAGGTAGTGTCTATCCTTTTCTCTGAGATGAGTTTCCTGTAAGCAGCAAAATGTTGGGTCTTGTTTGTGTAGCCAGTTTGTTAGTCTATGTCTTTTTATCGGGGAGTTGAGTCCATTGATATTAAGAGATATTAAGGAAAAGTAATTGTTGTTTCCTGTTATTTTTGTTGTTAAAGTTGGCATTCTGTTCTTGTGGCTGTCTTCTTTTAGGTTTGTTGAGGGATTACCTTCTTGTTGTTTCTAGGGCGTGGTTCCTGTCCTTGTATTGGTTTTTTTCTGTTATTATCCTTTGAAGGGCTGGATTCGTGGAGAGATAATGTGTGAATTTGGTTTTGTCGTGGAATACTTTGGTTTCTCCATCTATGTTAATTGAGAGTTTGGCTGGGTATAGTAGCCTGGGCTGGAATTTGTGTTCTTTTAGTGTCTGTATAACATCCGTCCAGGATCTTCTGGCTTTCATAGTCTCTGGTGAAAAATCTGGTGTAATTCTGATAGGCTTGCCTTTATATGTTACTTGGCCTTTTTCTCTTACTGCTTTTAGTATTCTGTCTTTATTTAGAGCATTTGTTGTTTTGATTATTATGTGTCGGGAGGTATTTCTTTTCTGGTCCAGTCTATTTGGAGTTCTGTAGGCTTCTTGTATGTTCATGGGCATCTCTTTCTTTAGATTTGGGAAGTTTTCTTCTATAATTTTGTTGAAGATGTTTGCTGGTCCTTTGAGTTGAAAATCTTCATTCTCATCCACTCCTATTATCCGTAGGTTTGGTCTTCTCATTGTGTCCTGTATTTCTTGGATGTTTTGAGTTAGGATCTTTTTGCATTTTACATTTTCCTTGATTGTTGTGCCGATGTTCTCTATGGAATCTTCTGCACCTGAGATTCTCTCTTCCATCTCTTGTATTCTGTTGCTGATGCTCGTATCTATGGTTCCAGATTTCTTTCCTAGGGTTTTTATCTCCAGTGTTGCCTCATTTTGGGTTTTCTTTATTGTGTCTACTTCCCTTTTTAGGTCTAGTATGGTTTTGTTCAATTCCATCATCTGTTTGGATGTGTTTTCCTGTTTTTCTGTAAGGACTTCTACCCGTTTGATTATGTTATCCTGTTTTTCTTTAAGGATTTGTAACTCTTTAGCAGTGTTCTCCTGCAATTCTTTAAGGGATTTTTGTGCTTCCTCTTTAGTGTCTTCTGCCTGTTTAGCAGTGTTCTCCTGTATTTCTTTAAGTGTGTTATTAAAGTCCTTCTTGAAGTCCTCTACCATCATCAGGAGATATGCTTTTAGATCCGTGTCTAGCTTTTCCGGTGTGTTGGGGTGCCCTGGACTGGGCGAATTGGGGGTGCTGGGTTCTGATGATGGTGAGTGGTCTTGGTTTCTGTTAGTAAGATTATTACGTTTACCTTTCGCCATCTGGTAATCTCTGGGGTTAGTTGTTATCGTTGTCACTGTTTAAAGATTGGAGCAGAAGCTGTGTTCCACTCACCAGCAGTCCCAAAATCCTGCGGCGGGGGTCGTGGGTAGCTGGCGGGTGTCAGGCAACCCTGCGCTCCAGCTACCCCGGCGCTGATCCGGCTGGATGAGGCCTGTGGCCCTACTCAGGCCGGTTTATGCTTCCCTAACTAATGCAGTCTCAGGTCCAGCGCGCAATTGGATTGGAGCAGAAGCTGTGCTCCACTCACCAGAAGTCTTAAGATCCTGTGGCGGGTGTTGTGGGTAGCTGGCGGGTGTCAGCCGACCCTGCGCCCCAGCTGCCCCGGTGCTTTTCTGACCGGAAGAGGCTTGTGGCCCTATGTAGGCCGGATTTCTCTCTCCCCAACCAGAGCAGTCTCAGGTCCCGCGTGATTGGACTGGAGCAGAAGCTGTGTTCCACTCACCAGCAGTCCCAAAATCCTGTGGCGGGGGTCGTGGGTAGCTGGCGGGTGTCAGGCAACCCTGCGCTCCAGTAAGGGCATTATTCATTTTCTCCATTTTTTTTTTGTTTGTATTTTGCCCAAAAATTTCAAAGAATTTATTCAATCCTTTATTTATGTCCCATATCATCTTTGTAAATGTGTTTTTAAGTCTTTTTCTTGTACATCATCTGTGTTGGAATATTCATTGCTTGTTATAGTAGGATAGGTAGGCTTTGGTGGAGACATATTGCTCTGGGGTTGTTGATTTTGTTCCTATGTTGATGTCTAGGCATCTGGGTTTGGAGTGACTATAGGTGCCAATTTCTGAATTTGTTTTTGAAGGATGGTTGTTGTTTTCCTTAGTTTCTGTTTCCTCTTTGCTCTTATGGCCTATTATGCCTGTGGCTTAGCAGGCATTCTTCACCTGAGTTGAAGGCCAGACTTCTGCAGCTGGCATGGCCTTTGGTAGAGAAAGGGAGTCTTTGCACAAGTCGGGACCTGGGATACTGTGATGAGGAAGGGAGGGGATGTTAGAGATAGTGTGTCTGTAGGGGTTACCAAGTAAGTGGACACCTATGAGGTCTGTGGACAGGTTACCTACCAGTTTTTCTAGCTGGCATGGCCTACACTTACAGAGATTATCCTGCTTTAGTATAGAGCCATGGCCACCTGCTGAGGGATGAGAGTGGGTTGAGCCCTCCCACATCAATGATAAATCAGGAAAATACTTCACAGTCTTGCTTACAGGCAATCTGATGAACTAATTTTCTCAACTGATGATGCTTGTCTCACTCTAGCTTGAGTGATGCTGACAAAAATCCTCAAACACGTGTCAATGTGAACATTTTGCCAAAAGAGGGCAGCATTCACCTACTATAAAGAGCCTGAAAAATTACTGCAGAGGAGGATGAATTTATTTTGCCTTTTGACAAAATTAGCATTGCAGTCTTTAGGTAGGTCTCCCAGTCTGCTCACTTGAGACGAAGTATTCCATTTTTCCCTTTGCAAAGCATATATATGCAAAACATATTTAAATATTTACTATATATGTGTATGTTTAGAAGCACTATAAACAGAAAGCTTTAGTCCTTAGAGATGTTTTTTAAAAGTTAAAAATAAATTCCAGTATTCAGCGTTTATCTGCAGGGCATATTTTTTCAGGGTCAACTATTATCCTTTGCATCTTCAGAAAAGCCACTTTGTTAGTGACTCCATGTAGCCTGCTGGTCACTGCTGGAAGACAGGTCATCTAGGGTCTTTGTTCACAGACTCACACACATGCTATCAGGTGGTTCCCCTATAAGCAAGAAATGAAGATCATGGCTTTAAAGAGACTACCTTTGATGATAGATAAATAATGAAGAAGCAAACAGTGACCAGTTTGACTCAGACATGAATGAGTGAAATATGTGGCTTTCTGGATTAGAATAGAAGGAGAAACAAAAAATATTTTTATTGATTCTTTGTGAGTTTCACATTATGTACCCCTGTTCTACTCATCTCCCTACCTCCTCATATCTGCCTTAGACCATTGCAACCTCTCCCTCACCCCCACCCCCAAACACACACACACACACACACACACACACACACACACACACACACACACACTCACAAACAAAATAAATCAAAAGATAGAAGACATCTCATTATGGAAGCTGAATTGTAACACAGTGTGTCCTATAAGACATCTCTCTGTCCACACTGTAAATGTTCATTGCAATGAACCATTGGTTTTGTTTGAGGTCTCTAACTTCTGTGACACCATCCATATTGGGATCCTCACAGAAACTCCTCCCAATTATCATTTTGTTGTTCTATGTCATGGAGATCCTGCAGCTTTGAATCAGAAGGCCTGGCCCTTTCATGAGCCCCAACAGTTCACAGATGCTGTAGATTTTGAGGTGGGCCAACCTAAACCCTGGGTCCAGGCTTGGGTGGTAGCTGATCTGATCAGTGGACCAGCACTCTCTTATCCTTTCCCGTTGAGAACTCTCTAGCTCTGCTGCACCTAGGCCACACAATGCAACCATCTGCAGGACATCAGCTTTCAGTCTCTCAAGACCTCTGAACCAGCTTACCAGCATCTTACACTCCCAGAGCTAGCTGCACTGTACTATCCAGTCAAGCAACGGGGTCCATTCTTCCAAGGGCTGCAGCCTATGTGGAACTGAGCCAGCTCTGCTCTCCTTGTTCTGACACTACTGGGGCAGGGTCACATATGTCATCAGGGTCAGCTTCTATGTGTTTCACAGGCAAGGTGTGGGGCCTACTATTCGGCCAGTGAGGGGCAGGGGCAGCTCCTTTTTCTCATGTCCTTGAGGCCAATTTTCCTATAGCAAGTGGCAAGGGTTGAGGGGTGTGAGGGTGTGTGGGTGTGGGGAAGGCATCAGCCCCACACCTACTCCTCCTAACTGCAGACCAGTGGTAGGGCCACCTTGCATGTTTACACCCTCCTGGCTGGTCCACGTGCACCCCCTCTATCAGAGCCTGTTCTACTGTGCTGCCCAGGTGAGGTGCAGGACCTGCTTTCCTGACTGCTGCTGCAGTTGAGAGGTGAGGCCAGTTCTCCAAAGCATAATAAATGATGGGAAGGGCTAATTCTGCACTGTTCCTGGACATCCACTTGGTCCCAGGCAGCTTCCCCCATGCTAGGGATGTCCCCATGGTCTCTAGTGTCAATAGAAGCCGTGAGCATCTACATGGATCCCTGAGCCTGAATGGTCACAGACTCAGACATGGCCCTCAGTGGTAACAGAGTCTTCATGTTGGCCTCAGGCTATTGCTCTTTTCCCTCACATTTGCAATCCCATCTCTCTTCACAATGCTCAAACTTTGCTTCTCTTTCTCTTCCATCTTTCAACCACTCATTTGTATATTGTAGTGGCTCCTGCTGTAGGTGGCCACATGGCTGGCAGCCCACTAGGTGACCTCTTCTATCCAAGCCTCTTGGCCTCAAGAGGGCATTTAGGTGTTTACAGCAAGTTTCCGTGCCATGGTGAATGGTAAAGTTTATGGATGTCTTTCTCCCACCACCCATACCCACGGCATGGTAACAGGGTCCTCTGTGTCTCTATGGCCAACCTGAGTTGCTTGGTGGAGGTCAGTTCTGTGGGTGTCTTTTTCTGCCCAAGCCTTATGACATGGTAGCCAGCAGGTTTCTGGATATCCCTGACTTCCCTTTTAACATTCTTTGCAATCATTATAGCCCTGGGTACTGTGATGCCTTCCTGGTCACTGACTTCCTCACAGCAGCTATAGGTGAAACATTTCTTATAACATGGTTCGACATAAAGAGGAAATATGTGCATCTAGGTCAACTAGTTGTAACTGTTTGCTCTTTGGGATTTGGTAATGTTACTACATACAAAGAAGAAAACTTCTTCTATCTTGAGTCAATAAATAATCAATTGAGCTTCAAAGGGACAGCTATAGTCTATGAGGCTGAGCCTTGCTTCAGAAGTTTAGCAGAAGTAACTTTGGATAACTTTTGATTTGCATTTCTCTGCCTGAGGAGGACTTTACACTCAGCTTCTTGTTCTGGGGAGGCCTAGTGTCTCCTGAGCTTCTGTGTCCACAGCCCTATACTGTACTCTCACTTTTTAGCCCCTTGGCCCCAGGGTGCCTTTTCTCTGGGGGCAGCTTTCCTGTTCCCAAGCTTTGCTCAGTCCGGTTCTAGCCATCCTAAGAGCTGTAGCTGTGGCTTTCCTGCCTAGCATCTGATGGAAAGATAGAACCCAATCTTCTCAGTGGAACCACTTGCTTTCCAGTGTTCCTGTGGTGCTTGCCCCTGCTGTCCTGTCCTTGATGGTGCCTTTGCATTTAAGAGACTGATTGCTGCAAGCACTAGACCAGTGGTTCTCAACTTTTCTTATGCTGCAACCCTTTAGTTCTATTCTTAATTTAGTGGTGACCCCAATTATAAAATTATTTTGTTGCTACTTCAGAACTGTAATTTTGCCATTGTTATATATCATAATGTAAATATTTGTTATATAGGATGTCTTTTAGTCTTTTTTTCAACTCCTGTGAAAGTGTCATTCAACCCTCAAAAAGGGCCACCACCCATAGGTTGAGAACAACTACACTTTTTACATGCAAAATATACCTTTTTTTTTTTTTACTTGAGACGTTTTACTTGCAAAATATACCTTCATAATTTAAGTCTGTCAATCTAGAAAATGTGACTTGACATAACTATATTTGTTCTAGATATAGTTTTCTTCTCTAGCATCTTCCAGATTTTACCACTGTAAATTCCTATCTTTTTGTTTTCCCCAGTAACCCTTCTGCAATCGTTTTTTTTTTTTTTTTGATTTATTCATTTTAATTATCTGTTCCAAAATCTATGGGTCTCTCAGTTGGGTCAGAATATATCTATGTTGTTTGGAAAGAATAATTTTAAGTTGAGAATATGGTACCAGCTGATAATGTGTGAGTTGTACCTCCTAGGAATGGTATATCCTTGTTTTCAGCAGACTAACGAATAGCCTAGTAGACTTCTAGGTTCTTAAAAGCCTTTCTAGACTAGTCAACATCTGGAAGATATTTGAAGGGTGCAGGATGAAGTGTAATACAAGATTGTGATGGTTTGTATAGGCTTGGCCCAGGGAGTGGCATTATTGGAAAGAGTGGCCTTGTTGGAGCAGGCATGTCACTGTGGGCATGGGCTTTAATACTCTTGTGTTAGCTGCGTGGAAGCCAGTCTTTTCCTGTTTGCCTTTGGAACAAGACGTAGAACTCTCAACTCCTCCTATACCATGCCTGCTTGGATAATGCCATGTTCCTGCCTTGATAATAATGGACTGAACCTCTGAACCTGTAAGCCAGCCCCAAGTAAACGTTGTCCTCATAAAAGTTGCATTGGTGATGGTGTCTGATCACAGCAGTAAAATCCTAACTAAGCCAAAGAGTCAAACAAGTTAGTTCAGATTGCCCTCTTCATCTTTAATATGGCAAAAATAGCCCTCTATAGTTTAACTGATACTTAAATTACATGTCTGTTTGATAATTAAATAAGTAGAAGGTCAAGTCTGATATTACAGTTTACAAACCTTGAGTCACAATAAAAGAAGTGCTGAAAGACCATGCCAGGTGAGGCGTTTCCTGGTCTTGTTTATGGAAAGCTTGCCTTCAGTGCTTCCAACTTACTCTCAGTCAAAGCAAAATGGTTCTCTCTCTTGAATTTAGAGACATAAATGTTTAGGAAGACCAATAAATCTTTCTGTTGTAATAATAAAGGAGGACATTACTTGCTAATTAATGTCCAAATTGCCTTTAAAATGGCATACATTCCATAGATTTTCATGGTTCTGAAGCACTTTGTTGAGATCATATGCATGGAAATATCAAATGTGCCTTACTATTGAAAAGGATAGGATGTATTCCCAATCCTGGCAGGATTGCTAATGGCTGTGCAGACAGAGTTCTATGGCTCATGGTTCCTTGTGCTTTTGGAGTGTCAGTTTTCTGAAAGAGAGCAGCAACACCCCAGAGAAAGAACACTTGTCACAGTCACCACGAAGCTCAATAAAATGCTTCCTAAGGTTCATTTGTGACCCAAACTTGTCTTCTTGTGTGTTTGAAGGGGAGATTTGCATCCACTACAAACACACTTCTGACAACTCTGAGAAGGCATGTGGGTTTCATTGGGAGGATCTTTCCTCTACGTACAAAATCAGAGCTTAGCCAGGGTTCCCAGGCTTTGAGCCAGATGCCTGCCAGTGAATCAAGTCTCACTGCATACCACTTGGGTGTTGCCTTGGACAAACTCCCAAATCTTGGTTTCTCAGTTTCTCAATGTGTAGAATGTATGTTTTCATAACAATCATCCTATTGACTATTTTGAAAACAAAATGAATTACTACATTTTAGTACGCATGAAGTTGTCTAGCTGTGGTAAGAACTCTTGAGTTTTCAGCTGTTGTTACTATGTCTATACCATACAAGTTGCAATCTTAATTACCTACTGAACAAGGCTGGTACTTGAGGGATGTGGGTGTGAGTTGAGTAAGGAAGAAGCACTAGTCTGCAGTGTAGACCATGGGAGATGGTTGGAAGCATAGAGGACAGTGGTTGATGAGAGTTGGGTCTTGCAAAGAGTCAGCTGGCACCATCTGTCATGCCTGTCACATCTGAGATGGTATAGATGATTCAACCATGCTTTTCTGCAAAAAAAAAAAAAAAGAAGTCAAAATATAGATGTCAAGCAAGTTTTGAAATACTGAAAGGGATAGCCCAGAACCTTGGCTTAGTGGACCTATATACATAGCTGGAAAGCTAGTGAAAAAAAATGCTTCCACGTTTTTGGGCCACTTAAAGTTTTTGACAGGATTATATTTTGGTGTGAGTAGAATCATTACATATGGAAGCCGAGGGGGCTGGAGAGATGGATCAGTGAATAAGAGCATTTCGAAGCTTACAACTACCTGTAACTCTAGCTCCAAATGACCTAACACTCTCTTCTGGCCCCGATGGGTATCCATATAATGTATTTACAAACACACACATATACACATGAAAATAAGTCTTTAAAAAACAGAACTAAAGATGAACATGAGAATAGTGTAAAGATATTTTAGTTCTGGACATGATCAAAACCTAGTAAATACAGTTAATAACATTATTATAATTTCTTTGATTTTTTAATGCTCTTTCAAAATGATTTAAAAAATTCTCAAAAATAATAAGAGGTAAAACACACATATTCTAAATAAAGACTTATGATAAACCAGGCATGTAGTACGAAAGCAGGAAGCTGACCTGCTGAGAGGGCTCTGGCCAGCTTGAACATGGTGAGTATACGTCTGGCAGGCCTTGCCTTGCTCCCTGATTTTCTTTGTCTTGCTCAAAATGGAATACATTCCTAAAGCTAACCACAAGGTCTGTTTTCTTATTTGGCTGATTTCTCCTCCTGAGGCTATCTACTGGGGCCCTGCTATCAAAGTGTTAAAGCCTCGTAATAAAGAGCACCCTTTGTCTCACCTTATTAACATGCCCAATTAAACACATCATTCTAACATGGGGTTTCCCCTTGTACCTTTATAAACTGATATTTTCCAATGTGCCACACCTGTCTCCTCTTTATCCAGAGGCAGTCCTTTGTCCCATTTTGGGACAAATACCCCTTTCTCTTCTCCCTTTTTCATTTTCTCACCTCTCCTTTGTCCCCTTTACCTTCTCGCTCTTCTATCTCCTGTCTCTCTGGGGTAAATCAATTTCCTTTGTGCTGAGAACTTGGACAGAGAACTTAGTCTTGAGGATCATGAGCCAATATTTTTCCTTTCATGAGGACATGAGTTCCATCTTCAGTAGTGGAAAAACTTCACTATGAAATCTTAAACATTTAATCTTGCTCCCGTCCTCTCTCTCTTTTAAAATCAATTATACAAAATAATGTTTTTCTTATAAAATTTTCAATATACAGTCTCGATGTAATTTGGTAATATTTATTCTCTAGGGTGTTTTGAACAAGATCCTTCCCCATATTTTAAAGCATTTGAATACTTGATCCCGAGGTGGGAAAGCCATTCTTAGAAATTTAGGATGTGTGGACTTGATGGAGAAAGTGCATTGCTAGGAGTGGTCTGTGAGGTTTAAAATTCTCTGTTATCCCCATTTCATTTTCTCTGTTTCTTGTTTGTGATTGGAACAACAATCTCTTAGCTCTCAAATTCCAGATCCAGTTGCTGTGCCCACTTGTTGTCCTGCTTCCTTCCCCCTCAGGTGTTGAAGATATGATAGGAAACACTGATACATCAGTCAAAGAAAATGTTAAATCTAATAAATTCCTAACACAAAACAAATTGTGTCTCATTGATAAGCTTACCCAGTAACTCACAGAGATTGTAGAATTATTCCTAACAGTGGCCAAACTTTACATAAAGGGAGCTTCTTTCAAATATGGTTTCACAGTAGTGGAATACACCTTTAATTCCAGCACTTTGGACTTGGCAGAGGCAGAGGCAGGGGCAGGGGCAGAGTCAGATCTCAAAATTTGAGGCCAGCCTTACACCAGTTCTTATACCAGTATAAGAACATAATTATCCAATAGATGACTGTAAGCATCCACTTCTGTATTTGCCAGGCACTGGCATAGCCTCTCAAGAGATAGCTATATCAGGAACACAGGGCCCCTAATGAAGGAGCTAGAGAATGTAACCAAGGAGCTAAAGGGATCTGCAACCCTATAGGAGGATCAACAATATGAACTAACCAGTACCCCCCAGAACTGTGTCTCTCATTGCATATGTAGCAGAGGATGGCCTAGTTGGCCATGAATGGGAGGAGAAGCCCTTAGTCTTATGAAGATCGTATGTCCCAGTACAGGGAAATGCGAGGGCCAGGAGGCAGGAGTGGATGGGTTGGGTAGCAGGGCAGGGGGAGGGTATAGGGGACTTTCAGGGTAGCATTTGAAATGTAAATGAAGAAAATATCTTAAAAAAAAAAAGAACATACTTGACAACATCAGGGTAATATGGTACCACCCAGGTATCCTATGACAGCAAGATCCAAATATTCCAACTACAGAGTAAGTTCCAGAACAGCCAGAGTTACACAAAGAAACCCTGTTTGGAAACAAAAACAAAAAACAAAAGTACAAGATTTGGTCTCACATGGCCTCACAGTTTATTAAGCCAAGAGCGATTGAGCAGAAGGTTCTCAGCACATTATGTCATCACTTTTTTTTTTTTTTTAGAACAAGTACCTACTAATTTACATGTATTTCAAACTATTCTATTGAAAACCAGAAAATATTCCAACATAATCTATGCATCTTCTAGGAGAGATGGAGTGCCATGTCATTACTTTGAGATCTCAAGTATCTAGCCTTGCGCTGGAGGTGGCCAGAATTAAAAGCTCTTGCTGCTTGTCGTGAGAATCAATGTTCCTTTCCTAGCACCTGTGCTGGACAGCTCACGAGCTGCTTGTAACTCCAGTTCCAGAAGAGCTCTATTGCTGTCTTTGGCCTCCACAGGCACCTGCATGTACAAGGTACACATGCAGATCAACAGGCACACACACATACATGTAGCTAAATAAAATAAAATAAAAAGAATCTAATGTCTAAATTACACAAAGAAAACTTCTACATTGTTTATTTAAAATGTTTGTATTCCATGTTTCCAGTGCCTCCCCAAGAAACTGATTCTAGCCTCCATAAAATAGACTATTTCACAGACATGATTCTCTGGCTAATTAAACCACTTTGGCTCAGAACTTTTACAACCTATGGAATTTCTCCTTTCCTCATCGACTCTTTTCCCCCACATCCAGATATGTATTACATTTCTCTAGTGGAGTTCTGTTAGTTGTTCTTGTATTTATCTCATATCTAAAACATTAGGGCAATTTCTGTGTATTTTTGCTAGTGCAATAGATAAGCAATTCAGAATACCTATTTTGTGTTTTGGCTACTGATTCCATATAGTTTTAATAGTTTGTTTTGAACACTCTAGGAGACTAAGCAAAACTACACAGCCATGGTAAGTTATTCAACTTCCATTCTCTGTTTACTGCCTCAGGACAACTATACTAAAACACTTCACTTTCTATTAGAAAAGGCATTAAGTGTTATTGGATTCAGCAACCTAAAGAGATTTTCTGCAATTTCCAGGAGTACTGGCTGTGCATACATCACAGGGTGCATAATAAGGCACATTACTCCTTGGTGTTGGGGATGTTCAGAGCTACATGGATCCAGTCAGTTCTTAGCACCAATTGCTCACTTAGGAACTCATCTTTTGGTAAAAGAAATTGGAGTCAGACCCCAGCTCACCTTTAACTAAACTATACTCATTTAAGAAACTTCTTGACACTTTTATCCAAGAAGCTTTGTTTACATTGTTGCTATAATTTGGTTTTTAAATGTCCTCCAAAGACTCACATGTTTAAGGCTGGTCACAACTGCTAGTGCTGTCAGTAGATGTAAGAGACTTTAGTGGATGGAGTTTAGTAGGAAGAAGTAGGTTGCTGAACCACAAACTTCAATGGGCTACTCTTCTCTCCAATATGTCTAAGCCATGATATACTGTAACCTCCCCCCTCAGCCTGAAATCTGGCTGATCAGGTTTGACTGTTAACAGTAAGAGAGCATCGGGGGTGGAGCCTGCCGCCCTATCTTTCTGCCACTCCCACTGCTACTACCTGCCTGCTGTTCCAGAGCCAACACATGGTTACCTGAAACTGGAGTCCAAGGATGATTTGCTGGGAATGGGCCCCTCCCCGTTCTTCATAACCCAGTGTCTCGGAATAGTAAAATTGAACCTTGATCAGACTAATGTCTTGGTTCCGTCCTTTCTTGCGCCGCCTAGTTCCCTCTTTTCTTCCAGATTCCAAGATGCCTCCCAGGCTAGAAACCAGATATGTGGGCCGCTGGCCGGCCTCAACAATATACTATGGCATCATAGACACAAACCTGGGATCATAAAATCATAGACTGTATCTCTGAAACTAAGTGTCAAAGTCCACAGTGTCCACTTTGAAAAATTATTTAAGTAAAAAAAAAATTATTTTGAGACAAGATAAACTTTGGCTGATCTTGAACTCCCAGAGATTTGCCTACCTCTGCCTTTTGAGTGCTGGTATTAAAGGCTTTTCCCACCACATCCTGCAATGCTACCTTTGTATAGTTTGATTTTCTTAGCTATTTCTTAGACATTTTGTTACAGAAATAGTAAAGCCATCACCCCTATAATTATACAATATGGTACCTCCCATCATGTAAGTATATAGGCCAGAGCAGGCTGCCCTTTAACTTAAGAACTTGCTGTGTCAGCTTCTTGAGTAGAAGATTACAGGTATGCATTTTCAAGTCCTGTTTTAAAATAGTATACATATTTGTCCATTCGTCTCATGCCTCAAGCATCAGTCTCTGTGCACCCAGGAGTTCTCTGCTCTTATTATAAGTCAATATGCTTTATTAATATTAAAATCTCATTTGTCCAGCTTCTTAAATAGAGTACAGAGGGAATGGAATGTTCTGACATGTTCAGGACATTCATAAACCATTAAAGTGAATTTTTTTCCTACAAGGAAACGTTCCAACATAAGGTCACATTGCCTCTGAAGGTTGCTGTTAGGTAAGCCTAGCTCAATAATAGGTAGCATGTCTGAAAGATTTTGGATGAAAGTTATGCCTAATGGATTAGAACTCTTTATCCTATTTAGCATCCACTAGTGAGTGTTTCCATGTCAGAAAGTTCATATAGCATCAGGAAATACACTAGAGGGAGATACAGGAGCATCTGTCAATATTATGAGAGATGACTTAATTCAAAAATTATTTGAATAATCCAATAAGATTCTAATGTGGACAATTACACTACATACATTTGATCAAACATTTGACCACTGTGAGCCTGGAACTGTAGTAAGAGTGGGGGTGTGGCACAGAGTTAAACTCTGAGTTTCTGGTCTTCTACGAATGAGATGCCAAGCCTCTATAGGGTATATGATCCTGGAAGAGGCACAGAGACAGAGGAAGGTGCTTTGTGCACACTTGTTGAGAACTCTGTTGGTATCTCTTTCCTGGTGGTTTGGAAACATGTTGGCTGACATTTTTGGTCCTCGTGAGTGTTGGAGCTAAGCATCTCTCCATGAACCATGACTGCATCAACCAGAGAGAGAAGCCACAGGTGACACCACATCAGCAAACATGACTCCTTGCTTTAGTACTTACTATAGTGTCTTACATTAATCCAGACACTTGAGGTCATGGTTTGGCAGCTTCTGTGTCTCCTTATGCAACATCCCAGATACTGGGAGGAATAGACAAGAAGGAGTCATTTTTCTGTTCTTTGGATTAGTCCTGAACTACACATTGGTTTTAGTTGGTCAACAACAATCAACTGTAGTGTGATGAGGAGATGATCGCAAAGGACAGGAGGTAGAATCAGGGAGGGGAGAGGGCAGATGCTCTGGCCAAGGCAGCCTTGCCAAGACAAGCAGTGAGACTAGAAGGTGGTCCTGAGTTGTACAATGAAGCAAGATGAATGAGCCATAAGGATCAAGGGAGGACACAGCACTCCATGGGATGCCTGCTCTGTGTTTATTCCTTGAATTTCTGTCCCAATTTCTCTTTATAAAGGACTTAAACTGTAAAATAACTGCAACATGATAGATAGCACAGTGGGAGGTGTTAGTAGTCTCTAAGGGACATGTCTATAGGAAAGCAGTCTCAGACTGTAAACATCAGGAAGCTGCAATTTCTAGTTTTTGCCACATTGCTTACTCATTTGCACTTGAGAAAGCTTTGCCATCTCTGTGAACCTTACCCAGGGAAGACTTTGCCACCCCCATGGGCTTGAGGCACTCAAGACCTCTCTATGCTTGTACCTATGTCAACAATACTTATTCACTGTGGACTTCATTCAGTCATGGATTTCTCCACCCCGTACATCACCTATCTTCTTTGGGCCAGAGTGTGCTGTTTGTGCAGATGACCCCTAGATCACTGCCTAGTGCTATCATAGCACTCCAATATTCCATCTTCATTAGAGTTGCCACTGAATTTCATTTTGTACTGAGCCATTTGAGTCAGATGGTGGTTCCTTCCAGTACTGTGGGACTGCTACCCCACATCAGACTGCAATAGTCATGGTCTTCCATTGCTCACAGTTTTGGCCTGTGGGGCCATTTGGTGTTTTCTATTGTGTTTATGGGACTATAGAATGGCCTCATTATACAGGCTGTATGCCAATAAGAATCTATGCACATAAATACAGAATGTGTACCTCTATCTGTAATGTGAATACAGTATTGTCTCCCTGCCCCCCACTTTATAAGTGGTAATTTGTTTTAAAATAATGCTTTGCTTTCAATGATGGATGGATTCAATCTCTTAAAATCATATGAGAACTAGGGTTTGGAGATACTGCTGAAATGGAAGTTTAGTCCAGGCAAAAAAGGATAATATTAATTAAGATTAAAACTATTTTGTTTTATTTTGATATTTTTTTGCATTTTATTTTTATTTGTTTTTGCATTGGCTCTCACATAGCTCAGACTGGTCTTAAGTTTGCTAAGTAGCTGAGGCTGGCCTTGAACTCCTGATCCTCTTGCATTTCACTCCCGAGTGCTGAAACTATAGATATGTATCACCATGTCCAGTTTGTCTGCCATAAAATCGGAGGACTCTTAATAGATAATTCAGTATATTCTATAACGTAACAGAAGACACTTTGGGAATATATTTCTTGTAAGAACTTAGTTATAAGTAAAATATACCCTGGGCAGCAACTAGAAAACCTAGCAGAGAAGCCCCCAAACCTACTTTAGGAGTTATCATTATCTTTCACTTGCAAGTGCAAATAGGGAGGCTAAGTTGGAAGGTTATCTGGCACCAGCTTGGATCTTTGCTCTGCAAATGTTGTGATCTGACACTTCAGGTAAGATGCTTATGGCCTGTACTATGTGCAGCAACAAATGTATAACTTGACAAGTTCTGAATGTGGATTGATAGAGAGGATGCAGTGTCTGGAATATTCATATTCTACAATAGCAGCTCAACTAGTAAATTAGGGAGTGCCAACCTCATTTCTTTCCTTTTAAGAATGTCTTACTGTGCAAACTGGCATGGAATCTGTAATTTGCCTTAGACAACTTCATGCAGACATTACAGGCATGCACGAGGATGCCTTGATTTAAAAAAAAAAAAAACTTTTTAAGATGTATACAGCAGTACAAAGGAGAATCTGGAAATCAGGTGAGGCAGGGTGATCCTCTGATTCAGGAGAGTCACGGACTAAGGCTGAAAAACGCATCAGCTACTGGAAAGACATGCAAAACAAACTTGAAGCCAGCCCCCTCAAAGGCTTGATGTTCATGGTAGTTAATAGTTCTTAGGAAGGGAAGATTGACAGGCTTCTGTTCATGTTTTGATACATGTTTTCTTCAGGTCTTGAACTTGTGCACAGTTCTCAGTATCTATGGAAACTGTCTCTGGCTCGAAGTGTCTGTTCTTTTTTTGTTTTCTCCACTGTACTGAAAAATAACTTCAGTCTGCCTGAATTGTCTTTAGAAAGCTTACATGCTCAGAACTAGATTCATGTTGTAAATGTTAATAGTAAATTTAATACTGGAATGTAAATTTGGAGAGTTAAATTTGACTGTGTCTTTTGGTAATAGTTGTTCATAACTTGTTGGGAACTGTTGCATTCTGAATGTAATCCCCAGTACTTAATAAGGATCATTATTTCTGCAATAATCTTCTTACAAGGTTTGGATAATGATGCTATTACTATCCTAGGCTATGGGACTGGCTTGGAGAAGGTGAGTAGCTGGCTGATGGTTTGAGTGCATTCTGCAAAACTGCAATGTTTTTTCCACTTTGAGAGAAAGAAATTACTTTATTTATTTATGTTAATTTCTTTTTGCAGTGAACTATCTAGGTAAGTCCTCTACTACCTATCCACAGTCTCAGTTGAGAAGCAGCAATATCTAACAAAGATTTATCATGCTAATATTTAATATATACTATATCAAATATCATAATTATGTAATATTAATATCAATATATTGGACATATAATAAATATATTTTAAAATGAATATACCTAAATGAGCATGTAGCTAGCTATTAGATTCAGGGATGGGTAGTTAGTGCATATGATCATCCATTTTAGACTTTCTTTAATGTGAAAACATTGAAGTTTCAGTCAATACTTGTTGTTAGATGTGAGGTGTGTAATGACCATATGCTATGAAATACTAATGTCTATATTTGTTACAGGATTAACCAACAATCTTAAAACCCAAACTAGAAAAGAGGGTCTGATTAGTCTTTCTGTTACTATAGCAAATGCCTGAGATCATCAGCATAAAAGCAGAGTTATTTTAGCTTACCGATTGAGAAATCGTTGCTTCTGATCCTGTGGCATTGTAGCATACCATGGCCATGACTATGTGGCACAACAAATGCTGTTACTGCATGGAGGCTGGGGAGCAAAATAGAGATGGAGAGAGGATGCTTCTCACTGATCCCCAAAGTCATATCACACAATGAACTAGGAATTCTCATTAGGTTCTACTTGTTCAATGTCTAACAACTTCCCATTGGGTGAGAAGCAAACCCTTAACACATGGGAGATTCTTAAGCAAACAGTGGAAGAGTCATTAAGAAAAAAATTGCCACTTGTAACAATGATAAAGATTACTATGGTGATACAATATTATGAAACTATCTCTTACAACTGAAGATAATGGAACTTTTACTGGATCTTATAGCCAGTTACTAGTACACCTTTATGTCACTTATGATTTAAGATTGCTATTCTATTGTACACCCAACCTGTTTGTTTAACCTACCATTAAGAGAACTACATTCTCATTAATCAATCAAACTTACTTGCCTTAGATTTCCCATGAAATTAACTTTTGTAATCTAAGATAATACATAAGTATAATCTTAAAATATGTACTTTTCCTTATCCTTACCCAAAGTTATACCTATAAATTATTTTCTGGAAACAACAAAAATTGAGGCTGAAATCTTATGAAGTGAATAACCACCACAAATGTTGAAGATAATTCCTATGCATAATTACACACAAAGTTTTGGTATTGACTGATAAACAATAACTTTTCTAATTCTGTTTGTTATCTGGGTCTGTTTGGATAAGTTGGAGTAAGTGACTTAATTCCTTGTGAAATTCTGTTAAAGGGGTTTTAAAACTGTCTTTCACACACCCATTGATGCTTTCATAATTATGTAATATTAATATCAATATATTGGACATATAATAAATATATTTTAAAATGAATATACCTAAATGAGCATGTAGCTAGCTATTAGATTCAGGGATGGGTAGTTAGTGCATATGATCATCCATTTTAGACTTCCTTTAATGTGAAAACATTGAAGTTTCAGTCAATACTTGTTGTTAGATGTGAGGTGTGTAATGACCATATGCTATGAAATACTAATGTCTATATTTGTTACAGGATTAACAAATTAAGTGTTGTTCAGTAAATACAGAGTGAAAGACCTTTGCTACACAAA
The DNA here is from genome assembly GCF_978045245.1 of Mus caroli. Lineage (NCBI taxonomy): Eukaryota > Metazoa > Chordata > Mammalia > Rodentia > Muridae > Mus > Mus caroli. The sequence goes on from NW_028227256.1 coordinate 4,340,076, forward strand.
CACACATAGACACCCAACAGTCATGCACAGGGGCAAACACAGACACAGGGTTAGATTCATAAGACAGCCTTCAGGCAAGCACAGATTCAGTCTCTTGGGAAGGACAGACAGTGGATGCAATACAGTAAACATGGAGTAGAGAATTCAAATCTGAACTTGTTCTTATTTAAATGACTTCAAGAAGTTCTTTAATTTTCTTCTTTTATGTTACACTGATGCATTATTGATTAACTCAAAGTTTATTATTCAGTCTCTCAAATCTATCACAACTTTTTTTAAGTCCATTGCAATGAGGAAACAAAAACTGGCTCAATTTGAAATAGCAGATGTATCTGGGGATGACTTATTAAGATAGAATGTCAAAACAATACAAAACAAGAATCTGCTGAGTGTTATTATTTTTGTAACAAATCAGCCTGCGAATTTACACTAGTAGCCTTTGTGAATGACCATATCTTGGTTATATAGCAATTGGTAAGGAAACTATTTAAGCAAGAAGCATATGTGTAATATAATTAACAGGAGGACAAAACCATTAGATGCTGTATTATTCTCATGTGCACACTTAATTTGGGAAGGAAATAACTCACTTTGGAGGCAATGCCAGAGAAACCATTCATTTGAGTAGATTCTATCCCTTGTCACAAATATCTGTTTTGTATTTTATCCTTGTGTGTGAAAATCTGCTGCAGTAGATTGTAGTTGATATTTTACACTAATTTTTATGAATAGATATGGGAGGGTTAGTTGCAAGCATTTTTATTTACAGTTTTTTAATTTCCATATTTTTGTCCAGGTGATATGAGAGCAAATGATAAAAAAGCACATCAATGTTTTAGTACTTTTTAATAATTAAAATAATTATGGAAGTTTAGTCTTTTGTATCCATTGTATTCATAGATTTTTAAATTTTTATGTAATGAGAAGTTGTATGGGGTTCCTTTAAATGTCTAGTGAATCTGACGTTGTAAATGTTTTAATCTTTCTGCTTTGTGTAATTTAGAGACAGTAACATGAAGAACACTCTTCTGGAAAGCAATAAAGAATTGCCATTTAAAAATGACAGTCAATAAAGATTTTAATTAACTAGTAAATGCCACTGGGAGTTGTACTCCTTTTAATCTTAAGACTTCATTGTTGTTGTTACATGGGGAAAATTCTGTTACAACTCCAGAGAATCTTGTTTTTTTATCACCACTAAACAATTAAACTTACAGAGTGAGTTTCAAAATATTGCACTGCAATTACTGGGACTATCACACATGCTACAATTTCTTGAATGTAATTCCAGTGGGAAAAATAATGTTTCATATTTTTTTGAGGTTTTGGCATTGTTATTTAATTCTAACATTAGAAACTTCTCCCTGCATTCATGGCCTCTTTTTTAAACCTAACTATTATTGTATGCATATGTGTAAACACACATACACACACACACACACACACACACACACACACACACACACACATACTCCTGAGAATATATTTCTAGAAACTTTTAGGAATATATAATGGGATGTGATATAATATATAAACATGTATAACATATACAATATGTACATATAGCTATATATGTATACATACATATGCATATATATGCATAATTATATGTATTATTCCTAAGAATGAAATATTGAGTTTATATAATGCAACATATATGTTCATGTTCAGGCCTAAGTATTTGGTTAGCTCTTCCCTGGAGAAGGCTACCTCTCTTCCCATTCTGATTTCCTCTGTTGCCTATAGTTATTTGTGCAGGTCTGAGGCTGAAGAGACGTTTCTCCCTCAGTTTGGACTGTCCATTGGTGTCATTTTTGTTAAGCTTCCATTTGGTCAGCCATACTGTAGGTTCTGATGTTACTAGGAGACACAATCTCCTAGTATATTTCCTGATACACTGGTTCTTAAACATTTATGCCCTCTCTTTCTCAATGTTCTTTGTGTCTTGTGTGTGAAATTGCTGTATAAATGTAGCTATGAGGACTGGATTCCACATTCTCCATTTTGATTGGTCATGATTTTCTACAATGGTCTGAATATCATGCAGGAGGATTTTTCTTGATATGGGGTAAAGACTACACTTATCTGTGGGTATTAGGACAAATGTTTATAGATTGTTATTAGAGATTATGTTGGTTAAGTAAATTAGTGGTTGTAAATTCTCCTGCAATAACCATGACTTCACTAATATTGAGAACTTAGGTTTTGAACATTGGGTATGATCTTCCCTCTTTTTGCACAATTCTTAAAATAAATTAGAGAGCTGTTGGTTACTGACAGTATACATGTGCCACTACTACACTCTTCGGTTCCTAATATCATGCTGGTTGTTTATGGGGTTCATAGGTGTCATAGATGTGTAGGACTATTTATTGTTTCCTACATTAGGGTTTTATTGCTGTGAAGAGACACAATATCCAAGGAAACTCTTATACAGGAAAACACTTAATTGGAAGTAGCTTATAGATTCAGAGGTTTAGCACATTATCATCATAGTGGGAAGTGTGGCAGCATCCAGGCAGACATGGTAATGGAGAAGCTGAGAGTTTTACATCCTGAGCTGCAGGCAGCAAGGAGGATATGGTATCTCACACTGGGCATAGCTTGAGCATATACAACCCCAAAGCTCATCTCCACAGTGACACACTTCCTTCAACAAGGCACACCTACTCCAACAAAGCCACATCCCTGAATGGTGCCAATTCCTATGGCCAAGCATTCAAATGTGAGTCTGGGTGGGGTAGCTATTCAAACTGTCACACCTCTCTCCTTTGGAAGCTTGAATGGCATCTTCTAGTATCATGTAAACTATTTCTAGGTACAGCACTCTCAAGGTTTCTTGGTTCTGTTTCTCAAGTGTGTGGTGTCTTCAACAATATGTACTTACCTTCCACAACTGGGAATAACCAAGGTCAATAGCAATAGGTTGTATGCTTTGGGAATCTCTTGGAAAGTCCTAGTTAACAACTCAAAATAGGGCCTATGATGTGTAGTATTGGGGGTATTTGTTAGTTGGTCTGTGACTCTTGGAGGGTCGAACATATGTATATTTATATGCAGAGTTATGTATATTATGAGTTTTTGGCAAATAGTTAATTGTATGTTCCCTGTAGATTTTTCAGATAACTTTATTGTTTATTTATCCACCTCTCTCCTCCTGTATTTACTTTGATCCCCCTTCCTTAGAGACACCCCTCCCATTTTCTTTATCAGACACTTGTATTCTGCTGATCCTTTTCCCTTCTACTATCTGCCTTTTCATTTAGCTATCTTACCCTCCCTAGGAATCTCCATTTCTTTTTCCAGGGAAAGGTAATCTTTCAAGTAGAATTTTATAAAAGAAGAAAGAACTAACATTCCTCTTTTCATGTATATATACAGCATATAAAGGTCTAACATGGTTGAGAAATGGGGAGTCAGGGCAATGGCCTACTGAATAATCATGAAAATGGATCACTACTGATAGTGGTGTATATTATATATACTTTCCAGAAGGTCTTTTTTCATTATAAATGTTTAAAAATGGTTTCTTAGTAGGATGTTGGGATTAATAATAGATAAAAGTAAAAAAAAAATCTAAAACCATATTAAAATATTTTGGCCACACAACTTCTAAGGAGTTTCAGTGTGAAAAAAATCATGCTATGTAGAAGTTCTTGCCTCCTGAAATAGAAAACTGGCACACACTCTAGAAGGGAATGATGGAATGGCTAGGTTTCTGGCCTCCACTCCCTCAAAAGAGTCTACTCTAAGAGCCTCTTTCTCAGCTCTTCTCCTTTCTTGCCTTCAGTGAGGTTGCTTATTATTCCTTTGGGGAGGCTTCATACAGTCTGAGTTGACTTTTACCATGTAGGTGGAGGAGTAGCAGCCCCAGATTCCTGTTTCTCTGTCTGTTTGGCCATGATGCAGTTGTAGGGTGCAGAAGATTCTAGAATTCACATAGAAAACTCTAGAGCCAGATTCAAGGCTGGAATGAAACTTCTTGCCTCATCAGCATCTACTTTGAATATGGAAATAAGAGTTAAAAGATTCACCAGTCTCCTGCCAACTACACTGCCAGCTATCTGTGGTCTGCTGCAGTCCTAAATCACTGAAAATGTTAGATATCAAAATATATGTTTTAATTTGCAGGCGGGTCTGAATAGGCTAGACTGTTCAATATAGCTGCACCACAACAGACTTTCTTGTGATTTAGTCACTGTTATCTCAGTTTTTATCCAGGTGACTTCTGCAGCATTTCAAAGATTATATGCAAGGAACCACTAAATAGCAGCCTTATGTCAATCCTGTCCACCTCATCACATAGACATTGCATGCCAGAAAGAAGACAACATGAGAAAACATTTTGAGAAAGTTGAAGAACAGATTCAAAATAAAACAATTGATCAAGATCACATAATTGTTCTAATTATCATTGTTTTTAATCCCTTACTGTGCCTAACTTACAAATTTAATGTTATCTCATATAAGAAAGAACAAAGGATATAGAATTCAGTGACTTTAGGAATATGCTGGCTGTCTAGAGATAACTCCATCGGTGATGAGATTACTGTACTTTTGTCATGGTTGCTAGGTGTCAAGAGAATATATTTAAATGGCTCATCATAATGTCAGCGACACTTTGAACAACCAAACACTAGCTGCTGTTTGTTTTCGGATGAATGAGTTTGCTATAGATTTTGTTATCTAATCCCTTTTCATCCAAGCTACTATATTACATTCTCTTCATAGAAGCTGCATTTTATCTTTGAAATTTTAGAGTATCGTGTTTTTGTAAGATTATAAGTTGGCATAGGTGGTTTTCATTATTCCAGGGAGATTAAACCAGGACTCCCTTTAAATACCCATACTTTCTGTGCTCCAGTCATAAAATGCTGCAGTTTGCATGTAACCTGGACATAGCCTCCATACACTCTAAACGATCTCTAGGTGGCTTAATGTACATGAATGTGTAAGTAAAAATGAGGGCAAGATGGTTGAGGTGGCCCTTGCCTGAGGACAAGACTGGCAACCTAGGATGGATTCCTGACCCTCTAGGGGGAAGGAGAGAAAGAGCTCCTGCAAATTGTCCTCAGCACTCCACAAGAGTGCCAGAGTGTACCTGTTAACAATATATACACAGAATAGATACAATGTAAATTTTAAAAAGGAACAAAATGAAGACAGACATAATTTATAGGTGGCCATACATTTTATTCAGTAAAACTGATGCTATATCTTAGATCAACAGTCACTAAGTATTCAGTCACTACTCACATAGGCAGCATTTTTCCATTCGGTATATTAGAAGCTGCTGTCAATGTAAATACTTGTTATGGTGTGCGGGAATGTTTTTCTAGGGCCGATATTGGCTAAGCTAACCTTCTACCGCTGAGCTGTAGCCTCAGCCTGTTTTTAGTTTTAATTTTAGACAAGGCCTGGCTAAACTATCTACTCTGCCTCTGTCCTCAAACTGTGGGTCAGACAGGCTTTGAATTTACAACAATCCTCCTGCATTACCCCGCAAGTAACTGGGATTAGCAGACCTGAAATAATTTCTGTTTTCAGGTAGTATTTAGACCCGGTCAAAAGAAACAATATGTTTTACAAATAAAATTGTGAGTATGTTCTAAACAAGAAATTATCCTTGTCCAAGGACATATTTAAATTTATCATATGAATTGATATTTTATTACTATTACAAATCTCAATCTCATAAAGTAATACCTGGATCTATATAATATTTCTCCATATTTTATAGTTCTATACTAGTCATTAAAAAAAAACCCAAGAGCAATATATTGTTAAAATTGTTCAAATTTCTCTATGCAACTGACTGCCTCCTTCAGAGTTGTAGTTTTAGGGGTTCATGCCCACCCCCTGACACAACTAATTCTCTTATAGCTTATAGATCCATTACTGTAGATCCAGTTTCACATTAGGTAAAGTTTCCCTAAATAATCATTTTATATGTGATTTCTTTTTTATTTATTATGGATAAAAATAACAATACACTTTCTTGATTCCTCCCCTTTTTGTAAAGATGTCAACTACTCTATATAGTGTTATTTATTTAGTTAGTTTTTAAATTTAACATTCTGAACTCAGATTGCTGTGTTTAGAGACTGCCTTATTTTTGTAAGCATCTGATGACTAATGTCCAAAAGAATCATTATGTTTAACTAAGTATTGAACATTTTTAAAACAGTGTTTTATAGTGGACACTGCTTCACTTTGGTGAGAAGTACTGATTGTGTTGTTTTTCAGGTTTGTTTCCATTGCAATAATTGTGTATGTATTGGCTCTCTCTGGGAGTTCTGTCATTGTTGTTTTAATTTCTTCTTCATGAAGTACTTGAGTACTTCCATTCTAAACAATTCCCTGCTTTAATTGGTTGTCCTGGGACAATGGGACCATAAACAATGGGGTGGAGGATTTTTATCTTACAGCTTAGAGTTTATGACTGAGGGCAGTCAGAACAGAAATCCAATGGGGGATGAGGAACTGGGCATAGCATCTAGAAAATCCAAAATGCCAGGAAAGTAAGAGCCTCCCAAGACCCAACAGGGATGACAATAGCTGAAATACCCAACAAAGGGGAGAGAAAACTTGTAGAGACCATATCCAGAGGTTAAGCATAGCCCCGTGGTTGAGGGATAAGGCCACACATCTCCAAACTTCTGTCTAAAGGAAATAGAAGGACAAAGAGTAGAGCAGAGACTGAAGGAAAGGCCATCCATAGACTGCCCCAACTGGGGATCCTTCCCACATGCAGACACCAAACCCAGACACATTGTGGATGCCAAGAAGTGCTTGCTGACCCTGTAAAGGACCCTGATACAGCTGTTCCCTGAGAGACTCTGTCAGATCCTGACCAATACAAATGAGCATGCTTGCAGCCAACCATCAGACTGAGCACAGGAACCCCAATGGAGGAGTTAGGGGAAGGACTGAAGGAGTTTAAAGGGACTAATCTGTCAACAGTGGGAGTGGAGGCCCTTGGTCCTGTGAGGGTTTGATGCCCCAGTGTAGAGGAATACTAGGGTGGTGAAGCAGGGGTGGGCAGGTGTGGGGGGGGGAGCACCCTCATAGAAGCAGGGTAAGGGGGGATGTGAGAGGGGTTTTGCAGAGGGGAAACAGGGAAAGGGGATAATAGTTGAAATGTAAATAAATAAAATTAAAAAAATATATATATAAAGAAAAGTTATATGTGATTCTAAGAGTTCTGCCTTTATATGTTACTTGGTCCTTTACCCTTGAAGCTTTTTAATATTATTTCTTTATTCTGTATATTTAATATTTTGATTGTTATATATTCTAGGGGCTTTCTTTTCTGATCCATTCTATGATAGGATCTCCTTTAGGTTACAGAAATGTATGATTTTGTTGAACATACTTTCTGGTCCTATGACCTGTTTTCTTCCTACATTTTCTTTTCCTGTTATTCTTATATTTGGTCTTTTAAGGATGTCCCAGATTTCCTGGACATTTATTGTCCAGAGTTTTTCAGATTTAACATTTTCTTTTACCAATGTATCAGTTTCTTTGTTTGAATCTCCAATGCCTAAAATTCTTTCTTCTATCTCTTATATTCTGTTTGGGAAGCTTTCCTGAATAGTCTCTATTCAAATTTAAAAAGTTACTTATTTCAAGAATTCCCTTATTTTGTGTTTTATTTATTCTATTTTCTTTTCTTTAATAAAAGCAGTACATTTTATGTAATGTTAAAAAGTAATTGTCAAAATTAAAAACTTTTTTAGCTTTTCAGCTGTCTTAGATTCATTTTATATTTTCTTTTTTATAATTAGATTTCTAATTATCATCTTTTTATTGAATATTTTCTTTATTTACATTTCAAATGTTTTCTGATTTCCAGGTATCCCCTTCAGAAACCCCTATTTCATGCTCCCTCCTCCTGCCTCTATGAGGGTGCTCCCCCACCCACCCACTCCTGTCCTCCCACCTAGGCATTCCCCTACACAGGAGCATTGAACACGCTCAGGCCCAAGAGCTTCTCCTCTCACTGATGTCCAACAAAGCCATCCTCTGTCACATATGTGGCCAGTGTCATAGGTTGCTCCATGTGTATTCTTTAGTAGTGGTTCAGCACCCTGGAACTCTGGGGGGATGTCTGGCCTGTTGAGACTGTTGCTCCTTCCATAGGGCTGCAAATACCCTCAGCTCCTTCAGTCCCTTCTCCAACTCCCCCATCAGGGATCCCCCAGCTCAGTCCAATGATTGGTTACAAGCTTCCACCTCTGTATTTGTCAGGTTCTGCCAGAGTTTCACAGGAGACAGCTATATCAGGCTTCCATCAGCAAGCACTTTCTGACAACCACATTAGCATCCAAGTTTTGTGGCTATATATGGGATGGATCCCCGGGTGGGACAGTCTCTGGATGGCTTTTCATTCAGCCTCTGCTTCACATTTTGTCTCCATATTTCTTCTGTTCACCCTTCTAAAAAGCACCAGAGCATTCATATTTTGCTCTTTCTTTTTCTTAGGCATCATATAGTCTGTGAATTGAATCTTGGGTATTCTGAACTTTTGGGCTAATAATTACTTATCAGTGACTACATACCATGTTTGTTCCTTTGTGACTGAGTCACCTCACTCAAGTTCCATCCATTTGCCTGCAAATTTCACGAAGTCGCTGTTTTTAATAGCTGAGTAGTATTTCATTGTTTAAATGTACCACATTTTCTGTATCCATTCCTCTGTTGAGGGACATCTGGGTTGTTTCCATCTTCTGGCTATTATAAATATGGTTGCTATGAATATAGTAGAGCATGTGTCCTTATTACATATTGGAGCATCTTCTGTGTAAATGCTCAGGAGTAGCTCCTCAGGTAGTGCTATGTCCAATTTTCTGAGGTACCACCAGACTTATTTCCAGAGTGGTTGTACCGGCTTGCAATCCCATCAGCAATGGAGGAGTTTTCCTCTTTCTCTATATCCTTGCCAAAATCTGGAGTCACCTGAGTTTTTGATATTAACCATTCTTACTGGTATGAGGTGGAATATCAGGGTTGTTTTGATTTGCATTTCCCTGATGACTAAGGATGTTGAACATTTCTTTAGGTTTTTCTGAGCCATTTGAGTTTCTTCAGTTGATAATTCTCTGTTTAACTCTGTTCCCAAATTTTTAATAGGGTCATTTGGTTCTCTGGGGTCTAAGTTCTTGAGTTCTTTGTACATATTTGATATTAGCCCTCTATTGGATGTATGATTGGTAAAGATCTTTTCCCAATTTTTTCCTATTGATAGTGTCCTTTGCCTTACAAAAATTTTACAATTTTATGAGGTTCCATTTGACAATTCTTGATCTTAGAGCATAAGCAACTGATGTTCTATTCAGGAACTTTTCACATGTGCCCATGTGTTTGAGACTTTTTCTCACTTTCTTTTCTATTAGATTTAGGGTATCTGGTTTTATGTGGAGGTCCTTGATCCCTTTCAACTTGAACTTTGTACAGGAAGATAAGAATGGATCTATTTTCATTCTTCTACATGTTGACCACAAGTTGAAACAGTACCAGTTTTTGAAAAGGCTGTCTTTTTTTCCACTCCATGGTTTTAACTCCTTTGTCAAAGATCAAGCGACTGTAGGAGTGTGGGTTCATTTCTGGGTCTATGATTCTACTCCATTGATCTACCTGCCTGTCCTGTACCAATACTATGCAGGTTTTATCATTAATGCTGTGTAGTACAGCTTGAGTTCAGGGATGCTGATTCCCACAGAAGTTCTTTGATTGTTGAGAATAGTTTTTGATATCCTCATTTTTTTGTTATGCCAAATGAATTTGCAAATTGTTCTTTCTAACTCTATGAAGAATTGAGTTGGAATTTTGATGTGGATTGTGTTGAATCTGTAGATTGCTTTCGGCAAGATGTCCATTTTTACTAGATTAATCCTGCTAATCCATGATCATGAGAGGTCTTTCCATCTTCTGTGGTCTTCTTTGATTTCTTTCTTCAGAGACTTAAAGTTCTTCTCATACAGATCTTTCACTTGCTTGGTTAAAGTCACACCAAAATTCTTTATATTGTTTGTGACTATTTTGAAGCGTGTTGTTTCCCTAATTTCTTTCTCAGCCTGTTTATTCTTTGAGTGTAGGAAGGGTACTGATTTGTTTGAGTTAAATTTATGTCTGGCTTGTTTGTTGCAGTTGTTTATTTAGCTGTAGGAGATCTGTGGAGTTGTTGGGGTCACTTAAGTTTATTATTATATCTTCTACAAACAATGATATTTTGACTTCTTCCTTTCCAATTTGTATCCCATTGAACTCCTTTTGTTGTCTAATTACTCTAGCTAGAACTTCAAGTACTGTATTTAATAGATAGCAAGAGAAAGGACAGCCTTATCTAGTCCCTGATTTTAGTGGTATTGTTTCAAGTTTCTCTGCATTTAGTTTGATGTTAGCTACTGGTTTCCTGTATATTGCTTTTACTATATTTAGGTATGGGCCTTGAATTACTGATCTTTCCAAACCTTTTAACATGAAAGGATGTTGAATTTTGTCAAATGTTTTTTCAGTATCTAATGAAATGATCATGTATTTTTTTTTTTCTTTGAGTTTGTTTATGTAGTGGAGTACATTGATGGATTTCCTTATATTGAACCATCCATGCACCGCTGGAATGAAGCCTAATTGAACATGATGAATGAACGTTTTGATCGGTTCTTAGATTCAGTTTGGGAGAATATTATTGAGTATATTTGCATTGATATTAATAAGGGAAATTGGTCTCAAGTTCTCTTTCTTTTTTGCGTCTTTTCGAGGTTTATGTATCTGTGTAACTGTGGTGTCATAGAACCAATTCAGTAGTGTTCCTTCTCTTTCTATTTTGTGTAATAGTTTGAAGAGTATAAGTATTAGGTCTTCTTGGAAGGTCTGATAGAATTCTGCACTAAACCCATCTGGTCCTGGACTTTTTTTGGTTGTGAGACTATTAATGACTGCTTCTATTTCTTTAGGGGTTATGGGATTGCTAGCATTGTTTATCTGATCTTTATTTACCTTTGGTATTTGCTATCTGTCTAGAAAATTGTCCATTTCATCCAAAATTTCCAGTTGTGTTGAGTATTTTGTAGTAAGATCTTATGGTTTTTTTCTTGTTGTTTTTTGTTTCTTTTTTGTTTTTAAATTTTCTCAGTTTCTGTTGTTATATCTCCCTTTTCATTTCTGATTTTGTTAATTTGGATACTGTCTGTGTGACCTCTGGGTAATCTAGCTAAGGGTTTATTTATCTTCTTGATTTTCTCAAAGAACCAGGTCCCGGTTTTGTTGATTCTTTTCATAGTTTTTTTTTTTTTTCTATTTTGTTGATTTCAGCTCTGAGTTGAATATTTCCTGCTGTCTACTCCTCTTGGATGTGTATGCTTCTTTTTCTTCTATCTTCAGATGTGCTGTCTAACTGCTAGTGTATGCTCTCTCCAGTTTCTTTTTGGAGGCACTCAGATCCATGAGTTTTCCTCTTATCAGTGCTTTCATTGTGTCCTTAAGTTTGGTATGATGTGCCTTCATTTTTATTAAATACAAAAAGTCTTTAATTTCCTTCTTTATTTCTTCCTTGACCAAGTTATTGTTGTTGTTGTTTTTTTCTTTTTCCTTTTTTTTTTTTCTTTCTTTTTTTTTTTCCGAGACAAGGTTTCTCTGTATAGCCCTCAGCGGTCCTGGAACTCACTCTGTAGACCAGGCTGGCCTTGAACTCAGAAATCTGCCTGCCTCTGCCTCCCAAGTGTTGGGATTAAAGGCATGTGCCACCACTCCCGAGCACCCTTGACCAAGTTATGATTGAGTAGAGCATTGTTCTCCTTTTTTGTGTATGTGTGATTTCTGTTGTTTTTGTTGGTATTGAAGACCAGCCTTAATCTATAGTGATCTGATAGGATGCATGGGATTATTTCAATCTTCTTATATCTGTTGAAGTCTGATTTGTGACCTACTATATGGTCAGTTTTGGAGAAGGCACCATGAGATTCTGAGAAGATGGTATATTCTTTTGATTTAGGATGAAATGTTCTATAGATATTTGTTAAATCCATTTGGTCCACAACTTCTGTTCATTTCTATGTGTCTCTGTTTAGTTTGTGTTTCCATGATCTGTCCATTGTTGAGAGTAGGAAGTTGAAGTCTCCTACTATTATTTTGTGAGGTGCAATGTGTGCTTTGAGCTTCAGTAATGTTTCTTTTTCTTGTTTAAAAAAGATTTGTATAGCATTGGAAATGTAATTGAGGAAAATATGTAATAAAAATATTAAAAATTAAAAAAAAAATAAAAAAGATTTGTTTGGGCTGGTGAGATGGCTCAGTGGGTAAGAGCACCCGACTGCTCTTCTGAAGGTCTGGAGTTCAAATCCCAGCAACTACATGGTGGCTCACAACCATCCTTAATGAGATATGATTCCCTATTCTGGAGTGTCTGAAGACAGCTGCAGTGTACTTACATATAAAAAAAAAGATTTATTTATTTGATTTAAGTTTTATTGCACTATGATGAGAAAAGACACATAATTCCAATTGTCTGAATTTGTTAACATTTAAAAACATATTCTGAGTAAATAGACTTACATCACATTCTTCTTTCCCTTTTGTATCCCAACTCCTCCCAGAGAGCCCGCCTTCAAAACCTACAAAACCTTTTGGGTTTTTTTTCCCCATATTCTTTAAAAATCATAAAATATTGTAAATATAAAAATCAGTATTATTAAAGTTGTTTGATATAAAACAATCAGTTGAACAGTCTTATGTAAATATTTGTGTACCACAATACTGAAAATACATGCATTTTTCTCAATATAAATTTTAAATAACTCCAAATATATTAACTGTATGTTATTTTAAAATAATATATCACTATTAGGATTTTTAATGAACATAAATAGATAAAGTCTCTTTATTTGTTTGTTTTGTTTTTAGTAGAGCTTACAATCTTGGCTCTTACTGTGGTACAAACACAAAATAAGAACATTTGAGTTCATTATAAAAAGGATGTACTTGAACGTCCCTCACATCACCAAAGGATATTACCTCCATAATAGAAAATCTAAGAGTTGACAGTTCTGTTGCACCAAGGAATTGTAGGCACTATTTTTGGATATAGATTTCCTGCTACAGTCAAAGCTATTTGACTTGAGTGATTGCTGTCCTTCTCAGCCCTCAGAAAACAGGTTACACTTATTGTAGAAGTGGTGTGTGTATTAAGATGGTCAATCCATGAAGTCATTCATCAACTGTTTCAACGAACAATGGTTCTGCTTGGAGGGTGACACAGAGGTTAGGTGAGGGTACAATTCTGGTTCATTGGCTGTGATGATTTTGAAAAGCATTCATTTCAGAAAAAGAGTAACTTATAAAGTCCTCTTCTTCAAAATTGATACAATAATTATAAGTATCAAGCAAAACATTCAGTCTCACTCTTTGCTGTTCTTTTACAAGCTAACTCCCAAATTAATTGTCTACATTTCTTTTGGCTGTATAAATAATTTTGAAATATGTAAGCTGTTCTGAAAACCATAGTATAGTGTGAAAACATCAAATAAACAATCCCACTAATAGAGAGGCTGAGATAGGAGAAGCATGATTTCAAGACCATCATGTGGCACACAGCAAGACCCTGTCATGTACAAACAAGCAGAAAGTAGATATGGATTGTACAATATTGGACCTATTTCTTCCATTACCAAATGGGAGAGACCATGGGATGACAGCCGACAAATTTCTAATTCCTCATATTTTTTAATTTCAATCGATTAGGATATGTTGGTAATATTAATTTTCATTTTAAGAGATATTAAGGAAAAGTGATTGTTATTTCCTGTTAATTTTCTTGTTAGAGGTAGAATTATGTTTGTGTGGATTGTAGGCAGCTGATGCCTAAAAGATGGCACTGGTCTCTGGTACAGTGTCACTGTAAACAACACCACTGTGCAGGCGCTAGCCCAAATCTGGTGCCAACCCCTCCCAAGCAGGTGCATGCAAATTAAGGTGCCAGCAGACTGACCAATCCCAGGAGGACACAAAGCTTTTTCCTGTGCTGGAGTGTATATAAGGAGTCCTCCCTGGGTGCCTGGGGTTCCCGTAGCATTGAGATGTTCCTGCAATAAAGCTGTTGAGAAGAATCAGACCGTGTTGCGTTTTCCTTGCTGGATGAGGTGGGCACAACAAATTGGTGGCTCGTACGGGGACACGAGGATCTCGTGGATTCAGAACTCTTCAGCTGAGGAACGGCGTACTGGTAAGTCTCCCAAATTGATCCCCGGTTAAAAGGGGGGATATGTTTTTCTCGTCTGTGGACCTAGTGTGGGTAGCTCTTATCTTTGTTGTTTCGTTTTTTGTAATTTCTGGCCTCTGCTTTTGTTTGATAGAAGCAGTTAAGGCAGGTCAGAAAATTCTCATGGAACAACAAGAAAGTATGTCAGAGGAAGATAGGAAATGCATAAGCAAAAGAAAGAAAAGGGGCAAAAAAGAGAGAGAAAAGGAGAAGGGAAAAAGGCAAATTCAAAAGGAAAAGGAAATAATGAGAAAGAAAAGGAAATAGCAAAAATATATCCCTCATTAAAAGACTTAACAATAAGTTCAGCAAGTTCTGACTCCAGTGACTCAGAGGTTGATAAAGATGAGGAAGTTGACCTAGAAGAAGAGGCAGCTCGGTATGAGAGGGATAGGTATGATCCAGATTGGTCATACAAAACCAATCCTTTAAAAAAGGGGTGGGGGTCGGCTGGCAAAAGAGTAAAATCGAAAGTGTTGACCGCTCCACTTCTTAACCCTGAGTATACTGGAAAAAATGAATCCACAAAAGCTGGTAAACAACGTACCTCATTTTGCCCAGAGGTTTGGAAGGAAGTTGGACTGACTTTCCCTGTCTTCTTAGATGGCCAGGGACGATGGTATCATGAGCCAATAGATTTTAAAACTATTAAGCAACTGGCTGAGTCAGTCCGTACCTATGGGGTGAGTGCAGCTTTTGTAGTTGCACAGGTCGAGGCGCTTGCTAGATATTGCCTCACCCCGGGGGACTGGAAAAATATTACTCGGGCTTGTTTGTCGTCTGGACAGTATTTAGACTAGAAGTCCTTGTCCTATGAATATGCAAACAGTATTTAGACTGGAAGTCCTTGTCCTATGAATATGCAAACAGTCAGGCAGCAGCAAATTTAGCTACAGGACAAGATCCTCAGAGACATTGGGATGCAGACATGCTTCTGGGTTTAGGAAATTTTGCTTTAGATCAAACAAATTATCCTGAAACAGTCTATGCCCAAATAAATGAGGTAGCTACCAAAGCCTGGAAGGCATTGCTGAACAAAGGAGCAGTCTCAGGCAATCTTATGAAAATCTTGTAGGGTCCCACAGAACCATTTTCAGATTTTTGTAGCACGCCTTGTTGAAGCAGCCGCTAGAATTTTTGGAGACCCAGATACAGCTATGCCTTTGGTGAAGCAGCTAGTATATGAGCAATGTACTAAAGAATGCAGAGCTATACGTTACACCCTATAAACATAAAAGTTTAGAAGTATGGATGAAGGTTTGCAGAGAACTAGGGGGCCCGTTAACCAATGAAGGCCTAGCGGCAGCGGTAATACACTTGGGCAAGTTTAGCAATGATGCTTGTTATAAGTGTGGCCAAAGAGGACATTTTAGAAGAAACTGCCCTGAAAATGAAAAACGGGCCGCATTAGATAAACCTAGACAGCCAGGCTTATGCCATAAATGTAGGAAGGGAAAACATTGGGCTAATGAATGCAGATCTACAAAGGATATTGAAGGCCAACCATTACAAGCAGGATATGGTGGCACCAGGCCAAAAAACGGACAGCAGGGCCCACGTCCCCAGGGCCCTCAAATATATGGGGCTCTTCAGAAAGACCAGAAGAAACCTTGGCCGTCTCTCCGTCATCTGAGACACCACGGAGAGCCACTACTGGCTCTGCAGGATTGGACCTCCACTCCACCACCAGACTCATATTAACCCCACAGATGAGGGTACAGCCCATAGATACAGATTTTAAAGGCCCCCTTCCCAAAGATATTGTAGGACTATTGCTTGGCCGCTCATCTTCTGCTTTAAAAGGATTACAAAATACCCCTGGAGTAATTGATCCAGATTATACGGGGGTTGTGAAAATCTTAGTGGCCTCCCCCAGTGGCATTTCAGCTATCTCCCCAGGAGATAGAATTGCTCAATTATTACTGTTGCCAAGTTTGCATAAATATTTTCCAGCAAATAATAAAATAAGAGGAGAGAGTGAACTAGGTTCTACAGGTTCTTGGTTCACTTTCTTATCAATGGAATTAGGAGATCGCCCCATGTTAACTTTGGAGGTTGAAGGACGATCCTTTCTGGGGTTGTGAGACACAGGTGCAGATCTCAGCATCATCTCCACTCATGATTGGCCGCCAAAATGGCCTTCGAAAACCTTATCTCAAAGCCTCCGTGGTCTAGGTTATGAGACTGCTCCCCTTATAAGTGCTAAGGATTTGACTTGGAAAAATGAGGAAGGTAAGTCAGGGAAATTTTTTCCTTATATTGTGGATATTCCTGTGACCCTATGGGGGTAGGGATGTCTTAACCAAAATGGATCTTATACTAACTAATGAGTATTCCCCACAAGCCCGAGAAATTATGTCTAGTATGGGCTACACTCCAGGAAAAGGGTTAGGGAAGTCATTACAAGGCATGACTATGCCAGTGCCTGCAAAGTTCAAACAAGATAAAAAGGGGTTGGGTTTTTCCTAGGGGCCGTTGAGGGTGGTATACCCATTACTTGGAAAACAGAGGAGCCTGTATGGGTTCCTCCTTGGCCTCTTTCTTCTGAAAAATTAGTAGCTGCCAGAGAATTTGTAGAGGAACAATTGAAATTAGGACATATTAAACCTTCCCAGTCACCTTGGAATACACCCATATTTGTGATTAAGAAAAAATCAGGCAAATGGAGGCTCCTGCATGATCTTCGAGCCATTAATAATCAAATGCAGATTATGGGCCCCATACAGAGGGGTCTGCCCCTACTTTCTAGTTTGCCCAAAGAGTGGCCTATTATAATCATTGATATTAAGGATTGTTTCTTCTCTATTCCCCTTGCATTGTGTGATAGCGAGCGCTTTGCCTTTACTCTTCCTTCTGTGAATAATGAAGAGCCTGATAAACGGTATCAATAGATAGTTTTACCTCAAGGGATGGCAAAGAGTCCTACTATGTGTCAACTTTTTGTAGGAGAAGCTCTACAACCTGTCCATGATGCATTCCCAAAATTAAGGATAGTACATTATATAGATGATGTCCTTCTTGCCTCAAAGAATAAAGAAAGTTTAGATGAAGCCTATATTAAGCTAGTAAAAGAATTAGAAATGAAACAATTATTATAGCTCCTGATAAAGTTCAAATGGGAAATTTAGGAGAGTTCTTGGGTGCTCAAATTACTCCACATTTTATTATACCTCAAAAGATAGAATTTGAAAAGATCATTTGAAAACATTGAATGATTTCAAGAAGTTGTTGGGAGATATAAAATGGATTCGTCCATATATGAGGCTATCAAATTTTGAATTAATCCCTCTTTTTGATTAGAGTTACAAAAATTGATTTGGAAAAGAACACATAAATTCTTTATTCAACATATTTGAGCTCACTCTACCTTACCAGGCCCTATGGCTGAAAGAAATGCCTTAGTGGATGCTAACACTCGCATGGAATTTATTTTTCACGCCACCCCACTGGAGCTTGCAAAAGATTTTCATCAATTGTATCATGTTCCTGCTGCCACACTTCAGCAGAAATTTCATATCTCTTGAGCCTCAGCACGAGATGTGGTGTTACAATGCCCACAGTGTGTGCAATTTCACCACCCTCCTCATGTTGGTATTAACCCTCTTGAATTGCTTCCTCTAAAACTGTGGCAAATGGATGTTACTCATGTCTCAGCAATTGGAAGATTAAAATATGTTCATGTTTCAATTGACACCTGTTCAGGTGTCATTTTTGCCTCCCCCATGTCCGGTGAGAAATCCCGCAACGTGGTTGGCCATTGCCTAGAAGCCTGGACAGCTTGGGGAAAGCCAGATAGTTTAAAAACTGATAATGGCCCCACATATACATCAAAATCATTCCAAACCTTTTGCAAAATAATGCAGGTTAGTCACTCTACTGGCCTTTCCTACAATCCACAGGGCCAAGGCATTGTGGAAAGAGCACATCGAACCTTAAAAGAACTCTTACAAAAACAAAAAGGGGGAATCGCTGATGGCCGGCCACCCAAAGAACAATTATCTTTAGCCCTCTTTACTTTAAAATTTTAAATTCTGGATGAATGTGGTCATTCGGCTGCAGATAGTCATGCCATGACCTCGCCTATCCTTAAACAGGATGTCAAATGGAAAGATGTCCTAACTGGAAAATGGTATGGCCCAGATCCCATTATTTCGAGATCCAGGGGAGCTGTTTGTGTTTTTCCACAGGGTCAAGAACACCTGATTTGGGTACCAGAGAGGCTGACGCGAAAATTGCTCCCCCCGACAGAGATATAGATTGTAATAGTTCTGGAAGGACGTGCTTTTTAGCAGAATGTTGGCAGGGTATACTGCTGTGGTTGTGAAACTTCCCACCTTTGTGCCTATGGTAGATTTTGAAATATTTGCCACCTATGCCCATTGGTGCTACTCACTGAGTGGTCCAATTTGAACCGCTTTTCCTCAAATCTTTGTTTCTGTTTGAGAATGAGTTCATTCACCAAGAAATTAGGATAGAGATGGTCAATATTGTCCACAACATAATTACACTTGGGACATCTATTATTGTCCTCCAAACCCTGATGAATACACTTGTAGCAAAAGCTGAGGCCACATTTTGTCATGTATACTTCCTCAGTCATATCAAAGCAGATGGGACACTCTCTTATTTAATAGACTTAGTTCAAGAACAGGTTGAAGAATTGTATAAAGTTGTACAAGCTAATTTCTCTCAGTCTCTTGAACAGAGTCGCCTCTTATCTGAGTACCTTAAAGGAAATTGGTCGGCTAAAGTGGAGCAGTTGTCCAGAAAGCTGCTCCTCCAGATTGCCAAACTCAACAGCACTCAATTGGACCCCATCACCTTGGGGGACTTCACCTCCTTGATCACCAATGCCTTCTCATTCTTTAAGGAATGGGCGGGAATGTTGGCCTGGGGGGCAGTGGTCCTCCTGGGTTGTGTCTTTTGTATCTGGCTATTGTGTCGACTCAAACAAGAGCACTCTCAGTATAAGACAGTGGTGCACCAAGCATTGATGGCGATTAAAGATGGCGCATCTCCCAATGTTTAGCTGGCCTCTTTAAAAAATTAAGAATTCGCCCTAGGTCGTCTGGCAGTTGTAATCACACAGATCCACAGTATCCAGTGATGGGCAACTTTCCTTATGCACAGACCAACCTAAGACACGGGGCCTGGAGGCGATAGGGTAACCCTATGACGGGTAAGGCTGTGATATGAAAGGATTGACCTAAGACAGGAGCCGTGGCTGATGGACAGATTTGCCCAGACCTAGTCCAGCATCATATTATTAAACAAAAAAGGGGGAGATGTAGGCAGCCGATGCCTAAAAGATGGCTCCGGTCTCCGGTACACCATTGCTGTAAACAACACCACTGCGCAGGCACTAGCCTGAATCTGGTGCCAACCCCTCCTGATCAGGTGCATGCAAATTAAGGTGCCAGCAGACTGACCAATCCCAGGAGGACACAAAGCTTTTCCCTGTTTTGGGGTGTATATAAGGAGTCCTCCCTCCCTGGGTTCCCGGGGTTCCCGTAGCATCGAGGCATTCCTGCAATAAAGCTGTTGAGAAGAATCAGAATGTGTTGCATTTTCCTTGCCAGACAAGGTGGGCGCAACAGTGGATTTGTTGAAAGATTACTTTCTTGCTTCTTCTAGGGTGTAGTTTCCCTCCTTGTGTTGGTGTTTTCCACCTATTATCCTTTGTTGAGCTGGATTTGTGGAAAGACATTGTGTAAAATTGGTTTTGTCATGAAATATCTTGTTTTGTCCATCTATGGTGACTGAGAATTTTGCTGGGTATAGTAGCCTGGGCTGGCATTTGTGTTCTTTTAGGGTCTGTATGACATCTGCCCGGGATCTTCTAGCTTTCATAGTCTCTGATGAGAAGTCTGGTGTAATTCTGATAGGTCTGCTTTTATATGTTACTTGACCTTTTTCCCTTACTGCTTTTAAAATTCTTTCTTTATTTTAGTACATTTAGTGTTTTGATTATTATGTGACTGGAGGAATTTCTTTTCTGGTCCAATCTATTTGGAGTTCTGTAAGCTTCTTCTATGTCCATGGGTATCTCTTTCTTTAGTTTAGGGAAGTTTGCTTCTATGATTTTGTTGAAAACATTTACTGGCACTTTAAGTTGGAAATCTTCACTCTCCTCTATACCTATTATCCTTAGGTTTGGTCTTCTCATGTGACCTGAATTTCCTGGATGTTTTGGGTTAGGCGCTTTTGGCTTTTTGTGTTTTCTTTCACTATTGTTTCAATGTTTTCTATGGTAGCTTCTGCACCTGAGATTCTCTCTTCTATCTCTTGTATTCTCTTGGTGATGCTTGCATCTATGACTCCTGATTTCTTTCCTAGGTTTTCTAACTCTAGGGTTGTTTCCCTTTGTGATTTCTTTATTGTTTCTAGTTCCATTTTTAGATCCTGGACAGTTTTGTTCCTTTCCTTTGCCTGTTTGATTGTGTTTTCCTATAGTTCTTTAAGGGATTTTTGTGTTTCCTCTTTAAGGGCTTCTAGCTATTTACCTGTGTTCTCTTGTATGTCTTTAAGGGAGTTGTTTATGTCCTTCTTAATCTCCTCTTCATCATCATGAGAAGTGATTTTAGATCTGAATCTTGCTTTTCCGGTGTGTTGGGGTATCCAGCACTTGCTATGGTGGGAGAATTGGGTTCTGATGATGCCACGTAATCTTGGTTTCTGTTGCTTATGTTCTTACACATGCCTCCTGCCATCTGTTTATCTCTAGTGCTACCTGCCCTGGCTATGTCTGACTAAAGCCTGTCCTTCCTGTGATCCTGGTTGTGTCAGAACTCCTCTGAGTCAAGGTGTCTCTGTGATTCTGCGATTCTGGCATCCTGTGATCGTAAGATCCTTGTTGTGTCTGAGCTCTTGGAGTCAAGCTGCCTTTGGGGTCCTAGTGCAACCAAGCTCCTGCTATCCTGTGATCCTGTGATCCTGGACATGTTAGAGTGCCTGGGAGTGGAGCTGCCTCTGGGTGTTGGGGTGGCTTTAAAGTTTGCACCCAAGGTCTGCTCATGGCACTGGCCAGACAGACAGGAAGGAACCTGTGCTACTGGTCTGGTGGAGTTTCTGTGTGCCTGGGTCCCGCTGGTCCTAGTTACTCCCAGTGTTGGGGACAATTGTTGTGTCTTCCTCACCTGTGATCCTCTGATCCTTTGCGAGTTGGAGCACCTGGGAGTGGAGCTGCCTCTAGGTGTTTTGGGGCTGGCTGTGGAATTTGCACCCAAGTTCTGCTCCTGGTGCCGGCCCAGCATAAATTTTCTTTTTTGAATGTGGGTGTCCTTGAATTTGGAGCATAGGTGTCCAGAATTGAGAGTTTATTTTGGTAGAATTTCCATTTGATGACTATGAAGTTTTTTTCTTTATCTTTTTGGATGACTTTTGGTTGAATGTTGATATTATCTGATATTTGAATGGCTACTCCAGCTTGTTTGTTGGGGCCATATGCTTTGAAATTTGTTTTCAAGCTCTTTATTCTGAGGTAGCATTTGTCTTTTACACTGAGGTGCACTTTCTGTATGCAGGAAAATGCTGGGTCCTGTTTATGTATCCAGTTTGTTAGTCTATGTCTTTTTATTGGGAAATTGAGTCCATTGATGTTAAGAGATATTAAGTAATAGTGATAGTTGCTTCCTGTTATTTTTGATGTCATTTTTATGTTTGCATGGCTATCTTCTTTTGGGTTTGTTGATAAATGTCTACTTTCTTGCTTTTTCTTCTAGCTTTCATAGTCTCTGATGAGAAGTCTGGTGTAATTCTGAAAGGTCTGTCTTTATATTTTACTTGACTTTTTCTCTTACTGCTTTTAATATTCTTTCTTTGTTTTGTGCATTTGGTGTTTTGATTATTATGTGACAGGAGGAATTTCTTTTCTCATTCAATTTATCTGGAATTCTGTAGACTTCTTGCATGTTTATGTGCATCTCTTTCTTTATTTTGAGGAAGTTTTCTTCTATAATTTTGTTGAAGACATTTACTTGCCCTTTAAGTTGGAAATCTTTACTCTCCTTTATACCTATTATCCTTAGGTTCGGTCTTCTCATTGCATTCTTGATCTCTGGGATATTTTGGGTTAGGATCTTTTGGCTTTCTAAAAAAATTTTTGACTGTTGTGTCATTGTTTTATATGGTATCTTCTACACCTGATATTCTGTCTTCTATCTCTTCATTGTTTTGGTGATGCTAACATCTATGGCTTCTGATCTCTTTCCAAGGGTTTCTATCTTCAATGTTGTCTCTCTTTGTGATTTCTTCATTGATTTTATTTCCATTTTTAGATTCTGGATTGTTTATTCAGTTCCTTCACCTGTTTGGTTGTGATTTCTTTTAATTCTTTAAGAAGCTTTTGTGTTTCCTCTTTAAGGACTCTTCCCTGTTTACCTGTGTGCTCCTGTATTTTTTTAAGGGAGTTATTTATGTTTCTCTTAAAGTTCTCTATCATCATTATGAGATGTGATTTTAAGTCAGATTCTTGCTTTTCTTTTGTGTTTGGATAACCAGGGCTTGCTGTGGTAGAAGAACTGGGTTCTAATTATGCCAAGCCACTTTGGTTTCTGATGCTTATATTCTTGCCCTTGCCATTCACCATCAGGTTATCTCTGGTGTTAGCTGTTATTACTTTCTCTGATTGTGGCTTGTCCCTCCTGCAAGCCTCTGTGTCAGTTCTCTCTGGGAGGAATTTAGGTATGGAGAGCTATGGTGCATGGTCAGCCCTAGGGTGCAGACTGAAACCAAAAGGTTCTTGTCACTAGATGTTCCTTTGTTCCTGTGTCCTGATACTTCTGGGAGGGTCCTTCTTGGCCCAGGATTTTGAAGGAAAGTGGCTGGCCATACCTGTACTCACTGGTGTGTTTGCACTCCTGGGATACCAACTCTCTTTTGGTGGTATTTGTGTATGTAGCACTGTCACAGGATCAGATCCAGGTGTAGATAGAAATCAGAAGGTCCTGTACCAGGTCACTCCTTGTTTCCTTTGTCCTGAGGGTAGATTGGGTTCCTCAGAGTATCAGTGGTGGTCTCACCTGTGCTCACAGGCTTGCTGTAGATCTTTCTTGGAGCTATTTGTGTATGGAGCCCTGTGGCACAAGATCAGCTCTGGGTGCACACTAAAACAGGAAGTTATTAATTTTATTTTCATTTTCAGGTCTTGAACAGTTTTATTCATTTCCTTCCACTTGCTATTTGTCTTTTCACGAATTCCTTCAAGGGATTTATTCATTTCACCACACAATTAGTTTTTTCTTTGATTTCTTTAGTGTATCTCTTAATTTCCTCCTTAAGGACTGCTATCATATTTTTACAAATGGTATTAAGGCCTTTTCCTTGTCCTTTTGAGATTTTAGAATATTCAGGGCCTACTATGGTAGATTTCCTGGGCTCTAGTGGAGACGTATTCTCCTGGCTGTTACTGATTGTATTTTTATGCTAGTGTCTAGGCATCTTTATGTGGGATGTTTATAGATTTCAATGTTGATATCTTATTTTTGTCTTTGAGGATTGTGGGTTTTATTTCTTGGTTTCTTTTCTATTTAGATTTTAGGACAGTATAATGGCTGTGTGTTGCTTGTCAGTAAATTTTCTAGGGACCCAATATTTGTGGCCACTGGGTGTTCCAGTTAAAATGTGCTTCTAAATATTGGTAGCTAATACTTAAGAATAGGGATTGGGTAGGGTTTCACAGGATTTCACAGGAGAGAGAAGAGTAAATTCTTCAACTTGGATCAGATTTAATCTCCTTAGATGGATGGTAGACAGATAAGAGAAGTCACCCAAGAAAGGCTGATATAGTGCTGAGGATTAGATTGGGGGTTAGATATGGAGGAACTGAAAGAGAGGGGAAGATCTGCAGTTAGTCAACCTGATTTGTTGGTAGGAGTGGTTTGTTGTTAGCTGGGGTTGTCTGCTGGTGTTCAAGTCTAGGGAAAAAAAAAACTTGTTGTAGGAATATAAGAGTGTTAGCTTTTCTCCCCTTAAGTAATGTGAAAACTAATCAGATAGGTAAAGAGTCTAACCTTCATTGGTTCTAACCATATCTGACTAAAGTATGTGGTGTCTTTAGTAATATGGTCTTATCATCTAGTGATAATGGGCAATTAAGAGGAGTGGTAAGAACCTGAGACATTTTGGAGGGATCTGGGGTAACCATGGCCAATAACTCAAATAAAGGTATTCTATACTTGGCACTTGGATTCTTGTTTACAACTTACTGCTTGTAGAGTAGCTATTATTATAGTAGAGTATATATTAAAGATTTGTTTATTTTATGTATTGAGTACACTGTAGCTGTACCTTCATGTGGTTGTTGGGAATTGAATTTTTAGGACCTCTGCTCACTCCAGTCAACCTGGTTCACTGCGTTTGCCCCCCCATCTCCCATTTGCTCCTGTCGGCCCACTCTCTCTGGTTAACTACATTTGCTCTGGTTGGCCCTGCTCTCTCTGGTCAACTCTGCTCACTCAGTTTCTATTCACTCCATCCTAAAGATTTATTTATTATTATACATAAGTACACTGTAGCTGTCTACAGACATGCCAGAAGAGGGCATCAGATCTCATTACAGGTGGTTGTGAGCCCCCATCTGGTTGCTGCAATTTGACCTCAGGATCTTTGGAATAGCTCTTACCTGCTGAGCCATCTCACCAGCCCTTAAATTATGTTTTTAATTAGGTTGTAAAATATTAGATTTCTATGTGGATTTTCCATACACTCCTCACTTTGGGTAATAATCCCCAATCCAAGCCTTGCAGCCCTCTTATCTCATTCTTGCTGAATAATGGCCCTATTGGAACCATTCTCACTCAAGCCACCACATTCTATTCCCTGGCCCCCATAGACTTATATGCATAATGTAATACAAAATTTATTCAGTACAACTTCAAACTACCCATAGGCTTTTAAAATCTCAGCACTATTTTAAAGTTCAAAGTTTCTCCCGAGACTTAAGGAAATCTTTTAACTATAACTCCCTGTAGGATCAAAATAACAAAGAAAATCACATACTTCAACATACAATGGCATATAATATACACTATCATTATAAAAGGGAGGAAAGGGAGTATAGTAAGGAAATAGTAGATGAAATCAATACCAAAAACTTGTAGGGTAAATTTCAGAGCTCCATGTCTGGTATCAGATGGCTCTTCCCTTCCAACTTTGCTGACAGTAATATACCTCTCTCTCTTAGGTTGTTTCTATACTCTCTGTGCAGTTCTCCTTGGGAGGTACACCATGGCTCTGGCATCTCCAATATCTTGGGGTCTCTGATGAAACTGAAATTTAACCTTCATAGATTCATGCAATGGCCTCTTAGGAACTCCATGCAGGAATACCCATGTCACACCCCTGGCACGAATGTCTCTCATTAACCACAGACAATGATTCAACCGTCCCCTTTTGTATCTTTGACTCTAAATTTAGAAGCATGTGGTGTGGTAGAAGCTACCAAATTCTTCTGCTTGGTGATACAAGAACCTGCCCTCCTCCTTGAGTTACAGTCACTTCTTTCCATTGTTGATGGTTTCCTTTGCAGCTTAAGCTTCCCTTTAATTTCAGATTTTAATTGCAGGGTTTTGCCATGAGGTTGCTACTCTTTTTGTTCCATTTAGAATCAGGACTTCCTTTAAACTTTCCATCTCTTGAATTACAAAACTTGGTACCAATATTACATTCCCTTTTTCTCTTTTTCTTCTTGAACTGAGCATTTTCCTTGCTTGTTTACTTTTTTACTGTAGATCTGCATAATAATGATCTATAATACTAATAACGATACTAATAACCAGAGTATATTAGGATACTAGCGAACATAGGACACAGTCAATACTGAGCTCCTTTACCAATAATGTTAATCCAAAACTTTTCTTATCTTCTGGCAAATTTTTTTTTTTTGGACTAGGGAAAACAGAAACCACATTTTTTTTTTTTTTTTGCAAAAAATACTAAAATACTAAAAGAATTGTTTCTAATATTTTCCCCTTCTAAAACCTCTTGAGCTGGGCCATAATCCTCATTGTTTTCAGCTCTACTGTCTTTTGTGCTCTTACTATGATGGCCCATTAAACTCTGCTTATAGCATTCAGTTGCTGTCTTACTCCAAAGTCCCCAAATAATCTAAAGTTCCCCAAACAACAGTTTGGTCAGGCCTGTCAGAGCAGTATCCCAGTTCCTGGTACCAAGCTCTGTCTCAGTTATTGTTCTATTTCTATAAAGAGACTACATGACCACTTTTATAAAAGGCAACTTTTATAAAATAAAGCATTTAATTAGGTACTTGCAGCCGGGCGTGGTGGCGCACGCCTTTAATCCCAGCACTCGGGAGGCAGAGGCAGGCGGATTTCTGAGTTCGAGGCCAGCCTGGTCTACAAAGTGAGTTCCAGGACAGCCAGGGCTACACAGAGAAACCCTGTCTCGAAAAACCAAAAAAAAAAAAAAAAAAAAAAATTAGGTACTTGCTTACAGTTTTAGAGGGTTGGTCCATGATCTTCAAGGTGAGAAACAGATAGGCATGGCACTGGGGAAGTAGTTGAAAGCTTTACAACCTATTCTGCTGGGGGCTTCAAAAGGGCTTTTGAAATCTCAAAGCCTCCCAGTCCTCCTCAGTGGTTCTAAGTGAGAACCAAGCATTCAAATGTATGAGCCTACATATTTTCAACCACAAGTCATTTGAATATAAATCCAGGAATGGTATAGTTGAGTCATACAGTTCAATTTCTGTTTTTGCCTGCTTTATGTATGTGTATCATGAGCCTGAAGTGCCTTCAATGTCCAGTAGAGGGAGATGGATTCCTTAGAACTGGAAATATGAAGAGTTGTGGGCTGCCATTTGACTGCTGGGAACTGAATCTGTGTGCTTTGCAAGAACAAGTGCTCTTAAGTGCTGAGCCATCTCTATAGCCACCAACATTTTATTTTTAAAACTTTGTTCTCGAATCCACAGTCATAATTACTGAGCAACTCTTTTAGCTCACGTAAGAGTCCAGGACACAGGAGATAAGGGACCTTACACCATCATTGGTGGAGACAAACTGCCCTGAAAAGAGCAACAATTTATTTGAGAATTTGTAATGAACACAGAGCAAACGCTGGAGTCATATGTGGGAGCCTATTAGTATTTGCTTATACATAAATATCTGTAATAGTGTCCATTGTGCATGGCCCCTCAGTTCCTTGCATTTAAAGCACTGTAGGAAACTGGAAAGCTTGTTATACACTGCTTAGGAAGTTTTTCTACATCACTTGAAAAGCAAATCCTTATAATTTAAACTCTGATCATGAAAATAAAGGTCACAAAATATGCTATAATCAAGGTTTGATGTCTGTGATACATAATAAAGAAATATAAAATTCACTGTCCTTGAAGTGAGCAGGTATGGCTGCTGTTTCACATGTGTGTCAGTAGGTGGCAGAGATGAGAGAGGTTATGTCTATGCTCAGTGTTCTGACCTCTGAACATCTGAATGAGTAGGAACCTAACATTCCTTAAAAAGAGAGAGCTTGAGATGACTACAAGCCCAGTGCCAGATGACCCAGACAAGGTACCTAGTTTGACGCCAAACAGGCCTTAGGGGCACAGACTGTTTGAGATGACCCATCTTTGGTACCATAATGCATGAATGGGGCATAACACTCCCTGAGACCACTCCTGAGATGATCCCATTCATTCATAGATCCCAGGAGCCACTAAGAGGAGCCAGTAAGTGGTGGATAAAAGGGAAACAAAGAGAAACAGAGAGATGCGAACACAATGAAGACAGGCAAAACTGGAGCCTTGAGGATAATGAAATATACCTTGATTTTGAGTAGCCAGTGATGCCACCTGGGACCATCGTGGGGTCTTGGCATGTGCTGCCTCTGCAGACCACCTGGGCAACACAGTAGAGCTAGTTCTGGATGTAGGCGATCTGGCCTTGAGGGTGTGAGCATGTGAGAGCCAGTCCTGCCTTTTGTCTGCTATGTGGTGACATGGGTAAGGGAGTGATCCCCCTTCTCCTTTACATTTGCCCATGGCAGCATGGCATGGGGGAGGAGAACTGGAGCAGTGAGGGCATGATACCCCCTGACACCCTTTTACCCTGTCACCTATTGTATGAGGAAGAGCTGGTCCTGGGGTCCTGAGAGTGGGAAAGATGGCCCTGAACCTCCCCTGCTGCAACCAGCACCTCACCTAGGTAGCAGGGTAGAGATGGCCCTGGTTGCATGAGGCAGACCATCTCAGATAGCTGTCAGTCCCAGATTCAGGGATTTGAATGCTCATCCCAGCATCTACCCATTGATGAACTGGTAAAATGCATGAAGAGGCTGGTCCTACAGATCCAAAACTACAGGCTCTCCATGTCAGAGGGCAACAACAGGATATCTGAGAGGGGTCTCATTGAGGTTCCAGTATTGATAGACTAGCAGAGGTCTTGTACCAGAGCAATGAGTCATTCTGATGCACATTTGCAAGCAAAGAAGTCTGAACACTGTTACATTCTACAACTTCCACCATGAGATTTTCTCCCTTTGTTGGGAAAGTCGCCATGTTACTGAGGATGAGGTTGAAGTTCTGATACTTCTGCTTTTACCTTTCCAGTGGTCAGCTTGGACCTGCCACACCTGTGTCAGGTATTTATATGGGCATATTTTAAAACTCATTTGGTGAATACCAAGAAACTTAGAAGTTGTATTATATTGGCTTTTTTTGGTGAGAAATTATTACAATATTTCCATGTGGTACTAACATTTTACACTCTGACCAGCAATAAATATGAATCCCTAGGAATTAAGATTGTCTTTGAATTTTATGATATTAGTGTTTGAGATTTTGGCTGTTCTAATAGTTTTGTAACAGTGTTTCATTGTTATAATTTGCAACTTTCCAATCAGCTGCAGCAGTGAGGAACTTTTCATTGGATCATTCGCCATTTTCATATTGTTGGTGAGATGGATGCTCAGATCTTTTGCCCCATTTTTACTTTCTTATAGTTGAATTTTAAATGTTCTTTAACACTTTGAACAATCATTCTTTATCAGGAACATCTTTTGCAAGTATATCTCTCCCTACTTGTGGCTTATCTTTTATTTCTTTTTTTTTTTTACATTTATTTATCTGTAAGTGTGTGTGTGTGTGTGTGTGTGTGTGTGTGTGTGTGTGTGTGTAGAGGTAAGGGGACAACCTGAGGGAGTCAGTTCTTACCTGTAACCGTGTGTGACTTGGATACTGAACTCAGGTCATCTGGCTTCTTGGCAAGTACCTTTATTCTCTGAGCTGTCACAACAGCTATTTCTTATAATGGCAATGTTTGGACTGTACATGACCTTAGCACTAATGATGTACAGTTTACGAGCTACTTTTTTCACTTATTGGACCCTGGTGATTGTCTAGAGTGCTGTCATGACAAAAGTCATTAAGATTTTTGAGAGGAGATATCTTTTTAGGAGTTTTTATGGATTTTTATTTTACACTTAGATCTATGTTTTGGTCTCAGTCAGTTTTTGTGATGGGTTAAAGTACTGATTTTATTGTGGACTTTTAGTACGTGTCGTTAGCCATTTGTAGCATTCCCTGCTGGAAGGACTCCATTATCCATCACATTGCTTTCATTTCTTTGTCAAGCTTATATTTGTATGGCCGTTTCTGTGCTCCTCTGTACCATGGTATTTATCTACTGTAGGCTTCATTGTGAGTTTTAGAGTGGAGTAAAATCATTACTCTGTATCTTCTTATTTATGTGTTGGAAAGCACTTACAAGTTAACAACATTTTGCATGGATGTGAAAAAATATTTCTTTCATTTTTTTCACAGCAAAGTTTTTCTCACACTTGTAAGTCTCATTAGACTTACATTATTTTGCTTTGGAAATAATAATGGCAATAATACTGCTTTTCAGTTTAAACTTGACTTGCTTAGTGCTTGCTCATACAAACATAATTGACTTTGCATATTAGCCTTCTATTACGCAACTTTGTTGTCATTGGTCTCAGAAGTTTTTACTTCAATTTTTCAGTTTTCCTACATAGACAATCTGCCATCTATATCATGTTGATTTATGTTTAAAATTTTACTTATTTGTTCATATTTTTGTGATTATAAGGGTAGAACTTAGGGCACCAACACTGGGACTCAGCTCACAGCAGTTTCCACACTTATTCAGGAGCAGCAGACCATGAGAGGACCATTTCAACTGGTTCTCTTTGCTTTGTCATCTCTTTTGCACATGTTCCATTTAACTCAACATTAAATCACCCTTTCATTACTGCTTTGCTCATATCTTGCTGTAATATGTGCAGGGACATAGCTCTCTTCTTACAATTCCAAGGTTCAGACCCCATTACCATTCTTTTAAATCTAATCTCTTCTAGTTACTAGCAAAAGTAAATTTCTATAACAGCAAATCTGACCCTGGCTTTATTCTTGTTTTATTGCAAGCCTTGTGACCCTGAGGCCTTACATGTTTTTCCTGTCACCCCAGGGCAGCATTGGGAAATACAGAAAACGTGATTGTCTATGTCAAATTGCAGAGCACTTTCTGTTGTGTTCAGAAGAACTGAACATTTTCTTTATCTAATTTCCATGCCTGATAGAAGGAAATTCCACAGGAGCAATGGGGAGCTGGCAGCAAAAAAACAGCAGCAGCAGCAGCAACAACAACAACTACAAACGTAATGATAGACTCTGCCCTGTTAATATTTTCACCTTTGTCTGCTGTTTTTGAATCTTAAATCTCAGTAACCAGTTGGAAAGTAAACAGTATATACACTTTTTTTTTTTTGAGACAGGGTTTCTCTGTAGCTTTGACTGTTGTGGAACTTGTTCTAGAGACCTAGCTCATTTTGATCTCAGGGATCAGCCTGCCTATGTCACTGCCTCTGAGTGCTGGGATTAAAGGTGTGTGCCACCACTCCCAAACAAGTTTAGGAATTTTAAAATGAGAATTTGTCTACAAATAGTAAAGCTCAAATAGTATATATAAGAATGATTTTTTTACATCTAGTCATAAAATATACAATACCTATAATAAAATTTGAATTATTTAATAAACATCATGTCTTATATACATAGTCTTATGTACTCAATACACAAATACTTAGCCACATATGATTGTATAATTTTCATTCTCGTTATTCCAGGGCAGTTTAGTTTGTAAATAATACCTGCTCAATGAATGAGAGCTGGCTGAAAGGGAAGGAAAATAGTAATATGAAAGAAAATCTCATACATACATACAAAGGCATTTTCAGCGCACCATAAAAATTTACTGAATGTTAAACATAGCCCACTATAAAGTAGTTCATGCATACAAAGTGATTTACAAGAAAAATTTTCTTGTTCATATAAATTCTCTCAAGTTCAAGTGGATTTCTTTGGTACATGGCAGGATCAAGGTCCCAGAGAATTAAAACCTCTGCATTTAAAGTTACTGCTCCAAGAAAGATCTGTTGTTATGTCTCCCTTTTCATTTCTAATTTTGTTAAATAGGATGCTGTCCCTGTGCCCTCTAGTGAGTCTGGCTAAGGGTTTATCTATCTTGTTGATTTTTCTCAAAGAACCAGTTCCGCGTTTGGTTAATTGTTTGAATAGTTTTTCTTGTTTCCACTTGGTTGATTTTGCCCCTGATTTTGATTATTTCCTGCCATCTACTCCTCTTGGGTGAATTTTCGTCCTTTTTTTCCTAGAGCTTTTAGATGTGTTGTCAAGCTGCTAGTGTGTGCTCTCTCTAGTTTCTTTTTGGAGGCACTCAGAGCTATGAGTTTCCCTCTTAGAAATGCTTTCATTGTGTCCCATAGGTTTGGGTATGTTGTGACTTCATTTTCATTAAACTCTGAAAAGTCTTTAATTTCTTTCTTTATTCCTTCCTTGACCAAGGTATTTTTGAGAAGAGTGTTGTTCAGTTTCCACGTGAATGTTGGCTTTCCATTATTTATGTTGTTATTGAAGATAAGCCTTAGTCCATGGTGGTCTGATAGGATGCATGGGACAATTTCAATATTTTTGTATCTGTTGAGGCCTGTTTTGTGACCAATTATATGGTAAGTTTTGGAGAAGGTCCCGTGAGGTGCTGAGGAGAAGGTATATCCTTTTGTTTTAGGATAAAATGTTCTGTAGATATCTGCCAGATCCATTTGATTCATAACTTCTGTTAGTTTCACTGTGTCCCTGTTTAGTTTCTGTTTCCACAATCTGTCCATTGATGAAAATGGTGTGTTGAAGTCTCCCACTATTATTGTGTGAGGTGCAATGTGTGCTTTGAGCTTTACTAAAGTGTCTTTAATGAATGTGGCTGCCCTTTCATTTGGAGCATAGATATTCAGAATTGAGAGTTCCTCTTGGAGGATTTTACCTTTGATGAGTATGAAGTGTCCCTCCTTGTCTTTTTTGATAACTTTGGGTTGGAAGTCTATTTTATTCGATATTAGAATGGCTACTCCAGCTTGTTTCATCAGACCATTTGCTTGCAAAATTGTTTTCCAGCCTTTCACTCTGAGGTAGTGTCTGTCGTTTTCCCTGAGATGGGTTTCCTGTAAGCAGCAGAATGTTGGGTCCTGTTTGTGTAGCCAGTCTGTTAGTCTATGTCTTTTTATTGGGGAATTGAGTCCATTGATATTGAGATATTAAGGAAAAGTAATTGTTGCTTCCTTTTATTTTTGTTGTTAGAGTTGGCATTCTGTTCTTGTGGCTGTCTTCTTTTTGGTTTGTTGAAGGATTACTTTCTTGTTTTTTCTAGGGCTTGATTTCAGTCCTTGTATTGGTTTTTTTCTGTTATTATCCTTTGAAGGGCTGGATTTGTGGAAAGATAATATGTGAATTTGGTTTTGTCGTGGAATACTTTGGTTTCTCCATCTATGGTAATTGAGAGTTTGGTCGTGCATAGTAGCCTGGGCTGGAATTTGTGTTCTCTTAGTGTCTGTATATCATCTGTCCAGGCTCTTCTGGCTTTCATAGTCTCTGGTGAAAAGTCTGGTGTAATTCTGATAGGCCCGCCTTTATATGTTACTTGACCCTTCTCCCTTACTGCTTTTAATATTCTATCTTTATTTAGTGCATTTGTTGTTCTGATTATTATGTGTCTGGAGGAATTTCTTTTCTGGTCCAGTCTATTTGGAATTCTGTAGGCTTCTTGTATATGCATGGGTATGTCATTCTTCAGTTTTGGGAAGTTTTCTTCTATAATTTTGTTGAAGATATTTGCTGGCCCTTTAAGTTGAAAATCTTCATTCTCATGAACTCCTATTATCTGTAGGTTTGGTCTTCTCATTGTGTCCTGGATTTCCTGGATGTTTTGAGTTAGGATCTTTTTGCGTTTTGTATTTTCTTTGATCGTTGTGCCGATGTTCTCTACCGAATCTTCTGCATCTGAGATTCTCTCTTCCATCTCTTGTATTCTGTTGCTGATGCTCACATCTATGGTTCCAGATTTCTTTCCTAGGGTTTCTATCTCCAGCATTGCCTCACTTTGGGTTTTCTTTATTGTGTCTACTTCCCTTTTTAGGTCTTGGATGGTTTTATTCAATTCCATCACCTGTTTGGTATGTTTTCCTGCAATTCTTTAAGGGATTTTTGTGTTTCCTCTTTAAGGTCTTCTACCTGTTTAGCTGTGTTCTCCTGTATTTCTTTAAGTGAGTTATTAAAGTCTTTCTTGTTGTCCTACCATCATCATGAGATATGCTTTTAAATCTGGGTCTAGCTTTTCGGGTGTGTTGGGGTGCCCAGGATTAGGTGGGGTGGGAGTGCTGCGTTCTGATGATGGTGAGTGGTCTTGATTTCTGTTAGTAGGATTCTTATGTTTGCCTTTCGCCATCTGGTAATCTCTGGAGCTAGTTTTTATAGTTGTCTCTGGTTAGAGCTTGTTCCTCAGGTGATTATGTTAGCCTCTATCAGCAGACCTGGGAGACTAGCTCTCTCCTTAGTTTCAGTGGTCAGAGTACTCTCTGCAGGCAAGCTCTCCTCTTGCAGGGAAGGTGCCCAGATATCTGGTGTTGGAACCTGCCTCCTGGCAGAAGTTGTGTTCCACTCACCAGAGGTCTTAATATCCTGTGGGGGATCCTGTTTGGGTCCTTGTGGGTGTCCGGAGACTCTGCGGGCAAGGAACCCAGGTGCTGGAGTGGACCGGAAGGAACTTGTGCCCCTGATCAGGCCGGGTTATCTGCTTCCCTAGTTAATGTAGTCTCAGGTCCCTCCATGTGCTCTCTTCTAGTATTATCTTATTATAAGTGCCTTTTAAGATTGAATTCTACATAGCTAAGCCTTTGCCAGTGTTCCAACATCCTAGAAAGACCTTGAAGCCGACAACTTGGAATTAAGTAGGAATTCAGTAAGGAAGTTACCTATTCAGTAAGTAATTAAGCATTACAAAGTACCAAGCTGGACTAGCTCAGCGCTACTCTGCAGAGTGTTTACTTGAGGCAGTAACCAGTTTTACCCAAACACAATGGCCTAGCAAATAGGTGTGTTTAACATGAGAAAAGTTAAGGAATCCCACTGAGACAGGTTTCTTCACTATGCCCAAAGAAATCAGGCAGAACTATAGAGCAGAAATAAATTTTATGCCTCAGTCCAACCTTTTTTTTTAATATTAATAACAGGGAGGAAATTTTGACCTCCACCCAGCCTGAAGCTGACTGAACCAGAACTTGACCTTGCTGCCAGTAAAGAGATTATCTAGGGTGGAGCCTCCCTAGATCACTCTTATTTTTCAGCCACATGAACTGGTGGGAACGGGCCTCCCCTTCCCCCTTTATAAGCGAAGTAGGCATTAAATATTTGAGCCTTGATCAGAATATTGTCTTGGCTCACTTCTCTCTTGTTCCCCTAGTTTCCCTTTC
Source organism: Mus caroli (assembly GCF_978045245.1). Taxonomy (NCBI): domain Eukaryota; kingdom Metazoa; phylum Chordata; class Mammalia; order Rodentia; family Muridae; genus Mus; species Mus caroli. The sequence continues at coordinate 4,375,129 of NW_028227256.1, forward strand.
TTTCAGCACCAACCTGCCACTCAGGTGTATCCTGCCCATGTGAGCCGCTGGATGGCTCGCAACAGGGCAGAGCCTAGACAAAATGTTAACATTCCCCCATTTTGGTTTAGTTAAAAAAGAAAAATTAGGGGCTGGTGAGATGGCTCAGTGGGTAAGAGCACCCGACTGCTCTTCCGAAGGTCCAGAGTTCAAATCCCAGCAACCACATGGTGGCTCACAACCATCCGCAACGAGATCTGGCGCCCTCTTCTGGAGTGTCTGAAGACAGCTACAGTGTACTTACATATAATAAATAAATCTTAAAAAAAAAAAAGAAATCTAAAAAAAAAAATTAGAAAGAGGTGATGGTAAAGCAGGAATATGGTCATCATGATCTTTATTTAGCTACTTCCTGCTGAATTTGGGATCACGTGCCTCTAGGAAACCTAGGAAAATGGGTATGGGGATTTCCAGTTTCAGGAGATTTGACTGTTTCTGTGTTGTCTAGAGTCTGTGGAAAAATCTGTGAATATATATAGAGAGCTGGTCCAGTAGAAGCATCTGTATCTGTGAAAGCAGATTAGAGCATCTGGGGCTTGCTTCTCTGGAGCTGTCCTTGGTATAGTAAATGCCTGGACTTGACAAGATGCTGAAACACACACACACACACACACACACACACACACACACACACACACACACTATAGGTAGAAAATAAGGTTAAGTACATTTGGGAGAAAAAACATTTTCTTAGGTATACATTTGAAACCCTTAGGTCTTGGTGGCTGGGACTAAGTCTCAATTTCAGGCCACAGGAGAGAAATCCCACCCTCTGGAATAGGTATGTGTACTTATCTGGATGGAGTCTATTTGGTCCATGAGAGGTAGAGCTGAGTGAGTTTCCTATAGTTTATAAGTTTATAAAAGAGATAGATTTGTTAGCAACATGAACAGTAAGATGAGCTTAGGGAAGACAAAATAAAAAAAAAACTTTCATGGAGCAGAAGGAACAAGAATAGCTTTTTCCTTATGTCTAGGAGACTGAATGTACATAATGAGAAACAATTTAAAGTTTATAATTGAGAGACAAAGGGAACGCAAAACCTTGATCTTGTGAATACAGTTGATCATATAGCAAGAGAAACACCTTAAGTCTATAGTTAAAGTACGATCAAATGAAATGTATATTTGAATATGATAGCTGTTAGAATAAATTCAGCATGAGAAACACTTTGCATCTAGTTATAAGACAATCAAAGAAAACTTAAAATTTGAAATTGTGATTGTATAGTTAGATCATATAGTGGAATGTTTTATTAGGGTTAGACAAATTTATGAGAACTTGAATAACATTAGGACAGTGGCATAGCAAGAAGAGGAAATATGAAGCATTTAGTTACTGGAAACTGAGTTTTGGTAAGGAGTAACAGATTATATTTGTGAAAGCTTATATCTGAACCTGTGTGTTATTTATCATGATGTTTATAAGAAATATGACAGTTTTAGCTAGTTAACAATGTTATTAATGAGCAAATATAGTGGTCATAAGGAGCTAGATCTGTTTTCTATCTGTCAAGCTATATTAGCTGTCAATGTAGTCAGAAATCTTGGGAAGAATCAGTTCTAATCTTGGAGTCATGTTATAATTAAAAATGACAGAGTTCATCTATAGTCCACTACCTAAACAGTTCCCAGGATCTGGTGTTCTCCATGACAACTTGAGTAGAGTCAGTCTGGCTTTCTTTCTTTCTTTCTTTCTTTCTTTCTTTCTTTCTTTCTTTCTTTCTTTCTTTCTTTCTTTCTTTCTTTCTTTCTTTCTCTCTTTCTTTCTCTCTTTATTTCTCCCTATCTTTCTCCCTTTCTTTCTCCCTTTCTTTCTTTCTTTCTTTCTTTCTTTCTTTCTTTCTTTCTTTCTTTCTTTCTCTCTCTCTCTCTCTCTCTTTCCTTCCTTCCTTCCTTCCTTCCTTCCTTCCTTCCTTCCTTCCTTCCTTCCTTCTTTCTTTCTTTCTTTCTTTCTTTAAGATTATTTATTTTATATATGTGAGTACATTCTTGCTATCTTCAGGCATCCCAGAAGAGGGCCTGAGATCTCATTACAGATGGTTGTGAGCCAGCATGTGGTTACTGGGAATTGAACTTAGAACCTCTAGAAGAACAGTCAGTATTCTTAACCACTGAGACACCTCTCCAGCCAGTCTGGCTTTCACGCCCAGAAGATGAAGAGCTTTTTTTCTCTGTGGAATAGATACATATGAAACGAGAAATGACCTACTTTGACTTAGGCAATATGAAACATTTGAATCTCAGGGTATCTGGTTTTGTCCACAGTGTATATGCCCTGGAAGTGAGCAGGGCAATTGTGGTGTTTCTCAGTGGTTTGCATACCACAATCCCAGTAGACTCTTATCACCGTGCATATATCTTCTCAGAGACCTTTGGGGTAACTTTCAGGCTTTGGGAGTCTGTCATAAGCTTGAATATTAATATACTATCAGACTTCTGAGAAAATTGAAAGCAGTATCTATTAAGCACATCTGAGTTAGATAACCTGTGTTTGTTTAATTTCTTATTTGAGAATGCATATATTAAATAGAGTACACTATTGTGGGGTAAAAGTGGTGTCCTGTATCCAGTCCACAGGGCCACAGGGCTAGGCTGCTCGTGGAGGTGAATGTGGGAAGTTTGACTGCACACACCCCACACTGCATCAAGGTGGACATCAGGCTGTGAGAAGCTGCAGGACCCAGCTCTGGGGCTGGTGAGGCATAGTCCAAGGTTCTACCAACTCCCAGAGTTGGCTTGGGGTCCTGGCTCACACACAGACTAATTAATTTAATTTAGAGATATTGTTTGCTAGGTACTGTGAGACTGGCAGTTTCTCAGGTTCTTGGGCACCGCAGATGCCACTGGGTGCTGCAGAAGAGCTGGGGATGGAGTGGGCTCCCAAAAGGAAAAGGGGGCAGAAGGAGAGCTCTGGCTGGTTCCCGTGGGGAGGAGCGTTCTTGTTTTGCTTGGTGGGAGGCTTGGCTTGGTGGAAGCCATGGTTGAGCATGCTGGGAGGCTGCCTGGATGAGATTAGATGCTCATCTCTTTAGTGGAAGACTTGCTCCATTACTCCAGCATGGCAGATCCCGATGAGAAGAGACAGTCCATGGTTTTAAAGAGTTTATTGTAGAAAGGCAGAGAGAGCGAGAGAGTAGGGAAGTAGAGGCTGGCCATGGCCAGCTGGAGAGAAGGAGGAAGGCAAAGTGGAGAGAGGGGGAGCAAGAGGGCAAGAGAGAGACAAAAGAGTAAGAGAGTAAGAGTAAGAGAATAAGAGAGGGAGGAGGGGGCAAACAGCCCCTTTTAGAGTGGGCCGGGCCTACCTGGCTGTTGCAAGGTAACTGTGGGGGTAAAGTCCAGACAGAATACCAGGGGCTTGGGGCATTGCCCTACATGACTGATAGCTACAGAATTATGGAGCTGGGGCCTCATGTCAGGAGCCTAGTGTCTGGGATCATGGCAAACTTCCTTCCTTCCCTTGCAAAGTTATCTGCTGGGTCTCAGGGCTTTAAACCTATCTCAACCAGAAAACAGGCTGCCTTTCACATAACTTAAGACCAATAGGAAGTGACTTTGACAGGTTGCATTAGCAAAGGAAAAAAAACATTCTGCATTAGAGAGAAACAATTGGCTTAGAGTTGGTGCAGATGAGAATGGAAAGAAATCAGATCTGACAGCAATGGCATAAGCCAGGCAGTATTATGTCCATGCTACGGACTGAGCTGGCAGGCATGCAAGCCATGGGAACAGTAGCAGAGCACCAGCTCAGGGCTTCAGACTATGGACAAGTAGCACTGATCTTCTAAGGAAGAGCTGAGAATTCTCCATTTCTGACCTGGGCTGGTTCACCCCACTTAAGGCAACCTGGTGGTTCCCTGCCCCTGGGCAGTGGCACAACACACAGACATGTGCAGCTGACGACCAGGCTTATGCCCAGCTAGGGCTTGCAGTCTGAAGAGCGAGGAGCCACAATAAGGGACTGGCTTTGTTACTTCTCCACCACTACTGCCCCATTTTTCTGAGGACAGCTGGGGATGGTGTCATGGTGACAATGCTGTGTGTACAGATATCCAGCCTGCTGTAGGTCATGGGCAAAGTGGTGCCATGGGGAACCTCAGCTGGCAGGATGGAGGGAGGGCAGCATGTGCAGCAAGCAAGCTGGTCAGGATGATCAATGGCAGAGCAGGTGCCTAGATGGTCCCCTTCACCCCACCCCCATCAGCCACAGACAGAGATCATGCCCAAGCTACAAAACAGCTGAGTAGGGGGAGGTGGCAGTGGGGGAGCAGGGTGGAGTCCTGGGCATAAAAAGAGAGAGTGTGCATATGAGAGAGAGGGAGGAAGGGATCATGGGAAAGGCAGCATCTCAGCAAACAGTGTCCCAGGACAGAGTGCAAGGGTGAGCAAGAGAATAAAGTGGGGAGGAGCAACCCTACAGATTGCTAGCAGAATTGTTTTAAAAGTGTCAGTTAATTTAGAGATATTGTTTGCTAGGTACTGTGAATTAGACCTGGAAATACCAAAGTATAGGGACAAGGCATCATAGACCAACGCATTGGGTGTGAAAGTTATTAAAAACATTCCTACCAGTGTCCTGAGAATGAAATTTAATAACAAAATATAAATGCACATCCACGCTAGGTCATCATGGTGATGCTAGGGGCTGCAGTGAGTCCCAGAGTCACTCACTAAAGAGAGCAGCCAACCTAAGCTTAGGGATTTGTTTACAGCAGCAAGAGAAAACCACTTCTGAGAAGGGGGCAGAGTATCACCCAAGGGTTAAGAGTCCTAGAATGGAGGGTCAGTGACAAAACCAGTCATAAAGATTGAATTTCTCTGTCCTCAAGGGCAGGAGAGAGTTGGTTCTGAGCTCAAGAACACTCCCCTGGGACCAGGGAGACACTTATGTTGACCAGTTCGGAGAGGGTAGCTGACCAGTTTTCTGCAAGTTTGGGCTAGTAAGTGTTGTCTCTCCAAGTGGTAGCAGGCGAATGTGAATGTTCAGAATTTCTAAATCTGAGTCACGGGACCAGATTTTTATGTTTTATAGAAAGATAAGGAGAGAAGGAATATGGTTGGTGGGTGTGCAGTCAGGTGTGGGGGAAGGGAACGCCTTTGCAGGCTCATGCTGAGGCATCCCTTCCCCCTGAGGGACCAATCACATAGAATAGTTTATTCAGGGCATGGGGAGGGGAGTGGAGAGGGTAGCAGAAAAAGAGAAATGGGAGGGAGGGAGGGAGGGAGAGAGAGAGAGAGAGAGAGAGAGAGAGAGAGAGAGAGAGAGAGAGAGAGAGAGAGAGAGAGAGAGGAGGCTGGGCAGGAGCACATGGAGAGAGAGGGGGAGAAGAATAGGGAGAGAGGGGTAAGGAGCAAGAGGACAAGTGCTAGAGCAAGAAGACAAGAGAGAGTGGAAGGGGCAAGTGGCCCCTTTTTATAGTGAGTTAGTCAGGCACACCTGATTGTTGCCTGCTGTGGGGTGGAGCCTAGACAAAATGCTAATAGGAGGTCTGTGCTTCAAATCATACAATTCTAAGTTTAAGTATTGGGTGTTAACCCCTTGGTGCAACAGTGTTGAGAGACAGGAGCTTTAAGAGGTAAATTAATGGTACTATTAGAGCAAGTTTGAGTTCAGCCTCTTCTCTGTCTTGCTAATGCATTATGTACCTTTTTTTTCTGTAGCTGGTGCAGGGAGGCCTCACCATATGCAGCACTTTGATCTTAGGCTTTTCACTCTCCATAACCCCAGAGGTTAATCTATGTTTTTATATGTTGCTCGGTCTATAATCATTGAATCCACACATAATATACTGCAATAGTTGAATTGTTGGGGTCTTCCTTGGCATCTGTACTTTCATTCATTTCTTTCAGGTACAGAGTTGCTGAGAGTTTTATGACTCTCAGGAAAACCTAGATAGATTTTATGGTCTGCTTCAGAAGAGAAGGGGTAAATGAAGTTCCAGTTTCTATGGCCTGCCTGCTTCAGGGAAAGAAGGTAATACACTGAGGAAGGTGAGAGGCCTTCTGTTTATTTCAGCTTTAAATATTCAACATGCCCTGGTGCTGTATCTCAGATTAGCATTTCTTGTGCCTCTTCAGATATTAACACTCATTGGAGAAGTTACAGTTAATTGGGGAGGTACCCTCACCTCCTTCAGGTGCCCAGAGATCAGATGTGGAAATTCTTCTGTGGTTCATATGTGGACATTGGCTAGGGATGAGCCCTGAGATAGGCTTTTCTCCTGACCAGCTCTTATTACTTCTTAGCCCTAATTCCTGGAATCAGGTTATCAAACAATTGCTTGCAGTTGTCTCTTTTCCTCAAGTTGTGTTGCAGAGGATGACACTATCACCAGAAGTCACAGAATATCAGTCACCAAGGCACCTTTTACAATGGTAGAGACATGTTCAGTTAGTGAGTTTCCACTTTCTGAAGTCTGCTGGTAAACAGGTGAATAAATAAATACAAATCAGCATCATCATGATGACTATGAAGATTACAGCTACTGATGGCGAAAATAGCAAATTAGACCTGCTGGTGTGACTGATGCCCTGGTTTTCTTGAAGGACACAAGCCATTCCTTGCCTCCGTAACTTCATTTTACATTTAATTATGGGGAGTTGTCTTAGTCAGTGTTCTATTGTGAAGAGATGCCATGACCATGATAACTTTTATAAAGAAAAATATTTAGGTGGATCTTGCTTACAGTTTCAGAGATTTAGCCCATTATCATCATGGCAGAGAGCATAGTGGCAGGCATGCATGGTGCTGGAGAAGTAGTTGAGAACTACAACCTGATCCACAGCCAGAGAGACACTGGATCTGGCTTAGGCTTTTTGAAACCTGTTGTGCTAGACCAGTGGCTTACATGTCTGGGTTCTAGTCTGGAAAGGCATCTTGGAAACCTGGAAGAGAAGAGGGGGGACTAGGCGGCACGAGAGAGAGATGCAAACAAGACAAGGCTCTGTTCAAGGTTCGATTTTACTATTTCCGACACTCAGTTATGAAGCAGGGGAAGGGGCCTGATTCCCGCCAAATTATCTTGGAGTAAGGATGCAGGTGAACACGTGATAGCTCTGGAACAGCTAGTTGGCAGGCAGTGGCAGTGGGAGTGGCAGGATGATAGGGCGGCAAGCTCTGCCCCATGCTCTCTAACACTGAAACCTGAGCAAACAGGTTTCAGGCTGGGGAGGGGAGGTTACATCTCTTCCCTGTTGTTAATATAAAAAAAGAAAAGGCTGGGCTGAGGCATAAAATTAATTATGCTCAATAGTTCTGCCTGAATTCTTAGGGCTTAATGAAGAAACCTGTCTCCGTGGGATTTCTTAACTTTTCTATGGTAAACCATATCTGGATAAGACTATCCTTTCTGTCCTAGTAAACAACTAGCAGACTAGCCCAGAGATGTTGGCTCCGTCTTTTATAATGCTAATTAGTACTGAATAGATAACTTCCTAGTTGAATTCTAAGTAGTCAGCTACTCGGTCTCTCTAGGACTTTGGAACACTGGCTTAACTATATTAAGATTCAAATTTAAAAGGCACTATAGTAAGATAACAGTAAAGGAGAGCATGTGGATCCATACACCAGAAAAATGCAGGGTTAGGGTAAGAATGTACGGGTTAATGAGAATGCCAAGGCTCCAGGAGGTGAGCTTCTGTGAAACTCTTGCCTCATGAGTGCTTTTTAGGCTTCTCAGCCTGTCAAGCGGACCCCACTGGAGTGTGCATGGCATCTCCCCTGTACTTATTATTATTCAGCTGAAGTTCTAGGGTGACCTGCCTCTTCATAGCTACAGATCTCAAGAGTGCTCTAAAAATGAGTGGAAACACAGTGACTTACTAATAAAATAGTGCCAATAATAATAGCAAATAGGATTATATATTGAACCCAATCTAGGGGATTCAATGTACGTAGGTTATTTTTGAATCTATGGCCAATTCATCATTGTTCCAAGTGTCTAAGTAACTATTGCTAATAACTGAAATTTCTGCCTTTTTATCTCTAATAGTAAACCTAAATCTCAAATCAGACCTAAAGCCACAATACGTGCTGGAATGTCTTTAGAATGAAAATAGCAGCTGCCACCTGTACGCTCTTGGGGGCGGGGATGCACGCCCACTGCAGTCAGGCTGAAGGTGTTGATTGACCTGCTTGAAAAAGAGATCCAGACAATGAGAAAGTAACAATGCAAAGCTTCTTTTGAGGAAGTCCAGGTACTTTATTCACTTGCAAATTAGCAAGGCTCAAGCTCAGTCTCTGGGCTGGTTCTAGAATTAGTAAAAAGGCCAGAGACTCTCTGGAAGTGGGGGATGTGCTCTGAATTAACTTTGCTAGGTAATTAAGAATTTTAGTTATCTACAATATGAATCTCTAATATTGGACTAAATATTAGGCCAGTCTAAGATTGAGTTAGAGTGACTGGTTACAATGAAGAAAAGAGAAAAATTATTATGACTCTATTAAATGACTAATCTTATTAAGTCAGAATATACAGTCTCAGATGTATTATTGCCATAAAGTTAAAAGGCTAGAAGCTAGTCCAAACTGCAAAAATGGCAAGCAAGCATGGATCTAAAACATGAATCTAATTTAGTTTCCTAATCACTTCAATCAGGGCACTGAGTCAACTTACTTGCCAGCCTGTCACACGAATTAACCATCATGCTTCTACAGCATTCTGTGGAGAGAACCTGTTTTTCCCTTCCCTAATAAGGTAGCTGTTTAGGATCAATCTATAAGTCAATAAGTAGATCCTTCTAAGGTACTATAAAGCATTTATTAAATTCTTTGACATTTAAATTTCAAAAATTGAAAATAAAGGTATGATTTAAATAGTGTGCACGGGAATGCACTAAATAGTATGTATGGGAATATAATTTCCCCCCCTTTTTTTGTCTTTTAAGAAGTTAAAGTTTTAAAGTTTTACAATATTTAATCCTTCGACTTAATAACTTGCTGACAAAATATTTTAAATACTTGGCTGTAAAGGGGCAGTGATTAATTACACTTTCAATCATTTTTCTTAAGGAGCGGTTGTAACTAGAAAGCTTGAAAAGTTATTAAGAGTCACATGTGAATAATTTATTTATTTATTAACTAGAAATAAGAGCATTCATTTGTAGCAAATTATTAAGGAAAAGTCGTCAAGAACTAACACTATTATGTGGAAACAAGTATTAACTGAGGACACTAAAAGGAAAGAATTATACATGCACAATTTTTAAGAATATTAAAATATTATTTTAAACCATAGCTGTTATGAATATACAAAGAACGAAGTTATATATCCAATTTACCTTATATGTACGACCTATAATAACTGTCTGAGATATAAATCTATCCTAGCATTGTTTTAAAATGTCCAGGCAATTAGAACAATTTAATAAATGTCTGAAAACTGCCTTCTTAAAAGGACAGCATTATTTCTATGAGTTGTATATGCATAAGCAATTGCAAATTTGAGAATTAATAGTATCTGAGGGGCGAACAATCGTAAGCAATTGTGAGCTTTGAGATATAACATTGACTATTAATATACAAATTAAGGTTTGATTGTTCAGCATTTTAAAACACCATCTACAGCACACAACTAGATTATTTGTGCTGAAACAGGGGGAAACTTAAGAGACTAAACATGTGATCTAATTTACATTTACTTACATCTCATATAGGGGTTGTTATTAAACACAATAATTGGGATGTATGCATGCATGAATTCATAGAAGGTATAAAAGCATGCATAAAAACAATTTTTAACTTATATTTGTGATACTGATTGTCAGTCTAATTAAAATGATGGTATGTAATAGGTCACTTATTAATATTCCATAATAACCAATTAAATTGTTGTATAGAACAAGGAACCTTTGTATAGGTTTTCTAAAAATACACAAATATACTTTAAAATTCTTTATTAGTACCACAGTGGTATAAATAGGATGTTGAAATTGTGTTTTGAGGTGAAAGCCACCTCGACCTAGGTTGTCTGTCCTCAGCCTTTTTCTCAGGCAGAAGAGGCTGAACGCAGCCCAATTTATTGTAGGCCAGAAAACTTACTCCGGGTCTTAGTGAGAACAATATGGCTACTCTGGTTAGGACACATGGAGGCTCATGTGGCAAAGGTGAACGTGGCCCTCTCCTGAGTTCGTTGTAAGACTGCCCGCCTTATGGCGGCCTCTTGCACTACAATAGATCTGGGAAACTGTGTGTCTCAAGGCCCCGCCCCACAGCTGCCAGCAGCTAGCTGGGCCCACGTGGGTCAACGATCAGCTGGGAGAATGAGAAAAATGACTTTACAATAATGTTTTTTCTGGCTAAAGAATTGTTTTGGGCACAGCTAATATTTAATTACCAATGAATATAATTAATAACAATTATAAAGGTTTTCTTTACTTTTTGTAAAACCTTTTGTAGTAAACTAAAACCCTAAGTAATAAAAAGATATTGTCTCTGAGTCTTTTGGGTGAGAGCAAGGATTTAAAGTAACTTCCCTTGAGAAGCATTAGTTAATAAAAAAATTTTTCACTTAGGAAACAATATACATTGAAAGATTAAAACTCTTGGCTTTTTTTTTTAAAGATTTATTTATTATATGTAAGTACACTGTAGCTGTCTTCAGACACTCCAGAAGAGGGCAAGTTCTGGATGGTTGTTAGCCACCATGTGGTTGCTGGGATTTGAACTCTGGACCTTTGGAAGAGCAGTCGGTGCTCTTACCCACTGAGCCATCTCACCAGCCCAACTCTTGGCTTTTTGTATAGAAGCAGAAATGATAAAAATTTTTTACATAATGTAGATCAATATTTAGCTATATTATAGGCAAAATATTTTAGTCATTACAAACTCACTAGAAGCAAAACCTTTACAATCATTAAGATGCAAAGGAGAGAGAAAAAGAAACAACCTTCAGATTTATAATAACTATATAAAAGGTAGGCAAACCAGGTTGTAATGTCTTGATACATTTTACGGTCTGATTGACTCTTTATAAACTATAAATTTGAACTTCATTAAAACAACATCTGGCTAGATCTGTAAAGAATTATTAAGTTTCTATTTGCAACATTAACTTTGGGAAAGTAAAACCCAATTTCAAAGCAATTTATTACTTATAGAATTAATATTAGAAGCATTACTATCATATTATGAAGATTGGCTGCCAATTAATACCTATGAATACATGCAAGCTTTAATGCTTTAGTAAAGAGACATTGCTTTAAATCTTAACTTAAATTCTACTTTCTAGGATAGGAAACACATTATTATCTCAACTAGAAATAACTTTAGAGACCCAGCCACTTGTCTTGCCTTATGCCACGTGTTGGAAGGACTCTAAACTTGAGTTAACAATTTTAAGACTAACCATCTGTAGCAATGTAACAATTATTAATCTTAACCCATAACTTATGAGCTGATAGTGAAAACACGCAGAGCACATTACCAATAAAAAACCCAAATGAAGCAGTTACATTTAGACCAATCAGAGAACATTAATTTTTCTAGCTACAATCATAGAATAAAAAGCACTTTATCATTTACTAAACACAATAATCACGGATGTAGAGAACCCTCCAGGAAAAAAAAAAAAAAAACATTTATCAGCTTTATTATCCAACATAAAATATAGAACATTAATTCATACAGACTGGACATGAACATACATGAATTGAACACGTGAACAGATTGGTGCACCGTACATTAGATAAAGACACAAAAAGGGCAGAGCACTTCTGCTGTAAGGCCCAAAGAGAACAAAGCAGGGCACTCTTGAATTTTCTCTCTGCTTTTTGGGACATTTTCCTCCTGCATGATGCAGTTTTTAACTGTGGCCATTCGCCTGATTATTAATTTCCTTTTAATAAACCCTTTCTTTTCTCACACCTAAAAATGTAGCTTCTGGGAGCTACGGCTAACTGCCTGTTAAGTTCCTAGTTCCTGATAAGCTTCACTGCTGAACCTAAGTGAATTAGTGCTCAGGTTTAATGCTGTTTCAACTTAGCCCATACCGACCTTCTCCAGGAATGAATTTCCTTTAATTATTTTTTTCTTCTGTGGAGCTCCAAATCAGCAGTGCTTCTTCCAAATATCCTCTGCCATTTCTCAGTTCCGCCTGGGCACCAGATCTGTTGTGTCTGACCAGTGGCTCACATGTCTGGGTTCTAGTTTGGAAAGGCATCTTGGAAACCTGGAAGAGAAGAGGGGTGACTAGGTGGCGCGTGAGAGAGACGAAACCAAGACAAGGCTCTGTTCAAGGTTCAATTTTACATTTCTGTCACTCAGTTATGAAGCAGGGGAAGGGGCCCATTTCCCGCCAAATCATCATGGAGTAAGGTTGCAGGTGAACACTTGATAGCTCTGGAACAGCTAGTTGGCAGGCAGTGGTAGTGGGAGTGGCAGGACAATAGGGCTGCAAGCTCCTCCCTGATGCTCTCTAACACTGAAACCTGAGCAAACAGGTTTCAGGCAGGGGAGGGGAGGTTACAGAAACCATATTGTCTACCCCAAGTGACATACCTCCCCCAACAAGGCCACACCAACTCTTAATCATTTAAAATAGTGCCACTCCCTGGTAAGTAAGCATTCAGGCATATGAGCATATGGGGGACAATTCTTAGTCAAATAGAAACAGGAGCCAAAGTCACATTACTAATTAATATAGAAAACATTATTCAGATTTACAAATTTTAGGCTATTGACTAAAACATTGCCTAAGCCTTTCATTGCCATGAATAAATACCAAGAGAGCCTCAGACGCTGTTTCTGCTTTCCTTTTGAGTTCTTGAGAAGTTGGTGACCTTCTCCACATGCCTCTAACTCTGCCACTGTTTGTCTCCTATAATTCTCTTACTTTCTTATATAATCAGTCAGTTTTTATAATAGGAATTAGATACACAAAGATAACCTAAAAATATATGGCCTAGATTTAGAGTTCTTACATCATTGTCCTTAAGGATTCTGAACTGTCTTATTTTTCACAAGATGTTTCCTTGCTAAGTATGTTTGCCTTTCAATCACTTAGCTTTTTAGTTTTTTTTTTCTTTTTTCTTAGTTTTTTGGGGCAGGCAGCAGTTTGCAAAAATGTTGAGAATCAAGATAAATTAGAAAGATACACATTATCGTAGATACTTTGTCTCTTTGAAAGTAAACTCCATTTATGGAAAAAGCAAGAGCAATTGTGCTTTATGCACCTGAATACATTTGTTTTAGGATTTTGTCTTTTTGGAAGGCACAAATATATAGCCAGAACTGCTTTGGCCCCAAGGCATAACTGACAAGAAAAAGCACCAAAAGAAAATTGCTTCATTAAGACCAAGTTTTTCTTTGTTCATTAGGCGTTAGCCAGATGGGAATTCAGTGTTTTTAAGCAGACACTCACTTGGGGTTTTGTTTCTGACATTGATGAATGACTGCCTGCATCCCAAGATGGAAGTTTCCACCCTGGGCTCTGACTGCAACTTTTGTTATTCATAGCAGAAGTCACACCAGTCCACAGCTGAATAGCCACAGTGTTAAGACACATCTGTCTTACAGCACTGCATGTGGAGAACAGAAAGAGCTGGGGTCAAGACTGGTCGCATTGAAGCACTCTGATCTGCCTCCAGCATTTATGAATTTTTCCAGTTATCCTTTATACGGATCATTATAGACTGAACAAGGTAGTTCACCTTTCAGCATTTGTAGTTGCTTCTTTGTGGTGGTGTAGTACAGAAAGTCAATGATAGATGTTTATAATTATGCATTGCATAATAATGGAGATGATGCTTTTGGAGATTTCTCTGAATATTAGTACTATTCTAATTAGTAGTATTAGAATATTAGACTTTCTAAAGTGTGAAAACATCAGAGTATACTTATCTAAACCTGGAAAGTTGTAGGCTATAAAAGTATACAGCATATCCCCTTACTGAGAAATTGTAACACAATTCCAACTGTCTGTGTTTAAAAATATGTCTAAATCTAGAAAAGTGCTGTGAAAGATACTGTTGACACCATTGTGAGCTTGAACCCAGGAAGCATGAATTGTACGACAATCGAAAGCAATGGACATTTTCTCCTCTGCTAATAATCTATGGCTCCATTTTTGTATATATGGTTGAAGCATCATCACAAATCAAATGATTATAAATATTTGGAGAAAGAGAAGTTAATAATTTTTCTTGGTCACTTAGTAAATGGGCCAAACCAAAATTAAAAAAGAAGTTTATCTTGCTTGAAGCCCTTTTTTTTTTCACGTGTGTGTGTGTGTGTGTGTGTGTGTGTGTGTGTGTGTAGTGATTGAAATTGTGTTGGAAATACTCAGTCAGAGCTGTGGTAAAATAGCAGCTTAATAGGGACTAGCTATATCTTTGGATATATAACTAAATTCCTTACTGCTTCTGTTTTTCTTATCCAAACCAAAAACAAAGAAAAAGAAAAAACATCCAAACAAAAACCCACCAACAAAACCAGTGATGTGGAGTATATTTCTTTACTTGTTGGGAGCTATTAAGACAACACTATTGTCCTGATCTCTAAATTGGGCCTCTCCTCCCGAGAAGAAAAGGGTCAAAAGCGGGCCACCGACACACCGACACACCGATTCCAAGAATGTTCCAGCCCTAAGTCATCGCTGATGTCCTGACCACACCCTGATACCACCAAGTTCCTGCTTCCCCTTGTAACTGCCAGAAGAAAGAATTTCTATTGCCCCCCTCTCCCATAAGTACTTCTCCTTTTGCTTGTATTGCCCTACCCCTCCCACTGATAAGTATCTGTACTTCCCCCTTTGCTTGTGCATTTAAGCCTTGGGCCTTTCTCAATACATTTGGGGCTTTGATGCATTCCAGAACGGTTTCCGTGTCTTTATTCGCATAAGGCCCTCGTCCCTCTCTACCCCCAATTTGGTTCTTAGGAGGAGGTCCCCTCGAGACCCTCGAATAACTGGACCTGCTGGATGGGTCATTTACTCTTTTTGATCATCATCTTAGTTTCTTTTTACATTTCTGTGTTAAAATACCCCCCAGAAAGCCAATTTAAGGGAGAAAGGCTTAGTCTGGCTATGTTCCATCAAGGATGAGAAATCAAGGAAGCAGGAGCTTAAATCAGCTGATCTCATTATATCCACTATCAGGAACAGAGAGTAATGAATGCTGCTGCTGTTGCTGCTGCTCAGGTCCCTTCTTCTGTTTGGAGAGTTCAGGATCCTAAGCAGAGGATGGTTCCACATAGTTGCTAAATCTTCTCATCTAAATACAATCAAGAAAATCCTCATGGGCATGCTCAGAGACCCATGTCCAGCTGACAATTCACATCAACCATCATAACCATTCTTGTATCTTCTTTGACACTAATCTTTTAAATACTCAGAGATTATCACTGTGTCATCTATATATAATAAAAGCTTTATACAGAATGTAGGAAGAGTAATAAAGCAAGATCCTGGCCATCATCTCATGACAGAGTGAGATTCTGAAGGTAATCTAGGTTAAGTACTCTGAAGTCTTCTGGTCATCATGAATGGCCTTCACTTGTAAGCAACTTCAGTCACTCAATCAGGGGATAGGCTTACATGGCTTCCACTTGAAGGTATCTCCATAAACTATAAAAGGTACAGTACAGACCATCCCTGTGGGAAAGAGTTTGCTCTTGCTGTATGTGTTAATAAACACAGCCTCATTTGTCAGAGACAGACACTGGATTCTTTCCTGCCTTTTTGACTCTTCTGTGTTTTGAAATCTAATACCTTCAATATGCAACAGTCATCAGAGTGCTTTGGTAGAAGAGATCCATGGGTCTCATCACAAACATTTGAAAATTTTTCATATAGCTTTGATGTGGGTGACAAACCCTGTTAGCATCACCACTAAAAACAGCCCCAAACCTGTCTCAGGTCAGGACCTTTCAAAGGGCTCATTTAAACATTGACCTGGATCTCCCAGGGAATGGACCACAGTTTTTCTTCATGGGTGTTTGGTGTGGGTAACTTGGGAAGAGGCATAGAGGACTCATGTGATATTATTTTGTCTGTCATGAGTGCCTATATTGCTACAACTTCATCTGTGCCTGCTGTGTTTCACTGTCGTCCAAATGATGTGTTTGAACTCTCTACAAGAATAGACATGCCTATCTGGTGGCTATGTGATTTCTGAACCTGCCTGACTTATTTTGGTAAAATCATTAGCTTGGAGAGTCTAAGAGCATTTACTCACTACAAAGGGTACATCTATATGGAAATGCACTTCACTAATAAAGCACTGAAACATGTAGACTACACAATCTAGTTGTGTGCCATCCCAAGTACTCCTCTGGCTATGAACACATGAATAACACCAAGTTAAAGAATTTCTGTATCCATTTTCTCAATACCTTAGACTGAATCATCAGTATTGAACGAATGATTAGCTTGCAGGTGGCTGTTAAAAATAATATTAATGTCTTTTACTTCTGCTGCCTCATCCCACTTACTGTGCTTCTAGAGAAGACAGGGAAAGGGAGTCAGAGAAAAAGAACTCCAGTTTCAGATTAAGGCATGCTATTTAAGTGCTGACTGTGATTCCAGAAAGTTTTATGAAAATATATACACTGTTGGGAAAATTTTGGAAGGGTGATGTGTGCTGGCCCAACCCTTGAAACTTACTGATGCCATTAGGAGCTTTGACAACCTACACATCCATCTCATCCATTTAGAAAAACTTAGTTATCCTGTGTTGCTGGAGTTCAATGCTGCTGAAGACTTTCAGTACATCTATCTGCTTTATGACAGTATTTTGAAAAACTAAGAAGCTACTCTTGTACCTGCCATCTCGAAACTGGTACAAACGAAGGATTTTTAACTGAAAGTAACTCATTTTGGATAAAATATGATGCCAAATACACTGTACCACCCACCGAGATAGTGTACAGTCCACTTGTGCTGTCATCAGAGTTCACTCTGTGGAACAGTTGTAGCTTTGTGAAAACACTGGGGATTTCTGCTTCCCACCTCTTGTCATGTACTGCTCTCAGATTTTTTTCTGTGGGCTTTTTCACTCTGTGCCATCCTTTGAAAGCAGTTTGGCATTTTGCAATCATTATTTCAAAGGTACAAACATAGTAAAGCAGGTGTTTTGTTGTTGTTTGTACATATAATTATATGGGTAATATCCCAAACCATTACCTTTGGTTGCATTCTGTGCTGTTAGTGGGAACCCCCACTATCTTTTTTTAATATAAAGAGCTTCAAATGGAAGAATATTTGGTGTGCTATTAAATTATACTTGTGTAGAGTAAGTCTGATTAATGTATTTAATTTAAGTAACTTAGATGGCATAGAGAATTAGAAGTTCCTGAAGAGCTGAATGATTAATGACTCATGCCACAGGCTCAGCAGCCCCAGGCACAGCCCACCTACTGTTTCGTATTCGATTAACTGCACTGTGTTCAATTAACACTGGTTGTATAGTATGGGAAAGAATGCTTGTAAAAATGATTAATGTCAATATAGAGGATGTCTGGTGATGGGGATGTAATAATGATAAAGATGGACTTAGATTTCAGAGTCTTGTATCTCTCTAGGAAAGTATAACTCACACAGCAAATAGTAGGTAGAATTTTTTTCTTTTTGCTTTTCTACATATTTCTTGATAATAGGATAAGTTTATTAATAACTGAATATCTGGCCTTAAACTTTGATAGAAAAGTACGGTGCTGGAAATGAGTACAGTTCACAGAGATTCTTGAAGTTTAGTCATTGTATACTGATAACTGTAGAAATCAAGGAAAACAAATTTTAGTCCTTTGTCTATTGTCCTACAGCTAATAAAATGCAAGCCTTAAATTAAGGTCTATCTACCTGAGTTCTATGCTAAAACTTTGGGATGTACCCTGTTCCATTTGAATTACATTTGTAGCAGCTTTTGTTAAATTTTCTTTTCTAGGAACAGAAAATACTTAGGCTATATATATATCCTTTCACAAGTTGGAAACTTGCCTAGATGGAGTCTTTCCTGAGGGCACCCTTCACTTTATTTCAAACTATGTTTAGCCCCTCCTTGATGACACTAATGTCCTTTAACAATTATAGCCTTTCTTCCAACAAAAGTGCTGGCTGTAACATTAATTAAGATTCCAGCAACCTTTCCTTCCCCAAACTATATTTTGTATTACTTTCTGATCCTCCTGCTATTTTCATTATAGATCTGCTTAAGTGTGGTTACTACTAACAACACGATGAAGCCAATTGGAAATATTGTTTGCCTCTGAGGCCTCTTGAGCTGGTACTCAATAATCCCTATTGCTGTTATCACTGCCTTTGAGGTTCCTACTATGGCCCATTAATTTCTGCTTATAGCATTTAAAAGCTGTGATAGTCCAAAGTCCCAAATTCCTCCACATTTCTAAACCAAAGCAAAAAGAAAAAGGAAAGAAAAAGAAGAAAGAACAAAAAACCAAAACCACGATCAGGCTCTTTACAGCAACACCTCACTTCCTGGTATGAAATTCGATATTAGCTATTTTTCTACTGCTGTGATAAAAGAATTTATCCAACATAGTTTATAGAACAGTTTATTTTGTGTTAAGGTCCATAATGAAAGGGACATCAGTCATCAGGCTTGATGGTTGAATCTAGAAGCTGAGAGTTTACATCTTGAACCACAAGCAGAAGACAGAGAGAGCTAATGAAATGTCATACAGCTTTTGAAACCTCAAAGGTCTGCCTTGGTAGCACACTTCTTCCAGCAAGGTCTCTCTAGATAGTGTCAACAACTGACAACCTAATATTTAGTGTTTGAGAATTATGAGTGGGATCTTATTCAAATGACATAGTCTTTTACAGAACATTTCCTAATATTAAACAAACATTAATTTTTCCTCAAAATTACATGATTACAAACATAATCAAGAATGCTTGTTCTAAGATTAGTTAAGTTATATGCATTGTCACTACCAATTTTGTATTTCACATATACTATTTAATCTTGATCACATTAAGATAGTGTTCTGTTATAACATAAGTTGGAATACTTGGCAGGGATAAATTTCACTTTTCAAGTTCCTGGGCCTTTCTTCCAGACTGAATTCTGAACTCCTTTTTCAAGTTCAGTAGTTCTTCAAATATTACTCTGATTAACCTGTAGAAACTGACTTTTCATACAAAAATTAATGCACTACTCAATTGTTATTAATTTCCCCTTGCTTTAGAGAAAGACCATATGGAAATTCCAATGCTTACCATTCAGGCCAAACCATCAACAGCATTTCCCTATGCTACAATGCCAGCACTAAGTAATTAGTCTTCAGTGCCTAATTAAAGCAATTAGTGTCACCTCTGCAATCATATATTGCACAGCATGCTCAATAGGGTAGTAATTAAATAGATACCAACATCATTGATTTGCATTAGTGAGACTCTCTTTTCCACTAAATTTCTCTAATTCCATCAAAACAAATCTCAGCTGTCTAAATGCCTAATTCTTATTCCATGCAGAAGAGATGAGGTACTCTTCTATCTTAATTCAAAATCAAAGACGCAACTTTTCAGAATCAAAGATAGTAAAATGCAAACCATTAAAAAATAAGAACCACATCCCAAGGCTATTATATGGTATGGTGCTTTAAATGCGACCCTCCCCCATATTTTTGTGCATCTGGATACCTGATTTTCAGTTGTTTACATTATATGGATATGTAGTTGTGCCCTTTCCCCAGGCTTGAGCAGGCTAAATAAACAGTGTGTTTGCTACAGTTGGACCTTAATGACTCCCCCTTGAGTAGACTGCTGACTGAGCTTACTTTGCAACATAATCCAGCTGAAACAAAGCAACATTATCCAGGTGAAACAAAAGATGGGGTCTGTGGGCTCTCCCTATTCAAATACAGTGCTGAATAGTAAATGTTGAGCCTTGTTTCGAAAATTGGTTTCATCCTTCTCTCCCCCCTCCGCCCCCTTGTCCTTTTTCATTTCCAGTCCCCCTTTCAGGCTATCCAGTTCATCCAATGCTGCTGGAGAGCTACATGTAGTGAGGTTTGGGTGGAGAGGAGCTTTGAGTTTTGAGCTTTCAAAAGCCATCGGTTGTTTTCAGTGTGTTTTCTCTGCTTCCTATTTGTGGTTTGAGATGTGGGCTCTCACTTGCTGCTTCAGCTGCCAAACACCTGCTATCTCTGCCCTGCCACCATATAGTATTATCCCCTGGGATACTGTAAGCAAAATAAATGTTTTTTTTTGTTTTTTTGTTTTTTTTTTTTTTTCATAAGAAAGGTTGCCTTGGTCACGATTTTTTTTTTTTTTTTTTTTTTGGTTTTTCGAGACAGGGTTTCTCTGTATAGCCCTGGCTGTCCTGGAACTCACTTTGTAGACCAGGCTGGCCTCGAACTCAGAAATCCGCCTGCCTCTGCCTCCCGAGTGCTGGGACTAAAGGCGTGCGCCACCACGCCGGCGGTCATGATGTTTTATCACAGCAACAACAACAACAAAAACAACAGTATCTAAGGCAGAGGTTGGTCTCATTTGCATTATGATATGGCTATAAGACTATGGTGGACAAGGAATGGGATGTGGTAGTTTAAATAAGATACCCTCCCAAAGTCTCAGGACTTTAAGTACCCATTTATTGTCCCCAGTTCTTGGTAGTGTTTTGGGAGGCTTAAGGGGCAGGGTCTTGATGGAGGAAGTGTGTTACTGAGGATGAGCCTTTGTGGTTTCAAATTCCACAAGCCATTCCCAGTTAATACTCTCAGTTTCCTGTGGATCAAGATGTGAGCTGGTAGCTTCCAGTTCCTCTGCTGGGTCTGCTGCACACTGTCGCAATTACTATGGACCTTAATCCTCTGGATCTGAAAGTCCAAAATACACTAGTTTTTTGGTAAATTACATTGGTTCTGGTATCTTATTGCAGAGCTAGAAAAGTAGCTAGTATAGAGACTACTGGGATAGTGAACTTTTAAAAACATTATATTTACATACATACAATGAAGATATGTCACTAACCTTTTAATGCATATTTTCTCATAGAAGTAAGTGCCTTTCTTATCTTGTTTTACTTCTGACCATGCTGAAGTAAGAATAGTGAGGGCCTCTTTCAGCAATGACCTCCTTCATACACATACTTATTTTTGTTGGTTTCTATTTTGAACAAACAATATACTCAGGCAAACATGATCCAATGTTGAATGTGCATGTGTGTGTTTACATGTGTGGATACATGTGTTTTCTATTTAAACAAGGAAGGGTTGGAGCTTTATGTACTATCTAGTAAGGACTAGGTTCCTGTATTCTGCCAATGACTCCTTGTTGAATCCCAGTCTTAGCTAGTGAGGATTGTCATAGGAAAGACCACAATAGGTGTCTAAGTGTCAGAGATGCATTTCTCAGATTCCTGGAAGCACTCATGAGAGCCCAATCCTAGCTGAGAGACAGCAGTTTCTTATGGTTCAGAGGCCTCAATCTGGAGATTTTGTTCTGCCAGCCCTTGCCATTCATTGTAGAAGAAGCAACTATAGTGATGAGTATCCATGGAAGAATTTTAGTCATACTGGATATTTTAGGAAGACAGAAAATAGGCATTTAAAAGGGATCTATTTATTTTTATTATATATACATGCATATATGATCATGTATATATTCATATATATAAGGTGAGTAGAGGTGTGTGTGTGTGTGTGTCTGTGTGTGTGTGTGTGTGTGTGTGTATGTATATGTGTATGTGTTTCCCAATGTACATATGTGCACCATGTAAATGCTTGGAGCCAGCAGAGACCAGAAGATAGTGTCAGATGCCTTTGAATTGGAGTTACAGAAGGTTGTATCCTGAGTCCTCTGAAAGAGCAAAAAGTTCTCAAAACTGTTGCTCCATCTCCTTTGCACCCCCAACATAGACATTTATTTTGTATGTGGTTTTTCTCTGGATAGATACAACACATACATGCACACACACACACACACACACACCCCTCTACTCACCTTAGAAATGGAGTCCTCATGAATCTTGGAATTTTTAGCTTTACCAGACAGGCAATCTTCCTTCCTTCCTTCCTTCCTTCCTTCCTTCCTTCCTTCCTTCCTTCCTTCCTTCCTTCCTTCCTTCCTTCCTTCCCTCCTCCCTTCCCTTTCTTTCTTTCTTTCTTTCTTTCTTTCTTTCTTTCTTTCTTTCTTTCTTTCTTTCTTTCTTTCTTTCTTTCTTTCTTTCTGAGATTCCTCGAATTACTCATCCCTTCTGGAGAAGGAATGTTTCATTTCAGAGGGAACAGTTATACAACAGCATCTCAACTCCTCTTAAGATACTGACAATAGATTAGGTTCAAAGAATTGGGGGAATGGTGAATGGCATAGATAAGCAAATGTCTTTTATCAAACCTTGGCCCAGGTGATCTTTCTCATCCCTTTTACAAATGTCAGGAGAAATCCTTGTTGCTTTTGGAGATAAATCTGGTCCCTGTGAGGTAATCCCTTCTGCTTGGTGGGGACAGGTGCTAATTGTCTGTGAGGCTCTGCTCTTCCTGGAATATAAAGGGACTGCAGGTTAAGAACAATGATGGGGACCTTTAAGTATCTTTTCTTAGCCTGGGAAAAAGTTGACAATAAGATGCTTCAGTTGCTCTTTGTGTATTTAACCTTAGACAGGGATGAACCAGTACTTAAGACTTTTGAGTGACATTTCTACATAGAGTGTCAGAAGACAGAAAATGAAGGCAGAACTACCTGGCTTCATCTTGAACCGAAGTGAGGTGTCTATTGCATACTCCAGGAAGAAGTGAGGTGTCTATTGCATACTACAGCAAGATTTTGATGAAAGGACCCTGATATAGATGTCTCTTGTGAGACTATGTCAGTGCCTGGCAAATATAGAAGTGGATGCTCACAGTCATCTATAGGATGGAACACAGGGCCCCCAATGTAGGAGCTAGAGAGTACCCATGAGCTGAAGGGGTCTGGAACCCTATAGGTGGAACAACAATATGAACTAATCAGTACCCTCCAGAACTCGTGTCTCTAGCTGCATATGTAGCAGAAGATGGCCTAGTTGGCCATCATTTGGAAGATAGGTCCCTTGGTCTAGCAAACTTTATATGCCCCAGTACAGGGGAAAGCCAGGGCCAAGAAGTGGGAGTGAGTGGGTAGGGGAGCAGGGTGGGGGGAGAGTATAGGGGAATTTTAGGATAGCATTTGAAATGTAAATGAAGAAAATATCTAATAAAAAATTTTTAAAAATGTTGGCTTGCTAAAGTATTAAATTATGTTAAGTAGTTTAGAAATATAAATGTCACATGTTCTCTCTGATTGGAGGTATATATGTTTATCTTCCAAGGTTATAATATAGCAAAAGTCATTTGATGGAGGGAGAGAAGGAAAGGAATGGAAGGAAGAAGGAAGAAGAAGGGGAGAGAGAGAGAGAGAGAGAGAGAGAGAGAGAGAGAGAACTCTCTTTACAGAAGGGGATAGAATACATTGGACATAAAAGTGGAGACAGAAATACTGGAAACAGAAAGTTCTAAACAATGAATGGTGGGAAGGTAGAAAAGAAGAGATGGAAAAAGGAGCAGAAAACTTAAGGTCTCTGAAAAAACTTATGTGGAAACCTGTTATTTTATGAATTTTATTAGATATAATCTTAAAAACAGTTTATGTGGAGGTATCATGACACTTAAAAATGATTCAGACCTATGGAATACTGCCTTCTATGTATGCATGAGTTATAATGCCCATGTCAGTTACAATTGATAGTTTTTTTTTTTTTTTTTACTTCATTAAGAGACAAATTTGTGCCTAGCTTTTGTAATTTGCATTTGATGTTCAATACTTCTCTGGTATGTCTTTTTACATTTCCAAATATCTCCATGAGCTTTGATTTGCCATAGAGATAAATAATTTGGAAACATTTGATCCTTTCAACACCAGTCTTCCTACCGCTCATCTTTTCAGAAGATGTTTTGTTGTGGTTAATCAGCTGCAGTGGAATTCATCTGGCGAATCTTGAACACATGGTGAAATCTAGACTATGTGAAGCCAGTCAGTTAGTGACTGATTATTCCTTGACTGAGAACATAAATAATCATTACAAATGTTTTATTGCTTATTCTTTGCACCCAAGACTGACTTTTAAAAATCTAATTTTCTATTCTTGTTTTACTTTGAATTATCCAATGATGGCCCCACAGAATAGTCGTTAATAATGGGGAGTAATCAAAGAATATAGTATTTTTATGTATATCAATGAAAATATATTATTAATATACTTAAATTAGTAATTGTAATTATACAGACATTATATATAATTGTTAGATTTCCAGGGCATGCTGCTCAAACTAGCTACCATTCTTTTCTCCTGTGATAGAGACAATCTATGAAGGAAGAGGTTTAAGGCACTTATGAGTGACACACTGCTGCTTAATGATTAATTCTAACCTAGATTTCAGTATTATTTTTATTACATTGTACTCTGTTAGCTTAAAGGTTAACAAGTACAAAATTAGAGATACAGTTCTGTTAGCTAACACAAACAATCTTCAATCGAGGTAACATGTTTTTCCTCACAAATGCATTTGTTGAATTAAGAAGATATAAATGGATAGTATAGTCTGCATTTCTGCGCTGTGTGATGATGGATAAAAAATTCCACCCACTTGGTTAGTGTGTCTGTTTTGGATGTGATGCTCAGGAAAGCTAGGCTAAATTTAATTTTGCCTACTTTGGCATTTTGTTTTTGGTAGTTATTTCCCAGTCCTTGGTAGATTAAATCTTAAATTTACTCTAATCCTGTATGTCGCGGTGTGTGGTATGTGCTGTGCATTCCTGTCAACCTATATCTAAATTTAACATTGACGTTACCCCTGAAAATATCACTATACATTTTCTTTCCTTTCTTCCTTTCTTTCTCTCTTTCTTCCTTTCTCTCTCTCTCTTTCTTTCTCTTCCTTCCTTCCTTCCTTTTTCTTTCTTTCCCTCCCTCCCTCCCACCCTCCCTCCCTCCCTCCTTCCCTTCTTTCTCTTTCTTCCTTTCTTCCTTCCTTTCTTCCTTCCTTTCTTCCTTCCTTCCTTCCTTCCTTTCTTTCTTTCTTTCTTTCTTTCTTTCTTTCTTTCTTTCTTTCTTTCTTTCTTTCTTTCTTTCTTTCTTTCTTTCTTTCTTTCTTCCTTCCTTCCTTCCTTCCTTCCTTCCTTCCTTCCTTTCTTTCTTTCTTTCTTTCTTTCTTTCCTCTCTCTCCTTCTCTCTCTCTCTCTTTCTCTCTCTCTCTCCTTCTCTCTCTCTCTCCTTCTCTCTCTCTCTCTCTCTCTCTCTCTCTCTCTCTCTCTCTCTCTCTCACACACACACACACACACACACACACACACACACACCAAGGGACATTATCTGTAAAGGGCAAGAGTCTACAAATTTTCTGCTCTGTAGGCTCTGTGTGTCCTTTGTAAAAGGCTTCTGCTCTGCAGTGGCAAAGCCACCTTAGGCAATACCCGAGTGAATGGACAGGACTGGATTCTGCTGAACTTTTAATGGGGGACACTTAATTAGAACTTTATGCCGTTTTCACTGACATAAAATGACCCACTTTTTATTTATCTATTTATTTATCTATTTATTTATCTATTGATTTATTTATTTACCCATTAAAATGTGATAAGCTTGCTTAGTTTGCAGGCTGTGCAAAGACAGGTATTAGACCAACTGATGTTCTACCGCCCTGTTTTCAATCCCTGCTTTAAATTTACACCTAGAAAACAACATCTCAGCCTATGGAAAGGTTTTCTGTAGCAACAAGGTTCTTCCCACCATAAAGAAAAGTTTCACAAGGGCCTCACTCTTATTCCCTGAGCCAAACTGTATTAAACTCCATCTTAAAGGTGGCCTTTGCTCTAGTTAGGAGGGGTTCTTCCAGAATAAAGTGGTTCCATGCTTAAAAGAGAAACTCGAGGCTTAAGATACCTCTTAAGACAGGAATACTATTTCTCATTTATATAATGGGCACTTCCCCTCCCCCCATCTCTTCTCACAAGGACTTACAAAAAAATTGGCATCTGGTCTTAGTCAAGGGTGCTAAATGTGGTGTTATAGGGGCTACCAGATGCATGGCCAGTCCTTGAAAAATTTAGACTTAATTCTGTGTTCTTTCTTGGAGAACACAGCTCAGCCCTTCTTGGGTTAGAAGTCAGGCTTGGATGGGTAGAACCTAGAGACTCTAGCTCTGTATGACAGGTCCACTACATCTGTTAAAACCCAGTAAGTTTACACAGCTCATGCCACCGACTTCCTTTATTACTGATGCATTAGTTCTACGGAATAATTAAACCTTTACAATCAATGAGAACTCATAAATTTTCTTGTCCAATGGCCATGCATCAAAGTTCTAGATTAGTATAGATCCCCAGACTGAATCCAAAATTCACTGTAGACTAGGTGATTTAGAAAGAGCATCTAATTAGTGGCAGAGTCTGTGTCTGCCTAGGGCCTGCTCTCTCAGACGTGATACCTTCTTACTGTGTCCTGTGAAGGCAGAAAGGGAGGATCAAGGCTCCTGAACCAGGATGCTGCCTGGGACTTGCTTACCACACAGCAGTCTAGGAAAATCAGTGAGCCCAGGCCAGTAAGAAACCCTGCGTCAAAAAATAACAGGGTGGAGGGAAACTGAGGAAGACATGGAAGGTTCACCTCTGGAGGCCGCACACATGTGCATATACACCCTCATGTGTACTTCCTCCTATATGTACACACATATATATACACAAGCATGCACACACACCCATGTATATATATTAACTTTCAAAAAGTGGTCATAGACAAGTGTCCCTCCCAGATGAAGGAACTCATTCCAGATTCCCAGGATCACCCTTTCTGTCAGTTTTTCAGATAGTACATATTGCACTTTAACACCCAATAAATGATTCATCACAGCCCATCTCATAAATTTACATAGACTCTTCCAAACGTGAGCAGGAAAATACACACCCACGCAAAAAATGTTTAAGCGTCATCAAATATTGCTCATCATCATCACCACCATCATCATCATCACCATCATCATCATTTTGGTTTTGGGGGACAGGATTACTCTGGGTAGCCCCGGGTTTCCTGGAACTCACTCTGTGCACCAGTCTGGCCTCAAACTCACAGAGATCTACCTGCTGGGATTAAAGGCCTGTGCCACCACCATCTGGCTAAGTATTGCATTTTTTAAAAAAGTTTAAAAATTCACCAAAGGGACACTTCTAAACTTGGAGAGACCCCCACGGGTTTCAGTTTTCCATCCTTCCTGTTTTGGGGCCCTAAGTAGGCCTGGTCCTGTGATTTCAGGTCTGAGGGGAATTTCTATTCATTATTCCGTTCTTGCCCCCTTCTTTCACTTTTTCCCACTTATTCGCATTTGTTTATGTCTTTCTCTTTTATTGTTAATCAAAATCAAATTACATGTGTGTTAAGAAACAGAGGTGCCTTTTGGAGGGGGGTTCCATGAAAAAAAAAAGCTAAAGTTTTTCTCTATCTCTTAATGAAAGCCAAATATTCTAATTATAATTAAAATATTTACACCAACTGTGAATGGCTAGATCGGAAGTGTAGCCCAGCTCAGGCAGCTTTTGATAAGTCAGAAAGAGCCATGCTAGCTAATTTTTTTTTCTTGGAAAAAGGCTACAGTGTCCAGAAAGCAAGCCTACTCCACAATTAGCTCAGATCAGATAAGCAAAGAAACTGAGTAGTTGACCCGTCCAGCAGGTCCAGTTATTTGAGGGTCTTGAGGGGACCTTCTCCTAAGAACCAAATGGGGGGTAGAGAGAGATGAGAACCTTGTGCAATGAACAACACACGGAAGCAGTCTGAGTAACATCAAGGTTTCGCTTTATTCAGAAAGGCTCAAGGCTTAAATGCACGAGCAAAAGGGGAAGTACTTTTCAGCAGGAGGGGTGGGGTAGTAGAAATTTTTCTTCTGGCAGCTACACAGGGAATTGGGAACTTGGTGGTATCAGGGTGTGGTCAGGGCATCTGGCGCTGACTTAGGGCTGGAACGTTCTGTGGTTGTTCTCGGAAAGGTGCGTAGGTGGCCCGCTTTTGACCCCCTTTTCTTCTCGGGGAGAGAGGCCCAATTCAGAGATCAGGACAATAGCGTTGTCTTAATAGCTCCCAACAAGTAGTCCCAGTACAAATGTCCACAGGGTCACAAGAAAACAGAGTTTGCCATCAGCTGGAGGACATGAAAGTCAGTGTGTCTGAGATCAGTCATTCTGATCCTTCACTTGGAGAAGTGTTACTCTGTGTCATGCAGGTGACATCATCACAACCCCAGGCTTCAACCAAAGCATTTCAGAAGACCAAAATGGAGGAGAAAGACAGGAGGCCTCTGTGCCTCATTTTCTCTAAAGACTCTTGTGTGTACCTTTTGGACCCCTAAAAAGCACTTGTCATGCAAGTCATGGTGTCCTGAATGAATATGCAATCTTGCATCAGAAAGGGTATAATTTTAGAAAATTTTCATAGCCTTTGGGGCTACAATTATCTAGCAATTTCTCTTTGTTATCTTTGTTCAACCTCTCATATAGTAGCATACAGAAATGTCTCCTAATTAGAGTTCTGGAATGCCCAGAGTATTGGCTAGGTTGTTTTGGTTTTTGTTGTTTGGTTTTTGTGTGTGTATGTGTGTGTGTGTGTGTGTGTGTGTGTGTGTGTGTGTGTGTGAAAGTGATAAAAACTCAATTCATCTGAGAATGGAGAACCTTAAATGAGACAACGTCCCTAATCAATTTGGCCTGTGAATGAATTTCTTAATTGATGATTAATGTGAATGGGCCCAGCCCAGTGTGGGCAGGGCTGTCCCTGAGCAGATGGTCCTGGGGTCTATGAGAAAGCCGATCAAACCAATTCAGTCAGCAGTGTTCCTCTGTGGCCTTCACTTCAGTTCCTGCATCCAGATGTCTGCTCTGCTTACCTCAGGGAGTGGAGACTTGGTTGGAATCTCAAGATGAAATAATCTATTCCTCCCTAAGTTGATTTTGGCCTTGGTGTTTTATCTCAATAATAGCAACCAAACTAAGTCAGCAAGCAGACCTTCCCATGGCCTCCCATCTCTAAATGATACCCCTGACCAAAAAGTAAATAATTTTGCATTTCTTTATAGTACGCAATGTACTTGGGTATTAAGGACAGCAGAACAAATGCATGTCATCTGGGGAGCTTTAGATACGACACCTTCAATCATCGTCAAGAGAACTGGGGAAGTCTGGGTACTGTGTCAGCGCTATGTAGTCACTTATACCCCCTTCAGCTAGTTCTGATGGACAGCCAAGCTAAGAACCGTGGCCCTTTGGGGATGCACAGACTTCATAGCCCTTGGCATCACTGTTAGAATTATTTGTTGTAGCCCCATAATTAACTTAGCTAAATATTTTTTGCTTTGTAAGAAAGAATCAGTCACCGTGGACTGCTCTTTAGGTCTACACACAATTGCTGAGTCAGTGCAGTGTTCAAGTTCCCCTAATGGTAGTCAGTCACTTCAAAATAAAAATGTCTAGGCCTGTGTTGTCACTTGGTGACAGTATGTTGCTTAGCATGCACTAAGCACTCAATTAAGTCAATTCCTAGAGGTACTAGAACGAACGAATGAATAAACGAATGAAAGAAAGGAAGGAAGGAAGGAAGGAAGAGGGAGGGAGGGAGGGAGGAAGAGAGAAAGAGGATGTGAGGGAACTGGAAGAAGAGAGGGTAAGGGAGAGGGGAGAAAGTTTAACTTGATTGTTTTCTAAGTATGTGGGAGGTCTAGTACCTAAGAAACACTTCCCGGAATCATCGTAAGTATATTATTAGTTGCATGGGGAAAAAAAATCCACAGTCAAGGTTCATTTCCAAATATTAAGGGATGAAGGGATAGTTTCTTCTGAAAAAAATTAAAAAATAGTTGAGATTTTGGAATGGTTAAGATGTGTGTGTGTGTGTGTGTGTGTGTGTGTGTGTGTGTGTGTGTGTATTCAGGAGTACACGCACATGTGCATGCATGAATGTGGAGGGAAAGCCAGTGTGTTGTTGCTTAGACATTTTTGACACAAAGGCTCTCACTGGTCCCTAGGCCTTTCCAGGGAACCCTAGAGATCCTTGTGTCTCTGCCTACAAACCCTGGGGTTGCAAGTGTATGCACCCCTGTGTATATTTTCACATGGATACTGGGACTTGAACCCAGTTCTTCATGCTCTCAGAGCAAGCACTTTACCAGGTCAGTCTTCCTAGCCTCTAAAGCAGTGATTCTCAATATGGGGGTCATGATCCCTTAGGGCCGCATATCAGATATTTACTATTCATAACATTAGCATCATCACAGTTATCAGAATGATTGACTGGGGGCTGCCATGACATGAGGAGCTGTGTTACAGGGTCTCAGTATTAGGAAGGTTGAGAACCACTGCTCCCAATGTGTGGAGAGCCATGCCGCGAGCAATCGCTGTGGAGAGCCGTGTGTGCCGCGAGCAACCGCCATTATAAGATGGCACTGGCCTCCGCTGTGCCTAACTAGTAAACAAGCCTTGTACGCAGGTGCGAGAGTGAACTCACTCCTAGTCACTGCCCATTCTCGGGGCGTAATAGTGGGGTGATGGGCGAGCAACGAATCAGGAGCTGTCAGGCCACATCAGGTGCTGAAACGTCATGGCTGAGGGCTATATAAGCGACTCCATTTTCTGGGGTCGGGGTCTTCCAGAGAAGTAAGCAATAAAGCTTTGCTGCAGAAGATTCTGGTTGTCCTGAGTGTGTTCTTGCTGGAGGGGACAAAAGCTCGGGATACGTGGTGCCGAAGACCCGGGAACTACCATCACACTGGTGCAAGGGAGATCCCTTGTTCGTGGGGCGGAACCAGAACTGCGGGACACTTAAGGCTCTGCAAGGTAAGCACAGTCTTGAAATTTCTCCAGAGTTAGATGCCCTTTTGATTGTTTGCACGGTGATTGCACTTTCCCTTTCGGTTTCGTTTTGCTTCCACCGCTGGAACTGCTGACTGGTTCCCAGTCGCGGTCAGGCCTGGACAGTGCCTGGACAGCGACCAGTTTCAGTCGCGGTCAGGACTGGACAGTGGCAGTATGGGAATTTCTCACTCTGTAGTAGTGGCGTTAAGGTCGATCCTGAAGCAGTGTAGCCTAAAAATCACCACTAAGACTATAGAGGGATTTGTCTGGGAGGTAGGCCGTGTGGCACCATGGTATGCTTGCTCAGGTTTGTTAACT
Source organism: Mus caroli (assembly GCF_978045245.1). NCBI lineage: Eukaryota > Metazoa > Chordata > Mammalia > Rodentia > Muridae > Mus > Mus caroli. Next base: position 4,406,289 of record NW_028227256.1, read on the forward strand.
GTCGCCTCTTGGGACAAACTGAAAGGAGATTTAGTTAGGGAACAGCAGAATGGCAAACTTAAAGCAGGGATCATGCCGTTATGGAAATTGGTGAGATCGTGTTTAACAGATGAGGATTGTCAGCAACTGGTAGAAGCAGGGCAGAAGATTTTGGATGAAATTCAAGGCAGTCTATCAGAGGCAGAGTGGGGAGAGAGATTGAAAGTTGGGACGAAACAACGTGCACCGAAGAATATAGGCCTTTCCACGGGCCTTGAGCCCGAGGAAAAGAGATATAAAGGAAAGAATGCCTTGGGAGAGATTAGAAAAAGGGATGGAAAGGGAGAGAAGAAGAGAGAAAGAACTGGAGAGGCACATAAGGAAAGGAGCCTCTACCCGACATTAGATGAGTTCAAGGCACTAGCTGTCAGTAGATCAGAATTGGATAAGGAACTTAGCTCCTCTGAGGAGACAGACTTAGAGAAAGAAAGATACCAGCCAGATGAAAGACGAGCTAATCAGTCACAGAATAACATAAAGAAAGCAAAAGTAGCTAGAGACAAATGTCAAATCACTATGCGATCTTCAGATCCGCAACCTCTGGGTCCTAGTGCACCTCCGTTCTATGTGCAGAGGTATCAATCAGACTCATTCATTTCAAAAGAGGAACAGAGAAAATTGCAGCAAGCGTTCCCAGTCTTTGAAAGTGCAGAGGGCGGACGCGTTCACGCCCCGGTGGAGTATATACAGATTAAAGAACTAGCGGAGTCAGTCCGTAACTATGGAGTCAATGCCAACTTTACTGTAGCCCAAGTCGAAAGGCTTGCGACTCTGGCAATGACCCCCGGCGATTGGATGACCGTAGTAAAAGCCGCATCTCCTAACATGGGAATGTATTTAGAATGGAAAGCTTTGTGGTAAGACTCCTGCCAAGCACAGGCAAGGGCCAATGCCAATGTTGAAGGGGACCAAGGAACATGGACTTTTGAGTTGCTTACAGGTCAGGGACAACACGCTAATAACCAGACAAATTACCATTGGGGAGCTTAAGCTCAGATCTCAGCTGCTGCAGTTAAGGCATGGAAGGCACTCTCTAAGAAGGGAGGGGCAAGTGGGCATTTGACCAAGATTACCCAGGGCACCCAGGAGTCATTCTCAAATTTTGTGGCTAGAATAACAGAAGCAGCAGGGAGAATCTTTGGGGACCCAGAGACAGCTATGCCTTTAATTGAACAGTTGATCTATGAACAGGCTACCCAGGAATGCAGGGCAGCTATTACACCTAGAAAGAGCAAGGGACTGCAGGACTGGTTGAAGGTTTGCCGTGAGCTTGGAGGGCCACTCACTAATGCCGGTTTAGCAGCTGCCATTCTACAAGGGCAAAAACGCCCTGACATGGCTGAGTTCAAACTCTGCTATAATTGTGGCAAACCGGGACACTTAAAAAAGGACTGTAGAGCCCTTGTCAAAAGGAGAGCGCCAGGACTGTGTACTAAGTGTGGGAAAGGATATCATTGGACTAGAGATTGTCGTTCAGTCAGGGACATTCGAGGCAGGCCCCTGCAGCCAGGATTCCCTCAAGCAGTAGATAATGAGACCATTCCAAAAAACCAGTACAGGGCCCCCAGGTCTCATTCATGATGATGCCCCAAATGGGGGGTACAGCCTATTCCTACTGACTATAAAGGGCCTCTGCCATCCAGGAGTGTCGGCCTAATATTGGGCCGGGCCTCCCTTACCTTACAAGGTCTTATTGTTCACCCTGGAGTTGTAGATCAAGACTATGAAGGGGAACTTCAAGTTCTCTGTTCCTGTCCTCAGGGTGTCTTTTCTATTTCACAAGGGGATAGAATAGCTCAGTTAATAATTTTGCCAAGCCTACATGGCTGTTTTTCTTCCTCTGGTGTCCCCCGAGCTACCAGAGGGATTGGTTCTACTGGAAATGATTCTGCTTACTTAGTAATGCCTCTTGACTCCAGGCCATTCTTAGAATTAGTTATAGAAGGGAAACAATTTAAAGGGATTTTAGACAGAGGAGCAGATAAAAGTATCCTTTCTTCCCAATGGTGGCCAAAAGCTTGGCCCGTTACTCAGTCATCACGTTCTGTGCAAGGTTTAGGTTATCAGTCCTGTCCCACTATTAGCTCCCATTCTTTGAGCTGGACAGCGCCTGAAGGTCAAACAGGATGAATCACTCCCTATGTTTTACCACTCCCAGTAAATCTCTGGAGGAGAGACATCTTACAGGCACTAGGACTGACCTTGACTAATGAATACTTGCCACAAGCTGTTCAGATGATGAAGAAAATGGGCTATAAAGAAGGAAGGGGATAAGGGAAAGGAGAGCAGGGTAGACTTGAACCTATCCCTCAAAAAGGTAATAATGGGAGACAAGGTTTGGGTTTTTTCTAGGGGCCGTTGAGGGCTCCATGCCCATACCATGGCTTACAGAGGAAGTTGTATGGGTTCCTCAATGGTCTCTCTTCTCTGAAAAGTTAGAAGCAGCCACAAAACTAATTTTTGAACAGCTACGCTTGGGTCATTTAGAGCCTTCTACCTCACCCTGGAATACACCTATTTTCGTAATTAAGAAAAAATCTGGCAAATGGCGCTTATTACATGATCTTAGAGCTATTAATGCACAAATGCGTCTATTTGGACCAGTTCAGCAAGGGCTACCATTGCTTTCTGCCTTACCCAAAAATTGGGAAATTATAATTATAGATATTAAAGATTGCTTTTTCTCTATACCTTTATGCCCTCAAGATAGGCAAAGATTTGCATTTACCATCCCAGCCATTAATCATTTAGAGCCAGATCAAAGATACCAATGGAAGGTCCTACCTCAGGGGATGGCGAATAGTCCCACCATGTGTCAATTGTATGTGAAATTGGCACTTAATTCAGTTAGAGAGCATTTTCCATCATTACAGGTCATCATTTATTACATCATGTTATTACATCATTTATTACATAATGTTATTCCATTACATCCATCATTTATATGGATGACATACTGATTTGCCATAAAAATTCACAGTTACTGCAAGATGCATACCCTATATTAGTAAAAACGTTAGGGCAATGGGGATTGATTGCAGGTGGCCACTGAAAAGGTGCAAGTTGCTCGAATGGGAGCCTTCCTAGGGTCACTCATTTATCCTGACAAAATTGTTCCTCAAAAATTAGAGATTCGCAAAGATCAACTACATACCTTGAATGATTTCCAAAAATTGCTAGGAGATATTAATTGGCTAAGACCATTTTTGAAAATTCCATCAGCAGAATTAAAGCCCTTATTTGACATATTAGAGGGAGATACCCACTTCTCCTCCCACAGAGCACTTACCCCAGCTGCATGTCAAGCTTTACAAATGATAGAAAAGGCCTTACAAGATGCTCAATTACAACGCATTGACGAGTCACAGTCATTTGAATTGTGCATATTAAAAACTGCACAGTTACCAACAGCAGTCTTGTGGCAAAATGGACCCTTATTGTGGGTCCACCCTAACGCTTCCCCTGCAAAAATCATTGAGTGGTATCCTAATGCAGTTGCTCAACTTGCACTTCGGGGGATATAAGCAGCCATTACTTATTTTGGGAAAGAACCTCATATGCTAATTGTGCCTTATACTTCTGCTCAAGTTCAAACCCTGGCAGCAACAACTAACGATTGGGCAGTCTTGGTTGCCTCTTAATCATTATCCAAAATATCCAATTTTACAATTCGCCTTAAGACAAGCCATAGTGTTTCCACTAATAACAGCCAAACACCCACTTCTGGATGGGGCAGTAGTGTATACAGATGGATCCAAATCTGGTATAGGTGCATACGTAGTAAATGGCCAAGTAACATCTAAACAATATAATGAGACATCACCCCAGGTTGTAGAGTGTTTGGTAGTTCTAGAAGTCCTTGAAACTTTTCCGGGACCGCTCAATATTGTATCTGATTCCTTATATGTGGTCAATGCAGTTAATATGCGTGAAGTTGCTGGCTTAATTAGACCCTCTAGCAAGCTTGGTCACATTTTTCAGCAAATTCAGTCAGCCCTATTACATAGAAGACATCTTGTGTATATTATGCATGTCAGGGCTCATTCTGGCCTTCCTGGCCCCATGTCTCATGGAAATGACTTGGCAGACAAAGCCACTAGAATCGTGGCTGCTGCTCTGTCCGCGCAGGCAGAGGCTGCAAGGGAGTTTCATAAACGCTTCCACGTGACGGCTGAAACATTACGCCACCGTTTAACTCTAACCAGGAAAGAAGCTCGTGACATAGTCACCCAATGTCAAAACTGTTGTCAATTTCTGCCTACTCCTCATGTAGGGGTAAACCCCCGAGGCATAAGACCATTACAGGTCTGGCAAATGGATGTCACTCATATTTCCTCCTTTGGAAGAAATCAATATTTACATGTTTCCATTGACACCTGCTCTGGTGTTATGTTTGCTACATCTTTAACAGGTGAGAAAGCCTCTCATGTTATACAGCACTGTTTAGAAGCATGGAGTGCTTGGAGCAAGCCCACGATTCTTAAAACTGATAATGGGCCAGCATATACCTCTACTAAATTTCAGCAATTTTGTCATCAAATGGATGTCACTCACTTGACTGGCCTTCCTTATAATCCTCAAGGACAAGGCATTGTGGAACGTGCCCATCATACACTCAAGTCTTATCTTATAAAACAAAAAGGGGGAGTTGATGATACTCTGCCCTCAGTGCCAAGAGTGGCTGTATCTATGGCACTCTTTACACTTAATTTTTTGAATCTTGACAAGCAAGGTTGCTCTGCAGCTGATCGACATAGCTCAGACCCTGATAGACCAAAAGAAATGGTCAAATGGAAGGATGTCTTAACTGGTCTGTGGAAAAGCCCGGATCCTATTTTGATAAGATCCAGGGGAGCTGTTTGTGTTTTTCCACAGAGTGAAGACAACCCATTTTGGCTGCCGGAACGACTCACCCACAAGATATTCATCAAGGATTGTGCAGAAGATGCTGACCTCCCGAGGACTGCTCCTGATCCTGACAATGCTGAACTTGTCTCAGGTTCCTAGTATGAGGGGCGAACAGAGATGGGCCATTCTCTCGACTTTCCCTAATCCAATGCCAGTTCACCATGATGCTATAGTTTTTCCAAAATTCTTTACTACTAATAAAACATTAGATTTACCATATCTACCCTATGATCCCACCCGAGCACCATTAGGGGAAAATCGCTCTTTATTAGAACAGGGTTCTTTATGTTTTCAAATTAATGGACCAGGAAAATGTATCAACCTCACAGCTCGAGCTTTGGGGAAGTTTTATGAGCACCGAGGAGGATGGGTAAGCACAACCAAAGATACTTCCAACGCAGATATAACCTTTACAAATCGGACCTTTTGGCAGGAGGCAATTTGGGTTAATGGTACATTTCTACCACCTAACTTTTCAGACAAAGAATGTCCCCACCAACCAAAAATAGCCCCTCATTGTAGCTTGGAAGATGAAGGGCTGATCCTGCCTTAGTCTGATTGTCAATCCTCCATCACTCGTTGGGCAGATCAGAGTAAAACCTTTTCCTTTTCTCCCAACATGATAGATGACCCAGAGAAGGAATTTGTTATGAAAAAGGGACTTTTCATACAGGACTTTAGAATGCATGCCTTTCACAAGTGGGTGCTTTGTGGAGTCAATGGCAGTTGTACAGAACTCAATCCTTTGATCTTTATCCAGGGAGGAGCAGTTGGAAAGGCTTCTTTTACTGGCATCTCAAGATTTGCTCAGTATTGGGGAATACATGCTGCCTCCCAGGACTCTTATGGATATACTAATAACATTGTAGAGATCACTGGGTTCATTAAAACTTTGGTAAACCAGATTAATTATCCATCTACCACAGTCTGTGTTTACTCCCTTTCTTGTTTATTCTTTCAAATGATTCACTTGAAGTCTGTTCCAATGATTCGTGTTGGATTTCTCAATGTTGGGATGTAACAAAGAACACCTGTGCCATGGTGGCATGCATCCCACGCCTGATCCCTGTTCCAGTGGAAACACCCTCCACCTTATCCCTGTTTCTTCAAAAAAGAGATTTTGGAATTACTGCTGCCGTGATCATAGTAATTTCAGCCAGTGCAGCTGCTGCTACGGGTGCAGGGTACGCTATGGCTAGTGCAGTTCAGTCAGGCACAAAATTAAATCAGCTTTCAGCATATCTGGCTGATGCCATCATTGTTCAAAATTCTGCTAGTACCAAGTTAAAGGGAGGGTTGATGATTTTGAATCAGCGCCTTGACCTGGCAGAGGAACAGATAGGCATTCTATACCAGATGGCCCAGTTGGGTTGTGAAAGAAAACTGGAAGCTCTGTGTATTACCAGTGTCCAATATGAAAATTTTACTTATGCAGCTAATCTGTCTAGACAGCTTTCCTTGTATCTTGCAGGAAATTGGTCCGAGGGATTCGATGAGACTCTTGAGGCCCTGAGGGTGGCAGTTTTAAAGATCAACTCAACACGAGTGGACCTGTCATTGACAGAGGGCCTCTCCTCCTGGATTTCATCTGCATTTTCTTATTTTAAGGAATAGGTGGGGGTAGGTTTATTTGGTGTTGCCACCTGCTGTGGACTTGTGTTCATGCTCTGGTTGGTTTGAAAGCTCAGAACCCAACAAACAAATGACAAGGTTGTGATAGCTCAAGCACTTGCTGCCAATGAGCAAGGGGCCTCCCCCGAAATCTGGCTATTTATGCTAAAAAGTTAGTTGACATTGGTGGCTGGCCTCTTTTGTAGAGTTCGCTCTAGGTCATTTAGTAGTTACTGTCACATAGCACTGCAGTATCCAGGGACGGGCAACTTTCCTCATGCACAGATTAACCTAAGATATGGGGCCCGGTGGCGATAGGGTTACCCTATGACAGGAAAGGCTGTGACATTGGAGGAATGACCTAAGACAGGAGTCACAGCGGATGGGCATAATTACACAGACCTAGTCCAGCCTCAATTTAATAAAATAAAAAGGGGGAGATGTGGAGAGCCGTGCCGCGAGCAATCGCTGTGGAGAGCCGTGTGTGCCGCGAGCAATCGCCATTATAAGATGGCACTGGCCTCCGCTGTGCCTAACTAGTAAACAAGCCTTGTACGCAGGTGCGAGAGTGAACTCACTCCTAGTCACTGCCCATTCTCGGGGCGTAATAGTGGGGTGATGGGCGAGCAACGAATCAGGAGCTGTCAGGCCACATCAGGTGCTGAAACGTCATGGCTGAGGGCTATATAAGCCACTCCATTTTCTGGGGTCGGGTTCTTCCTGAGAAGTAAGCAATAAAGACTTGCCGCAGAAGATTCCGGTTGTCCTGAGTGTGTTCTTGCCGGTGGAGACAAAAGCTCGGGATACCAATGCTTTAATTTTTAATGTTCAAATACGCTTCCATCTGCTTGCCAAAATAGCTATGCATGAGGACAGATAACAGCAAAGCAACGAATCTTATAACTCACATTGAAACTCAAGTCCAGTGGTCCATTTTATTTCAAATTCAGTGTAGAAAATGATGCTTCAGTTACATAATGAAAACTGCAATAGTGCAGGCAGATTCTGTATGAGTGTCCTGTGGTAAGAGAAAAAGAGCTCATTGTATGGCTTCAGCTCAGTTTCCACAAGTAACTAAGTGACTTGGAGAAAATGGTTGTCCCTTTCAGAACCTCGTTGTCCCCATCTGCAAAGTCAGGGTAACGATTTTGAGGTTACAGGAACAATATGTCTTTGAGGAGTTAAGGAGTAGTGTGTAAGAACTGCACATATTAGGTGCTCAATAAATCCTGTGAGGAAAACTAGCCCAGTACCTGGGTGAAGGAGGCACACAACATAAAACAAGTCATTTCTTAAATATCTATCTGAAATAGTTTCTCACATTACCATCCAGTTCTAATCTAAACCTATAATGAACTCTAAGAGGGTAAACCAGATTAAATGAAATAGAAAATCAAATGAATATACAAAATTATATAAAAGAAGAAATTCTTAAGACTATGTGAGTTTTGGCAAAATTGAATTTATCTAGCAGAGCTCAAAACCTAGCCAACAGAAGCAGCACAGACAACTTCCCCTTTCATTTCCTGGCTGGGCCCTTTGGCATTCCTGTCTACTGGCACCTGGATCCAAGGATTTATCAATCTCTGATTCCACAACTCTGGCATCTGCACAGGTGGCGGTCTGTTCTCTCACCAGGAAGCACATGGAGAGCTGGCTGGCTGGTGGGCTTTGATGCCCACACTGAGGACTATTAGTCAATTAGCAACTGCAAACAATGCTAGAACTCCCATTCTCTCATTTTATATTCATTGGCTAGAACTCTCTTCAAGATAGTATTTCTTCTGTCTATGTTATATAACCTAACACTATAGCATGCCCACTGAAGAACACAAGCAGAATGTAGAGCTTGAGTCTCCTGGCATGATAGGTATTACTACAAATTGACGAATTCGAGCAAATCTTTGATGATTCAGGCTGCCATTAAAATCAGATTCCTCCCGAGTTCCTAGAGCAGCCTCTCAGTGTTTTATGGCAGCGGCTAATACTTCATGGTCCTTTTATTCCTCTCTCAAGTCACTAATTGGACTTGGCTAGCAATGCTAATCCTTACTAACAGTACCTCGATAAAACATTTATGGACCCGGACTATATTTGTTTTCGCCAAAGAAAATGGTAAGTCTTACAGACACAGAAAACACAGTATCAAAAGCTTTGTCTAAGTTGTACTCACAAAAAACCTAAAAATGCCCATAATAAACTTCCTTTACTGTAAGTAAACAACCTTTAAGAAGTAGAAATACAAGCCAGCCAGCCAGCCAGCAGAGGGAGTACAAGCTACCTTATGAACACAACCTCCCAAGGTCTGTTTGGCTATTGGGAAAGTCCCTGATAATATTTGGGGAAGGAAGATACCTAGAACAAGACAGGACAGATCTGTGCTACACTGTTGTCTGTTGAATGCAAAGAGCTACCCAATTCTTAAGGAAGGATGAGCCCAGGATGGGAAGAAGTGAGTGCCTGCTTCTTCAGCATCTCACCTCACCCCCAAACCCAAGACCATATCACAGTCCAGAGCTGTCTTGGATGATTTAGAAAGTGAGCAATAGAACTGCTCATTTCTCACAAACCAATTAAATTGAGACACCCAGAGGTTACAAGGCTTCCCCAAAGTTATATGAATTGGAAGGTAGAGATGAAACAGTCATCTTCTCACGGCACCTTAGTCAATGCCAAACTTCACTAAGGAAAGAGGACAAAAAGCATTTGGTAGTTTGTCTGCTTCTCTTCAGCGAATAATGACTCAGTGAGATGATCAGCATAGAGCACCGGAGCACACCCTGAGCTCTGTACGGGATTTCCTCCCGGGTTGGTGCTTTAATTTCCAATCAGTCTGATTCAATAACATATGGTTGTCAGGGCAATTGTTCGCTCTAGCAGTTTCTTGTCTCAACCCCACAGCTCACAGAGTATGGCATTCAGGATCAGAGGCAAGGGTTTGGGGTTAGGCCTTTCTGTGTTTGCACAATGGGACAAGTCAATATCTCTCCCGTATCAGTGAGCTCTGGACTAAACTGATCTAGCAAGTGTTGTGGAAAAATGACAATGGACAATATTTTTAAGCTGCAGTGTATTCTGAATTCCACTCACACAGTACTGCGGGAGGCTTGACCCATCCTCAGTAAGCATGCCACAGCTCCTGCTTTCTGCAACAGATATGTGCATTTCTCAGGGATGACAACAACTACAGAGAAAGCCAGCTTGGGGGGTGGGTAGAGATTCATTCCTGGGGGTCTTTGAGGCAGATTCTTTCTTCTCGTTTTGCCTGTATCTCTTAGAAAATGTAAGATGAAGCAGCGCTGGAAAGTCCAAATTGATCCACAGTCAATGGACTCAGGGTTGCGCATCAAATTCAAAACACACTTTGGGGCATGTGGGACAACATCCAGCTTTCCCAAAAGCTGATGACAATGGAGGAAAAGGTCTGTGAAGATTCCGTCATCATCTCGACAAGATTTAAATTGATGTGGAGATAAACTGCTTTTTGTTTTAAATGGTGAAAACATTTTCCCTGGAGATACAGGTTGAATAATAAGGGCTTCTCAATGGTGCCCATAAATGAACAAGTTCTGCTCTGGCTGTCAGTGAGCTTAATGGGCACAGGTTGTCACTCGAATGTTCTTGGCCTTTATTCTGTGAATCTACTCCATCCCACAACCAACACCAGGCCAACAGCCTTTAAGTCAAGGGCAAGGCTTTCATCATTCCTGAGTGGGCTGAGACACCAAGTCAGCTGAGTTCATTTAGCCCAGTGGGGTACTGAGTCAATGAAGTCAAAGCTATTGACTCAATCTTTATTCAAACTCGCTACCCCCATTCTCCTATGTGTTAACTAAATGCATCCCCATTGACCATATCCTGACTGGCACTGTAAATCCATTAGCTACTAGAAAAAAAGGGTAGGTTGGATACAGATGGAGACAGACTGACTGTCCTGAAATCCTATCTCTGGCATTCTATAGCTCTGTGAACTTGGAAAGATTACTTAATTTCCTTGGTAATTCCATTTCCTCGTCATAAAATAAGACTTAAGCCTTCCGGTTGGTGCCAGCACTGGGTCACCTTGGGCCCGGAGTTGGCGGACACCCCCAAGGTCCCCTAGAGGACTCTACACTCGATCTTAGGACCACCGGTGAATGGAACACAACTTCTGTTCCAATCCAATTGCGTGGGACCTGAGACAGCATTAGAGAAACAGAAACCCGACCTGACCAGGGTCACAAATCCCTTCTGGTGGGTGCCAGCACTTGGTCACCTGGGCGCAGAGTCGGCAGACACCCCAAGGTCCCTAGAGGACAGCTTCTGAGACAGACCCCATTTCGGGCTCCAGACATCCCAGCACCTTCCCTGCAAGAGGAGAGGTGTCCTCCTTACCCTGGAGGGCTTTGCCGGAGCACCTGGGTGAGCAATCTTGGTTCCAGGATCCCCGAGAGACTAGTCTGTGCAGGTGAGAGTGTGGAATACAGAAGCTAACAATTTCTGTCACAGGTCGAAGCAACACAGATTCTGGGGCAGGTCCTGTTTCCGACCTTCAGCTTCTGCCAGGAGGGAGATCCGAATGCCAGGTATCTGTGCACCTTCCCTTTAAGAGGAGAGCTTGCCTGCAGAGAGTGCTCTGACCACTGAAACTCAGAGGAGAGAGCTAGTCTCCTATGTCTGCTGATAGAGCCTAACAGAATCATGAGAGAAACAATCTCTAACCAGAGACAACAATAACAACTAACTCCAGAGATTACAAGATGGTGAAAGGCAGACGTAAGAATCTTACTAACAGAAACCAAAACCACTCACTATCATAAGAACCCAGCACTCCCACCTCGTCCAGTCCTGGGCACCCCAACACACCCGAAAAGCTAGTCCCAGATTTAAAAGCATATCTCATGATGATGGTAGAGGATATCAAGAAGGACTTTAATAACTCACTTAAAGAAATACAGGAGAACACTGCTAAAGAGTTACAAGTCCTTAAAGAAAAAGAGGAAAACACATCCAAACAGGTGATGGAAATGAACAAAACCATACTAGACCTAAAAAGGGAAGTGGACACAATAAAGAAAACCCAAAGTGAGGCAACGCTGGAGATAGAAAACCTAGGAAAGAAATCTGGAACCATAGATGCGAGCATCAGCAATAGAATACAAGAGATGGAAGAGAGAATATCAAGTGCAGAAGATTCCATAGAGAAAATCAGCACAATCGTCAAAGACAATGTAAAAGGAATAAAGATCCCAACTCAAAATATTCAGGAAATCTAGGACACAATGAGAAGACCAAACCTATGGATAATAGTAGTAGATGAGAATGAAGATTTTCAACTTAAAAGGCCAGCAAATATCTTCAACAAAATTATAGAAGAAAACTTCCCAAACCTAAAGAAAGAGATGCCCTTAAACATACAAGAAGCCTACAGAACTCCAAATAAACTGGAGCAAAAAAGAAATTCCTCCCGACACATAATAACAGAAGAGCAAATGCACTAAATAAAGAGAGAATATTAAAAGCAGTAAGGGAATGGGGTCAAGTAACATATAAATGCAGGCCTATCAGAATTACACCAGACTTTTCACCAGAGACTATGAAAGCCAGAAGAGCCTGGACAGATATTATACAGACACTAAGAGAACACAAATGCCAGCCCAGGCTACTATACGCAGCCAAACTTTCAATTACCATAGATGGAGAAACCAAAGTATTCCATGACAAAACCAAATTAACACATTATCTTTCCACAAATCCAGCCATTCAAAGGATAATAACAGAAAAAAAACCAATACAAGGACGGAAACCACGCCCTAGAAAAAGCAAGAAAGTAATCCTTCAACAAACCTAAAAGAAAACAGCCACAAGAACAGAATGCCCACTCTAACAACAAAAATAATAGGAAGCAACAATTACTTTTCCTTAATATCTCTTAATATCAATGGACTCAATTCCTCAATAAAAGACATAGACTAACAGACTGGTTACACAAACAGGACCCAACATTTTGCTGCTTACAGGAAACCCATCTCAGGGAAAAAGACAGACACTACCTCAGAATGAAAGGATGGAAAACTATTTTGCAAGCAAATGGTCTGAAGAAACAAGCTGGAGTAGCCATTCTAATATCGAATAAAATAGACTTTCAACCCAAAGTCATCAAAAAAGACAAGGAGGGGCACTTCATACTCATCAAAGGTAAAAATCCTCCAAGAGGAACTCTCAATTCTGAATATCTATGTTTCAAATGCAAGGGCAGCCACATTCATTAAAGAAACTTTAGTAAAATTCAAAGCATACATTGCTCCTCAAACAATAATAGTGGAAGACTTCAATACACCACTTTCATCAATGGACATATTGTGGAAACAGAAACTAAACAGGGACACAGTGAAACTAACAGAAGTTATGAAACAAATGGATTTAACAGATATCTACAGAACATTTTATCCTAAAACAAAAGGATATACCATCTTCTCAGCACCTCATGGTACCTTCTTCAAAATTGACCATATAATTGGTCACAAAACAGGCCTCAACCGATACAAAAATAATGAAATTGTCCCGTGCATCCTATCAGATCACCATGGACTAATGCTGATCTTCAATAACAACATAAATTATAGAAAGCCAACATTCACGTGGAAACTGAACAACACTCTTCTCAATGATACCTTGCTCAAGGAAGGAATAAAGAAAGAAATTAAAGACTTTTTACAGTTTTAGTGTTTATAGAAAATGAAGCCACAACATACCCAAACTTATGGGACACAATGAAAACATTTCTAAGAGGAAAACTCATAGCTCTGAGTGCCTCCAAAAATAAATTAGAGGGAGCACACACAAGCAGCTTGACAACACACCTTAAAGCTCTAGAACAACAGGAAGCAAATTCACCCAAGAGGAGTAGACTACAGGAAATAATCAAACTCAAGGGTGAAATCAACCAAGCGGAAACAAGAACTATTCAAAGAATCAACCAAACGAGGAGCTGGTTCTTTGAGAAAATCAACAAGATAGATAAACCCTGAGCCAGACTCACTAGAGGGCACAGGGACAGCATCCTAAATAACAAAATCAGAAATGAAAAGGGAGACATAACAGCAGATTCTGAGGAAATACAAAACACCATTAGATCCTTCTACAAAAGGCTATTCTCAACAAAAGTGGAAAACCTCGATGAAATGGACAAATTTCTAGACAGATATCAGGTACTAAAGTTAAACCAGGATCAGGTTAATGATCTAAACAATCCTCTATCCCCTAAAGAAATAGAAGCAGTCATTAATAGTCTCCCAACTAAAAAAAAGCCCAGAACCAGATGGGCTTAGTGCAGAGTTCTACCAGACCTTCAAAGAAGATCTAGTTCCAGTTTTTGACAAACTATTCCACAAAATAGAAGCAGAAGGTACTCAACCCAATTCATTCTTTGAAGCCACAATTACTCTGATACCTAAACCACAGAAAGACCCAACAAAGACCAAGAACTTCAGACCAATTTCCTGTATGAATATGGATGCTAAAATCCTCAATAAAATTCTCGCTAACCGAATCCAAGAACACATCAAAACAATCATCCATCCTGACCAAGTAGGTTTCATTCCAGGGATGCAGGGATGGTTTAATATACAGAAATCCACCAACGTAATCCACTATATAAACAAACTCAAAGACCAAAACCACATGATCATCTCGTTTGATGTGGAGAAAACATTTGACAAAATCCAACACCCATTCATGATAAATGTCTTGGAAAGATCAGGAATTCAGGGCCATACCTAACCATGATAAAAGCAATCTACAGCAAACTGGTAGCCAACATCAAAGTAAATGGCAAGAAGATGGAAGCATTCCCACTAAAATCAGGCACTAGACAAGGCTGCCCACTTTTTCCCTACCTATTCAACATTGTCCTTGAAGTCCTAGCCAGAGCAATTCGACAACAAAAGGAGATTAAGGGAATATAAATTGGAAAGGAAGAAGTCAAAATATCACTTTTTACAGATGATATGATAGTATATATAAGTGACCCTAAAAATTCCACCAGAGAACTCCTAAACCTGATAAACAGCTTCAGTGAAGTAGCTGGATATAAAATTAACTCAAACAAGTCAATGTCCTTTCTCTACACAAAGAATAAACAGGCTGAGAAAGAAATTAGGGAAACAACACCCTCCTCAATAGTCACAAATAATATAAAATACCTTGGCGTGACTATAACTAAGGAAGTGAAAGATCTGTATGATAAGAACTTTAAGTCTTTGAAGAAAGAAATTAAAGAAGATCTCAGAAGATGGAAAGATCTCCCATGCTCATGGATTGGTAGTATTAATATAGTAAAAATGGCTATCTTGCCAAAAGCAATCTACAGATTCAATGCAATCCCCATCAAAATTCCAACTCAATTCTTCAACGAATTAGAAAGGGCAATCTGCAATTTCATCTGGAATAACAAAAAACCTAGGATAGCAAAAACTCTTCTCAAGGATAAAAGAACCTCTGGTGGAATCACCATGCCTGACCTAAAGCAACTGTGATAAAAACTGTATGGTACTGATATAGCGATAGACAAGTAGACCAATGGAATAGAATTGAAGACCCAGAAATGAATCGACACACCTATGGTCACTTGATCTTTGACAAGGGAGATAAAACCATCAAGTGGAAAAAAGACAGCATTTTCAACAAAATGGTGCTGGCACAACTGGTGGTTATCATGTAGAGGAATGCGAATTGATCCAATCCTATCTCCTTGTACTAAGGTCAAATCTAAGTGGATCAAGGATCTCCACATAAAACCAGAGACAGTGAAACTTATAGAGGAGAAAGTGGGGAAAAGCCTCGAAGACATGGGGGCAGGGGAAAAATTCCTGAATAGAACAGCAATGGCTTGTGCTGTAAGATCCAGAATCGACAAATGGGACCTCATAAAATTGTAAAGCTTCTGTAAGGCAAAAGACACCGTCAATAAGACAAACAGGCCACCAACAGATTGGGAAGGTATCTTTACCTATCCTAAATCAGATAGGGGAATAATATCCAATACATATAAAGAACTCAAGAAGGTGGACTTCAAAAAAATCAAATAACCCCATTAAAAAATGGGGCTCAGATCTTAACAAAGAATTCTCACCTGAGGAATACCGAATGGCTGAGAAGCACCTGAAAAAATGTTCAACATCCTTAATCATCAGGGAAATGCAAATCAAAACAACCCTGAGATTCCATCTCACACCAGTCAGAATGGCTAAGATCAAAAATTCAGGTGACAGCAGATGCTGGCAGGGATGTGGAGAAAGAGGAACACTCCTCCATTGTTGGTGGGATTGCAAGCTTGTACAACCACTCTGGAAATCAGTCTGGCGTTTCTTCAGTAAATTGGACTTAGTACTACTGGAGGATCCCACAATACCTCTCCTGGGCATATATGCAGATTTTCCAACAGGTAAGGACACATGCTCCACTATGTTCATAGCAGCTTTATTTATAATAGCCAGTAGCTGGAAAGAACCCAGATTCTCCTCAACAGAGGAATGGATATAGAAAATGTGGTACATTTACACAATGGAGTACTACTCAGCTATTAAAAAGAATGAATTTATGAAATTCCTAGGCAAATGGATGGACCTGGAGCGCATCATCCTGAGTGAGGCAACCCAATCACAAAAGAACTCACATGATACGTACTCACTGATAAGTGCATATTAGCCCAGATACTTAGAATACCCAAGATATAAGATACAATTTGTGAAACTCATGAAACTCCAGAAGAAGGAAGACCAAAAATGGACACTTTGCCCTTCTTAGAATTGGGCAACAAACACCCATGGAAGGACTTACAGAGACAAAGTTTGGAGCTGAAACGAAAGGACGGACCATCTAGAGACTGCCATATCTGGGGATCCATCCCATAATCAGCCTCCAAACACTGACACCATTGCATACAGTAGCAAGATTTTGCTGAAAGGACCTAGATATAGCTGTCTCTTGTGAGACTATGTCGGGGCCTAGGAAACACAGAAGTGGATACTCACAGTTAGCTATTGGATGGATCACAGGGCCCCCAATGGAGGAGCTAGAGAAAGTACCCAAGGAGCTAAAGAGATCTGCAACCCTATAGGTGGAACAACAATATGAACTAACCAGCATTCCCTGGACCTTGTATCTCTAGCTGCATATGTAGCAGAAGTTGGCCTAGTTGGCCATCAGTGGAAAGAGAGGCCCATTGGTCATGCAAACTTTATATGCCTCAGTATAGGGGAATGCCAGGGCCAAGAAGTGGGAGTGGGTGGGTAGGGGAGTGGGGTGGGAGGGTATGGGGGACTTTTGGGATAGCACTGGAAATGTAAATGAAGAAGATACCTAATAAAAAAATTAAAAAAAATAAGACTTAATATAGCCACTACTTCTGGGATTTAATATGATTTAATAAAACTATCCATTAAATTGTTTCCCATGGTAGCCACACACACACACACAAACTTAATAGATGTTAATTTTATTACAATTTATTGCTATAGATATTGTTGCCTTCATTACTATTGCCAGGAAGTGCAATATGAAGCCAGATGAAAACCATACTGAGAACCCCATATAACTGGGTATTTGTTGTGTGTTGGATTCCTTTGGGGTTGGTACGTGCTGGCTCTGAAACTCAGATCTCTAAGAGCATTGGCACATGTGAAATTAGCTTACCTTCATAAAAACACGAGGAAGACAGTGAAGCTTTTTGCTTTTCTCAAAGTCAATTCATGTACCACACAGTTAAATAGTCAACACAACTGGGTTGCAGGACCCCTGAGTGCCCACTGTGCTCTTTATCTGCTGAAGATGTCTAGTTGCAAAGCTAAAACAGATGTTTAAGTGTTCTTTGTAGAGTCAGTTGTGTTAGATGATGTTTGACTGGGGCACACATGTGAAGGAGTGTTTCCTAAAGTGAACACTGGTGAAAGACTAAGGCAGACTTGTAAAGGAACGTTTCACTGAATCAGGCACAGGAAAGAGATGTTCTGCTAAGGAAGCACGTGAAAGGACATGTGATGAAGGTTTCTTTGCTAACCACACGAATGTATTGGTCCACCTTACTTTGTGTAGTTTGTTGGGACTCTGCAAACACGCTGGTTGTATGCATGTGCCAAGACAAAGCACATGGAGGACACGTGATATTTGGAGGAAATAGAACTCCACAGAGTGATGGAGACAGAGCTTGGCTTGCTGGTACTGCTAGCTGTGCAATGCCTGTTCATTGATCTTCGCTTCCCTGAGAGAGGCACAGTCAAGGACTTCTCTTGCTGTCCCTCCTGGTACCTCCTGCTCACTCAAGCCAAGGCAGAGGCCTGGTTGTCTCTGACAGATAGTGCCACCATTGCTGATTCATGTTTGCTATGCTGACTCTACTGAACTGGACTATTGATGTATCTGTGTTTTCAAGTCGATCGAGCTGCCCCTGAAAATCTGGGAACTGAATTGCTGATTTCCAGATAACACAGATGGTAGTTGCTCCAGGTAGTCTTTCAAAACAGATCCACTCCCTGCCCTATCCTTTCTTTCCCTCAACTTCTGGTGGGTGGTGGGCTAAAAAGGAGGTTAAAGCATCTAAGAACCATCATTAAAAATAAGGTTTGAAAAAAACTAAAGCTAAAAATTTTTCACAAAATTCAAGGCATGAAAACAATGGTCATTTCCTTAGCCGATTGTGGCCATTTTGTCTTTTCCAGTCAAGAGAAAATGAGAGCTAGATTAAAACTGTTTCTATTTTGCTTTCTTTTCTTTTTTATTTCACAAAATAAAATACACTTCTAACTTTATATTGGGAAAATCAAACAAATGATGGAATAATTTCTTGGTCAAGAGCTGTAGGAGGTGGTTCTGATGCTGTCCTGTTCCCCAGTTGGTTCTTGATCTGTCAGTAAAGAAAGCCATGGGCCAATTGCTGGGTAGAAGAGACAGGTAGGACTTCCAGGTCCCTGGAAGAGGCAAGGAAATGCAAGGGAGGAGAGGAGGAGAGGAGGAGAGGAGGAGTTTCTGCTATGCTTTGGGGGAAGAAGAAGCCAACAGTCATGTGAGGTCTCAGGAGGAGGTGGGGCTTGGTGGGACTAGCCACTGAAGTTTAGGGCAGGTGGGAACAGAGAAGATAAAAATATTATTAAGGACATGCTTTTCTAGGTTGGAGATAGTAACACCCAGCAATTGTGTCCTAAAGCAAGTTGAAAAGGAGCAAACTGTGTATGTGTCTTTTAGCTATGGATTCAAGGCAAGCTGAGAGGGGGCTAGTAACACAGCCACTTTCCCAGAGTAAAGGCCTTAGCATAAAAGTACATACAACAAAGATGAATACCAATCAATGTCTATTTCTGAATGTCAAATGCCCATTTACACAGCCTAAATGCAGCCAGCAGTTATTTTTCTCTCTCTAACTTGAGTGTGGAACCTCACTGAGCAAAGCTTAACATACATGGAAAGAGACAAGAGTCCAACTATTTCTATACACTTGAGCAAAAGTAACAACAACAACAACAACAACTGAAGTGGGGCAGTGATTATTAGTTTAACTTAAAATGTAGCTTTCTGCCCTCCCCTTGTCTCCATATCCCAGGCCAAAGCTCCAGCAGAGGCTCCCTGCTACACCATCTTACACAGAGGCCATCTTACACAGAACCCTAGGTAAGACCCACCAGCCCACAGATGTGCAACACTTCCTCAGAGCCTGCCCAGCTTTTCCCAACAGCACCCCTACCTTGTCTCCATATCCTGTCCTATAACTCCAGCAGAATCAGGAAATAAGCAAACTGAGGTCTGAAATCAATAAAATAGAAACAAAGACAAGATAGAGAATCAATGAAGCAAAGAGTTGGTTCTTTGAGAAATGCAATTAGACAAACCTTTATCCAAACTAACTAAACGGCAGAGAAAGAATATCTAAACTAACAAAACCAAAAATGACAGACACCAAGGAAATCCAAAGAATCATTTAGTCATACTTAAAAAACCCATACTCCACAAAATTGGAATATTTAAAAGGATATTCTATTTATTTATTTATTCATTTATTTATTTATTTATTCGTAAGAACACTGTAGCTGACTTCAGATACTCCAGAAAAGGGTGTCTACAAAATTGGAATATTTAAAAGGATGGGTAATTTTCTATTTATTTATTTATTTATTTATTTATTTATTTATTTATATGTAAGTACACTGTAGCTGACTTCAGACACTCCAGAAAAGGGTGTCCACAAAATTGGAATATTTAAAAGGATGGGTAATTATTTATTTATTTATTTATTTATTTATTTATTTATTTATTTATTTATTTATATGTAAGTACATTGTAGCTGACTTCAGACACTCCAGAAAAGGGTGTCAGATTTCATTATGGATGGTTGTGAGCCACCATATGATTTCTGGGATTTGAACTCATGACCTTTGGAAGAGTAGTCAGTGCTTTTACCTGCTGAGCCATCTCACCAGCCTGTAATTTTCTTAATAGATGCCACTTACCAAAGTTAAATCAAGATCAAATTAAAAAATGTAAATAGACCTATAACACATAAGAAAATAAAATCAGTCAGTTCAGGGCCAGTTGTTTTAGCACAAAATTCTACCAGACTTTCAAAGATCTGATGTCAACACACCACAAATTATTCCACAAAAATAGAAACAGAAGGAATATTGCCAAATTCATTTTATGAAAACAGTCACCTGATAACCTGTGCCACACAAACACTTCACAAAGAAAGAAAATTACAAACAAATTTCCCTCATGAACATAGATGCTAAAATACTCAATAAAATACTCACAAACTAAATCCAAGAACACATCTAAATGATCATCTACCATGATCAAGTAGGCTTTCATCCCAGAGATGCTGGGATGGTTCAATATACAAAATCTGTCAGTGTAATCCACCATATAAACAAACTGAGAGAAAAGAAAAGAAAAGAAAAGAAAAGAAAAGAAAAGAAAAGAAAGAGAAGAGAAGACATGGCCATCTCATTAGATGCTGAAAAACCTTCGACAAAATACAATACACCTTCATGATAAAAGGCTTAGGAAAGAAGGAGGAAAGGAAGGATGGAAGGAAGGATTTAGTTGATTCCTAATGGTACTTTGCTGTACTTGTAGACTGGAGCTTAGCTTAATCATCATCAGAGAGGCTGCATGCATCAACTCATGGGAACAAATGTAGAGACCCACAGCCAAACATTAGGTGGAGCTCAGGAATTCCTGAGAAGTGGGGATTAAAGGATTTTTGGAGCCAGAGGGGTCAAGAACACTATAAGAGAAACCACACAACCAACTATCCTGGGCTTAATGGGCTGGTAACTTTCCTGGGATAATGGGGTGGTTCCTGATTAATATCCCTATTTTCCTCATAAATAGAAGGCAAACTTACTCTGAGTGGTAAGCATGACAGAGAGGCTGGGTATATGGAAGATGCACAATGGCTACTTCGGGATGCATGCTGGAAAACTATTATGAAAGTGTGTTTGGATTCTTGACATGTTGAGTGCCCAAATAAGGTTTGTGTGTACAGACCTTAAAAAGGGAGCCGAGGGGCTGGTGAGATGGCTCAGTGGGTAAGAGCACCCGACTGCTCTTCCGAAGGTCAGGAGTTCAAATCCCAGCAACCACATGGTGGCTCACAACCATCCGTAACGAGATCTGACTCCCTCTTCTGGAGTGTCTGAAGACAGCTACAGTGTACTTAGATAATAATAAATAAATAAATCTTAAAAAAAAAAAAAGGGAGCCGAGTTACACAGTCAGTTGTTTTTCTCTGCTATTCCATTTGTTCAGATTTAGGCACAGAGTAAGCAGCCCAGCAGGCTTGGCCCAGGTAATGATCTAAGTCTAGCCAAGAAATACAGATGAAGAATAAAAACAGATATAAGATCAAATACATTGAAATATCAACTTTTCTAAGCAGTTCCTCTGAGTCAGTGAGTGGGTTCAGGTGCTTGTCAGCAAGCCTTGCAATCTGAGTTTAATCCCTTGGATCCATGGTTGAAGGAGAGAACTGACTTCTGAAAGTTTTCGTCTTACTTCCCTGCATGTGCTGTGGCACAGGTGCCTACATAGCATACATAAAATAAGTAAAACAAATTTAAAAAATAATTAGTCAGTCAATTGATGGTCTGGGGAGATGGCACGGGGCATAAAGAGCTTGTTCCTCAAGTATGAAATATGGTCCCCAGAAGCTATATTAAAAGCCAGGCATGATGATCCACGGTTATGATTTCATATGGTTGGGAGACAGAGATTACAGAGATGAGGATCTCAGGGACTTGAGGACCATCTGAGACACTTAGTGAACTCCACAGTCAATGAAAGGCCACATCGCAAAAAAAAAAAAAAAAAAAAAAAAAGTGATTTCACATGTTCTCCCTCATTTATGGACTCTTCTTTGAATCTTTACATTTGGTTGCTTAACTTGGAATATGGGAGCCAGGAAACTAGAAAATGGCCATTGTCATGGAGGAAACGAGTGCTTAAGGAAGGGAGATACTGGTCATAGAAGGAGGAAAAGGGAATAAAAAGGGAGAAACCTTAACTGGGGTGGAGGACGGGAGGGTAGAGCAAAGGAATGGGTAGGGTAACTAATGAAGGATGCTTGAAAAATCCACATGAAAACATACTCCTCCCAAGTTTTACACGTGTGTGTGTGTGTGTGTGTGTAGAGACAGAGAGACAGAGACAGAGAAACAAAGACAGAGAGAGACAGAGACACAGAGAAACAGAGACAGAGAGAGACAGAGACAGAGAGAAGCAGAGTCATGATATATGGGTGCAGGATAAAGCACCTCCCAGAAGCTATAGTTACCTAACAAATATTCCTCCAGGTTCTTAGTAAGGGGCTACTCAGATTATTTTCCAAAGCAATATAGGCTATTTCCACTGCTCTTGTTCATCCTTCAGAGCTTGACGGTAAGATCCTTCTGCTAAAGACATCTGATACTTGTATCACACACACAGAGCTCAAGCTCATGCTGATGTGGGAGCTTTCCTCTCACTGGCTGGTTTACCCACTGTCAGAGGTGCTCTGCATACTGCTGTGAAAGAAAACTCAGCAACAGTCTTAACCCACTTTGAAACATGTGAGCTACAGTAATGATTTGCCAGGCAAGATACGCCATTAGTGCAATAGTGGCTTGAATATTATGTGTGTCGCCAACAGATTTCCAGTTGGATTTAAAGCTCACTCTACAAGAGAATACTCATGCTAGTATTCTAAACTTAGCTAAGATTTAGTAGCTGAAGAAGCCATAGTCCCTAGAAGTAAACCCACTACTATTACTTTGATAAAGGTACACAGAATTAAAATGCCTTCTAAATAATTATCCTTAAGTACAAAGACTAGTACAGCTCTCATCCTCCGTAAGAGTAGCTTCATTTGATACAAAGACTCACTATTGGTCAATGTGCAGAAATAATCTACTGTGGAGTGTTTGTCCCTAAATGGGACATACGCCTTTCATACTCCTGCCTCTCAAGACTCAGGGAACACCATGGGAGAAGGGGTAGGATGACTGTAAGGGCCAGATGTCAAGATGGACAACTATGAAATATGCTCTGGATATAGGAAAGCCATTAGACCCCTGAACTCACACAACTTGTGTTTGCCTACAAATATCTGCAAATCAAGCTGATCAACATTCCAGCATGAATGAGGGAGGGACCCATGAGGACCCACCCCTAACTACCACCTATTGGAGTTGATGGTTGCTGTGGAGGAAAGAATCCACTTTGTTTTCTGTTTTTGTTTTTTGTTTGCTTGTTTGTTTGTTTTCAGAAGTATGGCACCTCATAAGTTACCTATGCTCCTCCAGCAGACGACCCTGTATCTATGTGCACATGGGCAGCATGAATTGGGTCATAAAGAAGAAGAGGAGAAGGAGAAATTATAGATGAAGGAGCAGGATATTCCAGGAGAAGTCAGAAAAAAAAAAGACTTGGGATGGATACAGTCAAAATACATAGTCATAATACATAAATGTATAAAACTCTGAGAGTAAAAATTAATTTTTTAAAGGTGAAGAGAGAAAGACACCTAATGTTTATCTCTGGCCTGAACATGCGCAAGCCTGTGGTATGTGCGTGCATGAGCTTGTGCGCTTTAAGACTCTTAAAACCCTAATAGTTTACAGAAGAAACTGAAACCATTAAAAAAACAAAACAAAACAAACAAACAAAAACTCTAAAGACAAAAAATTTTAAAAATCCTTAAAAAAAAACTGAAAACATCCTGAAAACCCTAAAAAACTTTAAAAAGTAAATCTTGAAGATTTAAAACATCAACAAAAAAAAAAACTAAAAAAAACTATAAAATTCCAAAAAAAGAACCTAAAAAAACCTAAAACCCTAAAAAATTATCCCAAAATTCTAAAAATAAAAAAAATTCTAGAACCCTAAAAAGACCGAGAAAAACCATAAACCCATAAAAAAACCTAAAGCCTTAAAAAAAAAAAACACATAAAACCTAAAAAAATCCTGAAATCTTTTTAAAACCCTAAAAGACCCTAAAACCCCAAAGTACCTAAAAATCTAGAAGAAATTAACAACCATCAAAAAACCCTAAAAATAAACCTCAAAAAACCTAAGACCCTAAAACACAAAAAAACCTAAAAATTTTTTAAACCCATAAAATAAAATAAAACCCTACACAAAATTCCTAAGGCCTTCAAAAAACACCCCAAATAACCTAAACACGCTAAAATACTTAAAACAGCCTAAACAAAACCTAAAATCTTAAAAAAAGAAAACCCTAAGAAAACTCTATAATCTTTAAAAAACATTAAAAGGTCCCTAAAAAGCTAAAAAGAAAAAACAAAAAACAAAAACCCTAAAATACTTTCTTGTTGTTTGTTTGGTTTTTTTGCTTGTTTGTTTGTTTATTGGTTTATTGTTTTTCGAGACAGGGTTTCTCTGTGTAGTTCTGGCTGTCCTGGAACTCACTCTGTAGACCAGGCTGACCTCCAACTCAGAAATCTGCCTGCCTCTGCCTCCCAACTGCTGGGATTAAAGGCGTGGGCCACAATCCCCCAGCGACTCTAAAATACTTAATAAACACTTTATAAAAAACCCTAGAATTCTAAAAAAAAAAAAACCAAAACAAAACAAAACAAAAAAAACCAAAAACCAGGAACTCTAATAAGACCCTAAAAATATTCGAAAACCCTAAAAAATGCCCTAAAATTCTATAAAACCTCAAGAACCCTAAAAAGACCCTAAAAATTATAAAACCTTAAAAAAAAAAAAACCCTGTGGCGTTAAAAGATCGCCCAAAACACTGAGAAACCCCAAAATCATTTTCAAATGAAAGGACCCTTAAAAAAATCCTAAAATCCTTAATAAAAACTTTAAAAACCCTAAAAAAAAAACCCTAAAATTCTAAAAAAACCCTCAAGAAGTCCAAATTTTCTTTAAAAAACACTAAAACCCTAAAACAACCTAAAATGATAAAAAAAATCTCTAGAACCCTAAAAAGATACTAAAAAACCCTACAACCCCCAAAAGCCTATAATATTAAGAAAACAATCCTTCTAGAACCCTAAAAATCCCTAAAACTTTTTAAAAAAAGTAGATACCAAAAATTAAAAAAAAAACGTAAAAACATAAAATTCTTTTAAAAAACATAAATGATCTCTAAATTACCAATACACCCTAAAATCCTTTAAGAAAAATCCCTAAAACACTAAAAAAACCCTATAATTCTGAAAAACTGAAGAACATAAAGAGACCCAAAAAAATCCCTAAAACCATATAAAAACTAAAATCTTTAAAAAAAAACCTAAAAATACATCAAAACCCTGAAACCCCCAAAACCCTAAAAACTCTAAAAAATACCTTCAAAACCTTTAAACCCTAAAGAAAAATGTGAATTTCTAAAGAGAATCCTAAACCCCTAAAAAAGTCTAAAATTCTAAAAAAAAAAAAAACCTCAAAAACCCTAAAGAGACTCTAAAACCCCTAATACTTTAAAAAAAGACCCCGAAACTGTTAAAAAAAAAAAAACTAAAAAAAGCACGTTAAAAAATCCTTTTAAAAAATCCTGAAAAGACCCTAAAAACCCTAAAAACTTACAAAAGAAAACCTTGAAGCTTTAAAAAAAATCAACAAAAACCCTAAAAAACACTATGAAATTCTTTTTAAAAAAGGACCTAAAGAACTTAAAACACTAAAAAAATTCCAAAAATTTAAAAAAACAAAAAAACCCCTGTAGAACCCTAAAAAGACTCAGAAAACACTAAAACCCTAAAGAAAAACCTAAATCATTAAAAAAAAAAACACATAAAACTTAAAAAAAATCCTAAAATCCTTTAAAAACCCTAAAAGTCCTTAAAACCCTAAAATATATTAAAATCTAGACGAAGAACCATCAAAAAACCCTAAAAATAAACCTCAAAAAAACCTAAGTCCCTAAAACACAAAAAACCCAAACATTTTTTTAAAACTATAAAACCCCCTAAAAACCCTACATAAAAACCCTAAGGCCTCCAAAAATCCCCAACAAAACCCTAAAATCGGCCTCCGGGGCTGGGCGGGGCGAGCAGCCCTCCGGCCTGCCTCCGGGAGGTTCTGGCCGTCCCCTCCATGGGTTCCGCCGCCAGGAGAAGGAGGGGACGAGGCAAGAGGTAGGCAGTAGCGAGCGGCGGGGCCTCCCGGGCCCGGAAGACATCGCTCTCTTCTTTGAGCTCCTGAGGGCTCTGCTGGGAGGCTCGGAAGCTGTGAGTGAAGGGACGGACTCTCCTTCTTCCTACCCTGCGTGCTGGGTCGGAGCAGCTACTTCCGGTCGGATGAGCGGCTTGACGCGAGGCACCCGCCGAGGTATTTCAACAATCCAAAGACAACGTCACACCTATGTAAGGACACAAGAAAGGTCAGGGAAACATCAGCAAATAGAAGTGTGAAGCCTGGTCAGCAAGATGAGCATTTCAGGAAGCAGCTGTGGAAGCCCTAATTCTGCAGATGTATCCAATGACTTCAAGGAACTCTGGACAAAACTGAAAGAGTACCATGATAAGGAAGTACAAGTTTTACAAGTCAAAGTAACCAAACTGAAAAAGGAACGAATTTTAGATGCACAGAGACTAGAAGAATTCTTCACCAAAAATCAACAGCTGAGAGACCAGCAGAAAGTCCTTCAGGAAACCATTAAGATTTTAGAAGATAGGTTAAGAGCAGGATTGTGTGATCGCTGTGCAGTAACTGAAGAGCATATGCACAAAAAGCAGCAGGAGTTTGAAAATATCCGACAGCTGAACCTTAAGCTTATTACAGAGCTGATGAATGAAAAGAATACTCTTCAAGAAGAAAACAAAAAGCTTTCTGAACAACTGCAGCAGAAAATGGAAAATGGTCAACAGGATCAAGTAGCTGAACTTGCATGTGAGGAAAACATTATTCCAGACTCACCAGTAACATCCTTTTCCTTTTCTGGCATTAACCGGCTACGAAGGAAGGAGAATCTCCATGTCCGATATGTGGAACAAACACTCGCTAAGTTGGAGCGCTCTCTATGTACAAATGAATTAAGAAAAATATCTAAGGATTCAGCTCCTGCACCAGTTAACTCTGAGGAACATGAAATTCTAGTAGCTGACACTTGTGATCCAAATCACTCACCACTGTCTAAAATATGTGAAACAAGTAGTTACCCCACTGAGAAGACATGTTGTAATCTAGACACTGTTGTTGCAGAGACACTTGGACTTAGTGGTCAAGAAGAATCTGAACCCCAAGGTCCCATGAGCCCTCTGGGAAATGAGCTCTAGCACTGTCTCAAAGAAGATCACAAAAAGCACCCTTTTATGGAATCTGGAAGAAGTAACGAAGATAGCTTAAGATTTTCAGACTCTGCTTCAAAGACACCTCCTCAAGAATTTCCTACTCGGGTGTCATCTCCAGTATTTGGAGCTACCTCTGCTGTGAAAACTCATTTGGGTTTGAATACAAGTTTCTCCCCCTCTCTCTTAGACAATGGGAAAAAAAAACCTTCTGAAGACAGCTCCCTTTAGCAACATTGCTGTTTCTAGATCAGAGAAAGTTAGATCCAAATCCGAGGATAATGCCCTTTTCAGACAACATAGTCTTGGGTCAGAAGTAAAGGTCATTAGCCAGTCATTTTCTAGTAAACAGATACTTACAAATAAAAATGTAAGTGACTCTGTAGATGAACAGTGTAGTGCTGACCACATGAATATTACTGTTACTGATAAATATTTGGTGCCTTTGAAATCACTGGGAGGCAAAGCATCCAAAAGGAAGAGAACTGAGGAGGAAAGTGAGCATGCAGTAAACTGCCCCCAGACCTGTTTTGATAAGGAAAATGCCCTTCCTTTCCCAATGGAGAATCAATTCTCCATGAATGGAGACCATGTGATGGATAAACCTCTGGACCTGTCAAATCGGTTTGCAGCCACTCAGCGTCAAGAGAAGAACCACGGAAACGAGACTTCTAAAAACAAACTTAAGCAAGCGACTATTTACGAGGCTTTGAAGCCCATTCCAAAGGGCTCCTCCTCAGGCCGTAAAGCCTTGAGTGGGGACTGCATGCTAGCCAAAGACGCTTCGGAGACATACTGTTTACAGCCGTGCATTCTCCAGTCCTCTAGTAAATTCTCTCCAGACCATAAAACACCATTACAGATAAAAGAAGAAAATCCTGTCTTCAAAACACCTCCATGTTCACAGGAAAGTTTGGAGACGGAGAATCTTTTTGGTGATGTGAAGGGTACTGGTTCTCTTGTGCCAACAAAAGTAAAGAACAGAGCAGTCCATGGAGGATGTGAGCTTGCATCAGTTCTTCAGTTAAATCCCTGTAGAGTTGCTAAAACAAAGGCTCTGCCAAGCAACCAAGATACGTCCTTTGAAAATATCCAGTGGAGTGTAGACCCAGGAGCAGACCTTTCTCAGTATAAGATGGATGTTACTGTAATAGATACAAAGGATAGCAGTCACTCACGATTAGGAGGAGAAACAGTGGACATGGACTGTACGTTGGTCAGTGAAACCGTGCTTTTAAAAATGAAGAAACAAGAGCAAAAAGAAAGAAGTCCAAATGGAGACATAAAAATGAATGATAGCCTAGAAGATATGTTTGATCGGACAACACATGAAGAATATGAGTCCTGTTTGGCAGAAGCTTTTCCCAGGAACCAGATGAGGAAGAACTGCCTGACATCACAAAGAAAACAAACATACACGGTGACAAACAAGATGGAGTCAAACAGAAAGCATTTGTGGGGCCATATTTTAAAGATAAGGAGAGAGAAACTAGCATACAGAATTTTCCTCATATTGAGGTAGTTCGGAAAAAAGAAGAGAGAAGGAAATTGCTTGGGCACACATGTAAAGAATGTGAAATTTATTATGCAGATTTGCCAGCAGAAGAAAGAGAAAAGAAGTTGGCTTCCTGCTCAAGACACCGATTTCGCTACATTCCACCCAACACACCAGAGAATTTCTGGGAAGTTGGTTTTCCTTCTACTCAGACGTGTCTGGAAAGAGGTTATATCAAGGAAGATCTCGATCTTAGTCCTCGTCCCAAAAGACCGCAGCCTTACAACTCGGTCTTTTCTCCAAAAGGCAAAGAGCAGAGGACCTAGACACTGGCGTGAAAGCAGGGGAGCAGGCCTTTTTGTGTTTCACTTAGTTATTTATAGTTAAAGTTGGAATAAACATTGATCTTTGATATTTTTTGATCTTCTATAAAATGATTTATAAATGAGTTTTCTATTAAAAATGTTTTAAATGGCATATACCAACCATACAAATAAAAAAAAAACCCTAAAATCTCTAAAATACTTAAAATACCCTAAAAGAAACCTAAAACCTTAAAAAAAGAACCCCCCCAAACCCTAGTATCTTTAAACAAACACTAAAAGATCCCTAAAAAGCTAAAAAACAAAACAAAAAAACCTCAAAAACAAAAACAAAAAAACCCTCTAAATTACTTTTTTTTTTGGATTTGGAGACAGGGTTTCTCTGTTGTAGCCCTGGCTGTCCTGGAACTCACTCTGTAGCCCAGGCTGGTCTCAAACTCAGAAATCCAGCTGCCTCTGCCTCCCAAGTGCTGGGAGTTAAAGGTGTGTGCCACAAACCCTAAATAATTAAACAAACCCTAAAAGACCCGTAAAAAGCTAAAAAAACAAAAACAAAAAACCAAAAACCAAAAACCTTTAAAATACTTATTAAACATTAAAAAAAAACCCTAAAATTGTAAAAAAGAAAAAAATAATAAAATAAAACACGAGGGGGGGTGGGTATGGGAGACTTTTGGGATAGCATTGGAAATGTAAATGAGGAAAATACCTAATAAAATAAATAAATAAATAAAACACGAGAACTCTAAAAAGACTCTAAAAAATTCTAAAACCCTAAAAAAAAAATCCTGACACTCTACAACAACACTAGAACAGTAAAAAGACCATAAAAACAATAAAAAAAAAAAAAAGGTGTCTGCTCACCCCTAACACCTGTTTTCCAATAGTCCTTGGAGGACCTGTGAAAAGCAATGAACTCTACCGATCTGTTCACTTTCCTACCATTGCAAACTCTGAGTGTTGTCTGTGTCTCTGTATGTGACGTGCGCACAGTGGGTCCACATCGGTATTGATCTGGGTGGTGCTCAGGTTACCAATCAGTAATCAATGCGACTCCAGTACCTTGCTGTTCATGAAAGTCAAGATTGTGTGATATGGGATTCCAGTCATATATACTTATACATATATATATACATATAAATATATACATATACATATGCATACACATATTAATACATATACAAACACATATACATATATACCTATACAAATATATATATATATACCTGTGTATATACATTTATATACATATAACTATACATATAAAAATATATATACATATATTGTTTATATTGTTACATATAAATATATAAGTATGTTTATAACATATACCTATACATACATATACTCACATATATTGTATATATGTATATATACACACAAGTATACCTATACATATATATATATATATATATATATACTTGTATATGTATATACATATACATATATACATATATTTATATATATACATATATATAACATATGCATACATGCATATAATATGTACATAGACATATATATGCATATATATGTGTATACCTAAACATACATACAGATATACATGTATGTGTATACTTTTACATTACACCATATATAATGTATACATCACATCATATATAATGTATACATTACATCATACATACACACAGGACACTGACATGGCAGGTACCAAGCTCATATATAATGTATGTATATACGTATATATTTATACATATTTTATATATTTTAATTTTATTAATTGTAAACATACATATTTATAGTATATGAAATATATGTATATTTCATATATAAATATTTATATAATATTTATAAATATAAAATGTATATAAATGAAACATATAATACATATATAAATATTTTAATATCATATATAATTATATGTTATGTATATAAACATAAATATATACTTAAGCTATTTATATTATTTACATTATATCTATAATATATTATATTTACATATATGCAATATGTATATTAATATTGATAAATATATGATATATATATATAAATTTCAATATATAAGTGAACATATGTGAATATATGTGTAAATTTAAGGGTTTGTATAAAAACTGATAAATTTAAAAAGACAAATATTTACAAATAAAACATGTTATATTCAATAGACATAATTAAGATATAGGAAGTGACTCCACCATGATGGGATGTGGCCATACTGTGACCAGACGTGAGAATACGGGAACAGGAAGTAGCTTCACGGTGACAGGAAGTGACTATACCCTGATCAGAAGTGACCATGTTGTCACATGAAGCGGCCACACCGTGACCAGAAGGGACCGGAAGTGGCCGTGACATCAGGATTTTCTTCCTGTTTTTGTTGTTTCTCAGTGTGGGTATGGCTTTGTGTTAGGCAAACTTGCCTGAGTGGTACAAAGCATTGAGCCCGAGGCACCAGGTGTTGGGAACCGCTGTGCTCTGCAATGGGCCTTGCTTGGACTTATTTTGTATAAAATTATTTTATTATATATTAGATATATTATATATCATTTTAAAATATACATTTTATTATATATACATTATACTACATATTACTTTTTCTGATATTATATTGTAATATACTGTCCGACGGGTTACATACACTACATATTATTATGACATGTTACAGATCACTTTTATTATATAAAAAAACTTTTAAAAAAGTATTCAGGAGTACAAACTCCGGACTGCGGATGCATACGTCCAGGAAAATATAAATTTGAACTTAAAATTTAAAATATTATTATTATTACTATTATTATTATTTTAAATATGAAAAATTGTCATAAAAGCATATGTTTATACCATATATTATTATCATGTTATATATTACGCTCCTTACTGTTATCACATCCTTATATACTGTGTCTTGCTTGGTGTCTGCTGACCCCTAACACCCTGTTTTCCATTTTCTATTCCTGCACAAACATCATGACCAAGAAGCAAGTTGGGGAGGAAAGAGTTTATTCAGCTTACACTTCCATACTGCTGTTCATCACCAAAGGAAGTCAGGACTGGAACTCAAGCAGGTCAGGGAGCAGGAGCTGATGCAGAGGCCATGGAGGGATGCTCCTTACTGGCTTGCTTCCCTGGCTTGCTCAGCCTGCTCTCTTATAGAACCAAGACTACCAGCCCAGAGATGGCACCACCCACAAGGGGCCTTTCTCCCTTGATCACTAATTGAGAAAATGCATTACAGCTGGATCTCATGGAGGGACTTTTCCAACTGAAGCGCCTTTCTCTGTGATAACTCCAGCCTGCGTCAAGTTGACACCCAAAACAGGCCAGTACAATTGACCCCTTGTCAACTTGACACACAAACACATCACTAGTAAGCCTCAACCCTTAGTTCTTAAAAGTCACAGTCTTTACATATTAAAAGTTCAATCCTTTAAAAATATCCAATATCTTTTAAAATCCAAAGTCTTTACAATTAACTGTGGGATCTGAGTTCGAGGCCAGCCTAGTGTACAGAGTGAGTTCCAGGGCTACACAGAGAAACCCAGTCTCAAAAAAACAAAAAACAAAATAAAACAAAAAGCAAACAAAAAGCAAGTGGGAGCATTGTAGTGACAACCTTTCGCCACCGGGTGGCGTGCAAGAGCAACTGTCTCAGGGTTAAATCCAGAGAAACCAAGTCTTGGGAACCCCCCCCCCCCCAAAAAAAAACCCAAAAAACCAAACCAAACCAAAACAACAACAACAAAAAAAACCAGGCAGGTGGTAGTGGCCCACGCCTTTAATCCCAGCACTTGGGAAGCAGAGGCAGGTGGATTTCTGTCTTAAAGGCCAGCCTGGTCTACAGAGTGAGTTCCAGGACAGCCAGGCTACACAGAGAAACCCTGTCTCGAAAACAAACAAACAAACAAACAACACACACACACACACACACACACACACACACACACACAAAGGGGAGCGTTGCAGTGACAACCTGTCGCCACCGGGTGGCGCGCCAGAGCATCTGTCTCAAGGTTAAGCCCAGAGACACCAACTATGGGAAAAACCAAAATTAAATTCAATAAAGAAATAAATAGATAAATAAATAAATAAAATTTAAACATTCAAAAATTAAAAATAAAAAGTAATTAGAAAAAAATAACAACCCAGTCTTAGAAAAAAAAGAGGGGGCGGGGCTCAGAGCACCCCAAACTGGGACAGAACTACAACTCCCAGCATGCCTAGGGGCTGAGGCAGGGGCATGCCCGCACCTGCACTGACCAGAGATGGAGGGAGACATTCTGTCCGCGGCCAATGACTTCCTGCTTCCAATCCGCGGTCCCCGGGACAGCGGCGCTCACAGAGGCGGAGAGACCCTGCCCGGCAGTTTTCGGGTGGCAGAGGCGGGAAAACTGGAGGCTCAGTTCTGTGCACGCGCGCCACGTGAGAGTTCCAGTCTGTGGCAGGAAGTCCCGCCCGCTCGGCCCTGATTGACTGCAGCGGCTTTCAATCAGGAAACTTCCCCACTTGCTATTTCCAGGAGCAGGGAATAGCGCCAGAAGTCCCGCCCGCCCGGCCGTGACTGACAGCCGCGCCTTCCAATGGGAGGCTGAATTTCTCACTTTTCCCCTCCCTCCCCGCCCATGTCTGACAAGAGGCAGTGTCTGAGGCTTTTTTCCCTCAATAAAGGAATGCAGACGCTTCAGGTCCACGCTGCGCGGTGGGCGGGGCCCGGCTTCCCCTTCCATCCTGTCAATCACCCCGAGGGGGCGGTGTCTCTGCTGATGCTTGCAGCCTCCGCAGGCCCCGCCCCCGCCTCAAGCTCACTCAGGTGAGACCCCACTCTGGTCTCTACTGACGCCCTCCCCGCCCACTCGTGGGTGTCCTGGGAAACGGAAGGGCGCGCCCTGCCGTGGCCATGACACCCACAGGCCAGCAGAGGGCGCCCTCGGCTCCCCTCACAGATGGCGGTGAGCTGCCCACCTGCCTGCCTGCCTGCCCGCCTGCCCGCCGCGGGTGGGGGACTGCGACCCCCAGGGAAGGATGGCGTCTCCTCGCCAGGCCACCTGGGGCCCCCAGAGACTGAAACCGCCCCCCACCCTCGGAGAGATCCGCGTCTGCAGAAACACGGGCGGGCGGCCATGATTTTTATATAAAAATTAAAGTTTCGATTGCTTATCGTGTGGGAGCTCACTCTGTAGCCCAGGCTGGCCTCGAACTCAGAGATCCACTGCCTCTGCCTCGTCCCAAGCGCTGTTGGAATGAAAGGCGTGTGCCACCCCTGCCTGGCGACCCTAAAACTGTTAAACCCCCAAAATAAAACCCTAGCATTTTAAATAAAAATACTCAAGAGCACTAAACACTACTCAAAAAAAAGCAGCAAAACCCTGACCACCCCCCCCCCCACACACACACAAAACGCTTAAATGTCTGGGGCGGGGCCGGAGCGATCAGAGGTCCAGTCACTTGATTCCCAGAGACCCCATGCAGGCTCACACCCTGTGCAGATATAGTGAGCTCACATAGGCGCGAGAGAGATGAATAGATCTTATAAAAAAACACATCGGAGACACACATGAACCCGTCCTGTACTGGGGCTCCAGAAATACTGAAACGAGAGAATGCAAACGGGAAAACGCATCCTTTGCATTGGTTTAATAAATTACTAAGGGTGCCATCCTTGGGTCGCTGACATCTTGTCTTCATAGGAACTAGACTAGAAAGAAAGCCACTCAACGTCTGTGGATATTTCCCAGCCTTAATGATGTAAAATATTGTGCGTCTTTATAAACAGGCTGTTGACCCTACTTTTACTCAATGGACTACTAGAATCAAGAATTATTATATCAGAGAGCACAGACAGATCAGACACTCTGGCTGCACAGCATATTCAGAACTTCCAAGGGATTTATTAATCAGAGCAGGGCATTTTAGGCCTTAGCCTGGCTCACAAAACCAAAAGTAGTCACCCAGCTTGTGGAACAGGACTTTGCTATACAAGTAGTCACCCCTGTTCATGTCTTTGTTCTCTATGCCCTTCGTTACCCATAGTAATCTGTGGACAGAAAGTATTGAATGGAAAATTCCCCAAATAATTCATACATTTGTTCTATTTTATTTGTAGTAGTTGTGGTTGATTGCTAGTGCCTAATTTGTCAATTAAGTTTTATCATAGGTATTATATAGAGGGCACGCATAATCTATCCAGTCCATGGCTGCATAAGCCATGGGGGAGTCAGGATTGTACATAGAACCCCAGAGTAGGCAGTTGAGATTTACAGATACACTTAATGTTGATCAGCCTGTCCACCAGACCCAAACCAAGAAACAAGCAGATCATTCTGGCACTGGGAAATTTAGAAACATGAGGAAGGGGAGCCCTTTGGATGGAGTCATTGTTAAAACTGTGAGGCCACACAGTAAGGACAGGAGCCAAGATGGATAAGCTGTAACAGCAAAGAATATGCAATAGTTAGAGTCATCCCTCTTGGGAAAAGACTGTCGCTGCTCCCAAATCTGTTTTTTATTTATTTGTTTGTTTGTTTGTTGTTTAATCATGTGTGCATGTGCTTGCTTTGTGTGGCTATACACATGTGAGTGTAGGTGCATGTAGAGAGGTCAGAGATTTTCATATTCTCTGGGGATGCAGTTAAAGGTGGTTGTGAGCCTTGTGACATGGATTCTGGGAATCTATCTTAGATCTTCTAGAAGTTCACTACATGCTCTTATCCTCTGAGGCATCTCTCCAGCCACACATGTGTACAACACACACACACACACACACACACACACACACACACACACACACACACACTAGAGTCACTTAAAAATTCACTGGAAAACTTCTGATCATCCCTCTCAGCACCCCAAATCCACTTGTCTTCTGTGGTGGATTCAATTTTTTTTTATCCTCAGATCATTGTTTTACTGATGGACTGATGAAGGTTCAGTTAATTTGTTCTCATCATTAAATTTGGTACGTTTTGTGGTTTTTAATAGTAATACCAGTTGAAGAATAGACTTCCCTTTGGTCTGATAGATTGATTTGAAAACCTCTACCTTGCACCTGCCTTTCAATACCACCATCATATCTGGCATTTCATGCATTATAAAGTGTCAAATGGGTTTTAAATGCCCCCATTCCTAGATGGGAGACACAAATAGAATAATTAATCACTCTGAAGAGTGTAGAAACAAAAAATAGGTTATCCAGAAATGGAGCCTCTTGAGCAAGTGCACTGTGGATGTCAGTCACAGCGATGTCATCAGAACTTCCATAATGAATTGGGGAGTAGTACAAGTCCAACATTAACAGGGAAAAAACAAAATTGTAGAAGTTGCCAATATGGTCAAAAAGTATGAAGTGTGTGTATTTTTTCATTAATTAAAGGGACATTTATTGGGTGCTTAGTATTGATAACCTGAGTGACTGACATGCATATCATGTGTGTGGAGTCCAAAGGTTGACATTGAGTGTTTGCCCCCATTGTACTCTGCCTGTATTTGTTTTTGTTTTGCATTTGTTTGTTTGTTTGTTTGTTTTGCTGGCTTTTGGAGGGGTGTGGGGTATGTTGTTTGCTGGAAACAGTCTCTCAATGACCCTGGAGTTCTCCAGATCAGTTAAACTATCTGGCCAGTGAGGTCCAGGGCTCTCCTGTCTTCACCTCCCCAGCTCTAGGATGTAGATATGGGCCACCATGCCTGAGTTTTTACATGGGTGATGGAGATCTGAATCCAGGTCCTTCTGCTCCTGTGCCAATCATTTTACTAGCTGAATAGTGTGTGTGTGTGTGTGTGTGTGTGTGTGTGTGTGTGTGTGGTGTGTGTGCATGTGTGCCAATACAGGTGACCAAACAGGCCAGAGGCATTGAAGGTCCTGGATTTGGAGTCATCTGCAGTTGTGAGCCACAGGGCAAGCATGGGTGCTGGGATCCAAACGCAGGTCTTCCTGAAGACTCTTAACCTAAGACTGAGTGCTCTTAACCACTGGATTCTTTCCGGCTCCCCGGGAGCTTATATCCAAAGGAGATGTATACAGCTTCCTTGACAAATGCAAACCCCATATTACACATTTAACTCTTTCATGTTTAGCACATAGAGACACTACACCTTCCCTCCCCTACACTTGCTCAACTGGTTATTTCCAATTATTTTAACTATCTATCACAAAACTGAGAACTCTGAGTTACTGAAGAGGCAAGCCATGTCACCAGCTCATTGGAGACACCTTTGGGCCCCAAACAGGCTCATGTTCTCTTAGATTTTTTTCAGTTCCAAGAAGCTTGGTGTTCTGATTTCTAACACAGCTGTTCAATAATCTCATTGTCTCACTAAGAAACAAAAGGTGTTCCAACAGCAAGGGAGGTGTTGAAAGTGAAACATGGAACAATTAGACCCTTTAGTCCAGGCACAAACACCACAGTCCCTGAGTCACTAGGTGAGACTTCGTTATGTCCAGCACATTCTATTAGGACGTGCACAATTCAGTGGAGAAAAGCATTTCCTCTAAACATTGATATTTTATGGCCTTCTTCCAATAATGACAGAGATGGGTCATGGTTAAAGTACTTGCCAGGCAACCATGACAACCTGAGTTCAACTTCCTGGGCCAACGGGGAAGAAAACTTAAAAAATATGTCCTGTGACCTCCATATGCATAATGTGGTACATTTACATGTATGTGCACATTTGTACACACGCACACACACCACCACCACCACCACCACCATTATCATAAAGTAAATAAATTTAGTGACACATGGAAAGTGAGATTCTATATGCAAAAAGAAACAGTCTTTTGAGCACCCAATAAACAATTGGGTGCTCAAAAATCTTAATGGAGAAATCCTCTTTCTTTATAGAAAGAGTTGCCTGTAGGAGTAGAAAGACTTCAATCTATATCTGCCAATATTTTAACATTACAGATGAGAAGCCTGGGTTCAATAGAAGTAATTGGGCTCCTGATACTCATTGCATCAGTTAGACATCCAACTTATAGTTTGCACAGATCTTTTTCCCAGGGCACCTGCTTCCAAAGGAAATATCTCTAGCTACTGAGCACAAGGGAGGACCTAGACATCACAGACTCTTGCTTCTGGCTCTGTGGCCATTTTAGCACCTTTCAAGTTACTAATTGCCAATCGCTCTAAGGAGTTGGGGATGGGACTTTGTGCCCATCTCCACTCTCCATGATGGAATTTTGCCTGGCTTGAGCTTCCTCAAGTCTTATATATGCTATCACAAGTGCTATGATTTCATATGCTCAACTGCCCTGCTATATAAAGCTTGACAGAGGTAGTAATCTATGAATATAATTCTAAGTCATTAAGAAATGGTTTGGTAGATGTCCATTTAGCTGCGTAATAGTAGATTCTCCTCTAGGGACCATAACCTGTTTCGCCACAAGTTCTTGGTCCCCCAAATGGAGCCAGGAATGAGTTTCAACTTGTAGAGTGAGCCTTGAATCCAATCAGAAAAGAATTTGTTGCTCCAATGATATTCTTACCCATCACTCCACCAGTGGGCACGGCTCTCCAGGCTGATCATTGTTGTTGACAGCTGGGTAAGACTAGTGATTCTTTTTAGCCTCTGGTGGCACACATAGCACCTTCCAGCACTATAGAATCTAGTCAGTCTGAATGAAGCCTCCAGCTTGATTTCTCTGTTTTATGCCTCAAGTGTAGCATCTTCAGCAACAGGGTTTTACCATAAAGTTCTGGAGGATAACCAAGAGCAATGGCAATAGCCTGTAATGTTGGGGGGTCAGTGGGACCTTACTAAGCGATTATATTTTAATTTTACAATAACAACACATCACATTTTTAGTTTCATGAAATATTTGGAACATACTTACAACAGCAAATTTTTTGTGAACCCAATAAGTACACAAAATATGTAGAGTTCTCGTCTATGACAGTCAACCTGCGGCAAGTAATCAATGAATGAAATGATCACCACTGCCATACATCAACTTAACGTCTTGTCCATTTGTCTACTGACATCATTGCTCCTCACCTAGAATCTGAGTAGCTATGATTAAAGCCTCTGATGGTGTCAATAGCATGGTAATGATCAGGAGAAATTTAATCACTCTAAACAGCTGCAGAGAACCACACTTTCCAGAAAGACAATGCACAGTTCCATGTCAGAGGACAGAAGTTCACATCCCTCTCCTAACAGCTATGTGGCTCGATTCCCTTCCTCTGCATTCTTATTTTTCCTCCATAAAATAAGGGTGTATTAAGTTTTGAAAAGGTTAAATGTAGTAAGAAAGAAAATTCTGATCACTTCCTAGAATGTAGTTTTACAGATCATATATAGTTTTCTATGAATAAGCTATAATTCCCAATACACATTGCTTAAACACATGACCAAAGGCAGACTGATGAGAGTCTTGAATGCCAAAATGAGAACCATTGCTATCTACAATTTAAAGCTACATCAGGTGACCTCCTCCCACATTCTGACTAACTTCATTAGAAACTGCATGCACATCATTCCCTATAAGTTCAAGCATGTATGCCAAATGGCCTCCTTTCTAGAAACTTCTTCAGACCAACCTTGACAAAGTGGACAATGAACTGTGAAGCCCTTTCCACGATCCAGATTTGTGGAATGTGAGAAATGGAAAAGCACCAGAAGTGACCAGATCAAAATCCAGGAGCCAGCATGAGCCCTGATCTGAAACCACCGACCCTTCCAAGAATCTATACAATGGACATAAAATCAGGCAGACATGTAGATTCAAAAGGGTCAACCATGGTTCATGCTTGGAGGAACTATTCCATATCTCTTTCTTCTTTAGAACTTTCCTGAAATTCTATGACACACAGGCCCTTACAGGGTGCTCTCTCACACCCCCAGTATTCAAAAGCTTACAACATAAAATAAGGTGAAACACTAGTCGTTCAGAAGAATGCTGCTTAGAAAACGTTTTGCTTTTGTTTCTAACCAGAACACATTAGACAGTTGACACATGGGACTCAGTCCTTACTCCACCTTACCCTTAACTGTGCAGGCTGCAAGGGTCACCGGTCCCCAGCTCACACCGTTGCAACTTGCAGATGTGTGTTATCTGCTCCTGCTGTTTGGTGAGGTTCTAATCTTTTTACAACCAGTTCTGCCTGTTATCTGGGTTCCTTGTCGTCCTTGTCTATTGTACACGAGGAACAATTTCCATCCTCTTCCCTGGTTACTACAAAAGCAATATTCAACAGTAGCCTATAATCTCCTGCCAGAGAAGGTTTTTAATTGGACTTTTTATTTTTTGGTGGAGTGTGTGTGTGTGTGTGTGTGTGTGTACAAGTCAGAGAACTACTTGAAGAAGCTGGTTTTTCTTCTTTCATGTTGCTGGGCTTGGAAACAATTCCCCTATTCCTTGAGGCCTCTTGCCATCCCCTAAAGCTTTTCCTTAAATAAAGATAGGGTCCTATAAAAGCTGGTCAAATGGTCAAACACTAAACTATATTTCTATCCTCTCTTCTTTCCTGCTTGTTTATAGATGAGGTCCTGCAAGTTTCTCAGGCTGACCTTAAACTTATTCTGTGGTCCAGGCCGGCCTTGAATTTACAACCCTCCTGCCTTAGTCCCTGAGTAACTGGGATGACAGGTTGTGACACCAGATCCAAATTAAAGCTGTATCCTTGTCCCATGACCTGAGCTGAATACCAATAAGGGGCCAGACCACCCTTCTGGCACTAACAGAATGCCTGAAGAGGATGATACTAATGCCTTCAGAATTATTGTTTTAATTGTAAGTCCTAGGCATGTTTTATTTTATTTTGTGCTTTGTTTTTGTATAACCTTTACTCTTATAATCTTTCCACCCTTACTATTCTGTTCCTGTTCTGTGTAGCATTAGAGTATCTGATGTCACCAAACCCATATCTAGTCACAGGAGACTCTAGGGTACTGGACAAAAGCAATGGACTTTGAGTTACCTGAAGTAAGTGTACATCCAGTATTAGCTTTTAACTGACTGTAACCTTGTCAATTAACTGCTCTAGATTTGAGTTCTTGGAGAAGCATCTAGAAACCATGTAGGCCCCGTGACTTTATGTACTTAACACCTACACTTCAGTAACATCCACTCTCATAGCGATGGCATCCTGAATGTTTCTGCCTATTTAAGGGTGAATAGCCTTTGCTTTATTTCAATTTTTTTGACAGTTGACTATTCAAGTCCTTTCTTATGGCTCTGTGTAACTTAGCTTAAAAACAGCAGAAAAGATTTCTGTCATCTCTGAATTGTAGAAACAAGAGTCACTAACCTAACTCTAATTAGAACTATTTTCTTTTTTTTTTTTTTTTTTTTTTTTTTTTTAAGTCTAAATATTTTATTTTTGAAATTTGATGAAACTTGCATTCTACCAGTTTTTCAAAAATGTTACGTGTAATTAAGAAATCTTACAATTTTACAACTAGTGCTTGTTCGGATACCCCTTTGAAACTCTGTGTGGGTGAACAGATGTCCGTTAGAGCATAGTATTACATTTCTTTTTTTTTTTTTTTTTTTTTTTTTTAAATATTTTTATTACATATTTTCCTCAATTACATTTCCAATACTATCCCAAAAGTCCCCCATAGCGCCCCCCACTTCCCTACCCACCCATTCCCATTCTTTTGGCCCTGGCATTCCCCTATATTGGGGCATATAAAGTTTGCAAGTCCAATGGGCCTCTCTTTCCAGTGATGGCCGACTAGGCCATCTTTCGATACATATGCAGCTAGAGACAAGAGCTCCAGGGTTCTGGTTAGTACATCATGTTGTTCCAACAATAGGGTTGCAGATCCCTTTAGCTCCTTGGGTACTTTCTCTAGCTTCTCCATTGGGAGCCCTGTGATACATCCAATAGCTGACTGTGAACATCCACTCCTGTGTTTGCTAGGCCCCGGCATCGTCTCACAAGAGACAGCTATATTTGGGTCCTTTCAGCAAGATCTTACTAGTGTATGCAATGGTGCCAGCGTTTAGAAGCTGATTATGGGACGGATCCCTGGATACAGCAGTCTCTAAATGGTCCATCCTTTCATCACAGCTACGAACTTTGTCTCTGTAACTCCTTCCCTGGGTGTTTTGTTCCCACTTCTAAGAAGGTGCACAATGTCCACACTTTGGTCTTCATTCTTCTTGAGTTTCATGCGTTTATCAAATTGTATCTTATATCTTGGGTATCCTAAGTTTTGGGCTAATATCCACTTATCAATGAATACATATTGTGTGAGATCTTTTGTGATTGTGTTACTTCACTCAAGATGATGCCCTCCAGGTCCATCCATTTGGCTAGGAATTTCATAAATTCATTCTTTTTAATAGCTGAGTAGTACTCCATTGTGTAAATGTACCATAATTTCTGTATCCATTCCTCTGTTGAGGGACATCTGGGTTCTTTCCAGCTTCTGGCTATTATAAATAGGGCTGCTATGAACATAGTGGAGCATGTGTCCTTTTTACCGGTTGGGACATCTTCTGGATATATGCCCAGGAGAGGTATTGCTGGATCCTCCGGTAGTACTATGTCCAATTTTCTGAGGAACCGCCAGACTGATTTCCAGAGTGGTTGTACAAGCTTGCAATCCCACCAACAATGGAGGAGTGTTCCACTTTCTCCACATCCTCGCCAGCATCTGCTGTCACCTGAATTTTTGATCTTAGCCATTCTGACTGGTGTGAGGTGGAATCTCAGGGTTGTTTTGATTTGCATTTCCCTGATGATTAAGGATGTTGAACATTTTTTCAGGTGCTTCTCTGCCATTCGGTATTCCTCAGGTGAGAATTCTTTGTTCAGTTCTGAGCCCCATTTTTTAATGGGGTTATTTGACTTTCTGGAGTCCACCTTCTTGAGTTCTTTATATATATTGGATATTAGTCCCTTATCTGATTTAGGATAGGTGAATATCCTTTCCCAATCTGTTGGTGGTTTTTTTGTCTTATTGATGGTGTCTTTAGCCTTGCAGAAGCTTTGTAGTTTCATGAGGTCCCACTTGTCAATTCTCGATCTTACAGCACAAGCCATCACTGTTCTATTCAGGAATTTTTCCCCTGTGCCCATATCTTCAAGGCTTTTCCCCACTTTCTCCTCTATAAGTTTCAGTGTCTCTGGTTTTATGTGAAGTTCCTTGATCCACTTAGACTTGACCTTAGTACAAGGAGATAGGAATGGATCGATTCGCATTCTTCTACATGTTAACAACCAGTTGTGCCAGCACCATTTGTTGAAAATGCTGTCTTTCTTCCACTGGATGTTTTTAGCTCCCTTGTCGAAGATCAAGTGACCATAGGTGTGTGGATTCATTTCTGGGTCTTCAATTCTATTCCATTGGTCTATTTGTCTGTCACTATACCAGTACCATGCAGTTTTTATCACAATTG
The DNA here is from genome assembly GCF_978045245.1 of Mus caroli. Taxonomy (NCBI): domain Eukaryota; kingdom Metazoa; phylum Chordata; class Mammalia; order Rodentia; family Muridae; genus Mus; species Mus caroli. The sequence goes on from NW_028227256.1 coordinate 4,449,735, forward strand.
CTCTGTAGTAGAGCTTTAGGTCCGGCATGGTGATTCCACCAGAGGTTCTTTTATCCTTGAGGAGAGTTTTTGCTATCCTAGGTTTTTTGTTATTCCAGATGAATTTGCAGATTGCACTTTCTAATTCGTTGAAGAATTGATTTGGAATTTTGATGGGGATTGCATTGAATCTGTAGATTGCTTTTGGCAAGATAGCCATTTTTACAATGTTGATCCTGCCAATCCATGAGCATGGGAGATCTTTCCATCTTCTGAGATCTTCTATAATTTCTTTCTTCAGAGACTTGAAGTTTTTATTATACAGATCTTTCACTTCCTTAGTTAGAGTCACGCCAAGATATTTTATATTATTTGTGACTATTGAGAAGGGTGTTGTTTCCCTAATTTCTTTCTCAGCCTGTTTATTCTTTGTGTAGAGAAAGGCCATTGATTTGTTTGAGTTAATTTTATATCCAGCTACTTCACCGAAGCTGTTTATCAGGCTTAGGAGTTCTCTGGTGGAATTTTTAGGGTCACTTATATATACTATCATATCATCTGCAAAAAGTGATATTTTGACTTCATCTTTTCCAATTTGTATCCCTTTGATCTCCTTTTGTTGTCGAATTGCTCTGGCTAGGACTTCAAGTACAATGTTGAATAGGTATGGAGAAAGTGGACAGCCTTGTCTAGTCCCTGATTTTAGAGGGATTGCTTCAAGCTTCTCACCATTTACTTTGATGTTGGCTACTGGTTTGCTGTAGATTGCTTTTATCATGTTTAGGTATGGGCCTTGAATTCCTGATCTTTCCAAGACTTTTATCATGAATGGGTGTTGGATCTTGTCAAATGCTTTTTCCGCATCTAACGAGATGACCATGTGGTTTTTGTCTTTGAGTTTGTTTATATAGTGGATTACGTTGATGGATTTCCGTGTATTGAACCATCCCTGCATCCCTGGGATGAAACCTACTTGGTCAGGATGGATGATTGTTTTGATGTGTTCTTGGATTCGGTTAGCAAGAACTTTATTGAGGATTTTTGCATCAATATTCATAAGGGATATTGGTCTGAAGTTTTCTATCTTTGTTGGGTCTTTTTGTGGTTTAGGTATCAGAGTAATTGTGGCTTCATAGAATGAGTTGGGTAGAGTACCTTCTGTTTCTATTTTGTGGAATAGTTTGTGAAGAACTGGGATTAGATCTTCTTTGAAGGTCTGATAGAACTCTGCACTAAACCCATCTGGTCCTGGGCTTTTTTTAGTTGGGAGACTATTAATGACTGCTTCTATTTCTTTGGGGGATATAGGGCTGTTTAGATCATTAACCTGATCTTGATTCAGCTTTGGTACCTGGTATCTGTCTAGGAACTTGTCCATTTCATCCAGGTTCTCCAGTTTTGTTGAGTATAGCCTTTGGTAGAAGGATCTGATGGTGTTTTGGATGTCTTCAGGATCTGTTGTTATGTCTCCTTTTTCATTTCTGATTTTGTTAATTAGGATGCTTTCCCTGTGCCCTCTAGTGAGTCTGGCTAAGGGTTTATCTATCTTGTTGATTTTCTCAAAGAACCAGCTCCTTGATTGGTTGATTCTTTGAATAGTTTTTCTTGTTTCCACTTGGTTGATTTCACCCCTGAGTTTGATTATTTCCTGCCGTCTACTCCTCTTGGGTGAATTTGCTTCCTTTTGTTCTAGTGCTTTTAGGTGTGTTGTCAAGCTGCTAATGTGTGCTCTCTCTAGTTTCCTTTTGGAGGCACTCAGAGCTATGAGTTTTCCTCTTAAAAATGCTTTCATTGCGTCCCATAAGTTTGGGTATGTTGTGGCTTCATTTTCATTGAACTCTAAAAAGTCCTTAATTTCTTTCTTTATTCCTTCCTTGACCAAGGTATCATTGAGAAGAGTGTTGTTCAGTTTCCACGTGAAGGTTGGCTTTCTATTATTTATTTTGTTATTGAAGATCAGCCTTAGTCCATGGTGATCTGATAGGATGCATGGGACAATTTCAATATTTTTATATCTGTTGAGGCCTGTTTTGTGACCAATTATGTGGTCAATTTTGGAGAAGGTACCATGAGGTGCTGAGAAGAAGGTATATCCTTTTGTTTTAGGATAGAATGTTCTGTAGATATCTGCCAGATCCATTTGATTCATAATTTCTGTTAGTTTCACTGTGTCCCTGTTTAGTTTCTGTTTCCATGATCTGTCCATTGGTGAAAGTGGTGTGTTGAAGTCTCCCACTATTATTGTATGAGGTGCAATGTGTGCTTTGAGCTTTACTAAAGTTTCTTTAATGAATGTGGCTGCCTTTGTATTTGGAGCATAGATATTCAGGATTGATAGTTCCTCTTGGAGGATTTTACCTTTGATGAGTATGAAGTGTCCCTCCCTGTCTTTTTTAATGACTTTGGGTTGGAAGTCAATCTTATCAGATATTAGAATGGCTACTCCAGCTTGTTTCTTCATGCCATTTGCTTGGAAAATTGTTTTCCAGCCTTTCATTCTGAGGTAGTGTCTATCCTTTTCTCTGAGATGAGTTTCCTGTAAGCAGCAAAATGTTGGGTCTTGTTTGTGTAGCCAGTTTGTTAGTCTATGTCTTTTTATCGGGGAGTTGAGTCCATTGATATTAAGAGATATTAAGGAAAAGTAATTGTTGTTTCCTGTTATTTTTGATGTTAAAGTTGGCATTTTGTTCTTGTGGCTGTCTTCTTTTAGGTTTGTTGAGGGATTACCTTCTTGTTGTTTCTAGGGCGTGGTTCCTGTCCTTGTATTGGTTTTTTTCTGTTATTATCCTTTGAAGGGCTGGATTCGTGGAGAGATAATGTGTGAATTTGGTTTTGTCGTGGAATACTTTGGTTTCTCCATCTATGTTAATTGAGAGTTTGGCTGGGTATAGTAGCCTGGGCTGGAATTTGTGTTCTTTTAGTGTCTGTATAACATCCGTCCAGGATCTTCTGGCTTTCATAGTCTCTGGTGAAAAGTCTGGTGTAATTCTGATAGGCTTGCCTTTATATGTTACTTGGCCTTTTTCTCTTACTGCTTTTAGTATTCTATCTTTATTTAGAGCATTTGTTGCTCTGATTATTATGTGTCGGGAGGTATTTCTTTTCTGGTCCAGTCTATTTGGAGTTCTGTAGGCTTCTTGTATGTTCATAGGCATCTCTTTCTTTAGATTTGGGAAGTTTTCTTCTATAATTTTGTTGAAGATGTTTGCTGGTCCTTTGAGTTGAAAATCTTCATTCTCATCCACTCCTATTATCCGTAGGTTTGGTCTTCTCATTATGTCCTGTATTTCTTGGATGTTTTGAGTTAGGATCTTTTTGCATTTTACATTTTCCTTGATTGTTGTGCCGATGTTCTCTATGGAATCCTCTGCACCTGAGATTCTCTCTTCCATCTCTTGTATTCTGTTGCTGATGCTCGTATCTATGGTTCCAGATTTCTTTCCTAGGGTTTCTATCTCCAGTGTTGCCTCATTTTGGGTTTTCTTTATTGTGTCTACTTCCCTTTTTAGGTCTAGTATGGTTTTGTTCATTTCCATCATCTGTTTGGATGTGTTTTCCTGTTTTTCTGTAAGGACTTCTACCTGTTTGATTATGTTATCATGTTTTTCTTTAAGGATTTGTAACTCTTTAGCAGTGTTCTCCTGCAATTCTTTAAGGGATTTTTGTGCTTCCTCTTTATTGTCTTCTGCCTTTTTATCAGTGTTCTCCTGCATTTCTTTAAGTGTGTTATTAACGTCCTTCTTGAAGTCCTCTATCATCATCAGGAGATATGCTTTTAAATCCGTGTCTAGCTTTTCCGGTGTGTTGGGGTGCCCTGGACTGGGCGAAGTGGGGGTGCTGGGTTCTGATGATGGTGAGTGGTCTTGGTTCCTGTTAGTAAGATTATTACGTTTACCTTTCGCCATCTGGTAATCTCTGGGGTTAGTTGTTATCGTTGTCACTATTTAAAGATTGGAGCAGAAGCTGTGTTCCACTCACCAGCAGTCTCTAAATCCTGCGGCGGGGGTCGTGGGTAGCTGATGGTACCCCGGTGCTGGTCCAGCCGGAAGAGGCCTGTGGTCCTACTCAGGCCGTTTTTCTGCTTCCCTAACTAATGCAGTCTCTGGTCCCGCGTGCAATAGGATTGGAGCAGAAGCTGTGTTCCACTCACCAGCAGTCCCAAAATCCTGCGGCGGGGGTCGTGGGTAGCTGGCGGGTGTCAGGCAACCCTGCGCTCCCGCTACCCTGGCGCTGATCCGGCCGGGTGAGGCCTGTGGCCCTACTCAGGCCGGTTTCTGCTTCCCTAACTAATGCAGTCTCAGGTCCCGCGCAATTGGATTGGAGCAGAAGCTGTGTTCCACTCACCAGCAGTCCCAAAAACCTGCGGCGGGGGTCGTGGGTAGCTGGCGGGTGTCAGGCAACCCTGCGCTCCCGCTACCCAGGCGCTGATCCAGCCAGATGAGGCCTGTGGTCCTACTCAGGCCGGTTTCTGCTTCCCTAACTAATGCAGTCTCAGGTCCCGCGCAATTGGATTGGAGCAGAAGCTGTGCTCCCCTCACCAGAAGTCTTAAGATCCTGTGGCGGGTGTTGTGGGTAGCTGGCGAGTGTCAGCAGACCCTGCGCCCCAGCTGCCCAGGTGCTTTTCTGACCGGAAGAGGGTTGTGGCCCTAAGTAGGCCGGATTTCTCTCTCCCCAACCAGAGCAGTCTCAGGTCCCGCGTGATTGGACTGGAGCAGAAGCTGTGTTCCACTCACCAGCAGTCCCAAAATCCTGCGGCGGGGGTCGTGGGTAGCTGGCGGGTGTCAGGCAACCCTGCGCTCCCGCTACCCTGGCGCTGATCCGGCCGGGTGAGGCCTGTGGCCCTACTCAGGCCGGTTTCTGCTTCCCTAACTAATGCAGTCTCAGGTCCCGCGCAATTGGATTGGAGCAGAAGCTGTGTTCCACTCACCAGCAGTCCCAAAATCCTGCGGCGGGGGTCGTGGGTAGCTGGCGGGTGTCAGGCAACCCTGCGCTCCCGCTACCCTGGCGCTGATCCAGCCGGATGAGGCCTGTGGTCCTACTCAGGCCGGTTTCTGCTTCCCTAACTCTAGAACTATTTTCTATGTACTTAAAATATTATATATGTAAAATTCCCCTTGGTCATACGAATGTAACATATGATATAAAATGTAAATAATATAGTTTTTAGAAAGCTTATGAAATTATCTAGTGGAGCCAGGCATAGCAAAAAATGACATTAATCCCAGCACTCAAGAGGGTCGAGGCAGGAGGATCTCTGTGAGTTTGAGGCCATTCTAGTTCACACAAGAGTTCCAGAACAACCAGAGCTACACAGAAAGACCATGTTTCAATTAATAATGATAATAATAATTAATAGTAATAATAAACAAGAACTACAACAACAATAATCCAGAATGTTTTTGTTTTCTTAAAAAGCAAAGACAAAGGATGACAGGGGGTATTAACTATAAGCCAAATTCTCTTCAGAGAAACCTCCTAATTTTTATATATATGTGTGTGTTTACATGTGTGCACATATACACACAGTATATACACTATATTATCATACACACACACACACACACACACACACACACACACACACACAATCCTGGAATGTTATGTTATGTTCATGGAAACACAAAAATAATTTCCAAATAAGGCTTTGAAGAATTCCTCAGTCTTCCTTTTTCCCAATGAGCCTGGATCTCTTCCTCATTGTCATTTAGAAAAGAACTGGTTCCCTACAGCAACAGAGCTCAGGGTTTCTAGGAAACTCTCTGAGGGTCCTGGCAGGAGCTGTACGATAGGAGTTACCTACAACCTGGGTGTTAATCCTTCCATTATCAGATGTCTACAGCCAGGGTGAGAGCCAGGTCACCACTATGACAAGCAGAAAGTGGTTATAATTGTTAGTGGCCATGAGCCATGCCCAGATATGGACCAACAGTCTCCTTTCCTACCCCCACCACCACGCCAGTGCATGTAGAAGAGAGGAGGCTGGGCTGCCTTTGAGTAGGAACTAGTTCCATCTAGGACAGAGGTTCTCAACCTTCCTAATACTTTGATCCTTTAATATCCCCAACCATCTCATTGCTACTTCATATCTGTAATTTTGCTACTGTTAGGAGTCCCATCTGTCCCCAACACCAGCCTGCTGCAGTTCATTTCCTTATCATGGTGAAGCCAGTCCTACCCACTCACGATCACGCTTGGGAAACAGGCAGCGTCTTCAGCATTCTCTATCCAATCTTCTCCACGGTCTTCATCACTTCACTCTTCACTCTTCTTCCCACTCTGCTCTTAGAACTCCATCTGCACTCAGTCTTTCACTTGGATCTACACAGAAAGTGCTACTCTAAGCCAAGTCTTCTCAGTTCTTCTCATGGCTGTCTATGTGGTTAGTTTATATTCACCCTATTTAGTAAATAGACAGATAAAACCTTACAAAAACCTTCGAAATACAATTCATAAAATATTAATAGAAAAATAGTGTTTGCTCATTTGCAACATTTTTACTACTAAGAACATCCAACTTTTTAACAATTAAGTAATTTAATCCTTAACTTTTACCTATTTTTTATTTTTATAGTTTCTTAAATGTAAATTTGACTTAGAAGGATGATTTATTTATCATACATGGCTTAATGCTTTTCTTTCCATCATATTGCCTCCTTGTTGTGTGTGGTTATTTTTTTGTTTTGAAACAGGATCTCTCAGCATAGACCAGACTGGTCTTGAACTCAGAGATCTGCCTGCTTCTGCCTCCTAAGTGCTGGAATTAAAAACATGGACCAAGCCGGGCATGGTGGCGCACTCCTTTAATCCCCACACTTGGGAGGCAGAGGCAGGTGGACTTCTGAGTTCGAGGCTAGCCTGGTCTACAAAGTGAGCTCCAGGACAGCAAGGGCTACACAGAGAAACCCTGTCTCGAAAAACAAAAAAACAAAAAACAAAAACAAAAACAAAGCATGGGCACCATCCACAGCTTTTTAAAGATACCATGTCAGTATACAGAGCTTTTATTTACTATAAAGAGCCTGCCACTAGTTAAATTTCACACACACACACATACACACACAACCCATATGATAGGTAATATATTGCATTACTAGGTTGTACTGATAATTAGTAATTATTTGCTAATTTTCCTATTTAGAAGAGCTGAGATGCAGATCTGCCCACATGTTCATCAATGTATAAACAGATAAGGAAAATGTGATAGACAGTTGGTCATTATTCAGCCACAAAACCAAACCAAACCAAACCAAACCAAACCAAACCAAAACAAAACAAAATGGCCTCATTTATAACAAAATGAGAGGGGGAAAGCTTCATCAGTGTCATTCCATCACTCTCTGAAGATTCCTATTCTACACTATAAGGCCTAAGAGATTTAACCAAACTCCATGTCTCCTCTGTTCTAGAAGAACACAGGAAAAAACTATCTATACTTTGTCTGGACTGGAACCAAATTCTATGGTTACCTATTTGTTTGCAGCTTGTGTTTGAGTCAGACCTCCAAAACCCATTGTCTAAGAACACGAGAATTCCTCTCAGTACATGCCTGGTTCACTTAGCTGAATATTTAGGGATATTTCTATCCCAACAACTATCAGGTTATGGCTGGCATTCAGACCAGAATAGGAAGGGAGTAAGCAACTGGACACTGTCTTCAGTTTCCTGATATACAATTCATTACATAGTTTATTCAACTGAAGTATATAGTCCAATAGGTTTTAGTAGTTCACAGATAGATGCAAGTACACAGCGCAGCCACTATGGAGAATCTGCTAAAACAAAGAATAGATCTACAGTATGACGCAGCTATAACACTCCTTGGCAGATGCCTAAAGGACTCAACTTCCTAGCCCATCCACACTTACTCAGCCATGATTATTGCTCCTCTAGTCACAATAGCTAGAAAATGGAAACAAAAAAAATGTCTTTCAACTGATTACTAAATTATGAAAGCATGCTACACACACATACATAATGAAATTCATTCAACTGTAAAGAAAAATAAAATCATGAAATTTTCAGGTGAATAATGGAACTAGAAAATGTTATACAAGGTCACCCAGATTCAGATAAATACCACATCTTTCTTATTTGTGAACTCTGGCTCTGGCTTCTTAGAAAGAGTATATAATGCAGAAGAACCACATAACCCAAAAAATGGAAAAAGGGATTATAGGAGGGAAGAATTCTTTAGAATTGGGATAGTAGGACACAGGTGCTATGAAGGGGAACATGGGAAAATGAGAGGTGTTATTTAAGTGGGAATGGGGATGGAAGGGCAAAGAGAGAGGGAAAAAGGAGAGGTAAGTAACACTATGGATGTCTGAATAGGCCATAGGAAGACATATTACTTATATCTACATAAATGCAATGGATTTGAGATGGAATGAGTAAAGGGAGGGAGAAATTATATAAATATAGTATGAAATTCTCAAAAAATTTTTTTTAAAAAGTGTGTATCTATGTAATGAGGTGGGTGCTGTCCTTGGAGGGAAGAGAAGAATGTGCCAAGAAAGTCAGAAGCCTCCCATGCTCCAAACCAGGTAGGTGGGCTAATAGATTTTACATCATCCTTTAGAGGTGACCATACAGGGAGTATTCCTGGCGGTGAGTTGGAAGAAGTGGGAGAAGATGTTGCTGCTTCCCCCCTGCTTCGGCTCAGCAGACATGTTGGAGTTCAGTTAGAACTTTTCAGACTAGCTGAAAAGAAAAATCTCCTTTGAAGAGTTCAAAAGGCAATGAGAGGAGAGAAATACTCAAGAAAAGAAAATTCTTGGGGAAAAAGGAAAATCGTTACTCAAAGAAAAAGTAATGATTCTAAAGTCCCATACCAACAGGAAGTGACTTCCGCTAACTCCCAGGACAAAGATGCCAATAAAGGAGAAACATCAGAGAAGTAAGTCAGTTCACAAAATCTTTGTTTCCATGCTTGGAAAGACAGAAGAAGAAGAAGAAAAAGAAGAAGAAGAAGAAGAAGAAGAAGAAGAAGAAGAAGAAGAAGAAGAAGAAGAAGAAGAAGAAGAAGAAGAAGAAGAAGAGGAAGAAGAAGAAGAAGAGGAAGAAGAAGGAGAAGAAGAAGAAGAAGAAGAAGAAGAAGAAGAAGAAGAAGAAGAAGAAGAAGAAGAAGAAGAGGAGGAGGAGGAGGAGGAGGAGGAGGAGGAGGAAGAAGAAGAAGAAGAAGAAGAAGAAGAAGAAGAAGAAGAAGAAGAAGAAGAAGAAGAAGAAGAAGAAGAAGAAGAAGAAAGAGGAGAAGGAGGAGGATGAGGAGGAGGAGGAGGGGGAGCGGGAGGGGAGGGGGGAAGAGGAAGTGGTAGAAGAAGAAGAAGGAGAAGAAGAAAGAGGAGGAGGAGGAGGAGGAGGGGGAGCGGGAGGGGAGGGGGAGGGGAAGAGGAAGTGGTAGAAGAGGAAGGAGAAGAGGAGGACAAGGATGGGGACAAGGAGGACGAGGAGGAAACACCTGAGCAAACCACTGCAGGTGACATATTTGTGTCAGAAATGGTTCTAAAACAAACAAACAAAAATGTTGAAAGAGAAGAAGCTTCTCTAAGATGAACTCCCCAGTGTCCTGAAAGGTCTCAAGGGTGAAGCCAATAGTCGCTTTGCTGCAGGAGAACAAAAAGAGGTAATATTGATGTGCATGCAAATCATAAAACAAGCTCCTTTGGCTTCTGAGCCATTCTCTACATTTGCCATGGAGTATGAGGACCAAAGTGGCATAGAGATATCATTGTAGTATTAGTTGATTGCTGCACACTTAAATTCCAGTGACACAGAAGAATGGATTAGGTTGGCATAAATGTCTCTGGAACAAGATGATATTATATTAAGCAGGCTATTTTCTCCTATACAAACGCTCTTAAATACGAGCCTACTAACATCAGTTACCTGTGGAAGGGGTCAAAGATTTATGAGCAGATGGATGATCATAAAATGGCCATCGATGGTTATAAGCATATTATAAATCTTTGCCTCCATCTGATGGAGAACATTTATGCAGTTGGTTACAGATATAGTCATGAGTGTAAAGCCATGATATGAAGCCCATGATAGTACTTCAACTATAAACATAATTGAAGAAAATTTCTCAAAGCACCAAGGTTTAGTCTCCATGGAAGACATTAACGTAGCAACTGAATTATATATTTCCAACAGGCAGTATAGCAAAGCTTTGGAGCTAATTACAGATTTTTTTCTGAAATTATCCTAGAAAAGGAAACATTAGAAGAAGCTACCTCAGAAGAAAATAAAGGTTGTAGTTACCTCCAGAAGAAGAGGAGGAGTGGCGTAGGGAAGAAAGGAAAGAGAACCTACAAGTGTCTCTTTAAAATGACCAGCTGGGCAGGTGCACAAGAATAAGAGAAACAGGAAAAGAAACTGTATCAACTAACAATGTCTTATTACTGTATAATTTTATTGCTTATTTTTATGGCTTTTTATGGTTACTTGGCATCTCTTGAAAGGATCTACATATTAGGAAAGCTGGGGAAAGTTGGCAGTAATGGCGAACACAAGTGATGCCTACTGTTCCCAGGTAGTGAGTCTTTTCAATCTTGTATTGGGGAGTTAAGGTAAAAATATTCGTTGATGTGGTTTTCATCCCTAGAGATTCTTTGACAGTCACATCTTCTCTTTTCCCATGTATTTTATTAAGTGACAGATATGTTTTTAGAGAAAGCATCAAGAACAAAATTTCTCACTGTAAAGAAAGAAATCCATTCTTGAATTTGGAGATTCAAAAAGCATTAGGATTAAAGAAGAGGTAAATCTTTGGGAGAAAAAAAAAACCAGAGACTTAAGAGTTGAAGTTCCCAGCAAGTTTGTGGCTTGGTGGGAAGGGTACCGGTGGGAGAATGTGTTTTTCCACTATAGGAGACTGGGAAAGGTCCTGGAGATGGGACTTCTGACTCTAGTCAGAAGCAGAAGGATGTAGACGTGACTAAGTTCATAACTGATCCTGACACCAGGGCTTTTAGCTGTCCTAGACTGAGCTACATGAAAGATGAAGGTCTGCAGAAGCCTATCTTCCACACACACAAGTATACTCACTCATACACACACACTATCACACAAATACACACACATACACACACACAAACTCACTAACACATATCAATATGCTCTCATGAATACACACACACAGCAGCACACACTAACACTTCAACATGCTCACTGTCACTCACATACTGACACACACTTGCACTCAGTCCCAACACCCAGTCACATGTCACCATTCTCACACTCACACACACACTAACAGGCCCCCCTCACTATCATTAACACACTTCCAACAGACACACACATACACTCTCACACATATAACCCCTCACACACACTCAGATGCACTATGCATTCAGGATATTCACAAGACACCTGTACACACACTCAACAAAACACACTTACACAGTGTGTTTATACATTTTCACTTATACATTCTCACATACTTACACAAACATATAGGACACACACGAGTATGCATGCTATTCCCAAATCTATACTTTAAAACACTTCCACTTCTTCCACTCACTGGAACCCCTCTTCTTCCACTTGTCCGCTCTCTCCTCCCTCTCTCCCTCTCTCCTTCAACTCTCTGCTTAAGCATCAGAGTAAGTCTTCCTGGCCATCTTTGACAAATACCCTAGGCTTTCCTTGTGCTCACCTTCCTTGTCCCTTCACATGTTTCCAAAACACTTACCTGATTCTATCATTGCGTCTTGATTCTCTGCATTCAGAGAGCCTTGGTTTTCTTCTCTCTGCTTTTGTGATTTTAGTGTTTTCTTCAATACCATATATCTAGGATTAGAACAGTAGCTGGACTAAAAAAATTGTTGATCAAATATAAGAATAAATGACAGCTGTGTAAGCTTCCATGGAAACTAGTCATTCCCTTACAGAAAGAGTGAAGAAGAGAACACTGAAGGTATCAAGGAAAACAGTGTCTCTTATCTTTACTCTGATTTGAGTCAGAACTAGTCTGTACAAGTTGGCAGAAAGAAGACTGGAGAAATTAAGTTTAACAACAATTTTCTTTAAAAATACACCAGATATATACCTAAGTTTGGGGACATAAGAGATATGCCTACTAGCAATCCTTTAACATTTAATGTTGTGTGTATATTTAATTATACTCTCATAAATTTATTTTTAAATTTTCATACAATATATTTCTATCATATTTCCCTCTTCAGTTTTTAATAAATATCTGTATATATGTATTCAACAGGCAACTTTTGTAAAACATTTTATCTTTGCACATCTTCAGGCCATTGTGTACAGATTAATTCCCTATTTGTATTGGATCTAGAGCATTTTGTTTGTATGAATCAAACCCAAATTGACTTTAGGTTATTTCTGTTTGTTTTTTAACTATGTCCAAAAAAAATTCTCTAAACATTTTGATTCACACAAAACCAGAATTGCTCAGCCAGCAAGGAGTATTCCTCATCAGACAGCCCTGGCTAGCTGGGACCTTGCTATCTGGAGCAGTGTGGCCTCTGCCTCCTGCACACTGGGCTTAGAGACATGCACCGGCACACTTGGCTAGGAGTGGTTTGATTAAGGTGAGGTGAGAGTAAGTCATCCCACTTGTGAACGAGAGGTAACTGAGACAAAGAGCTGCGACAGCAGAAGAGGAACAGATCCGTTCCCAAGCAGGCCTTAGAGGAAGGAAAGAATCTCAGTCTACACTGTCAGAATAGGAATTAGCCGCCTGTATGGGAAGACAGGGATGTGGACAAGCATAAGACGTGGACAAGTCCTAATTTCAACTGTTTTTTTCTTTATTATCAGTGTGTGTGTGTGTGTGTGTGTGTGTGTGTGTACCTGCATGTGTGCATGCCACGTCTTGTGTGTAGAGGTCAGAGGACAACTTTGTGGAGTTGCTTCTTTTCCTTTCACATTTATGTGAGTTTCAGGAGTTGAACTCAGGTAAAATGCCTTTACCTGCTGAGCCATCCTTTTAGACCTCAATAAAGAGTTTTTGTTGTGTATTTTCTGCAAAGGCATTTAGTAGTTGGATGTCAAGGAGTGGCCAAATGGTTGGATTTCTGGGAGGCTAAAGGCAAACAAGGCAGCAGGAACAAAGAGAGTGAATATGCATGCAGTGGCTGAAGGGCCTGAGGTCTGGGTGACAAAGCTGCCCTGAGAGGACGAACCAACCAGGAGCTTGGAATCTGAGAGAGAGCCCAGCATGCTGTGTTGAATTTCAAGCACTTCAGAGGCTGAGGAAGGAGGACTACAAGTTTGAGGCTAGCATAAGCTATGTACTGAGACCCTGAAGATAGATAGATCAGTGGGTGTGAGTGATGTCTTTGAAAGACCCACGTGAGGACTCCCCCACATTCTGACTCAGGAGAGACAACACCCCAAATTGAAAGGAAATAAAACTTGAGACCTGTGATTCATGTAATGTATGTCAAAGAGCCCAAAGAGTTGTTTGTGAGCTTTGAAACCTGGGGCTGAGAACGTAGCAGAACAGGCCAGGACATGCCCGGGCAGGCCCATCGCCTCCCTATTTCCCACCCCTCTGACCTAAGTTAAATGTTAACAGGCTGCTGATGTTTAAATGGACCAATCATGTGAAACTGTGCCAATTCCTCCCCCAGCCCCACTCCTTTTCTATAAAAACCCCTAGCTTCCAAGCCTTGTGGTCGAATCCACTGTCTCCTGTGTGAGAAACTTTCAATCCAGAGCTCCGCCATTAAAATACCTCGTGTTGTTACATCAAGGTGTTGTGTTCTATTCGTGATTCTTGGGTGTATGCCAAATCGGGAGTTGAGTGGGGGTTTCCCCACTAAGTTCTTTCAAAATACCCACAAGAAACGGTCTTGCTGCAAACTGCAAGAGGATTTTTATTCAAGAGCGCTCTCGAGCCCACGGTCATACACCACACAGGGGTAGAGGACCTTGGCGCCCTGCCCCGAGTAGCTGAGTAAGGGGGTATTTAAAGGAAGAAACCACAACTCAAGGAAGTGGGGAGGGCGTTGTTGGAAAATAACAAAGATACCAGTTAAGAGTTTCAAGGAAGTGCAAAGTCACAAGAGTCACAAGGAATACCTGGTAATTGTGCAGGTTATCTCTCAAGACAGTTTCTAAGAGCCCCTAACAATAGCACATTTGCATAGCGGCTTCCTGCAATGGTCAGGGTGACTTTCTTTAGATGAACACTCTTTGAACCCAGGAAGCAGGTGGGTGGAGGAACTTTGCTATCTGTTTTATGATTAGCATACCTTGGAGCATTAAGTCACAGAGGTCACATTCTCAAGCCTGGGCCTAAAGGCCTAGAATTTTGTTTTTATGTTATACTTTCAGCTTCAGAAGCTTGCAGACCCGAGTTCAAAGTTCCAGGATCCATGCTTTTAGAAAAAAAAAAAAATCCAAGCGTGTGTGTCTGTGTGTCTGTGTGTGTGTGCCTGGGGGGGGGGTCTGTGTGTCTGTGTGTTTGTGTGTGTGTACGACTGTGACCCCAATACTGTGAGAGGTGAAGAGAGAGGGATCCCTGCAGTTTGCTGGCTTCCCATCTAGGCCTTGGTTTAGTGAGAGAGCCTATCTTAGAGGGATATAGTACAGAGTACTGAAGCAGTGTCCTTCCTTAGCTTCGGTGCACCCTCTCCCTCTCCCTCTCCCTCTCCCTCTCCCTCTCCCTCTCCCTCTCCCTCTCCCTCTCCCTCTCCCTCTCCCTCTCCCTCTCCCTCTCCCTCTCCCTCTCCCTCTCCCTCTCCCTCTCCCTCTCCCTCTCCCTCTCCCTCTCCCTCTCCCTCTCCCTCTCCCTTCTCCCTCTCCCTCTCCCTTCTCCCTCTCCCTCTCCCTTCTCCCTCTCCCTCCCCCTCCCCCTGTCCCTCTCCCTCTCCCTGTCCCTCTCCCTCCCCCTCCTCCCCTCTCTCTTCCTCTTTTGTTTTTATGAGACAGGATTTCTCTGTATAGCCCTGATGTCCTAGAACTCACTCTGTAGACCAGGCTGGCCTCGAACTCAGAAATCCATCTGCCTCTGCCTCCCAAGTTCTGGGATTAAAGATACTCTACATTTTCTAATTGGGGACTGTTGTGGCCCGACCAGCAGTCTACAATGCAAACGGTTCAACTGAGGATGGCAGTTCGAGCTGAAAAGAGAGGAAGCTAGACGGGGCGGGAGAAAGAATGAGGCCAAGACGATTTCATGTTCAAGGCCCCCCTTTGCTAATTCCAACATTCAATTATAAAGGAAGGGGGAGGGAACCCGATTTCCCGCCAAGTAACTCGGGGTCCAGTAGCAGGACGAACACGTGTGTGGCTCCAAGCAGCAAAGCGACAGGGTCCAGCAGTGGGAGTGGCAGAACGAATGAGCAGGAAACTCCACCCTTGAGCAAGCAGGTTCCAGGCTGGGGGAAGGGAAACCACAGGGGACTAAAGGACATAAATTAAAAACTGACCTCCTAGTTAGCAATGCTTTCAGAGCCTAAGCAAGAGGTTACAATACTTGTCCTTCATGCCACACAACGGAGCTGCTGACCAGAGGCCATAGTAGCCTAAGCAGTCCTCTCCTCTTTGTAAAACATTCCCTCTAAAGGAAGGAAGCCCTCTGACAAAATGTGTTGTCTTTTCTGGCCATGAGCAACAAAGAATCTTGTGTGCTTATGGAAAATCTCTTTAACTGAATCAGGCAGACTATGTTCACAGCTCGTATCTAATTCCATGGCATTTTCTAGGACGTGTCTCCTCATTTGGATAACCTAAATTAATATTCATGAAAGACAATTTTTTCTTGCCTATTATTGCAAGGATTGATCTTCAGTCAACCTGATAAGAAAAATACATTTGTTATCTTTACACATTCACTCATTATTATTTATGAATTCATCAGTCTATTTACCATATAGTTTCTGAGTGGCTTCACTATGCAAACTACTGTGTAATTTGCTCATTTTTAAATGGTAATTAATGAATTAATATGTATATTCTTCTTGGCAAAATACACCTCTACCTAAACTAATCCATCAGTCCATCATAATTTGTCAATGACTGTTTATTTAAGACTTATATACTAAAGCATTTGGAAGTTTATGTAATTTCTGAACAGGCAGAATTTTTAGATTCATTTAAACCACGATAAAAATGTTAAAAAAAATTTGACCTCACACAACACTCAAACATTCTTTTTAAAAAGAAGATACATCTGTTACTTGAATTTTTAATGAAATCAGTAATGATGTTAGAATTGTGTAAGTAATGGATATGAAGAATGTTATACCATACTGAGTTTTATTGGGGATGGTGGCATGTGCATGGTTGTGGGGCTATTACTGGATTCTGAACAGTTTACCAGGGGCTTTGCCACACCAGAAATCTGACACTTTGTCAGCAGCCATTAGCTGCATACACTGTTTCAGCTAGGAGAAGGTCCTGCATGATAGAATGTTGACAGGCTCAGTCTTGTGCAAGCATCCATAGCTGCTATACATTCATGAGTGTAATGGCTACATCCTGATCAGCATTTCACAGCACTCCTCCACATCCTCAGGCACTTACATGATTTCTACTCCTTTCAGTAACATTTCCTGAGCCTTCAGGAGGACAGTGATATAGATGTCCTATTTAGAGTTGAAAACTCAGGAACTGATTATCAGAGCTTTGACCAATTATGAGTCTCTGCATTACTGTTTCAAAAAGAGCCTTCTCTGATTATGATTGACTATAAACATAAATATTTTAGAAGACAGTTTGACTTGTTCACATTTAACAATAGTAGTAGTTTCTCAGCTAGGGATCAAGATAAGGATAATTTCATGTGATATAAATTACATTATGCATTTAAAGTAAAGTGCAGCAGTTGCAGGTGTATAGAAAGTGACTGAGGGCTGTGTGGAGAATTTCCTGTATCACCTATGCTTATCATTCAATTTTGGAAGGCAGCTATGCTCACCACTATACAACCAACGCAGGTTCATTCCAATTTTGAAGACTAACATCTCCAGAAACCACAGGGGCATGGTAACCTGCCTGTAATTCCAGCCTTGGAAACCAGAGACAGGGGATTCTCTGAAGAAACTGTCAGTCAAGGCATTCCATAGTCACCAGCTCTAGTAGAACAAGAGGTGTTATTCTCTAAATACTCTGCTGGTTGGTGAATGGGCTTTGGGAAGTTTCCTGAGGCTGTTGGGGGAATTCCTTGACTGTAACTGTATAATCCACTGTGGGGTTATCCAGCTTGGCAGCACATGTGCCATCCCATTGGCCAGGGGTTTCACAAAGATGATTTTAACATACTTAATAGAAATAGAATAAAGCTCATGGAAATCTGTTTCTAAACATTGGAACAAGAGGCTCTTCCATGGAATAAGGAACCATGTAACAGTCATGTATAGGAGACTAGTTCAAAGAATGTTTGTCTTGTGACTGTGCATGTATAGTGATATGAACTGAAGTTACACCTGCAAATGGTTCTAACATGTTTACCCATTAACTCTTACAACTGTATTTTTGATATCTCGGCTTTATTTTGCTCCTTGATTCTTCAAAGTCACTAATATTCATTTGGCATTTGTAGCTTTTTGGGTAAAAAGCTGCCCTCAGTGTGGAGTAAATTATGGCACAAAAATACTGTTGAAGAAAGCCATCAATGAAAACAACAGATTAAAGAAGAAAAGAAGGCAGCCATTTTTATTCAAGTTGTATGTAAATGCACTTGGTATTTTGTAGGCTAAGTGATTAATGAGATGAAATACTCTGGCTTTTGTAACAGATGGTTTCTAGAACATGAAGCTTTCAGTCACTGGTCTCTGTAATGAAAGCATCATATTCCTGTAACTGTAACTGTACTTGGTTCTGGCCCATGACTGAGCTTTTCTTCTGGTGTGGCCAGAAAAAGGAGTGGTCAAGGGATGGGGAGACACATTGGTTTCTCTTTAGGCTCAAGGATTTATAAGAGAGATAGATCATTGTTGATCAGAAGTTTTGAAGGTAGTTAGAAGAAAAGACAGAAAGACGAAAGACACAGAGGGATGATACATTTTGAAGTGTTCTGAATGATGGAAGCACTCTGATGTGGCCAAAGCAAGGCTATCAGAAGTGTTATGAGTGTGAAAGAGTGAAGTACAAGAAGATAGGTGGGGCTTCTAGACACATGGGTAACTGTAAAAAGGCTCTACTATCAATGGAAAGCAATAGATGATTATTTATAAGTAATATGTCAAAATTATTTGCTTTCAAACAATAGGCTTCCCACAATTATTTGCAAGAGGAGCTAGGTCTGTGAGGACACACAAGAATGGGCCATTCAATCAGGAAGATGCAGCATTCTGAGAAAAGTGCTGAAGACTCAGTATTTATATAGATGGGTGGGATCAGAGAGGGAAATTGCCCCTGGACATCTGATTTTGATATCTGAGTAAAAATATGGAGTCACACTGTGCAGAGTGGCAGGGATTCTGTAGACTTGGGAATAGGTGAGATTCCTTGACATTTCTGTCTATTAAAGAAATCAAGTAAGTACATGAATACCAGGCATGGAAGACCTGAAAGGATATCAGCAATCTAATAGGTAAACAGGAGAGAGGTTTTTCAAATAATGCTAATTATTGTTTAGGATAACAGAACACTGACTTGGGGATACTAAGTCATAGCAATCTACAGGCATATTAAAAATATTGAGGCAAAGGTAAGGTGAGAGAAAAGAAGCAGACATTTCACAACAGTAGTCTTTGGCCAGAAGAACCAATATTAACGGTTACGAAACTATTGCTGAATAGATATCTCACTGGGGTATTGTTTGTGTGTATATCCTTTTGTGATAGTTTAAGACAGTTGCTATTCATGACAGTCCCTTTCCCCTATTTCTCATCTTCATCTACTTTCTGAATATTTAAAACAAGTGACTCTATTTTGACTTGACAACATTTGTATTCCTTTCATAATATCCAAAGAAACAGCAGGTGCTTGGTGCATCTGTGTATGTACATATGTGTTTCTATCCTGATCTGTATGGGTGTTGCTTTGTCTATGTATAAGTGTGTTTGTATATGGAAACAAATATGTTTCTTTATCCTTAGAATATGGTCTTATGATATACTTTTCTATAGTTTTTTAGAAACCAAAAGATGTGATGGAATTGCTCAAGAAACTTAGGAAGTAGGCAAGAAGCTGTGAGACAATCTGTGGTTTGAATATAAAATGTACTCCATAGGCTCGTGTTCTTCAAAAATTGGATCCTAGCTGGCAGCACTGTTTGAAAAGGCCATGAAAATTTCAGAAGGTGGAGTCTTTCTGAAAAGAAGTATGCCACTGAAAATGGGTTGTAAATTTTTATAACCTGGTCCCATTTAATATGATATCTTATTAACTCCTGATACAGCATAAAGAACTAGGCTCGTGTTCCCACAGACATACCACCCCCATCATTATCTACTGTCTTTCTTTAAACCAGAGTAGATTATTTCTCTCTTAAGTTTCTTTTGGCAGGATGCCAAAAGGGTTAGGGTCTGCTTTTCTTACACTTAGGGAGCTGAGAAAAGTTCAGGGTGCGACTGCAAACATTTATCCCTGGCAATTAATGAGTAGACATAGAGGCTTCTGTGAAATTCATCACAAACGCTCAGGCTAGTACTAACAATGAGAGGTACCCAAGAGGGTAGTGGACTATAGCATTACAGCACATTTGCCACAGGCTATTTGCTTTGTTCTCTGCAACTATAATTTTACCGTGGGTGTGACAAAAATAAGACGGGACATTCCGTGGGAGGAGCAGCATGCACTTGTGTAGTACAAACAGGTTACTGGCAAAGTTCAGTTCCCCATACACTGGGGGGTCCTGGAAGAATGTGAGGAGTGTAAGTGTGGCATTAGGTAAGAGCCATGGAATAAGCTCAACTTTATTCACAAGGATGGTGCATGGTATGTCAAAGTGCATCCCACCCCTGGCATGTTCTGTCATGACAGATATCTGGCAACCAGGTATGTGTTGGGGTTTAGGGGATGCTTTTCTATGTACTAGGAAATAGTCGCAAACTAGTCAAAAGACAAGGGAAAGATAATAATCAGAATAAATAGAGTGCAAGATAAACTAGAGCCATGACGTGTGTGTTCTGTGATCCAAGGAGGGGATGTGGGGTCAGCAATGATGTCAAAATCAGGCACACACTCACATACACTTGGTGGATAAAGCAAGCTTCAGTGAGGAAGCTCTAACCATTTTAGGTACATGCATTCCCATATACATATATACAAACATAAGTACATATATATATATATATATATATATATATATATATATATATATATGTGTGTGTGTGTGTGTGTGTATGTATTTGATGGATCAAACAAAGCTCCAACAACTTCACATATATACATACATAATACATAATACATACATACATACATACATACATACATACATACATACAAATGTACACACATTTACATATTGAGTAGATGGAACAAAGGTTCAATCACTTTACATATATACACATAAACACATTTTTGGTGGATGGAACAAACTCCAACAAGCTGGCTCCAACAACTTTATTTTTCCTCCCACAGATTACATATTCCTGAAAAATCTTTCTTTCAAGCAGTATAGAAATTACAATGTGACTATATTCCATTTTTCTTTTAGTGAATGGTTATTAAATCATTGATACTTTAGTACCTTTACATAAAAAAAAACATTTTAAAGTTCAGATAAAGAAAACAAAACAAAACAAATTATTTCCAAGAATGCACATATATTCATAACTAAGCAACTTGCTAAAAGCTAACTAAGTGTGAGCAAGCAGATAATTTTCACAGCCAGGTTTTCTTATTGGCAGGGATTATTTTGCAGATATGATCAAATATTTTATTGATCAATATTTTATTGATCTTAAAAAGTAATCATAAAAAGTAATCGAATAAAGTTCTTAAAAGAATCAGAAATCTAAACTTTTATATAAAGAAACAATTAGTAATTTCTTCTTAAATTCTCAACATGCACATCTACTAATTAACAATTTTTATTATATCATATCAGGAAGCTGAGTTCAAAAATGGGTACAAGAATTTAATATCACCTTGATCTTGCTTTAGCAAGAAATGCAGCTCTTGCTAGTTGGGATGCCATTGTTCTTATTCCCAAACTTAAACAATTCCTAGCTCAACTACTAAGAATATGCATTTCTGAACTTCAAATTGTTCCCCAAGATTTTCTCCATGAGGGCCACTAACAAAACTATCTTAACTTAGCTTCACTAACAATCTAATTTTCCAAATGCTTTCTAAGTGTGTTTTCATTGCTAATGATCCACATTTCTAAACTCTTTCCAAGGGTGGTGATTGAATCATTAATCTGCTCCAGCAGTAATGCTTGAAAAAGTTCAAACACTATCATTATAAGTGTCAGTGAGACTGCCCTTTGAGGAACTGTATGCCCCCTTAGAGTTTTCATGGAATTCTTCTAAGGGGGATGGGAAGGCAACAAGCAGAGCAAAATTCCACAACAGCATGAAATCCTCAGGACATTTTACTTTGGGCATGCAATTTAGTTATTGCTGAAGTTATGTACAAAAGTATCAAATAAGACTAAAAAGAAGAAAAAGGGAGAACTAGGTTCACTCACATTTGTGAACACTAGTCTCAGCAAAATTTCTGTTTTCTTTCCAGAAAACTACATTCTTGATCTCTCTCTCTCTCTCTCTCTCTCTCTCTCTCTCTCTCTCTCTCTCTCTCTCTCTCTCTCATCTCTATCTCTATCTCTATCTCTATCTCTATCTCTATCTCTATCTCTATCTCTATCTCTATCTCTATCTCTATCTCTCTCTCTCTCTCTGTGTGTAAACGATTCTAAGGAGCTGCTGGTTCCTCTCATTGTAGATTTGGAAATTCTGTAATTTCATGGGTAGCCCACAGTCTACAGCCACAAGTGATTTCTATGGTTCAAGACCAAGGCCAGATTGGAAGCAGATTTCCTTGTTCTTTGGGGCTTCTGTCATTTTTTCTTAATGTCTTCAACATATTGGATAAGATCCATCACAGTACAAAAGACCATGGACTCTACTGGAAGGCAGTGATTTAAGTATTAACTGCATTGACATAATACTTGGAGAAAATATCTAGCTCGGAGTTTTATCAAACCTGGGTACCATGAATATTGTGACCTTTCCTATGTGTCACAATATTAAGCATCATGGGAGGTTTGTGCTGGGCAGATGAGCAGCAGCAGGATGTGGCATTTGGTTGGCTGGATTTAGGCTCTAGCTTGTGGGACATGGTTGGCAAGAAATGTAATGGACTTTCATTGGTGAGTCCCACAAGCATTTCCAGCGGAGAACTTGAGTCAGGGAAGACTCACACCTAGCATGTTTCTCAGTTGTGGAGAATTCACTGGAAAAGACCATTCAGACATGGGCTCAAGAAAATAAAAAGTCTTTATTAGCCACTAGCAACTAGTCTGGGTGTCTGAGACCCAAGTACAATCCTAAGCCTTTCTCAGGGTGAGCTTTTAAGTACAAAAATCTTATCCTTCATTGACATATCTCAATTAGCAAAAATAGTTATCCCAAAGCAGAACTATGGAAATCAAAAGGCAAGGTTAGTACATTTAGGAATTTTTGCAATAATATGTATTTAATGGATTAGTTCTTTGCTCTCATTTTGGCAGGTGTTGCTGCCTATGTGCTTGATTCCCAGGAATGAATGGTACTTGTATCCTCACATCTGTTGTGCTAAGGTCTTGGGGCTTGGTACACTCTATGGTGGTGCTCATCCTTTCTTTCCTTTCCTTTCCTTTCCTTTCCTTTCCTTTCCTTTCCTTTCCTTTCCTTTCCTTTCCTTTCCTTTCCTTTCCTTTCCTTTCCTTTCCTTTCCTTTTCTTCCTTCCTTCCTTTTATTTTTTTTTCAAGACAGTGTTTCTCTGTGTAGCCCTAGCTGTCCCGGGACTCACTCTGTAGGCCAGACTGGCCTTGAACTCAGAAATCTGCCTGCCTCTGCCTCCCAACGGCTGGAATTAAAGGCATGTGCCACCACTGCCCAGCATCCTTATCTTTTCTAATGCTGCAATCTTTTAAAACAGTTTTTTCATGTTTTGATGACTCCCAACCATAGACTTCCTTTTGTTGTTACTTCATGACTGTAATCTTGCTACTGTTATGAGATTTAATCTTTTTCCAATAGTTTTAGGCAACCCCTGTGTGTGGAGAGCCGTGCCGCGAGCAATCGCCATTATAAGATGGTGCTGGCCTCCGCTGTACCTAACTAGTAAACAAGCCTTGTACGAAGGTGTGAGAGTGAACTCACGCCTAGTCACTGCCCATCTCGGGGCGTAGTAATGGAGTGATGGGCAAGCAACGAATCAGGAGCTGACACGCCACATCAGGTGCTGAAACGCCATGGCTGAGGGCTATATAAGCAACACCATTTTCCGGGGTCTGGCTCTTCCCTCTTGAAGAAGCAATAAAGCTTTTTGCTGCAGAAGATTCCGCTGTCTGAGTGTGTTCTTGCTGGTGAGAATGATAGCTCCGGATAAGTGGAGCCAAGGAACCCGGGAACTTTATACCATCACACCAGCACAAGGGAGATCCCCCGTTCGGGGGACGGAATCAGAACTGCAGGACATTAAGGCTCTGTAAGGTACGTACAGTCTTGCAATTTCTCCAGAGTTAGATGCCCTTTTGATTGTTTTCACGGCAATTGTTACTTCCCTTTCGGTTTCGTTTTGCTTCCACCGCTGGAACTGCTGACTGGTTCACAGTCATGGTCAGGCCTGGACAGTGACCAGTATTGCTGACTGATTCTCATTCGCGGTCAGGCCTGGACAGTTACCAGTATGGGAATCTCCCACTCTGTAGTAACGGCCTTAAGGTCAGTCCTGAAGCACTGTGGCCTGAAAATCGCCACTAAGACTATAGAGGGATTTGTCAGGGAGATAGACTGTGTGGCACCATGGTATGCTTGCTCAGGGTCATTGACTGTCGCCTCATGGGACAAACTGAAAGGAGATCTAGTTAGGGAACAGCAGAACAGCAAACTTAAAGCAGGGACCATGCCATTGTGGAAATTGGTGAGATCGTGCTTAACAGACGAGGATTGTCAGCAAATGGTTGAAGCGGGGCAGAAAGTTTTGGACGAAATTCAAGACAGTCTATCAGAGACAGAGTGGGGAGAGAGAGTAAGAGCTGAGAGGAAACAAGGTGCACTGAAGAATAAAGGCCTTTCCACGGGCCTTGAGCTGGAGGAAAAGAGAAATAAGGGACAGAATGCCCTGGGAGAGCTTAGAAAAAGGGATGGAAAGGGAGAGAAGAAGAGAGATCGAGCTGGGGAGGCACATAAGGACAGGAGCCTCTACCCGCCATTAGATGAGTTCAAGGTACTAGCTGTCAGTAGCTCAGAATCAGATAAGGAACTTAGCTCCTCTGAGGAAACAGACTTAGAGGAAGAAGCGTCAGGCTATGAGGGAGAAAGATACCAGCCAAATGAAAGACGAGTTAATCAGTTACAGAATAACATGAAAGCAACTAGAGACAAATGTCAAA
Source organism: Mus caroli (assembly GCF_978045245.1). Taxonomy (NCBI): domain Eukaryota; kingdom Metazoa; phylum Chordata; class Mammalia; order Rodentia; family Muridae; genus Mus; species Mus caroli. Next base: position 4,474,184 of record NW_028227256.1, read on the forward strand.
TCGCTGCATGGTCTCTGGGCCCTCGACCTCTGGGTCCTAGTGCACCTCCGCCTTATGTGCAGAGGTACACAGTTATTGCAAGATGCATACCCTATATTAATAAAAATATTAGGGCAATGGGGATTGCAGGTGGCCACCGAAAAGGTGCAAATTGCTTGAATGGGAGCCTTTCTAGGGTCACTCATTTATCCTGACAAAATTGTTCCTCAAAAATTAGAGATTCGTAAAGATCAACTACATACCTTGAATGATTTCCAAAAATTGCTAGGAGATATTAATTGGCTAAGACCATTTTTGAAAATTCCATCAGCACAATTAAAGCCCTTATTTTACATATTAGAGGGAGATACCCACATCTCCTCCCACAGAGCACTTACCCCAGCTGCATGTCAAGCTTTACAAACGATAGAAAAGGCCTTACAAGATGCTCAATTACAACGCATTGACGAGTCAGAGTCATTTGAATTGTACATATTAAAAACTGCACGGTTACCAACAGCAGTCTTGTGGCAAAATAGACCCTTATTGTGGGTCCATCCTAATGCTTCCCCTGCAAAAATCATTGAGGGGTATCCTAATGCAGTTGCTCAACTTGCACTTCGGGGGATAAAAGCAGCCATTACTCATTTTGGGAAAGAACCTTATATGCTAATTGTAAGTTATACTTCTGCTCAAGTTAAAACCCTGGCAGCAACAACTAATGATTGGGCAGTCTTGGTTGCCTCCTATTCAGGACAAATTGATAATCATTATTCAAAACATCCAATTTTACAGTTTGCCTTAAGCCAAGCCATAGTGTTTCCAGTAGTAACAGCCAAACACCCACTTCCGGATGAGGTAGTAGTGTATACAGATGGATCTAAATCTGGTATAGGTGCATATGTAGTAAATGGCCAAGTAACATCTAAACAATATAATGAGACATCACCCCAGGTTGTAGAATGTTTGGTAGTTCTAGAGGTCCTTGAAACTTTTCTGGGACCACTCATTATTGTATCTGATTCCTTATATGTGTTTAATGCAGTTAATATGCTTGAAGTTGCTGGCTTAATTAGACCCTCTAGCAAGCTTGCTCACATTTTTCAGCAAATTCAGTCAGCCCTGTTACATAGAAGACATCTTGTGTATATTACTCATGTTAGGGCTCATTCTGGCCTTCCTGGCCCCATGTCTCATGGAAATGACTTGGCAGACAAAGCCACTAGAATCGTGGCTGCTGCTCTGTCCTCGCAGGCAGAGGCTGCAAGGGAGTTTCATAAACGCTTCCATGTGACGGCTGAAACTTTACGCCACCGTTTTACTTTAACCAGGAAGGAATTCGTGACATTGTCACCCAATGTCAAAATTTTGTCAATTTCTGCCTACTCCTCATGTAGGGGTAAACCCCCGAGTCATCAGGCCATTACAGGTCTGGCAAATGGATGTCACTCATATTTCCTCCTTTGGAAGAAATCAATATTTGCATGTTTCCAATGACACCTGCTCTGGTGTTATGTTTGCTACACCTTTAACAGGTGAGAAAGCCTCTCACGTTATACAGCACTGTTTAGAAGAATGGAGTGCTTGGGGCAACCCCACAATTCTTAAAACTGATAATGGGCCAGCATATACCTCTACTAAATTTCAGCAATTTTGTCATCAAATGGATGTCACTCACCTGACTGGCCTTCCTTATAATCCTCAAGGACAAGGCATTGTGGAACGTGCCCACCGTACACTCAAGTCTTATTTTATAAAACAAAAAGGGGGAGTTCATGAGACTCTGCCCTCATGCCACGAGTAGCTGTCTCCATGGCACTCTTCACACTTAATTTTTTGAATCTTGATGAGCAAGGTCGCTCTGCACCTGATCGACATAGCTCAGATCCTGATAGACCTAAAGAAATGGTCAAATGGAAGGATATCTTATCTGGTCTGTGGAAAGGCCCGGATCCTATTTTGATAAGATCCAGGGGAACTGTTTGTGTTTTTCCACAGAGTGAAGACAACCCATTTTGGCTGCCGGAACGACTCACCCGAAAGATAGTAATCAAGGATGGTGTGGAAGATGCTGACCTCCCGAGGACTGCTCCTGATCCTGACAATGCTGAACTTGTCTCAGGTTCCTAGTATGATGGGCGAACAGAGATGGGTCATTCTCTCGACTTTCCCTAAAGCAATGCCAGTTCGCCATGATGCTATAGTTTTTCCAAAATTCTTTACTACTAATAAAACATTAGATTTACCATATCTACCCTATGATCCTACCCGAGCACCATTAGGAGAAAATCGCTCTTTATTAGGACGGGGTTCTTTATGTTTTCAAATTAATGGACCAGGAAAATGTATCAACCTCACAGTTCGAGCTTTGGGGAGGTTTAATGAGCACTGAGGAGGTTGGGTGAGCACAACCTAAGATACTTCCAACGCAGATATAACCTTTACAAATCGGACCTTATGGCAGGAGGCAATTTGGGTTAATGGTACATTTCTACCACCTAAGTTTTCAGACAAAGAACATCCCCCCCAACAAAAATAGCCCCTCATTGTAGCTTGGAAGATGAAAGGCTGATCCTGCCTTGGTCTGACTGTCAATCCTCCATCACTTGTTGGGCAGATCAGAGTAAAACCTTTTCCTTTTCTCCCAACATGATGGCTGACCCAGAGAAGGAATTTGTTATGAAAAAGGGACTTTTCATACAGGACTTTAGAATTCATCCCTTTCACAAGTGGGTGCTTTGTGGAGTCAATGGCAGTTGTACAGAACTCAATCCTTTGATCTTTATCCAGGGAGGAATAGTTGGAAAGGCTTCTTTTACTGGCATCTCAAGATTTTCTCAGTATTGGGGAATACCTGCTGCCTCCCTGGACTCTTATGGATATACTAATACCAGTGTAGAGATCACTGGGTTCAATAAAACTTTGGTAAACCAGATTAATTATCCACCTACCCCAGTCTGTGTTTATCCCCCTTTCTTGTTTATTCTTTCAAATGATTCATTTGAAGTCTGTTCCAATGATTCTTGTTGGATTTCTCAATGTTGGGATGTAACAAAGGACACCCGTGCCATGGTGGCACGGATCTCACGTTGAATCTCTGTTCTGGTGGAAACACCCTCCACCTTATCCCTGTTTCGACAAAAAAGAGATTTTGGCATTACTGCTGCTGTAATCATAGCAATTTCAGCCAGTGCAGCTGCTGCTACAGCTGCAGGGTATGCTATGGCTAGTACAGTTCAATCAGGCACAAAATTAAATCAGCTTTCAGCAGATCTGACTGATGCCATCACTGTCTAAACTTCTGCTAGCACCAAGTTAAAGGGAGGGCTGATGATTTTGAATCAGCGCCTTTACCTGGCAGAGGAACAGATAGGCGTCCTATACCAGTTGGCCCAGTTGGGTTCTGAAAGAAAGTTGGGTGCTCTGTGTATTACCAGTGTCCAATATGAAAATTTTACTCATGCAGCTAATCTGTCTAGACAGCTTTCCTTGTATCTTGCAGGAAATTGGTCCGAGGGATTCGATGAGACTCTTGAGGCCCTGAGGGTGGCAGTTTTAAAGATCAACTCAACGCGAGTGGACCTGTCATTGACAGAGGGCCTCTCCTCCTGGATTTCATCTCCATTTTCTTACTTTAAGGAATGGGTGGGGGTAGGTTTATTTGGTGTTGCCACCTGCTGTGGACTTGTGTTCATGCTCTGGTTGGTTTGAAAGCTCAGAACCCAACAAACAAATGACAAGGTTGTGATAGCTCAAGCACTTGCTACCATTGAGCAAGGGGTCTCCCCTGAAATCTGGCTATCTATGCTCAAGAATTAGTTGACATTGGTGGCTGGCCTCTTTTGTAGAGTTCGCTCTAGGTCATTTAGTAGTTACTGTCACATAGCACTGCGGTATCCAGGGACGGGCAACTTTCCTCATGCACAGATTAACCTAAGACACGGGGCCCGGTGGCAATAGGGTTACCCTCTGATGGGAAAGGCTGTAACATTAGAGGAATGACCTAAGACAGGAGCCACAGCGGATGGGCATAATTACACAGACCTAGTCCAGCCTCATTTTAATAAAATAAAAGGGGGAGATGTGGAGAGCCATGCCGTGAGCATTCGCCATTATAAGATGGCACAGGCCTCCACTGTGCCTAACTAGTAAACAAGCCTTGTATGCAGGTGCGAGAGTGAACTCACGCCTAGTCTCTGCCCATCTCGGGGTGTAGTAATGGGGCGATGGGCGAGCAACGAATCAGGAGCTGAGATGCCACATCAATGTGCTGAAATGCCATGGCTGAGGGCTATATAAGCAACGCCATTTTCCGGGGTCTGGGTCTTTCCTCTTGAAGAAGCAATAAAGTTTTTTGTTGCAGAAGATTTCAGTTGTCCGAGTGTGTTCTTGCTGGCAAGAATGATAGCTCAGGATACCTGTAAAAGGGCCATTCAACTGCAAAGGGACTATGACCCAGAACTCCAAAATCTCTGACTCAGTCATCCAAATTACATCCCATCTTTTTGCATCAAACCTGCTGTGAAACTGAAAGATAAGTTTTGTGTTGGAGCAGTTGAGAAAGGTGTGGAGAGATGCTGCTGGGATAGTATCCAAAACTGTAAACTAGGTTGCCATATAATCAGACAGTGGTTAAGGAAAGAAGATATGGTAGGCTAGTGGAGAATAATTGCCAGGGGTGAATTGGATGGAGGGAGCAGAGTTTTCCTGTGTATGATACTCAAGCCAGCCATGTATGCAGCAGGAATGACTATGTTCCTTGCCAATAAATTGGTGGCTCAGTTAGTAGGAGTCACCTTGTTTCTTGCACATTTTGCAGAACCAAGGGAAGGAGGAAACAGCTTCTATTTCTTTCAGTAACTGTGTATTTTCATTATTACAATGAGTTAGTCACAACCCACCTTTATCAGGAATGTTTTTGGCTCATGAATACATTTCTCTATCTTCATGAAGGTAAGCTTTTTGCATGAAGGAATATTTCTGGTTTTATGAAAATAACTAGCTCTTAAGTAGCAAGACCTAGTAAGATGGGTGCTATAGGCTTCACCTCACTGATTTTCATCTGCAAATAGCAGATTCTTAACTACAGTGGTTAGCATCCAATCTCAACCTGTCTAGAGACTGTTCAGCCTTGAACATTGGTAGTAGGTTTGTACTCAGTAGACTCCATTGTGTGGGCCTTATTGTCACCTTCTGAAAATTTGCTGAGCTTTAGGCATTTCATTGATATATTTGTGGCAGTATACAATGGATCTCCAGTGTTGTGAGGCAGCACTGTGCAGGGAATCATAGGCATACTCTAACTTATCTGGCCAGCATTGTTCACATCATACTCATCATTTCAATGAGCTTAAAAATGAACTCAGCAATGATTTTTATCAGGTAGATAGGTATAAACAACTGCATTTTCCTTATATTTCAAGTAGCTATTTACTATTAATGGGAAATGTGTCTTAAGTTTTGGCATTTACAAAACATGCTGTGAACCTCTGTACCTACTGTGCTTCTGTGTCTGTGCAGGTGTTATTATGGAAGAGTCCACACACTTACAGGTACAAGCCCATGTAAGTGTGGAGGGTGAATAATGAACCTGGTGTGTATGCTGTACACTGCTACCTGAGGGACTGCACATAAGACCTGAAGCCATGCTGTTGTATGTTCTTCTGTACCCATGCCTTTGCTTTCCTTCTTGTAAAAGGGACTCTCCTGGAAGAAGACTCTCCTGCAAAGAATTAAAGCTAAAACCTATTTATTATTAGTTAGAAAATATCAATGACTGTGTCTGCTTCTCGACTCAGTTCCAATGAGCAATTGAATGAAAATTAAATAGAAGTAGTTATTGTATTATACCTTGTGGCAATGAGCAAAATTGTGAGTTCTTTTGCAGCAGTTTACTTTTCACTGAGATTGTCAGCTTTCTATTGCTGTGAAAAAGCATTCTAAGTTAATTATTTATAGGAAAAAATAATTATATATGTTCATTATAGTTGCTTTGGGACAGTGGTAAATTATGTTTATATGGTGGCTATTCATCTCATGATAGGCAGGAAGCAAATAGAGAGGAAGGGGTTAGGTTTTCAGGGTACCCATGGAAATGATTTAATCACTTTACACTAGGTCCCGCCTCCTAAAAGTTTCAGTCTTTCAATAGCACCATAGGCATCAAGTTTTCAACGATATAGCTTTGTTAAATACTGAATATCCACAATGTAGTATACTCTAGTTAAGAAAATATTAGCAATATAATGCTACATTTTAGATAAGAGAAGTGTGGTGGTTGAATATGCTTGGCCCAGAGAACTGGCACTATTAGGAGGTGTGGGCATGTTAGAGTAGATGTGGCGTATTTGGAGGAAGTGTGTTACTTTAGATGCCTGGAAGCTAGTCTTCTGTTTGCCTTTGGAACAAGATGTAGAATTCTCAGTTCCTCCAGTACCACACCTGCCTGGATGTTGCCATGCTTCCTCCCATGATGATAATGGATTGAACTTCTGGTACTGTAAGTCAGTCCTCATTAAATGTTTTTCTTTGTAAGAGTTGTGTTGGTCATGGTGTATCTTTGCATCAACGGAAACACTAAGACAAGAAGTTTTATGAAAATGAGAAATTTTTAATAAATCACCACTTCATTTAGTATATATTTTATTCAGGGGTAATATTGATGTGATGAAACACCATGACCAAAAGCAACTTGTGAATAAAGTGTTTATTTCATTTGCAGTCCCACCATATGACAGTTTATCATTAAAAGCAGTTGAGGACAGGAACTCAAGCAGCGGGACACTGGAGGCAGGATCTGATTCAGAGACAGTGGAGGAGTGCTCTTCACTGGCATACTTCCCATGGATTTCTCAGCCTGCTTTTTTTGTAGAGCACAAGACTGCCAGGCCAGGGGTAGTCTCATCTACAATAGCTAGATCCTTCCACATCAACCAGTGTTATGAAAATGACCTACAGATTTGCCTAAGGCTCAATTTTATGAAAGGATTTTCTCAACTGCCATTCTCTCCTCTCAGATGAAATTTGACATCATCTGACCTCTTGCCAATTTGACACAGAAACATACATCACTTTTCATTTATAATCTTTCCTTTCTAATTTATTCCTAAGATGCCATGTTAATATTAATGTCACAATATAAATCATAAATAAATGTAAAAGTTCCACAGGCTTCAGCAATTTAAACATACCAAGTTTTCAATCACTTTAAAATATTCAGTCTTTTTAAAAACCCAAAGTATTTTTTAAAAGTCCAAAGTCTCTCAATTTTTGGAATCCTTTAAAATCAAAATTAATATTAATCCTATCTTACTTCAAGAGGGAAGAACCAGGGCAGAGTCATAAGCAAATCAAAACAAAACCAAATTCTAACAGTGTAAATAGCACAATGCCTAATATCTGGGATTCATTTAGACATTTCTGGACTTAGGTCATTTTTCTGGCTCTGATCTCTGCAGAACACATAACTTGTCTTTAAAGCTCAACTTCACCACTGCTGCTGTTCTTAATGGTTGTCCCTTAGTACTGACATCTCCAAAATGCTGAGGTCTTCTGCAACATCTTAATTTAGCTACTCTAAATGTCTCCATTATGCTTTCTAAATGAGTACCATCTGGGTTACTCTTATACATTACTGTAAAGGAATTTTAATTGAGCAACATGACTGTTTGGCAAGGGATACCATCCAAAGACTTTCTAGGTCTATGGGATCTGGCTTAAATACTGACCTGGCTTTAATCCCAGGAGAGAGAAAGGTAAGCAGATCTATGAGTTCAAGGTCAGTCTCACATAGAACAAGTTTTAGGTAAAGAAAAGCTTAGGGCTAGGTGTGATGCTATATGCCTTTAGTCCCAGCAGTCAAGAGACAGAGGCATGTAGATCTCTGAGTTCTAGTCTGTGGATTGGGTTGAGTGATTTAAGAGGCAGTGCAGTAGAGCAGAGTTCATGGCAGTTCAGCTCATGGCATTCAGAGACAGTTTTTACAGGGACAATTTTACAGAGACAAGTTGCAGAGAGGACAGGTAAAGACAGAATAAGTTAGAGACTAAGCATGAGCCAGATCAGAATATATTGCCAGAGTTAGTTTGAGACTAAGCAGAACTATTCAATGAAAAGGTGAGAGAAGTCAGACCAAGTCAGTCAACTTGAGTCAACCCAGAATAGCTGAGTTTAACCAGCCAGCCAGAGTACAGAAAGAACTAGAAAGGGTGAGATTATTCAGCAGAAAGCTTCCAACATGGCAATTACATCAGGCAAGTAAAAGTTACTTTTGCATGTTACCAAGTTTGGCTGCCTCTGGAGCAGAGGTTCTGTGTGCCGACTCTGAGGTAATACTTCCCAAAAGACTTCATCCCCGTGATGCTGATCTTTTCTTAATCACTGCTATTTTTTTAAAGCTCCATCTAACTAGCATTAATTATCCATGTAAATGGCAAAGATTTTAGTTCTGTCTTATTAACGACAGCTAAGTATTCATCTCCAGCTAACTGGAATCAATGATTCTCAATTCAAAATACCAAACAGCCCTGATATAGATTTTAAGTGACTCTCAAAGTTCCCACTGGAACTTCACAAGGCAGGCCTCTATTATATGCATTACTCTCAAAATTCTTATCTTCCAAGCTCCACAGAAAATCTCACCACTAAGCTTTGAAAGTCAAAGGCTTTTCCAGCCTCAAGTTCCAAATTCTTCCATAATCCTCCCCAAAACAACACTGTCAGGTTTGTCACAGTAATACTTTATGATCTTGCTAATTAAGCAGAAATCCTTCATGACCTCTCCTGCCTTCAGGTTCCTTCTCTGTGTTCCTGTCCTGACTTCTGTCAGTGATGAACTGTGATGTGGAAGCATAAGCCAAAAAAATACAACCCCTCCAACTTTCTTTTGATCATGGTGTTTCATCACAACAATGACAACTCTGATTATTATAGTATAATACTTGCATGTCCATCAATTTTTCTCTAAATTTTATAACTTTTTTCATAACCACTGAGAAAATTTCTTTATGTGTCATATTTTCATGATTTGTTTTGTTAATGGGCATCTATTTTGGTTCCATTTCCTTATTAGCTTGAATAAAGAAGCAATGACCATGTACTTCGGAAGTAGGTTAGAGTCTCTGGAAAATATGCCTCAGAGTGGTATATCTGAGTTGTATAGTAATTTATTTTACATTTTGGGGAACTTTTGCAGGGGAGTGGTTCTGATGCTTTGATTTAATCAGGAATCTGAGTGTATTGACACTGAAGATCCTTGTCCCCAATTGGTTTTTGATTGATCATTAAAGATGCTAGTGGACAATGGTTGGGAAAAGGGAGATGGGACAGGACCCTTAGAGTTGCACAGGATAAGAAGTAGGGAGAGAGAAGAGATCTCCACACTTTGGGAGGAGAGAAGGAACAGACACAGAGCTGCAGGGAAGATCAACCAAAATGTAAGTGGAAAGGGAAAGTGGCCCAAGGAAGGGCAGTCTCTTGGGTAGGAAAGACCAATGGGCATCACAGAAAGTAACCGGACAGCAAAGTTAAAGGTAGATTTGGAAGGTGTTTAGCCAGGAGTATCAGAGGGAAGGACACACTAGCCAAGGAAGGCTTAGAAGTGTCCAGCCACAAAGTCGGTAAGGCATGTTAAAGATAAGCTAGTGTGTGTGTGTGTGTGTGTGTGTGTGTGTGTGTGTATCTTTCATCTGTGGATCCAAAGAGACCCTGGGCAGGTGGCTGGTAGCACAGCTCACCCAGGACCATAAGGTGGGGTAGTAAAAACTACACATTACAAACTTCCATAATATTTTCTGTAAGGATTGTGTGGGGATGAAAAGGCCAGTCTTAACCAGATGGCACTGTGGTATTGCCTGCTCGATTCCAATCAACTAGTGAAACTTCCCACAGAGTGCTCAGACCTATGTAGTAAATTGCACATAGCTCTCCTGTGATAGCTTAAGAAATTTAATGTGGTACCAGGCATCCCTTAAGAGCAAGTGACCTTTCCCCTGGAATGCCTGTGAAATCCTAGTGGCCTGCAGGCCAAATAAGAACAGCATAATGGTGTTCCTGCTTTCTGCTTCTGTAAATGTATTGATTGCTGTGGGGCTTGGATGAAGGGGTATTTTTATTACTATACAACAGGAAAAAAAAAACCGATACAAATAAAACAATTTTCTTGCCCAGCTATTGATTATATTACATAGATATTATATAGATAATTGTAATATATACCCTTGATATTGTAATGTACCACTTCTATAAATCCTTCCTTTAACTTCCTTCAACACAGCATGTTGTTTGGCTGTAAGGCTTTTATCCTGCATCAGCAAGAATACATTCATTTCATCTAAATTTGAATTGAGTCTGTGTTTGGTCTTTCCATTGGATTTGAATACTAAGACAGTTGCACTAGTTCAGACTCCCACCAGCAGTGTATGAGTGTTCTTCTTTCCCCATTTTCCTGCTGAAGTTTTGTCTTGACCATAAAGAGAATGGATATATATTGTGAAACTAGGTTGAGGAATCACAAGCAATGAACAGGAATTTCTAAGAAAGAGTAAAGGCAAACAAAGTGACACAGGTCAAATAAAACTGGAAAGGAAACTACTCAGAGTTGGGGGACATAGGGGACAGAGTCGGGCTGGGGAAGAAAGGGGGAGAGAGAAACAACAAAAGAAATTTTATTGAAAAATTCCATAGTGAAACACATTTCTCTGTAAGGTTATGAAAATTTAAAACCTAAATTGTCAGTAAACAGTTTTGAATATGCTGCAAGAAATTGTGTTCTGGCATAAAATGTACACAGAAGTAAACAGATCCAAATTTGGTGAACATTTGAGTTCAAATGATCTAATCTTGAGTTTAATGATAAAAGACACATTTAACATATTCTAGATTATAAATTAAAACTCTCCTGAATGTCATGAAGTGTATGAATTAAATGATAGAAGTAGCCTTTCTTCTATAATTACAGCTTTTAAAATACTTTAAAATACTTCTAAGTTTATAAAGTACTTAAAGTTGATTTGTTTACACAGTACTAAAATTTTTACTTATCAGAGTATGCTAAGAGGAACACAGCTTACTATGTTAGTTGAAATGTCTCTGAATATATATCTTAGAAAACTACTGGAGAATGTCTTTGAGCCTGTATATAGTTTTTCTTCTTGAAAATAAATTCTGTTAGTGTATCAGAGCTGAGGGTTAGAGTTCTGTTAGCCATTGTTGGAACAAGGAAGGCCTACCTGCAACACCACTTACAACACAGAGAACTTATTTTTGAACAGTTCTGAAGAGGGACAAGAAAAAGTTTCTTGTCATAAGCACACCTAGGATCTTGCCTTTTAAATAAATTCATTGACAAATTTAAATTCATAGTATAACAATGATTCCAGTATTATTATACATTATTACTGATTAATTATATTACTTATACTTTGAATCTAGATGAAAGTACATTCACAATGGTCTGCAAAATTAAATATCCCAGTTCCAAATATTTTCCTCACAGAAACACTTCTCCATGCATAGTAAGAGACATATACACATATTTATTATAGTACTTTTTCTAAATACTTTTGCAACAGTGAAAAACATGCACCATGGTCTGTAAGTTAGAGAAGATTTGAATATACATACATAGAAATGAGTTATTAGTAAAGAGATAGACCTTTAACTGTGACAAAGAATGACTCTTTTCTCTAAGAGGTATAGTAGAAAACAAGCTAAAGCCTTGACAAACATATACAATTTTATTATAACTTTAGGTTATATTTATGGTTACTGTGTGTCTGTGCCATTGGTGTGTGGTCCCTAAGGAGACAATAAGAGAATGTTAGATCTTTAAAACTGAACTTACAAGAGATTGTGGGCTTCTTCATATGAGTTCTGGGGACTGAGCTTGGGTCCTCTTTGAGAGGAGTTCGTGCTCTTAACTGATGAGCTATCTCTTCAGACCTTAACCATAAATGATTTAAAATTATTGAAACTCTTAATACAGTACTTTATGTATTATTAACTTGCACACTTATATGTATACATTGTAACTTAGTCCTTGTTCCTATATAAAGGAGTGACACTCTCAGGAAGCCATATTTATAATAGTATTGAGAACAGATATTTACTTTATGCACCATGTACTTTCATGTAATTTGTGGAGTAAAAATAGAAGCAAATATGCAACATATAAATTGTGTGCATGACTATTATTTCCTCATTGGTACTTCTGGATTAGGAACCATCCATAGCCTAAAAGAAGGATCATTTTAACAATGTTTTATTTGTGTTTCCTCCTTGTTTTGTTGCACTATGAGTTGGGACTATTATTTAGACTGTTGGTTGGGTGGAACAAATATAGCTCTGCCTATGACTCTGCATTTCAAGCATCTATTTTAAGGTAGTGGCGGTCCTTAGGTCCAGGGGTCAGGAGGCAAGGCACATGACTTTCAGAATTTTCTTTGAAAATATAATCTATGATTTAAGGTCTGTTCCACAGGAGGAAATAAACTCTCACATACCTGGGGACAAATGATTTGGGAATACCAAGGTGAACCTACTACCCTTATTCTGCTAAATGGATGTAGTATCAAATTGCTATCTAAATTCATATCTCTCTATCCATAGATTAGTGCAACTCTAGACCTTGTCAGAGAAGTCTGTGCAGTGGTAGTGGCTAAAAAAGCTCATAACTGATCTAAGTGCGGAAAACGTGTTCATGGAGAATTCAGCCACAAATGGGATGTCTAAGTCACCACCTCATTCACAACCCAAGCCTCAGAAATCATCACAGAAGAAGGGGATGAAAGACAGTAAAAGAGATGTTAGGGAGGATCAGACTGGAACATTGATTTCTGGGTATTGATCCGAGAAACTCAAAGTAGCTGTGGTTTGCCTTCTCAATCCAGTGAACATTCTAGAATGGAAAAATCCCCACCCTTAACTGAAGAACTATTGACAGTTGATGACTTACTGGGGATGATGACTTATTTTCCAGTGGAAAAAGACAGAATTTTCAACAAAATGGTGCTGGCACAACTGGTGGTTATCATGTAGAAGAATGCGAATTGATCCATTCTTATCTCCTTGTACGAAGCTCAAATCTAAGTGGATCAAGGAACTCCACATAAAACCAGAGACACTGAAACTTATACAGGAGAAAGTGGGGAAAAGTCTCGAAGATATGGGCACAGGGGAAAAATTCCTGAATAGAACAGCAATGCCTTGTGTTGTAAGATCGAGAATCGGCAAATGGGACCTCATAAAATTCCAAAGTTTTTGTAAGGCAAAAGACACTGTCAATAAGACAAAAAAGGCCACCAACAGATTGGGAAAGGATCTTTACCAATCCTAAATCAGATAGGGGACTAATATCCAATATATATATAAAAAACTCAAGAAGGTGATCTCCAGAAAATCAAATAACCCCATTAAAAATTGGGGCTCAGAACTGAACAAAGAATTCTCATCTGGGGAATACTGAATGGCTGAGAAGCACCTGAAAAAATGTTCAGCATCCTTAATCATCAGGGAAATGCAAATCAAAACAACCCTGAGAATCTACCTCACACCACTCAGAATATCTAAGATAAAAAATTCAGGTGACAGCAGATGCTGGAGAGGATGTGGAGAAAGAAGAACACTACTCCATTTTTCGGGGGATTACAAGCTGGTATAACCACTCTGAAAATCAGTCTGGTGGTTCCTCAGAAAATTGGACATAGTACTCACAGAGGATCCAGCAATACCTCTCCTGGGCATATATCCAGAAGATGTTCCAACTGGTAATAAGGACACATGCTCCACTATGTTCATAGCAGCCCTATTTAAAATAGCCAGAAGTTCGAAAGAACCCAGATGCTCCTCAGCAGAGGAATAGATACAGAAAATGTGGTACATTTACACAATGGAGTACTACTCAGCTATTAAAAAGAATGAATTTATGAAATTCCTAGGCAAATTGCTGGACCTGGAGGGTATCATCCTGAGTGAGGTAACCCAATCACAAAAGAACTCTCATGATATGTACTCACTGATAAGTGGATATTAGCCCAGAAACTTAGAATACTGAAGATACAAGTTGCAAAACACATGAAACTCAAGAAGAATGAAGACCAAAGTGTGGACACTTTGCCCTTTCTTAGAATTGGAAACAAAACACCCATGGAAGGAGTTACAGAGACAAAGTTTGGACCTGAGATGAAAGGATGGACCACCTACAGACTGCTGTACCTGGTGATCCATCCCATAATCAGCCTCCAAATGCAGACACCATTGCATACGGCAGCAAGATTTTGCTGAAATGACCCTGATATAGCTGTCTCTTGTGAGGCTATGCAGGTGCCTGGCAAACACAGAAGTGGATGCTCACAGTCAGCTATTGGATGGAACACAGGGCCCCCAATGGAAGACCAAGAGAAAGTACCCAAGGAGCTTAAGGGGTGTGCAACCCTATTGGTAGAGCAACAATATGAACTAACCAGTACCCCCAAAGCTCGTGTCTCTAGCTGCATATTTAGTAGAAGATGGACTAGTCAGCCATCATTAGGAAGAGACGTGTGGGAAGCCACATGTGCCGTTGTAGGGTGGCACTGGCTACCACTGGCCACTACGCATACATAGGCAGTAAAGTTTTTTGTTTTTTTTTTTGTTTTTTTTTTTGCCAAGATGAGGTTTTGAGAATTAACCAAAATTAACCAATCAGATGAGAGACAAGTTAATCAATCAGATGAGAGAGAATTAACCAATCAGATGAGAGAGAAGTTAACCAAGCAGATGTAGACATGCAAATGAGGTGGTAAGCATAACCCATGCATAACCAATCCGGGTGTGAGACAAGCCTCTCCTAGGCCTATGTAAGCAGCACCAGTTCTGGGCTTGGGGTCTCTTCGCCTCTGCAATCAAGCTCTCCTAATAAACGTGTGCAGAAGGATCCTGTTGCAGCGTCATTCTTGCTGGCGAGCCAGGGCGCGCGCAAGAGAGACACCCCTTCGTTTTGCAAACTTTATATGCCTCAGTACAGGGGAACATCAGGGCCAAGAAGTGGGAATGGATAGGTAGGGGAGTTGGGGGGGGAGGGTATGGGGGACTTTTGGGATAGCATTTGAAATGTAAAATAAGAAAATACCTAATTTTAAAAAAGTTAAAGGTCTATAAGTAGATATATTGCATCTCCATACTGCCTTTCCTTATTCTGCCAGTAACTACATTGTAGGGATAACTGTTCAATAATTTCAGCTTCATCATCTGTATGATTATTTGGAAGATGTCTCCCCAACTGTCAATTTTACTTTCTTTCCAAATAAACACCTGATATATTTTATTTTTCTCTCTAATAGCAATTTCTGGGAGTTTTCCACATATAGTTCATTACTGTCACATAGAAATGTATTTATGTCGTCTATTGGGAGAGCATACAATAATGCATTCTCCTGCTGGCAGGCATGTGCACTGAGATTTCACATTTTTCTAAATAACATGTGTTAGTGAAATGATGAATTAGCTTCCACCCAAAAGTATTTGAAGGTAATTTTTACGAGTGAGATTGTTACAATAAGGGTCAGCACATGCAAATTTTCTAGAAGAGGATAATCTGTACCATCACCAGGCACAAAAGTCCCTCTTGTGCTCTGTAGTTTTATCCTTGTAATATTACTAAATTTTTAGATTTTATTACTTTTGCATGCACATCCACATATATGCACATACATGTGCATATACTCACTCAAGTACATAAACATAAACTCCACACTCATGCAATATATGCACACATAAAAATGCACACACAAACATAGACAAATACACATAAACGGACACTTATGAACATACACATGCACAAAAATGCACATATCCATATACATATATGCACACACATAACTTCTTTTATATTTTGCATTTTGCTTTTGAAGCATATTTCAAAAATACTTTTCCTATACTGAATTTGAAAATGTTATACTCATATTTTCATTTTAAACTACTTATTTTGTAATTAAAAATTTTTATCCAGTACCTTTTTTTGTGCCCTTGCCAGTCTTGAGCAGGCTGAACAAACCTTGAGTGCTGCCACAGTGAGTTTAACAACCAAGGTGGAGTCATCAGCCTTGCTGCACCTGAATTTCCTACAGGAATTTAGAAGGAATAGGCTGCCTGCTGAACTTGTTTTGCAACATAATCCAGCTGAAACAAAGAATGGTTTTTGTGGTCTTACCTTTATGAGCTGGAGCTGCAGAATTAAACTTTGAGCCTTGATCAGAACCTTGTATTGGCTTCATCCTTCTTTTGCACCCAGTCTTTTTCCTTTCCAGCCTCCCTTTCAGATAAACACAATTATCCATGGCTACTGGATGGCTATACATTTATCATATTTTTCCTTCCCCCCAAGTCTTCTCAGATCCACCCCAACTCCCTACCCACTCAACTTAATATCTTTCCTCTCTCTTAAAACAAACAAACATACAAACACAAACACATACTCTGCCATGACTCAAAACAAACAAAAGACAAATAATACCAAAACAAAATGTGAAAACAAAGAAAAATGAAACAAATGTCCAATTCAGTGAGAGAAATTCAAAGTTCATCATCTGGTGTTTTATTATCCTAAGACAGCTTCATTTGTAAATATGTCATAATGGTAACTTTCATGAAGTCAATATCCTCAGCTAAAAATACTATGTATATATGTATCTGTGTATCTGTGTCTGTGTACATGTGTATATATGTATATTCAACATCAATTATAATTTAAATAAACTTAAAGCCCCTAATAAATATGAAATAGCAGATTAAAGAGTGTTTTATTGTATTTTACACATTAACCATGATGTATTGCACAAATGTGTTGTGATGGTGAAGTGTGTAGCTGGATTTGAGCAGATTTCTAGATTTTTCAGAGCACAGGATTTTTATTCAAAAGGCCTTTTAGTATTAAAAGTTCATTTATTGACTCCAACGAGGGAAGCAGGTAGCCTAACTGCAGATCTTCACTTATCTTTCCTCTCCTCCAAATCCAGTCTTCCAATCTCATTTCCAGCTCTGTAGCATACCATCTCTCATGGCCTCTCATCATTGTGACCCCATTCCTAGGCATGGGAATAGATCCTGGTGAAACACATTGCTTTCCTCCCTCCTGAGACCCTCCACAGTTCTCCCTCCCTGATACCTGGCACATCTCATTCCTAAGTGTCAGCTCCCAATACCTAGAAACAAATTTTACTTGGTACTCCCAAAAACTCTTAGTAGGGCCTCAGAAGAATTTCCTATTAGGCAACACAAAGCCACCACAGTCTCTAAGAACCAAAATGACAACAGAAACCAAGAAAAAAATAACAACCAAACAAGACTAGATACCAGTATCCTAAATTACAACCTTCTCAAACCAGATGCTTAGATGTCAGCATAAAAAAATATAATAAATAACAGTGAGGACAATATGTCTCCACTAGAGTCAAGCAAGCCTACCAGGGCAGGCCCTGGATATTTCAATATAGCTAATACACAAAAAGGGTCCTTAACATAGAATTTATAAATATGATATAGGTCCTTAAAAGGGAAATTAATAAATCGCTTAAGGAAATCTATGAAAAGACAAATGGTAGAAGAAAATGAATAAATTTGTTCAAAATCTGAAAGTAGAAATGTAATCAGTAAATAAAACCCAAATTTATGGTAATCTAGAAATGAAAGGTATAGGAACTCAGACAGAAACCACAGAGGCAAGCCTTAGCAAAAGAATACAAGAGATGGAAAAGGGGATCTTAGGTACTTGAAACATGATAAAAGAATAAATACCTCCATCACAGAAAATGTTAAATCTAATAAGTTTTGGCACAAAGCATGCATAAAATCTTGGATGTGATGAAAAGACCAAATAATAATGGAAATAAAGAAAGGAAAAGAAACATAAGTTAAAGGCAAAGAAAATATTTTCAACAAAATCGTAGAAGAAAAGGTTCCTAACCTAAAGAAAAAGATGCCTATCAAGATTAAGATCGAGGTAAAAGAAGCATATAGAACTCTGAATAAATTGGAACAGAGAGGAAAGTCCTCTTGGCAATTTTTAATCTAAATTCTACATTAAGGAACAAAGAAAGGATATTAAACTCTGTAAGAGAACTATATCAAGTACTATATAAATCAGACCTTTTAGAATAATACCTGATCTCTCAAGGGAGACTATATAAACCAGAAGAACCTGGGCAGGTGTTCTACAGACTCTAAGTGACCACAAATGCCAGGATAGACTATACCCAACAAAACTTTCAATCACAATAGATGGGAAAAATGAGACAGTGATGATAAAACCAAATTTAAGTAATATCTATCTGCAAATCCAGATTTATAGAAGGTGCTAGAAGGAAAATTCCAACTGAAAGAGGCTAAGTACACACAAGACAATATAAGGAACAAATAATCCCAGAGCATAAAATCAAAAGAGCAGAAACAAACTCATGTGCACATGCATGAACACGCACACAAATATACCACCACAACCAAATAACAGGAATAATAAACACTGCTTACTGATAATTATCAAAACCAATGATCTTTCTCTGTCAAAAAACAGATTAATAGGATGCTTGTAAAAACAGGATCCAGCCTTCTGTCGCATCCAAGAAACACCTTAACTTTAGGGCTAGATATCACTTCGTCGTAAAAGGATTTAAAAAATGATATTCCAAGCAAATGAATCTAAAAATTCTGCTGCTTGTGGGAGTGTAAAGTTGTACAGACACTAAGGAAATCAGTGTGGTGGTTCTTCTGGAAGATGGAAATCGATTTACATCAAGATAGTAGCTGTCTTGGCCATACATCCAAATGATGCTTTATCCTACCTCAGGGATACTTGCTGTATCATGCTTATTTCAGCTCTAGTCATAATATCAGAAATTGGAAACAGCCTAGGTCCTTCAACATATAGGTGGATAATGAAAATGTGATATTTTCACAATGGAAAATTACTCAGGCATTAAAAAACAAATTTTCAGATAAATGGATGAAACTAGAAAAATTATCCTGAGTGAGGTATCCCAGACCCAGAAAGAAAAATATGGTATGTATTTGGTTATATGTGGATATTAAATGTTAATAATACCTTAGCTGCAGTCTAGAACCACAGAATTTAGGAAAGAGCCTATGGGATATAGATATCACTGGTTAGTGAGGGGAAATAGAATAGATATTTATGGATGGGAAATGCTGGACCAGAGTATCGAGTGAGAAAAAAAGAGGGGCAAGTGAGGAGATGCAGGGAATATGGCGAGATTCAATTAAAAATTAAGTTTAATTTAAAGAGTAGTATGGAAGCCTAATGCAGTAGAATCTTCTTAAATATATATACATATAAGAAGTTGATGTAAATGAAATCAATGAATAATGGGTGAGATAAAGCCATTACTGAGTATATCTTGTCACTAAATGAAGCTTCCAGTACTGGGAATGGGCTACATCTAATTGAGTTGTTGATAATGCCCAAGAAACCTCAAACAACATAGGTAGGCTATCATTCAAATAATAGGCATGGATGTTAAAATGTCCTTGTGCACACAAAAGAAGTCCTGGAGATGCCAAGAAAGTTAAACACACAGGCATTATTTCTAAGTCAACAAGTACCCACCTATGGAAAAAAAACAAATGAATTTTGTAAGAGCTTCAATGTAAACATGTCTTAAGGTTTGTTGTATTCATAAGGCTAAGTTAATTGTTGTGTGAAAACTTTGCAAAATTATGCTATGCTTAACTATGGAAAAAATAAACAAGTTGATGTCAGATTCTCCAAGTCTTGGTCCAGCACAGATTGCCTGAGCTTATGCAAATTCCATTCTTAGCTCATCTTGACCATCCTGCTGGACAGTTGTAAAGCCTTCAAGAACCTCCCTCAGTGGGTATCAACGGTGAGGCACAAGACCCTTGGGGAAGGTAAGAAAAGTTTTCTTTAAATAGAAATAAGAGATTTAGAAGACTTTCCTCTCACCCCAAAAATTCACCACCTTCACTGAAAAGACTTGAAATCCTCATGTGTTTTTCTCAGTTTTTGTTTGTTTGTTTGTTTGTTTGTTTTTGAGACAAAGCATCTTATTCAACTATTGAGATATTTGCTAAGATGTAATGGAGCAAAATATTCAGAGGAACACCTCTACAGTTGTATACACATAGGAACTAATGTAAACAGTGCCCATGAGAATAATAATATATTTTAATTGTTTTACAAGCTGGAATAGACTACTGTATTGCTTGGATCCTCTCAGGAAGAGAAAGACAGGAGAAATTTTTCTTCTAGACGTCTTTCCTGGCCCGTCTTGACAGGGCTAGCCAAGTGGACTTTGCCACTCAGGCTTCCTTGCCATCACAGAGCCATTTCAGACCCCTTGTTCCTGCCTACGCAGTCTAACTGAAACATAGAGAGCCCCTGGTACAGGTAGCCAGAGACCGTTTCAAGCAGAGTTCCAAGGAATGATGAGCAGGGATTCACAGTCACAGCATAGGCTAGTTTAAATGCCTCTAAGTTTTATTTAATTTGCTTGGAATGGTTTCTGTTTTTCCCTAGTAGCAAGAATAACTCAAAATCAATTATCTTTTCATGGGGAAAAATAATTCAAGCCCAAATTCTAGTATAGAAGCAATTACAACCATAAAGCACTATGTCAAGGTTGTTAGAATTTCCAGAGGTATTAGAAATTTATTATATGGAGAATGTTTTCTTTTCCTGCTCATATAACTAATTATTAAATGAATGCTTAAGTTTTATGGTAAATTAAGAGAACACAATCTAATACATACTTTTTTTTTTTTTTTTTTTTTTTTTTGGTTTTCCGAGACAAGGTTTCTCTGTCCCGGAGCTCACTCTGTAGACCATGCTGGCCTCGAACTCAGAAATCTTTCTGCCTCTATCTCCCAAGTGCTGGGATTAAAGGTGTGTGCCACCACTGCCCTGCGAATACATACTCTTATCTGCCTATCACTGCTAGGAATTTGAAACTACTCTTTAAGTTGTTTTATGAAATCTCAGCTAAATTCTACAAAAAAATATTATCTAGAGCAGAAAGGGTTATTAGCTTATTAAATAATTCTGCTGCTACTACTGTATTTCATAGAAATAATCATTAATAATAAATTCTAGAGAAGTTATTGTTGCACTAAATAAAATACAAGCGGACATTTGTTTCACATTTATAACATATTGCATTAGCATGTTACTCAGGATTTATAAATAACTATCCAAAATATCTTTTATGATCTTTAAAAGATACCTTGTGGCTATTGCCTAAAGATATGCCATAAAATTCCATAGAGAAGGCTTTTAATGTTTCTATTGGTGGCTCTTTGAAAGGGCAAGGAACATATATTTTATGTGGCAAATTCCACATGCTTCACAGCAGAAGATTATACCCAACCAGATATAAACTTTATTTTATAAAATATAGCAACTTAAAGTCGAAACATGCTATAATCAGGCAGCTTTTATTAGATATTTTCAAACATTGAATATTTTAACTAACCTAATGTATAAGTTAGTATAGGAAAAATAGTTATTTTTCTGTTCTATATAATCTCTTTACATCAGAACTTATAAATTCATTGCATATGATTAAATAATCTGTAACACAAATTTAGCTTAAAACTTATAATAAAAAGATGATTATTGATTTAATAACCAATATATAGGTAATCTAAATAATATATATGTGTATATATACATACATATATATATATATACATATATATATATATGTATATATATATATATATATATATATATCAGCTAAATTAGGTCTGCTACATCATGTGTATGTAGGAGATAGAGAAAGTACCCAAAAGCTGAAGGGGTCTGCTACCCTATAGGAGAAACAATAATATGAACTAATCAGTACCCCCACAACTCGCGTCTCTAGCTGCATATGTAGCAGAAGATGGCCTAGTCGGACATCATTGGGAAGAGAGGCCACTTGGTCTAGCAAACTTTATATGCCTCAGTACAGGGGAAAGCCAGGACCCAGAAGTAGGAGTGAGTGGGTAGGGGAGCAGGGCCAGGGGAGGGTATAGGGGACTTTTGGAATAGCACTTGAAATGTAAATGAAGAAAATATCTATAAAAAAAAAGGTTTGGTTCATTGAATTGTCTGTTACTGAGACTACAGAGGCTGTGTCTGCTGATGCTTGTTAAATTACACATCCATCCAATGGTGTGCTTGCAATGTTAGAAAATAAGAGAATTTATCTTGTCTTTTACATAAAAAACAAAAAGTGGAGACATCTTCATTTCAGGCCTTTCAGGTAATGAGAGCCCAGAAGCCACCAAGATTCCTTTATATTTATGATTACTAAAACTTCATTTTTTGAGTTTATAGTCTTGTACAAACAACAAAAATTTCAAAATAACAATCTAAACAAGCTCAGAATGAATAAAAAACAAGAGTAAATTAAAATGAAAATAAGTTTACAAAACATTTCTTCTGAATAATATATAGTGGCCTCCAAATAATTGCAAACATAGTTTTATATTTCTCAAATTCTCTTAGAGGCTAAAGAGGTTAAACTGAAGGCACAATTATTAGGAGTTATGCTATTTTAAAAATTTCACATAAAATTATTTTTGACACATCCTGAAAAATATGTTACATTAGCTTGTTTGCCAAATGTAGTGAAAATTAAAGTTTTCCAACAAGTTCTTCCTTTATGAAAGTGTTATGCCTGGATCCTGTTCACATTTTTGTTCTATTTACGGTATTAGGTGGGTGGAAACTTTCATGATTCTATGCCCTATATTGTAATGACCCAAAGTATTAAATTAATTCAGTCTCAAGACTGAATGTTTAAAATTAATGATAGTTGTTAATTAAATACAATTTTTGTTTTTTAAGTTTTATGCTTTCCGTTGTTCTGATAAATAACACTGGCAATGGAGGTAACTGAAGGAAGTTCCCAAAAGCTTATTCTCTACTAAGGACAATTTTTTATTAACCCATTATGAAGACATTATTTCATTCCAAGCTTCTAGAGTATAATTAGTAGTGTTTGGACATCAGCTTAACATTGGAAACTACAGTTGTCTATGAATGAGCCCTTCCCTGATGTCAGATATGTCAGTATCTGTGCTAAAATTCATTACAGGCTTGTACAGTGCCTCTCCATATCTAGTCAGCTGTAGAGTACAACCTCAGGCTTGGCATGGTGCCCTGGGAGTTCCAGGAGAATACCATTATGTCTTATCTGAAATTTCACATGATCAAATAACTCTATGCATAGTCTTCCTAGGACTGTCATTACAACTAAATGCTAATCATGGTTCTGCTTAAACTAGCAAATGATTTAAGGAATTTTAATATTAATCATGCTACTAAAATTCTATACTGTCCACTGTGTAAAGCTATTATAAAACACCATCAAATATTTAATTGACATATTTTTAAAGATTACAAAGGATAGAAGTGGCTACAACCATCCATAGCCCCACATACTATCCAATAATTAGTTATCCTAACTCAAAAATTATTTTTTTCACTTTAAAGGATATTGATTTTTCTCCTGCTCAAAAGGATTTTGCTTTAAAATGTGATTTTGGTGGCCAACAATTTCCTGGCATGTGTTGTTCTAATGTATCAGATTTTTCGCATACTATTGATAGTCAAATTGATAATCTGTACAAAGAGATAGATTAAATATCTCAAGTGACCTTTGAATGGCCATCATGGCTGAGATTGTTTTCCCTTTTCCTTGGTTATCTGGTTAGCTATTCTAATAATTTTTTATACATAGTTATAGCAAGAATAAACTAGATGATGTCAGACTCTCAAGGTTTATCCCAAGCACAGGTTGTCTAAATTGGAGTGAACTGAGTTTTATTCTTACCTCACCCTGATCATTTTCCTGATGGTCACAAAACCTACAGGGACCTGGCACACATAAGTTGCTCTCCACAAACTGATGGCTATCACCTGTTGCTGAAGACATCACCTGCACAATTCATTGAACATAAAGAAGTTGAGCTGATGTCCAAATCAAACTTTCACATCTATGGTCTAGGATCTTTGGTACAGGAAGGTACTCTGTACATTACCAAAAGAAACATAAATATTCACTCAGCCAGAAACACAATAACATATAATTCTGTCCTGCACCCAAGATATGCTAGGGTAACAGAGACCCAAAGTTTGTGGGAATAACCAACTGATACCTGATTTGACTTACAGCCCACTCCATGAGATGGAACCTGTAGTTGGAACTGCTCGGGTGATCAAGAACCTTAGACTAGATTACTCAGACAATTAGGGTTTAACTATATATTACTAGTCTTAAAAACAAACAAACAAACAAACAAACAAACAAACAAACAAATAGTAAAATGACTCAGTACCCTTCTGCTATTTTTATACATTAGTGCCTTATTCAGTAATCATCAGAGAAACTTCCTCCTGAAGCAGAGAAGAACACATACAGAGACCTACAGTTATGTGGAAAGTTAGAGACCTTGTAACACTCAGCCCTAAATGGGATCTCTTCAGCAAATACCTCCTCAGGAATCAGGGAACCCTGAGGAGGAGAAGGAGTCAGAAAGAGTCTAAGAGCCAGAGAGGATGGAGGACACTAAGAAAATAAAGCCCACTAAATTAACATGATCAAAACTCCTATAGATTCACAAAGACTGAGGCAACATGCAAAGGGCCTTCATGGGTCTACACTAGGTTCTCTGTGCATTTAAGATGGCCTCTAGTTTTTTATGAAATTTCTGCATGTGCAGATAAGGGCGTCTCTGTTCCTTGTGCCTTTTGGGGTGCTCTTTCCCTCCTGTTTGTCTTGAACAATTTGATGTATTAGATTTTGTGTTATCTTATTATATCTTCATTGTAGTATATTATACCTTATTTTATTTTTTATCCATTTACAAATCAGTTCATATATATTCTAAGAGAAAAAAATGTCACAACAGAAAAAATATAAGAAAGTATTGTTAAAATTCGTTTTTAAAAATACGGCATATTTATGGGAAAGGTTTTGAGCTCTATACTAGAAATGTGGTTTTCACTGACTAGCACCTACGTATCTTTCTAGCTTAGTTGGTTGTTCTCAGATTTGGGAAAAAGTGTTGATGATAAAAATGCCAGATTCCTATCTGGGTTATTCAGCTGCCAAGATTTTATTTGAGGTGTCTTGTCTGAACAATTTTTATTATAGTCATCAGCTAGAGAGATTTCTTTATTCTCCAAGATTGTTTTTCATATAGACATGTTACTGTTTTCTTAATGTTAGACATCCTTCCCATATTGGGATGAGAAGATCAAGGCTATGTTAATATTCTTTGTCTCATTACTTGCATATCCTAAGTAGTAAAATACAAAGGAAATAAAGTATACAAGTAGGAAACGTTTATTCCTATCAAAGAGTACAAGTATTTGTGATCCTTCCTTGCTTGAAAACTTTTATTATGGCATTAAATGTGATTTTACTCAGTTTCTAAGCACAGTAAAACATTTTAGTGAAAGCACATTAAGCCACTCAACAGTAAACCTGTAAACATAAAGAATGGTGGCTTCAGGACTCACTGACTCGTGTTAGCACTCCAGTTCTAAATTTATTGGTGTGCAGTATTAGTTTCTCTACCTGCAGTAAAGGGATTATACCAGTTCTTGTAATTTAGGCAATAGTTAAACAAACTATCACCGTAGTGAACTCTAGGAAGACATACTAGTTGTGTTCTATAAAAAGATAAGGAGGAGAGAAGGACTCTACTTGGTGGGTATGTAATCAGTGTGGGGGAAGGGAGTGCCTCTGTGGGCCCATGCTGAAGCTGCCCTTCCCCCCGAGGGACCAGCCACAGGCCTGTGTAGTACAGAATAGTGTTTACTCAGGGCATCGGGAGGGGAGTTGTGGGAGTAGAGACAGAGAAAGGCAGAGAAAGAGAGTAGAGGAGTAGAGGCCAGTCATGAGCATGAAGAAAGAGAGGAGGACCTGGAGTAAAAGGACACAGCAAGGGCAAGAAGGCAAGAGAGAGAAACAGAGGAGGGGCAAGCACTCCCTTTTATAGTTAGCCAGACACACCTGGCTATTGCCAGGTAACTGTGGGGCAGAGCCTAGGCTAAATGACAGCATTAGTTTTCTAGGGCCACTGCAAAAATTACCAGACTAGGCTGATTACTTTTCCAAGACAGCATTGCATGCTATTCTGTAGAGCCGGGGCCTAGAATGCTATCTTGGATAAAGAAGTATTTCTGGTTTTTGTTTTGTTTTGTTTTGTTTGTTCTTATTGTTTTAGTGTATTTTAAGCAACTAGTGTTCTTGCCTAATGTGGACATTATTGGATATCATTCCAGCATCTGTTCCACTTGTCTTCATGTTGCTTCTCTTTCGTTGTAGTAGGCTCAGCTTAACAAAAGCATTGGACGATGTTTGTCAAACATGCAGGTTTATTTTCTTCAATGGAAGGAAATGAATAATACCTTTTCTCTGGAAGGCTGATGTGACTGTTGTATGACCTAGTGATTCTTTCTTTTGTTCTTCTATGGAGTCAGTCTTCTTGAATCCTCCCCAAACTCTGGGCATTATTTAAGCCCTAATCCAGTCTTTCAGTGAATAGAACTAATCCATATGAAAGAGGTCCTATGGATTTTGCACCCTCCACCCATAGAACCTATCTTTTTTCTTACTACAAACCCCTCCTCCTTAGGTTCTTTCTCTGAGCATGGTTTATCAACCAACATAGCTCATTCTTATTATAGAGGTTACAGGTGCTTTGCTAACTTACTAGTGAGTTTCTATGTAGTGATGCCTAAAGTTTTGGCATGATAGTTGTCACATGAGAGAAATTCCCCAATAGTTCTACTATGCATATTCTAATATGTAAGAAGAACAAACCATGAGGTCAGACTATGGAAGTTTTGTCCCAGTGCCTGAAAAGATGGTATTCACTCCAGTTTCATCCTTCATCTTGCATGGATCATCTCCCCACCAGCTGTGAGGCTTGGAGGGTCCTCAATATTCTGTTATGCCATTTCGTTCTGTCTCTCTGTCTCTGTCTCTGTCTCTGTCTCTGTCTCTGTCTCTGTCTCTGTCTCTGTCTCTGTCTCTGTCTCTCTCTCTGTCTCTCTCTCTCTCGCTCATTCTCTTATAAAAATACTGTGTTAGGACTCAGGAATCACTCAGGCTCATTTTCCATTACCAGATTCCTATTTAATCACATTTCCAAAGATGCTTTTCCATTTCAGATAACACTTATAGATTCGAGAAACCAGGACTTGACATTTTAAGTGATCATTATTCAGTCTATAATAAAAGAAGTGCTTAGGATTAGTCATCATTGCTGATAGAATGTACAGTCTAATGATGTTATAGTAGAAATTGTTGTGTCTAAATACATCCAAACTTGAGGTACAGGAGGAAAAATAATGAATGAAAAGCCTATATTGTATGGGTTTTTGAAGAAAATACTATGAAAGGAAAAATTATTTAAAGCCTAATATATTATAGTTTCTGAGAATTACATATTACTTTAATAGTGTTCCCCTTAATATTAAAAAGCTCTCCCTTCAAAAGTGAAATAAAGCTTATATTGCCCAGTCCTTTCTTATGTATAATAGTGTCATAGTAATATCAAATAATAAAACTGACATCATGGGATCAGAGTTCTTTCTGAATTTTTCTGTTATTCATTTAATGGTCTCTAGGAAGCATTCTTATGATCCCTATTTGCAGCGGAGGAGACTAGAACACAGGACAGATGAGTAGTGTGGTTGCTTTTTCAGAATGATAAAAGTTTATGTTTACAGCTGTTTCTTCAATCTTCCCTCTTACACTCCAGTCTGTTTCTGTGTCAGTTGGGGGCTGCCATCTTTAAAATTATTGCAGCATTTCTATTTCATAGAAATGTAGAACTTCTAATGCTTTTCAATAGGCATGGTAAACACTTAGTAGAAAAGAATAGCTGTTCCCTAACTAGTTGTAGGGTTTTCCTGGAGCAGATTTAAAAACCCTATCTCCAAATACAGTTCTTATGGTTTCAGAGCTTCATATTGAATATGAATCTAACATAAACAGTTTGTTCCCCCGAGTTCACTTCCTCTTAACTTTCCTCCAAAATTCTGCCTTTTAGGTGCAGTGGCTACATTCTTTGTGTCTGTCTGTCTGTCTGTCTGTCTGTCTGTCTGTCTGTCTGTCTGTCTCTCTCTCTCTCTCCTTTACCTTCCCTTACTTTTGAGCATGTCCAACCCATAGTTTTCTAACAGCATGATTCCAAATGAATAGTATCATTATGACTTACTTCTCCTTCCCTCTCTCTTTTTTATTTTGAGATAGGTTCTTAGTAGGTATTCCTTCTTTGCTGTTTGAAACTTGCTTTATAGGCCAGGTTAGCCTTGAACTCACTGACAGCCACCTGTCTCTGCCTTTGAAATGCTAAGATAAAGGCATGTTCTACCAGGCTGAGCTTCACTTACTTCTTTTAACTTTGATTTCAGGTAACTACCCATCTAGTGGGAATCTTAAGTTCAATACACACAATATCAAACTTTTGATTTTTGGAGGTTTGATTCCTGTAATGTTCTCCATTTCAGATTATGGGATTTTTATTTGATCAACTGCTTGGTCTGTCAGTTCATATTCATTCTTGTCTCCCTTCTCCACATGTACATTCATTACCATATCTGTTTTATTATTTTTATATTAAATTTTTTCATATTTTGCATATTTTTTGGTATTTAGTTGCATCAGGACATTTTTATATACATTAAACATACCTTTCCTTTTTACTAACCTCTCCTGTTAGTCCTGATATTCTCCTGGTTAGTTTCACATCTCTATTCATAGCATATCTGAACATATAACTTTTTGTAGGTATATTAAATCTGGGAACCACAAATGAGAGAAAACATACTCTATGCATCTTTCTGAGACTGGATCAATATACCTAATCACCTAATATAATTATATTTGGTTGCATTTTACTGAGAAGAATGTAACTTTTTCTAAAGAGATTACATTTATATTATATATAGTTTTTCTATCCAATTCTATGTTGATGGCTACCTAGGTTGGTTCCATAATGTAGCTAATATGTATATGACTACTATAGCAGTATCATGGATGTGCAAACATCTCTGTGATACACTGAGTTATATCTGGATCATATGGTACATTCTTGGGATAATGTCCTTGTACACTGTGTAAAGGTTGTCTTTGTATTATTCAAATGCCGATTTACATATTGACAGAGAGTTGAGTACATTTTATATTTTGGTATTGTTATTCTTATGAAGTATTACCTGTCTCAATGTTTTGCAAATATCCTTTTCAATCACCTGATTCGGCAATAGAGAGTTGATTAGCCATTTAGCTGGACAGAAAAGAATAGGGTGGAACTTCCTGATCAAGTGTGTGTAGGGGTGGACCAGAGAGAAAGGACAAGAGAAGAAGAACCAGGAGGAGATGAGGGTGTGGAGAATCCACGTGATTTACCATGAGATCATGATGAAAGAGCAGACATGAGGACACACATGGACCAGAACAAGCCAAGGCTAGACTCAGATTAAAGGTAAAGGACCAGGTGGATGGGAACAGGGCAGCCTGAGGGGGTTAGAATATGCTTGTTGGTTGTTACAAGTCTCTATGTCTGTTATTTGGGAACTAGAACAGGCTAGAGCATGTGTCAAAATGCCCTGCAGTTATTCAAATACAAAGTGGGTAGAAGAAAAGCTCCCTAAGAATTACACTTACAGAAGATCTATTTTGGGGTTTTTATTTTTAGAAATCTTCATACTCTTGTCCTTAATGTCTAGATTATATGCAGTATTAAAAGGCCCCCTTTTGTCCACAACCTAGTTAACATTTGTTATTTTCTTAGTGGCAACCATTATCATTTAATGAGATTGATTCAAAATATAATTTTTAATTTATATTTTTCTGATTGCTTCAGTGGGTGAGCATTTTATGCATTTACTGGGCACTTGCATTTCTTCTCTTGAAATCTATCTATACAGTTATTTAGCCTGCTTATTGATGGAGCTGTTCGCCTTCTTCTTATTTAGAGATTTTTGTTATTGGTTTGAGTTCTTTGATTAGGCTAGATATTAGTTTTTTCCCCAGATGTACAGCTTTAAAAGCTTTTATTGCATTATGTGTGATATCTCTGTACTAAATTGTTTGTTTTGCTTTAAAGAAACAGTTTTAATTTCATAAGATATTTGTCAATCATCCTTATTTTCAATGTGACAGGAGTCATATTCAGAAGTCTTTACCTATGTCAGTATCATGAAGTGTTTTGCATTTGTGCTGGTTTAAATGAGGATGCCCTCTATAGGCTTCTATGTTTGAATACTCAGATTTTTCCAAAACAGTTTCAAAACTGTACCTGGAAACAGTATTTAACTAGTCATATGGACATTTAGGGAATTAATCAACTTGACAATTAAATATAAAGATCATATTAAGGATGCTATTGAATAAATAACTAGAATATGCATTAACTCTCTAAAGCATTACTTTTAACACCCTTAGGGTGGCTCTGTAAGGTAGAAAATTTAAGTTGGAGGTAGACCAACTTTAAATTTAAGTTGTAAGGTAGAACAAGTTGGAGCCAAGAAAGAAGAAGTTGGGCCCTGAAGCAACCTGTTCCAGAAGCTTGGCTGACCATACTCTGTTTCAGGAACTGGCTGATCTCAAAAGTTAGATTAAAATCTTGAGAACAATCTTGAGAAGCAGGGAGTTTTCTTTTGTGATTTTTTTAGTTTCCCCTTGTGATTTTTCACTTGTATTTTCAGTATTTTCCAATAACAACCCCCCTACTACCTTGGGTTGTGTTTTTTTTTTTTCCTTTAAATACCCCCTTTACTAGGTACTTGGGGTTGAACTCCTCTACAAGTCGTCCCAGCACACTGGTTCCTATCAATAAACCTTGTGTAATTGCAGCAAGGACAGTCTCTTGTGAGTTCTTGGGGGGTCATGTCATCCAAAGATTGGAGTGAGGGTCTCCGTGCTTCGGGGGTTTTTCAGCTCAATATTTTTAAATTTTCTGTAATCACCATGACCAAGGAAATTTTTAGAAGAAAGAGTTTATTTGGGCCGTGGTTTCAGAAAAGGAAAAGTTTCATCATGTTGGGGAAGCCTGGCAGCAAACAGGAGACATAGGAGGCTGGAACAAGAAGCTGAGCACTTATATCCTTAACCACAAGCATGAAATAGTGAGGATGAACTGGAAATGGTGAAGTCTTTAAATTACCAAAGCCTGCCTCCAGTGAAATAGTTTCTTCTAGGCTACACTTCCTAAACCTCTCCCAACAGTACCAGAAACCAGTGTCTAAATATTCAAGTAGCCAAGATGATGAGGAGCATTTCTTATTCAAACTGGATCAAACAAGGATACAGAGAGATCATTACACTAGCAACGTGTGGTGGTTTGAACAAGAGTGCCCCCGAGAGGTTCATATGTTTGAATGCTTAGACATCAGGGAATGGCTCTACTTGAGAGGGTTTAGGAGGTATGGTCTTTTGGAGGAAGTCACTAGGAGTGAGTTTTGAACTTATGTTGCTCTCTTTCTGATGTTTATGTTATCAGAGATAGAACTCTCAGCACTTCTCCTGAATCATGTATGCCTATATGTCACAATGATCCTCACCATAATGAGAATGAACTAAATTCCTAAAACTGTAAGCAACTCCAGTTAAATGCTTTCTTTCATAAGAGTTGCTGTGGTTATTGTATCTCTTCACTGCAATAGAACATCGATTAAGACACAGTACTACTAAGTAAAAGACGAAAGAGACAAAGCAAAAGCTGAGATGAATTTATTAGACTAGAAATATACAGAGTTACCTCATAAGTTTATGAATGATAAATCCAATGGCTGATTTGATATGGGACTTTTCATGTCTGAGCCTATTGAAGGTGAGGATTACTTTAAGTACTGTGATTGAATTTTTTAATATCTGTCATTTTAGTCTACATTTACCTAGAACTATCCCATTCTCCAACTCTTCTCTATGTCTGTCCCCCTTTTATTTTCTGTTACATCCTCTATTTTTTCTGTATCATCCCAATGCTAAATACTTGTGTTACTCTTCCTGATTTCTATTCATGTCCATAGTAACTGATAATTTTTAAAAATTATTTTATTTATTTACATTCCATTCATTGCTCCCCCTTTGGTTCCTCCTCCCACAGTTACTCATCCCATTCCATCACCCCCTGGCTCCGAGACGGGGCCTTAAGTCTGTCCAGGATTAAGTGCATCTTCTTCCAGGCAGTCCTCTGCTATGCATGTGCCATGAGCCTTGGACCAGCCTATGTAAGCTCCTGGTTTGTGGTTCAGTCTCCAGGAGTTCCCTGGGGTCTGGGTTAGTAGAGACTGCTAGTCTTCCTATGGGATTGTTCTCTCTTTCAGCTTCTTTTAGCTTCCCTAATTCAACCTGAGGGTCTCAGACTTTAGTCCTTTGGTTGGGTATATGTATCTGCTTCTGTCTCAGTTAGCTGTGGTAGGGTCTGTCAGAGGACAGCCATGCCAGGCTCCTGTCTGTAAGCACATA
Organism: Mus caroli; assembly: GCF_978045245.1. Lineage (NCBI taxonomy): Eukaryota > Metazoa > Chordata > Mammalia > Rodentia > Muridae > Mus > Mus caroli. Next base: position 4,506,646 of record NW_028227256.1, read on the forward strand.
ATAGCATAGTAGTGTCAAGCCTTTGTGTCCCCCCATGAAATGGATCCCAAGTTGGGAAGATCATTGGACCACCTCTCCTTCAGTCTCCATTTTTATCCCTGAAGTTCTTTTAGACAAGAACAATTCTGGGTCAGGAGTTTTGACTGTGGGTTAGTAACCCTGTCCCTGCACTTGAGAGGCCTGTCTATCTATTGCAGGTAGACTCTTCCAGTTCCCCTTCCCCAAAGTTGGGCATTTTAGCTAAGGTTACCTCTAATGAGTGCTGAGAGTGTCTCAACTCCTGGGTCTTTGGTACTTTCTAGAAGATTCCCCCCACCTCCCACTCCATGAGGCTGCTTATTTCCATCCATTCTCTTGTCCCTCTGGGCTTCTTTCCCATCCCCTTCTCCACATATCTGATTCTGTTCCCCATTTCCCCTCCCCCACCCATCTCCTACCCAAGTCCTTCCCTTCCTTTGCCTCGAGTGACTATTTCTTTCCCCCTTCCAAGTGGAAGTAAAGCCTCCTCACTTGGCATTTCTGTGTGCTATATTTCTTATGGTCTGTAGATTGTATTCTAGGTATTCTTATCAGTGAGTACATACCATGCATGTCCTTTTGGGTCTGAGTTACCTCACTCAGGATGATATTTTCTAGTTCCATTCATTTGCCTGCAAAACTCATGATATTCTCATTTTTAATACTGAATACTATTCCATTGTGTAAGTGAACCACATATTCTATATCCATTCTTAGGTTGAGGGACATCTGGGTTGTTTACAGCTTCTAGCTATTACAAATTAAGTCTGCTATGAACATGTTGGAGTACATGTCCATTTGGTATGGCAGGCCATCTTTTGAGTATATGCTCAAGAGTCCTATAGGTGGGTTTTCAGGTAGAATTATTTCCAATTTTCTGAGGAACTGCCAGATTGATTTCTAGAGTGCTTGTACATGTTTGCAAGCCCACCAGCAATGGAGGAAGTGAGACACTCTCAGGACTCAATGGAGGTGACATTTTTCTTTCTCCACATCCTCACCAGCCAGCATGTGTTTTCACTTGAGTTTTTGATCTTAGCCATTCTGATTGATATGAGGTGGAAACCCAGTTATTTTAATTTGCATTTCTTTGATGACTAAGGACTTTGAATATTATTTATGTGCTTCTCAGTCATTCAAGATTCTTCTGTTGTGAATTCTCTGATTAGCTCTGCACCCTTTTAAGTTTGGTTATTTGGGATTTTGAATGTTAACTTCTTGAGTTTTTAAAATATTTTCGATATTAGCCTTTTGTTAGATGAAAGGTCAGTGAAGATATTTTCCCAATGTGTAGGTTGCCGATTTTTCCTACTGATGGTATCTTTTGCATTTAAAAAGCTTTTCAGTTTAATGAGGTCCTATTTATTAATTATTGATCTTAGAACCGGAGCCATTCGTGTTCTGTTCAGAAAAATTTTCCCTGTGTCAATGAGTTCAAAGTTCTTTCCCACTTTTATAAAACCAGATTCGGCGTATCTGGTTTTATGTTGAGGTCCTTGATCCACTTGGATGTGGGCTTTGTTCAAGGTGATAAATATGGATCTATTTTCATTTTTCTACATAGAGTCCACCAGTTAGATAAGCACCATTTATTTAAGATGCTTTCTGTTTTTCACTGTAGGTTTTTGGATTCTTTGTCAAAGATCAAATGCCCATAAGTATATGGGTTTATTTCTGGGTGTTTGATTCTATTCCATTGACTGACCTGTCTGTTTCTGTACCAATAACATGTGATTTTGTTCACTATTGCTTTGTAGTACATCTTGAGGTCAGGGAAAGTGATTCCCCTGGAAGTTCTTTTATTGTTGAAAATTGTTTTGGTTATTTTAGGTTTTTTGTTTTTCCATATGAAGTTGAGAACCACTCTTTCCGTGTCCATGGAGAATTGTGTTGTAATTTTAATGGGGACTGCATTGAATCTGTAGATTGCTTTTGATAAGATGGCCATTTTCACTATGTTAATCCTACAAATCCATGAGCATGAGAGATCTTTCCAACTTCTGAGATCTTAGATTTCTTTTTCAGGGATTTGAAGTTCTTGTAGAAATCTTTCACTTGGTTGGTAACAGTTACAGCAAGATATTTTATACTATTTGTTGCTATTGTGAAGGGTATTGTTTCCCTAATTTCTTTATCAGCCTGTTTATCATTAATATAAAGAAAGGGTATTAATTTGCTTGAGTTAATTTTATATCCAGCCACTTTGCTGAAGTTTTTTCATCAGCTGTAGTAGTTCTCTCATGGAATTTTGTGGGGTCACTTATGTATACTATCATGTCATCTGCAAATATGGATACTTTGTCTTTTTCCTTTCCATATTGTATCCCCTTGATATCCTTTTCTTGTCTAATTGCTCTAGCTGGAACTTTGAGTACTATTTTGAATAGATAGTCCTAGAGAGAGTAACCTTCTTGTCCTGGATTTTAGTGGGACTGCTTTTAGTTTCTCTCTATTTAAATTGATGTTGTGTGTTGGTTTGCTATATATTGCTTTTATTATGTTTAGATATGTGTCATGAATTCTTGATCTTTCCCGAACTTTTAACATGAAGAGGTGTTGTATTTTGGTGAATTCTTGGTGAATTTTTCCTTTGATGAATATGAAGTGTCCTTCCTCATCTCATTTCTTGGGACTATTTGCTTGGAAAACTTTTTTGCAGCCTCTTACTTTGAGGTAGTGTCTGTCTTTGTCAATGAGGTATATTTCATTGTGTGCAGTAAAATGCTGGATTTTATTAACATATCCAATCTGTTAGCCTGTGTATTTTTATTGAGGAATTGAGTCTTATTGATGCTGAGAGAGATTAAAGACAGATGATTGTTAGTTCCTGTTATTTTTGTTACTAGAGGTGGTATTATGTGTGTATGATTTTTTCTTTTGGTTTTGTTGTGAGCTGTTAATTTTTTATGTATTATATGTTTGTAGTTACCATCCTTGTGTTGGAGATTTTATTCTAGTAGACTCTGTATGGCTCGATTGATAGAAAGATATTGTTTAAAATTTGTTTTGTCAGGGAATATCTTGGTTTCTTCATGTATGATAATTGAGGGATTAGATATAGTATCCTGGGTTGGCACTTGTGCTCTTTTAGGGTCTGGATGACATCTGTCCAGGCTCTTCTGGCTTTTAGAGTCTTTCTTGAGAAGTCTGGTGTAATACTGACAGGTCTGCCTTTATATGTTACTTGGCCTTTTCTCCTTACTACTTTTAATATTCTTTACATGTTCTGTGCATTTACTGTTTTGATTATTATGTGATGACAGGATTTTCTTTTCCAGTTCAATATATCTGGTATTCTTTAGGCTTCTTGTTTATGTACATCTCCTTCTTTAGGATAGTGAAGTTTTCTTCTATGACTGTTGAAGATATTTTCTGGCTCGTTGAGCTGGGATTTTTTACCCTCTTCTATTTTTATTATTCTTAGGTTTGATCTTTTGATTGTGTTCTGAATTTTCTGGATATTTTGGGTTAGGGGATTTTTATACTTTGTATTTTCTTTGACAGATGTTTCAGTATATTTCATGGTATCTTCTATGCCTGAGATTTTTTTTCTCTTCTATGCTGTATTCTGTTGGTGATGCTTGAACCTGTAGCTCCTGATCTTCTTCCTATGTTGTGTATCTCCAGGGTTGTCTCCCTTTGTATTTTTTCTATTGTTTCTATTTCCATTTTTAGATCTTGAACAATTTTGTTCAACTTCTTCACCTGCATGATTGTATTTTCCTGTATTTCTTTCAGGGATTTATTTATTTCTTCTTTATGGGTTTCTGCCTGTTTGTATTTTCCTGTATTTCTTTATACCCTTCTTAAAGACCTCTATCATCTTTACAAGATTGTTTATTAGATCATTATCTTGATTTTCATGGGTGTTTGGGTAGCTGTGGTGGGAGAATTGTGCTTTGTGGTGCCAAATTGCATTGGGTTCTGTAGCTTATGATCTTTCATGTTCTTCCAGCCATCTGGTTTTCTCTGGTGTTAACTGGTCTGGATATCTCTGAATAGAACCAGCCTCTTTGGAGAAAGTTAGAGCTCTGTGACCTGATTTAGAGTTGGTCTCCTTTGAGGCAGGCAGGGCTGTCCCTTGTTATGGTGGGCCTCTTGTGTCTCTGATAAGAGCAGGTCTCCTGATTACTGTGGACCTTCTGTGCCCCGTTACTGTGGACTTCCTGTGTCCTTGGTTACTGAGGACCTCTTGAGAGGCTTGCAGGCTGAAGTGTTTCGGTGGGTATCAGCCAGGCTGCTGATCTAGCCCATTTGGGGAAGTGGGTCAGTGTAACTGATATTTTCTTTTGAGAATTTCATACATATATACATTATTTTTTGATTATATCAATTGCACCACTAGGCCCAGATTCTCCAAGTCTATATTCTTTTCCTATCCTACCAACTATCACACACACACACACACACACACACACACACACACACACACACACACACACACAGGTATAGGGCCATTCATTGAACATGAAAATCTTGATAGGGGCCACTTTCCTAAAAATAGTTGGCTTTCACTATCCCAGCAGGCTTCAACTGACACAGCTTCTCAGCTATCGGTGGGACTTCATGTTTTCCTGTTCCAGTTTGACTAGCTGGATCTTGTGTAGTTCTTGTGCATGTAACTGCAGCCAATGTTAGTTCAATGACTTTGATATATTTGGAAGACAATGTTTCTTAGTATTCCTCCCTAGTTTCTGGTGGCTATAATCTTTTCTTCCCCTTTTCCATAATATCTCATAAGCCATATGGAGTTGTAATAGTGTCATTCCATAATTACTTATAGTCTAAACTTTGACTAGCTGTCAGTCTCTGTATAAATTCTCATTTGTTCCCTTCAACAAATGAAGGTTTGGGAACAACACTGCTTAATGGATATATAGCCATACATACTTAGCGAGAACTTAGGAACTATGTCTACTTGGTATATTAACAATATTAGGTTTTCTCCTAAGATAGTCATGGGTTTTGGGCTAGGTTTACAGTACTCTCACACACGCTATTGTCTCGCCAGCAAGAACACACGCATGAGAAACCGGATCCTTCTGCAGCAACTTTATTACACCAGTTTCAACATGAAGAGGAAGACACCAAGCACCAAAAAGGGGCTGCTTATATACACCTTAGTGTGTTGTGTTCACACCTGATTGGCTGCTCTCCCAGAGCCTCATCACCACGCCCCGGGATGGGCTGTGACTTGGCACAAATTTACTCTTGCACCTGCGCATATTACTTGTTTACCAGTTAGGCACAGCGGAGGCTCATGATGGCAATTGCTCACGGCTCTCCACATCTCCCCCTTTTTATTTTATTAAAATGCAAGCCACTCTTTAATGGATGAAGATAGAGGTTGAATCCCTAGTGTGCAAAAATAAGGTCCATGTACAGGATTGGCTCTTAGGCTCACAGGCTTTTACCCAGAGCAACCCTGACCTGCTCCCGTGCCGTTTTTCCTAGGGGAGGGACACTTGGACACTCAACCCTCATGCAAATCGACTTGTCTTCTAGGAGTGCCAAACCTCTGAGCGACTCCTATGCGGTGCTTAGCCCAACAATCCATAAGAGTCAACGACCTGCTCACTCGTCCCTGTGCAATGAGTCTAGCCTCTAGGGGTGCAAGAGCTGAGTATGGCCTAGGGTGAGCTTTAATTATTGAGTCTCTCTCATTTTCCGCAGAACCGAGGAGCTCAAGAGCAGAGAACTCAGATGCCAATTAAGTCTTAAGCATGGATAGCCAAATTTCAGGGGAGGCCCCTTATTCAATGGCTGCAAGTGCTTGAGCAATAACGACCTTTTCACGGTTTTGTTGGGTTCTGAGCTTGCAGACCAACCAGAGCATGAACACAAGCCCACAGCAGATGGCAGCAGCAAACAAAATTGCTCCCACCCATTCCTTAAAGTAAGAAAAAGCAGAGGTAAGCCAAAAGGTAAAATTGCCAACAATGATGGATTCTATTCAAGTTCCATTAAGGCTTAAAATCTGGCGTTAGATGTAAAGAATTGAGGAAATCCCCGAATTCATCAACGGCATAGATTTCAGGAACACAGAGCTCTTCAGTTTTCACTAGCGGGAACACCTCCAGCCACAGGAACATCCATGTCCTCACAGCTCCACCTGCCCTGAATTGCTCTGGTCAGCTGCTCTGGGACCTGCAGCTGTTGTCGATGATCCTGAGGAAACAAACAAACAGACCCTCTTGCCTACGTCTATCCCCAGGGGAGATGGACACAATACCTCGTGGTAATGAGACCATAACCTCAATCACCTGTGTGTCCATCTGGGGAGTCAATACGAGAGTCAAGTTTTCACTAGCTTCCAGACCAACAAAACCCCTTTTAGTAAAACCCTCTGTTCCTCTGCAAACCTCAAGTCCCCATGGTGCTTGGTGCAACTTGTCCCAAAACCGTGAACCTTAACTTGTCCCATTTACCCAAGAACCTTATCGTCTCAATCCTTTCTTTCCTTTCTTTCTTTCCTTCCTTTCATTCCTTCTTTTCCTTCTTCCTTCCTTTCCTTTTTCCATTTTCCTTTCCTTTTTCCTTTCCTATCCTTTTTCCTTTCCCCTTTCCTTCCCTTTCCTTTCCCCTTTATCTTTCCTCCTCTTTCTCTCTCCCTTCTCCTTTTTCTCTCCCAGGGCGTCCTTTCCCTTTTCTCTCTCTTCCTGGGATCCAGAATCCTTGGAAGGGCCTTGTTTCTTAGGTATACCTTTTTTTCTTTGAGATCCCAATCTTTTACCCCGCTCTGTTTCTGACATGCTGTCTTGAACCTCCTCCAGCACTCCCTGTCCTGCTTTCACTATAAGGAAAAGGATAAGTGCTGCAAAAACAATTACAAAGGCTTCCATTGCCCCTTCTAATTGTAGAGAATGGCCAGAACCAAACATGCCTCTCAGAACCTTAAAAAAACCAACCTGACTGCAGTTCTGAATCTGCCCCACGAACGGAGGGACTCCTCGGCGCCTGCGATGGTAAGGCAGTTCCCGGGTTTCAGCGCCAATTCTCACATGCGCTATTGTCTCGCCAGCAAGAACACACGCATGAGAAACCGGATCCTTCTGCAGCAACTTTATTATACCAGTTTCAACATGAAGAGGAAGACCCCAAGCATCAAAAAGGGGCTGCTTATATACACCTTAGTGTGGTGTGTCCACACCTGATTGGCTGCTCTCCCAGAGCCTCATCACCACGCCCCGGGATGGGCTGTGACTTGGCACGAATTTACTCTTGCACCTGCGCACATTACTTGTTTACCAGTTAGGCACAGCAGAGGCTCATGATGGCAATTGCTCACGGCTCTCCACACAGTACTAGTCTGGAATTTTGTCCTGTGAAGTGGTCCTTAAATTCTATCAAATAATAGTTGGTTACTTCCGGGATCCATCCCATAATTAGCCTCCAAACGATGACACCATTGCATACACTAGCAAGATTTTGCTGAAAGGGCCCAGATATAGCTGTTTCTTGTGAGACTAGGCCGGGGTCTAGCAAACACAGAAGTGGATGCTCACAGTCAGCGATTGGATGGATCACAGGGCCCCCAATGGAGGAGCTAGAGAAAGTATCCAAGGAGCTATAGAGATCTGCAACCCTGTAGGTGCAACAACATTATGAACTAACCAGTACCCCGGAGCTCTTGACTCTAGCTGCATATGTATCAAAAGATGGCCTAGTTGGCCATCACTGGAAAGAGAGGCCCATTGGACATGCAAACTTTATATGCCCCAGTACAGGGGAACGCCAGGGCCAAAAAGTGGGAATGGGTGGGTAGGGAAGTCGGGGGGAGGGTATGGGGGACTTTTGGGATAGCATTGGAAATGTAATTGAGGAAAATACGTAATAAAAAAAAAGTTAAAAGAAAAAAGAGATTTCTCAGTAAAAAAAAAAAAAAAGTTGGTTACTTCCATAGTATTCGTCCTATTATTGTACCAGTGGGCAGGCATATCTTGCCAGGCTGGTCATTATTGTAGATCATAAAGTTTTGAGATAAGATTATCAAAGACATTTCTTCCTCAACAGCTTATATAGCATCATTCAACACTATGAATGCTAGCCAGAGAGGAAGCATTTTCAAAGTTATTACCAGCTTGGTTCCTCTAAGTCTTGAGATCCAAGTGTATAATGGTTTTAGTAATAGGGTGTTAGCATCTAGTACTGGTGGGTAATGAAGAGCAATGATAATAGCCTGTTTAGGAAATCTATGATAATGACCTCACCTCCCACTACCAACAACATAGAACCATGCACTTGGTTACCATACAAAAATAATAATCACATGAGAAAGTAGAAATAATAAAGACAAAGTGTAAGGAATTAGAATATCTTTCCTTAATAATTCATCTGAACATTAAAGATCACAATTTTGGAAAAAATAAAGCTAACAGGTTTTATTGGAAAATAGAATCCATCTCTTTATTAAGAAAGTCATATCATCATCAAGAACAGAGGAAACCTTAGTTTGAAATACTGGAAAGAATATTCTAAGCAGAAGATAAAAGGGAACAACCAGGTGTTATTATTCCAATATCTAACAAAATATATTTTAAACCAAAATAAACCAGAAGAGATAATAACCACTACTCCACACTAATTTAGAGAACAATCTACACAGGTGTGGTGGTATGATCTTTAATCCCAGTACTCTAGAGTTAGCGTCAGATCTATCTCTGCAAATTCAAGGTCATCCCATTTGTCAGGCCAGCTGATGCAGCCTGCAAAAGAGGAGAAAGAATACTTGGTAGCTGTTATAATTCTAAACACCCAGAGCAGGCATACACTCAGTATTTAAAAGAAATATTACTATGTGTAATTAGCTCTCAAACAATAATATTGTATAATTTCAATATCTTACACTCACCAGTAAACAGATCATCTTAAAAAAAAAAAACAGAAACACTTAAATACCTGAATTAAATAGAATGACAGATTAAATGATTCTAAATACATCTATAGAATATTACATACAAACACTGAAGAATATGCATTCTTCTCAAGATCCCATGGAACTTTGGATAAACTAGATCATATACTAGTACATAAAGAACATCTGGAGAAAAATAAAACCTGGAATAATTTTTTGGTCTATCTGATGTTTATGGAATAAAAGTCGAGATCAACAGCAAAAGAAACTGTTAAATACATACAATTTCTTGGAAATTGAACAATGCAACATAGCATGAATGGACCATCAAAAAGATCAAGAAGAATTCAAAACCGATTCCTAGGAATTAAAGAAAATGTACACACAATGCTTCAAAATCTGTGAGACAGTGGAAGTAGTCATATGAGAGTATTCTATAGCTTCATGTGCTTGTATTTAAAAAACCCAGAATGGTATTAAAAAAATAACTTAGCAATGTATTTACCGTCTTGGGAAAGTTAGAATAGAACCAATCCAAACTCACTAGAGGATAAAAAAATACTTAAGAATAGGTCAGGAATTAAGGAAATGGACATTGAGAAAAACAACACAAAAAGACATCTGAAGCAAAGTTGGTTTCTTGCAAAGACAAATGAGTGAAAAATATTTCGTTAAATACAACATTATACTAAATAGTGTGAGAACTCAAAATATAGCCACTAAAATGAGGAATGTGATACGTATGTCAATTTTTTCTGTCATTTTTCAATTATGGAACTTATAATCTTAACTAGAGTAACAGTACAATAGAAGCAAATGAGAGAGATAAAAGTAAATGATGGGAAGTAACCAAGGATTTCTACAATGAAAGCTATAGTATATTAAAGAAAGAATATTTAAAAGATGGAATGATCTCCTGTGCTATATTACAAAAGATATGTTATGAAATGTTTATATTGACACAGCAAGCTAATGACTAATCTCCACAAAAATTCCAACAGCATTCTTTCTAGAAACAGAAAATTTCTTTTAAAATTCATATGGAAGAACACAAGATCCTGAATTGTCAATGCAATCCTGAGTAAAATGAATGAGAGTGGAGGTGACTATACCTCATATAAAGCAATACTACAGAGCCATAATAATTAAAAATAAAACAACATGGTACTGACACAAAAATGTACACATTAATAAAATGTAGAATTCCAATATAAGTTCACATAGGTATAGCCACCTAACTTTAGACAAAGATGCCAAAACAACAATGAAAAGAATAGGCTTTAATAAATTTTGCTGAATCTAATTATTAGGCAGTTGCTTACCTCTGTGGTGGTAAATGAAAATGGCCCCAATAGACACACATATTTGAATGCCTAGTCCCTGGTTGGTAGAAGAGTTAGGAAAGAATTCAGAGTATGGCCTTGATGGGAGAGGCATGGAATTTTTAGAGGAGGCATGTCACTGGGGATAGGCTTTGAAATTTCAGAATCTGATATTTCATTTGACTCTTTCCCTCTGGCTGGTGGTTATTGTCTCAACATGTAAGCTTTTAGTTACTGCTTTGGTACCATGATTGTGTGCTGTCATGCTCCCTGCCATGATGGCCATTGTCTTACCCTCTAAAACTGCAAGCAAGCCACAAAGTTTTTTTTATCAGTTGCATCTGTCACGGTGACTCTTCACAATGATAGAAAAGTAACTAAGACAACCGTCAAGGGGAAAAGTGGTGTCTCTATTGCACCATTGTAGACACACTGCTGGTCTAGTCATTGCCGTAATCTGTACATACAATTTACATCTAGACAGGAATAAAACTTATTAATAGGATCAAAAGAGGCAGCTTGTAGGTGAATATTTTACTAAGAAGCATTCTTCCATATTTTGAAAACACAGCATGGTCTATAGTATGCATCAGCCTAAATTATTGCAATTCTAATGGTTCAGCCTCTGGGTATGTAATTATCATTCCTAGCTTATGCTCCTATTAACTGGAGAATTTATGTTTGTAATATTATTGAGTGTGTTTTGCCGATTCCTATGATTTTCATACAATTTACCTTGATGGCATGAATATTTGTCATGTTGTGAGGTTCTGCTGGGAGGTAGGAACTGGAGTCTATATCTCTATCATTCCCTTTGCGCAGTAGGCTGAGAGAGGGAAGGCAGAATAAAGACAAGCAGAACCAGGTCTGATTGGGAGTGAGTGCTGAGAGTACCAGACAGGCTGAAGGAGAGAAGGCCTTCCTTGGAAGTTTTAGGCACATATCTTTAAGGTGAAGGCCTACCCTGTGGCAATCTGTTGAATTAATTTTTATATAAATCCTAGGCACACCCATAGTTTTTGTGTTGTAATATGCCTTATGTATCACAATAGCTGGTTAATTGCCTAACCTCCATCTTGTTCAAATCTACCTCCCACCGATAATTCTGAGTTACTATTTACTAATTTCTATGTTCCATCTTGGCTGCTCTTAAGTCCAGTTAGCCATCTGAGCCACATTTTCATGGTCCAGAGCTAAGGGCATTTTTCTTGTTTCTCTACCCCAAGGCAACCTCTATGTTTCTTCTCTCTCCACATTCTCCTACAGCATGGAGGATCTCCTCCTCCTTTTCCTCCTGGTCCCAAGCTGGGGAATTCTAAAGTCCCACTTCCCCAGCTATTGGGTGCTGGCAACCCACTGAGGCAGGTTCTCAGAAGCCACATGCAAATACTCTCATGCAAACATTTTTGGGGGGCAACCCAGTTAGCACCTGAATACAAGAAACTACATTTCCATAAAAGCAATATAGAGCAAAGAGTAGCCAACATCAAAATAAATGAAGAGAAGCTGAGAGCAATCCTACTACAATCAGGGACTAGACAAGGCTGCCCACTTTCTACCTACCTATTCAATATAGTACTTCAAGTCCTAGCCAGAGCAATTCAACAACAAGAGGAGATAAAGGGGATACAAATTGGAAAGGAAGAAGTCCAAATATCACTGTTTGCAGATGATATGATGGTATATATAAGTGATCCTAAAAATTCCACCAGAGAACTCCTAAACCTGATAAACAGCTTCAGTGCAGTAGCTGGATATAAAATTAACTCAAACAAATCAGTGGCCTTTCTCTACACAAAGGATAAACAGGCTGAGAAAGAAATTAGGGAAACAACACCCTTCACAATAGTCACAAATAATATAAAATACCTTGGTGTGGCTCTAACTAAGGAATGTGGAGAACCATGAGCAATCACCATTACAAGATGGCGCTGGCGTCTGCTGTGCCTAACTGGTAAACAAGTAATGTGCACAGGTGCAAGAGGGAATTTGTGCCAAGTCACTGCCCATCCTGGGGTGTAGCAATGAGGCAATGGGCAAGCAACAAATCAGGTGCTGACATGCCACTCCAAGGAGTATATAAGCACCACCATTTTCCGGGGTTCAGGGCCTTCCTCCTAATGAAGCGATAAAGCTTGCTGCAGAAGAATCCGGTTGTCTGAGTGTGTTCTTGCTGGCAAGGCACAAGCTCGGGACAATTGGCGCCGAGAACCCGGGAAAGCCATACCATCGCCAGGCACAGAGGGGACCCTCCGTTCATGGGGCAGATTCAGAACTGCAGGACAAGATAAGCTCTGTAAGGTATGTTCGGTCTTGAACTTTCTCCAGCATTAGAGGCCTTTTTGTTTGTTTTCATGGGGCTTGTTCTTTTTCTTTTGGTTGTGTTCTGCTTCCACTGGTGGAACTGCTGTCTAGGTCAGGCACAGTTAGATAAAAGGGCAATATGGGAACCTCCCAATCCGTGGTGACCGCCTTATGGTTGGTCCTGAGGCAGCGTGGCCTGAAGATCACCAGTAAGACTATAGAGGGCTTTGTTAAAGAGATAGGTCACTTAGCTCCGTGGTATGCGTGCTCAGGGTCATTAACTATCACCTCCTGGGAGAAACTGAAAGGAGATCTAGTTAGGGAACAGCAGAATGGCAAACTTAAAGCAGGGACCATGCTGTTGTGGAAGCTGGTAAAATCGTGCTTAAAAGTTGAGGATTGTCAGCAAATGGTTGAGCCGGGACAGAGGGTCCTGGAGGAGGTCCAAGACAGTCTATCAGAGACAGAGCAGGGAGAGAAATTAGGAGTTCAGAGGAAACAAGGTGCACCTAAGAAAAAAAAGCCTTTCCACGGACCTTGAGCCTGAGGAAAAGAGAAACAAGGGAAAGTATGCCCTGGGAGAGTTTAGAAAAGGGGATGGGAAGGGAGAGATGAAGAGAGATGGGGCTGGGGAGGCCCCTAGGGCAGGGAGCCTCTATCCGCCATTAGATGAGTTTAAGGCTCTAGGTTTTGATAGCTCAAAATCGGATTAGGAGCTTGGCCCCTCTGAGGAAATAGACTTAGAGGAAGAGACGGCTCGGTATGAGGAAGAAAGATACCATCCAGATGAAAAACGAGCTAATTAGTCACAGAATAAGAAAAAAGCAGCTAGAGATGAAAATCAGCTCACTGCGTGGTCTCTGGGCCCTCGACCTCTGGGTCCTAGTGCACCTCCGCCCTATGTGGAGAGGTTCCATTCTTTGAGCTGGCAAGCGCCTGAAGGTCAAATGGGACGATTCACTCCCTATGTTTTACCACTCCCAGTAAATCTGTGGGGGAGAGACATTTTACAGGCAATGGGAATGACTTTGACTAATGAATACTCGCCACAAGCTGTTCAAATGATGTAGAAAAATGGACTATAAAGAAGGATGGGGATTTGGGAAAGGAGAGCAGGTTAAACTTGAACCTATCCCTCAAGAAGGTAATAATGGGAGACAAGGTTTGGTTTTTTTCTAGGGGCCGTTGAGGGTTCCATGCCAATACCATGGCTTACAGAGGAAGCTGTATGGGTTCCTCAATGGCCTCTCTCCTCTGAAAAATTAGAAGCAGCCACAAAACTGATCTCTGAACAGCTATGCTTGGGTCATTTAGAGCCCTCTACCCCACCCTGGAATACACCTATTTTTGTAATTAAGAAAAAATCTGGTAAATGGCGCTTATTACATGATCTTAGAGCAATTAATGCACAAATGTGCCTGTTTGGGTCAGTTCAACGAGGGCTACCATTGCTTTCCGTCCTACCTAAAAATTGGGAAATTATAATTATAGATAATAACGATTGTTTTTTCTCTATACTTTTATGCCCTCAAGATAGGCAAGATTTGCATTTACCATCCCAGCCATTAATCATTTAGAGCTGGATCAAAGATACCAATGGAAGGTCCTACCTCAGGGGATGGCGAATAGCCCCACCATGTGTCAACTGTATGTGCAATTGGCACTTAAGTCAGTTAGAAATCATTTTCCATCATTACTTTTGATACTTTATATGGATGATATCTTGATTTTCCATAAAAATTCACAGTTATTGCAAGATGCATACCCTATATTAATAAAAACGTTAGGGCAATGGGGATTGCAGGTGGCCACCGAAAAGGTGCAAGTTGCTCGAATGGGAACCTTCCTAGGGTCACTCATTTATCCTGACAAAATTGTTCCTCAAAAATTAGAGATTCACAAAGATCAACTACATACCTTGAATGATTTCCAAAAATTGCTGGGAGATATTAATTGGCTGAGACCATTTTTGAAAATTCCATCAGCAGAATTAAAGCCCTTATTTGACATATTAGAGGGAGATACCCACATCTCCTCCCACAGAGCATTTACCTCAGCTGCATGTCAAGCTTTACAAAATGTAGAAAAGGCCTTACAAGATGCTCAATTACAACACATTGACAAGTCGAAGTCATTTGAATTGTGTGTATTAAAAACTGCACAGTTACCAACAGCAGTCTTGTGGCAAAATGGACCCTTATTGTGGGTCCACCCTAATGCTTCCCCTGCAAAAATCATTGAATGGTATCCTAATGCAGTTGCTCAACTTGTACTTTGGGGGATAAAAGCAGCTATTACTCATTTTGGGAAAGAACCTCATATGCTAATTGTGCCTTATACTTCTGCTCAAGTTCAAACCCTGGCAGCAACAACTAATGATTGGGCAGTCTTGGTTGCCTCCTATTCAGGACAAATTGATAATCATTATCCAAAACATCCAATCTTACAGTTTGCCTTAAATCAAGCCATAGTGTTTCCAAAAATGACAGCCAAACATCTGCTTGAGGATGGGGTGGTAGTATGTACAGATGGATCCAAATCTGGCATAAGTGCATATGTAGTAAATGGCCAAGTAACATCCAAACAATATAATGAGACATCACCCCAGGTTGTAGAGTGTTTGGTGGTACTGGAGGTCCTTAAAACGTTCCAGGGACCACTCAATATTGTATCTGATTCCTTATATGTGGTTAATGCAGTTAATACACTTGAAGTTGCTGGTTTAATTAGACCCTCTAGCAAGCTTGCTCACATTTTTCAGCAAATTCAGTCAGCCCTGTTACATAGAAGACATCTTGTTTATATTACTCATGTCAGGGCTCATTCTGGCCTTCCTGGCCCCATGTCTCATGGAAATGACTTGGCAGACAAAACCACTAGAATCGTGGATGCTGCTCTGTCCTCGCAGGCAGACGCTGCAAGGGAGTTTCATAAACGATTCCACGTGACAGCTGAAACTTTGCACTGCCGTTTCACTTTAACCAGGAAAGAAGCTTGTGACATTGTCACTCAATGTCAAAATTGTTCTCAATTTTTGCCTACTCCTCCTGTAGGGGTAAACCCCCGAGGCATCAGGCCATTACAGGTCTGGCAAATGGATGTCACTCATATTTCCTCCTTTGGAAGAAATCAATATTTACATGTTTCCATTGACACCTGCTCTGGTGTTATGTTTGCTACACCTTTAACAGGTGAGAAAGCCTCTCATGTTATACAGCACTGTTTAGAAGCTTGGAGTGCTTGGGGCAAGCCCACAATCCTTAAAACTGATAATGGGCCAGCATATACCTCTACTAAATTTCAGCAATTTTGTCATCAAATGGATGTCACTCACCTGACTAGCCTTCCTTATAATCCTCAAGGACAAGGCATTGTGGAACGTGCCCACCGTACACTCAAGTCTTATTTTATAAAACAAAAAGGGGGAGTTGATGGGACTCTGCCCTCATGCCAAGAGTAGTTGTCTCCATGGCACTCTTCACACTTAATTTTTTGAATCTTGATGAGCAAGGTCACTCTGCAGCTGATCAACATAGCTCAGACCATGATAGACCAAAAGAAATGGTGAAATGGAAAGATGTCTTATCTGGTCTGTGGAAAGGCCCGGAGCCTATTTTAATAAGATCCAGGGGAGCTGTCTGTGTTTTTCCACAGAGTGAAGACAACCCATTTTGGCTGCCAGAATGACTCACCCGCAAGATATTAATCAAGGATGGTGTGGAAGATGCTGATCTCCCAAGGACTGCTTCTGATTCTGACAATGCTGAACTTGTCTCAGGTTCCTAGTATATGGGCGAACAGAGATGGGCCATTCTTTTGGCTTTCCCTAAACCAATGCCAGTTCGCCATGATACTATAGTTTTCCCAAAATTCTTTACTACTAATAAAAACCTGGATTTACCATATTTGCCATTTGACCCTTTATGGGTCCTGTTAGGAGAAAATCGCTCCCTCAGGGTTCCTTATATTTTCAATTATCGCAAAAGGGGGACTGTATTCAGCTCAGTATCTGTATGTTAGGATCATTTAAGGATAGTGGGACTGTAAATCTCACCCAAACCCGAGGAAAAGGAAATAATAGTATTATTCATGTTACATGGTTTTGGTGGCAATTGACAGTCTGGCTAAACGGGACTTTCTTGTCTCCCAATTGGAATGAGACGGAGCGTGCTCTTCAACCCAGGATTGGTCCCCATTGTGGTGGAGAGGATGAAGGGGAGATACCGCCATGGTCAGACTGTCAGTTGTCTGTAGCCAGATGGATTGATGATCACAAATATTTTACCTTCTCCCCCAATATGTTGTTCGGGCCTGAAGAAGAGTTTGTAATGAGAACGGGCCTCTTCTTGTAGGACCGCAGAATGAGCCCTTACCACAAATGGCTACTTTATGGGATTAATGGAAGCTGTACAGATCTTAATCCCCTTGTTTTCTTAAAAGGAGGTGCTGTAGGAAAGGCCATTTACATTAATTGGTCTCTCCAATTATACCCTGATTGGGGCATATCGACCAACAAAAAAATATATAATTCATATTGAAGAGATCTCTGGTTTAAATAAGACACAAAGTAATCAAACCAGCTATATATCAACTCCAGTATGTGCCTATCCTCCTTTCTTGTTTATTTTATCAAATGGTTCATTTGAAAACTGTGTAAATTATTCCTGTTAGATTTCTCAATGTTGGGATGTGACAAAGGACACCCGTGCCCTGGTGGCCCGTATCCCACGTTGAATCCCTGTTCCAGTAGAAACACCCTCCACCTTATCCCTGTTTCGACAAAAAAGAGATTTTAGCATTACTGCTGCCGTGATCATAGCAATTTCAGCCAGTGCAGCTGCTGCTACAGCTGCAGGGTTTGCTATGGCTGGTCCGGTCCAAACAGGCACAAAATTAAATCAGCTTTCAGCAGATCTGGCTGATGCCATCATTGTTCAAAATTGAATTTTGAATTGACTGATGCCATCAATGTCCAAACTTCTGCTAGTGCCCAGTTGAAGGGAGGGCTGATGATTTTGAATCAGCGCCTTGATCTGGTTGAGGAACAGATAGGTGTCCTATACCAGTTGGCCCAGTTGGGTTGTGAAAGAAAAATGGGCGTTCTGTGTATTACCAGTGTTCAATATGAAAATTTTACTCGTGCAGCTAATCTGTCTAGACAGATTTCCTTGTATCTTGCAGGAAATTGGTCCGAAGGGTTCGATGAGACTCTTGAGGCCCTGAGGGCGGCATTTTAAAGGATCAATTCGACGCAAGTGGACCTGTCATTGACAGAGGGCCTCTCCTCCTGGATTTCATCTGCATTTTCTTATTTTAAGGAATGGGTGGGGGTAGTTTTATTTGGTGCTGCCATCTGCTGTGGGCTCGTGTTCATGCTCTGGTTGGTTTGCAAGCTCAGAGCCCAACAAACACGGGACAAGGTCAAGTGTTTGCTCAAGCACTTGCGGCCATTGAACAAGGGGCCTCCCCCGAAATCTGGTTATCTATGCTCAAGAATTAGTCGGCATTTGAGTTCTCTGCTTTTGCACCCCACGGATTTATGGATCCATTGCATTGGGATGAGAGAGACTCAACAATGATTGATCAGCCCTTGCACATCGCTGAGGTTTCCTCATTGCGTGCGGTAGGGTGATCATGATTTCCCTGCTAATTCATTTCTTTAAAACTTGGCTGGCCTCTTTTGTAGAGTTCGCCCTAGGTCATTTAGTAGTTACTGTCACATAGCACTGCGGTATCCAGGGACGGGCAACTTTCCTCATGCACAGAACAACCTAAGACATGGGGCCCGGTGGCGATAGGGTTACCCTATGACGGAAAAGGCTGTGACATTAGAGGAATGACCTAAAACAGGAGCTGTGGCAGATGGACATAATTGCACAGACCTAGTCCAGCCTCATTTTAATAAAACAAAAAGGGTGAGATGTGGAGAGCCATGAGCAATTGCCATTACAAGATGGTGCTGGCTTCTGCTGTGCCTAACTGGGAAACAAGTAATGTGCACAGGTTCAAGAGTGAATTCGTGCCAAGTCACTGCCCATCCTGGGGTGTAGCAATGAGGCAATGGGCAAGCAACAAATCAGGTGCTGACACGCCACTCCAAGGTGTATATAAGCAGCATCATTTTCCGGGGTTCAGGGTCTTCCTCCTAATAAAGCAATAAAGCTTGCTGCAGAAGAATCCGGTTGTCTGAGTGTGTTCTTGCTGGCGAGGCACAAGCTCGGGACATAGATCTGCTTTTCTTGTAGCAGTGTTACAACTTATAGAAGAGGTGAAACAAAGACTAGGAAATATCTATGCATTCATAGTGACCTCTGTGTTTGTGTTCACATTACCAGAACTGAGGTATTATCTGTTGGATGGATGATAAGTCTGCCTCTTGGGTTCTTGCAGATTACCATTTTCATTGTCAGCAGTGTATTACATAGACTCAAATTCTTGGTACCTTAACTATAGAATGTGTATAAGAAATGTAGATTACTCAGTTGGTCCAGTCTGGATGGTGATAACTTTGATTCTTTTTGAAACTATTCACCATGTAACATTTTTAGCATACAAGCAGCCCCTTTCTTTAAAAATGATAAACTTAATGGCTTGTATATAAAGTTATATTTATTCCTTACTAACCTCATAGGTTTAAATATCTGAATATATACTTGAAAGGAACTGCCTCTCATGTACACAATAAGTAATTTTGAAGAAGGTATACTTTTTTTTTTCTTTTTGGTTTTTGAGACAAGGTTTCGCTGTATAGCCCTGGTTGTCCTGGAACTCACTCTGTAGACCAGGCTGGCCTTGAACTAAAAAATCCACTTGCCTCTGCCTCCCAAGTTCTGGGATTAAAGGCATGCGCCACCACTGCCTGAAGATGGTATATTTACATGCCTGGCCACCACATGTTTTGAAGGCTTATTAACATGATGGCATCTGTTTGTCAGGTGCTATCAGGACAAAACAAACGACAGAGAAATGCGAAATCTGCCTGTAGTTCTTAAGCCAAGCATTGACCTATTTGGGAAAGTTATCAAAGGCATATAATGGAGAAAGCTATGGTCCTGCAAAAAAGAAGGAAGAAGGGCCCATTGCCAGTCATCCAAGCAGAAGCCTACCAGCCAACCATAGCTTTCTCATTCTCGAAAGTTTTAGAAAGTTACTATGTAGGGCATATGCTGTTATAGGAGAACTTGAGTTTTATATGCATATACTAGCAATAATAGATTTATACAGAATTATAGATTTATCCAGAATTGAGATATAGATAGGTTACTACAGCTCCAAGTGGTATTGTAACAGTGGAAAATACTGTCTTCACTGAGGTTGCTGTTCATAATAAAATGCCTTTTTAAAAGTCCTATGGTCTTTCATTTATTTTTAAAGCAGAAGTGAAAACTTTCCAATATCTGTATCAAAGATCTTGGTCTATAGAATGCTTCTAAGAGTCTTGATGTCAGCATTGTCACTGCTAACTACTCCTTAGGAGAAGAAGATGTAGGGAGAGGAGGGGGAATTTGAAGGACAGGTGGAGGGAAAGTTGTGATCTGGATATAATATAATATAAATAAATAAATTAATTACAATTAAAAGTCTATAAAATTCATATAATACCTCATAATTTATTAGTTAATTATAGTATGTTAAAAATAAAAGTTTAAAGTTTAAAGTTTATTTTCTGTTGCCTAATTAACAAAAGGTTTAGAATAGGCAGTTCACACAGTTATTGAAGTACTTTTTGATACTTTTTTTCATTAGTTTAGGTGATTTGAAGCTGATGATCATTATATTTTTAGTACATAAATCTAAAGCAGAGGCTTTACTTTGTTACAGGCATTTGGCTCTCAAGACCTTTCTTTGGTGGTACATTGCAATGAAATCCTAATTTGCTCATTATTTTGAAATGACTCAAAGACTATAGGATTTTCAAGGAAAAACTTTGTGTCTTTGAGGAGCTGTTTAGTAATTCTGATTACAAGATGAAAGAGTGACAGCACTCCAGGATACCGTTTCTTTGCTCAAGGAACAAAAATATATTAAATGAATATTTTAAAGACAGGCAATTATTTTACCTTTGCCTGGAAGACTTTTCTGTGTTGATATGGTCCCTTTTTCCTTTTTGTACTGGAGTGTGTCTGACACACTGACCTCCCCAGCTTAATAACTGAACTGTTTTTGTAAGCAGTGCCCTGTGCTGACAAAATTGTATTTTACTTGCTATTCCCTTTCAAGGTCACAGCACAAAGTCTGGATACTGACAATTTGTAAGACTATATAAGTAGATTTTTTTTTTCTTCAGAAGGATTTTATTGTATGTTTTGTCCTTTGTACTGGTTTCTAATTTAAGGCACGCAAGGAATTTATTCAGCACTTGAATGATTTATTTTTGGATTAGCTTAAAGACTAATTACTTAGTACTTGCCTTTAAAAATGTTGATGGAAATGGTATTTGCAAGTCCACAGCTAAGAGAATATTCATAAAAATCGTATTTTCAACAACATGCCTATTGTTCCCCCCATGGGGAACAATAAGAGAATAACTTGTTTTAGTCTTTACTAAAAATTTTAAATTTTTGATAAAACAGACAATATTATTAGAAAGAAACATGAGGTGACTTAGACTAAGTACAGTAAAAAGAACCTGTCACCCTTACGCCAGACTCAAGAACTTCTCCCGACCAAGTACCTGCATTCTTTGGTACCATCTATGATATTTACAGGTTCCTTTTTTTTTCTTTTTTCTTTTTTTTTTTTCCTTCTCGAGACAGGGTTTCTCGGTGTAGCCCTGGCTGTCCTGGAACTCACTCTGTAGACCAGGCTGGCCTTGAACTCAGAAATCTGCCTGCCTCTGCCTCCCAACTGCTAGGATTAAAGGCATGCGCCATCACTGCCCGGCGATATTTATAGATTTCTGAAAGATATTATT
Source organism: Mus caroli (assembly GCF_978045245.1). Taxonomy (NCBI): domain Eukaryota; kingdom Metazoa; phylum Chordata; class Mammalia; order Rodentia; family Muridae; genus Mus; species Mus caroli. Next base: position 4,528,058 of record NW_028227256.1, read on the forward strand.
TTCATAATCCCCTACTATTTATGAATATCTTAGACATGATAGATAATTTTTCATTATTATAAAATATTAAAATGATTTAAAACTCATAACTCAGCTATTCATTTACATTTTAAAATTATGATTTAAACTCTTATTAACAAGACCTCAACCCTGTGATGGATGAGGCATGATGATAATTATATATAAATAACTGATTTATTTCAACTAACTTCAGATTTATGTTTGAAACAGCATCTTAATTCTGACTTTCCAATTAGGAGCCCTAGAACACTTTTACTCCCCTTGTAGAATTTTATTTTAATAAAGGTGAGTACAGTCTGAAAAAGAAGATCAAGGGGCCTTAGAATGTCACTTTTCACATGATTTATGATTGTCTGGTGGATTGTTGCACAATGTACCATTTTGGAGGCTGGGAATATGGTTGTGTGGACCAATTCCTGACTAATATGTGCATAGCTCTCGTTTCTTTCCAGTGCTGAAGTTAAAAATAAAAACAAAACATAAACAAAACATCATAAAAACAAAACAAAACCAAAAAACCAAACAACAAGAACAAACCCCAGAAAGAATGTCACTGAGGATGAAGGTAAGCCTTGTCTGTGGTACATCCTGGGATGTCTGTGACCATGTTCCAAAGCAGTGTTTGAATTGGCAACAACACCAAAGCAGGGCAGCCTTACCTTGTGGTCAACACGGGAGAAAACAGAGACACTGGATTTTTTTGCTTATGTGTATTTCCCACAGTGTATTTCTATTTTCACAGACCAAATCATCTGTTTAAAAGGGAGAGCTGTGGGCTTGAGAAACTCAACTGCTACACAGATGTGTAGTTCAATTGCTTGGGTTCAGCAAGTTTCCAAAGACTTTATGCTAATGGGGCTGATAACATTCAGATGAGGAAGGTTTACCCCATGTGTTTATCTTGCTTGAGGTTCCAGACACTGAGCATGTTCTGACATCTTTTTTCTAATACCAGAAGGGATAAATGTGACACTCTTTGAGAGGGTATGACTCAACTCTCTCTCTCTCTCTCTCTCTCTCTCTCTCTCTCTCTCTCTCTCTCTCTCTCTGTGTATGAACAGCTTGTTAACTGTATCTTTAAAAAGTGTGTGTGTGTGAACAGCTTGTCAACTGTATCTTTAAAAAGCTCTTAGGAGTTGGAGTCTCTGGTGAGCCACATTGAATACAGGGTCTCTTGGCACCTCCTAAAATGGAGATGAGGCAGAGAACATGCTGCGGTTACTGATTACCTGCCAAATAAACACACTCATCACATGCACACTCATCACACACACCTATGGTATGCCCACAAAACAACCTGAAATAACAAGAGAAGAGCTAGGACTGATGAAAAACTGAAAATTTGTAAATCTTTTATATAGTTACTCTTTTTAACCATCCATTAAAGCATTGGTGTTATTTTGGGATACTGAGGCACAGCACAGTGAGATGACAGCAGGGAAGGTTGGTGGTGGAGATGAGCATTTGGCCGAAAGAAACTGCATACTGCAAACTCTGTCCTCTGCCCTGGTATATGACACTGTGACACAGAGTGGTGGATATTTCTAATCTTAGTGGTTATAGAGTGTTCAGAGGGGAGTCTTTATGTAATACAGATAAAAAAAAGTAGCTTACAAAAATCTCCAGTGGATGTTCAAACCAAGAAGAGTAAGAAATCTTGAATTTGTTATTAAAGAAATCTTTAAAGCATTTTGTAGAGCAGAGCAGACTGGACATGGTTAAGCAATGGACATTCAGATATCTTCCTATGTTTCTAAGATGCTAACTGTCCTCTTCAGTGCATTCTACCTGATTGAGGTTGAGGTGATCTTGACACATCCAATGTTGGGCATGTAAACAAAGTTAGGCAGTGTTAGAGGGGCCCAATCTAGGGCACTTAAAAGAACCAAGATTTGGCTTTGTTATAAATGATTAGGCATAATTTAGAACCTTGTGCTAGCTAGTTTTATGTCAACTTGACACAAGCTAAAGTCACCTGAAAGGAAGGAACCACAATTGACAAAATGCCTTCATAAGATCTGGCTGTAAGGCATTTTATAAATTAATGATCGGTGAGGAAGGTCGCAGCTTATTGTTGATGGTGCCATCTCTGGGATGATGGTCCTGGTTTCTATAAGAAATTAGACTGAGAAGGCCAGTAAGCAACAGTCCTCAATGCTTTCTTGTATCAGCTCCTGCATCAAGGTTTCTGTCCTGTTTGAGTTACTGTCCTAACTTCTTTGAATGCCCTTTCCTTCTCAAGTTGCTTTTGGTCATGGTACTTTATTATAGCAATAGTAACCCTGATTAAGACAAACCTCAAATACTTTGGAGAAGAAGCCAAGGCCTGGGCAGGCTGTACTGACCTCTCTGCAGGAGAGGCAATGCAAAAGCCTCATCGACCTGGCCTCATTTGAGGCTGTCTCTATCACAGTTTGTTCATTTGGCCATCCGTGGCTATTATGTTTATTGTCAAATAGTCACTTTTTATGATGCTTTTCTATTGGTTTAGATGATTTCTAACATTAACACAAATTAATATGTAAATTATTATGACTTTATTGCCAGACATTGGTGTAATTTGAAAATACATAAAATATCTATCTTTCTGTGATGAGGAGGACACAACATCTGTCCCAACACCAGAAGTGACTGGGACCAGCTGGGCCCAGGCATGCAGGAATTCTGCAAGAGCAGTGGAATTGGTTCCTTCTGGTCTGTCTGGGTCAGTGCCCTAAGCAGACCTTGGGTACAAACTCTGTAGCCAGCCCCACGACACCCAGAGGAAGCTCTGATCCCAGGTGCTCTAACACGCCCAGGATCCCAAGATCCCAGGTGTTTGGATATACAAGTATATCAGGGTTCCAAAGGCAGTTTGACTCCCAGGAGCTCAGACACACCCAGGATTTAATGATCACAGGATACCAGAATCACAGGATCACAGAGACAGCTTGACTCAGAGGAGTTCTTATGCAGCTAGGATTACAGGAAGGACAGGCTCCAGTTAGACATAGCCAGGGCAGGTAGCACTAGAGATAACCAGATGGCAAGAGCCAAGTGTAAGAGCATAAGCAACAGAAACCAAGTTTACTTGGCATCATCAGAACATAATTCTCCCACCATATCAAGTCCTGGATACCCCAACACACCAGAAAAACAAGATTCAGATCTAAAAATCACTTCTCAGAATGATGATAGAGGACAATAAGAAGATCATAAATAACTCCTTTAAAGAAATACAGGAGAACACAGGTAAACAGCTAGAAGCTCTTAAAGATGAAATACAAAATCCCTTAAAGAGTTACAAGAAAACAATCAAATAGGCAAAGTAAAGGAACCATTCAGGACCTAAAAATGGAACTAGAAACAATAAAGAAATCCCAAAGGGAGATAACCCTGGAATTAGAAAACGTAGGAAAGGATCAGGAATCATAGATGCAAGCATCATCAACAGGCTACAAGAGATACAAGAGAGAATCTCAGGTATAGAAGATACCATAGAAAACATTGACACAACAGTCAAGGAAAATGCAAAAAGCAAAAAGCTCCTAACCCAAAACATCCAGGAAGTACTGGAAACAATGATAAGATCAAACCTAAGGATTATAGGTATAGAAGAATTTGGAGATTCCCAACTTAATGGGCCAGTAAATATCTTCAACAAAATTATAGAAGAAAACTTCCTTAACCTAAAGAAAGAGATGCCCATGAACATACAAGAAGCCTGCAGAACTCCAAATAGACTGGACCAGAAGAGAAATTCCTTCTGCCACATAATAATCAAAATACCAAATGCACTAAACAAAGAATATCAAAAGCAGTAAGGGAAAAAGGTCAAGCAACATATAAAGGCAGACCTATCAGAATTACACCAGACTTCTCACTAGAGACTATGAAAGCAAGAAGATGCTGGGCAGACATCATACAGACCCTAAGAGAACACAAATTCCAGCCCAGGATACTATACCCAGCAAAACTCTCAATCACCATAGATGGAGAAAACAAGATATTCCATGACAAAACCAAATTTACACAATGTCTTTGCACAAATCCAGTCTTACAAAGGATAATGGATGGAAAACACCAACACAAGGAGTGAAACTACACCCTCGAAGAAGCAAGAAAATAATCTTACAACAAATCCACACAAACATAATTCCACCTCTAACAAGAAAATTAACAGGAAGTAAAATCACTTTTCCTTAATATGTCTTAATATGAAAATTAATATTACCAACATATCCTAATTGATTGAAATTCAAAATTATGATGAATTAGAAATTTGTCGGCTGTCATCCAGTGGTCTCTCTAATTTGGTAATGGGAGAAATAGGTCCAATATTGTACAACCCTGCTGCAGTAAATCTCCATCCCAAATATGGCCTGGCAATGAAAAAATGACTCAGTATGAATACATGCTGTGCACCTAGATTGGGCATATCTACCTCTACACTATCATCTTCTACATCTATGAGACTCCTTAGAACTTATGGTTTCTCCATGCAATGTGCTTCTGCTCTGCTTTTCTTCTCCCTCCTCCTCTGCATCTTCTCCCGCTTCCATTTTCTCCTTCTCTCAACCTTCTACTCTACCTTTCTTTTTATCTGCCTAATCATCAGCTCTCCTTTATTTAACAAATTAAGGTGGGAAGCAGGTTTACAGGAAATCACATGAGTGCTGACTCATTCCTTGTTTGCAGACACTCATAGGAGAATGGAATTCACATCAAATATAATTAGTCCCAGGGATATCCATATTAATATTACCAACTTATGTTAATTGATTGAAATTAAAAAATAATAGAATATTAGGAATTAGAAATTTGTCAGCTGTCATCCAGTGGTCTCTCTAATTTGGTATTCGGAGAAATAGGTTTAATACTGAACAATCCATATACACTTTCTGCTTGTTTGTACATGACAGGGTCTTGCTGTGTGCCACATAATGGTCTTGAAATCATGCTTCTCCTATTTCAGCCTCTCTATTAGTAGGATTGTTTTTTTTTTTTTTTATGTCTTTACTATACTATGGTTTTCAGAACAGTTTACATATTTCAAAATTATTTATACAACCAAAAGAAACATGTACAATTAATTTGGGTGGTAGCTTGTAGGAGAACAGCAGAGCAGGCTTTGCTTGATATTTATAATTACTGTATCAAGTTTGAAGAAGAGGACTTTATAAGTTACTCTTTTTCTGAGATGAACGCTTTTCAAAATCATCACAGCCAATGAACCAGAATCTTACCCTCACCTAACATCTGTGATACCCCCCAAGCAGAACCATTCTTCATTGAAACAGTTGATGAATGACTTCATGGATAGACCATTCTAATACACACACCATTTCTTAAATGAATGTAACCTGTTCCCTGTGGGCTGAGAAGGACAAAAATCACTCAAGTCAAATAGCTTTGACCATAGCAGGAATTGTAGACCATTGTGCCTACAATTCATTCCTTGGTTCAGCAGAACTGTCAATTCTTAGCTTATCTACTGTGGAGGTAAAATCCTTTTGTGATGTGAGGGACATTCAAGTACAGCCTTATTACATTGAACTCCAATGTCCAAAATTGTTCTTATTTTGTGTTTGTACCACAGTAAGAGCCAAGGTTTTAAGCTCTACTAAAAACAAAGCAAACAAACAAAAAGACTTTATCTATTTATGTTCATTTTAAAAAAACTAATAGTGATATACTATTTTAAAATATCACGGTTAATATATTTGGAGTTATTTAAAATTTATATTGAGAAAAACATATGTATTTTCAGTATTGTTGTAGACAAACATCTAGATAAGACTGCTCTATTGACTGTTTTATATCAAACAAATTTTATAATACTCTTTTTATTGTTATAATATTTTATAAAATTTAAAGAATATGATAAAAAACTGAAATGTATTACAGGTTTTGAAGGGGAGGTCTCTGGGAGGAGTTGCACAAAAGGGAAAGAAGAATATGATGTGAGTCTATTTACTCAAAATATATTTTTAAATGTTAACAAATTCAGATAAATTGAAATTATGTATCTTTTGTCATCATAATGTAATCAAAGTTAAATTAAAAAATATCTCTCTGTATATGTTTTTATTTTAGCATAGCAATTCTAATGTCTGTAGTAACATATTTCAAAGTCCATGGAAATAGGTTGCAGCACCATGGGCTAGATCTTTCAGGGCTTTGCTCTGGTTTTGGTGGCTGACCTTTCATCTGGAAGCCATTGGGAAGCTTCCATATCTAGGTTCTTCCAAGTTTTGGCAGGAATCAATTCTTGAAGTTGTACCATTGAGTTTCCTATCCTTTTGTTGGCTGGTGTTCAGGGTGGTTCTTAGAATCTCCCTTCCTCACTGATCATGGTAGGTAATCTCCTACACTTTGAAGGTCAGCCAAAATCTATTAGGACTTTCTTATATTTCCAGTCTTCTTTGGCTAGTAGGATCAATAAATCTCAACTTTTAAAGACTCCTGGAATTACATTAGGATAAGCAAGAATATGTCTATCAACATCTACAAAATAGATATTTTCTTGATGTATCAGAAATATGGGTATATTTCATTATACCCAACAACCTTCTTATAGGTTAAATCATAGGATGGTATCTTAGAATTCTGCCTGTAATATCTGAGTCTCAATTTCTTTTTTTTTCTTCTTTCTTTTTTTTTTTTTTTTTTTTTTTTTTTGAGACAGGGTTTTTCTGTATAATCCTGGCTGTCCTGGAACTCACTTCATAGACCAGGCTGGCCTCGAACTCAGAAACCTGCCTGCCTCTGCCTTCTGAGTGCTGGGATTAAAGGCATTCACCACCACACCCAGCGAGTCTCAATTTCTGACAGACAGCTTTATTTTTATTATATATTCAAAGTGTAATGATGTTATTGTTTTCTGTGAATTCATTATATTTTTCTTAATAGAATTTTAGTTATGTCAACATTGTAGGTTATTGATAAAATACATTTAAATGCATTTGAAATATCACCATATTTCATTTTCCATTTTCATAATATATTCTACTTTCATAATATATAATACATTTGTATTAATATAAAACAATCAAATGTCATATATAACCTAGAAATTAGACCTTTCCTTATGGTAATTGGAATATTACCACACATATCATTCCAAGGAGCAGGGAAAATTTGAGAGTAATGTTAACACAATCTATTTGAATTAAAATATACTTGATGTACATGCATATCAATTTTTTAAAGGCAAAGTTAATAATATCTAAAAGTACTTTATTTTCTCATGTTAATTATATGTTTCAGTTCAGGAATTACTCTGTTACTGAACTCTTGAAAGTTAAAGTATATTATTATTATTTAGTAACATAATTTGTGTTGGGAGCTATTAAGACAACTCTATTGTCTTGATCTCCGAATTGTGCCTCTCCCCCCCCCCCCGAGAAGAAAAGGGAGTCAAAAGCAGGCCACCAACACACCATTCCGAGAACAACGACAGAATGTTCCAGCCCTAAGTCAGCACTAGATGTTCTGACCACAAGATGTACCCTGATACCACCAAGTTCCTGCTTCCCTGTGTAGTTGTCAAAAGAAAAATTTCCGCTGCCCCATCCCTCCTCCTGAGAAGTACTTCCTCCTTTGCTTGTGCATTTCAGCTGCCCCATTCCTCCTGATAAGAAGTACTTCCCCTTTTGCTTGTGCATTTAAGCCTTGAGACTTGCTGAAGATGTTCCAACCGGTAAGAAGGACACATGCTCCACTATGTTCATAGCAGCCTTAATTCTAATAGCCAGAAGCTGGAAAGAACCCAGATGCCCCTCAACAGAGGAATGGATACAAAAAATGTGGTACATTTACACAATGGAGAACTACTCAGCTATTAAAAGGAATGAATTTATGAAATTCCTAGGATCACAGGGCTCCCAATGGAGAAGCTAGAGAAAGTACCCAAGGAGCTAAAGGGATCTGCAACCCTATAGTTGGAACAACATGATGAACTAACCAGTACCCCGGAGCTCTTGTCTCTAGCTGCATATGTATCGAAAGATGGCCTAGTCGGCCATCACTGGAAAGAGAGGCCCATTGGACTTGCAAACTTTATATGCCCCAATATAGGGGAATGCCAGGGCCAAAAGAATGGGAATGGGAGGGTAGGGAAGTGGGGGGCGGTATGGGGGACTTTTGGGATAGCATTGGAAATGTAATTGAGGAAAATATGTAATAAAAAAAACAGTGAAAAAAAAAAGAAATGTAAATAAATAAAATAAGCAATGAAAAATGAAAAAAAAAGAAATTCCTAGGTAAATGGTTGGACCTGGAGGGCATCATCCTGAGTGAGGTAACACAATCACAAAAGAACTCAAATGATATGTACTCACTGATAAGTGGATAGTAGCCCAGAAACTTAGTATACCCCAGATATAAGATACAATTTGCAAAACACATGAAACTGAAGAAGAACGAAGACCAAAGTGTGGACACTTTGCCCCTTCTTAGAATTGGGAACAATCACCCATGGAAGGAGTTACAGAGACAAAGTTTGGAGCTGAGCAAAAGGATGAACCATCTAGAGACTGCCATATCCAGGGATCCATCCCATAATTAGCCTCCAAACGATGACCCATTGCATACACTAGCAAGCGTTTGCTGAAAGGACCCTAATATAGCTAGCTGTCTCTTGTGAGACTAGGCCGGGGCCTAGCAAACACAGAAGTAGATGCTCACAGTCAGCTATTGGATGGATCACAGGGCCCCCAATGGAGGAGCTAGAGAAAGTATCCAAGGAACTAAAGAGATCTGCAACCCTGTAGGTTCAACAACATTATGAACTAACCAGTACCCCGGAGCTCTTGTCTCTAGCTGCATATGTATCAAAAGATGGCCTAGTCGGCCTTCCCTGGAAAGAGAGGCACTTTGCACATGCAAACTTTATATGCCCCAGTACAGGGGAACGCCAGGGCAAACAAGTGGGAATGTGTGGGTAGGGGAGTGAGGGGAGGTTATGGGGGACTTTTGGGAGAGCGTTGGAAATGTAACTGAGGAAAATATGTAATAAAAATATTTAAATAATTATTAAAAAAAGAAAAAGGAATTAATAATTTTTTTGTTTGTTTTGTGAATGAAAGATATCCGTGGCTGATACTGAGTGGTCCTGAAATACACCCTTTAACCTGGAATAAAGTAGGCAAAGAAATCAATAGTTTAATAAAACAAGGAGAAGATGTCCCTGAGTCCTTTTTTAGCTATTGGGGAATCGTCAGAGATCTCCTTAAACAGGCAGAAGAGGGCGGAGAAGGTGCCTGCCTCTTAGGCCTTATTGAAGATTTTTTAGAAAACTCCTGTTTGCTGTCCCGTAAAAGTGAAATCAAACCCCTGATACATCCAGCATCTTGGCCTTCGTCGATAATTGATGACCCTATTCCTAAAGATTCCCTCCCTACTCCCCTCGCTCCCCAAGCTAGGTCTGCCTCAGGAGAAAAGAGTGGTCTTCAGCCCTCAATAAAACCCAAGAGAATTTATACGATTTTATATAAAGAATTGTCAAATGACCCCCTTGATCCCTCCTCCAAGGTGGAACTTGATGAAGAGGCTTTCAATTATGAACGGGACCGCTATTGTCCGGGACCAGGTGCCTACGTTGCCATGGAGCCCTTTAAACACCACCCCCTCCTTACTTGCCCCCCATTCCCCCTACTGCTCATCCCATATCGCTGGCTTCTCTGTTCATTCAGCGATTACTTCAAACTAGGAGAGCTTCAGACTCAGATTACCAATAATAACCCTCAGGGGCAGGGAATTGTTGAAAGGGCCCATCAGACCTTAAAGAATACCCTGACTAAGCTTGGGGCCCAAGAGACTATCTACACCCTTGAGGGAAACTCAAAACAGCTCATGCGCTTTTTGTGCTTAACTTTTTAATTCTAGACATAAGTGATTGCTCAGCAGCTGACCGATTTTGGCATCCTAAAACCAGTCTAGAATATGCTCAAGCACTATGGAAAGATCCCCTTACAGGGATTTGGAACGAGCCAGACCCCATCATCATCTGGGCAAAAGGCTCAGCCTGCATCTATAATTCCAAGGAAGGGGGAGCCAGATGGCTCCCTGAAAGACAAATTAAGCCATTTAATACCACCCAGGGTGGCGCCTGAGAAGATGTTTCATGTTTTCTCTTGTAGGGTCGCCATGGATAGATCTCTCACAATATTGATGATGCTGGTCATGAAGGCGACAGCCGGACAAGCCCGGACCTATCAGGTTTTCAACTATACCTGGATTCTTCAAAATCAGGCCTGATATAGTTACCTCCAGCTCCAAGATTGGTGCCGAGCCCCATTAGCCCATGTTAGAAGTAGACATCTGTGTCTTCGCATTGGGTGCAGATGCCACCTGGGGCACCCCTGATTATTATATGCCTCAATTAACAGCAGTTAACATAGGTGATAAAAAGATTGATCCAGGTTGCAGCAGTGATATACGTCGTGCTGCCCTGCCCTGCCCTTACACACTGGAGGTATATATGTCTGTCCGGGAACTCATTGAGATAGATCTCTAAATTATAAATGTGGCTATGAAAATGGTTTTTACTGTGCCTATTGGGGCTGTGAAACCACTGGGGATACTTATTGGATCCCATCCTCCTCTTGGGATTATGTCACAGTTAAACGACTTTACCCCAATTCCAAAGTCACCTCCCCTGGAAAACAACCCCTTAATAGCTATTGTTCTCCCAATTCTTCTAGACAAGGGTGGTGCAACCCATTACAAATTGGCTTTACAACAGCAGCAAGGACTGCTGACTGGACCAAGAGAGGATTCTCTTGGGGGTTGCGCATATATAAAGAGGGCACAGAATGGGGATTGACATTCAAGATTAAACTACAAAAGGAAATCCCCAACAAATATAAAGCATCCATAGGGCCTAATCCCCAGTTACACCACCCTATATCCCCAAGCAATCCTCAACTCCCAGGTACCTGCCCCACTGTTCCTGCCCCAGGGCGGGCTATGACCCTATTTCAACCCACTCTCCCTGCGGGGCCCCCCTCTTCCACTGATTTACTGTGGTCTATATTGAATGCTTTTGCTTTAGCCTTGCTGGAAAAGATACAAAGAGATAATGCATCAGAATTTGAAGATTGTTGGATGTGCTTTTCTGCTTCCCCGCCCTTTTATGAGGGCATAGCCTTATTTGGAAATTTTACCCTGCTTTCAGATGGCAACCAGTTTCCTTCCAGTCAGTTCAGTTTACCTTGGCATGCTTCTGCCATGGCCCTTTGCTAGAGATTTGCAATAACACATTTAGAGGAAATAAAAATGGGTTTTCTTATCTTCTTGCCCCAAATGATACCTTTTTGGCATGTTCCACAGGCCTTACATGGTACATTATTATACAAGATTTTATAAATAATAGAGATTATTGTGTCTTGGTTCAGCTTTTTCCAAATTTTAGTATTCATGAGTCAGATGACTTACTGAAGTTTTGGGATCGAGGTGCCTCCTTGCCATCCCACCACAAAAGAGAGCCTATCTCGGCGGTGACCCTTGCGGTCCTTCTTGACCTGGGTGCTGCTGGAACTGGGACCAGAATCGCATCCCTTGTGTTGTCTCAACAGAATGCACGCAACTACCATCTGCTCAATGAGGCTATTAGCCAAGATATAGAGAATATTAAAAAGGGGCCTAGATGATCTTACTGATTCCTTGGTCACCCTTTCAGAAGTTGTTCTTCAAAATAGAAGGGGATTAGATTTGCTCTTTCTACAACAAGGAGGCGTATGCGCTGCACTTAAGGAAGAATGCTGTGTATATGTTGATAAAGCTGAATTAGTTAAAGATAGCATTGCCAAGGTTACTGCCAGTTTAGAAAAAAGAAAAGGAGAGAGAGAACAAGAGTCATGGTACCAAAATTGGTTTTCAACCTCCCCCTGGCTTTCGACCTTGTTGGCCTCCCTTTTGGGGCCCCTTTTGGGACTCCTATTATTGATTTCCTTCGGTCCTTGGGCATTTCAGAAATTGACCCAATTTGTTAAATCTCAAATTGATTCATCTCTTTCAAGCGCATCTGTTTCAGTTCATTACCACCGGCTGGACATTGGCGATAACAAGCAGGTTACTGGAGAAGAGTCAGACGTGGATACTGCTTCATCACCCTCATCTCAGGGAGAGAGACTCAATTTCCATAAAATGCTTAAGTAAGATCATTCCCCTCCCCCTAAATTCGGCCATCAGTCTCATGCCATAAATCATTTATAGATTGCCGTAGTCTGTGCTTCCGACATGGTAATATACATTCTTGCCACATTGGAAACTAAACAGTCATCCCAGGCTAGAAACATCGAAAAATTGGAACTTGAAGCCGTTGCCAGTGAGAGTTGTAAGGCTAAGCACTGCACAGAGATTAGTCTGGAAGCTGTTAGACAATCTCTGAGAGGCATGTCTGATTGCATGAAGGTTGAGTGCCCTAGGGTCCTTCCCCCAGGAAAAACAGAATGGGAGCAGGTCAGGGTTACTCTGGGTAAAAATATGTGGGCCTGAGAGCCAATCCTGTACATGGCCCCTAACATTACACACTGGGGATCAGACCTCTACCTCTACCCACGGAGCTTGCTTCATTCCTAAATCCCTTGGCTAGCCCAGGTTATACCCAACAGACAGGAACCATTAATTCAAGCCTCATAGATGACTTGTCCTTGTGTCCTTTGTGGTTTTAGAGAATCACCCGGTGAGCAAACAGACATTTAGGTAGTCGTTAAAAACATGGCTACAAATTTATTATACAATATGCCTTTATAAAAATATTAAAATGGAGGAGATGTTGGGAGCTATTAAGACAAATCTATTGTCTTGATCTCCAAATTGGGCTTCTCCCCCTGTGAAGAAACAGGGGTCAAAAGTGGGCCACCAATGCACCGTTCCAAGAACAACCACAGAATGTTCCATTCCTAAGTCAGCACTGGATGTCCTGACCACAAGATGTACCCTGATACCACCAAGTTCCTGTTTCCCCGTGTAGTTGCCAAAAGAAAAATTTCCGCTGCCCTATCCCTCCTGCTGAGAAGTACTTGAGCATTTAAGCCTTGAGCCTTGCTGAATACAGAGAGACCTTGATGCTACTCAGACTGCTTCCATGTCGTTCTTGCACTTGGTTTCCGTCTCCCCCCCCCCCATTTGGTTCTTAGGAGAAGGTCCTCTCGAGACCCTCGAATAAAGACCTGCTGGACGGGTCAAATTTGCCTTTATTTTGCATCTGACAAACACCAATTTCCCCTATGAAATTATTCTGATGATTTACACTATTCTAAGTTTAGTTTTAATGAATGCTCAAAAGATGATGGGGACTCTTATTTGAAGAATTTCACAGTCCCTAATAAGAAAAATAGCAGCATGAAGTACTGGTGTTTCTTATACATTTCCAGCAATATTTTTAGGCTTGAAAACAGTTCAGACATTGTGGTCCATAACAGATTATGCAGATGTGAAGCAAGGCAAAGGAAAATAAAAAATTGGACAATATGAAGATGTTACAGTGGAGATTCTGGATCAAGTTTTTCACTGAACAGAGTCAAAGCTGTGGATAGGATGACTGCACCATACTGGTCAGATATCTCCAAGATATTGCTGGCACAAGGATTCATAAATGCTTCTAATATAGGAGGGCAAAAATCTTAGTGTGTGAGGTTTATTGTCCTGGAAAAAAAACTATTTTTATTTCTAAAAGTTGTATGATATATCCTTCCTTGTATATACAATATATCTTGACCATATCCAATCCAAACCCCTATTTCCTAACCCACTGAATATGTTTCCTCTTCTACCTTAATGACATCTTCCTTTTGAAAAGGCCCAATTTGTGCTGCATGCAATTACATAAGTCTGGGGCCATCCACTTGAGCCAACAGTCACACCTTCCAAGAAAACTGATTTGTCCTCTTTACACAGCAATAGACCTTTTAATATGTCCTAAGTCAGGGTTGGATTTTCATGAGCTCCTCTTACACCTGTGCTGGAGTGTTGACTGGCTAGGACCAATGCAGATAAGCATAGCTGCTGTGCACACCTGTCCATCCTCTAGATTTTATTCATTCTGCCCCTTCTCCTGCAATGTTCTCCAAGCCTTGGGTCAGTACAGGGGTTGATATAAATGTTCCATGTTATATGAATAAACAAGAATTTTTAAATTATTTGATAAGGAAGACCTATTCCATGGAACCCATACCTGACACTATCAATGAGGTAAAGAACTTGTGTCTAGATATGTTGTGGTCCCCAGAAAAAAAATTACTACTACTGTTCTTCTAAATGGACATTGCAATAAAATGAGTCCTTAATGACTCATTGCCATATAATAGATCAGTGCATTGCTCAACCATCATCAGAGAAGTTTCTTCTTGAAGTAGATGCTAATTGATGCAGAGACCTCAATTGGTCTATATAGAGGAAAAAAGAGATGTCAGAGTGCTCAGCATTGAATGAAATGTCTATATCCCAGTCTTCCCTTCAAGTTCACATACATGGGGAAGAGGAAATATATTAAGGAAACAGGTTGTTTTTTTTTCCAGATACAACAGGGCAAATACACATATGAACACAGCAACTGTAGTGGCACAAGTCATAAAAGTGGCACAAATTCCAAGACAGATAAAATCCAAGAATGGAAGAGGACAAGTGTGAACACACCATACATCCTAACTGAGGAAATACTGGTATTTGGTTGTTTCTGGGAGATGAACAGTTAGGTTTCTTTTACCTTGTGGCACCTGGTTTACCAACCATACTCTAGGGCAAGACCAGCCCTAGGACAATTAGCCAACACAATCCACACTCAGTGTTTAATAAAAATGAAAAGGAGGGAATATGAGTTTGGATTACTTTGGAAGTAGGAAAGAAACAGAGTTGAAGGAAGGGTATGAATAGAATCAAAATACACCATATGAAATTCTCAAAAAGCTAATAACATTATAAAACCAAATTAACCATGTTACTTGGGGTGAGAACTCAGAAGACACTTAACTACTGAACAATCAAGACACGACTTCACTTGTGGGCAAATTGGTAGATCAGCATTCATAGTCCACCAACTGGTCAGACCAGTGATAACTTTTCTTCCCCAGTTTCCAGCATAGCAGCTTCCTGCATATGCAGGCCAACCAGCAGGAGGATGTACAGATGAACACAGTAAAGTCTACCTAGGAATATGTAAATGACAACACTTATCCAGAGAATTAATTATAAGAATTCAGAAACGAGGAGAAGTTACCAGAGAATGCCATGTGTAACCTATGTCCCCATCCCCCGGGGCCCATGACAGCAAACCATACTTTTGTACATAGTAAATGTGGACATTTCCTGATTTCATTCATCATTCAGTTTTTCACCCTCCAGCATTAGAAGCATTTGTGAATCCTTGTGGCAACAATCCCTTGGGGGATATCTGATGAGCATGGTGCAGTCATCCTGTCCTCAGCTTTGACTCTGTTCAGTGAAAAACTTCATCCAGAATCTCCACTGTAACATCTTCATTCTGTCCAAATTTTCATTTTCTTTACTTTGTTTCACATCAGCCTGAGTTGTGTCACAGATCACAGTGTCTAAACTGTGGTTTCAAGCCTAGAAATAATTCTGGAAATGTATCTTTAAAAAAAACTAATATTCATAGCTGCTATGTGAAGGGCTCTTGCACAGCTGAAACATTGATATAGTGTAAATCCTCAGAATATTGCTTATTGAATATATTGTTTTTCTTTCTTTATGGGTTAGCAACATAGTCCTGCATCTGACTTTGAAACTGGAGGCTGGGTTCCTAGGGAACCTAGTTCAATTCTTACATCCTGCCTCTTTGTGAATTGCTAATGTCCACTTGTTGAAGTAACAGCAGAATTTTCCATCATCCATCTTTAGATCTGTCTTTTTCTTCAGGAGGACTTCAGTGGGACATCCTGTCAGAATGCTAATTCTCTGGAGCTGCCATCTGGACCAACATCACCATGAAATGACAAACAACTGCAGCAAGATTATCAGTTGGTGATATCTGTAGATTAGTGTACAGTTTACTTGTAAATAAAAAGGGTTTCCAAATATTGTAGGTTTTGAGCATCTGGTTCTGTGATAACAGCTATACCATGGTTCTTCCACAGCCAGCCCATCACACAAGTTTTATTTAGTTTTTATTGTTCTTGTGCACATGTGACAGAACCTGTGTCTCCTGGCTGCAAGTCTTTCTTGCTTGGGGGTTTGTTGGCTTCTATTCTCTTTTTGCTTTGCTGATTGCCTCTGCCATTAGCTTTTGTACTGCTGCTTCTCTACAGAAGACCCAGATAACTGGCAACCTCTACAGAGAGGCTGCACTTGGAGCCTGTGCACCCTGAAGATCATTTTAGTTGCAGAATCACTCAACAGGAAGCTACAGCTTAGAAGGCTGAAAAGCATCTGTGAAGATCAGCTTTCTTCAAAAGAGGATTTTTGTCCACTTGCACATCTTTGTGTCTGAGTGCCACTGTTATAAGGGAACTGCCATCAGTATGTGTTCACTGGTATGATCTGTCAATCTATGTGTGTTTTCCACCAGATCCAAGAAAAGTGAAAGAACCCTTGACCTTTGTTTTTACATTGCAGGTGGAGGAAATAAAACACTGGATATTTTTATGCAAATGTGTCATTAGTTTTTATATTGGTGTAAAATTTAGTGTGGATTAAAAGTTAATAAATACTTGATTAAGGGTTTTATAACATCATCTCAACCATTTTACTTATTAATTTATATTTTCAATTTTGTCTAAGCATTGATAACACATTAAAAGGGGAAAATACACATTTTACACTCTCCCATACCCCTTCGCAAAGAGTGAGGACTGAAAAGGAAGGACCAACATAGATATCTTTTATGCTTTTTTGAATGAAGACTCCTGTCATAAAAAAATGATAGGACCAAATGGTCGAGACTCCAGATAATAAATTCCAGGAGTCTCAGTATGATGTGGTATATGGCATATAGCTAGCAGAGACTGTCTTTAGGGTTGCTATTACTGTGACAAAACACCATGACCAAAACCAACCTGAAGAGGGAGATTGATCTGCAGCTTATATTTCCACATCATAGTCTATCACTGGTAGAAGTCAGGACAGGAACTCTAGGCAGAACAGAAACTTGGAGTAGCATCTCATAAAGAGACTGTAGTGCTGCTGAGTGGCTTCTTCCCCATGACATTCTCAGTCTGCTTTCTTATATAATCCAGGACCACCTGCCTATGGGTGGCACCACCCACAATCGGCTGGTCCCACTCACTTGAATCACCAGTCAAGAAATTGCATCATAAATTTGACTTCAGGCTTATAGTATGGTGACATTTTCTTGATTATGGTATGGTGACAGTTTTTTGGTTAAGTTTCTCATCTTCTCTGATATGTCTCTAGCTTGAGTCAGGTTGACATAAAATTAACAACACAGGGAGGGAGGGAGGGCTATTTAATAAACTTGTACATTTCTAAAGAATCAACTTGCAGTATTCGCTGACAGGAATTTTCTTCTTGTGTTGGTTCAGGAAAGCACCTCTTTTCTAGGCAGTTCTATGGAAGTACAGGAGAGAGAGAGAGAGAGAGAGAGAGACAGAGAGAGAGAGATAGATTGGAAGACAACTATGCAATTGCTTCTCCTCTAAGACCATCAGCTCAGAAATATTTATCTCAAAGAGACATATTTGGGGTGATACCTACTACTTTCTCTTATTGGTTATAGAAATCTTTTCAGATACTTAAAATTTGAATATCAACAGGGAAAATATTTGAATATTAACAATGAAATCTAAAACAAATTCTCAATAGTCAGAAGAGCCTTACAAACTCTGCTGGTTAGTCTTGATTGTCAACTTAATAAGAATTATAATAACTATGGAAAGAACCCTAAGGGCGCGCATGCCTGAGGGGCACTCTAGGTTAGGGAAATAGAACTACAAAGACTCATTGTGGGGGTGGGGGGAGCACAATTCTTGCAAAAGCAGAGGTGAGCTGAGAGCTGAGTTCTAGCAGTCCCTACTCTCTTCTTGACTGTTGGAATGTGGCCAACTTGCCTCTGCTCCTGTTTTCATGTCTCCCCTGCAGTGGTGGATCATATCCTATACAGGATGAAATAAACCTATTCCCAATTGAGTTGGTCCTTGTCAGGCACTGCTCATAGAAATGACAAAGAAAATTGTATTGAGGAGTGGAGTCATTTGTTGGTATAAACCCACATAGTTCCTGGGCTTTTGGAACAGATTCACAGAAAGAATGTAGAGGAATTTGGTCCTGACATATCTTAGTGTTCAATTTTAAAGTTCTTTACGTATTATTTATAGCAGCCTTCTGTCAGATGCATAGCTGGTAAAGATTTTTTCTTATTCTTCTGTTCTGTTGGTTATTATGTTGGTGATCTGTTCATCTTGGTTATTATTTTGTTGCAAAATTTTTTGATTTCACATAAGCCCAATTTTTCAAATCTTGGCATTATTTCCTGAGTTATTAGGGTTTGTCTATAAAGTCTATACCAAAGTCTAGCTGTAAACATCTCTGTTTATTTTTTTAAATTTTAGAGTTTTGAGTCTTACTTACAGTTTGAATTGAATTTTTCTGCAGCATGGAAGACATGAATTGCACTTTCAGTAGTTTCTATCTCCTTTGTTCTCTGTGTGGGAAATCAAACTAACCTACCTTTTCTTCAGTAGTGGTCTTGGCACGTTTGTAAAAGCTTAGGTGGCTGTAGTTGAGAGAGTTGTCTGGCTCTTCTACGCCATTAATCCATGTGCCTGTTTTGTGCCAGCAGCTTGCCATGCTTTTCTGCTGCTGTAAGAGTTCTAAATTTCTTTGTTCACATTTGCAGCTGTGTATTCTCACTGTTTAAGGCTTGGGATGACTTCATTCCAATTTCTCCTGGTCTTCATCTGAGTTATTTGCATCTAGTGACATTAACAAGGGACAAGCTACCCTGAATGCAAGTGGCACATGCAATGGGCTGAGGGTCCAGATAGAATAATAGGAGAAAAAGAAAGCCAGAGGTGTGATACCATTTCACTTCTCATTGCTTCCTACGTGGCCATTGCAAAAAGCTCCCTTTGTCTCATCTTCTCTCCAACATGATACTGTACCCAAATTCATCGGGGCAAGTAACCATTAGCTCACTCTTTGGGATAGAGAGTGCAAATAAATCCTTCTTACTAAGTTGTTCTTGTCAGGTGTTCTATTACAGTGTTGCAAAGGTAATAAATCTGTTTATTAAATAATATATAACACACTGTTAATAATAACCATAATCATTTTAATGGATGGATATCCATTAAATAAATAAATAATTCCAAATAATATATGTTCTTCATTAACTCTCATACTCAGTGTGATAGAACAAATTCTGGTAAGATACCCAATAACCCACAATTACAATCAAGTATCACTCATACTATCCATTACACATGTCCAGGGTATAAGTACTTGTGTGATAAATCACATTAATGGCAAAGGTGGGCTTGAGTTACACCAGAGGGAGATTCTCCCTTATGGGTCTAGCCTGATCAGAATGACTCTTTAAAGAATCTATGGACATCAGACACCCTCATTATTGCCTAGAAGAAAAGCAACCTGTTCTAAACTGTCCTAGGAGATGGGAAGTTGTAAATGAATGTAAATGAATGTCTTTCACTAACAGGGCTTTGAATTCCAAGAACAGCCAGAGAAATAGAGAGACAGAGAGGAGAGGGTTTTGGAGGTGACCTTGAGCTCTGGGAAGGTCTTTTTTAATTAATTCACTAATTAATTAATTCATTAGCTTTACTTCCTGATCACTGCCCCCTCTCCTGATCCCCCTCCCACAATCTTTTCCCACCTTTCCCCAGACCTTCTCCTCTTTTAGGCTCTGCTCTTGCTTTTACTTCAGCCTAGAGCAATTTAACTGAGAGCCCAGCAGGGCTGTGCCCACACACTTGATGTATGAAAATGGAGATCATAAACGAATTCTGTTTTTAAGTCACCAAACTGACAGCAATTTCTTAAATAGCAATAGAAAATGAAGGTCTATTAGCAACACCTGAAATAGTACTTTATTAAATGTTTTCCAGAAATAGCAAACTATTAAAGGAAAAAAAAAGAGGTCTATCTATTAATAATTGGGAGTCCTGGGGGTTCTGAATACCATTTAGATTAACCCAGCAAGCATTTGAAAATTTTACTTTGTATTCCATTTAAAATATGTATATTATTGTAAATAATTTATTAGAAACTAAATTCAGAGTCTTGCAAGATATCTCAGTGGTTATTAACCATTTTTCTTCCTTTAAAGTACTGAGTTCAGTTCCTAGAATCCACATTAGGTGACTCACATCATCTGTAATCCAAGCTCCAGAAGATCTTACATCCTCTTCTGGCCTCTGGGGCACACATACACATGTGCCTACTCATATAAACTGACATATAAATAAAAATAAAATAAAATCTTTTAAAAAGTGGAATTCCAATGGGCTATCTTTGGGAAATATATGTATGTACCAATACATATATGCATGAAATAACAATTGACAAAAGAAAAGAAGCTGTGAATTGGAATAAGACAGAGGAGACGACATAATTTTTCTAGGCTCTGCCCAATAGTTACCTAGCAACAGCCCACCTCTCCACCAGTTATGAGTCAGAAGCCAAGTATATAAAGATTGCTTGTCTTCTTTCTCTTTCTACTTTCATCTCATTCTCTCATTCTCTCATTCTCTCATTCTCTCTCTCTCTCTCTCTCTCTCTCTCTCTCTCTCTCTCTCTCTCTCTCCCACCACATGTCCCTGGGTGGCCTCTTCCTCCTGACCCTTTTCCTTGCTCTTTCTATCCTTGTCTGACCCTGTTCTTCTTCATCTACACCTTTCCAGGTCCAACCTTTGCTCCTTGGTTCCCTTCCCACACTAAACTTCTTTTTATAGTAGGCCTGTCCCATGCCTGATTGTTCAGGAGAACAGCTTGGCAGAGCCTGCTGAGGTGATCCCTCCTGCCACATTATGCTGTGTTTCATCAAACACAACAGGAGGTGTTATGGAAGAATTTAGATGGAAGAGAGACATGTAATTAAAATTCAGTCTCAAAAATGAAGTACTTAGAAGACAAAAACAAACAAATGAACAAACAAACAAAAACAATAAAGAATAGAATCCATGTAGACACAGGGATGGCTACCATACCTACTGAGTAGGACACAAAAAATTATTTTTATCCAATGTAGAACCTACACTAGTTTGTGTCTAATGGTTAATGAGGGGAGAGGACAGTGGCAAAGAACATGAATCAGGATTATACTGTTGGGGTCCATGGCAACAGGGTTAATAGGTGTATCTGTTTAGGACCACACAACTCTAACCCTCCCTACACAACAGGTTAGGAATGCAATGCTCAGGTCGAGGGGCTTAGGGTTTATATAGGGAAAATTTACAAGCTGGGGCTTTAGAGCCTTGCTGTTACATGATTGGGTAAATGGGGAAAGGAGTGCTATCCTTCAAACTGATAATATTTGCTCTGACAGCAAGGAAGGAAAACATATATGGAAAAGGACTTCTTTGATCTGGGATAGAATGACTCATCCTGTTATGAGTGACCAGTTCATTCTTTTCTGTTGTTGCAAGCTGGCCATAGCTGTTATGCCTCTTATCAACTTCTGGGAATGCTTGGTTGTCTCTTTCTGGTAGCTTAAGAGTGGACACCTTATCACTTCAAGGACATTAATTTTCTGCTTTCTCCAAGGACAGGAGACAGCTGTGCCAAGGGGAGTGCTGCTGCTAAACCTGGCATTGGGGCCTGTGCCTAGGGAGTGTTGACTGTACTGGGGTGTGTGCTACTGCTTTTTGTCTTAACACAGTGATAGTAAAGGGTACAATTGACCAAGCCCCAAACTCAATACAGTGGTTCATAGCTAAGGCAGCTTTTCTAAGTCGTGCAGTGACTAGAAACTCTATAACCACAGGGATAGGAACTCCATTAGCCAGGGCAAAAGATCTGTAGAGCTGTTCACCATAACAGACAGCAGGACTCTAGCATGGACTTCCTTGGTCTTAAGTGTCAGTAGCACTGAGGGCAAGACTCTGATCTTCTGGACACTGCAATCTACTGGGCTCTGTGATATATCTCCCAAGGGGAACTCTGTTTCTATATAAGACTTTACTATCTACCTCATACCTCTACCTCTACCTCTTTTCAAGACATAATATAGCTCCAAATCATCTGGAAAAGGCAAATTAGTTGTCATTGCTTTAAAAATTTAGCAAAGTTCAAACTCCCACATAAGAAACAATATTTACTCAGAATTTGACCACACAACCTGGAGGTCTTAACTAACACATCTTACAGTAAAATGGGATCTGTCTTACAGAGTATTATACACCAAAAAAGAACCACAAAAGATTTAAACATGGCTTCATTAGAACAAGCAGCAGGTAGCTCCAGAAAACTCCAAAGATTTCAGATTCCTTTTATTACAATTCAGAGAGCATGAGGGAATTTCATTGGAATGACTCCACTGGGGATTTCAGCATCTGCATGTTTTTTAAACATTTCTTTTGGGAGGGAGGTAGCAAGGGTAGGAGCAGGCACAGTATGATAGAAAATGAGTGGGGTTGTGGTGCATAATGTGAAACTCCCAAGGAATTAATAAAATATTAATTTTATTAATGTAAAAAAAAAAGGAAAAAAGCGAACAAACAAAAGGGTCACACAGAAAAAGAGGGTTTGAGCAGAGAAAAGGTTTTCCATTGTGTCTCATGTCATCTAATACTATTTATTTTGTCTTGTCAATACTTAGTGTATAACAGAAAACTTGCTAGAAATATAAAAGTCAATAAAAGATGTCCCAGGAGGATGATCATCATAGCCACAAAAAGTTGCATCTTTGCCCCCAAGAACTTTCTCTTCTACCCTTCCATTCCTTCTTGCCCATCTTTCATCAGAAAAATTGCAAGCAGTACTTCTTGTTTTGGTATCTCACACTGGCCATGCTTTGTCTCCTGCCCTTTGGGCAGTTTTAGTCTCTTCTCTTTCTCCCCCAGTAGCTCCACTGTATTTCAGTGGACTGTAGCCACAGAGAGACAGTGTATCTTTCCATGTTCCTAACACCACACCACACAATGACAATAAAAATTCTAGTCCACAAACCCTGCTTTAAAGGAAATTCCTTGTTTGCCAGTGACTTCAGAAAAGCTGAATCCAGTCCAGTGACAGTGGAAAGCAGTGTTATCTGTCACTAAGCAACAATAAATGCAGAATTATCTGACTTTTGCTCAAGGTTCCACTGGACAAAGCTGTTAGAAGGACTGCTCTTTTCCCAGTTCTTCTTTGGGTCCTTGGCTAACCTCTCCTCTTTCACTGGTAATTTTTATGGGGCATGCAAGCTTTCAGTGTCTTGGAGATTGGTTAGTTTTAATGCTCATTCTCTGAGGCTTGTGTGTCGTATTTCTCATACCCAGACCTCCCTGCATGATTCTAACAATGAGCTACTTTCCCATGTTGGAATCTGGCAAGGTCTGTAACCTCCTCCAGCCTAGGCAGGCTGGGTCAGACCTTACCCCACTGAGGCGGGGCCACCTGTGGTGCAGCTCCTCTGATTCAGCTAGTTTCCTTTGCTGTGACACTACCTCCCACCTGCTGGTGGTGAGGTCAAACCGGTTCTCTGAGATTTTCCAGAGTTAGCAGCAACCTGTGAATTTGGAGACTTACTGCTAAAAAGCTGTGCTGACAACTTGGCATCAAGACAGCTAGAAACTTGGCGTGGCAGGCAATGGGTTCCCCCCTTTATAAGCGCAGATTATTATTAAACATTTGAGCCTTGATCAGGAACCTTGTCTTGGCTCCGTTTCTCTCTCGTCCACCTAGTTCCCCTCTCTTTTCAGCCCCGGTTTGCCTCCCAGGTGAAACCCAGTTCATGTGAGCTGCAGGTCGGTTTCCAACAAAGGTCACTGCAGGAGTTTGGAAGTCCAGGCACCCAGAGTAGTGTAATAGCACATATGGAGATAGGAGCATGACTTCTCCATGTCTGGCCCCTCCTTCTACTGTGGCACTTAAACCTCAGATAATGAGCATCCAAACTGGGATGGTGTTCAATTCTTGATGGCAGACATGTTTACTTTTTCAGCCATTTTGCTAGCTGAAAGGCTTTTATTTTTATATTTTTAGGAATACAGATTTTTTTGTGGGGGGTTGTGGGTATTTATAAGCAAAAGAACTGCACAGTGTAATATGCAGCCACTTAATATTTGTTGCAGGTGCTCATTGAGCACATGGGTGTATTTAATGTTAATTGGTGCTAGGTTTATACATGTGCTACACACATTGACTATAAATATTTCTGAACACAAGGTTTATAGATACTTATAGCTTTTATACTAAAATAAAGATAATAGTTATTTTGATCTATTGAGTTAGATAAATGTAATTAAAATAAACTTTCCCTGACAGTTTTTACAGGTTTAATGTTGTTACTAAAAAAATGAAAAATTATATAACTTCATTTCTCTCATTTCTGGGTCATGGGTTTTTTATATATGTGCATATATATATATATATATATATATATATATATATATATGCTGAATTTTAAGTATCTGGTTGAGAACAAAGATGGGTAGTGAGGAGAGGAGAGACTAGAAAAGAAGAGGCAGAATATCCTAGGATTTTAGCAAATTTGTAAAGTTATTTTTGAAAATTTGATAACTTTATACCCTGAATCATCCTGTGTATATTTGCTTTTGTTACTTAAATTTGTATTTATGATGAAACTTTTTTTGCTGTGAGTATAGAACAGTGGTTCTCAATGTTCCTAATGCTGTGATATTTTAATATAATTTCTCATGTTGTGAAAACATGAGATTGTTTTCATTGCTCGTATATGTAGTTTTGTAATCCTGTAAATTTTCAATTCATAACTAACATTGATACTTTTATGAATCATAAGTATCTGTGTTTTCTGATAATATTAGGTGATCCTGTGAAAGGGCAATTTGATGACCAAATAGGTAATCAAATTATAGCTTGAAAATCACTGGTATATAATCATACCTATTATAACTATATCTCAGATAGAATGTACTAAACAAGAATATAGAAAATAAAAATATGCAAATATACAGAGTTCTTTGGCATGTAGTAGCATGATTTAATGGGTTTAACTTCATGTTGGTATGAGAGCCATGCATATTCAGTAGAAATTGTATTTTGATTTTCTGATTTTGGAGAAGACTAGTAATATTTGCTATGGTTGTGACACCAGATATTTCCTGCTTTCTGTCAAGTAGGCAATCATATGTGTACCTTATATTAATGACTTTATGTCATAGTCTTACAACTATTGGCTGATGTTAGTCTTCTAAACTGTTAGATAAAGGAAATACATTTTTGACATGAAATATTTTCATCTTATATAAGGATTGCACAAATGTAGCCTGATAGTAATTCAAGAAGCATCTGCATTAGCTCTTAGAAATTTACACAGACTGAGGCAGGACAGAAAAACTTGGGGAGAAACTTACCTAGATTTAAATAGCTATTTTGGAATTCTTAAGTATTTACATTTTCTGTGTGCACGTGTCTATTTTCTTTCTATGATTAGCAAGAATTATTTGTTTAATGTTGAAATGACAGCATTATAATTCTGGTAAATGCAAGTCATGTGAAGGTATATGTGCATTTTATATGCTTAAAACATCTGCTCTTTGCTTTGAGAGCTGACATGGTAGTTTCTGTAAATGCACACATACATACAGATATACACACATAAAGATCACATATATCCATACATGCCACACATATACACATACATAAAACAGGCACACATACATATACATATATATGTGTATATATATATATGTATATATGTATATATATATATATACACACACACACATATCACATGCACACACATACATACAATATACACGTATTCTTACACACATATATTACATAGATACACACATCAATACCATACACACATATTTCCATGCTGTATACACACATGCCTACCACACACATACACATATGTCTACATGCTACAAACATGTACATACTATATACATTCATTTATATCTACATTCCATGTACACACACACACATATACCTAGCACATACATATGCATTCTGCACACACATACATACTACGTACATACCAATGATATATAAGAATATATATATTACAAATGCACATGCCTACTATACACATATGCACACATGCATACCATACATATCACATACAAATAGATACTACATACATACTCATACATGCCCTGACCTGTAGAACTTAAACAACAGGGGTCTTGAGGGAAGGGAGCTGCAACAACAAATTTGGGAGCAGAAAACACAAAGGAAGGAGACAAGACAAAAATCCTGTTTAAGCCTCATTTACTCTTGGGAAATGGAGTGTTTAAAAAGCTGAAAACTTCAGACAGTATTTGCTCAGGTACACAGGCCAGACCGGTGCTAGGTAACACATTAATATCAAAAGAATATTCTCATTGTAAAATGTCTGGAAAAGAATGCCCTCATTGTAAAAGGTACAGAAAGGAGTGTCCTCATTGTAAAAGGAAAGGAATGCCTTCATTGTGAAGGGAAAGGAGTGCCCTCATTGTAAAATGTCTGGAGTCAATTACAGAATGGAAGCGAGATAGTGGAAGCCGTTAGATAATGGCCCAGGGACAAGATGGAGGGGGAGATGCCAGTGGCTTCTGGGCCCAAACAGGTCCTCTTATTTTTGTATACAGAAACAAGGTGTACTTAAGATGACAGTCTTAATCAGCTTGACCCTAGAGACTCCAAGGGGACTGTGCCTGTCTTAGATCAGAGAGGTTGCAAGGACAGTCATGCACAGAATGGTTTTACTCATTGTAGAGGGGTCTCCATCAACTTAGCGGAGTTCCATGTCTTAAGTTGCCATTCATACTAAGGGCAGCTTCCTCCTCTCAGTAGCCCATCACTGGCTAGCTGGTCCATCACACTGGAAAGGTGAAGGGTGAAGCATGAGTTGGGTTATTTTAAGGGCCATTTGTAAGAATGTCATCAAAATCATCTCCCAGATCTGACACTGCCAGCAGATGGTAATGGATCTCCAAGGTTTGGGCCTTAATTGCATCTATTTGTCCCTTCATAAAGGCCATAATTCTCTTAAAAACAAAAGGTCCTACTGATAGAATTAGTAAGCCAAGCACTGGGTCAAGAAAGGGGAGAAGGTAGGGCAGAATTCCATTCCAGGTGCTCCACATGGGGTTATTGAAAAGTTCCTGACATCTCTTCTTCCAGTACCTGGAAGTTTTTGAGAATTAGTAAGCCAAGCACTGGGTCAAGAAAGTTTCTTACAGAATAGCAGGTCCTGTAATACTTACAGGCAATAAAACAAAGCTGGTTGATAGACCACCATAACAGACATGCCAGATTTCAATATATTAACACAATTGGAAAGTGTACAATCAATACAACTTACATTAAATACTCTGGAAGAATCAAAGTAATTTCAACATGACTAAACAATAACAGATCCAGAACCAAGCATTTCTCCAGTAGGAGCCAGGGAGGAGGCAGGGCATCTCCCAACCTCCTCCTGTCCTTACGAGAGCTCTGAAACAGCTTACGGTCATTTTTTCCTTCCTTTCACCAAAGCATTCCCAGATAGTGGGAGAGAACTGCTTTTCTCAAACCCTTTCTTTCATGTCCTGGGTGTAAACTATGTCTAGTCAGGGTCCTAAGACTAAAAGCACCTATGAGAACTACCTTCACTTCTCTAGATTTTACCATAGCTCTAAACACATACACAAAACATATTGTCCTTCTACAAGGTTTATTCACCACCTTAAGACCTTGGGCATGAACTCTATAGTCAGTCCCACAACACCCAGAGGAAGCTCCAGGCTCTCTAACACACCCAGGATGATAGGATCAGAGGTGAGGAGGACACAACATCTGCCCAAATACTGGGAGTAACTAGGACCAGCAGGACCTAGGCACCCAGGAACTCCACCTGATCAGTAGCACAGGTTCCTTCTGGTCTGAGCCAGTGCCCTGAGCAGACCTTGGGCATAAACTCCACAGTCAGTCCTATAATATCCAGAAAAAGGTTCACTCTCAGATGCTCTAAAATGCCAAGGATCATAGAATCAAAGGTGCCCTGAGAATACCTTAGGTGCTAAATATGAAGCCAGTCCAACAACACCCAGGCATTCTAACAAGGCACTGTAAGAATGTTCCTCTCCCAGGCATTCTAACATGCCCAGGATCCTAGGATCCCAGGATCCCAGGAGCGTGGTCACACCAGGATCTCAGGGTTCCAGAGGCAACTTGATTTCCAGAAGTTCTGTCACACCCAGGATTTCAGGATCACAGGATCCCAGAATCACAGGATCACAGAGACAACTGAATTCTGACACAAAAAGAAACATAAGAAGGACAGGCTCCAGTCTGATATAGTGAGGGCAGGTAGCAGTAGAGATAATCAGATGGTGGGAGGCAAGCATTAGAACATAAGCAAAAGAAACAAAGAATACTTGGCATTATCACAACCCAATTCTCCCACCATAGGAAGTCCTGGATACACCATCACACCAGAAAAGCAAGACCTGGATCTACCATCACTTCTTATGATGATGCTAGAGGACTTCAAGAAGGACATAAATAACTCCCTTAAAGAAATACAGGAGAACAGAGGTAAACAGGTAGAAACCCTTAAAGAGAAAATACAAAAATCCCTTAAAGAATTACATGAAAACACAATGAAACAGGCAAAGGTAATAAACAAAACCATCCAAGATCTAAAAATGGAAATAGGAAAAAATAAAGAAATCACAAAGGGAGACAACCCTGGAATTAGAAAACCTAGGAAAGAGATCAGGAGTCATAGATGCAAGCATAATCAACAGAATACAAGAGAGAAGAGCAATTTCAGGTAAAGAAGATACCATAGAAAACACTGACACAACAATCAAAGAAAATTCAAAATGCAAAAAGCACCTAACTCAAAATATCCATGAAAACCAGCACATAAGGAAAAGACAAAACCTATGGATAATAGGTCTTAAATAACAACAAAAACAATGGAAAGCACACATACACATGGAAGCTGAACAATGCACTACTCAATGATAACTTGGTCAAGGAAGAAATAAAGAAATTAAATGTGTTTTAGAATGTAATGAAAATGAAGACACATCATACTAAAACTTGTGGGACACAATGAAAGTAAGGCTAAGAGGAAAACTCATCGCTCTAAGTGCTTCCAAAAAGAAACTGAAGAGAGCATACACTAGAAACTTGACAGCACACATAAAAGCTCTAGAATAAATGAAAGCAAATACACCCAACAGGAGTAGACAGCAGGAAATAATCAAGCCCAGGGCTGAAATTAACCAAGTAGAAACAAAAAGAACTATACAAAGAATCAACGAAACCAAGAGCTGGTTCTTTGAGAAAATCAACAAGATAGATAAATTCTTAGGTAGACTAACCAGAGGGCATTGAGACAGCATCCAAATTAATAAAATCAGAAATGAAAAGAGAGACATAACAACAAAATATATCTTAAAATGATTATTCTGTTTGTTGAATACTAACAAAAGAAGATAGTTATATCATGTTATTCAAACAAATAAAAAACAAAAAATAGTTGAAAACATATATGCACAATATATTGTAGCCAAATACACCAATATATAAAGATCTATACCAATGTAGGCAAATATAAACTTGGTTTTGTATCATTGCACAAAAATCTCTACCAATCTATGGTTTTTGGCTTGTCAGTGCTTTCTAGTTTAAAAGTAGATTTAATAATATACACTGTTATTCCTATTATTATTTTTATATTATTCCTATATTCCCCATTTTCCATTTCATGTCTTCTCTCCCAACATAAGAAAGGATGAAGAATAGAGAAAAGAAAAAAAAGGAGGGAAAGAAATTTCTGAATTCAACCACTTTCATTTTTGTCAGGGCTGTATTGCCTTCATTGGTGTCTGCAAACATAATTTTCATAGGTAATGTACATTTCTGTAATAGCATATGTACGAAATGTGCAGTGTGCACAATTCAGTTAAAGATAATTTCTGTTTCTCTTCTGTTCCTGCAGGTAAGGCATCTGTTTTTCTTTATAAGTTAATTTGGATTACACAAGCAAATTGTAAATTAAGTTTCTATTTATGTCATTTGAAGGGATGGCATGATAAGTCTTGAGGATTCTATAGACAACAAGATTTATTGGTTTTGCATAGCTGTAGTCCTGGCTGGAAACATTTCCATGTCTCTGCAAGTCTCAGAGGTGTTTTCATGTAGAGGGACCAGCAATATAAGTTAACTGTTTTGTTGGTCATCAAGAATTCTTTCTTGTCTGCAGTGAAGATGTCCTGGGTGCCTCCCATGATCATGTTTGATTATTATCAACTTGGAAGGTATCCACAGCTTTTCCTTTGCTTTTGAAACGTGTTAAAATCTCCTCCCCAGCACAACACATTTCCTGACCCATATTCTGAGGTTTTTTAATATATAGGCTGATCTGATTTATCAGTCCTTTCTAATCTCCAATGTGTTACAGCACTTATATTATCTGTTTCATTGATATTTGAAAAATTTAAAACCAATAAAGCATTATTTAAATTATCTATGGGAGATTCCATATCCCCCTTCTGTTTTATGAGCATTTCCTTGAAAGTCTTGTTATATCTATCCATAATTGTTTAACCTCTAGGATTGTAAGCTATATACCTAAACCATGCTTTTTGTTATAATGTCTAAAATTGTTTTATTCTAATGGATACATATTTCAAAGCATCAGTTTTAATATGTAAAGCTGTTTCTAAATTAGCTTTCATATCTAATAAATATGCAATATCAGAATCATCCTTTTCAGAAATCAAGACAAAAGCCCATTGTAATTATGAGTATGTATCAATAGTATGATGTACCAATGCACATATATATCTTAATTCTCTACAAAGTGAAATGAATAATCTATTGTATGACAATTGCTCTAATGTGGTTTCATTAAACAGAATTTGTATTTTTAACTAAATATATAGACCTAATTGATCCTTGAGTTTATAACATACAGTCTGACCATGTCAATTTTTATCTGAAGCTTGTTTATCTAGAATCTTTATGAGCTGCCATTCTATATTCTCTTCAAGATTTTTGGATCTTTTAAATCTAGATATACTTTTTTTTTTCTTTTTGCTGTTCCTTTAAGTTCCATATCCTCTAATCTCAATTATATTGTTAACCTAGGATCTAAACTCTCAATCTCTTCTTTTTCCATGTCTGCTTTATTCTGATCTCTCCTAAAGAGGATATTAAAAAAATGTAATTATTATTGAAAAAACAACCACATTTATGGTCTGTAGCAGATTGTTTTAGTATTTTAAGCCACTGACATATTGTGTAAATGCTGAAGCACATATGTAGTCACGGTGGCTGAGACCGTTGCATTTTGATAGAGTTTGAACATGCCAGCATGCTTCTGTCAGTGTTCTATTTCCCAGTTTAGCTGTACATTTGCTTAATACATTGTTTTTTAAAATTAAATTTGCCCAAAGATAATTCTAAACATGCACATAATGCATATTGACAACTCTCAACTCTTAACTTTTCCTATATTCCTATCACCCCCATCTACGCCAATTCTTCTCTACAAAAGCCTTTCTAATGTTTATGTCTATTTATCTATTTTGTGATCTACTGAGTTTAATCAGGACCATCTGTGTGAGTACAAGACCTAATTTTCTGAGGAACTGCAAGTCTGATTTCCGGAGTGGTTGTACAAGCTTGCAATCCCACCAGCAATGGAGGAGTGCTCCACTTTTACCACATCCTCTCCAGCATCTGCTGTCAACTGAATTTTTTGATCGTAGCCATTCTGAATGTTTTGAATTGGAATCTCAGGGTTGATTTGATTTGCATTTCCCTGATGATTAAGGATGTTGAACATTTTTTCAGGTGCTTCTCAGCCATTCTGTATTCCTCAGTTGAGAATTCTTTGTTTAGCTCTGTTCCCCATTTTTAAATGGGGTTATTTGATTTTCTTGAGTCCAGCTTGGTTCTTTGGATATATTGGATATTAGTCCCCTATCTGATTTAGGATTGGTAAAGATCCTTTCCCAATCTGTTGGTAGCCTTATTTTTGTATTGACAGCGTCTTGCCATATAGAAACTTTGCAATTTTATGAGGTCCCAATTGTTGATTTTTGATCTTACAACCCAAGCCATTGCTGTTCTGTTCAGGAATTTTTCCCCTGTGCCCACATCTTCGATGCTTTTCTCCACTTTTTTCTCTCTAAGTTTCAGTGTCTCTGGTTTTATGTCAAGTTCCTTGATCTACTTAGACTTGAGCTTTGTACAAGCAAATAAGAATGGATCACTTGGCATTCTTCTACATGATAACCGCCAGTTGTGCCAGCACCATTCTTTGAAAATGCTGTCTTTCTTCCACTGGATGGTTTTATCTCCCTTGTCAAAGATCAAGTGACCATAGGTGTGTGGGTTCATTTCTGGGTCTTCAATTCTATTCCATTGGCCTACCTGTCTGTTGCTGTACCAATACCATGCAGTTTTTATCACAATTGCTCTGTAGTATAGCTTTAGGTCAGGCATGGTGATTCCACCAGAGGTTCTTTTATCCTTGAGAAGAGTTTTTGCAGTCCTGGGTTTTTTTGTTATTCCAGATGAGTTCACAAATTTCCCTTTCTAACTCAGTGAAGAATTGAGTTGGAATTTTGATGGTGATTGTATTGTATCTGTAGATTGCTTTTGGCAAGATGGCCATTTTTACTATATTAATCCTGCCAATCCATGAGCATGGGAGGTCTTTCCATCTTCTTTCTTCAGAGACTTGAAGTTCTTTTTTAATTTTTTTTTGGAGACAGTGTTTCTCTGTATAGCCCTGGCTGTCCTGGAACTCACTTTGTAGACCAGGTTGGCCTCGAACTCAGAAATCAGAGGCCTGATTCTGCCTCCTGAGTGCTGGGATTAAAGGTGTGTACCACCACGCCCAGCTCTTAAATTCTTATCATACAGATCTTTCACTTCCTTAGAGTCACACCAAGGTATTTTATAATATTTGTGACTATTGTGAAGGGTGTTGTTTCCTTAATTTCTTTCTCAGCCTGTAAATCATTTGTGTAGAGAAAGGCCACTGATTTGTTTGAGTTAATTTTATATCCAGCTACTGCACTGAAGCTGTTTATCAGGTTAAGGAGTTCTCTGGTGGAATTTTTAGGATCACCTATATCTACTATTATATCATCTGCAAATAGTGATATTTTGACTTCTTCCTTTCCAATTTCTATCTCCTTGACCTCCTTTTGTTGTCGAATTGCTCTGGCTATGACTTCAAATACTATATTGAATAAGTAGGGAGAAAGTGGGCAGCTTTGTTTAGTCCCTGATTTTAGTGGGATTGCTTCCAACTTCTCTCCATTTAGTTTGATATTGGCTACAGATTTGCTGTATATTGCTTTTATTATGTTTAGGTATGGGCCTTGAATTCCTGATCTTTCCAAGACTTTTATTATGAAGAGGTGTTGGATTTTGTCAAATGCTTTCTCAGCATCTAAGGAGATGATCATGTGGTTTTTGTCCTTGAGTTTGTTTATACAGTGAATTACATTGATGGATTTCTATATATTAAACCATCCCTGCACCCCTGGAATGAAGCCTATTTAATCATAATGGGTTATTGTTTTGATGTATTGCTGGACTCAGCAAGAATTTTATTGAGTATATTTGCATCCATATTCATAAGGGAAATTGGTCTGAAATTCTCTTTTTTTTTGGTTGGGTCTTTATGTGGTTTAGGTATCAGAGTAATTGTGGCTTCATAGAATGAATTGGGAAGAGTACCTTCTTTTTCTATTATGTGGAATAGTGTGAGGAAAATTGCAATTAGGTTTTCTTTGAAGGTCTGATAGAACTCTGCACTGAACCCATCTGGTCCTGGGCTTTTTTTTTTTTTTTTTTTTTTTTTTTTGGTTGGGAGACTATTAATGACTGCTTCTATTTCTTTAGGGGATATGGGACTGTTTAGGTCATTAATCTGATCCTGATTTAACTTTGGCACCTGGTATCTGTCTAGGAAGTTATTCATTTCATCCAGGTTTTCCAGTTTTGTGGAGTATAGCCTTTTGTAGAAGGATCTGATGGTGTTTTGGATTTCCTCGGGTTCTGTTGTTATGTCTCCCTTTTCATTTTGGATTTTGTTAATTATGATACTGTTCCTGTGCCCTCTAGTTAGTCTGGCTAAGGGTTTATCTATCTTGTTGATTTTCTCAAAGAACCAGCTCCTCATTTGGTTAATTCTTTGAATAGTTCTTTTTGTTTCCACATGGTTGATTTCAGCCCTGAGTTTGGTAATTTCCTGCTGTCTACTCCTCTTAAGTGAATTTGCTTCGTTTTTGTTCTAGATCTTTTAGGTGTGCTGTTAAGCTTCTAGTGTATGCTTTCTCTAGTTTCTTTTTGTGGGCACTCAGAGCTATGAGTTTTCCTCTTAGGAATGCTTTCATTGTGTCCCATAATTTTTGGTATGTTGTGGCTTCATTTTCATTAAACTCTAAAAAGTCTTTAATTTCTTTATTTATTTCTTCCTGATCAAGGTATCATCGAATAGAGTGTTCTTCAGCGTCCACATGAATGTTGGCTTTCTATTATTTATGTTGTTATTGAAAATCATCCTCAGTCCATGGTGATCTGATAGGATGCATGGGATAATTTCAGTATTTGTGTATCTGTTGAGCCCTGTTTTGTGACCAATTATATGGTCAATTTTGGCGAAGGTGCCATGAGTTGTTGAGAAAAAGGTATATCCTTTTGTTTTAGGATAAAATGTTGTGTAGATATCTATCTGTTAAGTACATTTCTTTCATAACTTCTGTTAGTTTTACTGTGTCTCTGTTTAGTTTCTGTTTCCAGGATCTATCCATTTATGAGAGTGGGGTGTTGAAGTCTCCTCCTGTTATTGTGTGAGGTGCAATATGTGCTTTGAGCTTTACCATAGTTTCTCTAATGAATGTGGCTGCCCTTGCATTTGGAGCATAGACATTCAGAATTGAGAGTTTGTCTTGGAAGATTTTTATCTTTGACTAGTATGAAGTGCCCCTCCTTGTCTGTTTTGATAAGTTTGGGTTGGAAGTTGATTTTATTCGACATTAGAAATGTTACTCCAGCTTGGTTTTTTTTGGACCATTTGCATGGAAAATTGTTTTCCAGCCTTTTACCCTGAAGTAGTGTCTGTCTTTTTCCCTGAGGTGGGTTTCCTATCCGTAGCAAAATGTTGGGTCCTGTTTTTGTAGCCAGTCTATGTCTTTCTATTTTTGGAATTGAGTCCATTGATATTAAGAGATATTAAGGAAAAGTAATTGTTGCTTCCTGTTATTTTTGTTGTTAGATTTGGGATTCTGTTCTTGTGGCTATCTTCTTTTAGGTTTGTTGAAGGATTACTTTCTTGCTTTTTCTAGGGCATAATTTCCTTTCTTGTGTTGGAGTTTTCCCTTTATTATCCTTTGAAGGGCTTGATTTGTGGAAAGATATTGTGTGAATTTGGTTTTGTAATGGAATACTTTGGTTTCTCCATCTATGGTAATTATGAGTTTTGCTGGGTATAGTACCCTGGGCTGGCATTTGTGTTCTCTTAGGGTCTGTATACCATTTGTCCAGGATCTTCTGGCTCTCATAGTCTCTGGTGTAATTCTAATAGGCCTGCCTTTATATGTTATTTGACCTTTTCCCCTTACTGCTTTTAATATTCTATCTTTATGTAGTGAATTTGTTGTTCTGATTATTATGTGTCAGGAGGAATTTCTCTTCTAGTCCAGTCTATTTGGAGTTTTGTAGTCTTCTTGTATGTTCATGGGCATCTCTTTCTATAATTTTGTTGAAGATATTTAATGGCCCTTTAAGTTGAAAATCTTCATTCTCATCTATACCTATCACCCTTAGGTTTGGTCTTCTCATTGTGTCCTGGATTTCCTGGATGTTTTGGGTTAGGATCTTTTTACATTTTGCATTTTTTTTGATTGTTGTGTTCATGTTCTCTATGGAATCTTCTGCACCTGTGATTCTCCCATCTCTTGTATTCTGTTGCTGATGATTACATCTATGGTTCCTGATTTCTTTCCTAGGGTTTCTATCTCCAGATTTGTCTCCCTTTGAGTTTTCTTCATTGTTTCTACTTCCATTTTTAGATCCTGGATGGTTTTGTTCAATTCCATCACCAGTTTGTTTGTATTTTCCTGTAATTCTTTAATGGATTTTTGTGTTTCCTCTTTAAGGGGTTCTACCTGTTTAGCAGTGTTCTTCTGTATTTCTTTAAGTGAGTTATTAATGCCCTTCTTAAAAATCCTCTACCAGCATCATGAAATATGATTTTAAATCTGAATCTTGCTTTTTGGGTGTGTTGGGGTATCCAGGACTCGCTGTGGTGGGCATACTGGGTTCTGATGATGCCCAGTCGTCTTGGTTTCTGTTAGTAAGCTTCTCTTGATTGTCTTTTTCCATCTGGTAATCTCTGGTGTTAGATGATCTAGCTGTCTCTGGCTGGAGCTTGTTCCTTCTGTGATTCTTTAGCCTCTGTCAGCACTCCTGGGAAACCAACTCTTTCCTGAGTCCCAGTGGTCAGAACACTCTCTGCAGGCAAGCTCTCCTCTTGCAGGGAAGGTACATAGAAGTCTGGAGCTCAGGTTCACCTCCTGAGTCCTTGGGTCAGCGTCCTCCCTGGAAGCCTACTTTCCTCTGGCAGGGAAGGTGCCCAGGGGTCTCTGCCTCCTAGCTGATGATGAAGGCCCAAAGAGCCTCTGTCCAAGAAGTTGTGTTGCTTCTGCCCCCCACATGCTCTTTTGTGGTCCCAGTGATCCCAACATTCTGGGTTTGCTAGTGCCCTCCTTTGTCCTTTGTCCCTGTTCCTGCTAGCACAAGACTCTCTGGGTTTTTTGGAACAGATGTTGTGTTCCATTCACCTGTGATCTCAAGATCTTGGGTGTGCTAGGGTGCCTTCAGCATGGAGAGTCCTTTGGGGACCTTGCCCCCCTGTCCCGGCTGAGATCGCCCCAAGAATGTTTAAATTTCAACATCCCCAAATTCCCTAAATTCCAATACACCATCCTCTCAAACTAATTTCCTATTTTGGGCTCTCTACATCTGCTTTGCCCCTATCAACTTCTCTTTTACCTGTGCTGTACATTCTCCCTTTCTTTAATGCAATTCTTCCTCATTGTTCTATTTCTAATTTTCTGGCTTCCACATGGACTCCACATTAAATAGAACAGAAACTAGAAACTCTGTATTAGAAAGACCATGTATATTTTCCCTTGTGAGCTAGGGTTATATAGATTTTTTTTCTTACAATGAAATAATTTTCTTTTTTATTACTGGCTTGTCTTTTGGTCATTTTTATTAGTTCTTAGAGAATTTCATATAATGTATATTCACCCTACTTTTTTACCTCCCATTTCTACCCTTTATTATTAACTTGTAAATCACTGAGAAAATTGAGTGTTTCAATCAACAGCAATCATAATTCATAGATAACTTGGACAAAAAAGGATTAACTACAGGGGAATCAAAGATTTCATATTAAATGGAGCCACAATAGTTTAAAAAATATAATGCTATTTTAAATTTAAGAAATTGCAGGTAGTATGAAAAATATGAAAGCCACAAATTAAATGTACAGGAAATTCTATTGCAAGTAAATTTTATTCATTTATAAATTTAAAGTTTTAATATTTAACATATTGTACACAGTAGTATAACATATAAGGAGATTTTCATAATATAAACATTGTATGTTTGGCATATTTACCAAATGCCTTCCTCCATCTCATGTATTCTTAATCTCTCTTGTTCCTCTATACAAATTGCACAATCAAATTCTGAATGTCCTTATGAGGATGGAGAGATGGTTCAGAAGTTAACAGTAGTTCCTGATGTTCCAGAGAACCTGAGTTTGGTTCTCAATAGACACATTGGGCAGCTCAAAAGAGCCTGTAATTCTACCTCCAGGGAATTGAATGCCCTCCCCTGATCTCTGTGGTCACCTAAACTCATGAACTCATGCATTCACAGAAGCATTCATATATGTATAAATCAAAATTTAAAAATTAAATCTTAAAATTTCTTTATTTTTAGCAATTAAGAAAACTGACATTAGGCTAGGCAGTGGTAGCACACACCTTTAATCCCAGAACTTGGGAGGCAGAGGCAGGCAGATTTCTGAGACTGAGGCCAGCCTTGTCTACGGAGTTCCAAGACAGCCAGGGCTATACAGAGAAATCCTGTCTCAAAGAAAAAAGAAAGAAAGAAAGAAAGAAAGAAAGAAAGAAAGAAAGAAAGAAAGAAAGGAAGAAAGAAAGGAAGAAAGAATACTGACAGTATACAGTGCATTGATTTTAAAAAAGATTCTTATATATGTAAGCAGATGCAATTGTTTTGCAAGAAAATTCTTATTAACAATGAAAAAATAATAAAAGATAAGGTTGAAATTTGAAATAAAGGCCTTTTCAGTCACTTACAGATGCTTATTAGCAAAAAGGTTCAAGATACATAATATTTCTCTACTTTAGAAAACTGAAATTCTTAAGTCTTAGAATTTAAAGGGGCAACAAGGTTGCCTTTCTGCTGGGGATATTAAAGGTTTTGCCCCTTGCAGATAGTTCATGTTTAAATCTGAAACCTGGATAATATTTTTCTTGGAAAACTCATAATAAATTCTTTTCTTTATTCTTTCTCCCCTTCCAAATTATCATCTAAAGCTATAATGAAATTATTTCTTTTTAAAAAATTATACTATAATTACACCATTTTCTCTTCCTCATATATACCTCTCCTGGCGATCTTTCAAATTCTTCTTTTTCCTTAAATTGTTGTTGCTCACACACACACACACACACACACACACACACACACACAGCCATCAAAATATAAACTACTCAATCTGTATAATGTTACTTGTGTGTGTATTTTCAGAGCTCACTATTTGATATTGGATAATTAACTGCTGTGCTCCTTCCCAAAGGAGAGAAACTATGTCTTTTACTCTTAGCAGTTCTTGCTTGTAGTAGTGTAGGGCGGAGGCCTTGTGGGCTTTTTATTTTCTGATGTCTATTGTTGTTGTTTATGTTCAGGCAGTCAAGTTGGTGAGACTTTATGGGATCAGATATTAAGAGGAGACACTATCTCACTACAAACTGGATCCTCTGGATCTTATAACATTTTTGCCCCATCTTCTCAATGTTCCTCACTTTCTGGACCTTTGCTGTTTCTAAATATCATGGCGTCATTAACCTTGGCTAGAAGAACATTTCCCAATAATCTTGGCAGTAAGAATACTTCTCACTGGAGGAATATGGAGTAAAATGGATACATTATTATGTAAACAAGCCCCATACCCAGCAACCAACATCAACACTTGTGGAGGCCCATGTCCTGCTGGCTCTGCTTCAGGGGTGGGAACTATGTCATGCAGGACTTGGCATATCCCTAATCTTTATACCTCTTTTCCTTTCTATGTCTTCTGAGCTTAAATGATGTCTGCAGTGCTTTTAATGAGAGGACCATTTGTCCTAAGACAATGACTGCACCAATTCATTCAGATACTGATTGCCAACCTGGGCCTTGCAGCTCTCATTTGGCAATTATGCAGGCATTTCGTCAATCATGCTACATGCTTGTTGAAAGTTTTCACTGTCTTTGTTCAATTCTCATGGAGATTAAGTGCATGAACTTTTATGTGACAAGAAGCAGAGCTATGTTTGTGGAGCGTTTTTAGCTGAGAAGTAAGCATGGTCATGGCAAGAAGAGACAGATCCATATCGGTGCCAGTTCCAAAGCCTATGAGAAAACAAGCAAACAACCAACCTTTATTTGCATTTAAATGTAGACGTTCAGGTAAATATTGCCATTATCTCAAGAGGACCTTTTATGAGAGATGCAAGAAAGTTCATTAGGAAATCCGGCCTACATAGGGCCACAAGCCTCTTCCGGTCAGAAAAGCACTGGGGCAGCTGGGGCGCAGGGTCAGCTGACACTCGCCAGCTACCCACAACACCCGCCACAGGATCTTAAGACTTCTGGTGAGTGGAGCACAGCTTCTGCTCCAATCCAATTGCGCACGGGACCTGAGACTGCATTAGTTAGGGAAGCAGAAACCGGCCTGAGTAGGGCCACAGGCCTCATCCGGCCGGATCAGCGCCGGGGTAGCTGGAGCACAGGGTTGCCTGACACCCGCCAGCTACCCACGACCCCCGCCACAGGATTTTGGGACTGCTGGTGAGTGGAACACAGCTTCTGCTCCAGTCCAATCACGCGGGACCTGAGACTGCTCTGGTTGGGGAGAGAGAAATCCGGCCTACATAGGGCCACAACCATCTTCCGGTCAGAAAAGCACCAGGGGCAGCTGGGGCGCAGGGTCGGCTGACACTCGCCAGCTACCCACAACACCCACCACAGGATCTTAAGACTTCTGGAGAGTGGAACACAGCTTCTGCTCCAATCCAATTGTGCGCAGGACCTGAGACTGCAAGAGTTAGGGAAGCAGATACTGGCCTGAGTAGGGCCACAGGCCTCATCCGGCCGGATCAGCGCCGGGGTAGCTGGAGTGCAGGGTTGCCTGACACCCGCAAGCTACCCACGACCCCCGCCGCAGGATTTTGGGACTGCTGGTGAGTGGAACACAGCTTCAGCTCCAGTCCAATCACGCGGGACCTGAGACTGCTCTGGTTGGGGAGAGAGAAATCCGGCCTACATAGGGCCACAAGCCTCTTCCGGTCAGAAAAGCACCGGGGCAACTGGGGCGCAGGGTCGGCTGACACTCGCCAGCTACCCACAACACCCACCACAAGATCTTAAGACTTCTGGTGAGTGGAACACAGCTTCTGCTCCAATCCAATTGCACGCGGGACCAGAGACTGCATTAGTTAGGGAAGCAGAAAACCGGCCTGAGTAGGACCACAGGCCTCTTCCAGCTGGACCAGCACCGGGGTACCGTCAGCTACCCACGACCCCCGCCACAGGATTTTGAGACTGCTGGTGAGTGGAACACAGCTTCTGCTCCAATCTTTAAACAGTGACAACGACAACCACTAACCCCAGAGATTACCAGATGGCGAAAGGTAAACGTAATAATCTTACTAACAGAAACCAAGACCACTCACCATCATCAGAACCCAGTACCCCCACTTCGCCCAGTCCAGGGCACCCCAACACACCGGAAAAGCTAGACACGGATCTAAAAGCATATCTCCTGATGATGGTAGAGGACTTCAAGAAGGACTTTAATAACACACTTAAAGAAATACAGGAGAACACTGCTAAACAGGCAGAAGACACTAAAGAGGAAGCACAAAAATCCCTTAAAGAATTGCAGGAGAACACTGCTAAAGAGTTACAAATCCTTAAAGAAAAACAGGATAACATAATCAAACGGGTAGAAGTCCTTACAGAAAAACAGGAAAACACATCCAAACAGATGATGGAAATGAACAAAACCATACTAGACCTAAAAAGGGAAGTAGACACAATAAAGAAAACCCAAAATGAGGCAACACTGGAGATAGAAACCCTAGAAAAGAAATCTGGAACCATAGATACCAGCATCAGCAACAGAATACAAGAGATGGAAGAGAGAATCTCAGGTGCAGAAGATTCCATAGAGAACATCGGCACAACAATCAAGGAAAATGTAAAATGCAAAAAGATCCTAACTCAAAACATCCAAGAAATACAGGACACAATGAGAAGACCAAACCTACGGATAATAGGAGTGGATGAGAATGAAGATTTTCAACTCAAAGGACCAGCAAACATCTTCAACAAAATTATAGAAGAAAACTTCCCAAATCTAAAGAAAGAGATGCCCATGAACATACAAGAAGCCTACAGAACTCCAAATAGACTGGACCAGAAAAGAAATACCTCCCGACACATAATAATCAGAACAACAAATGCTCTAAATAAAGATAGAATACTAAAAGCAGTAAGAGAAAAAGGCCAAGTAACATATAAAGGCAAGCCTATCAGAATTACACCAGATTTTTCACCAGAGACTATGTAAGCCAGAAGATCCTGGACGGATGTTATACAGACACTAAAAGAACACAAATTCCAGCCCAGGCTACTATACCCAGCCAAACTCTCAATTAACATAGATGGAGAAACCAAAGTATTCCACGACAAAACCAAATTCACACATTATCTCTCCAGGAATCCAGCCCTTCAAAGGATAATAACAGAACAAAACCAATACAAGGACAGGAACCACGCCCTAGAAACAACAAGAAGGTAATCCCTCAACAAACCTAAAAGAAGACAGCCACAAGAACAAAATGCCAACTTTAACAACAAAAATAACAGGAAACAACAATTACTTTTCCTTAATATCTCTTAATATCAATGGACTCAACTCCCCGATAAAAAGACATAGACTAACAAACTGGCTACACAAACAAGACCCAACATTTTGCTGCTTACAGGAAACTCATCTCAGAGAAAAGGATAGACACTACCTCAGAATGAAAGGCTGGAAAACAATTTTCCAAGCAAATGGCATGAAGAAACAAGCTGGAGTAGCCATTCTAATATCTGATAAGATTGACTTCCAACCCAAAGTCATTAAAAAAGACAGGGAGGGACACTTCATACTCATCAAAGGTAAAATCCTCCAAGAGGAACTATCAATCCTGAATATCTATGCTCCAAATACAAAGGCAGCCACATTCATTAAAGAAACTTTAGTAAAGCTCAAAGCACACATTGCACCTCATACAATAATAGTGGGAGACTTCAACACACCACTTTCACCAATGGACAGATCATGGAAACAGAAACTAAACAGGGACACAGAGAAACTAAGAGAAATTATGAATCAAATGGATCTGGCAGATATCTACAGAACATTCTATCCTAAAACAAAAGGATATACCTTCTTCTCAGCACCTCATGGTACCTTCTCCAAAATTGACCACATAATTGGTCACAAAACAGGCCTCAACAGATACAAAAATATTGAA
The DNA here is from genome assembly GCF_978045245.1 of Mus caroli. Classification (NCBI taxonomy): domain Eukaryota; kingdom Metazoa; phylum Chordata; class Mammalia; order Rodentia; family Muridae; genus Mus; species Mus caroli. The sequence goes on from NW_028227256.1 coordinate 4,571,023, forward strand.
ATTGTCCCATGCATCCTATCAGATCACCATGGACTAAAGCTGATCTTCAATAACAAAATAAATAATAGAAAGCCAACCTTCACGTGGAAACTGAACAACACTCTTCTCAATGATACCTTGCTCAAAAAAGGAATAAAGAAAGAAATTAAGGACTTTTTAGAGTTCAATGAAAATGAAGCCACAAAATACCCAAACTTATGGGACGCAATGAAAGCATTTCTAAGAGGAAAACTCATAGCTCTGAGTGCCTCCAAAAGGAAACTAGAGAGAGCACACATTAGCAGCTTGACAACACACCTAAAAGCACTAGAACAAAAGGAAGCAAATTCACCCAAGAGGAGTAGACGGCAGGAAATAATCAAACTCAGGGGTGAAATCAACCAAGTGGAAACAAGAAAAACTATTCAAAGAATCAACCAATCAAGGAGCTGGTTCTTTGAGAAAATCAACAAGATAGATAAACCCTTAGCCAGACTCACTAGAGGGCACAGGGAAAGCATCCTAATTAACAAAATCAGAAATGAAAAAGGAGACATAACAACAGATCCTGAAGACATCCAAAACACCATCAGATCCTTCTACCAAAGGCTATACTCAACAAAACTGGAGAACCTGGATGAAATGGAGAAGTTCCTAGACAGATACCAGGTACAAAAGTTGAATCAAGATCAGGTTAATGATCTAAACAGCCCTATATCCCCCAAAGAAATAGAAGCAGTCATTAATAGTCTCCCAACTAAAAAAAGCCCAGGACCAGATGGGTTTAGTGCAGAGTTCTATCAGACCTTCAAAGAAGATCTAATCCCAGTTCTTCACAAACTATTCCACAAAATAGAAACAGAAGGTACTCTACCCAACTCATTCTATGAAGCCACAATTACTCTGATACCTAAACCACAAAAAGACCCAACAAAGATAGAAAACTTCAGACCAATATCCCTTATGAATATTGATGCAAAAATCCTCAATAAAGTTCTTGCTAACCGAATCCAAGAACACATCAAAACAATCATCCATCCTGACCAAGTAGGTTTCATCCCAGGGATGCAGGGATGGTTCAATATACGGAAATCCATCAACGTAATCCAGTATATAAACAAACTCAAAGACAAAAACCACATGGTCATCTCGTTAGATGCGGAAAAAGCATTTGACAAGATCCAACACCCATTCATGATAAAAGTCTTGGAAAGATCAGGAATTCAAGGCCCATACCTAAACATGATAAAAGCAATCTACAGCAAACCAGTAGCCAACATCAAAGTAAATGGTCAGAAGCTTGAAGCAATCCCTCTAAAATCAGGGACTAGACAAGGCTGTCCACTTTCTCCATACCTATTCAACATAGTACTTGAAGTCCTAGCCAGAGCAATTCGACAACAAAAGGAGATCAAAGGGATACAAATTGGAAAAGATGAAGTCAAAATATCACTTTTTGCAGATGATATGATAGTATATATAAGTGACCCTTAAAAATTCCACCAGAGAACTCCTAAGCCTGATAAACAGCTTTGGTGAAGTAGCTGGATATAAAATTAACTCAAACAAATCAATGGCCTTTCTCTACACAAAGAATAAACAGGCTGAGAAAGAAATTAGGGAAACAACACCCTTCTCAATAGTCACAAATAATATAAAATATCTTGGCGTGACTCTAACTAAGGAAGTGAAAGATCTGTATAATAAAAACTTCAAGTCTCTGAAGAAAGAAATTATAGAAGATCTCAGAAGATGGAAAGATCTCCCATGCTCATGGATTGGCAGGATCAACATTGTAAAAATGGCTATCTTGCCAAAAGCAATCTACAGATTCAATGCAATCCCCATCAAAATTCCAAATCAATTCTTCAACGAATTAGAAAGTGCAATCTGCAAATTCATCTGGAATAACAAAAAACCTAGGATAGCAAAAACTCTTCTCAAGGATAAAAGAACCTCTGGTGGAATCACCATGCCGGACCTAAAGCTCTACTACAGAGCAATTGTGATAAAAACTGCATGGTACTGGTATAGTGACAGACAAATAGACCAATGGAATAGAATTGAAGACCCAGAAATGAACCCACACACCTATGGTCACTTGATCTTCGACAAGGGAGCTAAAAACATCCAGTGGAAGAAAGACAGCATTTTCAACAAATGGTGCTGGCACAACTGGTTGTTAACATGTAGAAGAATGTGAATCGATCCATTCCTATCTCCTTGTACTAAGGTCAAGTCTAAGTGGATCAAGGAACTTCACATAAAACCAGAGACACTGAAACTTATAGAGGAGAAAGTGGGGAAAAGCCTTGAAGATATGGGCACAGGGGAAAAATTCCTGAATAGAACAGTAATGGCTTGTGCTGTAAGATCGAGAATTGATAAGTGGGACCTCATGAAACTACAAAGCTTCTGCAAGGCTAAAGACACCATCAATAAGACAAAAAAACCACCAACAGATTGGGAAAGGATCTTCACCTATCCTAAATCAGATAAGGGACTAATATCCAATATATATAAAGAACTCAAGAAGGTGGACTCCAGAAAGTCAAATAACCCCATTAAAAAATGGGGCTCAGAACTGAACAAAGAATTCTCACCTGAGGAATACTGAATGGCAGAGAAACACCTGAAAAAATGTTCAACATCCTTAATCATCAGGGAAATGCAAATCAAAACAACCCTGAGATTCCACCTCACACCAGTCAGAATGGCTAAGATCAAAAATTCAGGTGACAGCAGATGCTGGCGAGGATGTGGAGAAAGAGGAACACTCCTCAATTGTTGGTGGGATTGCAAGCTTGTACAACCACTCTGGAAATCAGTCTGGCGGTTCCTCAGAAAATTGGACATAGTACTACCGGAGGATCCAGCAATACCTCTCCTGGGCATATATCCAGAAGATGTCCCAACCGGTAAAAAGGACACATGCTCCACTATGTTCATAGCAGCCCTATTTATAATAGCCAGAAGCTGGAAAGAACCCAGATGTCCCTCAACAGAGGAATGGATACAGAAATTATGGTACATTTACACAATGGAGTACTACTCAGCTATTAAAAAGAATGAATTTATGAAATTCCTAGCCAAATGGATGGATCTGGAGGGCATCATCTTGAGTGAAGTAACACAATCACAAAAGAACTCACACAATATGTATTCACTGATAAGTGGATATTAGCCCAAAACTTAGGATACCCAAGATATAAGATACAATTTGATAAACGCATGAAACTCAAGAGAATGAAGACCAAAGTGTGGACACTGTGCCCCTTCTTAGAATTGGGAACAAAACACCCAGGGAAGGAGTTACAGAGACAAAGTTCATAGCTGTGATGAAAGGATGGACCATTTAGAGACTGCCGTATCCAGGGATCCATCCCATAAGCAGCTTCTAAACGCTGACACCATTGCATACACTAGCAAGATTTTGCTGAAAGGACCCAAATATAGCTGTCTCTTGTGAGATGGTGCCGGGGCCTAGCAAACACAGGAGTGGATGTTCACAGTCTGCTATTGGAAGTATCACAGGGCTCCCAAATGGAGAAGCTAGAGAAAGTACCCAAGGAGCTAAAGGGATCTGCAACCCTATTGTTGGAACAACATGATGTACTAACCAGAACCCCGGAGCTCTTGTCTCTAGCTGCATATGTATTGAAAGATGGCCTAGTCGGCCATCAATGGAAAGAGAGGCCCATTGGACTTGCAAACTTTATATGCCCCAATATAGGGGAATGCCAGGGCCAAAAGAATGGGAATGGGTGGGTAGGGAAGTGGGGGCGCTATGGGGGACTTTTGGGATAGCATTGGAAATGTAATTGAGGAAAATATGTAATAAAAATATTAAAAATCAAAAAAAAGAAAGTTCATTAGTTTAAGTGCTTTTAGTTATTTTAAAAATTGAGTTAATTCATATTGTTTGCATTAGTGGGATTCAGTATCACACTTCCATGTATGTGCTGACCACATCAAACCTCCTGTTTGGCTGGCTAAGCTCACCCTTTTCAACCCCTACTAACATTGGTCTAATTTAGCTTTACCCTTTAATCTTTGCTGTGGAAGAATACTAAGTACTTGGTTTTCTCTGTCTGACTTGTTTCACTTGCAAAATGCCATGTAGTTTCATGGATTTTTTTCTGTAACTGACAGATTTTATTCTTGTTTATGGATGAACTCTATACAGTTCATGGCTTAACATAACAGACACACACACACACACATTTTCTTTTTTCATTAATTGTGCTTGAGGAAAGTACATTGTGCAGTAACAATCATGACCATGTGAATGTCTCTTCAGAATGTTATTCATTTATTTTCTTTGGATATATGCTCAGACATAGCATATCTAGGTTATATGGTAGATCGATTTATAGTTGAGGAACCTCCAGACTGATTTCCATAGTGCTGCACTAATTTTCATCCCTACACACATTTGTAAGAGCTTTTTTCATACCTTCATCAGCATTTCCTTTGTTTTTTGTTTTTGTTTATTGACAATAGCCCTTTTGTCTGGGGTAAAGTAGCATCTAGTAGTGGTTTTGACTGGCATGACTCTGGAGGATAATGATGTTGAGGGTGTTTTTATAGATTTATTATTTATGCTTCTTCTTTTGAAAACTGTTTATTCAGAGAATCTGCATTTGTTTAATTGTACTAACATGGTTTAATTTTATTGTTGACTTTTTAGAACTTTTTGTGTACCTATCCCTCAGTTAGGTGAACAATTGGCTTCTCTTTCCTTTCATTCTGTAGGCTGTCACTCTACAAGGGTTCCTTGAGATCAAAATCAAGTGGTCAGGCTTGAATATTAAACACTTTAACTGCTGAGCCATATTCCCATCTCATATGCTTTTTACTTCTTTCTCTTTCCTAATTGTTCTTTATAAACTCCTGGTACTATATTGAATAAAAACATGGAAAGTAGACACCTTTGTCATGTATCTGAGCTTAGAAAAAAAAGTGATTTCACCATTTCCTTATTTGACATGGTGCTTGCTGTGGATTTGGTTTAAGTAGTTCTTTTTTTTTTTTTCAAAATTTTATTAGATATTTTCTTCATTTCTACTTCAAATGTTATCCCAAAAGTCCCCTATACCCACCCCCCACCCTGCTCTCCTACCCACTCACTCCCACTTTTTGGCCCTGGCATTCCCTTGTATTGGGGGCATATAAAGTTTGCAAGACCAAGGAACCTCTTTTTCCAATGATGGCCCTTCACAATAGTCACAAAAAGTATAAAACATCTTGGTGTGACTCTAACTAAGGAAGTGAAAGATCTCTGACAAGAACTTCAAGTCTCTGAAGAAAGAAATTGAAGATCTCAGAAGATGTGGAAAGATCTCCCGTGCTCATTGATTGGCAGGATTAATATAGTAAAAATGACTATCTTGCCAAAAGCAATCTACAGATTCAATGCAATCCCCATCAAAATTCCAACTCAATTCTTCACTGAGTTAGAAAGAGTAATTTGAAAATTCATCTGGAATAACAGAAAACCTATAATTGCAAGAACTATTCTCAACAAAAGACCCTCTGGTGGAATCTCCATGCCTGACCTCAAGCTGTACTACAGAGCAATTATGATAAAAACTGCATGATACTGGTACAATGACAGACAGGTAGATCAATGGAATAGAATTAAAGACCCAGAAATGAACCCACACACCTATGGTCACTTGATCTTTGACAAGGGAGCTAAAACCATCCAGTGGAAAAAAGACAGCATTTTCAACAAATGGTGCTGGCACAACTGGCAGTTATCATGTAGAAGAATGCCAAGTGATCCATTCTTATTTACTTGTACAATGCTCAAGTCTAAGTGGATTAAGTCGTTTTCATTGTGTTGATTGGTATATAATTATGGTAGACTTAGTTAGCTTTTATGATGTGGTTGAGTTATTTTCATTGTCTTTGCTACACATTCTAAGATGATTATTTTCTGTGAGAGACCAAACTGTGGGAAACTAGGTCCCACAGTTACTCTCACCCTAAAGATCCAGCTGACCCTTTGAAGGGAATTATGTCACCCCTCCTTCATTGCCTCCACCTGGTGCCTGAGACTGCCAGCTCCACTCCCTCCTTCATGTCTTCATTTGGCGCCTAGAACTGCTTAGATTAAGGCAGCTTCACCTCCTCCTCCGTTTGGTACCCAGGACTGTGAGGTCAGGGCTGGCACTCCAAGATAAACTGAAGAATGTTTGAAGGCCGCCTGGGACTGTTAGGGGGCTGACATTCCAAGATAAGCTACGAGAAACCTGTAATCAGCCATCACCCCAGATGTCCATCCCTTTCTCTGTATTTTATTATGCCCCCTCGACCCCTCCCTATTTTCTCTCACTGTGTGCTTCTAATCAGGCTCTTAAACAGACCTTGACAACTCTTTGCTTGGTCTCGCTCCCCTTTCTCTGCCTGCTTCTCTTGCAGGCCTCGGTCCTCCTCGACCCACGGAATAACTAGGTCCTGCTGGATGGGACAATTGTCATGTTATATGCAACTGATATGATATATTAATTACTGATCTATACCTGTCAAACATTTCTCTTGTCCATGATTGAAATCAACTTGGTAATTGTTTATATCTTTTTGATGGGCTAATAATTTCATATGCCAGTATTTTGTTGAGAATTTTTATATCAATATTTATCATTCTTGCTGCTCTGTCATTTTCTCTTTTTGTTACTTTCTGATCTGGTTTTAATAACAATCTAGAGATGATATCATAAAACAAGACTTGATTGACTCAATTTTACTGAGTCATTTGAAAGTTTGAGGTTTGGGGAATCAATTTTGAGAATAATTGTTAAAACCAACCAGGGAAGCAATTTAGTCCTTGTCTTGTCTTTGGTGGAAGATGGTATGTCACTGAATCAATTTTGTTATTTGTTTTTAAACAATTAAAAATTTCATGCCCTTATGTTTATTTTATGGTAGCACATGTGTATCCAAAAAATGTTTCTGATTTATTAGTATATACTATTTCAAAGTAATTCTCAATAAGTCTTCACTTTATGTTGTATTTTGTTGAAATGTTCTTTTTGAAAGTTTTAATTTTATTTGTTTTTGTCTTTTTCCTTTGTGAGTCTAGATAGATTGTTATTTCTTGCATTTTTAATCTTTTTATCTTTTCCTGCTCACCTCTGTTTACTTTTCTATTTTCAATCTTGAATTTGATTTGTCCTTATTTCTCTAAAGCACACTAATATAAGTACTATGTTGTTTATTTTTAATATATTACTACCTTCAGCTCTTCTCAGTACTTTAATTACTATATTTCATGAGGAGGTATTATTAGCTGAACAATGTGTAATTCAGTCCCCATGTGCTTGTTTATTTTGTGGTTGATTCTCATTTTATGTGATTGCCAATAAAAAAAAATAAAGGTTCTGGTTTCATTATTTAAAAATTTGTTGAGATTTTGTTCGTGTAAAATGGAACCAAAAGAAAGTCAATTTGAATAAAACTTCAACTTGAATAATATCTCATAAAGTTTAAGTTCCCAAAACCTCACTGAGTAACTGACATTCTGGTTGACAGGTTGAGACATGAGTGCTAGGCAGGTTATCCCACCACATTTGAACAAAACAACTGATAAGAGCAGGATAAGTATACCACATAGGGATAGTTTCCTGGGAATGTCCCCTATCCTTGAATTCTGATTGGTAGAAAATCTAACTGTAACATGATACAGATATTTATGGTTTTCAGGGTTAAGAGACCTATAACATTCTGGCTTGGGATTGCAATTCAGCTCCCTAGTCTGTTCTGATCAATCAGTAGCAGCTTGATTAAAATAAATTATTATATACATTGATGTGGAGTTTGAGTTGGATTGGATATAAGTGGAACCTATAATAGTTTATTTGCTTGTTTATTTCTTTTTGTTGTTGTTGTTTTGTTTTGTTTTTGTTTTTAAGACAAGGTTTCTTTGTCTCTGATGGCTCAGGAACTCACTTTGTTGACCAAGCTGTCTTTGAACTCACAGGGATGGGCCTTCCTCTGCTTCTACAGTGCTGAGATCAAAGTCATGAATTATTTATTTATTTATTTATATGATTTGATTTTATATTTTCTTTATTTACATTTCAAATGTTTTCCCCTTTTCAGGTATCCCTTTCCAAAACCCCCTATCGTATTTCCCCTCCCCCCTACCTCTATGAAGGTGCTCCCCCACCTACCCACTTCTGTTTTCCTGTCCTGGCTTTTTCCTACATGGGAGCATGGAACACCCTCAGGCCCAAGAGCCTTTTCTCCCACTGATGTCCAACAAGGCCATCCTCTGCCATATATGTGGCCAGCACCATGGGTCACTCCATGTGTATTCTTTGGTTTTTGGTCCAGTCACCAGGAGCTCTAAGGAGTCTGGCCTGTTGACACTGTTGCTCTCTCTATGGGGTGGCAAATCCCCTCAGCTATTTCAGACCCTTCTCCAACTTTCATTTGGGACCCTGAGCTCACTCCAATGGTTGGCTGTGAGCATCCATCCCTATATTTCTCAGGCACTGGCAGAGACTCTCAGGAGAGAGCTATATCAGGCTCCTGTCAGCCAGGACTTCTGAAACTCCCTATCCTATTCCCCCTTCCCTTGATCACTAACCCACCCACTCCTGCTTCCCTGTTCTGGCATTCCCCTACAATGAGGCCCTTCACAAGACCAAGGAACTCTCAATGATGTCCCACAAGACCATCATCTGCTACATATGCGGCTGGAGCCATGAGTCCCTCCACGTGTACTCTTTGGTTGGTGATTTAGTCCCTGAGAGATCTGGGGGTACTGGTTGGTTCATATTGTTGTTCCTCCTATGGGGTTTCAAACCCCTTCAGCTCCTTTAGTCTTTTCTCTAGCTCCTCCATTGTGGATCCTGTGCTCAGCCCAAGTGTTCACTTCAAGCATCCACCTCTTTATTTGTCAGGCATTGGCAGAGCCTCTCAGGAGACAGCTATATCAGGCTCCTGTCAGCCAGCATTTGTTGGCATCCACAATAGTGTCTGGGTTTGCTAACTGTATATAGGATGGATCCCCAGTTGGGACAATCACTGGATGGCCTTTCCTTCAGTCTCTGGTCCACTCATTGTCTCTGTATTTTCTCCCATGGGTATTTTGTTCCTCCTTCTATGGATGACTGAACTATCCACACTTTGGTCTTCCTTCTTCTTGAGCTACATGTATGTGGTCTGTGAATTGTATCTTGGGTATTCTGAGTTTCTGGATTAATATCCACTTATCATACCATGATAAGTGAATGCATACCATGTGTGCTCTTTTGTGATTGGGTTACCTCAGTCAGGATGATATTTTCTAGTTCAATCTATTTGCCTAAGAATTTCATGAATTCATTGTTTTTAATAGCTGAATAGTACTCCAATGTGTAATTGTATCACATTTTCTGGATCCATTCCTCTGTTGAGGGACATCTGGGTTCTTTCCAGCTTCTGGTTATTATAAATAAGGCTGCTATTAACATAGTGGAGCATGTGTCCTTATTTGATGTTGGAGCATCTTCTGGGTATATGCCCAGGAGTTGTGTACCTCAGAGAGTACTATGTCCAATTTTCTGAGGAGCCACCAAACTTATTTCCAGCATGGTTGTACCAGCTTGCAATCCCACCAGCAATGGAGGAGTGTTCCTCTTTCTCCACATTTTCACCAGCATCTGCTGTCACTTGAGTTTTTGACTTTAACCATTCTGACTGCTGTGAGGTGGAATCTCAGGGTTGTTTTGATTTGCATTTCCCTGATGAATAAGGATGTTGAACATTTCTTTAGGTGCTTCTTGATCATTCAGTATTCCTCAGTTGAGTTTTGCTCTGTACCTCACTTTTTAATTGGGTCATTTGATTCTCTGGAGTCTAACTTCTTGAGTTCTTTGTGTATACTGTTTACATATCCAGTCTGTTAGTCTATGTCTTTTTTTTTGGGGGGGGGGAATTGAGTCCATTGATGTTAAGAGACATTAAGGAATAGTGATTGTTGCTTCCTGTTATATTTGTTATTAGAGGTGGAATTCTGTTTGTGTGGCTATCTTCTTTTGGGTTTGCTGAAAGATTACTATTATGTTTTTTATAAGGTGTAGTTTCCATTTTTGCATTGGAGTTTTCCATCTATTATCCTTTGTAGGGTTAGGTTTGTGTAAACATATTGTGTAAGTTTGTTTTTTGTCATGGAATATCTTGGTTTCTTCATCTATAGTAACTGAGAGTTTTGCTGGCTATAGTAGCCTGGGCTGGCATTTGTGTTCTCTTATGGCCTTTATGACATCTTCCCAGGATCTTCTATCTTTCACAGTCTCTGGTGAAAAGTTTGGTGTAATTCTGATAGGTCTACCTTTATATGTTACTTGACCTTTATCCCTTACTGCTTTTAATATTTCTTTGTTTTGTTCATTAGGTGTTTTGATTATCATGTGACAGGAAGAATTTATTTTCTGGTTCAATCTATTTGGAGTTCTCTATATTTCTTGTATGTTCATGGGCATCTCTTTTATTAGGTTAGGGAAATTTTCTTCTCTAATTCTGTTGAAGATATTTACTGGACCTTAAGTTGGGAATCTTTGCTTTCTTCCTTCTTCCTATTCAATCCTAATATCCTTAGGTTTGGTCTTCTCATTGTGTCCTGGATTTCCTTGACGTTTTGGGTTAGCATGTCTTTGCATTTTTCATTTTCTTTGACTGTTGTGTCAGTGTTTTCTATGGTATAGTCTACACCTGAGATTTTCTGTTCTATCTCTTGTATTCTGTTGTTGATGCATGCATCCATGACTCCTGATCTCTTTCTAGGTTTTCTATCTTCAGTGTTGTCTCCCTTTGTGATTTTTTTTTTATTGTTTCTATTTCCATTTTTAGATACTTGTTGGTTTTGTTCCTTTCCTTCACCTGTTTGGTTTTGTTTTCCTGTAATTCTTTAAGGGATTTTGTGCTTCCACCTTAAGGGTTTCTATTGCTTTACTTATGTCCTCCTTTATTTCTTTAAGGGTGGTATTTATGTCCATATTAATGTCCTGTATCATCATTGTGAAATATAATTTTAAATCTGAATCTTGCTTTTCCAGTGATTTGGGGTATCCATGACTTGCTGTGATGGGAGAACTGGGTTCTGATGATTCCAAGTAGATTTGGTTTCTGTTGTTTATTTTCTCGCCCTTGCCTCATGTCACCTGGTTAACTAGTGGTGTTGATCTTGCTGTCTTTGACTGTGGCTTGTCTATCCTTCAAACCTGTGTGTTAACACTCGTGGGAGACCAATTCTCTCTCGGAGGAATTTAGGTATGGAGAGTTGTGGCACAGGGTCAGCTCTGGGGACAAACAGAAATTTGAAAGATCCTGTCCCTGGTTGTTCCTTGGTCCCTGTGTCCTGATGGTTCTTGGGCCAGGTATTTGAATAGAACTGGTGGTTTTACCTGTGCTCACAGGTGATTGATAGAAAAATATTTTATTCACATCATTGTATTCATTTTTATCATAGTTACTTTTAATAATTTGTATTCTTTTCATTTGTCTGGGTTCATCCATCTACTTTGATGATCTGTGGTTTTGATGTCTGATATTCACTTTTATGTATCTACTCTACTTGTAGGATCTATGCTTTCATGGTTGCATCTGCCTTACTTTTAGTTCTGATGCATCTTTTGTAAGTTTTGTCATGAACTTCTTAGTTTTCACTTGTCTTAGGGTATCTTTAATTCTTCATTGTTGAAACATAATTCTGATGGTATAATGCTCTTGGTTGGTGGTTAGGATTGTTCAAAACTTTGAATAAATGATTCTATTTTTGGCCTCTAGGTTCTATTACAAAATCTGTAGTTATTCTCAGAGGGGTAAGCTTAAATGTGACTTGTCTTATTTTCATACAAATTCTATTGCTTTCCTTTCGTTTTCAGTTTTGATAATGTAAACATACTATGCTATTGGGCTGATGTTTTCAAGATATTTCTATTTTATTTATCACTTTTGAGACATCATGTGGTGTTCAGTCAGCAAATTGTATATGGAGATGCACATCTTCCTCAGAGTTGGGGAAAGTTTATTTGACTATTTCAATAAATACATTTTTTATGTCCCTGGGTCTTTTCCCTTACCTTGGGGTTTTTCCTAAAATGCTTTATTTGCTCATTTAATGATGTCCCATAAATTTTGAATATTCTTTTCATTTTTCTTCTCTCTCTGTAGGAATGAGATATTTCATAATACCTATGTTTAAGTTCAAATATTTTCTTTCTGCTAGATCTATTCTCTTATAGTAGCTTTTACCTATATATTTTGTTTGATTTATTGACCTCTTCATTATCAAGATTTTTGAGTGGTTCTCTTTTATACTCCCCATTTTTCTGAATTTCTCTTTCATGTTTTGCATTGCCTTTCTAATTTTAATTTTACCATTTAAGTCTATTTTCTTGCTTCTTACTTAGTTCTGTATGATCATTCTTTTAAATTTTTTTGTGAAGTATTATATCCATACTAATACTTTTTCTGAGAGTTATAATCTTTAGAAACATTTTACTGCCATTTTCGTTCTCATTCCTTATGTTCTGACTGTCTCTTTTAACTGAAACCATTCTTTATCTTCCTATTAAGTATTGTTGCATTTACCACATAGCTCAGAGTGAGTATACCTTGCTATAGATGTTAGAAAATCATGCATATGTATTGTGTGTTTGTATAAATATACACATTTCTATAACTCCTTCTGATTAAAAAAATCCATTTTGGAGAAAAAACCAAAAGTGTGCATCTAGCAGTTCACATGAATCTATAATTATTAAATATCCCCTAAATCCAAAAGAGACTTCATGCCAGCAATTTAATCCTCTGAGAACTTATCCTGACAGTGAACAAATAATAATTAAGAAAATTTATGAGCTTTGCAGTGGTGGTACACGCCTTTAATCCCAGCACTTGGGAGGCAGAGTCAGGCGGATTTCTGACTTTGAGGTTAGCCTGGTCTACAAAGTGAGGGATAAATGTGCTGCAACTTTCTTTTCAAATTCTCCTGTCTAAAAGAAATATAGAGACAAAGTGTGGAACAGAGATTAAGGGAAAGACCATCCAGAGATTGCCCCACCTGGGGATCCATTGAATATATAGACACCAAACCCAGACACTATTGTGGATGCCAAGAAGTGTTTGCTGACAGGAGCCTGATATAGGTGTCTCCTGAGAGGCTCTGCCAGAGCCCGACAAAAACAGAGGAAGATGTTCACACCCAACCATTGAACTGAGCAGTGTCCTCAATGGAGGAGTTAGAGAAATGACTAAAGGAGCTAAAGAGGTTTGCAACCCCATAGGAAGAATATCAGTATCAACCAACCAGACCCTCAGAGCTCCCAGGGACTGAACCACCAACCAAAGAGTACACATGGTGTAACCCATGGTCCCAGCCATGTATGTAGCAGAGGATGGCCTTGTCAGGCGTCAGTGGGAGAAGAGGTCCTTGGTCCTATGAGGGCTTGATGCCCCAGCGTAGGGGAATGCCAGGGCAGGGAGGTAGGGAGGTAGGAGTGGGTAGGAGGGTGGGGGAGCACCCTCATAGAAACAGGGGGTGTGGGATGGGACAGGGAGTTTCTGAAGAGAAAACTGGAAAAGGGGATAATATTTGAAATGTAAATAAATAAAATATCCAAAAGAAAGAAAAGGAAAGGAAAGGAAAGGAAAGAAAAGGAAAGGAAAGGAAAGGAAAGGAAAGGAAAGGAAAGGAAAGAAGAGAAAAGTAAAAAAGAAAAGAAAAGAAAGTAAAGGGTGGAACTGAGTACCTTGCCTAACATGTGGAAGGCCTGAGTTTAATTTCTCAGCAGTACAATCATATTTTCACATCCTGACTAATATTTCTTATACAAATAAATCTGTTTGTGGATTCATGAAGTACTTTGATTAAAAATTTCAAGAGAATGTGCAGTACCAGCGCCTAACTCCTATGGGATTTCCACATCTCTGAAATTTTTGTGAGGCACGAATATTCTCATTATTGACCACCACAAGAGCCTGTGTTGAATGGAGAGACCCCAGCCCAAATTACAAGACCTCCTCTAGCCAGTCTCATCATTCTACCTATCCTGTTGGTTCCTCTTTGACACCAATCCATTTTATTTGCTGCCCTAATCATTCATAATGGATCTAATGCACTGTAAAGACACATTCTCTCATAGCTTCCAGGGGTTTATGTACTCAAAGAAGAAGTAGAGTAAAATGGGAGTCATTAATTAAAAATTAACTTTGGTTCACAGGAACATTCAGTGATTCTTAAGCATTGGTCAACTATATACACAACTGTCTCTACTCTAGGTAAGCGCAAAAAGATCAGTTAGCACAACTTAACTCAACGCCTTAGTCAATGAAGCCAAGGTTTATCAAAGAAAGGGTAGCATCTGGATTCCTAGAAACATGTCACTCAAAGAAAACAAGGTAGTTTCTAAACAGTGCAGAAAACAGCAGGTGGTGATGAAAGTATAACGAAAAAACAAAATTCTAGGCCTTTAGGCCCAGGCGTGGGAATGTGACCTCTGTGACTTAATGCTCCAAGGTATGCTAATCATAAAACAGATAGCGACATTCTTCCACCCACCCGCTTCCTGGGTTCAAAGAGTGTTCATTCAAAGAAAGTCACCCTGACCATTGCCGGAATCCGCTATGCAAATGTGTTATTGTTAGGGGCTCTTAGAAACTGTCTTGAGAGATAACCTGCACAATTACCAGGTATTCCTTGTGATTCTTGTGACTTTGCACTTCCTTGGGACTCTTAACTGGTATCTTTGGTATTTTCCAACAACGCCCTCCCCACTTCCTTAAGTTGTGGTTTCTTCCTTTAAATACCCCCTTACCTAGCTACTGGGGCGCCATGGTCCTCTACCCCTGCGTGGTATATGACCTTGGGCTCAAGAGAGCTCTTGAATAAAAATCCTCTTGCAGTTTGTAGCAAGACTGTTTCTTGTGGGTGATTTGGGGTGTCGCCTCTCCTGAGTCAGAAGGTGGGGGAATCCTCACGTTGTGGGTCTTTCAGTGGATACCTGTCACCTCTGCAATACACTTTCCACATTTCTAGTCACAGCCAAGTAGATGTTGTCTCTCATGCAGAGAAGTTAACAGCAAGTAGCTCAAAGCATAATTTGACACACATACATATAATTCTTTGATCTTCAGTTGTTCTTTATCCCTGATCTGCTGTTCATTTATTTAAATAGAATAAACCCTGGCTCTTGGTCTCAACACATAGTACTAATGACTCTTTTCTTTTTTCTTTTTGACTTTAATCTCAGATTTGATGAGAGGCCCTGTCAGAACCTCCACAAGTCCACAAGTATCCCTTCTCTCTGTCATCTATTTATTACTGTATTTCTTTTTTTTTTAATTTTTTTTGTTTGAGCCAGTGAATATGAATGGCCCAGAGACAGGCCTTACTCATTCTCACTACCCCTTACCTAAAACCAGAATTTGGAAAAGAGTAGCTTCCCCTAAAACTTGTTAGTTAAAACCAGAACAGAATGCTCAGTATTTATCCTTTGATTGATTAGCACTCTCAATGATCCTGTGGTAATTATTGAAAGAAAATAACCCTCTCTCATAATATACATACCTATAATATTTTATAAAAATCATGTATTAATCAATTATTTATAGTGTGCCTTTTCATATGTCACCTAGTATATGTTTTATAAAGTGGTTTTAGTCTTTTAATACTTAGAAATAAATTTCCAGCAGACTAAAGATAACATGGAATTTTTGGTTTGTATCCCGAGCTTTTGTCCCCACCAGCAAGAACACGCTCAGGACAACCGGAATCTTCTGCGGCAAAAGCTTTATTGCTTACTTCTTCAGGAGCAAGAGGAGAAGAGGGGCAAATGGCAAAACCCTGTCCCTTTTATGGAGGATTGTCCTCCGCCTCGGACGTGTAGCTCCCTGATTGGCTGCAGCCCATCGACCGGGTTGTCGTCACGGAGAAGGCAGAGCACATGGAGTGGAAAACTACCCCGGCACATGCACAGATTATTTGTTTACTACTTAGAACACAGGATGTCGGCGCCATCTTGTAATGGCGAATGTGAGGGCAGCTCCTCACAGGTTTGCTTTACCAAACACAAAGTTAGTATATCCTTTTTTAGACAAAATCATTTCTAAATTCATGTGAAATTCTAATCATTCTGAGTTCAAAATGTAGCACCAATTCCCTTGGGCGAAAACAAATAGAAGTATCTTGGGACAAATGTTTTCAGACTCACAAGAAACAGTGCAATTACTTGTGAATATCCTTAAGAACTGTGGTTCATACAAGGTCAGTTGAATTTCAAAGCTAAGATACATTGAAGAATAGAGAGAAAAATGTTCTATTCTTTTGTTTTGGCAAAGTAGCTATTAGTAAGAACAATATTCTTGTTATTTTTAACTAGCTGAGCTGAACTAATGCTAAATTCCCAATGATATTTATGTATTCAAAAAAACTTGGCATTCCAGTGGTAATGATCTTATTACTTATAGAAAGTAATAACTGAATGCATTTGTAAAATTATTCATGCAGAAAAACTGTGGCAATTCTTTGCATGGTTGCAATAGGTTGGACTAATGTTTAAAGAAGAAACTACTTGACACTTAGATCCGTAGTTCTGTTCTAATTAGTGCCCCAATTTCCTAAATTCCATTTGCTCTTTAAGGCAAAGCTAATTTTTTTTTGATCCAGACAAGGATGTGGCTCTCAGTGCATTCTCACCTTGTGGAGGTGCCAGCTCAAGGTGCCCTAGCTGTTGTGTTTCCTCTCTCCAATCTCTTTGGAAATTTTTTGAAATATGTTTCATTTCCTTTGTAACTTGTAGATTAAAAGGATACTTCTAGCCCATTTTTAAAACAATTGGCTGGTATGTAGCATAGAAGAATCTATTGTTCAATAGCATATACTTAACACACAGTTCCATCATGTTTGGCTATTTGAAGTCTAAATTTTAATGACAATTTTACAAAATGAATTATATTTTTATGTAGTGTTTTTGTTTTTCTTCCATACTCCCTTTTGTTATGTAATGAATTGGTACAGTATAATAGTTTATAAAAAGAAAGAGTTACTATTTTATGCCTTTTCATAGATGGATAAAAAGTTCTATTTTTTGCTGATAAGATCATCTGGACCATGACAGCACTCTAAATGTGCACACATCCGGGTAATTAAATAGTGACAGATGGAAGTCCTTTCTCCTTGTATGACCTCTTTTTAATATTAGCTCAGTCATGCTAGTTAATTCTGTGATTTGATTTATAAAGCAGCAAAAGATGCAAGCTTTGAGCATGTCTACTATTATGTTTTGTAGTATACCATTTGACAGATGAAGACTTAGTTTCCTCTTATTTACTTCTACCCACTCCACTTCAGCTTACCTGTCTACCACTCTACTGTATATTCACCTAGATCTATACATTTGATAAGAAAGTCTTTTGATACATCTTATGTTTAGTTATGCCTTGATATCTCCTCTGGTCCAATCACCTGCTTGATTCTCTTGGGCTTCCTGGTTTGACTTCTAGGCTTTTTTTTTTCTCAGATCTTTGCATCCATAGCTGTTTCCTGCACCTTTTACCTCTCTCTGTGATTCATATCTATGCTCTTACAATCCTCTGGATGCTTCTTGGTCTCAAATATTCAGATTTACATCTTAGACTGCTCTTATACTTTCAAATCCACACACTCTCTTGCTGTCAGTATTCCTACTGCTGTGTCCCACGGTGATTTCAAACTGAGCACAATGATGTGACGTTGTTTTTATCTTTTTAAACAAGCTTCTTAGTTTGGGACACGATGACAGATTCATAGTCATGTCATAATTTACATGTATGTGATTGGCTTCCTCCTGCCCCTTCTCCCTGGTTTTTTCAGTTGTCCTGTACATGTTAGCATCACTCATTCTTCCTCTTCATCTCTGTGTCTGATTTGAAACCTTGGATTTAATCCTCAATATCCATACCATTTTTTACTATTGCTGTAACAAACACCACAAACAAAGAAACTTATAGATAACAGAGTTTATTTGACTTTTTGCTTCTAGGGAGCTACATTTTGTAATGGTTGAATGAAGGCATGGAGGCAGCAAAGTTGGAGCTCACATCTAGAACTACAAACAGAACAATGAGATTGAATTTGAAATGGCTCGAGTCTCTAAACTCTAAAAACCTTCGTCCAGATACATACCTCCTTCAGCAAGGCCACACTTCTTGGGCCGCCCCAAACCGTGTTACCAATCATGGACTAATTATGTAAATGTCGTAGACTATGGGGGGGCATATCATTAAAACTACCACAGTTACATTTATTAACCAATTTGTTTATATAGCCATTCTCTTGTTTCAAGGTTTCTACTCCCTGACATGATTTATCTCTCATTGAATGGGCCCTAAGTCCAATTTGCCAGTCACTGGTTAACACTAACATATTAAAAGCCATTTATTTCAACTTTTCAGATGTCTCTCCATACCTGCTATTGTGGTGGTTCATAGGTGCCACAGCTGGATAGAACTATTAAGTGTTTTTTTTTTTTATAGTATTTTCTGCTACTATGAAAGCTAGACTTTAAGAAGGAGACTCTGTGTTTCTACAATACAAATTATGATCTTACTTGAGAAGAGATTTTCCCTCACTCATGGCAAGTGGATGTACACAACTCTGACAGCTTTTATATGAGTGCAAGAGATCTAAACTGTGGTTCCTTAATCCACTGGGCCCTCTCTCTAGTTCTGCAAATGTGTTTTCTTACTTTAAAAATCAATTGCCGGCATTTCTATGATTAACATGCTTAAAGATATTTGGATCTCTTTCCCTTGAAAGATCAAAATGTTCTGTTCTGTTATAAAATATATTGACTAATTAACATAGGTTTTTCTGTACAAAAAGTGTGCCCCTTAAGCCTCCACCCTCAGGACAGGACAAGTTGCTGTGATTTTAGAATCTAGCTTAGAAAATCCCATGTAAACCATCACACTTTCAGCTGTCCATCTTGATTCATGGTTTTCATCCTTATTCCCTCATATATTTGTCACACTTCCAACAATTGCATTTTCTCTTGCCAATGAGTTTATTTCCTCCCCAACTCAGTGAAAAGCACTTCTGTCAGCCATGTTCCTTTCAGAACTCTGGAGCTGGAAGTGGTACTATCAACAATTGCCATTATTTTTAAACTGAGTTTTTTTCTTTAAGATTTATAATCTTATAATTTTCATTTCCCTTCCTTTTACATTTTTTTCTTATTTTTTTCCAGCACTATGTTTCATAAATAGCATTTTGGTAGATGACTGTAGGCTTCCAGACTTGGGAAAAACCACTAAATACTGATTTGTATCTTGATATGAAATCCTTATTCCAGAATCTCCTGCAGCTGTGGAGACAAGGCAATGATGCTAGTAATACGATCTGAGAATCAGACACATGTTTTGTCTGAGTGAGACAATGGGGTATGTCCTTATTCACTATCATGTATCTTACTTTAAAATTACAAACTTTGACATTCTTTCATCATTTTTTCCTTTATGTGAGAAAAAAACCTGATTTTTCTCATATAATATATCCTGATTACAATTTCTTCTCCCCACAAGCCTCTCCATTCCTTCCCCCCTCTTCCTATCATCTGCATTCACTGTTTTTCTGTCTCTCATTAGAAAACAAAGGTATCTGAGGAATCATGATACATTTAATATCATAAGCTAGAGTAAGATAACACAGAACCCATCCATTGTAATTCGATAAAACAGACAGAAGGAAAAGAAGCGAAGAGAAGAAACAAGAAACAGACCTACTCATTTGCACACTCAGGAATCCCATTACACCACTAAAATGGAAACCATAAAATATATGTTAAGGACCTGGTGAAGACTTGTGTAGGCACTGTGCATACACCTCCAGTCTCTGAGAGTTTATTTGTCCTTTGATCTTATCGATTTAGAGGGATTATTATTATTATTATTATTTTTGCCTTTAAGAGTAAGATAAAAACAGGGATTTGTCAATCTGGCTTTGAGGTCTCTGAATATTAAATAACAATTATTTCCCACTACATTATTTATTACTGGTTTGTTCACAGTGTTTGAGTTTTGTGTAACTTCCTTTGAAACAGCTAATTTTAAATGGTGTATTCTGAAGCAAATTAAAATTTTCCAAATGACTCAAAATATCACTAACTTAATTTCTTTGACCTTGTATGATTTGCCCAATTTATTTTAAAAGTTCTAAATTTAACGCTTTATACAAGGTATAACTTCTTGTAAATGCTTGAAAACTCATTTTTAGGAAATTAAAACTGTAAAATTGTAGGAGGTAGAACAAGTCTTTTAACTTGCTTACATGTGTGTGTGTTTAGATGTTTGTAGGGTTCATGCTGTTCTTTGTCCACTTGGCAGGATGTGGCAGTTGGAATATACTTACCCCACTCTGGTGCCAGTTGGGTATCAGGCTATGGGAAGTCGAAGGTGGAGGAACACTGTTTGAGGTCCTGGGCTGTTGAGGCTGGCCTGTGGCTCTCATGTCTGGGTTCAAGCCTGTAAGACATCTTGGAATCTGGAAGAAAAGAGGGGATCTAGGCGGGTTGAGAAATAAGGGAACCAAGACAACTAGTCTGCTCAAGGTTCAAATTTTTAATGGCGGACACGCTTTATAAAGGAGCGTGGGAAAGCCCATTTCCACCAAATCATCCTTGGAGCCCAGCTGCAGGTGACCACGTGTAGGTTCCGGAACAGCTAGGCAGCAGGTAGCATGAGCCGCAGTGGCAAAACAATAGAGTGATCCAGGGAGGCAGGCTCCACCCTAGGTGATCTCCTAAGTGGCAACAAGTCAAGGTCTGGCTCATCCTGCTTCAGGCTGTAGAGGGAGGTTACACTGGGCACTACTGGAACTGTCTTGGGGGTCCCAGGCCTGCACAGAGGTCAGGGCTATTTGATTCTCAGGCTCTTGGGCATTCCTCAGGGTCACCAGGGTTTCCAGCCTGTGCTCGACCAGAAACCAGGCTGCCTTTCAGGGTCCTACAGAAGTATGTGTATGGGATGATGCATGCCACAGTGCAATAGTAGAAATCGTATAAAACTTTCATAACTTAATTCTGTGGGTTCTGAGAATGGAAATTTGGTGTGCTGCTTGACAGCATGTGTCTTTACCCACTGAGACACCTCACTGGCCTTGGAATAACAATGCAAAAATTCTGGACAGGACAGAAAGTGTGGCTAAGCTTTCTTTTGCTATTGTCTGAAATGTTTGCATCAAAGCTATTTCAGGTTTATCCATTTAAAGACCTACAAACATACCTGTGGTTATACAAACTAAGTAGGCCACTTATGTTACTGAGTAGATCTCATGTATATGAAATCACTAGGAATGTAAAAAGCAGCAAGAAGACAACAGAATATGGGCTTTGGTTCTTTATTATAGTAACTTCTTTATAATATTATCTAGAGGAAATAGTCCTGAAGATGAGGATATAAATAAAAATGAAGTTGGTAAAATTTGGGGATTAAAAGATGTTTTACTCTTGTATAAGTAGCACAATGTCTTATTCAGTTTAACTTGATATAAAAAGTTTACCACAGCATGGGAGACTTCAGTAATATTCATTACTCATAGTTCTAGAAGTTTGGAAGACCATGACCAAGGCATGGTCAGATCTAGATACTAGTGTGAGCCACTTCCTGGTTTGCAGATATATGTTTTCTTCTCTGTAGTCACATGCCAATGCCAGCCTTTTGATTGAATCTCATATTAATTATCTCTGAGAGGCTACATCTCCAAATATTGTAACATTTAAGTAGGAGTTAGGATTTCACCATGAAAATTGTGTGTGTGTGTGTGTGTGTGTGTGTGTGTGTGTGTGTGTGTGTAGGGGGCTGTTTATAAGATTTCAGTTTACAACACACAAATAATCTGATTTTCATTGGTACTTTGATAAAATTATGACTCATTACAATCATTTGCCATGGTTTCAGAATAGCCTTGTCAGATGTTGGAGAAGAATGCCATGGACATCAAAAAATTTCTGAGTATTGCATGGTTTCTTTTTTGCTCCTTTCTTAAAATAGATGATACAAGTCAGAATAAAACATAGACCATTATAGCAGTAGATATTCTTTACTGAAGAATAATTAAAGAAAACTTCCCATCATAGTGACTTTGTAACAGTATAAACAGAAATTTCTATTTTTATCCTATATTAAAAAATTAGTCCTTTGAGAATTTCAAGCAAAATGTTTGGTCATATTCACCTCTCCTACAACTCTTTTTGATGCACATCTTCCATTCACTGCCTTTCCAACTTCATGTCCTTGAAAATTATTTTTTAAAACCCATCAAGTACACTTTGCTGTCTATATACTCTTGTATGTGTGTCCTTCCACTGGAGTGTGGTCACCAGGGGTACAATCTTACAAACAAAACAAAACAACCCTGACCTACCCTCTCTCTGAAGCTATTAGTTGAAATGGTCCTGAGCTTAGGGTAGAATTTTGTATCTAGTTCTTCAATCTCTATGGTGGCATCTGATTTGGTTTGAGCTCATATGGCTCTTGTGCATGCCATTACAACCACTGTGACATTATAATTGTGTATTTGCTCTGCTGTTTTCAGAAGTGTCGACTTTTGTAGACCTATGCAGAACTGTCTGCGAGACAGGGAATCTGAAGACAGAAATGTCTAATACTATAGACAATCTTACTTCAGTTTTACTATGCTTTTATACATGAATATAAACAAAGAAAGCAATAATCAAATCAAAGTTGTCTGAGTTCAGAACAAGCTGATCAGGAAAACCTGTAAATAAACACTAGTAAGCACATACTAAATATTAACAGTACAGTCCTTTCCCCAGAACTTCTTAGAACAGACCAATGTAATTGCAATTGCCTGGAACATACTATATATTACATCTGGAGAATCATGAAAATAAGAGAAAATTCCATATTTGGATTAAAGCACACTAAAGATAGCACTCAGCAAATCCTTTCACCAGAATATACATGTCTTATAAATTTAATGTCAATGATAAACAAAGGAACACAAAATAATGCCCAAGAACAATCCAGGAAGCAAAATGCCCTTGAGATAATAAAGTTTTCTGGCTCTTTCCTGGATCCTCCCTCACAGTACCCCAAGGCATTATTCACCATGGATTGTTCTTTTGACTGTGGTCTTACAAGAAAATACAGTTTTCTTATAGTTAGCTCCTGCTTCTAGCTGCTTCATCCCTTTTCACACTGATCCATAATACTTGAGAAGTAGGGGTAGATACAGCTAGCCCCTTTAGGGCTGAGCATCTGGAGTCTCTTACTCCCTGCACCTTCACCAATTGTAGGTCTCTGTTACTCACAAGTAGATACTTCTGTGATCAGAATTGATAACTCCAAAAGAGGTAATCCACTCTTGACACTTAATGCTGGGGATTTTATTTATTAGCCTCTGGTGTCTTGTAGGGCATTATTGCCCAATTATTATGTAACTATTTTAAACAGAGAGAAAGAGAGAGGGGGAAGGAGACTTCTAAAGTGTTTTTATATGACTTTTTTGAAGTTTAGATCTGTTCAGACCTACAACCTGTTTTTTGATTGAGTTGTTTTCTTGATGCTTTGGTTTTTGTTTGTTTGTTTATTTAGCTCTTTTTATACTCCAGATACTAACCTTCTATTAGATAGATTACTAATAATGATTTTTTTTTTTACTATTTTGTAATATTCTTCTTCACTCAAATGATGACACTTTCACTGTACAGAACCTTTTAATGATTTCACAAGGTCCCATTTATTCATTTCTGGTCTTAATATGTGTACTCTTGGAGTCATAGTGAGGGTATTGGGTCTTATGTTGACGTCCTTATGGAGTTTTATGTGCGGGGTGAGAGGTAAATATCTAGTGTCATTCTTCCATTCATAGCTTATCCAGTTTAAACAGCATAATTTATTGAAGATTCTCTCTTTTTTGCAATATGTATTATTGGCTTCTGTACTGGCTAGTTTTGTGTTAACTTGACACAGCTGGAGTTAT
Organism: Mus caroli; assembly: GCF_978045245.1. Classification (NCBI taxonomy): domain Eukaryota; kingdom Metazoa; phylum Chordata; class Mammalia; order Rodentia; family Muridae; genus Mus; species Mus caroli. The sequence goes on from NW_028227256.1 coordinate 4,594,976, forward strand.
CACAGAGAAAGGAGCTTCAGTTGAGGAAATGCCTCCATGAGATCCAGCTGTAAGGCATTTTCTCAATTAGTGATCAAGGGGGAAAGGCCTTGTGGGTGGGACCATCTCTGGGCTGGTAATCTTGGTTCTATAAGAGAGCAGGCTGAGCAAGCCAGGGAAGCAAGCCAGTAAGGAACATCCCTCCATGGCCTCTGCATCAGCTCCTGCTTCCTGACCTGCTTGAGTTCCAGTCCTGACTTCCTTGGTGATGAACAGCAGTATGGAAGTGTAAGCCAAATAAACCCTTTCCTCCCCAACTTGCTTCTTGGTCATGATGTTTGTGCAGGAATAGAAACCCTGACTAAGACAGCTTCTGTGTATAAATTAGGTGAGTACATATTTTATAGTTATGAACTTACATGTGAGCCTCAGTTATAGTCTATTGATGAGTGTGTTTGTTTTTATGCACGTTTCATGATACCTTTATACCTATATATTTTTAGCATTGTTTGAAATCTAGGCAAGTGATACTTCCATCAATACTTATTATTCAAGGTTGTTTTGACTTTCCTGAATTTTTTTAATTTCTAAATGAAGTTTATGATTTTTTTCAATTTCTTTAAATAACTGCATTGGAATTTTTTTTTTTTTTCGAGACAGGGTTTCTCTGTATAGCCCTGGCTGTCCTGGAACTCACTTTGTAGACCAGGCTGGCCTCGAACTCAGAAATCTGCCTGCCTCTGCCTCCCGAGTGAGTGCTGGGATTAAAGGCGTGCGCCACCACGCCCAGCTTGCATTGGAATTTTGATGGTGATTTTGTTGACTCTTTTGTTGAATCTGCTTTAGGTAAAGTAAGCATTTTCTTAATATTAATGTTATCAATCTAGTAGCATAGCAAGTCTTTCCATCTTCCGATGACTTCTTCAAATTCTTTCTTTCTTTCTTTCTTTCTTTCTTTCTTTCTTTCTTTCTTTCTTTCTTCCTTCCTTCCTTCCTTCCTTCCTTCCTTCCTTCCTTCCTTGCTTTCTTCTGCTTGCTTTCTTGCTTGCTTTCTTGCTTTTGTGCCTTAAACATTCTCTTTGTACAAGTGTTTTACTTCTGTAGTCAGATTTATTAAAATGTATTTTTTGAGGCTAATGTGAATGACATTATTTTCTTGATTTCTCTCTAGGTGAGTTTGTCATTTGCATACAGGAAGACCACCAGTTTTTGTATATTAATTTTGTTTCTAGCTTTTATCATCTGTAAGAGTTTTCTAGAGGATTCTTTATGGGACAATTTTCAATATTTTTCCTTGTTCATTAAATTTATTGACAACTTTGATTGTAAAAAACAAAACAGCATTTGAACCACAAAAATAGTGGTTAAACAAAGTACACAGTAAAGAAACACATCTCATTTCCCTAAGCTGGATCAAAAACAAACAACAGGGTGGGAAAGGGGGTTGTAGTGATAACCTTTATATTGTTAAACAGACATAGATGATATGGTATATCTTTCTACCCAGAGTGTCTCACTGTTTTCATCTATATACATCATCATTTAAGACTCTTGATAAAAAAGAGATATCTATTACATAGTCCAGTGTGAAACATGTAATGGACTCAGTGGACTTCCTTTCTATTTTTGTATCTTTAAACAGCAGTGTTTAGTCACATTCACACCAAATGCACTAGAAAACTCAGCCAATTGCAAAGAAATGATGGATTACCATGTACAGACATTTTTTGTTGCTCATGAGGGTTGTTCTTTGAGATGGTTCCAGTGACTTGTAGTGACATCTCAGGTTTTCCAAGTCCACCAACCCTTCCAGGCCTTATAAAATTAAATGCTGAGCAGAAAAGGTTGGCCTTAGGAAGTCTGATAATAGGAAAACTCACGGTCTCAACACCATCTTAGTTATACTGCTTAAAATTGCACACACTAGCAAGATTTTGCTGAAAGGACCCTGATATAGCTGTCTATTGTGAGCCTATGCTGGGGCCTAGCAAACACAGAAGTGGATGCTCTCAGTCAGCTATTGGATGGATCACAGGATCCCCAATATAGGAGCAAGAGAAAGCACCCAGGGAGCTGAAGGGGTCTTTAACCCTATGGGTGGAACAAACAATATGAACTAACCAGTGCCCCCCAGAGCTTGTGTCTCTAGCTGCATGTGTATCAGAAGATGGCCTAGTCGGCCATCAGTGGAAAGAGAGGCCCATTGGTCTTGCAGACTTTATTTGCCTCAGTGCAGGGGAGTGGCAGGGACAGGAAGTGGGAGTGGGTAGGTAGGAGAGTGGGGGAGGAGGAGGGTGTGGGGGACTTTTGGGATAGCATTGGAAATGTAAATGAAGAAAATACCTAATGAAAATAAAATTAATAAATTTTTTTAAAAAGCATTTCAAATATCACAGATATACATTTTGTGTGCCATACACTAAACATGTAGAGGAAGTTGCATTAGGCCTCAATGAGCAAGTGCTATCAGGCCTCCTAAAGGAAGTACTTGTGCCATTCATTGACAGGATGTACCTTCAGGCCTGCTTAGGCTTCCATTTTGGAAATCAATGACTATAAATGAGAACAAAAATCTAAGTGGCAGAATTCTCTATAGAGCTCCCCTCCCTCCTAATTTTGGCATTTTACCAAATGCTGACTATGAAGTCAGAATCCACTTTCTATGTTTCTAGCAGCAAACAAACATTTCCCATCAAAGAAACCAGCAAGTTTCTGATTTTGACCATGTTGGAATACGAAAAATCAGATTTATATTCAGCTGGAAAAGATAGGAAAGAGCATTCTGTGTTACACAGGGAGAGCTGCATGTGGTATTGGTTCTTTTCTGTGATTTTTTTTTTCCTTTAAAGATTTTTTTATTTAATCACTTTACATCCTAATTGCTATCCCCCTCCTGGTCTTCCCCTCCTATAGTTCCTTCCCCAATCCTGAGACAGAAGAGATGCCCAGATGGTCATGAGAATGAATGGAAATCTGCAACTGGCAGGAGTGGGTATGTGTGTATGTGGCATCTTGAGGACATGACAGAGACCTAGTATAGGGAGGTTCCCAAGGTTCAATGGGGGATAACCTTAGCTGAAACTCGCAGCAGTGGGGATATGCAACCTAAGAGGACACCTCTTATAGCCAGGCAGAAAACCAAGTGAAACTTTAGGGACATCAACCCACCTATAAAACTTTCAACCCAAAATTTATCCTGACTACAAAAAATGCAAGGATTGGGGATGGGACAGAGACTGTTGGAATGGCCAAGCAATAACCAACCCAACTGCAGACTCATTCCATGGGCAAACACTAATCCCTGACACTATGAATGATATTGTTATGAGTACAGGCATGAGGCTAGCATGACTGTCCTCTGACAGGCTCCACCCAGAAGCTGACTCAGATGGATGTAGAGACACACAGCCAAACATTGAATGGAGTTTGGTACCTTTATGAATGAGTTGGGGGGAAAATTGAGGGACCCAAAATGGATAGGAACTCTATAGCAAGACCAAGAGAGTTAACTAACCTAGACCTTTGGGGATTCTGAGAGGTTGAACCCACCCCCTCCCCGAAAAAAAAAAACATACATGGGCTGTACCTAGACCCACTGAACTTACATATCAGATGTGTAGCTTGGTCTTTATGTGAGCCCTGAACAATTAGAATTGAGTCTATCCCTAAAGCTGTTGCCTGCCTGCAGAATATGTACTTCTAGCTGGGCTGATGTTTTTGGCCTCAGTGGGAGACAATGCAATTAGCTCTGCAGAGACTAGATATGTCATGGTGTGGTGGAGGGGGCAGGTGGCAGATACACAGAAAGGGGAAAAAGGATCCATCCTTTTCACTATTTTTAATTTGTTCCCAGTAAGAGCTTAAAAGGAAACTTTTACAGTGTCTGCAAATGATCACTTCTTGGATCATGAACTCACTTGAGTGACAGCAAGCTTGACTTCTGGATGAAATATTACTTCTATAGAAGGAATTGCAATGATACCTACATCATAAGTCTGAGACTCCTCATGGAAGCTAATACTATTGTGACTATTGAAACCATGATAAGTTCAGCTCCCCCATGTGACAATCTTGACCTTTAGCCTGGGCTTGGGGTTTTTGTTACTTTGATTAAACCCATTTTAGTGGCTAACCAGATATAGGCTTTTTTTCTGTAAAAGACACTTTTTGTGTGTGTGTCTTTTGGTGTGATTGATTACTAGCATCTCCTAGACATGTCCTGTATCCTCTGACAACTAAGTGACACAGATTATCTTGTGTGTTGTATTAACATCAACATCCTTTATAATGGAAAAGAACTCATTGGGTGGGTCTGTGATAGGAGCTGACCCAGCATTTTATGTACATATGTAGCACTAGTCATTCATGTGCCATTCATACTGATCTTTATTCCCACAGAAAACCTGAAGTAAAAATGAACCTCATTGAATAAAAGATGTGTTTGAGAAGGCTATCACGGCAAGAGCAGCTACTCATGCATTCACTGCTGCTTACTACAAGGTTCAACATAGCCCAGAGTTCCCTTGTGAAGACTGGAAACAAATAACTGCCCTGGTGTGGCCACTTCCTAGGTGGTAGAATGGGCAGTCACCTTCACCAATGGATTTAACTGTCTAGTCACAAACATTTTTTGCAAAATGGACATTGATAGAAAATACTCATATCTAAAACAAAATAATAGTAACAAAACCTAGAGAGTAGGGCAGAAGTTTTCAGACACTGGATAGTAGAACGTGAAAGGCTATAGTTCCCAAAAGAAGGGGCATGTAAGGTAATCTCAGGGGTTACCTTCTGCAATTCTTGGAATTTATGATAGCAGCACCTCACTTCTTCATATAATAATCTGTCTTTTTACTTTTGAATTTGCCAGTGCCATACAATCTTCTCTTCTATTTTGTTACTGCCTATATGAATGTAGAAATTGCAAAACATTGTTAAGATAAATAGTATGGTCTTAGAAGCTTAACATGGTCTCAAGAGGACCTTATCTCTGAACACATTAGTAATAATATCATGTAGGCTTGATTGGTTTTCTATTTGAAATGTCTGTCCTCCGAAGAGGAGATTATATGTGAGTTTTGTTGTTTTCTCTACTATAAGGGATCCATTGAACTTAGCTTACTTCTTTCACTGCTAGCTGACTTTTATTTTATTTTATTAGATATTTTCTTTATTTACATTTCAAATCCTATCCTGAAAGTTCCCTATACCCCCCACCCTTAGCTGACATTTAATTGAGATTTATGAATTCTTTTCTCAAAAAAGATTAGTCATCATTTTCATGTTATTTTCTTTGAATTTTGATTTTGACTCTTTTATCCAAGAGCATAAGAACTAGACTCAGTTGCTTCTATTTGCTCTTGTCACAAGTTAACTTTTTAATTTCTGGTTTATTACATTGTCATATGATATGTACTTTATTCTCACTTTACCTTTAGAAAAGTTTTACTTAATAAATAAATATTAGATATATTTTATAAGTAAAAGTGTAAAAGATGTTTTCTTTTTAATAATTTCAGTGTTAAGAATTTATTGTGCTACTACTCTGACTTGAATACAATTTTCTTTCTAGTGGTTAAGTGTTGGAATGTTGGTTTCTAGTATGGCAATATGGATGTTGTACGGCCTTTAAAAGATTGGCAGTAAAATTATGGGAGATTGACTTTCATAGATAAACTAATGTGGGTTAAAGTTCAAGTCCTGTAAGCTGATTAATTCTCACTAGAATGGGCTTTTATAAGGTAGCTGGGCATCTTCTCGGTTCTTTTCAACATTCAGTTCAATCATCATGCTTGGAGTTACCATGAAGGCTGCCCTGAGCTGAATAGATGATAATTCTGTTCAGGTCTTTGAGACTTGTGATTAAATGATGTCATCCAAACAGGGTTTCCCGTGACAGACCAAAGGGATAGCTCAACAGTAGTTTAGGTTGGTGACTCAAGTTCATTTAGGTTACTTACAGGAGCATGATTAAAGGGTTACTTGCAGGAATATGAATAACTGATTTAATACCAAAAATATCTCACCCCAGAAAATATTGCAATTCACAAAAATACTGCATCCCCAGGGCTTTCTGTTTTGACGGCAACTCCACTGGAAAGTCTTCTCTCCACCAAGTTTATTCATTATGTAACCTAGGAAAAATAGTATACTATATTATACTATACTATATTCTGTTCTATTCTACTATACTATACTAAACTAACTGTATAATATGACACAATAAGAATAAGAGGAATTCCCAGCTATAATTAAGACTAAAGAGCTTAAAACAAAGGGATATGTGGAATTATTAAAATGGATCAAACTGATCACATTTGCTTCTAAAAGCAGAGTATTCCCTTCAGTTGGAAGGTAAAGAACTACACTACAGGTCATTGACTCTAAGCAAATAATGGGTTAAATAGATGACTATTGCCTGTTGATGAAGGTTCCATGGCAAGTAAAAATTCAGTATTAAAGAAGAAAAGAATGCATTCTTCTTGGGTCTTGAAAACATATTCCTCCCAGTCTCTTGATAAAAATTTACAAATAGATGATTTCTTAACCACTGATCTCGTTAGATCCACAGAAAAGGATTCAGCTAGATAGGGTAGCAGTTGTGATCTATAGAAACACAGAGAATAAATGTGTAATGTTTCAAACAACTCCACTGAGTACACTGTCACTTGTTATGTACTGTCAGTGGTATTTGGTGTAAAAATAAACTATGACCAAGGGAAGTATTATGAAAGAAATCATTTGATTGGGGCTTGCTTAAAGTTTCAGGAGTTTAGTCTACTATCATCAGGGTGAGAAGCATTAAAGCATGCATGTAAGTAGATATGGTGCTGTAAGAACTAGTTGAGAGTTCTATATCTGAATTCACAAGCAGCAAGAAGGAAGTGACTCTGGACTTGGAGTGAATTTTTGAAAGCCCCCAAAAATCCACCTCCAGTGACACAGTTCCTCTCACAAGGCCACACCTAATCCAAAAAGACCATAAATCTTAATTACTCTCAAATAGTGCCTCTCCTTTATGACCAAATATTCAAATATAGGAGGTTATTGTACATTCTTATTCAAATTGCCACACATATATATTAAGAAAAACCTAATATAATAAAAAAGACCATTCCAAATGTGTCTGAGACTAGATAAAAGAATAATATATTGATTTCTTTGGTTGAGGAGATTTTAAGACAGCCTAATATTGACTCTGTCATGTTGTTATTAGTAATCACTTTTATGCAGGTCTAAATTGAAAAAGAACAAGTAGGGTGGAATTAAAATATAAAATAGAAAGTTTGAAGAGAAGAAAAAGGCACCAGTAATTTAATGTTGAAGGCAAAGCTTTTGCTAGACAAGATGATTAAGGAGAGAGGCTTGATGTACAATGGAATAAAGGGAGGGATTCCCTCAGGGAAAGACATGACCCAGATGAAGAGGATGAGGGGGAGGAAGAGAAGGGAGACTATGACATTTGAACAGCCTAGATGTGATGATTTTTGTTTTATCTTATATTTGTCATGTTTGGTTATTATCTCTTAGAAGTTTGTTCTTGTTTAAAGAAAGACAGAAAGGGACTAGATCTTGAGGGGAGGAGTGGTAGAGAGGAACTGACAGGAATAGAGGAAGAGGATATTATAGTCAAGTTGTGTTGAGTGAGAAAATAATCTATTTTCATTAAAAGAAAAAATATGGAACAAAAACATAAAAAAAAAAAAACCAATGTTATAAAAAATGTTATTCAACACTGCCAGGTTCACCCCAACTTGGTAGCCAAATTTGTCAATGTCAGCCACATAGTGATGGCTTTAGAGTCATGAAAGGCATTAGTAAATGGTTCATTAAATCTTCTTCAGTTGTTTCAGAGAGTTTATGATGCTAGGCTTAGGCACAGAGGAGTCCGTTCTTGGAGACCCCCAGAAAACCATTTCTTGAAGCCATCAAAGTGAAGCCTGAATGCATTGGTGACCCCAAGATACTGGACATGGCAGAGACAAAGAGAATGTTAATCCTACTAGGCAAGAATAAGACAAATAACACTTTTATTTTAAGCCAAATTTGAAGCAAATTTTATTAAATACTGTATAGGACAGTGGGTACTGACAAGGCCTAGACATAAATTTCCAGAGTATGGCACCAAATTACCATAGTCAGTGGCTTATAAAGGCAACAACCAGAAGGTTATGTGCTTCCCATCTTTGTCTGATCAAGAACAAGCATATATCCAGGTATAACTTCTTCCTATGTACCTCCTGCCTATGTTTGATCAAACACACGCTGCTCTCTTTCCTAGGTTTTCTATGTCCAGGGTTGTCTCCCTTTGTGATTTCTTTACTGCTTCTATTTCCATTTTTATATCATCGGTGGTTTTGTTCAATTTCTTCATCTTTTTGTTTGTGTTTTAAAGGGATTTTTGTGTTTCCTCTTTAAAGACTTTGGCCTGTTTACCTGTGTTCTACTGTATTTCTTTAAGGGAATTATTTATATCTTTCTTAAAGTCCTCTATTATCACCATGAGAAGTGATTTTAAATCCCAAATGTGTTTGGGTATCTAGGGCTTGCTGTGGTGGGATAACTGGGTTATGATGATGGCAATTAACTTTGATTTCTGTTGCTTATGTTCTTGCCCTTGCTTCTCAGCATCTCTTTATCTGAGGTGTTAGCTGGCCTTGCTGTCTCTGACTGTGGCTTTTCCTTCCTGTAAGCCTCCATGTCAACACTCCTGGGAGACCAGTTCTATCTGGAAAGAATTTGGGTATGGATAGCTGTGGCACAGGGTTAGCTCCAAGAGCAAACAGAAACTGGAAGGAACCTGTTCCCAGCTTTTCCTAGGTTCCTGTGTCCTGATGGCTCTGGTTGGGCCCCTCTTGGGCCAGAATTTGAGCAGAAGTAGAGGTCTTACCTGTTCTCATAGGTTTGTCAGCATACCTGGAAGACTAGCTCTCTCCTGGAGGGTTTTGGGTATGGAGAGCTGTAGCACAGGGTCACCTCAGGGGCATGGACAGAAACCAGTTATTCCTATTATTGAGTAGTTTTAAGTCTAATTAGATAACTTTTGGGTTTTGCTAAAGTGTGTGCAACACTACTGCTCCCTTATGGTTATGCCATGTTGGTCACTAATATGATTCATAAGTGTTTGTTTAAGTTAGGATTACTATTACCATTATGAAACTCGATGAGGAAAAGCAATTTGGAGAAAAAAAGGGTTTATTTGGTTTACACATTCCAAGTCTCAGTTGATTATGGGAATCCAAGGCAGCATTCAAACCAGGTGAGAATCTGGAGGCAGACACTGATGCAGAGGACATGAAGAAGTTTAAATTACTGGCTTGCTCCTCTTGTTTTGCTCATTCTGCTTTCTTATAGAACTCAGGATTACCTAACCAGGGGTGGCACCACCTAAAATGGGCTGGGTTCTCATTTCATCTCTAGTTAAGAAAATGTTCTGTTTGCCTGCCTACAGCACACGTTTTTGAAGGCATATTTTCAATTGAGGTTCATTTCTTTCAGATGACAAGTTGTATCAAATTGCCATAAAACTATTCTGTACAGCATTATAGCTAGGTAGGGTGTTTACATGACTTCCTCCTTTGGAATCTTGTTTGGTGCCTTCTGGTACTAAATAAAAGCCAGTCCTCAGGGATATCATATCCTTTGGGAATGGTAATATATATTCTGTGTGTGTATGTTGAATGTGCATGATTTGATTTTTGAGTTTTGATTTTACGGAAGATTACTGATTATTTCGAGACTCAAAAAAGACTTGAATTTTATATGTTGAGACTGAAAGACTACAGGGACTTATGGAGTTGGACTAAATGGTTTTTATTATTATTATTATTATTATTATTATTATTATTATTATTATTATTATTATTATTTTATGAGCCTATGGAGGCCAGGGAGAAGAATGTGGTAGTTTAAATTGGAGGAACCACCACAGGTTCTTATGTTTTGATACTTGTTCTTGAAGGCACATGCCAGTGGGATGCAGTTGAGCCCTTCACTCCTCTATTTCTTGTTTGTTCATAGTACTGGTTACTGGCTAGGGCTAGAGGACAATGTTGCCCCTGTTGACACACCAACATGAACATCCTTGAACAATTTATTCTAAAGAGACTGAACAGGTCGAGTGTTAAGGAAAATACTGACCAGAGTAACTAGGCCTCTTGTAAATTTTTTTTTCTTTAAAATTCAAATGGCATTATCCATTTGAAAATTTTTTGGCTTGTCTTTTTAAAGTTAAACATAATAGAAAAGAACAGCTCTACTTTTAGAGATTTCACCTTCCAAAAATAAAAATGTACTTTCACACAAAGACTACTTCTAAAATAATTATAGCAATTCTATGCACAGTAATTGCTAACTGGCTACAGCCAAGCTTAGTCACCAACTGCTGAATGGACAAAGAGCTGGGACATGCTTATGTGGTGGGATAGTATTCAGCAATCAATGGGAATGAAATTCAGACAGCTGCTAGCATGGATGAGTTTCATATACTTTGCTTAATAAAAGGAGCCAGAAAAGCTATTTTCCATGCTGTTGGATCACATTTGTGTAAACTACAGAGAAGACAAAGTTATTGTAACAGAGGGCTGCTCTATGGTCTCCTGGGTTCAAAGCTGGGGAGAGAGTTGACTATGAATGTTGTAAAAGCATTATTCAAGATCATAAGAACATTGCATATTATTGTTACTTATAATGACATATATGGATAATCTGATCATAATGAATTTACACTTAAATATTGATAGGTTAACATTATATATAAAATGTATAACAATGAAACTGACTTAACCAAAGAAGGTTAAATTTATTATTATTTTTTGATATTTACATGAACTTACTGGTATTTCATCTTAGTCTATCATTACTAGCGCTTCTTATACTAGTTTACAATATGCCTTAAAATCAGATACCACAAGGTCAGAAATACTTAATTTTAATTTATTTAAGATTTGTTTGAATTTCTATCATTGATTATATTATAAACATATTCAGATTAGATAGAATATAATGGGTTAATTATTTAAAGCAAGGAACATTAGGCCGTTAAAAGATTTGGGTAAACCCATAGCATCATTTATCAGGATGCAACCTTCTCTCTGTCTTATTTACAGGTATCACCTTGTCTGGAAGCCAAAGTTCCTGGAAAGTAGAGTGCTATGGTCTTGGGGAGGCTACACTTTTTTTTTTTTTTTTTTTGATGTTCTTTCCGAATCCTAAGAAGAGCCTACTGTTAATCACAGTTCTAAAAATAATTTTGGTCTTACATTATTTAGCCCTTATTTCAATGGCTGTGTGGTAAGTTTGAGATTCATTTGGTAAGAAAGTGGTGATTTAATATTCTCTCTTTTTTTTTTTTTTGAGGATACATTTCAGCTTTACATTTCAAATTTCTCAAATAAACATAGCTTGATTTTTAAAATTTTTTTGTTTATTAGGTATTTTCTTCATTTGCATTTCAAATGCTATCCCAAAAGTCCCCCATATCCCCCACTCCCTTACCCATCCACTCCCACTTCTTGGCCCTGGCGTTCCCCTGTACTGAGGCATATAAAATTTGCAAGACCAAGGGGCCTCTCTTCCCAGTGATGGCCAACTAGGCTATCTTTTGCTACATATGCAGCTAGAGACATGCGCTCCAGGGGTACTGGTTAGTTCATATTGTTGATCCACCTATAGGATTGTAGACCCCTTTAGCTCCTTGGGTACTTTCTCTAGCTCCTCCATTGGGGGCCCTGTGTTCCATCCAATAGCTGACTGTGAGCATCCACTTCTGTGTTTGCCAGGCACTGGAATAGCCTCACAAGAGACAGCTATATCAGGATCCTTTCAGCAAAATCTTACTGGCGTATGCAATGGTGTCAGTGTTTGGAGGCTGATTATGGGATGGATACTTGGGTGTAGCACTCTCTAGATGGTCCATCTTTTCTTCTCAGATCCAAACTTTGTCTCTGTAACTCCTTCCATGGGTGTTTTGTTCCCAAATCTAAGAAGGGAAGAGGAATGGATACAGAAAATGTGGCACATTTAAGCAATGGAGTACTAACAAGCTATTAAAAAGAATGAATTTATGAAATTCCTAGGTAAATGGATGGACCTGGAGGGTATCATTCTTTTTTTTTTAATTTTTAATATTTTTATTACATATTTTCCTCAATTACATTTCCAATGCTATCCCAAAAGTCCCCCATAGCGCCCCCCACTTCCCTACCCACTCATTCCCATTCTTTTGGCCCTGGCATTCCCCTATATTGGGGCATATAAAGTTTGCAAGTCCAATGGGCCTCTCTTTCCATTGATGGCCGACTAGGCCATCTTTCGATACATATGCAGCTAGAGACAAGAGCTCCGGGGTTCTGGTTAGTACATCCTGTTGTTCCAACAAAAGGGTTGCAGATCCCTTTAGCTCCTTGGGTACTTTCTCTAGCTTCTCCATTGGGAGCCCTGTGATACATCCAATAGCTGACTGTGAACATCCACTCCTGTGTTTGCTAGGCCCCGGCATCATCTCACAAGAGACAGCTATATTTGGGTCCTTTCAGCAAAATCTTGCTAGTGTATGCAATGGTGTCAGCGTTTAGAAGCTGATTATGGGATGGATCCCTGGATACAGCAGTCTCTAAATGGCCCATCTTTTCATCACAGCTACGAACTTTGTCTCTGTAACTCCTTCCCTGGGTGTTTTGTTCCCAATTCTAAGAAGGGGCACAGTGTCCACACTTTGGTCTTCATTCTTCTTGAGTTTCATGCGTTTAGCAAATTGTATCTTATATCTTGGGTATCCTAAGTTTTGGGCTAATATCCACTTATCAGTGAATACATATTGTGTGAGTTCTTTTGTGATTGTGTTACTTCACTCAAGATGATGCCCTCCAGGTCCATCCATTTGGCTAGGAATTTCATAAATTCATTCTTTTTAATAGCTGAGTAGTACTCCATTGTGTAAATGTACCATAATTTCTGTATCCATTCCTCTGTTGAGGGACATCTGGGTTCTTTCCAGCTTCTGGCTATTATAAATAGGGCTGCTATGAACATAGTGGAGCATGTGTCCTTTTTACCGGTTGGGACATCTTCTGGATATATGCCCAGGAGAGGTATTGCTGGATCCTCCGGTAGTACTATGTCCAATTTTCTGAGGAACCGCCAGACTGATTTCCAGAGTGGTTGTACAAGCTTGCAATCCCACCAACAATGGAGGAGTGTTCCTCTTTCTCCACATCCTCGCCAGCATCTGCTGTCACCGGAATTTTTGATCTTAGCCATTCTGACTGGTGTGAGGTGGAATCTCAGGGTTGTTTTGATTTGCATTTCCCTGATGATTAAGGATGTTGAACATTTTTTCAGGTGCTTCTCTGCCATTCGGTATTCCTCAGGTGAGAATTCTTTGTTCAGTTCTGAGCCCCATTTTTTTAATGGGGTTATTTGACTTTCTGGAGTCCACCTTCTTGAGTTCTTTATATATATTGGATATTAGTCCCTTATCTGATTTAGAATAGGTGAAGATCCTTTCCCAATCTGTTGGTGGTTTTTTTGTCTTATTGATGGTGTCTTTTGCCTTGCAGAAGCTTTGCAGTTTCATGAGGTCCCACTTGTCAATTCTCGATCTTACAGCACAAGCCATTTCTGTTCTATTCAGGAATTTTTCTCCTGTGCCCATATCTTCAAGGCTTTTCCCCACTTTCTCCTCTATAAGTTTCAGTGTCTCTGGTTTTATGTGAAGTTCCTTGATCCACTTAGACTTGACCTTAGTACAAGGAGATAGGAATGGATCGATTCGCATTCTTCTACATGTTAACAACCAGTTGTGCCAGCACCATTTGTTGAAAATGCTGTCTTTCTTCCACTGGATGTTTTTAGCTCCCTTGTCGAAGATCAAGTGACCATAGGTGTGTGGGTTCATTTCTGGGTCTTCAATTCTATTCCATTGGTCTATTTGTCTGTCACTATACCAGTACCATGCAGTTTTTAATCACAATTGCTCTGTAGTAGAGCTTTAGGTCTGGCATGGTGATTCCACCAGAGGTTCTTTTATCCTTGAGAAGAGTTTTTGCTATCCTAGGTTTTTTGTTATTCCAGATGAATTTGCAGATTGCACTTTCTAATTCGTTGAAGAATTGATTTGGAATTTTGATGGGGATTGCATTGAATCTGTAGATTGCTTTTGGCAAGATAGCCATTTTTACAATGTTGATCCTGCCAATCCATGAGCATGGGAGATCTTTCCATCTTGTGAGATCTTCTATAATTTCTTTCTTCAGAGACTTGAAGTTTTTATTATACAGATCTTTCACTTCCTTAGTTAGAGTCACGCCAAGATATTTTATATTATTTGTGACTATTGAGAAGGGTGTTGTTTCCCTAATTTCTTTCTCAGCCTGTTTATTCTTTGTGTAGAGAAAGGCCATTGATTTGTTTGAGTTAATTTTATATCCAACTACTTCACCGAAGCTGTTTATCAGGCTTAGGAGTTCTCTGGTGGAATTTTTAGGGTCACTTATATATACTATCATATCATCTGCAAAAAGTGCTATTTTGACTTCATCTTTTCCAATTTGTATCCCTTTGATCTCCTTTTGTTGTCGAATTGCTCTGGCTAGGACTTCAAGTACTATGTTGAATAGGTATGGAGAAAGTGGACAGCCTTGTCTAGTCCCTGAGTTTAGAGAGATTGCTTCAAGCTTCTCACCATTTACTTTGATGTTGGCTACTGGTTTGCTGTAGATTGCTTTTATCATGTTTAGGTATGGGCCTTGAATTCCTGATCTTTCCAAGACTTTTATCATGAATGGGTGTTGGATCTTGTCAAATGCTTTTTCCGCATCTAACGAGATGACCATGTGGTTTTTGTCTTTGAGTTTGTTTATATACTGGATTACGTTGATGGATTTCCATATATTGAACCATCCCTGCATCCCTGGGATGAAACCTACTTGGTCAGGATGGATGATTGTTTTGATGTGTTCTTGGATTCGGTTAGCAAGAATTTTATTGAGGATTTTTGCATCAATATTCATCAGGGATATTGGTCTGAAGTTTTCTATCTTTGTTGGGTCTTTTTGTGGTTTACGTATCAGAGTAATTGTGGCTTCATAGAATAAGTTGGGTAGAGTACCTTCTGTTTCTATTTTGTGGAATAGTTTGTGAAGAACTGGGATTAGATCTTTTTTGAAGGTCTGATAGAACTCTGCACTAAACCCATCTGGTCCTGGGCTTTTTTTAGTTGGGAGACTATTAATGACTGCTTCTATTTCTTTGGGGGATATAGGGCTGTTTAGATCATTAACCTGATCTTGATTTAACTGTGGTACCTGGTATATGTCTAGAAACTTCTCTATTTCATCCAGGTTCTCCAGTTTTGATGAGTATAGCCTTTGGTAGAAGGATCTGATGGTGTTTTGGATGTCTTCAGGATCTGTTGTTATGTCTCCTTTTTCATTTCTGATTTTGTTAATTAGGATGCTTTCCCTGTGCCCTCTAGTGAGTCTGGCTAAGGGTTTATCTATATTGTTGATTTTCTCAAAGAACCAGCTCCTTGATTGGTTGATTCTTTGAATAATTCTTCTTGTTTCCACTTGGTTGATTTCGCCCCTGAGTTTGATTATTTCGTGCTGTCTACTCCTCTTGGGTGAATTTGCTTCCTTTTGTTTTAGTGCTTTTAGGTATGTTGTCAAGCTGCTAATGTGTGCTCTCTCTAGTTTCCTTTTGGAGGCACTCAGAGCTATGAGTTTTCCTCTTAGAAATGCTTTCATTGCGTCCCATAAGTTTGGGTATGTTGTGGCTTCATTTTCATTGAACTCTAAAAAGTCCTTAATTTCTTTCTTTATTCCTTTTTTGAGCAAGGTATCATTGAGAAGAGTGTTGTTCAGTTTCCACGTGAAGGTTGGCTTTCTATTATTTATTTTGTTATTGAAGATCAGCCTTAGTCCATAGTGATCTGATAGGATGCATGGGACAATTTCAATATTTTTGTGTCTGTTGAGGCCTGTTTTGTGACCAATTATGTGGTCAATTTTGGAGAAGGTACCATGAGGTACTGAGAAGAAGGTATATCCTTTTGTTTTAGGATAGAATGTTCTGTAGATATCTGCCAGATCCATTTGATTCATAACTTCTGTTAGTTTCACTGTGTCCCTGTTTAGTTTCTGTTTCCACCATCTGTCCATTGGTGAAAGTGGTGTGTTGAAGTCTCCCACTATTATTGTATGAGGTGCAATGTGTGCTTTGAGATTTACTAAAGTTTCTTTAATGAATGTGGCTGCCTTTGTATTTGGAGCATAGATATTCAGGATTGATAGTTCCTCTTGGAGGATTTTACCTTTGATGAGTATGAAGTGTCCCTCCCTGTCTTTTTTAATGACTTTGGGTTGGAAGTCAATCTTATCAGATATTAGAATGGCTACTCCAGCTTGTTTCTTCATACCATTTGCTTGGAAAATTGTTTTCCAGCCTTTCATTCTGAGGTAGTGTCTATCTTTTTCTCTGAGATGAGTTTCCTGTAAGCAGCAAAATGTTGGGTCTTGTTTGTGTAGCCAGTTTGTTAGTCTATGTCTTTTTATCGGGGAGTTGAGTCCATTGATATTAAGAGATATTAAGGAAAAGTAATTGTTGTTTCCTGTTATTTTTGTTGTTAAAGTTGGCATTCTGTTCTTGTGGCTGTCTTCTTTTAGGTTTGTTGAGGGATTACCTTCTTGTTGTTTCTAGGGCGTGGTTCCTGTCCTTGTATTGGTTTTGTTCTGTTATTATCCTTTGAAGGGCTGGATTCGTGGAGAGATAATGTGTGAATTTGGTTTTGTCGTGGAATACTTTGGTTTCTCCATCTATGTTAATTGAGAGTTTGGCTGGGTATAGTAGCCTGGGCTGGAATTTGTGTTCTTTTAGTGTCTGTATAACATCCGTCCAGGATCTTCTGGCTTTCATAGTCTCTGGTGAAAAATCTGGTGTAATTCTGATAGGCTTGCCTTTATATGTTACTTGGCCTTTTTCTCTTACTGCTTTTAGTATTCTATCTTTACTTAGAGCATTTGTTGTTCTGATTATTATGTGTTGGGAGGTATTTCTTTTCTGGTCCAGTCTATTTGGAGTTCTGTAGGCTTCTTGTATGTTCATGGGCATCTCTTTCTTTAGATTTGGGAAGTTTTCTTCTATAATTTTGTTGAAGATGTTTGCTGGTCCTTTGAGTTGAAAATCTTCATTCTCATCCACTCCTATTATCCGTAGGTTTGGTCTTCTCATTGTGTCCTGTATTTCTTGGATGTTTTGAGTTAGGATCTTTTTGCATTTTCCATTTTCCTTGATTGTTGTGCCGATGTTCTCTATGGAATCTTCTGCACCTGAGATTCTCTCTTCCATCTCTTGTATTCTGTTGCTGATGCTGGTATCTATGGTTCCAGATTTCTTTTCTAGGGTTTCTATCTCCAGTGTTGCCTCATTTTGGGTTTTCTTTATTGTGTCTACTTCCCTTTTTAGGTCTAGTATGGTTTTGTTCATTTCCATCATCTGTTTGGATGTGTTTTCCTGTTTTTCATTAAGGACTTCTACCTGTTTGATTAGGTTATCCTGTTTTTCTTTAAGGATTTGTAACTCTTTAGCAGTGTTCTCCTGCAATTCTTTAAGGGATTTTTGTGCTTCCTCTTTACTGTCTTCTACCTATTTACCAGTGTTCCTTTGTATTTCTTTAAGTGTGTTATTAAAGTCCTTCTTGAAGTCCTCTACCATCATCATGAGATATGCTTTTAGATCAGTGTCTAGCTTTTCCGGTGTGTTGGGGTGCCCTGGACTGGGCGAAGTGGGAGTGCTGGGTTCTGATGATGGTGAGTGGTCTTGGTTTCTGTTAGTATGATTATTATGTTTACCTTTCGCCATCTGGTAATCTCTGTGGTTAGTGTTTGTCGTTGTCACTGTTTAAAGATTGGAGCAGAAGCTGTGTTCCACTCACCAGAAGTCTCAAAATCCTGTGGCGGGAGTCGTGGGTAGCTGGCGGTAAGCCGGAAGAGGCCTGTGGTCCTACTCAGGCCGGTTTTCTGCTTCCCTAACTAAAGCAGTCTCATGTCCCGCGCGCAATTGGATTGGAGCAGAAGCTGTGTTCCACTCACCAGAATTCTTAAGATCCTGTGGCGGGTGTTGTGGGTAGCTGGCGAGTGTCAGCCGACCCTGCGCCCTAGCTACCCGGTGCTTTTCTGACCGGAAGAGGCTTGTGGCCCTTCGTAGGCCGGATTTCTGCCTCCCCAACCAAAGCAGTCTCAGGTCCCGCGTGATTGGACTGGAGCAGAAGCTGTGTTCCACTCACCAGCAGTCTCAAAATCCTGTGGCAGGGGTCGTGGGTAGCTGGCGGGTGTCAGCCGACCCTGTGCTCTAGCTACCCCGGTGCTGGTCCGGCCGGATGAGGCCTGTGTCGAGGGTATCATTCTGAGTTAGGTAACCCAATCACAAAAGAACTCACATGATATGTACTCACTGATAAGTGGATATTAGCCCAGAAACTTAGAATACTCAAGAATACAAGAAACAATTTGTAAAACACATGAAACTCAAGAATATTCTCTATTGTTTACTCTAGGCAATATCTTTCTCTGGGATATTTTAGGTCAGTTGGAAGTGTCTTTTTAAATTCTTCCCAATCCTACATATGATTCAAAGGTTTTGGTAATCTCTTGATTAACCCCTATCAATAGCTGCCTGTTCTTCAACAGAAGTAGTTTTCAATTTCAGGAGTTCTCTGTTATCCTTTACAGCATTCCAAAAATGAACTCACATACCTATGGTCACTTGATCTTTGACAAAGGAGCTAAAATCACCCAGTGGAAAGAAGACAGCATCTTCAACAAATGGTGCTGGCTCAACAGGCAGTTAGCATGTAGAAGAATGCAAATTGATCCATTTTTATCTCCTTGTAGATGCTCAAGTCTAAGTGGATTAAAGAACTCCACATAAAACAAAGACACTGAAACTTATAGAGGAGAAAGTGGGAAAGAGCCTCGAAGGTATGTGCACAGGGGAAACATTCCTGAACAGAACACTAATGGCTTGTGCTGTAAGATCAAGAATCGACAAATGGGACCTCATAAAATTGCAAATCTTCTGTAAGGCAAAGGACACTGTCAATAAGACCAAAAGGCAACCAACAGATTGGGAAAAGATCTTTACCAATCCTAAATCCAATAGGGGGCTAATATCCAATATATATAAAACTCCTGTAATAAGGCTTAACCCTGGACATGCCAGTAGGGGTGGAACAAATTCCCACCTTCTCTTTGGATTGTTGCTTACTCAGTGCTGGTAACTGGTTTAGACCAGATGACATTGATGCCCTGGTCTAACTGTAAGCACTGTTTTGAAAATGGCTCCCCAGAAGACATGGATATACAGTTCTGAATCTTCTGAGTTGATTTAATAAGCAGCTACTGCTGCCAAGTGATTCATATGAGTTTGCATTGAAAGTCCTTTCATGGCTTGTATTTTAAGATGATAGGTTATCAGGTTAAAGATAACTTGCCCCTAGACAGATGCTACACAACCTGGTAGCTTGTAAGCATCTTCTAGGATTCACAGAGCTAGCCTGCTTACTAATATCACCAATGACAAGGATTGTAGGGGAAGAATGGCAGTGGAGGCAATTCTTAATAAGATCAGGAGCTCTGATGTGCAACTGGCGTTAGTAATTATTTTCCCTATCTTACAGATTTTACATCTCCTAGAAGTGTTATCTGGGTCATACTGGAGTTTATGTTTCCATTTCTGTCTATGGCCCTCTCAGAAGAACCATTCACATAATTTTAAAAACTTATTATTTCAGGTTACCTTGATCTGGCCTAAAAGCTGTGCCAAGTACCAGCCAAATAAGCACATGCAATTTGACAAAAATAGTGTTTACAAGCACATGAAGACTCATAGCTTCCTTACTGTGATCTTGAAATGTCACCTATCTACTTTGTGTGTTTTCATTTGCCAGCTGAGACTCTGTGTGCTGACATCTCCTCACATCTATGTAGGGATTCTTGATATGATTGCATGAAAGCCAATAAGGGAGCAGACACATTGCATATTGTCCAGTGTCATAGCAAATATTCAGATATAAAATCAGTACAGATTCTTCCAAGAAAAAAATTAAAAAATGTTAAAGAATGAATATATTCCGTTTTCATTCTCCTTGAAGAAAAGACTTTGGGCATTTTGTCTACATTTTTTAGGCATCTCCACTTTTCTGTGCTTTGGATTGTGTTTTTTATGCTATTTCCAAGCATTCTTCCTTTGTAACTTCTGTGTTTGTTTGGGTTCTCTAGAGTCACAGAACTTACAGAATTTCTCTCTATATTGAGGAAATTTATTGTGGTGACTTATATTCTGTAGTCCAACTACCCCAACTATGGTCAGCTGTGAATAGAAAGTCCAAGGATCTAGTAGTTGCTCCATCCCACAAGGCTAGTAGATTCTAATAGATGTGCTGGCAAGTAAATACAATCAGGCAAAAAAGAGTGAATCTTCTTTCTTCCAATGTCCTTATGTAGGTCTCTAGCAGAAGTTGTGGCACAGATTAAAGATGTTTTGTCTCAGGCTGACCTTGAACTCTGAGATCTCCTTGTCTTACTTAGTCTCTTGGGATTCATAGACACTGTGCCTCAAGATCTCCATGCCAAGATCCAGAATCAGAATCTTGTGTCTTCCAACCTCAAGATCAGGATCACAGGTGAGCCTTCTAATTCTGGATTGTGGTTCATTTCAGATATAGTCAAGTTGACAACCAAGAATAGCCATTACTGTTCCCTCTACATATTTATTCCCATTTTTATTTGTAATAAGCTCACATTTTCTCAGTATAAAACCATAGTCTTGAGCCAGCATTCCATCAAGTCACTGATCTTTTTTTTTCTTTGTGTTTAGTTAGCATGCATTCTCTTTTAAGTGATAAAGAACCCAAACTTGCTTATACAAAATCGCGTAATCCAAATGTAGAAAGACACCACACTAGGCTTCTCTTGTTTTCTGAGTTCTGTATTCTTAGCAGTACTTTTACTCTCATTTGTGTGTCTGTTTAGGGATGGCCAGGATTTATTTTATTGTATTTATTTTTAAAATTTTATTCTTCTCCCCATATAATACGTTCCAAAGGCAGCTTCCCCTACCTCCACCCCTTTGAGTCCCCTCCTCCCCTAGATCCACCCGCCATCACCCAAAAAAGAGCAGGCTTCCCAGGGACATCAAAAGGGCACAACAAGATGCAATAAGGCTAGCAAAACCCCTCACATTAAGGGTGGGGGACATAACCCAATAAGATGAAAAGGATTCCAAGAACAGGCAAAAGTGTCAGACAGTCCCACTCTCACCGTCAGGAGTCCCCCCAAAACAACAAGCCAGCAACAGTAAAGTATATGAAGATGACCTAGTGTAGAGCCATGCAGGCTCTGTGGTTGCTGCTTCAGTCTCTTTGAGTCCCTATGCAGCCTGCTACTGGCCATGCTCTCCTGGCGTCCTGAGTCCCTGTTGACCCCTTATTTCTTTCTTCACCTCTTCTGCGCAGTTACTGGAGCACCTAGGAAAGAGATATGACTGAGACCTCCGAGCTGGGCTCCTCTTCACCTAATCTTTGGCCATGAAACTTTCTTTTCTCTTAATGAGCACAAATTGAAACCATTTTACACAAATGTCTAAAAGTTAATTTTTATTGTCCGAATTTGCTACAATTTATAAAAGTTTACTATAGATTTTGCTCTGATAACTGAGGTCTTGAGGTGTGATCTGTACAAGGTGTAACATGCAGATATTAGCTGAATCCCTTGACAAATCTTTCAGGGTGACTTTGCACATCCCCTTTAGGGAGTCTACAAACAAACAGCATTTACAATGACAACTTGAGAATCCACCAGAGTGAAAATGCAGAAGATGGCTGAAAGAGTCAAGACTGTCTAGTGTTACATAGTGACAATTCTCATGGAGACCCAGATCTTAGACACCAAAGCTAAATGTTCCTGTACATTTACCACAGCCAGTGTGCTAGCTGTTAAACATTCTATGAGCCTTATTTTTTTCTTAGTTTAACTGCTATGGAGCAATGTTTTCTCTACAATTAATGTAGAACTAAACAGTGTACTTACTGTTAATACTGTGTACTTATATAAAATAACAGTAAGCACACTACCCAGACTATTAGATCCAGGCTTCTCTTGATTTGTGGATCCTATATTCTTAGCACTAATTTGAGTTTTGTGTGTGTTTAGAGATGACTAGAGTTTCTTTTTTGTTAATGAGCACAGATGGAGAAATATTAGCAGAGTAGAATAGAAGCAACTTTTGTGTGTTTTGGAGTTTGAGATTAAAGCAACACTAAATAGTCACTCCCCCCCCCCACCTCTGTCTCTGTCTGTCTCTCTGTGTCTTTGACTTAGAGAGGGAGTGGGATAACATCAGGGAAGTTGGAGTCAATGACAGTAGGGGTAGAACTGATATAAATATTGTATTTCATGTATGACATTCCAAAATAAGCAACAACAACAACAATATCAACAACAGTCCTGAAAGTCAAGGAAATGGCTAGAGTTGGGATGCATGTGACTGATCTCACCCAGATGTCAGATTCATAGCTGTTCATTTGCTGACAGAGACTGGAATGTTTTAGAGACCTGCTCTCACTATGACTTCTATCTCCATATGCAGAGCTGTAGTACATTTTGGAAAGCTCAGGCACAGAAATGGGATAAGAGCTATAAGAGAGAGATGGAGAACAGGACTGCAAATCTTCCTTGTTACTTTAGGTTTAATGCTCTGGAATATCAGTTTTATTTTGTTGATTATTCTATTTTGTTTGAGACAGGCTATCTATGTAGCCCAGGATAGCCTTCAACTCCTCCCTTTTTCCTACAGGTAATGTTCAGAATATATTTCCTCCATTACCAAGGATGAAACCCAGGAACATACATATCCCAGGTAAGCACTTTACCACTGAATTCCACCTTTCAGCCCCATTTCTTTATGACTGAAGTTTGACAAGTGTGTTTGTGCTTGAAATTACATGGCCAACATGATCTCGGATGGCATAGATACATTCTTTCCTACTTTTGAGTCAATGCAAAGGCTCTATAGTATTACTGGCATTTTGTCTATGTCATCTTTATCTGACTGAACTTCTATTTGCCCATAGGACTATGAGACTTGAGCCATGCTTTAAAGGACACCACAGAAAGCCTATATCTTGGTGTCTCTTGTCCCACTTTTCTACTAACCTGAAAGAGAATTTTGTTCTCTCTTTTCTCACTGTACATACCTGTTGCCTGGCCTAATATCTGGTTCAGAACCCTTCATATTTCTGCTGAGATCATTGCTGTTATCCACAGCTGCTGATGGCTAATAGACAATTATCTACTTCTTATGGAAAGCTAGACTCTCTAGTAGTCACTAGCCTTGGGACCACTGAGCTCATAATAAGTGTCAGCACTCTATCAAAGGTCCCAGGAAGAGGCTTACCCAGAACTCCATAGTCATTGTGCCATCTAATGAAGGCACTGAGACAACTGTGGGCATCCTCAGAGCTTTGCTTGTAAGTGGTTTTAGCAGATGTCATTCTATTGGTTCAGAAAGGTTGGTCTAAGCTTCAAAACCCAAGGTTATCTACCACTTTCCTTATATCTATGGGTTTTTTGTTTGCTTGTTTTTGGATTTTTTTTTTCTTGTTTTTTAGAGACAGGGTTTCTCTGGAGCCCTGGCTGTCCTGGAACTCACTTTGTAGACCAGGCTGGCCTCAAACTCAGAAATTTGCCTGCCTCTTCCTCACAAGTGCTGGGATTAAAGGTGTGTGCCACCATGCCCGGCTCTATGTTTTTTTGTATTAAAATTTATTCATGCATTAATTCATTCATAAGTAAATTCACAGTACTGACTGAACTTTAACCCATTCTGGGTCTATTCTAGGCATTGACAGTCAATCAGTCAATACTGAAGGAAACACAGGTATTGATTGGGCTGTTTGTTTCTGAAAGTAGAAAATATCTATATACCTTGAAGTGTGGAACAGCAGGAAAATATTTGTGGAGCTACACCATATTTCCCAATGTGGGAGGATAATGTAGGCATCACATGACATGAAGAGGAGACTTCACAAAGCTCTATGAAAAGGAACAGGGAGAATTGGGTACCACACTGCAAGCTTGTGTCAAGTGCAATGGCCCTGAGGTAGAAACTCACTAGATGCATTATGTTTAATAAACAAAACAGAAACAGGTGAAGTAATGTTATTGAGTAGGTGGCAACAATACAGACTTCTGAATCACAATTGGCATTCCATGTGGGCTGAGATAGCTCTGTCTCCATTTTTTCCAAGGAAAGAAAGATAACAGTATCACTCTAGCTTCATTCAACCAACTCTTTAGTAAAACACGAAGAAGATTAGACAAAAGGAGAAATGGGAGTTAGAGATTTCTCTATTAGGATGTATGGTAATAGGAAACCAGACATGGTGTTGTGAAGAACTGCCATTTCAAGCTGAGGAACAAAGAGTTCATGACTCAGATGAGTGGACCTTGATACAAGATTTTACTCTCTGAGATCCATTCAACATGTGTATGCATCTTTTTTATTCTACAGCTCTTATATCAAGCATGTCTTATTGGAAGAGGCCACAGACACTGATACAATGTCCTACAGTACAAATGACAGCCTTCACAACAGTGAACTAGCCCAGGCACCAGTAGTAGGTTGTCTAGAAGACATTACCATACAAAATATGGAAAAAAGCAGGTGTGACTATAGGAGATACCAGGATTTCAGAGATGGTAAGACAGGAAGGATCTGCTACAAGTTAACTGGAGGTACAGTGAGGCAGCTGGTACACAATGCTAGACTCCAGGTTGACATTAAACTTGGACCTCCTTATTGAAGAGACACCATTGAATACAATCTAATTTCTAGGCAGGTAAGATTAGTGAGGGAGAAATGACACAACATGGAATCTCTGTCCCACTGGGTCAGCTAAAAGGAGAAGAAAACAGAAGAAGCACAGGTGAATTCTGGGACACTCAGAAAGGTGTTCCAGGCCAGAGATAACAAAAGCAATTAGAAAAAAGGAGCGGGGCTGAGAGCATTTGCAGTGGACTTTGAAAGTAGGATCTGATGAAAGAGAAAATTACTGCCATGAAGGTTGAACAGATGCTTGCTGACCAGGTGAACAGCAATGTCATTCCTTATAGTGTGAAATATTAAAAAAGCACCCATGCCCCACCTAGCTGCCCTACCTTTCTCTCTGGAACCCAGCTGAGTCACTGCAGGAAGAGAAACACCATACAAACTTAGTTTAGAATGAACAGGTAACACAATCACTGGGCGCAGCCACTAGCTTCCTAATTTGTAAGCTATTTTAAGTTACAAATCTTCCAGTAGCAGATCCTAGCAGATCTGCCATCTGAACTGGGGGCCTACACTACCTACATTTTGTCTCCATCATCTCCATTCACCAGTCAAGTCTCCTCTCCTCTCCCACCATTGCTTTCTGACATGAAAGTCCTGCCTGCTCACACAGTGATTGGGTTCTTGAAGTCTTTATTCATTAGGGGAAGGTGCACCTAATGAAGTCACCTGAATAAGTGAGTCACTCCTCATCCCAGGCAACCCCTCTTGGGGAAGCAGAATTAACATCAAAATACAAACAGTACCAGGGCTATCTGCTACAATTCCTGGTTAAGTGTCCCAGAGTCTGCTAGAGAAGAGGAGACTGCTTCTGCCAGGCTAGATAAGAGCCCACCTGTGTAGAGGTTTCTGGTAGTCAGCTAGAAATATAGATCTGACAAGGAAAGATATGTCAGAAAGTTATCAGCAACCATGTTTGTGACGAGCAGGGTAGTTATGAAACCCTGGGGACCACTAGCATTGATATTTTCAAAGACAAATTAAGTAGCAAGTACCATTAACTATCTTATATTGGAAAGAATGAAAGAAAATAATGTAAAAAGTGGGGTGTCCTGATGTGTATGGAAATGCAGAGCTTAACTGACAGGAGGAAGGAGTCATGACAGAAAGACATGATGCAAAAGGAGCTGGATGGAGAAACATTTAGATAGCCTTAGTGTGAAGTTGCCAGATGGTCAGTTTTCTTAGCTGTATGGTCATTTCCCTTCACATGCTCCCTGGATGTTTCTATAACTGAAGCTAACATATGTTAGCTTATATGTTATGAAATGTTGGACAGTGTTGGATTAGTAGGTTGAATAGCTTCTCACTAATAAATTAAACACAACAAAATTTGGTTTCTTGGTGAACCTGGGAGACAGTTCAAGCCTGTCCTTTCTTACACCCTGATGCCCTTTCTATCCTACAGGTGGTGCTGTTAACCCACAGTATGGTTCCAAGGAGCAAGCCCAGGACTTGGGGTCAATACAAACTCATTGGGAGAATTCAGAGAGCAGAGTATAGTGAAAGGAACTAGATAACTATATTTTGGCAACTTATTTTGTCAAAGAGCAAGATTGCATTCATAGTAAATTTTATGGTAAAGAAATACCTACATTTCTTTTTTTTTAATTAGGTATTTTCTTCATTTACATTTTTAATGCTATCCCAAAAGTCCCCTATACCCTCACCAATACCTACATTTCTAACAACATTTTTTTGGTCTTTGATGTGTTAATTTTGACTAGTATTAGGCTGGTCTTTATAGAAGGATACTGATTTCCTGAATCTTAAAAGGTTTCTATTTACAACATACTTCTAAATAGATGATGAAGATGATGATGAAGAGCTATGTTACATACATTTTCAAAATACAAATTCAATACATTTTCGAAACTCATATTCTAATGACATTAACCTTTAAAATAAGTGCCAAGCCACTGATCCAGTGGTCTGTACCATCCCAGCTAGCTTAGGAAAAAAAAAATCTAAGCTCTATAATCTGCCTTTCTGAAAAGATAAGGATATATATATATATATATATATATATATATATATATATATATAATCACAATGATTATGCCATTGAATCCATGGCTGGTGAGACAGAATGCAGAATTGATTTCATAGACATCTCCTGTATTTTCTTACTGTGAAGAAATTGATAAATGGAGAGAATGTTAAAAGCTGCCTTTGTTGTAAATAACATGTTTTAGGAGCTAAGAACTGGTTTATTTTAGAGATGTGCTTTTGAGTTCTTTTAGGAAGAAATACAGTCCACCAGACTGCATTTCAACAGGCAGGCGCAGGCTCAGTACTCGCAGCTCTGTCTGGCTTGGTTCAGAGTGCTTGTGTTTCTGCTCTCAACTTGCTGTTAGATGGACAGAGTTTCGCATTGTAGTACTGGGGTGGAAACCTCCCAACAGCACTTTCCTATAAAGTTTTCTCTATTATAGAAAGAAATAGAATAAAATTTGATGATTATTTGGGTGGAAAATTAGGCACAAACAAAAAGTAAAAACAGCATTTTCACTCATCTATCAAATTGACCAATCAGTTTGATCAGATAGATGAAAAGCTACCTTCGAAGCTAAGAATTCACAATGAAAACTAATTGGAGTCATCTTTTTGAATTTATGGTACAACCAGGAGCAAACCATCCAATGTATTTATGTGCTAGCCTTGATTCCATGTTGACTTCATGTTGGAAATTGTCACAATCAATAAAAAAAAAACCTCTAAAATTCAATACATTTTCAAAACTCATATTCTAATGACATTAACCTTTAAAAGAAGAGCCAAGCCATTGATCCAGTGGTCTGTACCATCCCAGCTAGCTTAGGAAAAAAAAAATCTAAGCTCTATAATCTGCCTTTCTGAAAAGACAAGGATTTTTACTGCTTTAATAATACATAGTATTTTTTCATGCATATTACATGCCTTGCTTTTATCAGCTTATATTACAAGAAAATACTGCATTTCAGAAGAGCAAAATAAAGTTCATTGTAAGGGAGAGTCTTTTCTAAACTGTAATAATATGGTTATATGAAACACAAGGTCGCACATAAACTGCTGAGTTCCAGTTATGACCAGAAGTTATGAGAACTGAGAGGACACACCCATGTCAGCAACAGCTTGTCTTGGTGGAGTCACACATTTACATACACTGCATGGCAGCCAATGTCTATGCTACGTTAAGCATTGAAAATGTACTATGCTTTTGGGCTTATGGACTTCAGATATGAAGCTTACCTGTTTTCCCTCATTGTTCTCTCTAAGCAATCTTATTGTTTCCTTTTTCAGCAACATTTCTATCTCTCAGACAACAGGGGATTGTTTTATGTTCTTCAATGAGTTGAAAATAAAACATATTTCTCTAATCAACCTTGGGCTAATTAAATGTTTGTGGTTGCTCAAGTTTTCCTCTTGGCCTGACAGGCCTCATTTTACAGAATGGTGGAAGTAGAGCCAACCATCTTAACATCCACTTGGAGACATTTGACCACTGAAATAAATGTGAAAAACATGGCAACTGAGATTCCTGGATGTCAGCTTCCATTTTTATGTATGTGCTTAATGGAGCTTCAATGGGCTTTGGAGTTCATGTAGCTTAACTTTTCCATTAAATTTTGTCTGGGGTTAATACAACTATTTTTATCTATCAAAAGTTACTAACTAACTAAGTTTCTCAAAATCATAAGACAAACAGAACAAAGTTAGTGCCCAGGTTTTTAGATGACAAGTGACTTGGCTGTACAGGCAGCATCTTCAGGTTGTAAAAGCTATTAGTCACCAATATCAAAACCACCCAGAAAAAAAGAAAAGGTCAAACAGTGAAAGTATATACCACCACTATCTGTCACTCGTAGCAATAGTTTGAAATGGATTTCTTACATAAACCTTAAGAGTCCTTAGTCCTTGTAAAAATTCTCGTGACCATATTATAGAGCTATGCTTCATTTGTGCTGTATTTCTCCTACAGAGCAGAATGCCTTTCTTAAAGACACATTTTAACACCATCAGTGAAGCAGTGTTTCCTTATAATGAAACTAACGCATATGGAAGGTTGTAGAACATTCCATCTCTGGATAAGGGAAACAAACCAGATAAAGTGCCTCCATTTCTAATGAAAAAAAACACCAGTAATTTAAGCAAAAAGATTCCTCTACTCTATTCTACATAAAGTCCTCTCTTCTCCCTACCCATCCCTTCCCTGTTTAGCACTTCACTCACTGTCCATCCTTTTCTGTTCATTTTCTTCTCCTTAATGGAGAGTACAAGGACCATTTTTGCTTTTCTTCCTTCTCACCTGCATAGGCTTCTTTTCAAAGGGAGAAGAATCAAACTTTTTCAACACTGATATATATTCTTAAAGTTTAAATCTATTCCTTATTCCAAATTTTCTTGTTTTATTTTTAAAGTTTCTTACTGAAATCTTAAGAATCCTCTTTAATTCCTTATCTCTTTTATCTTTTCTGTCTTTATTTCCTTACTTCCTTCAATTTTGTCTTCTACCATATTCCCCTTCATAAAGAACACCTATAGCTACCTGCTGCTGAAGCTTTTTTGCCACCCCAGCTCCTCTATATAGTTAATTCTTTATCTCTGTCAGATTCACCCTTAGCCACTATTTTTTTCTCATAATTATACAGTTATTCCATGTCATATAATGAGCAGGCTTCATCCTCAGGACACTAACCACTCATGGATCATCTTTCATACTTGCAGAAATTTACTGAAGTTGGTTAGATTGATTCTAAGATACATGCCATTTTCTTACCACTAGCCTCCTCATGTCACCATCTCTAACAGTATTTTTTTTTTTAACACGCACAAACCTGTGTATTTCTGTAGTAGTAAGTTTCTGTATGGAATTCCTTTTTAAATTTTTTATTAGATATTTTCTTAATTTATATTTCAAATGTTATTCCCGAAAGTCCCCTATACCCGCCACCCCATC
Organism: Mus caroli; assembly: GCF_978045245.1. Lineage (NCBI taxonomy): Eukaryota > Metazoa > Chordata > Mammalia > Rodentia > Muridae > Mus > Mus caroli. The sequence continues at coordinate 4,624,779 of NW_028227256.1, forward strand.
CTGCTCCCCGACCCACCCACTCCCACTTCCTAGCCCTGGCATTCTCCTGTACTGGGGTTTATAATCTTTGCAAGAACAAGGGCCTCTCCTCCTAAGGATTGCCGAATAGGCCATCGTCATCCCTCCTTAGAATGGGGAACAAAATATCCATAGAAGGAGTTACAAAGTTTGGAGCTGAGATGAAAGGAAGGACCACCCAGAGATGGCCCCACCCAGGGATCCACACCATAATCAGCCACCAAACACAGACACTATTGCATATGCCAGCAAGATTTTGCTGACAGGACCCTGATATAGCAGTCTCTTGTGAGGCTATGCCAGTGCCTGGCAAATACAGAGGTGAATGCTCAGTCATCTATTGGATGGAACACAAGGTCCCCAGTGGAGAAGCTGGAGAAAGTACCCATGAAGATGAGGGGTCTGCAACCCTATAGGAAGAACAGCAATATGAACTAACCAGTACCCCCTGAGCTCGTGTCTCTAGCTTCATATCTAACAGTATTTTTAAAGATGCAATGAAGATAATAGTGTCTGGATGGCCTGTGCTTCAGTCTCTGCTCCATTCTTTGTCCCTGTAATTTCTTTAGACAGGAGGAATTTTGGGTTAAAATTTTTGAGATGATGGGTGGCCCCATCCTTCATCCAGAGACCTAATCACTGGATATGTTCTCTATAGGTTCTTTCTCCTTTTGTTAGGTACTTCAGCTAATGTCATCCCTGTTGGGTCCTGGGAGCCTCTTGTTTTCCTGGAATCTGGGACTTTCTGGTTGCTAATCCCATTTCCCCATCCCCCACTGCTACACAACTCTGTTCAATTTCCTGACCCTTTGTACATCTTCCCCCATCTCCTTCTACACCTGATTCTGTCTTCCCTTTCCCTTCTTCCTTTTCTATCCCTCCCAAGTTCCTCCCTTCCTCTACCTCCCTTGATTATTTAGTTCCCCCTTCTAAGAAGCACTGAAGCATCCACATTTTGGTCTTCTTTCTTCTTGAGCTTCATATGGTCTGTGAGTTGTATCGTGGGTATTATGAGTTTTTTCCTAATATCCACTTAGCATGCCAAAGAAGCTGATATTAAAACCACAAGTAGAAACTCCAGCAGAATAGAAGAATACTGGGATGCAAGCAGAGTCTTCAAAAGATGTAGTAGAGGTGTGGCTTTGATATTTTATGAAGATAAACTGAGAAGCTAAGTAAAACAATCTGTTAGAATCACCATTAATTAAAATCCTGGTTGTGGATGGTTTTTGTTTGTTTGCTTGATTGTTTTTAAATTTTACACAGATCTGTAAAGAAGGAAATTGAGAACAAAAACTACATTTTGCCTTTATGTGTTAGTTTAGATGGTCTACAAACATAGCCTTTAATATGCCCTTGATTGGAGACAGTTCCTCATAAAGCAAACACTGAAGTTATAGTGTACTAGACAGCAGTTAATCTCAGATGTTCTTCTGAAGCCATGTGAAGCTTGTCACCAGGAAGAAAAAATAACAAATTCTTGTAATTTGTTCTGATAGAAATTGTTCCTTGATAAAACATATAAGAAACAATTATACATGTAATAGCATTATTGCTTGTTTTTGTTATACCATACAAAGCTTGTGTTATGAATTTTATTTCTTCCCATTGTTTTAAAACACATCTGCTTTAGGAAAGGATTAGACTAACCACTACATACCAAGAACAGGCGATAGTCAGTTCTAACTCAGAGATATAGCAATAAATTTTGTTTTCAATTCCTTGAACTCTCTGAGGTTTATTGTAAATATTTAACTTACTGCTTTTAGATATTTTTGCACAGAATTAAAACACATTAAATTCTGTCTAGCTGTGTATTCTTCAGAAAGTTCTCTAATGTATTTTAGGAAATTGAGATGTGTTATAAACTCAGTTTTTAATTTTATAAACAAGAGTTTTTCCTCCATAAGATTATACAACAATTATCTATGGAATTTCAGAAAGGTAACAATGACTACCTCACCCAAAATCATCAAATTGCATTCTCTCTTAATGGGTGCCTGACTTCTACAGTAAAATAAGCAAATATGTTCATCACTGAAAAGAATTAGTAATAAAACTTCATACCTGTGATGAATTGAATATGCTTGGTCCAGGGAGTGGCATCATTAAGAAGTGTGGCCTTGTTGGAGGAAGTGTGTCACTGTGGGGATGGGCTTTGAGACCCTCCTCCTAGCTGCCTGGAAGACATTCTTCGAGTGTCCTTTAAATCAAGATGTAGAACTTTCAGAATCTCCCACACTGTTCCCTCCTGGAGGCCTTCACACTCTTGCCTTGATGATAATGGATGGAACCTGTCTGAAACTGTAAGACATCCCAATTAAATATTGCTCTTTATAAGAGTAGCCTTGGTCATGATGTCTGGTCACAGCAGTAAAACCATAACTAAGACAATACCAAATTGAAATAAATAAGTATTCTTATTCACCTTTTTTGTTTTTTTTAAAAATATTTGTCTTCAAATAAAATAGAAGCAGAGTGGCTTAGCCAAAAAAGAAGCTGGATCATTGATACACTGCCATCTGTGATTAGTGATAAAGAAGTGATAGCACCATATTTCACGGCATTGGCAGTGTTTAATTCTTTGCTTTGTGATGCTTTTGGTGTTGAAAGGGCCTTAAGGGTTTTTTAACTCTTCTAGGACACTGAGCATATATTTAATTCACAGTTTTACAGCTTTATAAATCCCTAGTGTCAGGAAACAGTTAAATATCTCTGGCAAACTTTATTGCCAATGAATGAATCACAATGCAGCCAGTGTCCAGAGTAAAATAATTGCATAACTTGAGGCAGGTTATGTAATTTCCTCCTATTTCATCTTATTTTGGCAAATGAGAATAATAAGGGACTCTCCCAAGAATGCTAATATTTTAAACTAATTTTATCCAGCAATATTCCGGGGATAGAATGTCAATTTTAAGTACAATGAAGAGGCATAGAAAATTCTAATTATTCATCATAGTGGATTTTCTTTCAATCCTTTTGTCTGTTTGATGAAAAAATATAAATGAAAATATGTTCTTAGAAAGACTATAAATTATGTCTGTCAAACTAAGATTGTCACAATGTTCTGACTTAAATACCAGCTTACCAATAGTGGGGGCAAGAGAAAAATTTTACTTGTTTTAGAATTGACTTGAATTTATATTTTTAATCAAAACTAGTTATACTGTATTTTCCCATGACAGGTCTGATTTATGTCTCACATACTTTGTGTAACTCGAGTAGAAAAAATAAAACATGTTTCTTTGATTTAAATTATCCTTTCCATTATTCATCTTAGGAAAGTCTTTATACATGTAAAACATGCTTTTTAAAAATTGTATAATTTAATTTAAAAATAAGCTTTAATATATCTTGTCACAATCAGTAGCATAAAAAAATCCTGCCAAATCTGGGGCTATTTCTATTTCTTTGCTTTACTGTTAGAAGATGTCTTATAACCAGTTATGATTTGGAATTACAGCTTCCCATCCCAATGGTTTAAGTCACTTATAGGGTTTTATAGAATTATTATGTGTCTTTATTCTTTAAACTGGGTGAAAGCTTTAAATTTTATAAAATCTGTACAAAGAAGAAAAATAAATAGGATGATAATAATTACTATGCTAGGCAACATGGTGTATGCATGGAATCCTAACATTTAGGAAACTGGAGCAGAAGCAGTGCTGTGAGTTTGAAACCAACCTGGTATATAGAATTAGTTTCAGGATAGTCTGGTCTAAAGTGTGAGACACTGTCTCAAAAAGTTAATAACAAAAACTAAAGCTAAATAAGCATACAAACAAACAAAAACCAAAATAAAAATACAACAAAATGATGACAATTATGAAATGCCCTTCTGTATTTTGTGAATGTATAAGAACAACACTTAATCATCTTCCTCAAACTTCCATATGTGATATAAATATTGATATGTGATATAAGTAAATATATGCTAACTGATAAAAAATGGAGCAGAATGTAACGGCTTTATCTGGGGTCAGGGAAGAGATGTCTTAAATAGAATTGAATCTTTGTCTAGTGAATATATCGATGAGGTGTGCAGAAGACATTAGATAACAATAATCATCACAGAGCAGAGGCTGCTGTGATGAGCTGCAGAATCTACTGGCCTTTAGTCATAGTGAGGAATTGAGCAAACAGATACTGCAGATACTGTGAAGCTACTTCTGTTGTCATTTTACTGGAGCTGTTCATACTGTCAGAGAGAGAGAAAGAGAGAGAGAGAGAGAGAGAGAGAGAGAGAGAGAGAGAGAGAGAGGGAGGGAGGGAGGGAGGGAGGGAGGGAGGGAGGGAGGGAGGAAGGGAGGGAGGGAGGGAGGGAGAGAGAGAGAGAGAGAGAGAGAGAGAGAGAGAGAGAGAGAGAGAGAGAGAGAGAGAGAGAGAGAGAGAGAAAACACCTAATCCTCACTTGCTTCACTTGGGATTCAAGTTCTTCTTCCTCCTGTCTCCTTCACGTGTTGCCGTGGTGACAGGGTATGTTAGAGATTTTAGGATCACTGGAGGCAGGACTCCATGATGCAACTCTTCTGAGTGTGGCATCCAGGCCACACTGGGACCTTTCTAAGGGATACAGCTACTTTTGTGTTACCAATACTTCTGTAAGTATCCCATTCACCTGTATTCCTGTAAGGAATCCTATTGTGGGAAATATTAAAAAGGACCATCAACCTCCTTGCACTATTGCTGGCAACTCTCTGTCCCTGTGATTGTCTAGCCGCCTGTCTCTAGCTAGCTCCTGCATTGACCAGTCACAGTATTCCCAGCTCCTGTTTGCTTGCCTCTGGAGCCACAGAGGACCATCTCAGCCATAAACCCCTTGTGGTCGGTGGCCCTGCATTCCAGTAAGCCAGTAAAACAGAACTCTAGAAGCTTATAGTTAAACACTCAGATTTATGTATCAATGAATTCTAAATTCACAAGATGCCCACACAATAAATTCAGAGCCAATTGATAATGATAAAAGCTGCCCACCTAGATTAGACAAGTCATCCAATTATTCTATCCCTATGTGATATTCATAACTACCTGTGGTTATTTGAGCAGGATCTTCCTGTCTGTCCTCCATCTAGCTTCCCTCCCCGCTCTCTCTCCTCCATCCCCATCTCTGCAACTCTTTGCTCTGCCTCCCTTTCCTTCACAATCACAGGCCTCCTGCTGCACTAATATTTAAACTAATTGGACAGGGAAAATTCTGCCACAGAATCCCAATGAACTTGTTTTTTTTTTTTTTTTTTTTTTTTGGTTTTTCGAGACAGGGTTTCTCTGTGTAGCCCTGGCTGTCCTGGAACTCACTCTGTAGACCTGGATGGCCTTGAACTTAGAAATCCGCCTGCCTCTGCCTCCCAAGTGCTGGGATTAAAGGCATGCACCACCACTGCCCGACATCCCAATAAACTCATGATATGTCAACCTGGACTTAAGGATGAGCATTCATTAGTTAATATCTCTCCAGTAAAAGTAACATCACAGGGTGCCAAGATTGCACCACTATTGACTGTTTTCTTTGTCAGCTCCTGAGAATCAAGGGTCATGTGTCCAGGTTGCTGAACACTTGTACTCCTCTCCAAGCCTCCATGGTGAGAGAGTGGATACAGGCCCTCTTTATTTTTCTGCATATTGTTGCATTTTATTTCCAGTGGTGAGTGACTGAAGGTAATTTCTCTTCATCTAAAGATGCCTTCATCATTCCTTTCAGTTTGGGAGGCAGATATTAACATAAAAATCTACAGCTAAACAAACATACAAACAAAAAATGAAATAAAGATGCAGCAACATGGTAGCAATTATTAAATGGCCCTCGGTGTTTTGCCAGTTGTGGGGGCAATGCAGAAAAGCTGATCAGTTGTAGTTGTACTAATGTACAAACAATTTACTCTGCAGGGATAAAAGGTGGGTGGTTGACGCCAGATGTACTAAAGAGAACACGACTGCTCTGGTTGAAGGGGAGATTTTTATTTCAGACAGGTGAGAGAGCACAGCCAGATCAGGAAGAGAAAGTTGTAGACTAAGCAAGGACTGAACTAGGCCATGAGAGGAGAGAGAGAGGGAGGGAGGGACAAAGAGGATGAGCAGAGGAGAGGAGAAAAGGAGAGAAGAGGGAGAGAGAGAGAGAGAGAGAGAGAGAGAGAGAGAGAGAGAGAGAGAGAGAGAGAGAGAGAGAGAGAGAGAGAGAGAACAAAGAGTGTGCATGGGTAAAATGACAGGGTTACATGGGAATGAGAAGCTGGGAGTGACAAGCAGTCCCTTTTATAGTGGGTCAGGCCTATCTGGCTGTTGCCAGATAATTATGGGGTGGAGCTTAGACAGAATGCTAACAGGGAGAATAGAATGGAAGGCCATGAACAGGAGAAGTGAAGAGAGAAACCACTGGCACCAAGTGAGTCTGGTGGTCAGCAGACACTTTGTTGTGAAAATAGACGCTACAATTCGTCATTTCTCCCTAATTCCTTTTGGACCTGAAAGTGGGTGGTTTATATACTTTAAAAATACTATTTATTTTTATTATATACACATAAGTGTTTTTGGTCATATGTATATGTGTTTATAATATTCATGTTTGCTATCTGCAGAGGTAAGAAAAGGTGTCAGATTCCCTGAATCTAGAGTTTCAAATGGTTGTGAGCTGCCATCTGTGTGCTTGGAAATGAACCCAAGTTCTCTACAAGACCAGCTAATATTCTTAACCTCCCACACATGTTGTCAGTGCGAGTACTTGTTTTTTTTTTTTTTTAAATGAAATTGTTGGGAGCTATTAAGACAACTCTATTGTCTTGATCTCCGAATTGGGCCTCTCCCCCCGAGAAGAAAAGGGGGTCAAAAGCGGGCCACCAATGCACCGTTCCGAGAACAACCACAGAATGTTCCAGCCCTAAGTCAGTGCGGGATGTCCTGACCACAAGGACAGGATGTACCCTGATACCACCAAGTTCCTGCTTCCCCTTGTAGTTACCAAAAGAAAAATTTCCACTGCCCCATCCCTCCTGCTGAGAAGTACTTCCCCTTTTGATTGTGTATTTAAGCCTTGAGCCTTGCTGAATACAGTGACACCTTGATGCTACTCAGACTGCTTCCATGTCGTTCCTCGCACTTGGTGTCCGTCTTTCTCTCCCCCCATTTTTTTCTTAGGAGAAGGTCCCCTCGAGACCCCCGAATAACTGTACCTGCTGGATGGGTCATGAAATTAGAGATGGTGAAACATTAGGAGGTGGTAAACATAGGATAGCAAGATTTGGTTGTACATTTAAAGGATAGCTACATTTTATCTTGGCAGTAGTCTGGCTCACTTTGAAAAGTATGTAAGGTTCAGGTGACTGATGATAGTGATTTTGTCCATAGGTAGTGGTAGTAGAGAAAGAGAAATGGTAAAAGAAATATAGAAGTTGTAAGTAGATGATTATATTATTCAGTAATTATATTTTTTTCACTGTGAGAAAGTAAGGACTGAAACTAGCCCCACTGTGGGTTAGTATGGGGCTGCCATCACCTGAGATGAGAAGAAATGGAAAAGACAAGCACATATAGTTGAAGAGAAGGATTGAAAAGGGGTAAAAGGATTTGGGGGTAAGTTTTATGTATTTATTAAATATTATACTTTCAGGTGTGTATGTGCATGTATTACATTGAATATTCAAGTTGAGATATGGAGATTGAAAAGGAAAATCAAATGTATTCAGAGTTTACATATTATAGGTATGACATAATGTTTCATATTGTTTAGGGATAGGTGAAGAAAGATGCTTCTCCCTTCGCCTGCTTGCCGTGTGGGACTGAATAACGGCTAGATCCTTGGACTTCCATTCACAGCTACTACTGAACCATTGTTGGAAATTGGACTGCAGACTGTAAGTCATAAATTAATTTCCTTTACTATATAGAAACTATCCATAAGTTCTGTGACTCTAGAGAACCATAACTAATACAGTTAGGGATGGTGATTCCCCAGAAGTTCTTTAATTGTTGAGAATAGTTTTTAATATTCTGGGTTTTTTGTTATTCCAAATAAATTTGCAAATTTTTCTTTCTAACTCTATAAAGAATTGAGCTGGAATTTTGATCAGAAATCTGTAGATTGCTTTTGGCAAGATGGCCATTTTTACTATATTAATCCTGCCAATCCATGAGCATGGGAAATCTTTCCATCTTTTGAGTTTTTCTTCGATTTCTTTCTTCAGAGACTTGAAATTCTTGTCATAAAGATCTTTCACTAGCTTGGTTAGAGTCACAATAAAGTGTGTAATATTATTTGTGAATATTTTGAAGGGTGTATTTTTCTAATTTCTTTCTCATGCTGTTTATCCTTTGAGTGGAGAAAGCCTACTGATTCATTTGAGTAAATTTTATTTCCAGCCACTTTGCTGAAGTTTTTCTCAGGTTTAGGAGTTCTCTGGTGGAATTTTGGGGGTCACTTAAGGATACTATCATATCATCTGCAAAGAGTGATATATTGACCTCTTCATTTGTACTTTGTATACCTTTGACCTCCTTTTGCAGTCTAATTGCTCTGGCTAGGACTTCTAGCAGGGAGAGAGTGGACAGCCTTGTCTAGTCCCTGATTTTAGTTGGAGTGCTTCAAGGTTCCCTCCATTTGGTTTGATGTTGGCTACTGGTTTGCTGTATATTGCTTTTGCTATGTTTAGGTATGGGCCTTGAATTCCTTATCTTTCTAAGACTTTTAACATGAAGGGATGGATGCTGAATTTGTCAAATACTATTTCAGCATCTAATGAAATGATCATGTAGTTTTTTTCTTTGAGTTTGTTTATGTAGTGTATTGCATTGATGGATTTCTGTATTTTGAACCATCCCTACATCCCTGGGATGAAGCCTAATTGTTCATGGTGAATGATCGTTTTGATGTGTTCCTGTATTCAGTTGGCAAGAATTTTATTGAGGATTTTTGCTTTGATGTTCATAAGGGAAAGTGTTCTGAAGTTCTCTTTCTTTTATCTTTGTGTGGTTTAAGTATAAGTATAATTGTGGCTTTATAGAACAAATTGGGTAGTGTTCTTTCTGTTTCTATTTTGTGTAGTAGTTTGAAGAGTATTGGTGTTAGGTCTTCTTTGAAAGCCTGACAGAACTCTCCACTAAACCATCTGGTCCTTGGCTTTTTTTGGTTGGGAGACTATTAGTGACTGCTTCTATTTCTTTAGGGGTTATGGGACTTTTTATTTTTAGATGCTTTATCTAATCCTGTTTTAACTTTTTCACCTGGTTTCTGTCTAGAAAATTTTCCATCTCATCCTGGTTTTCCAATTTTGTTGAGTATAAGCTTTTGTAGTAGGATCTGATGATTTTCTTGAATTTACATGGTTTTTATTGTTATGTTTCCCTTTTCATTTCTAATTTTATTAATTTGGATACTGTCTCTGTGCCCTCTGGTTATTCTTGCTAAGGGTTTATCTGTCTGGTCGATTTTTCTCAAAGAAACAGCTCCTGTTTTTGTTTATTCTTTGTATAGTTATTTTTCTTTCTATTTGGTTGATTTCAACCCTGAGTTTGATTATTTCCTGCTGCTATTCTTCTTGGGTATATTTGCTTCTTTTTGTTCTTGAGACTTCAGGTACATGGTCAATCTGCTAGTATAAGCTCTCTTCAGTTTCTTTTTGGAGGGACTCAGAGCTATGAGTTTTTCTCTTACCACTGCTTTTATTGTGTCCCATACATCTTGGTATGATATGTCTTCATTTTCATTAAGTTCTAAAAAGTCTTTAGTTTCTTTTTTTATTTCTTCCCTGACCAAATTATCACTGAGTAGAGCATCCTTCAGTTTCCATATGTATATATGTTTTTCATTGTTTTTGTTGGTATTTAAGACCAGCCTTATTCCATGGTGATCTGATAGTGCATTGGATTATTTCATTCTTCATGTATCTATTGAGGTCTGTATTTATTTATTTATTATTAGATATTTTCTTTATATACATTTCAAGTGCTATCCTGAAAGTTCCCTATACCCTCCCTGAGGTCTGTTTTGTGACTGATTATATGGTCAATTTTGGAGAAGGTACCATGAGGTGCTGAGAAGAAGGTAAATTCTTTTGCTTTAGGATAAAATGTTCTATAGATAACTGTTAGACAATTTTGGTTCATAACTTCTGTTAATTTCACTGTATTTCCATTTAGTTTGTGTTTCCATGATCTGTCCATTGATGAGAGTGGAGTGCTGAGGTCTCCCACTATTATTGTATGGGGTGCAATGTGTGCTTTCATCTTTAGTAAAGTTTCTTTTATGAATGTGGGTGCCCTTGCTTTTGGAGCATAGATGTTCAGAATTGAGAGTTCATCTTGTTAGATTTTTCCTTTGTCCAGTATGAATTCCAGTCCTTATTTTTTTTTTAATACCTTTTGGCTGAAAGTTGATTTTATTGGAAAATTACTGTCCAACCTTTTACTCTGAGGCAGTTTTTGTCTTTGTCACCGTATGAAGCAAAATGTTGGGTCCTACTTATGTATCCTGGTCTGTTATTCTGTCTTTTTATTGGGCAATTGTGTCCATTTATGTTAAGAGATACTAAGGAAAAGTGATTGTTACTTCCTGTTATTTTTGTTGTTAGTGGTGGAATTATGTTTGTGTGGCTATCCTCTTTTGGGTTTGTTGATAAATCTTTACTTTCTTGGTTTTTCTAGGGTATAGTTTCCCTCCTTGTGTTGGTGTTTTTCATGTATTATCCTTAGTAGTGTTGCATTTGTGGAAAGATAGTGTGTAAATTTGGTTTTGTCATATAATATCTTGGTTTCTCCATCTATGTTAACTGAGAGTTTTGCTGGATACAGTAGCCTGGGCTGGCATTTTTGTTCTCTTAGGGTATGTATGACATCTTCCCAGGATCTTCTAGCTTTCATAGACTCTGGTCAAAGGTCTAGTGTAATTTTGATAGGTCTGAATTTATATGTTACTTGACCTTTTTCCCTTCTTTGTTTAATACATTTTGTGTTTTGATTCTTATGTTAGGGTGGGCATTTCTTTTCTGATCCAGTCTATTTAGAGTTCTGTAGGCTTTTTTTTTTTTTTTTTTTTTTTTTTATGTTCATGGGCCTCTCTTTCTTTAGGTTTGCTAAGTTCTCTTCTACAATTTTGTTGAGGATATTACTGGCCCTTTGATTAGTGTGGCTATGAGCAGCCACAGGTTGTTATGAAATCATAAATTTTAGAATATTGGGATAATATTTCTAATCTAGGTGGACAGCTTTTTTTCCATTATCAATTGGTCCTGAAATTATTGTATTGGCTTTGTGTGTATTGAGAATTTACTGGTATATAAGTCTGATTGCTTAACTTTAAGTATGTAGTCTTGTTTTTACCTTGTTACTGGGTATTGTGATATGCAACCTCAAGGTGTGCATTTCCGTGTGGTTCCAAGAATGTGGTACAGAGCTGGTGGTGGAGCAGGAACTAGTGGCTCCAGAGCCATGTGAACAAGTGCTGGCTATACAGTGGTAAACTGGAAAGAGTAGCTTGGCAAGAAGACAATGGTGGTAGCATTAGCACAGGAACATCGTGGCCCGCATTTTAATTTTTGTTTTTTTGCATTTTCTTTGACTGTTTTGTCAATGTTTTCTATGGTATCTTATGCACCTTTCTAATTTTAGATCTCGGATGGTTTGTTCATTTCTTTCACCTGTTTGATTGTGCTGTTCTGTAATACTTTTAGGGATTTTTGCATTTCCTTGCTAAATGATTCTACCCATTTACCCGTGTTCTCTTATATTTCTTTAAAGGAATGATTTATGACTTTCTTAAAGTCCTCTATCATCATCATTAGAAATCATTTTAGATCCAAATCTTGCTTTTCTGGTGTGATGGTGTATCCATGCTATCGTGGGAGAATTTGGTTCTGATGATGCCAAGTAACCTTGGTTTCTGTCGCTTATGTTCTTACACTTGTCACCTACCATCTGTTTTTCTTTAGTGCTACCTGCCCTTGATATATCTGACTGATTCTTAGTTGTGTCAGAACTCCTCAGAGTTCAGGTGTATCTGTATCCTGTGATTCTGTGATCCTGTGATCCTGAGATCCTTGGTGTATCAGATTTCCTGACAGTCAAGTTGCCTCTGCGTCTCTGAGATCATGCTGTGACCAAGCTCCTGTGATCTTATGATTGTGGGCATGTTAGAAAACCTGGGAGTGGAGCTTCTTTTGGTTGTTGTGGGACTGGCTACAGAGTTCACACTCAAGGTTTGCTCAGAGCACTGTCCCAGACTGGCAGGCAATCAGGCCACTGTTTGAGTGGAGTTCCTGGATGCCTGGATCCTGCTTGTCTCAGTTGTTCCTTGTGTTGGGGTAGATGTGTCCTCCTCACCTCGGATCCAATGATGCTGGGCATGTTAAAGCACCTGGGAGTGGAGCTTCTTCTGACCCAAGTTAACAGCCAGTAGTTCGGCAGAAAGGTAGAGGTTTAGATTTCGAGGGCTTGAGGTCAGAGGAGGACTACACAAGAGGAGGAAGGTACAGGAGGAAGTGGGAGAAGCAGCCATGTGCTAGGCGAGCCATAAGAATGTGGCCTTAAGAGCTGGCCAGTTGGAGTTAAGAGAAGCTCAAATAAAACATTCTAAATTGTAAGTAATGAGTTGGGGTTATCCACAGGGACGTAGATTCTAACAGTATAGTGAGCAGGCATCTCTCCAGCTCTTGTGTTGTTTAAGGATTATCGTATCTATAAAGGTGCATGTATATGTGAGTGTGTGTGTGTGTGTGTGTATTTTATCTTGGAATAGTCTAAGGTGGGGTAGACACCTTCGGACAGGATTATAATAAGTTCTACAATGGAGGAAAGAGAGAGAGAGAGAAAGAGAGAAGGGGGAATGACAGAAAGATGGACAAACAGGAAGAAAAAAAATGGACAGTGATAGATTTATTTTTATGTATTCACTTTATATCCAGCCCACTGCTCCCTTCCATTCAGCCCCTCTAACAACACTCACCCCCTTTTTTAGAGCAGATGGGGCCCTCCCTGGGTATCCCCCCACCCCACTCTGACATTTCAAATCTCTGCTTGGCTAGGAGCTTCCTCTCCCACTGAGGCCAGTCAAGGATGGCCAGGTAGAAGAACATATCCCACATACAGGCAACATCTTTTGGGATTGCCTGCCACTCTAGTTGTTTGGGACCCACATGAAGACCAAGCTGTACATCTGCTACATATGTGCCCGGAGGACTAGGTACAACCATTGTTAATGGTTAATGGTTCATTGTCCAAGAGCCCTAAAGGTCCAGGTTAGTTTATTCTGTTGGTCTTCCTGTGGAGTTCCTATCTCAATAGGGGCTGCAATCCTTCCTCCTATTCCCCTGCAAACCTGCTTTTAAGAGAACAATACAATAACCAACCTTATTTTCTTGTATTTCCAAAGGAATTTACTATTACAATCTAAGCCAATGCATATCTTAATCTCAAAAAATGTTTTTCTCCAAAATCCTGACTCAGAATAATAATGTGTGTTATAATAATCATTTGCAGAAAGCACCAAAAAAAGGGACTGGAAATAATCGTATAAAATGAATATACACCATAAATGTTGTGCATAATGTCTACGGGATAATATTGAATATAAGACTTAGATATTGGCTGAAATGCAATTATAGCTTAACACTGTCTATCAGTGTTTATCTGGGTCAACTGATATCAATTGAAGTTGGTGACTTAATCTCTTATAAAAATTATAAAAATTTTGATAAATTATACCATTTCTTCCTCATGTGATACTTTCTGTGAAAGTCAATAAAGGCAGAGCAAAGCCCAGCCTTTTAGAGACCAACACATATGAACAGAACATATAGACATACAGAAAAACATGCACAGCCAAAAAGGGACAGATCCAGGCACAAGCACATTCACAGAGAGCCTTCAGGCAGGCACAAAGTTAGACTCTCAAAACACACAGAAGATGGAGAGCTTAGAGAACTAAAATCTATACTCACTCTTGATTCTTCAAGGAGAAGTGCTTTTGTTCCTTTTCTTGACGTGACACTGATGCATTAATGATGACTTGGAGTTAATCACTAATGCATTTAATTCATGCAGTCTCCCATCTGGATTCTCTTCTCCTGTGACCCATAAGAAATTTGTAACTCAATTGCCAGAACTTTTTGCATATCCAAGCACTTTCTTAAATCCCCTTCTGTCAGAGACCATCCCGTGAGAAAGTGATCCCTTCTCAAATCTCTTTAACAAATCAAATGGCCTTGTGCTAAGAGCTGGTTGCCACCCCCCTTTCTCCTTATTCCCTTCCTAACACCTAAGGCTGTAAAGTTGAATAATGGTCCCCTCTTCCTTATCTCTTCCTGAGTTCCCATGACATCCAAGGACATGAGTTACGCCTGAGCCCAGCCTGACACCCAAGGCTGTCAAGGAGGATCTATGTTCCAGAGATAAGATGCAGAGTGCCCGCAAGTTTGGCGCCTGACCTCAGCCCCCATGTCAGCAGATGCCCACTTCTTTGTTCTTTGTATAATTCTCCCTCGACCCCTCCCATATTCTCCGCGATGTATGCTTTAAAAAGAAGGCACCTCAGCCTAATAAATGAGACCTTGATAGGTACAATTCTACTTGGTCTCCGCCTCTCTTTCTTTTCCTCCCATTTCCTTCCAGGTTCGCGGTCCCCCTCGCACCCACGAATAACTGAATCCCGCGGGACGGGATACCCTTCCACCTCCCAACTTCAGCTCATACTGCACTATGCTTCTCTAGCACTGAAAGTTCTCATTGTCTTGAAGAATAAGATGTTACTGAGGCCAAGAGATAGCATTTGTCTTGACCCACACTGCTTTTTTCGAACATAGTATGACTTAGGTCTGATTATTTTCCTTGTTTGTTTTACTATATGCTTCTGTTCTTATGATAATACTATTATGATGTTTCAGATCAAAAAGTGTACTTCACTAGGGCATATGCTGTTAGACAGGAATTTTGCCCACAGCAGCACTGGAATAAAATGAGGGTCCTAGCTCCTCTTCATGTGCATCATCACTGAAGTAAACTGACATCCATGAGCCAGTGTAAAGATATTCTGCTTTTGCATTTTCCTTTCAATATATTTGTTTGGGATATAGATCCTCTACAGCCCTCTATGTCTTCCACAGTTGCATGGTCTGATCTTGCCTATATACAATAGACATATGTAAGCTGGCAATTTGCATAGTGAGTGGGTAAAGATTAATTAAGCCAAAATTATTTATATTGTACCTTACATTGCCAGAATACTGAATAGTGAAAAAAATTTAGATTTATTCTACTTAAATATCCCATCTGAATGATTGGTATGTTAAAGATAACTACACTATATATTTTTTCAATAATCAAATCATCTGAATTTTTAAAATATAGTACAGAATTTCAATTTTTTTCCCTTTTTTTAATTATTACATATTTTCCTCAATTACATTACCAATGCTATCCCAAAAGTCCCCCATACCGCCCCCCACTTCCCTACCCTCCCATTCCCATTCTTTTGGCCCTGGCATTTCCCTATATTGGGGCATATAAAGTTTGCAAGTCCAATGGGCCTCTCTTTCCAGTGATGGCCGAATAGGCCATCTTTCGATACATATGCAGCTAGAGTCAAGAGCTCCGGGGTACTGGTTAGTTCATCATGTTGTTCCAACTATAGGGTTGCAGATCCCTTTAGCTCCTTGGGTACTTTCTCTAGCTTCTCCATTGGGAGCCCTGTGATCCATCCAATAGCTGACTGAGCATCCACTCCTGTGTTTGCTAGGCCCCTGCATAGTCTCACAAGAGACAGCTATCTTTGGGTCCTTTCAGCAAAATCTTGCTAGTGTATGCAATGGTGTCAGCGTTTAGAAGCTGATTATGGGATGGATCCCTGGATATGGCAGTCTCTAGATGGTCCATCCTTTCATCACAGTTCCAAACTTTGTCTCTGTAACTCCTTCCCTGGGTGTTTTGTTCCCAATTCTAAGAAGGGGCACAGTGTCCACATTTTGGTCTTCATTCTTCTTGAGTTTCATGCGTTTAGCAAATTGTATCTTATATCTTGGGTATCCTAAGTTTTGGGCTAATATCCACTTATCAGTGAATACATATTGTGTGAGTTCCTTTGTGATTGTGTTACCTCACTCAAGATGATGCCCTCCAGGTCCATCCATTTGGCTAGGAATTTCATAAATTCATTCTTTTTAATAGCTGAGTAGTACTCCATTGTGTAAATGTACCATAATTTCTGTATCCATTCCTCTGTTGAGGGACATCTGGGTTCTTTCCAGCTTCTGGCTATTATAAATAGGGCTGCTATGAACATAGTGGAGCATGTGTCCTTCTTACCGGTTGGGACATCTTCTGGATATATGCCCAGAAGAGGTATTGCTGGATCCTCCGGTAGTACTATGTCCAATTTTCTGAGGAACCACCAGACTGATTTCCAGAGTGGTTGTACAAGCTTGCAATCCCACCAACAATGGAGGAGTGTTCCTCTTTCTCCACATCCCAGCCAGCATCTGCTGTCACCTGAATTTTTTATCTTAGCCATTCTGACTGGTGTGAGGTGGAATCTCAGGGTTGTTTTGATTTGCATTTCCCTGATGATTAAGGATCTTGAACATTTTTTCAGGTGCTTCTCTGCCATTTGGTATTCTTCAGGTGAGAATTCTTTGTTCAATTCTGAGCCCCATTTTTTAATGGGGTTATTTGACTTTCTGGAGTCCACCTTCTTGAGTTCCTTATATATATTGGATATTAGACCCTTATCTGATTTAGGATAGGTAAAGATCCTTTCCCAATCTGTTGGTGGTTTTTTTGTCTTATTGATGGTGTCTTTTGCCTTGCAGAAGCTTTGCAGTTTCATGAGGTCCCACTTGTCAATTCTCGATCTTACAGCACAAGCCATTGCTGTTCTATTCAAGAATTTTTCCCCTGTGCCCATATCTTCAAGGCTTTTCCACACTTTCTCCTCTATAAGTTTCAGTGTCTCTGGTTTTATGTGAAGTTCCTTGATCCACTTAGACTTGACCTTAGTACAAGGAGATAGGAATGGATCGATTCGCATTCTTCTACATGATAACAACCAGTTGTGCCAGCACCATTTGTTGAAAATGCTGTCTTTCTTCCACTGGATGGTTTTAGCTCCCTTGTCGAAGATCAAGTGACCGTAGGTGTGTGGGTTCATTTCTGAGTCTTCAATTCTATTCCATTGGTCTATTTGTCTGTCACTATACCAGTACCACGCAGTTTTTATCACAATTGCTCTGTAGTAAACTTTAGGTCTGGCATGGTGATTCCACCAGAGGTTCTTTTATCCTTGAGAAGAGTTTTTGCTATCCTAGGTTTTTTGTTATTCCAGATGAATTTGCAGATTGCACTTTCTAATTCGTTGAAGAATTGAGTTGGAATTTTGATGGGGATTGCATTGAATCTGTAGATTGCTTTTGGCAAGATAGTCATTTTTAAAATGTTGATCCTGCCAATCCATGAGCATGGAAGATCTTTCCATCTTCTGAGATCTTCTAGAATTTCTTTCTTCAGAGACTTGAAGTTCTTATTATACAGATCTTTCACTTCCTTAGTTAGAGTCACGCCAAGATATTTTATATTATTTGTGACTATTGAGAAGGGTATTGTTTCCCTAAGTTCTTTCTCAGCCTGTTTATTCTTTGTGTAGAGAAAGGCCATTGATTTGTTTGAGTTAATTTTATATCCAGCTACTTCACCGAAGCTGTTTATCAGGCTTAGGAGTTCTCTGGTGGAATTTTTAGGGTCACTTATATATACTATCATATCATCTGCAAAAAGTGCTATTTTGACTTCATCTTTTCCAATTTGTATCCCTTTGATCTCCTTTTGTTGTCGAATTGCTCTGGCTAGGACTTCAAGTACTATGTTGAATAGGTATGGAGAAAGTGGACAACCTTGTCTAGTCCTGGATTTTAGAGGGATTGCTTCAAGCTTCTCACCATTTACTTTGATGTTGGCTACTGGTTTGCTGTAGATTGCTTTTATCATGTTTAGGTATGGGCCTTGAATTCCTGATCTTTCCAAGACTTTTATCATGAATGGGTGTTGGATCTTGTCAAATGCTTTTTCTGCATCTAACGAGATGACCATGTGGTTTTTGTCTTTGAGTTTGTTTATATACTGGATTACGTTGATGGATTTCCATATATTGAACCATCCCTGCATCCCTGGGATGAAACCTACTTGGTCAGGATGGATGATTGTTTTGATGTGTTCTTGGATTCGGTTAGCATGAACTTTATTGAGTATTTTTGCATCAATATTCATAAGGGATATTGGTCTGAAGTTTTCTATCTTTGTTGGGTCTTTTTGTGGTTTAGGTATCAGAGTAATTGTGGCTTCATAGAATGAGTTGGGTAGAGTACCTTCTGTTTCTATTTTGTGGAATAGTTTTTGAAGAACTGTGATTAGATCTTCTTTGAAGGTCTGATAGAACTCTGCACTAAACCCATCTGGTCCTGGGCTTTTTTTAGTTGGGAGACTATTAATGACTGCTTCTATTTCTTTGGGGGATATAGGGCTGTTTAGATCATTAACCTGATCTTGATTCAACTTTGGTACCTGGTATCTGTCTAGGAACTTCTCCATTTCATCCAGGTTCTCCAGTTTTGTTGAGTATAGCCTTTGGTAGAAGGATCTGATGGTGTTTTGGATGTCTTCAGGATCTGTTGTTATGTCTCCTTTTTCATTTCTGATTTTGTTAATTAGAATGCTTTCCCTGTGCCCTCTAGTGAGTCTGGCTAAGGGTTTATCTATCTTGTTGATTTTCTCAAAGAACCAGCTCCTCATTTGGTTAATTCTTTGAATAGTTCTTTTTGTTTCCACTTGATTGATTTCGCCCCTGAGTTTGATTATTTCCTGCCATCTACTCCTCTTGGGTGAATTTGCTTCCTTTTGTTCTAGTGCTTTTAGGTGTGTTGTCAAGCTGCTAATGTGTGCTCTCTCTAGTTTCCTTTTGGAGGCACTCAGAGCTATGAGTTTTCCTCTTAGAAATGCTTTCATTGCGTCCCATAAGTTTGGGTATGTTGTGGCTTCATTTTCATTGAACTCTAAAAAGTCCTTGAGTTCTTTCTTTATTCCTTCCTTGACCAAGGTATCATTGAGAAGAGTGTTGTTCAGTTTCCACGTGAATGTTGGCTTTCTATTATTTATTTTGTTATTTAAGATCAGCCTTAGTCCATGGTGATCTGATAGGATGCATGGGACAATTTCAATATTTTTGTATCTGTTGAGTCCTGTTTTGTGCCCAATTATGTGGTCAATTTTGGAGAAGGTACCATGAGGTGCTGAGAAGAAGGTGTATCCTTTTGTTTTAGGGTAAAATGTTCTGTAGATATCTGCCAGATCCATTTGATTCATAACTTCTGTTAGTTTCACTGTGTCCCTGTTTAGTTTCTGTTTCTATGATCTGTCCATTGGTGAAAGTGGTGTGTTGAAGTCTCCCACTATTATTGTATGAGGTGCAATGTTTGCTTTGAGATTTACTAAAGTTTCTTTAATGAATGAGGCTGCCTTTGTATTTGGAGCATAGATATTCAGGATTGATAGTTCCTCTTGGAGGATTTTACCTCTGATGAGTATGAAGTGCCCCTCCCTGTCTTTTTTGATGACTTTGGGTTGGAAGTCAATCTTATCAGATATTAGAATGGCTACTCCAGCTTGTTTCTTCATACCATTTGCTTGGAAAATTGTTTTCCAGCCTTTCATTCTGACGTAGTGTCTATCTTTTTCTCTGAGATGAGTTTCCGGCAAGCAGCAAAATGTTGGGTCTTGTTTGTGTAGCCAGTTTGTTAGTCTATGTCTTTTTATCGGGGAGTTGAGTCCATTGATATTAAGAGATATTAAGGAAAGTAATTGTTGTTTCCTGTTACTTTTGTTGTTAAAGTTGGCATTCTGTTCTTGTGGCTGTCTTCTTTTAGGTTTGTTGAGGGATTACCTTCTTGTTGTTTCTAGGGCGTGGTTCCTGTCCTTGTATTGGTTTTTTTCTGTTATTATCCTTTGAAGGGCTGGATTCGTGGAGAGATAATGTGTGAATTTGGTTTTGTCATGGAATACTTTGGTTTCTCCATCTATGTTAATTGAGAGTTTGGCTGGGTATAGTAGCCTGGGATGGAATTTGTGATCTTTTAGTGTCTGTATAACATCCGTCCAGGATCTTCTGGCTTTCATAGTTTCTGTTGAAAAATCTGGTGTAATTCTGATAGGCTTGCCTTTATATGTTACTTGGCCTTTTTCTCTTACTGCTTTTAGTATTCTATCTTTATTTAGTGCATTTGTTGTTCTGATTATTATGTGTCGGGAGGTATTTCTTTTCTGGTCCAGCCTATTTGGAGTTCTGTAGGTTTCTTGTATGTTCATGGGCATCTCTTTCTTTAGATTTGGGAAGTTTTCTTCTATAATTTTGTTGAAGATGTTTGCTGGTTTTTTGAGTTGAAAATCTTCATTCTCATCCACTCCTATTATCCGTAGGTTTGGTCTTCTCATTGTGTCCTGTATTTCCTGGATGTTTTGAGTTAGGATCTTTTTGCATTTTCCATTTTCCTTGATTGTTGTGCCGATGTTATCTATGGAATCTTCTGCACCTGAGATTCTCTCTTCCATCTCTTGTATTCTGTTGCTGATGCTTGCATCTATGGTTCCAGATTTTTTTCCTAGGGTTTCTATCTCCAGTGTTGCCTCATTGTGGGTTTTCTTTATTGTGTCTACTTCCCTTTTTAGGTCTAGTATGGTTTTGTTCATTTCCATCATCTGATTGGATGTTTTTTCCTGTTTCTCTTTAAGGATTTCTACCAGTTTGGTTGTGTTTTCCTGTTTTTCTTTAATGACTTGTACCTCTTTAGCCATGTTCTCCTGTAGTTCTTTAAAGTCCTTCTTGATGTCCTCTACCATCATCATGAGATATGCTTTTAAATCCAGGTCTAGCTTTTCAGGTGTGTTGGGGTGCCCTGGACTGGGGTAAGTGGGAGTGCTGGGTCCTGATGATGGTGAGTGGTCTTGGTTTCTGTTAGTAGGATTCTTACGTTTACCTCTCGCCATCTGGTAATCTCTGGAGTTGTTATAGTTGTCTCTGTTCAGAGGTTGTTCTTCTGGTGATTCTGAGTATAGTCTGTCAGCAGACCTGGGAGACAGGCTCTCTCCTCTGAGTTTCAGTGGTTAGAGCACTCCCTGCTGACAAGCTTTCCTCTTAAAGGGAAGGTGTACAGATATCTGGCGTTTGGACCTCCTCCTGGCCGAAGATGAAGGCGGAAAACAGGACCTTTCCCAGATGCTGTGTTGCTTTGGTAGGTCACAGAAGCTGTAGGCTTCTGTGGTGCACACTCTCAGCTGTGCAGACTAAGTTCCTAAGTTCAGTGGAGTCCTGTATCCAAGATGTGCTCCCTGCTCTTGAGGCAGAGGGCTCCTGTGCAGGGCAGACCACTGTCTTCCAGCTGGGAGGGTGCCGGATGTCTGCGGCCCCAAAAGGGTGCTGCCTCAGCGGCTCTGTGGCTCCCACCTGTCCCAGAAGCTGTCTGCCTCTGTGGTCCTCACTCTAACCTGTACAGACTAAGTTCGGCGGAGTCCCGGAGCCAAGATGGTGCTCCCTGCAGGGCAGATCACTGTCCTCCCGCTGGGAGGGTGCCGGATGTCTGCGGCCCCAAAAGGGTGCTGCCTCAGCGGCTCTGTGGCTCCCACCTGTCCCAGAAGCTGTCTGCCTCTGTGGTCCTCACTCTAACCTGTACAGACTAAGTTCGGCGGAGTCCCAGAGCCAAGATGGTGCTCCCTGCAGGGCAGATCACTGTCCTCCGGCTGGGAGGGTGCCGGATGTCTCCAGAATTTCAAATTTTACATTATGCATTTGGAAAGTTTCTTTCAATAATGGGCTCATGAACATTCATTTCATGTTCTTTGCTCAATGTGAAATTAATGATTTATATGAAAGAGAGCAATGATTATAACTTGTGTATATGCTATCTTAGCTGATTGAATTAAATCATCTTTGCAATAATATTCATGAATTATTTTATGTAAGTATTGTTTGTTTTATATTTTGATCTATCATAATAGCCTCTAGGTATTAAAATCATCTTTGTTTTTAGTTTTTTTCTGTTTCCAGGAGAGATAAAAGCCTTTGTTCTCAATGCAATGCTAATATAACCAAAATATCCTAGCAGCATACATGTCTTTTGTGAAGGAAGGAGCCCTGTACTCTTCAGTATTATTAGCTTCCTATCCACAGTTAATGAAGTCCTGTGCCCTTTAGTATTGATATCCACCCATCCATAATTGACAGTCTTAGTAGTTTCACATGGTTTAAGTCCAAAAATGAAATACCATTTAAAACCATAGTTAGGGCACATAAAGAGGGTATGTAAATTTGTGTGTGGCATTGGTCAAAACTTTCTATTTTTCTCTAGGATTTAAATCCACATGTGACAACCAACCATGTCAGGAACTGGATCAATGGTTGCAACTGACAGTCTATTGAAGTCCTGAACATTTTGAGAATTATGAAATTTTAGAGTTTTTAAGAATCTTGTGCAACAAGATTAAATACAAATGCTCTTATGTATTTAACAGAAAAAATGAGCTCCTGAAGCCAAGTTGAAATAAAAAGATGGAAGAGACACATGTGCTCTGTCCATAGTTCTTTCTAGTTTACATATATGAAAGTTTAAAAATACTGAGCCTTTAGTTACATACTGATTTTGTGCATTTTCTTGTGATACCTATTTAAGATTTTTGTCACTGCTATGGCAGCCACACATAGGGCTGGGAATGCAGCTCTGTAGAAAGATAGTTGTCTTCCATGCTCAAGGCTGTGAGGTTCCCCAGCACTGAAACCGAATGCTATGCATATCTGAAGCTATGCAAAGAAGGCATGAAGGGCACAGTGGAATGTAAACTAAGGTGTTTGGTTTATTAATAGTTTGACTCAGTTGCTCCAGTTATCTAGTTATAATCTTAGATCTTCCTTCAGCTTTCAGCTTCCTACAAGCTTAGTTTTGGAAGTAACTTTCACTAATTGATCCACATGGATCTCTGCTGCACAATGGGTTTAGCATCAAATGCACAAACCTGTTGCTTTCTTTTTCTTTATGTTTCCCATCATCAGAAATGCCTTTACTAATCTGACACTTCCAACCCAACCATAAACCATATACAATCCTGAAGTCAGAAACCCACTATGCACAGTAAGTTCCAGTCAGAGTATTTGTGTCTCAACCAGCCTTTGTGATTATTTTCCTTGTATCTAGGTCATTAAGGCACCTGCTTATTAGAACATCTGCAGTTTATGTAAAGACGAGTGTATATTCATGAAAATGCTTTAGGTTGATGAAAAAATTGATCATTTTATAACACAGTGCAGTGGACTTCAAGCTTTTCTCTTGAGAATCACTTCTTGTTATCCTGTTTGTATAGCACTCTTCTTAGTAAACCAACCTGTTATGGCTAAGGTAAGACCATGCTGGATTATTTCAGCCTTTTGATTTTTAGTCTTTTTAACTTCTGTGCCATCTGAATTTTAGACATCCCATAGTATATGTTGCCTTAGGTTTGCTTCTTAGCAATGAATTGAGATGACCTGATATTGTGGCCATTACTCTTTTGCATATTTCATCTTTCTAGTGAGACTGACTTATTTTCTTTTCCACACAGCAGGAACTCATACATTTCTACATTATGGTACCTTTACCTGAAATCCTCTATAATTTTTCTACTTTGAAAGTTTTAATAGATATATAAATTATAGCATTCTGCTTGGGAGGTTTTTTATGGAAATGGTCTCAGGAGGACTGATCTGATCTGAGGAATATTGTCCACTGACACAAAGCCATAAAATTATGAGGCATGATGAAAATGTAAGATCACATTCTTATTCCAAAAGTTTTATCTTCATCTAAAGACTTTTTAGCCAGTAATTTGGCTAGATGAGCCTGGTCCTAGGTGTCAGAGGGCCAAAGAAATCTAACAAATACAGTCTTCTGGAGAAAAGGGATATTAACTGGTGTGTGTATGTGTTCCTAAATGTCTGTACCCACATGAGTTGGAATATTAACTTTTCTAAGTGCTGAGCAGACTGAAGACAGATTGATGTGGTTCTTGCCCCTGGGACAGGGAACCATTGTGAGCGTCCATGAGTGCTGAATGCTTCTGTGGGCATAAGACTTGTTTGTGTAATAACATACATGTGTTCATATTCCTCCATGAAATTTCCTCTCTGTTAACATTAATGATTCCATGATAATTAGACAACATGAGTCCAGGAAGTGAAGGTGTGGCTAATATTTCAGCTAAATGATATATGCTGGGTCCTTCAGGAGAATCCTTAAGGGTAAATGGGAAAGAACTCTAGATACATGAGTTAGAAAATACATAATTTAAGAACTGTGAAAATACAAGGATGTAATATGAATTATGAGGGATTTCATGAATCTGAAGGAACACTATAAGCCAGCGTGATATAAAGACAAACAGATTTCTGAGTTCAAGGGTAGCCAAAGACACAATGAATTTAGATCCAGGTATGGAAGAAATGGTACTTTCAGAGAAGGGTCTCTCAGCAGAGCATGGTGGTGCACGCCTGTAATCCCAGCACTTGGGAGGCAGAGGCAGGCAGATTTCTGAGTTCGAGGCCAGCCTGGTCTACAGAGTGAGTTCCAGGACAGTCAGGGCTACACAGAAAAAGCCTGTATCGAAAAAACAAAAACAAAAACAAACAAACAAACAAACAAACAAACAAACAAACAAACCAGAGAAGGGTCTCATCCAACTAGCTTATCATTTCTGCTTAACAAGGGAAGACAGATATCTGAATTCTTTTTCAATGTAAGAAAAAATGTATGCTTTGTGAATCTTAAAAATCAAAGGTTTAGGACCATGGGATGCTGATTCATAAGATAATCAAAAGGAAACCTGGAGTAAATGACTGGAGATTTTATATATCTTTTTAGGATATAAAGAGAGAACTCTGTGGAGAACTTACACACACACACAGACAGAGAGAGAAAGAGAGAGAGAAGTAGGGTATGTGTATGGATTCACAAATATCAGCTTAAATTGTGAAGTGAAAAATTGTATTTGTATTTGTGGCCTCCCTTCCCCCAGCCTGGAACCTGCTTGCTCAAGGGTGGAGCTACCTGCTCATTCGTCCTGCCATGACTACTGCTGGAACCTGCCTTTGCTGCCTGGAGGCACACACGTGTTCGTCCTGCTACTGGACCCTGAGTTACTTGGTGGGAAGCTGGGTTCCCTCCCCCTTCCTTTATAACTGAGTGTCTGAAAATAGTAAAATTGAGCCTTGATCAGAACGTTTGTTGTCTTGGCTCCATTCTTTCTTTCGCCCCGTCTAGATTCCTCTCTTTTCAGATCGAACTGCCATTCTCAGTTGAACCGTTCGTGTTGTGGACTGCGGGCAGGCCGCAACATGTATTGAACAAATATAGATATGTTTTTACCTTTGTTTCCTAACCATACTCTAAGTAACCTAGAGATGCTATAAAGCAGACAGAATATGTGCATAAGTAAAACACTGGGCTGATCATAGTCTTGAATATCTCTATATATTGTTATCTGGAGAGTGGGGCATGGTGATGTGGTAGGTCATGAAAACAATTTGCTCTGTATAATAAAGTCAGCTCTGTTTACATGGCAACATTTGGATGGTGTGGTGGTTTGAATATGTTTGTTCTAGGGAGTGGCACTATTTGGAGTAGGTGTGACCTTGTTGGAGGATGTGTGTCACTGTGGGTGTGAGCTTTACAACCCTCCTAACTTCCTGGAAGCCAGTCTTCTCTTGTTTACCTTTACAACAAGATATAGAACTCTCAGCTCCTCTTATATCATGCCTGCCTAAACAAGGCCATGCTACTGCCTTGATAATGTACTGAACCGCTGAACTTGTAAGCCAGCACCAGTTAAATGTTGTCCTTCCAGGAGTTGCCTTGGTCATGGTATCTGTTCACAGCAGTAAAACCTTAACTAAGACACATGGTAATCAAGATAACTGACAAATGAGCTTCTTTCTTAATTTGTGGTGAAAGTTATTCTTTTCCCTACACAAAAAGGCTTTCTTCAAATTTGCCAGAAACATGGGCCACTATTCTTTTCAAGAAAGAGTAAATATTATTAAAAATTCTTTCATTTTAAAAATATAAGGCTATAAATTCACAATGCTAGAATATGGAGCGCTACAGTTTATGTTCAGAAGTTACCACAGGCATCAGTTTCTCATGATCTAACTTCTTTTTTTTTTTTTTTTCAAAAATCTCTTCTTAATTTTCATTGTTATTTTCTTTTTTCCCACATTTTATATTAGATATTTTCTTCATTTACATTTCAAATGCTATCCCAAAAGTCCCCTATACCCTGCCCCCGCTCTGCTCCCCTACCCACTCACTCCTACTTCTTGGCTCTGGCGATCCCTTATACTGGGGCATATAAAGTTTACAAGACCAAGGGGCCTCTCTTCCCAATGATGGTCAACTAGGCCATCTTCTGCTACATATGCAGCTAGAGACACAAGCTCTGGGGATACTGATTAGTTCGTATTGTTGTTCTACCTATAGGGCTGCAGATCCCTTCAGTTCTTGGGTACTTTCTCTAGCTCCTACATTGGGGGCCCTGTGTTCCATCCTATAGATAACTGTGAGCATCCACTTCTGTATTTGCCAAGCACTGGCAAAGCCTCACAGGAGACAGCTATATCAGGGTCCCTTCAGCAAAATCTTGCTGGAGTATGCAATAGAGTCTGTGTTTGGTGGCTGATTATGAGATGGACCCCCCCAGGTGGGGCAGTCTCTGGATGGTCCATCCTTTCTTCTCAGCCCCAAACTCTGTCTCTGCAACTCCTTCCATGGATATTTTGTTCCATATTGTAGGGAGGAATGAAGTATCTATGCGTTGGTCTTCCTTCTTGATTTTTGTGTGTGTGTGTGTGTGTGTTTTGGGAGTTGTACCTTGAGTATTTTAGGTTTCTGGGCTAATATCCCCTTATTAGTGACTGCATATCAAGAAACTTCTTTTGTGATTGGGTTATCTCACTCAGGATGATATCCTCCAGATACATCCATTTGCCCAAGAATTTCATATATTCATTGTTTTAGCTGAGTAGTACTCCATTGTATAAATGTACCACATTTTCTATATCCATTCCTCTGTTGAAGGACATCTGGGTTCTTTCTAGCTTCTGGTTATTATAAAGAAAGCTGCTATGAACATAGTGGAGCATGTGTCCTTATTACCAGTTGGAACATCTTCTGGGTATATGCCCAGGAGAGGTATTGCTGCATCTATGGGTAGTACTATGTCCAGTTTTCTGAGGAACCACCAGACTGATTTCCAGAGTGGTTGTACTAGCTTGCAATCCCAACAACAGTGGAGGGGTGTTCCTCTTTCTCCACATCCTCGCCAGCATCTGCTGTCACCTGATTTATGATCTTAGCCATTCTGACTGGAGTTAGGTGGAAACTTGGGGTTGTTTTGATTTGCATTTCCCTGATGATTAAGGGTGTTGAACATTTTTTCAAGTGCTTCTCAGCTCTTTGGTATTTCTCAGTTGAGAATTCTTTGTTGAGCTCTTTACCCCCTTTTTAAATGGGGTTATTTGAATTTCTGGAGTTCAGCATCTTGAGCTCTTTGTATATATTGGATATGAGTCCCCTATCAGATTTAGGATTGGTAAAAGAAAACTTTCCCAATGTATTGGTGGCCTTTTTGTCTTATTGACAGTATCCTTTGCCCTACATAAGCTTTGCAATTTTATGGGGTCCCATTAGTCAATTCTTGATGTTACAGCAAAGACTGTTGCTGTTCAGTTTAGGAATTTTACCCCTGTGCCCATATCTATGAAGGTTTTCCCCACTTTCTCCTCTATACATTTCAGTGTCTCTGGTTTTATGTGGAGTTCTTTGATCCACTTAGACTCGAGCTTTGTACAAGGAGATACAAATGGATCAATTTGCAGTCTTCTGCATGTTGACCACGGTTGAACCAGCAAAATTTATTGAAATGCTGTCTTTTTTTTTTTTCTTCCTACTGGATGATTTCAGCTTCTTTGTTAAAGATCAAGTGACCATAGTTGTGTGAGTTTATTTCTGAGTCTTTAATTCTATTCCATTGATCTATCTGCCTGTTGCTGTACCCATACCATACAGTTTTTATCACTATTACTCTGTAAAACAGCTTGAGATCAGGGACGGTGATTCCCCCAGAAGTTCTTTTATTGCCGACAATAGTTTTCACTATCCTGTTTTTGTTGTTGTTGTTGTTGTTGTTGTTATTCCAAGTGAATTTGCAAATTGTTCTTTCTGACTCTATGAAGAATTGAGTTAGAATTTTGATGGGGATTGCATTGAATCTGTAGATTGCTTTCAGCAGGATGGCCATTTTTACTATATTAATCCTGCCAATCCATAAGCCTGGGAGATCTTTCCATCTTCTGAGACTTATTTTCTTTCTTCAGAGACTTAAAGTTCTTGTCATATAGATCTTTTACTACCTTAGTTAGAGTCACACCAAGGTATTTTATATTATTTGTGACTATTGTGAAGGGTGTTGTTTCCCTAATTTTTTTCTCATCCTATTTATCCTTTGTGTAGAGAAAGGCCACTGATTGTTTGAGTTAATTTTATACCCAGCTACTGAGGCTGTTTATCAGGTTTAGGTGTTCTCTGGTGAAAATTTTAGGGTCACTTATATATACAATCATATCATCTGCAAACAGTGATATTTTGACTCCGTCCTTTCTAATTTGTATCCCCTTGATCTTCTTTTGTTGTTGAATTGCTCTGACTGGGACTTCAAGTACTATATTGAATAGGTAGGGAGAAAATGGGCAGCCTTGTCTAATCCCAGATTTTAGTTGGATTGCTTCTAGTTTCTCTCCCTTTATTTTGATGTTGGCTACTAATTTCCTGTATATAGCTTTTATTATGTTTAGGTATGGACCTTGAATTCCTGATCTTTCCATGACTTTTATCATGAAGGGTTGTTGGACTTTGTCAAATGCTTTCTCAGCATCCAATGAGATGATAATGTGATTTTTGTCTTTGAGTTAGTTTATATAGTGGATTACATTGATGGATTTCCGTATATTAAGCCATCCTTGCATCTCTGGGATGAACCCAAATTTGTCATGATGGATGATCATTTTGATGTGTTCTTGGATTCAGTTTGTAAGGATTTTGTTGAGTATTTTTGCATCGATATTCATAAGGGACATTGTTCTGAAGTTCTCTTTCTTTGTTGGATCTTTGTGTGGTTTAGGTATCAGAGTAATTGTGGCTTCATAGAATGAATTGGGTAGAGTACCTTCTGTTTCTATTTGGTGGAACAGTTTGAGTAGAATTGGAATTAGGTCTTCTTTGAAGGTCTGATAGACCCATCTGGTCCTGGGCTTTTTTTGGTTGGGAGACTATTAATGACTGCTTCTATTTCTTTAGGGGAAATGGGACTGTTAAGATCATTAATCTGATCCTGATTTAACTGAGGTACCTGGTATCTGTCTAGGAAGTTGCTCATTTCATCTAGGTTTTCCAGTTTTGTTGAGTATAGCCTTTTGTAGTAAGATCTGATGATATTTTGGATTTCCTCAGGATCTGTTGTTATGTCTCCTTTTCATTTCTGATTTTGTTAATTAGGATACTGTCCCTGTGACCTCTAGTTAGTCTGGCTAAGGGTTTATATATCTTGTTGATTTTCTCAAAGAACTAGGTCCTAGTTTGGTTGATAATTTCAATAGTTGTTTTTATTTCCATTTGGTTGATTTTAGCCCTAAGTTTGCTTATTTCCTGCCATCTACTCCTCGTGGGTGAATTTGCTTTCTTTTGTTCTCTAGATTTTAGGTGTGCTGTGAGACTGCCAGTGTATTTTCTCTCTAGTTTCATTTTGGAGGCACTCAGGGCTATGAGTTTTCTTCTAAGGACTGTTTTCATTTTTTCCCATAAGGTTGGGTATGTTTTGGCTTTATTTTCATTAAACTCTGAAAATTCTTTAATTTCTTTCTTTATTTCTTCCTTGACCAAGCTATCATTGAGTAGAGTGTTGTTCAGTTTCCACGTGAATGTTAGCTTTCTATTATTTATGCTACTATTGAAGATCAGCCTTAATCCGTAGTGATCTGATAGGATGCATGAGATAATTTCAATATTTTTGTATCCGTTGACGCCTGTTTTGTGACCAATTATGCAGTCAATTTTGGAAGAGGTACCATGAGGTGCTGAGAAGAAGGTATATCCTTTTATGTTAGGATAAAATCTTCTGTAGATACCTGTTAAATCAATTTGTTTCATAACTTTTGTTAGTGTCCATGTGTCTCTGTTTAGTGTCTGTTTCCAGGATCTGTCCATTGATTATAGTGGGGTGTTGAAGTCTCCCACTATTATTGTGTGAGGTGTAATATGTGCTTTGAGCTTTACTAAAGTTTCTTTAATGAATGTGGCAGCCCTTGCATTTGGAGCATAGATATTTAGAATCGAGAGTTCATCTTGGTAGATTTTACGTTTGATGAGTATGCAGTGCCCCTCCTTGTCTTTTTTTGATAAGTTTAGGTTGGAAGTCAATTTTATTTGATATTAGCATGACTATTCCAGCTTGTTTCTTTGGACAATTTCCTTGGAAAATTGTTTTCCAGCCTTTTACTCTGAGGTAATATGTCTTTATCCTTGAGGTGGGTTTCCTGTAAGCAGTCAAATGTTGGGTCCTGTTTGGGTAGCCAGGTTGTTATTCTATGTCTTTTTATTGGGGGAATTGAATCTATTGATGCTAAGAGAGATCAAGGAAAAGTAATTGGTGTTTCCTGTCAGTTTTGTTATTAAAGTTATGAATCTGTTCTTGTGGCAGTCTTCTTTTAGTTTTGTTAAAGGAATACGTTCTTGTTTTTTCTAGGATGTAATTTCCATCTTTGTGTTGGTGTTTTCCCTTTATTATTCTTTGAAGGGCTGGATTCGTGGAAATATATTGTGTGAATTTGGTTTTGTAATGGAATACTTTGGTTTTACATCTATGGTAATTGAGAGTTTTGCTGGGTATAGTAGCCTGAGCTGGAATTTTTGTTCTCTTCGTGTCTGTATAACATCTGTCCAGGATCTTCTGGCTTTCACAGTCTCTGGTGAGAAGTCTGGTGTAATTCTAATAGGTTTGCCTTTATATGTTACTTGACCTTTTTCCCTTACTGCTTTTAATATTCTGTCCTTATTTACTGTGTTTGTTCTGATTATTATGTGTCGGGAGGAATTTCTTTTCTGGTCCAGTCTATCTGGAGTTCTGTAGGCTTCTTGTATATTCATGGGTATCTCTTTCTTTAGGTATGGGAAGTTTTCTTTTATAATTTTGTTGAAGATATTTAATGGCCCTTTAATTTGAAAATCTTCCTTCTCATCTATACCTATTATCCTTAGGTTTGGTCTTCTCATTGTGTCCTGGATTTCATGGATGTTTTGAGTTAGGATCTTTTTGCATTTTGCATTTTCTTTGATTGTTGTGTCCATGTTTTCTATGGAATCTTATGCACCTGAGATTCTCTCTTCCATTTCTTGTATTCTGTTGCTGATGCTCACATCTATGGTTCCTGATTTCTTTCCTAGCGTTTCTATCTCCACAGTTGTCTCCCTCTGAGTTTTCTCTATAGTTTCTTCTTCCATTTTTAGATCTTGAATGGTTTTATTCAATTCCATTGCCCTTTTGGTTGTGTTTTCCTGTAATTCGTTAAGGGATTTTTGTGTTTCTTCTACCTGTTTAGCAGTGTTTGCATGCAGTTCTTTAAGGACTTCTACCTGTTTAGCAGTGTTTCTTTGAGGGATTTTTGTTTCCTCTTTAAGGGCTTCTCCTTCTTTAGTCGTATTCACCTGTATCTCCTTGAGGAAATTTTGTGCTTCCTCTTTAAGGGCTTCTACCTGTTTAGCAGTGTTCTTCTGTATTTCTTTAAATGAGTTATTAATGTCCTTCTTAAGATCTTCTACCACCATCATGAGATATGATATTAAATCCGGGTCTTGCTTTTCTAATATGTTGGGGTATCCAGGACTCATTGTGATGGGTGTACTGGGTTCTGATGATGCCCATTGTTCTTGGTTTCTGTTAGTAAGATTCTTATGTTTGCCTTTCGCCATCTGGTAATGTCTGGTGTTAATGTTCAACCTGTCTCTGGTTGGAGCTTGATCCTCCTGTGATTCTTTTAGCCTCTGTCAACACTCCTGGGAGTCTAACTCTCTCCTGAGTTCCAGTGGTCAGAGCACTCTCTGCCAGCAAGCTCTCCTTTTTTCAGGGCAGGTGTCCAGCACTATGTATCTCTGATCCACCTCCTGATTTCTGGGGTCAGAACTCTCCCTATAGGCCAACTCTCCTCTGGCAAGGAATGTGCCCAGTGGTCTGAGTCTCAGCTCCACTTCCTGGCTGAGGATGAAGGCCCAATGGGACCCTGACCAAGAAGCTCTGTTGCTTCTATTGCCTGTGTACTCTCAGGTGATCAGGAGGTCCTGGGTGTGCTAGGGGTCCTGCGGTGTGGACAGTCCTCTGGTGCCCTAGACACATTCGGCTGGGTTCAAGCAAAAGATGTCCGGACTGTCCCCGACCTGAATGTATCCCAGCCTCTGGTCAGGCGGGGTTCCTTTGTAGCTGTTCCTGCTGGCACAAGACCCTCCACAATTCTTTGGAGCTGATGTTGCATTCCACTCACCCGTGATCCTGAGGTGATTCCCCAGGTACTGCAGTATGGAGAGTACTCTGGAGCCCTTAGCTGCCTCAGCTCATGATCTAACTTCTTAGTGAGAATATTTTTTAAAAAGTTATTCTTGTTACTTCAATATTAACAACAGTTGTGTATGGTGAAGACAAGAGAACTATAGAACCTAGTAGGTGTGTTGTTAAGTTTCCCTTTCTTTAAGGGAAAGTAGAAAGAAAGTTTGGATAGGTGCAGATTCTGAATCTACTGAGAAACTAATTATTTCTTGTCATGTATTGAAGAAGAAAGAGTTTTTTCTAATCAAGATTCTGGCCTATGGTTAAAGTGGTGACTCAGTAATTATCAGTACTAGCTGCTCTTCCAGAGGACTCAATTTTGAGTCCCCATTTCTACATGGCAGCTTGTATCCATCTGTCTTTGATTCCAGTTCCAAGGAATCTGACCTCTTCTGCTGGCCTTACTGGGTACAAGTCATGCACAAGGTACATAGAAATCCATGTAGGCAAAATATCAATGCACATAAGTTTAGATGAAAAAGAAGACAATTACCATAAGCTAAGCTTAATATAGTGATCTGTGTAGATAACCAGGCTTTGCAGGTTTACCTATAATAAGTTGGAGATATCTACTGTCAGCCAGGTGGTTATGCAGAGCTAGTGTAAATATAGCACCAGAGGTGGAGGCTATAATTGCAATGTATGTTTTGTTAGCATATTAACTATGCAAAGCCCTTAAACCAGATGACATTGGATTTAGCCCTGAAAATTCCCCCAAGAGGCTAAGTATAAGAGAAGGAAGTAACAGAGGATCCAAAGAAACAGCAAACTGATGAGATGGAAGACAAAAAAGTGTGGTTTCCTTTCAACATCAAGCAAGTGATAACTAAACAATGAATGTAAGAGGTAGCAATGAGGATAAAATTGAGCCACACTTCTCACTATGCTGTACTGACACTGTATTAGTAAAATAAATTCTGTTATTATTTCATATTTTTCTCTCCACTTTATAGTTGATCATGCCTTTGGATTAAAGGAGAATAGTGAGGACAAGTGACAACAGGAATCTCACTAGCAATCTTGTGACCCAGGATATTGGCAATTGTTCCTTCAACATTTCAGCATCTTTATTTGAGACATTTTCTTACAATTTTTTTTCTGGTCTTCCACTGGGTCTCCATGACTTTTCTTATGTTAGTCACTCTCTTTCTTTCCTGGAACATTTGTAATTATTTTCAACTTTGGTTGTACATGTATGTGTGTATATAGAGGGGGATTTCTCTCCTTCATGGAGCACCATTGCCACTACCTTTCTGCTTAAGAAGTAAAGCAGGTTTTACTTGATGTTCAGAATTATCAATGTCTGCATTTTGAGCCTATTAAAGCTATCAATAGGCCTACAAACCACTGGGAACTGAGCAATGACCCTGGATTCTGTGTGCCAGTAGTCAGCAGTCCTTGCAGCTGGAGTATAACACCTACCAACTGTGTCCTGATGTCAGCATAGATGCTGTGGGAAGGGACAAAGTGCCCTGAGTTGAAACATTCATATATGCCCTGTTGTAAGTTTGTCTTAAGCTAACTTCAACTTTTCTTGTCCTCACTGTTGCTGATGATATTTATAAATAGAAATCCTATGAAAACTATTCTGTTAAGTGGGTCTTGTTAGCCCTTTATTGGCACCTTTAAAATAAAGTGTGATTTAATTCCCATCTTACTCTATCTTTCCAAATTCCACTAGAGACTCATTCTTTATCTATCTTACTGTTCTTCAAGAAAGTCATAGATTGTCATGCCTCTTTGTTTCCCATGTACTAGTTTTTCCACTTTGTATTGCATCTTTTCAGTCTTTCACATGGGTTAAACTTGGATCTTTTAATTGGCATGACTTTAGCTCTGACATAGGTTCTTGGTATGTTTCTGATATGTCTTTTATACCATTACCACAATTCACGTACAGCAGAATTGTGGTCTTTAATTTCTTAGCCTTTGTTTCTCATTTGCTTCTAACCTCTCAACTTGTCAAAGTTGTAATATTCTACACTTATTACTCAAGAAACACTTACCTTCTAAAACATCTCAGAGGAGTGAAGTCACTTCTGACACCAGAAAGCCCCTACATTTATACCATTTAAATTGTGTCAAGATGGGTAAGATGGAATTTGGAACTTAGCCTTCATGACAAAGACAAGAAAGTTTCAGAGACAGCAAGTTTGCTTATGGTGATGAGACCTATGAAAGAACAAGGATGTTAGAGTTGGAATTTAATTTTGGAGAGTTTTGAAATCTAGTTGAAAGCACTTGGAAGGTATTCATGATCCTTGATAAAGAGGTTGTGTAGTCTGTTATTTTAGAAGAGCTGTCAAGCAATCCAACATAGTTTATGTTGAATATAAGAGACTAGACTTATATAGAGCAGGTTTAGACAACAGAAAAATGTCTATGCTTATTTGTTTACATCTGTCATTGCAGTCCTAGAAAGATAAAGCAGAATCTCTCGAGTCCTGGGCTAGCCAGAGCTATGTGATGACACTGTCTGAAAAGCCAAAGAAGGCAATACTTATATAGCCAGGTAAATAGTTTTAAATATGAATTTTTGTATGAGTACCTTTTAATGTAGAATTGAAATAGTTTATTGTTGAGAGGTACTTTTCATGATTTTAAACTGGCTTTAACCTTTGAAAAGTTAAAACAAAACAAAACAAAACAAAACTTTACATAATACATTTTAGCATACATGGTTGTTTGTTTTCAGTATAGCATATAAATCAGACACTACAAACCTATTCTTTTGAAACTAATGTAGTTTGAAATTCAATTTTTCTTTTATATCATCTCAAAAATTCACTGTATCTAAAGAAAAAAATAGTTCCATCCAGAGATTTAATTAAGTCCTAAATTGTATGGATAATTTCTTTTGTCTCACAGATCATCCTTACTTAATACTGTACTGAAAAGTGCATGTTTTAATTTCATATGACTTCGATGGAAATTGCTGCATAATGATGCACTGCAAATATGAAATTCTCTGGATCATGTGCAAGCAGGACAGGAAGGGCTTGGTGGCAACTGTTACCATGTAATGCTCCTTTCTCAGACCTTTGCCATATGCCAGAATTGATGACATCTTTCTTCACCCTCAACTTCATCTTCCAGATTCAGATATCCAGAGTTGTGTTTCACAAACATATACACTGCAAACTCACACACTGGTGGTCATTTTCTTTTATCCACTGTACTTTTTCTTTGTGATTTCAAGGTTTTCAAAAAAAATAAGTTGCGAAATTTATAAAATAGTTGGGAACATTGAAGCTATAGTTCCTGTTATTGTGCCATTAGATATAGACAAATATAGTGTTTTCCCATTTTCTACTGTCATGTAAGAGTGAGGTTGCCAAGGTGACAGTTAGAATAGTGAATATGTTTTTATTTGCGAGTTCACACTGGAAGCCAGATCAATAGTGGCAACTTTTCATGTTGAGAAATCTTCTTCCTCTATTGATATCTTTCTCTGACCAGATGGACCTGTGCTGTGCACTTTATAAAATTGAAATGACTTACATCACCATTTTGTTGGCCTAATATGTAAGGGAAACTATGCATGCCAGCATTTATTTAGGCAAGAGATACCAATGTTTGCATATCATTCTGTGACATCCTTTTAAAAGTGCCTGTAGTCTTAGGAAGAATCTGCCAGTTGTCTTCCAGATTCATGAATTCCTGATGGTTCTTTAAGGCTATAGGAGATGAAAGAAAACATTAAAATATCAGAAATGTATGCTTGTGCTCCAGCTTGGACTTGTTTTTCCCCAAAGTGGGAGATAGTAGGTTTACTGAACATGGAGCCAATATTTATTCCAATATTGAGTAGGATTCAATGTTATAATTTGCTTTATCCCATAGAAAGCCATGAAATCAGTGCCTAAGTTTCCTTCTAAGGAAAGATTGACAGTCATGGACAGCTGCTCATTCATTTATTGATTAGCTACATGCTAAGTACCTATTTGTCAAGTCCAGTGCTAGAAAATGGGAAATTGAAACTGCTTAAACTCAGCATGGTTTCTGTTTTTATGGATCTATAGTCTCATTATGGAGAACAGGTTTGGATTGAGTAGATGTAAACTGCCTCAGTGCAATGATTTAAAAGGCTGTCTTAAGTACTTGACTTAGAATTCAAGGAGGGCTTCATGGAGGATACACAGTTGAGATCTAAAAATAGAATAGGATTAAGAAGGCAACAATACAAAAAATACAGTGGGCAATATTATGGCAAGTTAAGATAACCGAGAGAGTAATACCCAGAGGAAGTTCGACTTCCAGATGCTCTAATATATTCAGGATTATATCCAGGTGAGGAGGTGACAACATCTGCCTCAATACTGGAAGTAATTGGCATCCCCCTCCCTCCTGAATGCAGATACCCAGGAATCCCCCCGCCCTCTGCCAATGGCACAAATTCTTTCTGCTCTGAGCTGGTGCCTGAAGCAGACCTTGGGCTGTAGCTCTGCACCCAGTCCCAAAACACCCAGAAGAAGCTCAATGCCCAGGAACACAGAATCTCAGGAGCTTGGTCATACCAAGATTTCAGGATCCCAGAGGCAGCTTGACTCTCAGAAGCTCAGACATATTCAGGATCTCAGGATCACAAGAGTCACAGAATCACAGAGACAGCTGGACTCTGAAGAATTCTGACACAATCAGGATCCAGTCAGAGACATCAAGGGCAGGTAGCACTAGAGATAACTTCATAGCAAGAAGAAAGTGAAAGAACATAAGCAATGGAAACCAAGGTTACTTGGCATCCCACCACAGCAAGCCCTGGCTAAAAAAACAAAACAAAACAAAACAAAAAAACCCAACAACAACAAGAACACCAGGTGGGGGAGTGGGTGGGGAAGCGTGTGGGGTACTTTTGTGAGAGCATTGGTAATGTAAATGAAATAAATACCCAATAAAAAAAACATTAAAAAAAACCCAAAAACACCAGAAAAGTAAGACTCCGATTTAAAATAACATCTCATGATGATGATAGAAGACTAAGAAAGACATAAATATCTCCCCTAAAGAAATACAGGAGAGCACAGATAAATAAGTAGAACCCCTTAAAGAGGGAACAGAAGTATTCCTTGAAGAATTATAGGAAAACACAACCAAACAGGTGAAGGAATTGAACAAAACCATTCAGGATCTAAAAATGGAAATAGAAACAATAAAGAAATCACAAAGGGCGACAGCCTTGGGGTTAGAAAAATCTAGGAAAGAGATCAGGATTCATAGATGCATGCATCAACAACAGAATACAAGAGATAGGACAGAAAATCTCAGGTGCAGAAGATACCATAGAAAACATTGACACAGCAGTCAAAGAAAATGCAAAATGTGAAAAGCTCCCAACCCCAAAACATCCAGGAAACCCAGGACACAATGAGAAGACCAAACCTAAGGATAATAGGTATACAAGAGAGCAAAGATTCCTAACTTAAAGGTCCAATAAGTATCTTGAACAAAATTATAGAAGAACATGTCCCTAACCTAAAGAATGAGATGCTCATGACCATACAAGAAGCCTATAGAACTCCAAATAGACTGGTTTAGAAAAGAAATTGCTCTTGTCACATAATAATCAAAACACCAACTGCACAAAATAAAGAAAGAATATCAAAAGCAGTTAGGGAAAAAGGTCAAGTAATATATAAATGCAGACCTGTCAGAATTATACCAGACTTTTCAAAGAGAAAATGAAAGCCAGAAGACCCTAGGAAGATGTCATACAGGCCCTAAGAGAACACAAATGCCAGCCCAGCAAACCTCTCAATTACCATAGATGGAGAAACTAAGATATTCCATCACAAAACCAAATTTACATAATATCTTTGTAGAACTGTGAAAGGCAGCCTGTTTTATGATTGAGCTAGGTTTAAACCCCAGAGACCCAACAGATAACTCTACAAGGAACAGGAGGAACTTTGCCACATCCCCAGACACCAGCTTCCTGACATGAGGCCTCAGATCCATAATTCTGTGGCCATCAGTCACATAGGGCAATGCCCCAGGACCCTGGCATTCTGTCTGGACTCCACCTCCACAGTTACCTGGCAACAGCCAGATATGTATCTCCTCAAAGTTACATGGCAATAGCCAGGTAGGCCCATCCCACTATAAAAGGGTCTATTTTTCCCCCTCCTCTCTTTATTACTCTCTTACTCTCTGACTCTTGCCTTGCTTTCTTGCCCTCTTGCTCTCCCTCTCTCCACATTCCCTTGCCCCTCATATACCAAGTGGCCATGGCTGTCCGTTACTTCTCTACTCACTCCCTCTCTATTCTTTTCTACAATAAATGCCTTAAAACCATGAACTGCCTCTTCTCATTGGTATTCATTGCTGGAGCAATGGAGCAGGTTTTCCTCTAAAGAGCCTCATCTAATCACCCACAAGGAAGCCTCACTGCATTCTCAACCATGGTCTCCACTAAGCCAAGCCAAGCAAGCCAGGGATTTCATCATCATGGGAACCAGCAGGGGCACTCTCCTCCTGTCCTTTTCTACTCCACCCCAGGTTAGAGCCAGCCACATGGGCCCCACTCCATTCTCAGCTCTTCTGCAGCATCCAGCAGCGCTTGCAGTGCCGAAGAGTGAGAACATGTTATCCTTGGCCTCCTTGTAGGATCAGGGATCCAAGAGCCGGCTATTCTGCAGCACCCACTGTCTTTCCAGGTCCAACCCTGGCAATCTGCAGGGACATTACACTGTGCCTCCCCACCCCTGAAGTGGAGCCCTATGGTTTCAGACAACCCAACACCCACCCAGCAGCAGTGTGGGATATGCAAACTCCAACTTCCTGTGTCCCACCTCCACCAGTGGCCATAGGCCTGTGGCGGGAGGGTCATAGGACCCCATTTTATCCCACGTATCTGTCCACAAATCCAGCACTACAAGGGATAATAGATGAAAAACTCCAACACAAGGAGGGAAACTACACCCTAGAAAAACCAAGAAAGTAATCTTTCAACAAACTCAAAAGAAGATAGCCACACAAACAGAATTCCACCTCTAACAGCAAAAATAACAGGAAGCAAAAACAAGTTTTCCTTAATATTTCATAACATCAGTGGACTCAATTACCCAATACAATGATATAAGCTAACAGACTGGATACATAAACAGGACCCAGCATTTTGCTGCATACTGGAAACACACCTCAGTGACAAAAACAGAAACTTCCTCAAAGTAAAGAGCTAGAAAGAAATTTTCCAAGCAAACAATCCCAAGAAATAAGCTGAAGTAGCCATTTTAATATCAAAAAACTTGACTTTTAATGAAAAATTATCAAAAATATAAGGAAGAATACTTCATACTCATCAAATGAAAAATCTACCAAGATGATCTCTCAATTCTGAACATCTATGCTCCAAATGCAAGGGCATCCACATTCATAAAAGGAACTTTACTAAAACTCAAAGCACACTTTGTAACTCACACAAGAATAGTGGTAGACCTCACCATCCCACCCTTATCAATGGACATGTCATGGAAACAGAAACTAAACAGTGACAGAGTGCAACTAACAGAAGTTATGACCCAAATGGATTTAATAGATACCTATAGAACATTTCATTCTAAAATAAAAGAATATAACTTCTCAGCACATCATGGTAACTTCTCCAAAACTGATCATATAATCAGTCACAAAGCAGGCTTCAACAGACAAGATTGAAATAATCCCATGAATCCTATCAGATCAACATGGATTAAGGCTGATCTTCACTACCAACAAAATCAACAGAAAGCCCAAATAAACATGGTAGTGAACAATGTTCTATTCAATGAAACTTGTTCAAGGAAGAAATAAAGAAAGAAATTAAAGACTTTTTAGAATTTAATGAAAATGAAGGCACAAGACACCTAAACTTATTGGACACAATGAAACCAGTACTAACAGGAAAACCCATTGGTCTGAATGACTTCAAAAAGAAACAGAAGACATATATTAGCAGCCTTCCAGCAATCTGAAAGCTCTAGAAGAAAAAGAAGTAAATAAATCCAAGAGAAGTTGGTGGCAGGAAATAATCAAACTCAGCACTAAAAGCAATCAAGTAGAAACAAAGAGAAGTATACAAAGGAAAAAAAAAACACTCAGAAGCTAGTTCTTTGAGAAAATCAATTAGATAGAAAACCCTTAGTCAGACTAACTAGAGGACACAGAGACATCCAAATCAACAAAAATCAGAAATGAAAAGGGAGATGTAACAAGAGAAACAGGAAATTCGAGATATCATAATACAAATCAGAGCATAATGCAAAAGCCTATACTCAATGAATCCAGAGAATCTGCATGAAGTGATGAAGTGGACAATTTTATAGACAGATACCAGGTACCAAAGTTTAATCAGAATCATATAAACCATGTATACAGTTCAATAACCCCTGAAATAGCAAGAGTCATTAAAAGTCTCCCAACAAAAAAAGCCTAGGACCAGATGCATTTAGTGCAGAATCCTGTCAGACCTTCAAAGAGGAACTAATATCATTTCTCTTCAAAAGATTCCAGACAATAGAAACAGAAGAAACACTGCCCAATTCATTCTGTGAAGCCACAATTACACTCATAACTAAACCACACAAATATGCAACAAAGAAAGAGAACATAAAACCAATTTCCCTTGTGAATGTTGATGCAAAAATACACATTGTAATTCTTGCACACCAAATCCAAGAAGACATCAAAATGATCATTGCAGAGATGCAGGGATGCAGGGATGGTTAAATATACAGAAATCCATCAATATAATCCATTGTATAAACAAACTCAAAGGAAAAAAATAAAAAAAATAAAAACAAAAACAAAACAAAAAACAAACAAAAAAATCAGATGATCATCTCATTAGATGTTGAAAAACCATATGAAAAAAATTCAATACCCCTTTATGGTAAATGTATTGGAAAGGTCAGGAATTAAAGGCTCATACATAAACATAGCAAAAGCCATATACAGCAAACCAGTAACCAACATCAAACTAAATGGAGAGAAACTTGAAGCAATCCCACTAAAATCAGGGACTAGACAAAGCTGCCCACTCTCTCCCTACCTATTTTGTATAGTACTCAAAGTCCTAGCCAGAGTAATTAGACCTCAAAAGGAGATCAAAGGGATACAAAGTGGAAAGGAAAGGTAAAAATATCACTATTTTCAGATGATATGTTAGTATCCTCAAGTGACCCAAGAAATCCCACCAGAGAACTCCTAAACCTAAGAAACAACTTCAGCAAAGTGGCTGGATATAAAATTAACTCAAACAAATCCGTAGCCTTCCTCTTCCCAATGGATAAACAGGATGAGAAAGAAAATGGGAAAAATACACCCTTCACAATATTCACAAACAATATTACACACATTGGTGTGACGCTAACCAAGCCAGTGAAAGATCTGAATGACAAGAACTTCATGTCCCCGAAGAAAGAAATCGAAGAAGATTTCAGAAGATGGAACGATCTCCCATGCTCATGGATTGGCAGGATTAATATAGTAAAAATGGCCATCTTGCCAAAAAGCAATCTACAGATTCAATGCAATCCCCATCAAAATTCTAACTCAATTCTTCATAGAGTCAGAAAGAACAATTTGCAAATTCACTTGGAATAACAACAACAACAACAAAAAATAGGATAGTGAAAACTATTGTCAGCAATAAAAGAACTTCTGGGGGAATCACTGTCTCTGATTTCAAGCTGTTTTACAGAGTAATAGTGATAAAAACTGTATGGTATGGGTACAGCAACAGGCAGATAGATCAATGGAATAGAATTAAAGACTCAGAAATGAACTCACACAACTATGGTCACTTGATCTTTAACAAAGAAGCTGAAATCATCCAGTAGGAAAAAAAAGGCAGCATTTCAATAAATTTTGCTGGTTCAACCTGTGGTCAACATGCAGAAGAATGCAAATTGATGCATTCGTATCTCCTTGTACAAAGCTCAAGTCTAAGTGGATCATGACCTCCACATAAAAACAGATACACTGAAACTAATAGAAGAGAATGTGAGGATGAGTCTCAAACACATGGGTACAGGGAAATTTTCCTGAACAGAACACCAATGTCTTATACTCTAACATAAACATTAGACAAATGGGACCTCAGAAAAATTGCAAAGCTTCTTTAAGGAAAAGGTTACTGTCAATAGGACAAAACAATAACCAACAGATTTGGAAAGGTCTTTGCTAATCCTACATCTGATAGAGGGTTAATGTATACAAAGAACTAAAGAAGTTAGACTCCAGAGATCCAAATAATCTTGTTAAAAAATGAGGTACATAGCTAAACAAAGAATTCTCTACTGAGGAATACTGAATGGCTGAGAAGCATCTAAAGAAATGGTCAATATCCTTAGTCGTCAAGGAAATGCAAATGAAAACAACCCTGAGATTCTACCTCACACCAGTCACAATGGCTAAGATCAAAATCTTAGGTGGCAGGAGATGCTGGCACGGATGTGGACAAAGGGGAACACTCCTCCATTGTTGGTGGGATTGCAAGCTGGTGCAGCCATTCTGTAAATCAGTCTGGCAGTTCCTCAGAAAACTATACAGAGTAATATCTGAGGAGCCAGCTATACCACTCCTAGGCATATACCCAAATGATGCTCCTACATATAACAAGGACACAGGCTCTACTATATTCACAGTAGACTTATTAAAAACAATCCATTCCTGAAATTCATAGGCAAATGGATAGAAGTAGAAAATATCATCCCGAGTGAGGTAACCCAG
Organism: Mus caroli; assembly: GCF_978045245.1. Taxonomy (NCBI): domain Eukaryota; kingdom Metazoa; phylum Chordata; class Mammalia; order Rodentia; family Muridae; genus Mus; species Mus caroli. The sequence continues at coordinate 4,668,186 of NW_028227256.1, forward strand.
TCAAAAAAAAAAATCACACACATGGTATGTGCTCACTGATAAGTGGATAGTGGTCCAAAAGCTTTGAATACCCAAGATACAATTCATAGATCATATGAAGCTGAAGAAGAAAGAAGACCAAAATGTGAATGCTTCAGTCCTTCATTAAAGAGTGAACAAAATACTCATGGGAGCAAATATGGAGACACAATGTGGACCAGAGTGAGGGAAAGGCCATTCAGAGACTCCCTCACCTGGGGGTCCATCCCATATACAGTTACCAATGCAGAGACTATTGTGGTTGCCAAGAAGTGCTTGCTGATGAACCTGTTATAGCTGTCTCTTGAGAGGGTCTGCCAGAGTCTGAGAAATACAGAGGCAGACACTCACAGTCAACCAGTAGTCTGAGCAGACTGAATACTGGATTCCCAATGGAGGAGTTATAGAAAGGACTGCAGGAGTTGAAGGGGTTTACAACCCCATAGGAAGGACAACAATATCAAACAAAATCTCCCAGAGTTCTGAGTGACTAAACCACCAACTGAAGAGTACACATGGAGGGTCCCACTGCTCCAGCCACATATGGAACAGAGGATGGTGGTTTTGGGCATCAATGTGAGAAGAGGTCCTGGGAAGACTCGATGTCCCAGTGTAGGGGAATGTGAGGGCTGTGAGGTGGGATGGTATGGGTGGGTGGGGGAATACTCTCACAGAAGTAAGGGGAAGAAGGATGGAGTACAGGGTTTTAGGGTGGGAGGAAAGGGGAAACTATTTGAAATGTCAATTAAGAAAATATCCAATAAAAAGAAAAAGTAAAAAGGTTGAAAGCCCTTAGAGAGGGCTTAGAGGTCTGGGAAGGTGAAGATGATGAAGGAATACAATAGAGTGGAGGGTAAAACAATGATCATTTTTTGGTGACACCATGCATGTAATGATTTGTATTCTCAAACAAGCTCTATATTATTCTGGTAGGAATTACAAAATATTTTTATTAACTTATTTAGAAAATTCCCACTGTGTTTGAAGCATAGCCTCATTTATAAATATAACAATATAAGTTCCAATATTGATATATTTCATATTTCCTGACTACAACTTTATTACTTGTATATTTGTCCATATGGGTACATATGTGTAGCCTCCCCCAGCCTTGAAGCAGGCTGATTCAGACCTCACTGCCACTGGTTATGAGACCACCTGGGGTGGAGCCTTCAGACTTAGATGGCTCTATTGTTCTGCCACCTGCTGCTGCTCTTCTCCAAGACACTGCTACCTGCTGAGAGGCCCTTGAAATATTCTGGAGACAGCATACTGCAGATCGCCTACAGGCTGGCAACAGGCACCAAGAATGGACTGGTGGGGGATGGGCCTCCCCTCTTTACAAGCACAGACTCTTAGTAAACTTTGGGGCCTTGAACAGTAACATGTCTTGGCCTCCATTATTTCTCTCACGGTTTCCTTCCATACAGCTTCAGCATTCCACTCAGGAACCCAGTTAGTGTGGCCGCAGGTTACAGAAAATATGCTTAGACACAAGCAATATTTTTCAATATACAATACACTGTGGTTATTTGTTTATTAAACAACAAACAGTTACCTATAAAGTACACACCAGGCTATCTAAATACACTGAAACTATTTTTAAAACATTAAATCTACTAGGTGAAGGCATAAGCTTCTTGAAAATATAATCAATTACTTTGCTGCCTTATCTATATTAATCTGTTATATTGCTGCTATAAAGATAAATTAATAAAGTGTATATGTTATAGATAATGTATATATTTTGGATATATTATTATTGTGTTTATTCATATTTTGCAATAGTTCTCAATGCAAAAAACTTTAAATACTCAATCCTGTCTATGTCACTTATTACCCAAGTAGAGTCAGAATCACATCTAAGAAGGGGCAGCAAATCCGTAGCAACAACGACTAGTGGTTTCATGGATTTACAGCATAAAATGTTCAATAAGTGTTATTCTACGGTGCCATATTTTCCCTCTTCTGCTGAGTTGGACTTTGCAAACATATACTTTTTGTCTTAAATGTTGATTATTTAAATCTAAATTATATCCCTCCATATTTCTGTTACATTAAACAAACTATAGTTGGCTCTGAAATAATGAATAACAGTGACCTACAGCATGAACAGGTTAAGTTTATGAATTGAGATGTAATAACAACAAATGAAAAAAGAAACCATGAGTTTGAGTAAGAGTGTGAAGGGGCCTGTGGGAGGGTTTAGTGTAAGAAAGGGGAAGGGAAATGTAATTATATGATCATTAAAAAGTTTTAAACTTCTGAATAAGTCAAGAATTCCTTGTAAAACCTTGAATTTTGTCTTGTATAATATGTAGTCATAAATGATTTTTTCTTATACCAGTGCAAGTGTGCTAATGTGCCCCAGAAGCAAAATGATTTTGGTTGAGAAAATTCTATATCATTGTTATTATATAAATTTGTAATAATTCAAGTTCTGTTTCTATGCAGCAGAATAGGATTTGAAGACTACTGCTTTTCAGTATTTTTAAACACAATAATAAAGTTATCAACGCATCGTGGTCTGAATATCTGACGAATATTTTGTTCCAATACTGGGGATTAAACTCAGGGCCTTGGTTTTAAAAGGCAAACACTCTACCATTGTTGGATATATTAAGCAATCTTTTTTTTAGTGCATTTATAAATATGAATTCTTCAACATTCTGTCAATGAAATACAATTCTTAGGTTAGAGATTCTAATATATTGCATACTTTCATTATAAAACATTCGCTGTGCATAGCAAAACAAGAAAATCAGTACACAAACACAGTGGGCAGGTACACTTGGTTGTTTAACAACAGAGATACCAGATCTCTGATCAAAGCCTGTTTCTTTAAATTGTACAATGAGCTTTGTTCTGTTTTGTTTTTCAAAATAATTAAATGATGTTTTTCTACAGATCTCATAAATAATTGAACATCAGGAAGAGAGCTTCATTAATTTATAAAAAGCCCTAGAAAAATGAAAGTTTAATCTAAGAAAAAGATGAACTTTATAAAATGATAAAATAGGTTTACATTTTTGTAACATTTGAAGATTTTACACGATAAAGAGCTCCTAAATATATTTTGGTGACTGCTAACCTATATTTTTATGAATTTAAGAACACTATCAATGATATAATTTTGACATATAATGAATAGATGAAGATTAACATGACATGAAAATAAACACTTTATATAAAACATTCAAGAAGGGCTGGGCATGGTAGCACACACATTAAATCCCAGCACTTGGGAGGCAGAGGCAGGTGGATTTCTGATTTCCAGGCTAGCGTGGTCTATAAAGTGAGTCCCAGGACAGCCAGAGCTATACAGAGAAACCCTGTCTCAAATCCCCCCCCCAAAAAAAAATCAAGAAAATTGGATGATCATAAGTTTGATATCTTGAAGAAATATATGATGTGAGTGGAAGAATATGAAATAACTAATAGGATAGAGAAATAGAGACATGTTAATGGATACAGTGTGATAAATAATTTTAAACCCAATCTCTTTTAACCACAAGATATAAGCCGTACTCACAAAAGACATCAAAATATCTCATGTTTCTCTCATATGCAGAACCCAGATGTGTGTGTGTGCGCCCATGTGTTTGTGTGTGTGTGTGTGTGTGTGTGTGTGTTTGTGCACTCGTGCGCACACATGTACCTGCATGCTTGTGTGTGGGCACATGTGTCTAGGTCTATATACATATGTATATGTGTAGTGATTTGAATGATAATGGTCTCCATAAACTCATATATTTGAATATATTGTTCACAAGTGATTAAAAAGTTTGAAAAAAGTTAAAACATTCAGCCTTGTTGGAGGATATGTGTTGCTGGGAGTAGTTTAAGAGATATAACACGCCCCCTGCCCCCAACCATTCTCAGGTAGCTCTCTCAACTTTTGGCTTGTGGACAAAGCTCTCAGCTGCTGTACCAACCCACATGCCTGCCTGCCTGCTGCCATGCTTTTAGCAATGATCATGGGTTCTAACCCTTTTAAATGTTAAACTCCAAATTATATGCTTTCCTTAGTAAGTTGCTTTGATGATAGTGTTTTGTCACAGCAATTTAAAAGTAACTAAGACAATATATCTGTATATATATATGTGCATGCATGTATGTATGTGTATGTATCTGTGTGAATGTATGTATGTGAGAAGTATCTATATGTTTGTGCATAAATCCTAAGGCTACAAATGAGGATGCAAAGAATGATAAAATATCTAAGTGAAGACTAAAGAGAAGATGATGTGATCTATGTGACATGAAAAACTAAAGAGGAGCTATTTGATGGAAAGCGGAAGGGAAAACCCAGAGGTGACAAGAAAATGGGGAAGAATGTAGGAAAGGATGACAAACACGAACACAGAATAATATATAAATGTATAAACATACTACAACAAAACTCAGTACACAGAATTTTAACTTAAAAATATAGTCATTTAAAATAACTAAAATCTATAAATCTGTAAAACTATATTTATACCATGGAACAACACCTAATGAAAACAAATAATGGAATAGCTTGAAACATCACCATAGTGCTTGTAGCTGGGATCATTTATTTTAACTGCTAGTGTTTAACACAACAAAACGTCTTAGATGAATCTGTAAAAACATTTACCTGTGATGTACATATATATTTTATTTGCTGCTCTCAAATGCTTTTTCTTTGTGAAAAGCATTCCAAAGGATCCTTCCTAGTATGACCTGTCTCCATCCTGTAGTCACAGGTGTGACTTCTGTGTGATTTACAGATCCTTCCTAAAACCATTCTTTTATGTACAATAGGTATTTAGTCATTGCGAGAAAAACAGCATTATGTCTAAAGTTTCACAAAATTATAGAATTTTTTTAGTCATGATACAGAGTGAACAGCATAGGACTATGGCTATCTAACCAGATTCATGACTCAATATAAAAATGCTGCTAATTATTTTGGCTAATTAGAAATGCTTTCCAACATTGATATATCTCTTCTTTTGGTGGAAAATCTTACTTGGAAGTTATTTTATTAATTTTTCAAATGTAGGGTACACCAAGTAGGCCAGAGTAACCAACAAATGTTGACTTCCGTAATCTTCAATCTTGGGTTCCACCTTTGGTAACAAATGCTATATCTTACTACTTAAGATTTCTAAAAGATGATGAAGAAGTGAAAGAGGAGGAGGAGAAGACGGGGAGACAAACCTCATTTTTTGTTGTTGTTGTTGTTTCTTTTTTTAATTTTTTTATTTTTATTAGGTATTTTCCTCATTTACATTTCCAATGCTATCCCAAAAGTGCCCCATACCCTCCCCCTCCTCCCCTATCCACCCACTCCCACTTTTTGGCCCTGGCGTTCCCCTGTACTGGGGCATATAAAGTTTGCAAGTCCAATGGGCCTCTCTTTCCAGTGATGGCCGACTAGGCCATCTTTTGATACATATGCAGCTAGAGTCAAGAGCTCCAGGGGTACTGGTTAGTTAATAATGTTGTTCCACCTATAGGATTGCAGATCCCTTTAGCTCCTTGGGTACTTTCTCAAGCTTCTCCATTGGGGGCCCTGTGATCCATCTAATAGCTGACTGTGAGTATCCACTTCTGTATTTGCTAGGCCCTGGCCTAGTCTCACAAGAGAGAGCTATATCTTGGTCCTTTCAGCAAAATCTTGCTAGTGTGTGCAATGGTGTCAGCATTTGGAAGCTGATTATGGGATGAATCCCCAGATATGGCAGTCTCTAGATGGTCCATCCTTTCGTCACAGCTCCAAACATTGTCTCTGTAACTCCTTCCATGGTTGTTTTGTTTCCAATTCTAAGAAGGAGCAAAGTGTCCACACTTGGGTCTTCGTTCTTCTTGAGTTTCATGCGTTTAGCAAATTGTATCTTATATCTTGGGTATCCTAAGTTTTGGGCTAATATCCACTTATCAGTGAGTACATATTGTGTGAGTTCCTTTGTGATTGGGTTACCTCACTCAGGATGATGCCCTCCAGGTCCATCCATTTGCCTAGGAATTTCATAAATTCATTATTTTTAATAGCTGAGTAATACTCCATTGTGTAGATGTACCACATTTTCTGTATCCATTCCTCTGATGAGGGGCATCTGGGTTCTTTCCAGCTTCTGGCTATTATAAATAAGGCTGCTATGAACATTGTGGAGCATGTGTCCTTCATACTGGTTGGGACATCTTCTGGATATATGCCCAGGAGAGGTATTGTTGGATAATCCAGTAGTATTATGTGCAATTGTCTGAGGAACCACCAGAATGATTTACAGAGTGGTTGTACATGCTTGCAATCCCACCAACAATGGAGGAGTGTTCCTCTTTCTCCACATCCTCGCCAGCATCTGCTGTCACTTGAATTTTTGATCTTAGCCATTCTGACTGGTGTGAGGTGCAATCTTAGGGTTGTTTTGATTTGCATTTCCCTGATGATTAAGGGTGTTGAACATTTTTTCAGGTGCTTCTCTGCCATTCAGTATTCCTCAGGTGAGAATTCTTTGTTCAGCTCTGAGCCCCATTTTTTAATGGGGTTATTTGATTTTCTGGAGTCCGCCTTCTTGAGTTCTTTATATATATTGGATATTAGTCCCTTATCTGATTTAGGATAGGTAAAGATCCTTTCCAAATCTGTTGGTGGTCTTTTTGTCTTGTTGACAGTATCTTTTGCTTTGCAGAAGCTTTGCAACTTTATGAGGTCCCATTTATCGATTCCCGATCTTACTGCACAAGCCCTTGCTGTTCTATTCAGGTACTTTTCCCCTGTACCCATATCTTGGAGACTTTTCCCTACTTTCTCCTCTATAAGTTTCAGTGTCTCTGGTTTTATGTAGAGTTCCTTAATCCACTTAGATTTGACCTTAGTACAAGGAGATAGGAATGGATCAATTCGTAGTCTTTTACATGATAACTACCAGTTGTGCCAGCATCATTTGTTGAAAATGCTTTCTTTTTTCCACTGGATGGTTTTAGCTCCCTTGTCAAAGATCAAATGACCGTAGGTGTGTGGGTTCATCTCTGGGTCTTCAATTCTGTTCCATTGGTCTACTTGTCTGTCACTATACCAGTACCACACAGTTTTTATCACAATTGCTCTGTAGTACAGCTTTAGGTCAAGCATGGTGATTCCACCAGAGGTTGTTTTATCCTTGATAAGAGTTTTTGCTATCCTAGGTTTTTTGTTATTCCAGATGAATTTGCAGATTGCTCTTTCTAATTCGTTGAAGAATTGAGTTGGAATTTTGATGGGGATTGCATTGAATCTGTAGATTGCTTTTGGCAAGATAACCATTTTTACAATGTTGATCCTGCCAATCCATGAACATGGGAGATTTTTCCACCTTCTGAGATCTTCTTTAATTTCTTTCTTCAGAGACTTGAAGTTCTTATTATACAGATCTTTCACTTCCTTAGTTAGAGTCATGCTAAGGTATTTTATATTATTTGTGATTATTGAGAAGGGTGTTGTTTCCCTAATTTCTTTCTCAGCCTGTTTATTCATTGTGGAGAGAAAGGCCATTGACTTGTTTGAGTTAATTTTATATCCAGCTACTTCACTGAAGCTGTTTATCAGGTTTAGGAGTTCTCTGGTGGAATTTTTAGGATCACTTATACATACTATCATATCATCTGCAAAAAGTGATATTTTGACTTCTTCTCCAATTATTATTCCCTTGATCTCCTTTTGTTGTTGAATTGCTCTGGCTAGGACTTCAAGTACAATGTTGAATAGGTAGGGAGAGAGTGGACAGCCTTGTCTAGTCCCTGATTTTAGTAGGATTGCTTCCAGCTTCTTACCATTTACTTTGATGTTGGCTACTGGTTTGCTGTAGATTGCTTTTATCATGGTTAGGTATGGGCCTTGAATTCCTGATCTTTCCAAGACTTTTATCATGAGTGGGTGTTGGATTTTGTCAAATGCTTTCTCTGCATCTAATTAGATTATCATGTGGTTTTTGTCTTCGAGTTTGTTTATATACTGGATTACGTTGATGGATTTCTGTATATTGAACCATCCCTGCATCCCTGGGATGAAACCTACTTGGTCAGGATGGATGATTGTTTTGATGCGTTCTTGGATTCGGTTAGCCAGAACTTTATTGAGGATTTTTGCATCGATATTCATAAGGGAAATTGGTCTGAAGTTCTCTATCTTTTTTGGGTCTTTTTGTGGTTTAGGTATCAGAGTAATTGTGGCTTCATAGAATTAGTTGGGTAGGGTAAATTCTGTTTCTATTTTGTGGAATAGTTTGTGAAGAACTGGGATTAGAGTCAGAGCATCAGGGCGCCAAGTTGCTGGGCCCTGATTGGATTTGGTCATTCTAGCAAGAACAAAATGCACACCTGTATGTGCAGAGTGTATAGTTCAATGTGGGTTTGGGAACAAATTGGCACAGCCAGCAGGAAAGTGGAAAGCCAGCTTACATGTTACCAGGAACCAGATGTCTTGAGGTTGCCTGAAGGTATTCAGCCTAATGACTGAGTAGGATTCTGCCAGATGAGTCAGTAGGGAGCAGGGTGCCCTCCTGGCCTTGGTCATTATGTGTCTTAATCTCTGTGTTTCCCTTTGGTAACTCCTCTGGTCTCTGTCTTCATCTTGTTTGCCATATGTCCCTGAGGGTGAATCACACCTGTGTCTGAGTCTGCTGTTAGGTGTTCTACTCAAGAGGTCATCATGACAAGCTCTGTCCACATGGAATCCTCTGTACATGCCACACACACTGGAATGTATACCGACCATCTCACTCCCATAAACTCTTGAGCCCATCTATCCCCATAATTACCACAGACTCCTAGTGCAAATTGGATGCTGCTTTAAATGTGAAAAATTTGTTCAAAAGTTATAAAATCTGAATGAAAGCTAAAGCTGAACTAATAAGCCTTGTTTCATGAGCCAAAAGTGTAAAAAGCTCTATATAATGAACTAACCTGCCACTTGTATAAATAAATATAAATATAAAATAATATAATATAAATATAAATATATATACATGTATTAAACATCAGGCTGTTCAAACAAACAAAAAAGAAAAACCTCATTTTTGAATTATTACTGTTAGTGTTTTCTTGGGGCATTGATTTTGTTTAATGTTCACTAATTTAATTTATAGTTAAGGTTATAGATTTTAAATTACAACAAAAATAGTTTTGACCTACTATCTACATGAGTTACATGGCTAGGAAGGTAAATCAGATAGAATTAGAAAAATCTCAGAGCTTCTAATTTGAATGTTGTGAAGGACTTTTTTTTATTAGATATTTTCTTCATTTACATTTCAAATGCTCTCCCAAAAGACCTCTATACCCTCCCCCTGCCCTGCTCCCCTACCTTTTCAATACCTACCAATGATTCAAAGAAACAAGACAATGTGGCTAAATGCATTTTAAACCACTCATCTATAGCTTACTTGATAAGCATGACCTTTATCATGGACAGCCCACTTCTATTATCAAATTGGAGTTTCCCATTCTTGCTGATTTGCACACTTGGCCTACAGAGTAAAGGGGGGAAGTGTAGTTTTTAAATAATGTTTATACTTCATTAATTTAACAAATGCTAGAAATATCTGGTATCAAGCATGAGAGCAAGTGTCAAAAGAGTCAGTGGGAGAGTTTTACACTAAATTATTATATCACCTTTCAGTATTATTTTTTTAAAAAATCATTGTTTTAACAAATGTATATATTTACATTGTACATACCCTACCTATGTCTAAAATAAGTCTTATAACAAAAATAACTTGTAAAGTTTTTAGTTATGAGCAAATTCTTTTATGCAAAATATCCATACGAGAAAATGCTCATAAACCTGTTGTGTAAGACCATCAAAACATGATATGTCTGACTTAGGTTCTCTTTTCTCCATGTGTACCCATGTGCCTGCCTAGCTACACAGATACAGAGAAGCCATGTTTTATAATTCAAAAGGAACTTTAGGAAGATAAAAATTAAGTGTAGTATATGTGAACTACTATCCAAATGAATTCTCTTATAATAAGAATGAATGCATGAACAGTATCATTATTATGTGTACATTTTAAAAAGGAAAACAAAACAAAACAAAACATTGTGTCATAGAGACAGCCACTGGTGGGAGAATGTATCTGCATCTACCCTGACCTCGCAATCAAAGTTCAGAGGTAATATGGATGGGAGATATTTCATAGGCACATCCACCCAGCAATAACCAATAGAACAATAAGCCAGTGGGCCCAGGCATTGCCATACAGAGGAAGAATGTTTTGCCTAGCTTTACATTCTCCCATTTGCTAGAAGACAAGTCCAAAGTGATGGGAGCTGAGGGTAGGTGTGTCATGAAGTAGCAGAGACTAAGTTTGTGGAAGGGTGTCTGAAAGAATCCAGGTAGAGAAGCACCAAGAACTCCAGTATTGGACCCAGAGGTGGTCTTCTTCTTCTTCTTCTTCTTCTTCTTCTTCTTCTTCTTCTTCTTCTTCTTCTTCTTCTTCTTCTTCTTCTTCTTCTTCTTCTTCTTCTTCTTCTTCTTCTTCTTCTTCTTCTCTCTCTCTCTCTCTCTCTCTCTCTCTCTCTCTCTCTCTCTCTCTCTCTCTCTCTCTCTCTCCTCTCTCTCTCTCTCTCTCTCCCTCCTCTTTTCATTTTCATTTAATTTTTTCATACAATATATTTTACCTTGTTTTCCCAACTCCTCGCAGATCCTTCTCACCTCCATACCTCTCTAATTTCATGTTCTAAAATGAGAAAAAAAAAAAACCAAAGAGGAAGAAAATTAATAAGACAAAAAATACCAAAACAAACAAACAAATTCACACAGTGAGAAGAATATGAAAGCCATTTGTGTTAGATATATGCTCCCGGGCCTGGGGCCTGTTGTGAAGTATGGTTGATGTACTCAGTGACACTCCATTATTGAAAAATGATACCCCATTTCCTGTAAGGTATCAATTACAAACAGCTTCTTAGGTGAGGCAGAACTTTGTGTCTACTTCCATTTTTCAATGTAGGGATCTTGTGTGGTTTGAATTTATATAGGTCTTATACAATCTATCCTATTGTGAATTCATATGTGTGTCTGTCCTATCTCTAACATGTCTTACACGGATAACCATATGTCTTTTCAAATACACAGTTTATTGTTCACACATCACAGCTCAAAGAAAGGGAAACAACTCATCTCAAACAGTAGACTGGCAAAATAGTATGACAAACTAACAATCTACATTTACGTGATGTCACAGGTACATCACGCAGAAAGAATTCACTCACAGATATCAGGTATAGTAGGCAAAAGTGGGTTGAAAGTCTGACTGCTCTGATGCAAAATAAGATACTATATGCATGTCTACTGGTGGGCAAAGGATAGTGACTGGATGCTGGCTCTGGAATAGATGTTCTAAATGATCATGGACATAGTGCTAGACATTCAACAGTCACCAAGGCCAAAATCAGACTGGAGGCAGAAGATCCTGGATGGTAATGTGGTTACCAGAAGGGTCCCTTTTTCCAAGCTTGTATGGTTCTATGCATTGTGGTATAGCAGAGGAGAGCACTTGTTTAGCTGCAGGAAGCCTAGGGTTTTATCTATTTTCAGAACCCTTTAGAGATTTATCTAATCTGTGCAGACTTTTTGGTCCCTTCCTTTAATAGGGGTGAGCTTCTGGTTACTAGGACTCTGATGGTTATGCCCAGGTGCTCACTTCTGATGTCAGCATATTTTGTTGTCAGGACTTTGAACACGAGTGCCTCCATGTTTGTTTTATTTATTTTGTGTTTTAAGTGTTCACTACAGTGTAGCAGCTACTGTTTTCTTAGAGTCATTTACTATCTCTGGCTCTTAATTTTTTTTTTTTTTACCTCCTCTTTGGTGTAGAACATTGAGCCTTGAGAAGAGGGATTTGATGAAGACATCCCATTTATGACAGAGTGTTCCAAAGTCTTTAATGCTGCACATTGTCCAATTTTGGATCTCTGTGTTAGTTCCCATATACCGCAAAAAAAAAAAAGTTTCTCTGATGAGGGTTTAGCAATGCTCTGATTTATGGAGCATTGATGCTTATAATGCATGGAAGCTGGTTGATATCTTTAGAAGTCATTTTGCTATACTTCTTTAGTGGACTGATAGGAGAAGCATTTACTATAAGCCAATGACCAATCTAGTTTCTGGTTTCCGGCCTCCTTAACAATGTTGTGTATGCATGGAATATGCCTTAAATACAATTAAATAGCGGATGTCAGAGGCTGTTTCTCTTAGCCTTTCCCCCAAATGGACTCCATTAAAAAAATGTTGGCTTTTCTCTTTGTTTCACAATTTTTATGAACAGAAGTCCTGAGTGAAATGTACAAATCCATATTGTATAGATTCTGTACAATGAGATACCTTTCCAACCAACATTTTACCTGGCTGTCATAGGGAGCTTCTACACATGTAGCAGAATCCTCCTAATAAATACTGTTCCTATACTTGTAAGATGAACAGGATTATTGAGAAGCCTAAACTGAAACTGTAGGTAAAATGTCTGTCCTGTAGTAGCCTCTCAATCATTTGTGGTCATAGCTTATTTCCTGTGATGTACTGATGTAATTAATGAGTAAATTTACTAAAATGTCAAGTAATAATTTGAACACAGTATTTTTTACTGTAATTTAAATAAGTAAAATACATAGAAAGTCTCTAAAAATTCAGACTATGTGAGAAGATTCATGAAACAGTCTCTAGATATAGATTGTGGAACATAAAGTTGATAGAAAAATGGTAACTGATATGGCAGACATATAGCATTGAAAACAGTTTTTTAACCTTTAAAATTTTAAAAATTGTAACAATTTTCCATTGAAAGTTGCAATTCTGATGTGTGTAGAATCAATGCTTTTTGAAGAACACTAGATTTCAAGATCAATAATTTCATTTTGATCTAAAAACTTAAAATGCAAGAAGCAATGGTATTGGAAGAATATAGCTCAGAGAAGCAAAGGAAATATAATGCATTATAAAAACTATTATTCTTTAAAGCAAATCTGATAACAAAGTTAGGAGTCCTTTTGTTTGTGTACATTTCATCTGTTTCTTGTTTCAGCTCATGACCTATTTTCAACCCCATTCTGAATTACTAATTTATTATTTTTGCTCAACACTGAAGCTATTAATTTATATATGAGAAAGGCATTTTTCCCTGAAGAAATTTAGATAGGCTTATAAAGTTTTTATCACCAAGCAAATGATAAAGGGTAAACTCTATCCAAGCCATGAAACAAAATCTGATACAATCATTTTTAAAATGAAGAAAGAAGATATAAACGTGCTGTCACGTAAAATCACTACTTGCTAGTAAAGTTCACAGTAGCCATAACTGGGCAGAACAGTTGTCTGCATGTCTGGGATCAATGTGCCTGCCCATGTCCTAGCATTGCTTTGGTTTTTAGTTGAAATGTTATCTTATTCCAAATATCTATGGCTGCATCCTCAAGCATAATGTGAACTATTTATATGTTTTCCAACATCTGCAGTTTTATCCTGAGGAGACTGAGTGAATACTGGAGTTGTTGCTGAAGGGAACCATTCTAACATCTTGTCAGTATCATTTTGTCAATACGTATAGCCTCATCAAGCACTATAAATCTGACTGCTATGTCAGCTAGTCACATCACTTTCAGAAAACCAATTATTCAGACATCTGGAAAAATAGTAAACACCAAATGCAGACAGGTGATAATTAGGGCCAGAGTTGGATCAGGAATAAAGTGAGAGGATCATACACAAACATTGTTTGTCCATTACTTACGCAAACAGAGCCATAAGGCTTTTCATTCCTTATGCTATCTCAATATCTATCAATAATGAAAAAAATCAAGCTACATGATAACATCAAAATTCATTTCTTCTCAAATAAAAAATAAATCAACACCAATTTTATGCAATCTCCTCTGTTCTAATATATGGAAAATTTCTTCATGTTTTATGAATCCTACTTAATACCAATACCAGACGATGATATTGCAAAAAGAAAAATATAAAGAAAAAACATTGATACTCATTAATAATTTTAAAAATCATTCACAATGAAGAGTTAAATAGAATTAATCATATTCTTATGAATCTTATTCCCAGGTTGAAAATTTGGTTCAACTCTTGAAAATCAGTTTATGTAACATTCCACTTAACTGCTAAAGGACAAACAGTCACAAGAAATGTCAATAAGCATATAAAATATGGCTGGCCATATGCAATACTCATTAATTGTTTTAAAAATAATTTGGAAAAGGTTGAGGATCCCATGGATTTACACAACAGCCTTTATGGCCCAATTTAGTGGAAACTAGTTGTCCTAATATATGAATGGATCCAAAATTATGCCCCATTGATCCAGACTGGATAGCTTTCATTCACATCAATGATATTTGGATATCAAACCTTGTAACTAGAGAAGAATGGAGGATCACCTATGTGCACAATGAGTTTGTCAACATGGAAGAGGATCTCATACCAGCTGGCATTGCCACCTTTGTTCTTCAAGAAGAATTTGATAGATAATCTGACTACTGGTGGTGTCCCCAAGCTGAAAGATCTCCTAGTAGTAGTAAAATTCTTAGATTTCTCTATGAAGAAAATGATGAATCTGAGGTGGAGATTATTCATGTTACGTCCCCCATGTTGGAAAAAAGGAGGGCAGATTTCTTCCATTATTCTAAAACTGGCACAGCAATCACAAAGATCACATTTCAAGATATCTGAGATAGTTGTTGATGCTGAAGGAGGGATAATAAATGTCATAGATAAAGAACTGATGCAACCTTTCAAGATTCTGTTTGAAGAAGTTGATTATATTGCATGAGCCATATGGACTGCAGAGGGAAAATATGCCTGGTCCATCCTACAAGACAATTCCCAGACTCTCCTGCAGATAGTTCTGATCTCCCCTGAGTTTTTCATCCCAGTAGAAGGTGAGGCCACGGACAGGCAGAGACTCATAGAGTCAGTTCCTGACTCTGTAACATCACTGATCATCTATGAAGAAACAACAGACATACAAATAAATATCCACGATATCTTTCATGTTTTTCCACAAACTTATGAAGACAAAATTGAGCTTATGTTTGCCTCTAAATGCAAAACAGTTTTTTGTCATGTGTATAAAATCACATCCATTTTAATGGAGAGCAAATATAAATGTTCTAGTGGTGGACTACCTGAACCAAGTGATTTCAAATGTCCTATCAAATAGGAAATAGCAATTACCAGTGGTGAATGGGAGGTACTTGGCTGGCATGGATCTAATATCTGGGTTGATGATGCCAGAAACCTGGTGTACTTTGAAGGCACCAAAGACTCTCCTTTGGAGCATCATCTGTACATGACCAGTTATGCAAAGTGGTGAGGCTGACTGCTGCCTCAGCTAGCATTGTGGCTTCTTCATAAGTAAGTCCAGCAACCAGAAGAATACACACTGCATGTCCCTCTACAAACTCTCAAGTCCTGAGGATGACCCAGTTCATAAAACAAAGGAATTTTGGGTCACCATTTTGGACACAACAGGTCCTCTTCCTGACTACATGCATCCAGACATTTTGTTTTGCTTTTTTTTTTTTTTTTAAGTAATACGGGATTTACACTGTATGGAATGTTGTATAAGCCTCATGACCTACAACCTACAAATACCCCACTGTGCTCTTTATACATGGTGGTCCCCAGGTACAGCTGGTGAACAATCAGTTTAAGGGAATCAAGTATTTCAAGTATTTCTGTGTGAACACCCTGAACTCCCTAGGTTATGTGGTTATCGTGATAGAAAACAGGGGATCCTGTTACAGAGGGCTTAAATTTGAAGGCACCTTTAAACAAACAAAAAAAAATGGGTCAAATAGAAATCGATGGTCAAGTGAAAGGACTCCAGTACCTAGTATCTCAATATAACTTCATTGACTTGGATCAAGTGAACATCCATGGCTGGTCCTATGGTGTTAACGCATTAGGGTTGGATATCTTCTGGGTTGCTATTGATAGGGCCCTAGTCATTTTGTAGATCTTCTATGATACAGGATACACAGAGTACTATATGGGTCACCCTGACCAGAATGAACAGGGCTATTACTTAGGATCTGTGGCCATGCAAGTGGAGAAGTTCCCCTCAGAACCAAAATATTTACTCCTCTTATATGGGTTCTTGGATAGAATGTTCACTTTCGACACACCAGTATATTGCTGAGGTTTTAGTGAAGGCTGGAAGGCCATATGACTTACAGATCTACTCTCAGGAGAGTGACAGCATCAGAGTTCCTGAGTCTGGAGAACACTATTAAGTGCACCTGCTCCACTACCTTCAGGTGAACTTGTATTTGGCTCATGTATTGCTGCTCTGAAGGTGTTATAACTCTGACTCATGGAGAACTCAGTGAACACTGTCTAACCAAACAAGGAGGATTAGCCAATAGAGAAGCTAGAGTTGATGATCCTACTTTGTACCTGTCACATAAGATCTACTCCTGAAAGTAAATTTGATGCCATGCAGAAATCTGCAGTTCTTAGATAGTACTCGAATACCTTGACCATGCACATAGAACAGAGTGACATGTTTCCAAGGGATTGAGAAGTACCTAAGGATACTGAATGAATCAAGGCACCAGTGCCACATATTCAGACTAGTTTACTTTAACTTTACTAGCAGTATAAGACTCTTGGATTTAATTAGTGAACTTTAAGGTATATTCTACATTTGTTAAAATATATAATAGTAGTGGTTGGTTTGGTTGAATTCCAGGATCTCCGACTAGTTATGGATTTGATAGCACTAACGTCTAATTGAATAGCTTATGCTTCATCACTTGGGGGTGTGTCCAGCATGTCATGAAGGAAAAATATTAAGCTTATGACTTTCCAGTCATTAATACTTTTTCAAAAATAGCTTAGTGGCCTCCTAAAGATACTTACTTGGTTGAGCTCTGACCAGTTTTTTAACCAATTTAAACAGCATCTAGTGCAAGTCATCATCCTTTTGCTTTAATGGTATGACAGAGTATGGTTTTCTTTCACATAA
This sequence comes from Mus caroli, assembly GCF_978045245.1. Classification (NCBI taxonomy): domain Eukaryota; kingdom Metazoa; phylum Chordata; class Mammalia; order Rodentia; family Muridae; genus Mus; species Mus caroli. The sequence goes on from NW_028227256.1 coordinate 4,685,192, forward strand.
AGACACGTAACTATGTAGCATGAGTTTAATCACAAGGCTCAAGATATTGACAATTATAGGCAAAAATTTTTTGTCAAATTATGTGAGATCTTGAAAATTAGCAGGAAAGTTTTTTTTTTTCTCCTTTTAGGAACAGAACATTTACACACTTACTTGTATTCTGAAAATATAATGGTTCTGTTCCATTTTGCTTCCCCTTAATTAAAGTGTTCCCTAGTTTCCAGGAAGTAAAAGTATTAAGTGGGAAGGAAAAAACCTTGGTGCAGGAGTGACAAGGAAAGACCACGTAGCAAGGCTTTGCTTAAGAACTGAACAGAAATAGTTCACCAGGAATACTCAAGAAAACCCAGGGTAAATGTAACCCCCTCAGGAGCTAGGAACCAAAGCTAGGAGGTCAAGCTTTGTCAGCACAGCTACAGGGTCAACCTTCAGAGAGGTTACTTTATAATTCCAGCTTTTTGTTCTTCTTCCTTCTAACTTTAAAAACCTTACAAATCTAAACTTTTTTGTATGTAATTTAGATATCACTAGCTTAAAATAAAAAGATTTCCAGACCACTTCTTTGCCATAAGCTAATCTCTGACAAACCATGGCACTCTTTTTGTTGGAAGCCTGTCAACAGTTCTGTTACTCAGCCATAACATTCTCCTGTTTCAGCCTTCCTGCTTGACTGTGGGAAGCCACATGTGCCGTTGCAGGGTGGTGCTGGCTTCCGTTAGTCACCATGCATACATAGGCAGTAAAGTTTTTTTTGCCAAGATGAGGTTTTGAGAATTAACAAAAATTAACCAATCAGATGAGAGACAAGTTAACCAATCAGATGAGAGAGAAGTTAACCAATCAGATGTAGGCATGCAAATGAGGTGGTAAGCATAACTCAAGCACAACCAATCCGGGTGTGAGACATGCCTCTCGTAGGCCTATATAAGCAGCACCAGTTCTGGGCTTGGGATCTCTTCGCCTCTGCAATCAAACTCTCCCAATAAACGTGTGCAGAAGGATCCTGTTGCAGCGTCGTTCTTGCTGGTGAGCCAGGGCACGCGCAAGACTTGACTATGAAGGAATGCATGAGCTTTCAAGTGCTGGCTAGCATCTGCTCTTAGGGCCTTCCAGTATTAGATGGTTTCCACTGCAGCCAGACACCTGTGGGTTTGACCCTCATTAATCACAAACCTCAGTGTTTAGACAGTTACCATAACTTAAAAATCACACCAAGAAACGTCACTGTGTTTCTTTCTCACTGCCACATCAGGTCCCTTCCCAAGAGAACACAGTGAAGACAAGGACTGCCATAGTAGAGGTGGGTGCTTTGGAAAGCCTTGAGATAAATGGCAAGTGACCATGGGCTTCTGTCCAGGGAGGGAGGGCTGGGTTTGCCAGCTGTAAATTTATGCTGTATGACAGAGCCCCCACATTTCTTATTGTCTATCTCTTTTGATTTTCATGCTCACAACATTTTCTCATGGCAAAATTTGTTTATATTTTTCAAGTTAAATGAAACTGATTTGAGTAACTTTCCTTCCCCTAAAAAAAAAAAAAAAAAAAAAAAATCTGTTGAAAAAGTCACAGACAATTTAAACTTAGCAGTGTAGGAATAATGAATAGTTGATACCTGTTTATTCTCTTCTCATGGTGGGAATCTACTCAGAAAATGTTGATGGCTATGAATGTAACTTTAAAGAAAGGATCAGTGATCCCTAATTATACCTAAGAGCATTGAGCTCCAACTTTAATTGATTGGCAGATCACATCCCTGAGAGTCCAGTTTTTGCACAGCTCCTATGATCCCTCTCCCACTCACCATTTGCTAATATTCTAAATATGATATAGTAAATGTTATTAAGTAAACTGTGTTTGATGAAAGTTTTTTACTCTGAGAAGATAATAAAAATTGTAAAGTTCATCAATAATATGTAAGGTGCTAAACTTAATTGCCACTGTGTGAGATTAATTAGTTACACAAATTCATGAAGAGCTTTGGGAGTTCCCACGGATTATTTGCAATAGACGTCTAGAAAAGTCTAGCTTAAAAATGACCTACTCATCAGCAGGCTTAAGCTTTACTTTCAACAAATCAATAAATTCCAACAAGGGGAGGTAGAATTAAATTTTTCTTAATCAGTGGTAGGGAAAGAATGTGAATCCCTTCCAACCTGATGTTCCCTCTGCTGTCAATCATTCCTGTAATGATAGGATTGGTTTAGGAAGGCCAATGAATTTCTATATAGAAACATGAGTTGATAATGTAGTACCAATAAAAGTAGGTGCCAGGAAAGACAAGAAACCTAGCTAGTTTCCAATGCTGTAAATTTTTATTAGACTTTTTAATAATTAATGGTCACAGTCACTCTTTTATTTCTTTATATTATATGAGTTAGTAGTCTGTTGATCTTGTTTATCTTCTTAGAGAACCAGTTCTTAGATTCATTGATTCTTTGTATTGTTTTCTTTATTTGTATTTCATTAATTTCTGCCTTTATTTTTATTTTATGATTTCTTACCTCTTGCTGTACTTGAAAGAAATCATAAAATAAAAATAAAGGCAGAAATTAATGAAATAGTAAGCTGTAGCTTACTTGGGACCCAGTGAGTGAACCACATGGAGCCTGGATAGATGCAAAATGCAAGAGGAATTTATTGTTCCAGTGCACTGGGGTTTTCCCAGACCTGAAGGAAAGGCAGTGACCACCAGCACCACTTTGGCAAGTTTTTTATATGGTTTCTAGGGACAGAATAGAACATCAGCAACTAGGCACAATATGATTGGCAGAATAGTGTACCCTTTAAACTGATTGGTCTTTAAGGAATGAGGTGACAAGGACTTCCCTTGTCTGAAGGTGGACAACAGTCAGGCCTGCGGAATGTGTCCCCACCCACAAGTCGTTCCCACCCTGTGGTCTGAGAAATGTTAATTAGCCTCTCCCTTCCAGAGATAGAGATGTTTCATGACCTTTCCAAAGTTCCTAAGCTGACCTTTTCACAGTTTCCTCTCAGTCCATTCTGCCTAGCTACAGCCTTACCTCTTCTCTTCCCAGTATCCATTTCCTCTCTGCTTTCTCTTCAGTACAGGAGAACACAGGTAAACGGGTAGACACCCTTACAAAGGAAACACAAAAATCCCTTAAAGAATTAGAGGAAAATACAAGCAAACAGGTCAAGAAATGGAACCAAGCCACCCAGGAGCAAAAGTATAAATAGAAACAATAAAGAAATCAAAAAGGAAGACAAACCAGAAGATAGAAAACCTAGGAAAGGGATCAGCAGTCATAGATGCAAGCATCACCAACAGAATACAAGAGATAGAAGATAGAATCTCAGGTGCAGAACATACCAGAGAAAACATGCACACAACAATCAAAGAAAATACAAAATACAAAAGGCTCCAAACCCAAAACATCCAGGAAAACTAGGACACAATGAGAAGACCAAACGTAAGGATAATAGTTATAGAAGAGACAGAAGATTCCCAGCTTAAACGGCCAGTAAATATCAACAAAATTTTAGAAGAAAACTTCCATAACCTCAAGAAAGAGATGACCATAGACATACAAGAGCCATACAGAACTCTAAACAGATTAGACCAGCAAAGAAATTCCTCTCATTATAGTCAAAACACCAAATGCAAAAAAAAAAAAGAAAAGAAAAATATGAAAAACAGAAGGAAAAAGGTCAAGTAACATATAACGGCAGACCTATCAGAAGTACACCAGAGTTCACACCAGAAACTATGAAAGCTAGAAGATCCTGGGCAGATATTTTACAGGCCATAAGAGAAAACAAATGCCAGCCAACCCACCCAGCAAAACTCTCAATTAACAGAGATGAAGAAATCAAGATATTCCATGACCAAACCCAACATATACATTATCTTTCCACACTATGAAAGATAATAGATGGAAAATGCCAACAAAAAGTAGGAAACTACACACTAGAAAAAAAAAAAAAAAGAAAGTAATCTTCTAACAAATCCAAAAAAAAAAAAAAGATAGTAACACAAACATAAAAACATCACAAATAACAGGAAGCAACAACCACTATTCCTTAATATCTCTTAACATCAATGGACTCAATTCTGTAATAAAAAGACATAGACTAAGAGACTGAATATGTAAACAGGACGCAGAATTTTGCTGTATACAGGAAATGCACCTCAGTGTCAAAGACATACAGTACCTCAGATGAAAGGATTGGAAAACAGCTTTCCAAGGAAATGATCCCAAGAAACAAGCTGGAGTAGCCCATCTAATATCGACTAAAATCAACTTCTAACCAAAAGTAGTCAAAAAGGGTAAGGAAGGACACTTCATACTCATCAAAGGAAAAATTTACCAAGAAGAACTTTCAATTCTGTATGTGGGCTTTTTGTTTTTTTGGTTTTTTGTTTTTGTTTTTTGTATTTGTTTTTGTTGTTGTTGTTGTTGCTATTAAAGACCAGCCTTAGTCCGTGGTGATCTTACAGGATGCATGGGATTATTTCAATCTTCTTGTATCTGTTGAGGCCTGTTTTGTTTCTTTTATGAACATGAGTGGCCTTGCTCCAAATACAAGGCCACCAACATTCATAAAAGAAACTTCGCTAAAGCTCAAAGCACACAATACTTCTCACACAATAATAGTGGGAGGCTTCAATACCCCATTGTCATCATTGGACAGATCATGGAAACACAAATTAACAAAGACACAGTAATACTAATAGAAGTTATGGACCAAATGGATTTAACAGATATCTATAGAACATTTCATCCTAAAACAAAAGAATATACCTTCTTCTCAATACCTCATGGTAAATTCTCTAAAAGTGACCATATTACCAGTCACAAAACAGGCTTCAACAGATACAATAAGATTGAAATAATCCCATGCATCATATAAGATCACCACAGACTAAGGCTGGTCTTTAATAGCAACAACAACAACAACAACAATGAACAAACAAACAAACAAACAAACAAACAAACAAACAAACCAGAAAGCCCACATACACATGAAAGCTGAACAATGCTGTACTCAATGATAACTTGGTCAAGGAAGAAATACAGAAAGAAATTAAAGGCTTTAGAATTTAGTGAAAATGAACTCACAACATACCCAAATTTATGGGACACAATGAAAGTAGTGCTAAGAGGAAAATTCATAGCTCTGAGTACCTCCAAAAAGAAACTGGAGAGAGCATACACTAGCAGCTTAACAGCCGACCTCAAAGCTCTAGAACCAAAAGAAGCAAATACACCCATGAGGAAGAGAGGGCAGGAAATAATCAAACACAGGGCTGAAATCAACCTAGTAGAAACAAAGAATCAACCAAACCAGGTGCTGTTTTTGTTTGTTTGTTTGTTTTGGTTTTTTTGTTTGTTTGTTTTTTGTTTTTTGTTTTTTGTTTTTTTGAGAAAATCAACAAGATAGATAAACCCTTAGCCAGACTAGCTAGAGGACACAGGCATAGTATGCAAATTAACAAATTCAGAAATGAAAAGGGAGGTATACCAACAGAAACTGTGGAAATTCAAAAATCATCAGATCCTACTACAAAAGTCTATACTCAACAAAACTGGAAAATCTGGTTAAAACAGACAACTTTCTAGACAAATATCAGGTACCAAAGCTAAATCAGGATCAGATAAACCATCTAAATCATTCCTTAGTCCTTAAAGAAGTAGAATCAGTCATTAAAGTCTCCCAACCAAAAAATAGCCTAGGACCAGATAAGTTTAGCACAGAAATCTATCAGACTTCCAAAGAAGACCTAATACCAATACTCTTCAAAATATTCAACAAAATAGAAACAGAAGGAATGCTACCCAGTTCATTCTATGAAGCCACAGTTATGCTGAGTATTCTCCCTTGGATATGGAACTGTTTCTGTCTAATCAGGATCTTGTCCCAATTTCTTTTCATAGAGCTTCATAAGAAATTTTTTTTTATTCCTATCATGTTTACAATAGATATTAAATCTAGTTGAGTACATACTTCTTTTAGCTTCAGAAGATATTATATATATTCAGAAGATATCAGATGCATTAAACCATTATAAATTATTTTGTTGACTTAAAAATGTCAATACAGAGTTGTATATTTTAAAATAAATTTTATTAGTTTAATAAGAAAAGCAAAAAAAGTTATATGATTTCATTTTGTCTTTGCTATTTGCTATTTTCAGTTTTCAGTAAATTATAGTATTTTAAAATTTTCCTTCTTAACTTCTGCCTTGACCTAATTATAATTCACTATCATATTATTTAGTCTCCATGTGTTGTGCATTTTCTATTGATGTTGATATCCAAATTCATCCATTTTTATTCAAGTAGAATACAGGATATTCCTTTCCTACATTTGTTGAAACTTGTTTTGTGTTCTAAAATGATGGATTTTCAAAAATATTCCAAGTACTTTTAAGAAGGAAGCTTTTTTTTTTTTTTTTTTTTTTTTTTTTAGAGTCTGGGTGAAATGTTCCATTTATGTATTAGATAAATTTAATTTATTATGTAATCTAGCCCCAACATTTCTCTGTTTAGTTTTTGCCTGGGGAACATGTCTATTGGTCATATTAGAGCATTATACTCTATCAATAATTTTAGATCTGACAGTATTTATGCTGTGAAGTTCGATGTCCCCGTTTTTGGGTGTACATATTTAGAATTTTAATATCCTTTGGTGAATCTTTGATTTTCTAAGTATAAAATAATCTCTGTATCCTTTCAGAATAATTTTGTTTGAAGTATATTTTGCCAGATATTTAAACATCTATGTCTTCTTGATTCATTATTCCATTTACTTGAAATACTTTTTTCCATCCTTTTACCCCAAGGGAGTACCTATCACTGATGGTGAGATGGGCTTCTTTTTTTTTTTTTTTTTTTTTTTTTTTTAGATATTTTCTTCATTTATCTTTCAAATGCTATTTCAAAAGCCCACTGTACCATCGCCCTTCCCTGCTCCCCTGCCCACTCACTCACACTTCTTGGCCCTGACATTCCCCTGTACTGGGACATGCAAGTTTGCAAGACCAAGGGGCCTCTCTTCCTAAGAATGGCTGACTAGGCCATCTTCTGCCTATATATGCCGCTAGAGACATGAGCTCTGGGGGTATTGATTAGTTCATATTGTTGTTCTACCTATAGGGCTGCAGACCCCTTCAGCAACTTGGGTATTTTCTCTAGCTCCTCCATTGGGGCCCCTGTGTTCCATCCTATAGATGACTGTGCACATCCACTTCTGTATTGGCCAGGCACTGGTATAGCCTCAAAAGAAAGAACTATGTCAGGGTAGTTTCAGCAAAATCTTGCTGGTGTATGCAATGGTGTCTGCATTTGGTGGCTGATTATGGGATGGATCTTCAGGTGGGGCTGTCTCTGGGTGGTCCATCCTTTAGTATTAGCTCCAAACTTTGTCTCTGTAACTCTTTGCATGGGTATTTTGATTCCTATTCTAAAGAGGAATGAAGTATCCACACTTTGGTCTTCCTTCTTGATTTTCTTGTGTTTTGCAAATTGTATCTTGGGTATTTTAGGTTTCTGGGCTAATATCCACTTATCAGTGAATGCATATCAAGTGACTTCTTTTGTGACTGGGTTACCTCACTCAGGATGATATCCTCCAGATACATCCATTTGCTGAAGAATTTCATAAATTCATTGTTTTTAATAGCTGAGTAGTACACCATTGTGTAAATGTACCACATTTTCTGAATCCATTGCTCAGTTGAGGGACATCTGGGTTCTTTCCAGCTTCTGGCTATTATAAATAAAGCTGCTATGAACATAGTGGAGCATGTGTCCTTTTACAAGTTGGAATATCTTCTAGGTATACACCCAGGATAGGTATTGCTGGATCTTCTGGTAGCACTATGTCCAATTTTCTAAGAAACCACCAGACTCATTTCCAGAGTGGTTGTACAAACTTGCAATCCCACCAGAAATGGAGGAGTGTTCCTCTTTCTCCACATCCTCGCCAGCATCTGCTGTCACCTGAATTTTCAATCTTAGCTGTTCTGACTGGTGTGAGGTGAGATGAAATCTCAGGGTGGTTTTGATTTGCATTTTCCTAATAATTAAGGATGTTGAACGTTTTTTCAAGTGCTTCTCAGCCCTTCGGTATTCCTCAGTTAAGAATTCTTTTTTAGCTCTGTACCCCATTTTTAATGGGGTTATTTGAATTTCTGGAGTTCAGATTCTTGATCTCTTTGTATATATTGGATATTAGTCCCCTATCAGATTTAGGATTGGTAAAAATCCTTTCCCAATCTGTTGGTGGCCTTTTTGTCTTATTGACAATATCCTTTGTCTTACAGAAGCTTTGCAATTTATGAGGTCCCATTTGTCTATTCTTGATCTTACAGCACAGGCTATTGCTGTTCTGTTTAGGAATTTTTCCCCTGTGCCCACATCTTCGAGGGTTTACCCCACTTTCTCCTCTATACATTTCAGTGTCTCTGGTTTTATGTGGAGTTAGACATGAGCTTTGTACAAGGACATAAGAATGAATCAATTTGCATTCTTCTACATGATAACTGCCAGTTGTGCCAGCACCATTTGTTGAAAATGCTGTCCTTTTTCCACTGGATGGTTTTAGATCCCTTGTCAAAGATCAAGTGACCATAGGTGTGTGGGTTCATTTCTGGGTCTTCAATTCTATTCCATTGATCTACCTGTCTGTCACTGTACCAGTACCATGCAGTTTTTATCACAATTGCTCTGTAGTATAGCTTGAGGTCAGGCAACGTGATTCCACCAGACATTCTTTTATTGTTGAGAAGAGTTTTTGCTATCCTAGGTTTTTTGTTACTCCAGATGAATTTGCAAATTGCCCTTTCTAACTCAGTGAAGAATTGAGTTGGAATTTTGATGGGGATTGCATTGAATCTGTAGATTGCTTCTGGCAGAATAGCCATTTTTACTATATTAATTCTGCCAATCCATGAGCATGGGAGATCTTTCCATCTTCTGTGATCTTCTTCATTTATATCCCCTTGATCTCCTTTTGTTGTCTAATTGCTCTGGCAAGGACTTCAAGGACTATACTGAATAGGTAGGGAGAAAGTGGACAGCTTTGTTTAGTCCCTGATTTATTGGGATTGCTTCAAGTTTCTCTCCATGTAGTTTGATGTTGGCCACTGGTTTGCTGTATATTGCTTTTATTATGTTTAGGTATAGGCCTTGAATTCCTGATCTTTCCATGACTTTTATCATGAAGGGGTGTTGGATTTTGTCAAATGCTTTCTCAGCATCTAATGAGATGATTATGTGACTTTGGATTCCAGGTTTTGCTGAAATTAGGGGCCAAACTATTCCCCCTTACAACTGATAACCATCCCTTCATATGTGGAAATAAAGAACAACAAGCCTTCAATGCCATTAAGACTGCCCTAATGTAGGCTCCAGCTTTGGGTTCCCCTGATATGACTAAGCCCTTCCATCTATTTGTGGCTAAGAACAAAGTTATTGCAAGAGGGGTTCTTACTCAGAGATTGGGGCCCCAGAAAAGACCTTTGACATACTTACCAAAAAAAATTAGATCTTGTAGCTGCAGGATGGCCTGCTTTTCTGCACATACTGGCTGCTGTGACATTACTGTTCAAGGATGCAGATAAATTGACTCTGGGGCAGAACTTGGTAATCTCAGTGTCACATGACCTAGAAAGTGTACTTCATTAGCCCCCTGGCCGATAACTGACTTACACTTGCATGACACTTTACCAGACTCTTGCTCAACACCAACAGAGTTACTTTTGCCACCATCCACAAGCCGAAACCCAGCTGACCTGCTCCCAGACCCAGACTTAGAGCCCCCTGTTCATGAATGTCAGCAAGTTCTTCCCGAGGAACATGGGTGGTATAAAGCTCTGACAGACCAGCCACTACAAGGCACGGATGTTACCTGGTTCACAGAAGGGAGCAGCTAACTTGAAGAAGGGAAGAGACATGATGGAGCAGCTGTGGTAGATAGACACCAAGTTATCTAGAAACAGGTCCTGCCAGAGGAAACATTGGCCCAAAAGGCAGAACTGATCGCCCTCACTAAGACTTTGGAATTAGGAAAACGAAAAAGACTCAATATCTACACGGATAGCAGGCATGCCTTTGCCACAGCCCACGTCCATGAGACCATATACCAACAGAGAGGTCTACTGACATCTATAGTAAAGGAAATTAAGAACAAAGAGGAAATACCGGCTCTACTGATGGCCCTCTATGACACTGCCAAGGTAAACCTCATCCACTTTCCTAGTCACCAGAAGGGAGATACTGTGATAGCAAGGGACAACAAGGTGGACCAAGAGACATGAGTGGTTGCAGTCATAGCTCTGCCAGTGTGTTGCATCCAACTCGGCCAGCAAGAAAAACACAACCACTGGTTCTTCTTAAAGCCGTTTACTCAGGCAGCTTCTCTCTTCAAATCCCCCAGCTTCTCTGGTTACAAGTGTTTTTTTTTCCCCTCCAGCCACAACCATGCCCCCACCAATCACCACAGGTCACATCACCTCACCAGGCAGGCTTGCTCAGCCAATCAGGGATTAGGGGCATGCCATCCACCAAACATGGGCTTGTTTACTGCCTGGAATAGATTTCCATCCAGCTGGCCAGGGAGTCCGGAATGGCTCCCCACACCGGTGCTCCTGGCAACGAAGCCAAAAAAAAAAAAAAAAACAACCTTCCCCAAGTTTACCTACACAGCAGAGGGCTTAGCCCTCATTTCCAAAGATTCTAATCACCAGGTCAACAAAAATAAGAGAGTGGGGTATACCTCCAGGAGAAAGAAAATCCTGCCACAAAGACAAGCAGAAGCTATGATCAAACAGATGTACCAGTGGACTCACTTAGGGGTAAGCAAACTCATCCAGACATTTTCAAAGACTAAGTACCATGTACCAGGTTTAAAACACCCTGTGGGGCAGGTGGTGCACAGTGTGAGCCCTATCCAAAAAGACAGTGTCTGCTGCACTATTGTGGACCCAGGGAAGAGGTACCTGGGAGACAGATCCATTGTCTACTGGAAGGTAAGACTTTACTGAGGAAATATGGGTATAAATACCTTCTTGTTTTGTGGATATGTTCTTGAGATGGGTAGAAGCTTTTCCCTGTAAAAATGAGACTGCTCAGATGGTTGTTAAAAAGATCATTGAAGAAAAATTTCCAAGTTTCGGAGTGCCAAAAACAATAGGGTCAGATAATGGCCCTGCCTCTGTTGCCCATGTAAGTCAGGGCCTGGCCAAATATTTAGAGTTCGAATGGAAATTACATTGTGTTCAGAACAGGTAGAAAGGATGAATAGAACCCTAAAAGAAACCTTGACAAATTAACCATGGAGACTGGAGCAGACTCGGTGGTGCTCCTCCCCTTTGCCCTATTTAGAACTATAAATACTCCCTCTCAATTCAGTCTTACTCCTTTGAGATCCTTTATGGGGCTACTGCTCCCCTCACTTTCTTAAATGATGTGATTGAACCCACATGTTGCAATAATGATCTGTATGCTAAGTTAAAAGACTTGCAGGTGGTGCAAAAGGAAGTCTGGACACAACTGGCTACAGCATATGAGCCAGATACCCCAAAGGCATCCTACCAGTTTCAGTCGGAGATCTGATCTACCTGCACCAGCATCTTGCCCAGACCCTCAAGCCTCACTGGAAGGGTCTCTACCTAGTCTTAATTACTACCCCTTCTTATCCTGTTTCTGCACTTAAACGTTGGCACATGCATCCTTAATTGCTTAAGTACAGTACAAGTTTTGATGCTCAGACAACAATATCAGCAGCTGCAACAAAATAAGACATCATTTCAGTATTGAAATGTACCAGAGAAAAAGGGGGGAATGTAGAATCCAAAATAAATTCAAGACCACCTAGCCCTTTCCCCCTCTGAAGGGACTTTCCGAAGTATACAGTTTTAGTGGTCAAAATGAACAGACCAAGTCTACAGCTTGCCAAAACAAGAATAGCTGTTCTCAGAAAAATAACCATAACAAAAATAACAGTTCTTGGAAATTTTTTCTTGCCCTGCCACACAGTAAATTCCAAGAAAATCCATAAGGACAGCAGAGTAGGACACTAGGCCAAAGGTAGTCACCCTATATAAACAAACCAATGCCTGAAAGGGTTACTTGCTATATCAATGAGAATAAGCTAGCCCTGTTGCCTAAATCGACCCTTACAAGGTATTAAAAGCATGTTCTTTGTTTGTTCAGGGACTCTCCTTTTGCCTGCTGGCTGAGGGTGGTCCCCAATGTGTTGGATCAATAACAAAAAACAAAGCAAAACAAAAACAAAAAAATAACAAAAAACTCTTGCAGTTTGCAGCAATGTCAGTCTCTGTGGTCTTTGTGAGTAAGGGTCTTTTGCTGGACTCCAACAACAAATGCCAGAGTTAAAGTCCAGGCTGCAAGACTGCTTGCTTCTCAACATCCTCCAGGACAGTTTCTTTTCTCTGGTTGGGGAAAATAATAGTCACAAGGTCTCAGATAGCAGCCAGGGTATCATTGCTGAGTGACTGAAACCTGATTTAACAATCTCATGAGTGAGCCTTTCTGAGTAACAGAGCTTTCTGAGCAGTCAAGTGCTCAAGACCACAGACCTAATCAATGGGAAATTAAATCTCCAAAGCAGCAAGCACCCTGAAGCCACTTCAGTTTCATTAAAGCTTTTTGTTTTTAAAGGTAGAGTTTCTTTAACTAGAGTAGTGGTTCTCAACCTGTATGTTGTGACCATTTGGGAGGTTCAAATGACCCTTCCACAAGGGTTGCCTAAGACGATGAGAAAAGCCAATATTTATATTACAAATAGTAATAATAACAAGTTTACAGTAATGAAGTAGCAACAACATTTTATGGTTGGGTGTCACCACCACATGGGGAACTGTATTTGAGGGTCACAGCATTTGGAAAATTGAGAACCACTGTACTTCTTCTAGCCTTAAGACAACCTGCACTCTCTTGGTTCTGTGATTTAGCCAGCTTGTCTCTAACAAAAAGGATTTCTCAGAAGAACCAGTGAAGAATTTGCTTTTTTCCTTCTTACAAGTTTTCTCCTTCCTTCCTTCCTTCCTTCCTTCCTTCCTTCCTTCCTTCCTTCCTTCCTTCCTTCCTTCCTCTCTCGTACTCTCTCTCTCTCTCTCTCTCTCTTTCTTTTCTTTTTTTGTTGTTTTGTTTAGGCAGTGCCTTCTGTGATGGTTCATATACAATGCCAACTTGATGAAATTTAAAGTCACCATAGAAATTAATCTTTTGGCAGGTATGTGAGAGAATTTAGAAATTGAGCTAATATAGGTGGGAAGACCCACAGTAAATGTGGGTAATATTATTCTAAGACTGCTATCACAGACTAAAAAAAAGGAGAAAATGAGGTAAGCATTAGTGCTGATCTCTTTTTGCTAACTGACCATATATGCAATGTGACCAGACACTTTAAAATCCTGCCACACACCTTCCCCACCACAGTGAAACAATAGGAACTCAATGTGAAAAAAATAAAGATTTCCTTCCTGAAAAGGAAGACAGAGAGAGAGAGAGAGAGAGAGAGAGAGAGAGAGAGAGAGAGAGAGAGAGAGAGAGAAGTGGTCCTAGGAGGCATGATGGAGTAAAAAGAGTTTTGTAAATAGGCATACACACACACACACACACACACACAAACACACACACATTAATTAATTAATAGATAAATAAAAATTTAAAATAAATGTAAAATTTAAAATGCTTTAATGGAACATTTTACCCAATATCATAGTGATCATAATGCAGACAATGACCTGAAAAATAATCCAAGTGTATTCCACAATACTTGGTAATTAATACACATTTATTTTAACATTCAAATCATTTATAAGCAAGAGGTTTTATTCAGAAATTCCTGATATGCATAACCTCATCTTTAGAAGTTGCTCACTAAGAACTCACCAATACCAAGAATCAATTTACTTGCCATTCAAGCAATGTCCCTTAGAATCTTCTACCAATTCTAGGCTCCCCCAGCAGGCAATATGCTTCTGCTAGATTTTCAGTTGAACACTCAGTAGAATAAGTAACTAGTATTTGAATTCACTACCAATGCAAAAAGTGCAAAAAAGTGGGTTTTGAATTTTTTTACAGAAATATGAAGCCCAAATTGTTCCTTATAAAATATTTTTTGATGACTTTCCAACAAATTTTGAATAATTTTTAACTTTTATGCACAGTGAAAGAAGTATAATGTTTTAAATTAGGTTTGTTTTGTTTAGGTGATGACTCAGTCCACAGGAATAAAGTGGAAACTGATTTACTCCTGCCTCATTTGCATTGCTAATATAGCAAGCCATTGCCTTAGTTTGGTAGGTTGTTGATAATTCTGACATTTTTGACATCTATTGAAAATAGATAAATGAGAATTATTGCTTCAAAGGATTGTACATTTATTTCAGCCCTTTCGAAATTTACGCATATATTCTGGTAGGTGCCAACCCTGCCTCACCTTGGGCGAGACCTCAGTGGACAGTCCCAAGGTCCCCCAGTGGACTGCCCATGCCAAAGGCACCCTAGCAAACCCAGGATTTTAGGATCATTGAGGAGAGTCAGCCTCCAGGGAGGCCTCTGACTCCAGGACTCAGGTGAAAGTGCCATCTTGTATCCTGGGACTCTCAGAGACCAGTCTGCACAGGACAGCAAGTGGGCTGCAGAAGCAACACAGCTTCTTGGACAGGGTCCCTTTGAGCCTTCATCTTCATCCAAGATGTGGATCTGAGCTCCAGACTTCTGTGCACCTTCCCTACAAGAGGAGAGCTTGCCTGCAGAGAGTGATCTGATCTGACCACTGGGACTCAGGAGGGAGTTGAACTCCAAGTAGTGCTGACAGAGGCTAACAGAATCACAGGAGGAACAAGCTCCAGACAGAGACAGCTAGAACATCTAATACTAGAGATTACCAGATGGCAAAAGGCAAATGTAAGAATCTTACTAAAAGAAACCAAGACCACTCATAATCATCAGAACACAGTATGGCCACCAGAGTGAGTACTGGATACCCAATACATCCAAAAAAGCAAGGTTCAGATTTAAAATCATATCTCATGATGCTGGTAGAGGATTTTAAGAAGGGCATTAATTACTCATTTAAAGAAATACATTAGAACACTGCTAAACAGGTAGAAACAGAGGAAATATAAAAATCCCTTAAAGTATTGTAAGAAAACACATCCAAACAAGTGAAGAAATTGAAGAAACAATCCAAGATCTAAAAATGGAAGTAGAAACAATAAAGTAAACCCAAAGGGAGACAACTCTGGAGATAGAAATCCTGGGAAAGAAATCAGGAACTATAGACGTGAGCATCAGCAACAGAATACATGAGATGGAAGAGAGAATCTCAGGTGTAGAATATTCCATACAAAACATGGACACAACAGTCAAAGAAAATGCAAAATGCAAAAAGATCCTAACTCAAAACATCCAGGAAATCCAGGACACAATGAGAAGACCAAACCTAAGGATAATAGGTATAGATGGGAATGAAGATTTTCAACTTAAAGGGCCATTAAATATCTTCAACAAAATTATAGAAGAAAACTTCCCTAACCTAAAGAAAGAGATGCTGATTAACAAACAAGGAGACTACAGAGCTCCAAATAGGCTGGACCAGAAAAGAAATTCCTCTCAACACATAATAATCAGAACAACAAATGCATTAAATAAAGATAGAATATTAAAAGCAGTAAGGGAAAAAGGTCAATGAACATATGAAGGTAGACGTATTAGAATTATACCAGACTTCTCAGCAGAGACTATGAAAGCGAGAAGATCCAAGGCAGATGTCATACAGACCCTAAGAGAATACAAACCCCAGTCCAGGCTACTAGACCCAGCAAAAAATCTCAGTTACCATAGATGGAGAAACCAGAGTATTCCACTACAAAACCAAATTCAAACACTATCTTTCCACAAATCCAGTCCTTCAAAGGAAAATAACGGGAAAATTCCAACAGAAAGAGGGAAATTATATGCCCAAAAAGGCAAGAAATTAATCCTTCAACAAAGCTAAAAGTAGATAGCCACAAGAACAGAATCCCAACTATAACCACAAAAATAACAGGGAACAACAATTATATTTCCTTAATATCTCTTAATATCAATGGACTCAATTCCCCAATAAAAAGACATAGACTAACAGACTGGCTACATAAACAGGACCCACCATTTTGCTGCATACAGGAAACGCACCTCAGAGACAAAGACAGACACTACCTCAGGGTAAAAGGCTGGAAAACAATTTTCCAAGCAAATGGTCCAAAGAAACAAGCTGCAGTAGCTAGAATAATATTGAATAAAATCGACTTCCAACCCCAAGTTATCAAAAAAGACAAGGAGGGGCACTTCATACTCATCAAAGGTAAAATCTCACAAGACGAACTCTCAATTCTGAATATCTGTGCTCCAAATGCAAGGGCAGCCACATTCATTAAAGAAACTTTAGTAAAACTCAAAGCACACATTGCACCACACACTATAATAGTGGGAGATTTTAACATCACATTCTCATCAAAGGACAGATCCTGGCAACAGAAACTAAACAGAGATACAGGGACACTAACAGAAGTTTTGAAACAAATGGATTTAACAAATATTTACAAAACATTTTATCCTAAAAGAAAAGGATATGCCTTCCTTCTCAGCACCTAATTTTACCTTCTTGAATATTGACAATTTAAGTGGTAAGAAAGCAAATCTCAACAAATTCAAAAATATTGAAATTATCCCATGCATCCTATCAGATCACCACGGACTAAGGCTGATGTTCAATAACATTAACAGAAAGCCAGCACTCACATGGAAGTTGAACAACACTCTACTCAATGATAACTTGGTCAAGGAAGAAATAAAGAGATTACAGACTTTTTAAAGTTTAATGAAAATGTAGCCAAAATATTCCCAAACATGGGATACAATGAAAGCATTCCTAAGAGGAAAACTGATAGCTCTGAGTGCCCCTGAAAAGAAACTAGAGAGAGCATATACTAGTAGCTTAACAGCACACCTAAAAGATCTAGAACAAAAAGGAAGCAAATTCACCTAAAAGGAGTAGACAGCAGGAAATAATCAAACTTAAGGCTGAAATCAACCAAGTGGAAAAAAAAAAAAAAAAAAAAAGAACTACACAAAGAATCAACCAAACCAGGAGCTGGCTCTTTGAGAAAATCAACAAGATAGATAAACCCTTATCCAGACCAACTAGAGGGCACAGGGACCGTATCCTAATTAACAAAACTAGAAATGAAAGGGGAGACATAATACCAGAATCTGAGGAAATCCAAAACATCATCAGATCTTACTACAAAAGGCTGTACTCAACAAAACTGGAAAACCTGGATGAAGTGGACAATTTCCTAAACAAATAACAGGTACCAAAATTAAATCAGGATCAGATTAACGATCTAAACAGTCCAATTTCCCCTAAAGAAATTGAAGTGGTTACTAATTGTCTCCAACCAAAAATAGCCCAGGATCAGATGGGTTTAGTGCAGATTTCTATCAGACCTTCAAAGAAGACCTAATTACAACTGTCCTCAAACTATTCCACGAAATAAAAACAGAAGGTTCTCTACCTAATTCTTTCTATGTAGCCACAGTTATTCTGATATCTAAACCACATAAAGACCCAACAAAAAAAGAGAACTTCAGATCAATTTCCCTTATGAATATCAATGCAAAAATACTCAATAAAATCCTCACAAACCGATTACAAGTACACATCAAAACGATCATCCATCATGATCAAATAGGGATTATCCCAGGGATGCAGGGATGGTTTAATATACAGAAATCCATCAACGTAATCTACTACATAAACAAATTCAAAGACAAAAACCACAGGATCATCTCAGATGATGAGAAAGCATTTGACAAAATCCAACACATATTCATGATAGCAGTCTTGGAAAGATCAGGAATTCAAGGTCCAGACCTAAACATAATATAAGGAATATACAGCAAACCAGTAGCCAAAATGGATAGAAACTCGAAGCAATCCCACTAAAATCAGGGACTAAACCAAGCTGTCCACTCTCTCCCTACTTATTCAATATAGTACTTGACACCCTATCGGTGGAACAACAATATGAACTAGCCAGATCCCCCCAGAGCTCGTGTCTCCAGCTGCATATGTGGCAGAAGATGGCCTAGTTGGCCATCATTGGAAAGAGAGGCCCATCGGTCTTGCAAACTTTATATGCCTCAGTACAGGGGAACGCCAGGGCCAAGAAGTGGGAGTGGATGGGTAGGGGAATCGGGGGGGGGGGGAGGGTATGGGCGACTTTTGCGATAGCATTGGAAATGTAAATGAAGAAAATACCTAATAATAATAATTTAAAAAGAGTCACAAGGAAGTTCAAAGTCACAAGAGTCACAAGGAATACCTGGTAATTGTTTGGGTTATTTCTCAAGACAGTTTCTAAGAGCCCCTAACAATAGCACTTTTGCATAGCGGGTTCCAGCAATGGTCAGCTTGGGTCAGGGTGACTTTCTTTGAATGAACACTCCTTGAACCCAAGAAGTGGGTGGGTGGAGGAATGTCGCTATCTGTTTTATGATTAGCATACCTTGGAGCATTGAGTCACAGAGGTCACATTCTCAAGCCTGGGCCTAAAGACCTAGAATTTTTCTTTTATGTTATACTTTTTCAGTGGCATCCTGTATAACGAATGCTCCAATAATGTTCTGGCTTTAGTTGGTGAATGGATCTGTGTGCTTTCCCTCAATATTGCTTTATTATAAGTGCCTCTAAGGATTGATTTTGACATATAGCTAAGTTAGATTCCTCACCAGTCCTAGGCAGTCCTTGAGCCATTCCTAGGCTGGATAGCTGAGTCACTGCCCTACACAGGAATTTACAATTATCTAGGAAGAAGGAAGGTTGTGGTCTAGAGAGGAACTAGAGTAAATACTTAGAACTATAGATAGCTGACTTACACCCATACACAGGAATTTACATTGGCCAAGGGGGAAGGTGGATTATACAATAGACTAGAATTGGAAGTATGACAAGGGCGTGAATCCCTTGACCTTGGCTTCTAAGATTAAATTGACCTTAGGTGGGGCTGCTTTTGATACCAGTTGTTAACACTGATTTTTATCCCAGTTGGTTTCTGTTAGCTTTTTGTATGCATTTCTCTGTTTTGTGTAAAAGTAACTTATAAGACTGGTGCTCGCTTTGAGAAAAATTACATTCAGATACAAACTCTCTCTGTTTCCATGTCTGTTTTTCACCCTCAGTGCCAACTTCTTCCTCACCTATAACAAGATCCCGAAGATTTTCTGTGGATTGAGAGAGGCCGACTGAGGCTGGTCCATGACAGATGTTATTAATTCTTGGAATATAGACCAATTTACTTTTTATGGAAATGGTTAAATCTGAGACTTCCCAGTATAAAATAAAGGTATTGTCTCATTAGATATTATTGGTACTGAAAGATCCTGACAGAATGTAAAAGGTCACAGAAGCCCTGAAATTGGCAAAATAGATTTCATTGTTAGCAGAACTAGCTTCACTGATTTAGAAAAATAGAGGTGCACAATGCTCTGGCCACTCCTTGAACCTGTGTGTCTGCCAATGTTCTGACCATTCCTTGAACCCAGGTGTGTGCCTACTGCTGCACCTCACTGCCAGGTGTTTGTGATATTGGTTGCTGGGATAGAGTCAGAAAATCTCAACAACCACAGTCGGGGCCAATTCAGAGTTGCTGCACCTTCATTAGACTCCTTTCTTGTTTCCCTCCCATACCCATTTCTTGAGGAATCAATCATTTTAGAATAGATATTGTTTAGATCTGGAAATCCCCTACTCCCCCCTTCTCCTTTCCCCCGTAAGGACCTATAAAAACTGGAACCTCTTTCCCCTCGAGGTCAACTCCTCTACCCCTGAGTGGGATTCGAGTCGTCCCCAGAGCTCTGGCTTTCCCCGAATAAAGCCTCGTGTGGTTTGCATCAATTTTGGTCTCTCATGAGTTCTTGGGGCTCCGCTATTGAAAGACTCCGAAAGGAGCCCCTCGCTCAGGCCTCAGGACAATAGCGGACACCCAAGAACTCAGGACAGACCGAGCTTGTTGCAAACCACATGAGGCTTTATTCAGAGAAAGCCAGAGCTCTGGGGACGACTCATATCCCACGCAGGGGTAGAGGAGTTGACCTCGAGGGGAAAGAGGTCCCACTTTTTATAGGCCCTCAGGGGGGGGAAGGAGAACGGGGAGAGTAGGGGATTTCCAGATCTAAACAATGTCTATTCTCAAGAAATGGGTATGGGAGGGGTACAAGGGAAGAGTCTAATGAAGGTGCAGCAATGGGCACACACCTGGTCAGAACATTGGCAGACACACAGGTTCAAGGAGTGGCCAGAGCATTGTGCACCTCTATTTTTCTAAATCAGTAAAGCTAGTTCTGCTAACACTGACGTCTATCTTGCCAATTTCAGGGCTTCTGTGTCCTTTTACATTCTGCCAGGATCTTTCATTGGGCCTCCATTCTGCCAGGTTCTTTCATTCCCTACTTCTTCTAGTTACTAGTTCTAATCTTAGAACTAAACTGCAACCTCTTTTTCAAGGTTCTGCAGAGACTGGTATTGTTTTCTTAGTACTAACAGCTGGACGGCACCAATCTTCTCTTTAATAAAGGTCACCAATTTATTAAGAACTATCGGGCCACATGTCAGCAGTAGAGCAAAATTATTAGAGGGTCTATCAGAGTAGAAATGAGGGTGGTCAACCAAGGGGATTTATTCTTCAGGAGCTCGCTTTACGTGAGAGGCATGAATCTAAGCAGAGATGCCTTCTACTTTGACAGCAGTGGGGGTGGTCAGCAGCACGATGCAAGGGCCTTTCTAACAAGGTTTTAGATTCTCAGCTCGATGTCATCAGATGAGAACTGCATCTCCCACCTAGAACTGGTGTGGTATCATCAAGTCTCCTGGTTTGTACACATCTTTGAGCTGCTCTCAGGTGGTGTTTCTGACCACTTCTAGGGCTTTCATGCATGTAAACAATAAAGAACCAGGGTTAAATTTTAAAGGATCTAACACTCTCTCTACTTCAGTGAGCGGGGGAGTCCCACCCCCATACAGGATTTCATATGGAGTGAGCTTAAATGTTCCCAGTGTGTTCCTGACGCGAAACAAGGCAAAGGGAAGGAGGGCTGTCCAATAATTCCCGCCAGTAAATAAGATTAATTTAGTCAAGTTTTTTTTTTTTTTTTTTTTTTTTTTTAGAGTTCTATTTATCCTTTCTACCTGTTCTGAACTCTGGGGTTTATAAGCACAATGTAATTTCTAATCAATCCCCAGTTGAATGGCCAGTCCCTGACTTACCTGGGCAACAAAGGTGGGTCCATTGTCAGACCCTATTACCTTAGGTATTCTAAACTGTGGAAAAATTTCTTCTAGGATTTTCTTAACCACAACATTGGCAGTTTCCCTTTTGTTGGGTAGGCCTCCACCCATCCTGAAAAGGTATCTTCAAAAACTTCTACTAGGAAACTGCTTCTGTCTGTTTACCAGTTTGGAACACCTGGCCATCACTTTGCAGGCAGGGTTGAGAATAGCAGGAGGAGCAAACACGACCCGTTCAGTCAACAGCAGACTCTGGTAGTGAGTCATCCGGGCATTTGTCATCCATCGGTCTGGGGGCTGGCAGATAATGCTTTCAAGAGAGTGGGGTGCTACCACAGTTATTTGCTTTCCCAGAGTTAATTTGTCAGCATCCTTAACGAGTAGGGCTACTGTAGCAACGGCCTTTAAGCATGTGGGCCATCCGCTAGCCACTGGGTCCAGCTTCTTAGACAAATATGCCACTGGCCTCTTCCATGGCCCTAGAGCCTGAGTAAGAACTCCTCTGGCCACCCCCGTCCTCTCATCAACATAGAGGATGAAGGGCTTGGTTAGATCTGGCAATGCCAAGGCTGACACAGTCAGCAGGGCCTCCTTAATATTTTTAAAGGCTTTCTGATGTTCTGATGTCTATCTGAATTCCCCACTTTCCTTGGTCAGGGCATACAGGGGGGCAGCCAGTGTTGCAAACCCAGGTATCCAAAGTCTGCAGAACCCAGCGGTGCCCAAGAATTCTCTCACCTGTCTTGGAGTAGCCAGTGTTGGTATTTGAGTCACAGTCCTTTTTTAGCCTCTGTCAGCCACCCGGAGGGTATATCCCAAGTAGACTACTTCCATCTGATATAGCTGGGCTTTTTTAGCAGAGGCCCGGTAACCCAACTCACCCAGTTCTGCTAGCAATCTCTTGGTCCCCTGCCAGCATTCTCTCTCAGTGGTTGCAGCAAGGAGCAAGTCATCAACATATTGAAGCAGAGTTATCTGGGAGTTTTGAGCTCGGAAGGAGGCTAAATCCCGATGTAGAGCCCCATCAAAAAGAGTGGGAGAGTTTTTAAACCCCTGGGGTAACCGTGGCCAGGTCAATTGTCCCGTTTGTCTAGTGTCAGGATCTCTCCACTCAAAGGCGAATATGGGCTGGCTGGAGGGATGTAACTTCAGGCAAAAGAAAGCATCTTTTAAATCAAGTACTGTGTACCATTTTCACTCCAGAGGGAGTGAGCTGAGGAGGTTATAGGGATTAGGAACAGTTGGGTGAATATCTTGGACCCTCTTATTGACCTCTCTCAGGTCTTGGACTGGTCAGTAGTCACTCGTGCCAGGTTTCTTTACCGGCAGTAAAGGAGTATTCCAGGGTGACTGGCAAGGTACCAAAATACCTAATTGTAATAGTCTCTGAATATGTGGCCTGATTCCATCTTTTGCTTCATGGCTCATTGGATATTGTCGTACTCCTATAGGGGTTGTATCCGTCTTCAGTCCCACAACCACAGGGGGAACTCTGACAGCCATTCCCATGCCTCCAGTCTCTGCCCATGATCTAGGGAAAGCAGTCAACCAATCTTATTCTTCCTCAAGCTGCAGGGCTAAGACTACGGAGGTGGGAGATTCCCAAGTTACCCTCGGCCCTTCTTGGGTAAATCTGATCTGGGCCTTTAATTTAGTCAGAAGATCTCTTCCTAGAAGTGGTGTGGGACACTCAGAAATGACCAAGAAGGAATGACTCACTTGGCCTTTCCCCAGATCTACAGTGCATGCAGTGGTCCAGGGGTATTGTTTCTGACCAGTGGCTCCAATCACTATGGTTCTTTTATTTTTTTTTTAAATTTTCTCAGTGGATGTTTCAACACAGAATGTTCTGCCCCTGTGTCAATTAAAAAGTCCATGGGAGTCTCTTCCACCATCAGGGTTACCCTAGGCTCGGGGAGGAGGTCCGAGCCCCGTCTCCTCTATTCATCATCTTTCAGAGTCAGGACCTTAGGGGCCCTTCACATTGGTCCTTCTCTAAAATCTTCTGGACAGATCTTCTTCCGTCAGGTCTGGGTTCCTTGTTGCCCAGGTACCCTATCTGTCTATTCTCTGGCCTGTTCCTTCCTTCATGTTCCCTCTGTTTCTCTCTTGTGATACACCTTCTCTGCCTCCTTAACTAAATCTTGTAAAGCCATGGCATGTAATCCTTAAAAGCCATAGCAACCGCGGCTTGTTGACCCTCAGAGGTCGGGTTAAAAGGAGTATAGTATCTATAAGTGTCTATCAATCTTTCTAAAAAAACAGATGGGGGCTCTGTAGGGCCCTGCATCACTTTTCTTACCTTAGCCAAATTGGTGGGGCATCTTATCGCTCCCTTTAGACTAGAGCCCGGCTGGTAAACTGTCAACCTCTCCTTACCTTGAGCCATGTTGTAGTTCTAATCTGGCCGGTCCAGAGAGAACCCAGCGTTCCAATTGTACAGGTCAGCCAATGAGAAAGGCCAATATTGGAGGGTCTGCAGAGACTGCCTGTCTGTGGGCGGGTTGCCCACAGCTCGCAAAGGAAAAGGCAGAAGTGGTGTCAGGAGCTTCATCTACTCTGGGCTTGGCTCGGGGTCCCAGCTGCAGGTCCTCGGTCCTCAGACTGTGCCTTTAGCAATCTCAGAGCCGGGTGCAGGACTGCTTCTTAGGGCAGAAAGCGAGGACACTGTACTGACCCACTTGCGTGCATGGGAGCAGCCGGGGGAGGGCTCTGAGAGGCGAGGGGGAATCCATGGTTTGATTTATGGCGGTGAATTCTGAATGAGGTAAGGCTGTTGATCCGGGTGGAACCCAGGTCCGCTCTGAAAAACAATGGCTTTAACTTTAAAGATAAGAGTCAAACCAAAAGTCCCCTCCAGTGACCATTTTACATTAAAAGTTGGCCACTCGGAGACACAGAAAGTCTGCCAAGGTCCCTTCTTAATTTCTACTGAAAGATTATGGGCTCTTGATCTAATTTCAGTCCAGTGGTCTAAAGTCAAACTTAGGGGGGGTGTCATTACAGTCCGTCCAACATCAGGGAAAACAGACAAAACACACACACACACTGACAAATACAAATACCTGAAAACAGACACAAAAAACAAACACATACTGACAGATGCCTGTTTTCCATCAAACAGACAAAACCAACTTAGAAATGCAGATGGTCGAGGGAGTACACTCCCCGCCTCAGACGGACTCCTGGAGTCCTTCCCCTCGCTCAGGGCGTCCCCCAGTGCAAGCAGCAGCTGGTGATTCCAGCACGTCTGCTGTTCACACTCAGTGCCTCATCCCGAGGCAAAGGTCATGTTTCTCACGAAACTTCGCGGCTGCAAATTTCAGCACAGAACCTAGCCGGCTTACAGAAATATTTTTAGACAAAAAATTTCACCTCCAAGTGGGTCTTCGGAGACGTGGGTGGTCATGGGCCTCAGGACAATAGCGGACACCCAAGAACTCACGACAGACCGAGCTTGTTGCAAACCACATGAGGCTTTATTCAGAGAAAGCCAGAGCTCTGGGGACGACTCATATCCCACACGCAGGGGTAGAGGAGTTGACCTTGAGGGGAAAGAGGTCCCACTTTTTATAGGCCCTCAGGGGGGGAAGGAGAAGGGAGAGAGTAGGGGATTTCCAGATCTAAACAATGTCTATTCTCAAGAAATGGGTATGGGAGGGGTACAAGGGAAGAGTCTAATGAAGGTGCAGCAATGGGCACACACCTGGTCAGAACATTGGCAGACACACAGGCTCAAGGAGTGGCCAGAGCATTGTGCACCTCTATTTTTCTAAATCAGTGAAGCTAGTTCTGCTAACACTGACGTCTATCTTGCCAATTTCAGGGCTTCTGTGTCCTTTTACATTCTGCCAGGATCTTTCATTGGGCCTCCATTCTGCCAGGATCTTTCACTATTATCCTGACGCCTGAGCGAGGGGCTCCTTTCGGAGTCCTTCAGTACTAGACTGTTTGTTTCATTTCTTTACTATAAAACACAACTGAAGAAAAAAAGGGTTGCTATAACTCACAGTCCTAGGTTATAGTTCATCATAGGGATGTCAAGGATAGCAGGTACTTAAAACTGTTGCTCATATATAGTCAAAAGCAGAGAAAAATAAGTACATGCATGCTTATTACTCAGTTCACATTCTGTACTCTTCTTTAGTCTAGAACCCACCGCCAGGGAATGGTGCCACTCACAGTGGGTTATATCATCTCATGTCAATTAAGATAATCAAGACAATCCCCCACAGATATGACCACTATCTAAACAGATCTAGACAATATCTTACGGACATGCTCTTGTCAGTTGATTCATTATTGCCAGACCGACAATGAAAACTAAATTTTGTGGATGCCTTAAATAAATTTCTTACCATACTAGTTTTCATTTCCTCATTTCTTAAAAGACCCTGATCTGGATCCTTTCAAGAATCCAGGTGTTTCTAGGCTAGAATTTAAATGTTCAATAATTATGAAGGAGCAGTTCATGGCTGTAATCTTTGTGTAATAGGTAGGCAAGGTGAAATATAAGGGTGAAAGAGAATGAGAGATTTGGAGAAAAGAAAACTTGAGCCAACTGCCCAGACTCTATACTTGTCCACTCAAATTTATTGTGTCTAAAATTATTATATGGGTTCTTATAGTCTTTTGTTTTTTGTTTTTTTTTCCTTTTGGACACAATCACATCCCTTTTTGTGTTCTATCAGAATTCCTCAAATGTCACAAACATTAGCAGAAGCAGAAAGCTGACCATCCCACATTGGTCTCTTACTTTTTGTTGCATGACCCAGTGTCTCCTCTCTAAACTTTGTCTTTTCCTCTTTTCTTCATTCCATGACCTCTTACTGGATATCTTATGTTGAGAATTATTGTGCTAAATGATCTTCCCATTGATGACAGTCCTTATTTTATTTATATCTTAACTGAAAGAGAATTTAATATTGTAATAGTTGGATTTAAGTTAATGGACCCTTTTCTAAAAAGATAAATAACTTATAATGATATATAATAATAATAATAAACATAATGATATTGCTAATGAAAGTAATAGTTAATGTTTATTGGGTGTTTACTCTTTCCTCTGTGTTGAACATCAATTAAATTGTTTCATTCTTGTGGGTTTTACTTATTTTTAAGCTTCTGAATAAATAATTAATTCGTTTGAAATTTTAATTCCTGTATTTAAAATCGTATGAAGAAAATATCTCTTTTTATACACTGAAACTCTTATGCAATAAAAAATGGACTATAAAGTATCAAAAATTGCACTAACTTAAACATCTGAATGGAGTAAAACTGATAGGTAAATCCTTTCAACTTGTGGTTCTCTTCTATTTGCTAGCTCACTCTGGGTATGGTAATAAATTTTTCATGAATTTCAAAGTTAGTGCTTTGAGGGGAGTTGAGGAATACCTGAGTGGAAGTGTACTGTTAACATGAGCATTGTAATTCATATCAAAGACCCCAATGCTTCAGACCCATGGAAATAGAAAAGATTTCCTAGGTCCAACTCATGAGAATGGCAAGACCTTCCTCCTTGGTGAAGTATGGATGTTGACCTTGCAGAAAAGGTTGTCTGAAGTTTTCTTCTCCTAGATCACTATAGCTTGAGACTGCTCACTAGCAGACACCTCTAACCTGTATTAGATAACCCACCTCCTTTTTGAGGTATATATTAAAAATACACTGAGTTTCTAGGCTGCTGGTGTGTTCATCTTATGCATGGCTTGCCTGATTGCAGTTTTTCTGTCTGTGTATCTATCTTTTCTTCATTAGATTTTTCCCTAGCCAGGACAGTCCTGTGCAGATTGTAGCAGAATTTGACAGGCTTAGGAAGCCAAACAAACTTATATAATGAAGTGAATGTTTCTGTGATAACGTTTACTCAGTACATATAGACATTTGTTGTGTAATATCTTTTGCCACATTAAATGCATAGCACATTTTATGCATATAAACTCTGAAAAATGAATATGTAATGCATATTATACTTAAGAAATTTTCTAGCTTTTGTATTTTTAGCATTAAATTTCATTGGCAATATGCAACAGCTCTAGACCTTTGATTTGTAGCATTCCCAAAATTGCAATAAAACTCCCAATTCAAGAAGTGAAATTGTAAAAATGAGGAAGTCTTTTCCATTTTTAATTACATAAGGCAATGTAGGACAGTATGCTGTGGGAAGGTGGCAAATTGAACAAGGTGACACCAAAATGAGTCCATGTACTAGGTAAGTGACTCAGCTTTTCTAAAATCACCTAGGATAGAGTCCTCAGCAGATATTATCCTGTTCACCTGAGGGCATGTGTGTGGGGAATTATAGTATTTATGTTAATTTAGGTGGGGAATCACACCAATAGTGGATGTCACCATTCCCTAGAAAAGGATTCTGAATTATGAAAGAGCAGGCAAAGAAAGCTGAGCACAAGCATGAAGAAACTCTTATTGTTTGTTGCTGACTATGGATGTGACCTGGTCAACTCTTTCAAGTTCCTGTCTCCTTGACTTCTTCACAATGATGGATTGCAACCTTGAGTTTTCATACAAATAAACATTTATTCCCTTAAGATTCTTTTATCAGGATATTTTGTCACAGCAACAGGAAAGAATCTATTAGGTTAACTAGTCTCTTCTCTGTAACAATAAAAGCTTAAAAACCCACAAAACACAAACAAAAACAACAACAACATCTCAAAACAAAGGAGAAAACCCTCAGTTCCTGGTAATTGTGAAGGAGTGAAATAAACTCAATCTGAGTTAGGTCTAAGCATCTTGTCAATAGGTTAATGGGGAACAGAACACAGCTACTTCATTTCTCTATTCCTTCTTTGGGTCCCACCTTCATTTTGTCCCAGTGCTGGGCTTTGTGTGTGTGTGTGGGGGTCACAGTAGGGTGGCCCTAACTGAAGATCTCACAATTGTCTTCTAATTTAGTCATATATGGATGTGATGGGGCTACCCAGATATAAACAAAGGTGTGGAAAATGTTCATTACTCATTAGATAAGTGTGTTCTTCTTGTGTCTCCCAAGGCCTTTCACTAATATGCATGAAGCTTGAGATTTATACATGTAAAATAATTGGAATCTCCCTCTTCTTTAGGATCTACTTAAAACCAAAAGAATAAGCTCAGAATTTCTAGACATTCCATTTTCTGACAATTTTAATATATTATTTGTACTAATTTATTCTGAGATTCCCCCCCCAAGCACAGAATTTTCTTTGTATAATATAGTTCTGTTCTGAAAAAAGAATTCCATGGAAATACTTGTTTAGAATTTGTACCAAGCCAAATAAAACTACTCTGAAATTATGTGAGCATTAAAAACACTATGGTTTATCTCAAGTTGGTTTTGGTCAGATTTACTTTTTAATTTCTACTTGGGCATGCATGTATGTATGGGGATGAGAAAGAAAGAAGCACATATGTGTGGGTGTCTGCAGAGCCTGAAAGACGGTGTTGATTCTCCTGGGGTTGGAAATAACTGAGAATGTTGAGAACATTCTCAATTGAATACCCAATATGAGTTTTAGGAACCAAACTCAGGTCCTCTGTAAGAGCTGTCAGATCTCACTCATTGTGCCATTCCTCTAAACTTATCTGTTTATTTTTTTCCCAGTTTTTTTTTATTTTTATTTTTTTTATCAAAAAGGGACAGGTTAAAATTCCTTAATTAAATATGATTGGCTTCTTGAACATCCACATCCTGCATGTTGGATTGTAATAGACTCCTGCTCTAGCTAACCGATTGTTCCTGTTACTCCTCATTTCATCTTTGCAGTAAATGACCTTTGGGGTGACTTTAAAGATCCAGAACAAGTGACTTGGATGTCTTTGCATTTCTGGTTTCCTGTCCATAAAATTGGAACAATAGACTCTGTTTCATTAAGTAAGCTTGCTATAAGATTAGACTAAGGCAGATTTAATGCAGTGCTTTAATACTGCCTAGGTCATAGAAGATACTAAAAGCAAGTGTCCTATTAGTGCCCTAATTACTTGTGCTAGTTAGTTTTATGTCAACACAAACTAGAGTCATCAGAGAGGAGAGAGCTGCAATAGAGAAAATATTCTATAAGGTCTGGCTTTAAGGCATTTTCTTAGTAATTAGTCGGTAGGATCTGCCCTATTGTGAATGGTGCCATCACTGGGCTGATGGTCCTGGGTTCTATAAGAAAGTAGTCTGAGAAACCCATGATGAGCAAGCCAGTAAGCAACAACTCTTCATGGACTTTGCATCAGCTCCTACCTCAAAGTTCCAGTCCTGTCTGAGGTACTGTTTTTACTTCATTCAATGATGGACTACGATATGAAAGTATAAGCCAAAGAAAGCTTTTTCTTCCCATCTTGCTTTTGGTTATGATGTTTCATCATACAAATAGTGTCCCTAACTAGGACAGAAATTGGTACCAATATTGGGGGTGATTGCTTTGACAAATCTGACCATGTTGTTTTGGGAAGGATAATAGAAGGACCTCATAATTTTGGGTTATAAAAGTCATTGAATATTCAAAGCTTAATGGGCAATTTTTTGGCATCTTGGAAGATAAGTCTGTTGAGAGAAATGCCGATGATGTCTTGTGAATTTTGAAGGAAAATTTGAGGGTCAAATAAAGACTCTTTTAATGATATTGTGTATTATGAATAAAGCATCTATAATTCTGTCTAGCTGGAACTGAAGAAACACTTGTGACTAGCAAGAAACCAAAACCACTAAAATAAAACTATTGTTTTACTAGTACAATTGATGATGGTTACCTGGGGCTGAGAAATTAGTAGTTATTAAGAGACCAGCATTATTAAGGCAATGTCTTTTGGAATGTTTTTCCTCAGGGTCAACATGAAGAAGCAGAAGTGGACAAAGTTGTGCCTTGTGTTGGCAGCTGAGCTTAGTAGTATTGGTTTACCCAAGTACTAGCTTGAAGGCATGAGGAGGTAATGGAAAGTAGCTGAGGCTTGGTAATTTGTTAGGACAGGAGAGGTCATTGAAGGAGGTGCATTCTCAGTAGCACTTGAAAGCCTAGCATAAGATCTTAGGATTTTGGAGATACCAGTTTCATGGACGAACTACCAAGAGTAGTAGCAATGGTGAAATGGAGTCAGCCAGAGACTAGAAGACAAGGTGAATGCTGCAGAAGGCAGAGCCAGAGAGAAGCTAGAGTCATCGGAGAGGAGGGAATCTCACTTGAGAAAATGCTTCTATAAAATCCAGATATAATACATTTTCTTAATTATTGATTGATGAGAAAGTACCCAGACCACTGTGGATGTATCCTGGGTTCTAAAAGAAAGCAGGGTGAACAAGCCATGAGGAATAACCGGTAAGCAAGCAGCACCCTTTCATGCCCTCTGAATAAGCTCCTGCTCTCAGCTCCTGTTTCCAGTTTCCAACCCTGTTTGATATGCTGTCTTTTCTTCTTTTGGTGGTGGATTACAATGTGAAGGTAAAAGCCAAAATATCCATTCCTCTACAACTCACTTTTGGTCATGGTGTTTCATTGTAGCAATAATAACCCTAACTTGGACACTAGTACCCTATGACCTCAAGTGATTGTAACTCAAGACAAATAATTATATATATATATATATCACTGACCCATGTCTTTAGATTAGTTTTACTAGCTTTGATTTTCTTAGCTTATTTTTTTTTTTAGTTCTAAAATGATCTGAACAACTACTATGTGCTTCTTAATGCATTTCTTATTTGGTTAATACACAAGAATATGTACACTATTGCTCAGAAGTTACTTTCTCTAGAACCTGTGAAGATTGTCTAAGTTTATAAACTCCACTACAGACATTGTCATTTTATTAAGTGCTAAGGTTGAAATCACTTCTACTCACAAAGTGAGTCCAGTATCATGAGGGGCAGTGGGATGGGATCATTCATTAAGGAATAATCTAGATCTCCATGTGGAGTTGGGACATTTTTAATGGTGGATCTTTCTTTTTCTGTGACTTCTATAAGATGTTTCCCTAACTGAATCACATGCACAAGATTCATAAATTCCTCAATTTCTTTTTGCTTACAAATGCCATTTGCTTTTATTCTTTGAAGAAAGAGCCATGGTCTCAATGATCTGCTGGCTCAATTTTGTTACTTAAGTCATCCACAAGCTGTGGAGATTTAGAACATACACTGTAGCTGGCCCAGAATGTGTGAAACAGGCTCATTGGGGATCTGGGGAGCTGTGGCTGGTAGGCAAATTTTCTGTATGGAGCCTGCTGTACACTCCTGACTTCAGCAGAAAATGCTGGGCTTTTCATTTCTGGAATATTGAGCATTAAGGAGTCAATTTACTTCACATATTTACAAAGAAAAAATGCAGATATCTAGTGGATCCATTTTATGAGAAAAATTTAAATCCAAGAAATGTTATTTTCTGAACAGACATGTTTTGGCGCCTTAGCAAGCTTTTGATCAGCCTTGTAACAAATAATGCCATGAGTTTGCTCAAAATTCCTTCTATCATAGATGTTTATAGCTCTCCTAAACTTTTTTCAGTATTCAGTTTCTCATGCCCCCCCCCAAATTAGAAACCTACTTAAAATAAAATGGTTTAAAATCTTTCAAATTTTCTGTCTTTCCCTTTATAATGAGATAGATAAGCATCATACTACTCTGTTGAGTACTGTGTGTGCCAAGTGTACTGCAGCAAATTTGTAAATGACACATTCATTCTCTTTCAGAAAGGTAAGCTAAGCTGTGCACAGAAGAACCATCATGTACTTCCCAACTTTTTAGTGCTCTGAACAAATTAATTCTCAGTATATTGATTAGGTTGGTTTCAGAGTTCCTCTAGCCAGCCAGAGTTCAAGTGGAATTGTTTGAACCCATGTGAGTAATTGAGTTGTCTTGAGTCACAGCAGCTTTAGGTCATTCTGGGTTAATTTTGAGCCTCTAGCCCAGGTGAAAGTTAGCCATATGGATCTTTCGGCTTTAGTGTTCTTTATTCATTCTCATCTGTTAGAAAAATAAATAATTGTGTGAATAACTTAGCCTGAATTCATAGAAATGGAAGGCAATACATATTCAGAGATTTAACATTTCTATGTATCCAATGTTGATTATGAAAATGAACCTACTTCTCATATTCATATTTAAGAACCTGAATGTTTTTTCAAAGGAGGAAAAAAATTAAGTTATTTAGCCTTTCTTTAATTATTTGTAAAGCTAGTCATCTTTTTTTAGAATTTCATTTAATTATTTGTTTTAAGTTTTGTCTCCATAGCATCCTACTCTAGAAGTGAATTTTGTATAATTGTCTTGGTATCAGTAATGTCAACACAACCAAGAGCCCAGCCAGAGGCTAGTTTTCTATAGTAAATTTCTCTTGGTATCTAATAAGTTTCTGTTGATTAATGAGGATAATATTTCTAAGTAACCAGGACCCTCAGTTATTTCTGTGGAATTGAACCACTTTTGGAATGGTAAGGCTGGATGAGATATGTAGCTCCAAGGCCCTTCCTGTGCTGTTTTTTGTATTCCACAGAGAATATTTGCAGTCACTTTCTATGAGTATTCACATAATGGGTGAGTACATGCTTTGATCATGTCCTCTATATTTCCCAGATCTACCCCATTTTTGTATCTGTCATTTTGATTAAATTTTGATACTTCAATCAGTGACAATTATCTGTCTTTTAAAAGTAAATGAATTCTTGACTGTGCTGCCTGATAGGCTCCAAGAAATGGACATCCAATCTTTATTGTTATATCTAATGTTCTTTAGCTGACTACTCACTTAAACCTAGAAATGACCAACTTTGAACCAAAAAAGGAAACATTTCAACCACCTTCCTCAGTCTTTCCTCTGCCCTTTAGCTAACCTAGTTTATAAGGGGATAGGTGGCTACCCTAGTTTATAAGTGTAAGCAAAGGCACAGTGAAATCACTGAACGAGACCACTCCTTAGGCAGAAACAAAGATTAATGGAGGTTAAACTGCCAATCTTCCTGGGCAGCAAAGAGAAAGAGCAAAATGATTGAAAACAAGTAGATTTTATGGCAGTTAACAGGGTGTGGATTTTTTAGCTGATGTAGGCAGTTTGGGTTGCTTAGGAACTAGACACCTTTGCCTGAGGTAGTTGATCTATGGGAAAGATTAACAGAAGTTCTGTGTTGGTTTAAGGGGGGGATACTGATAAATAAAAAGCTACCATTAGGCATTAGTTTACCTAATAACAATCCTTCTGTGTGCCTGGAAAAAGTCCTTCTGTTTAGGACACTGTCATCAGTACTGTCAATTTAAGGTTTTCTTTGAACTTAATATTCGAGCCTTTTGTTGATGATAAGGGGAAAAAATAGTACTCTGGCTAGTTACTGCTGATTGCAGAGGAAGGGTTCTAGAATGTTGGTTCAAAGTAGGAGTTTAATATGGCAGGCAGACCTGAGGTGACTCCATCTGAATCATCTGCTTTACTGATTTGTGGGTTATTTCACTAATTTTCTCCTGAAGGAACCTGAAGATACAAGGAGATATCATTATGAGATGGATACAGACCAATGGGCAGAGAAGATGGAGGAACTAGGGGCCCGGGGGGGGGGGGGAAGAGAGACCTGTAGGTTTATAAGCCAGTTCACATAAGTCTTTAATTCTTTTGATTAGTTGACCAGACTGGTTCACACAGTAGCAATATTCATAACTGAGAAAGAGGCAAGATATTCATGATTTAGAAAGAAGCAACTTTTCCTTTTTCATTGTTAGTACAGCGTTTGCTGTTTTTTCAAGACCACTGATGTTAGAACAGTTGCAAGGTCACAATGGATTCTTAGATGGTGTCTCTCATCTGAGTGGAAAATTGTTGGAAGAGTATATACTAGGTAAATGCAATAAGGTTAAGGAGATTAGCAAGGATCTTTCTCTTGGATGTATACTTAATATTTTCACCTGTAGTCTCTTGACCTATTACAGATAGATCCATGTCCCAACTCAATAAAGCTTTCTTTTTAACTTGACTAAAGAGATAAATGTTTTAGATATATCCAGTGTTATCAACACTGAAATCATCATTGTAGAGAAATCAGTTAGTAAGTGTCTCTAAATAGCTGGTGAATATTCATGCCTTGAGCCACAAGAAAAATAAAGCTTGAAATATTAACATGAACTAAGAATGAACATTCATCTGTCATAAGACAGAAATGTCCTGAAAGGAATGAGAACAAAGGTAAAGTGGAGTTTGAGACCGAGAAGATGGTTCTGAGATACACAGTGAATACTCATTTAGATAAGAGGACTGGCTAAATATAGGTTAAACAGATATTTCAGCAGAGTGAGAAGCATTTTAATTCTGTACTTAGAAATGAAAACCCCCCCCCAAAGCCTTTGAGCCCAAGACAATGATAATTTTTTATAAGACAGTGCTGATAAATATTACCAATTATTTATCAGAATTGTTCCACGGACCTGCAGGGACAATCAGCGGGACCCAGGTCAGGGGAGAGAGAGAGAGAGAGGGAGAGAGAGAGAGAGAGAGAGAGAGAGAGGAGACACGAAGAATGAGAGCAAGTCAATCATACTCATCAAGCTCTGAAAACTTTATTCAGGAATGGCAATTTAACATAAGCAAGAGGAGGCTCCAAGGGAGGGGGGAAGAGCCCAGTGAAGGTCAGGTGGCAATCTTCAGCTCCTGGAACCAATGGTCACAGTGTCCTCTTTTCCCATAAACATTCTTACTGTTATGACCACGAATATTCTCTCAGGATTGTTTATGTAAGCTAGAAAATATCCACAAGGCCATGGCTGAGGCCATGGCTCCCGGCATCTCCTCCCTTTTAATTATTTTCAATAAGGCCCCACGTAACTGGGGTGGTCAATAGTCATCTCATCCTTGGATGAGTGGGCGTTAACCAGCTGGGGGTGGGGGGGATTAACTTGATTCCTCCCGTGGGTACTGTCACGACCCACAGTCATGGCTCTTGGTATCTTTTGGGGAGGAGAGGCAGAGCCTTAGAAAAATCCTTAGGATAAGGTTGAAAACAGATACCAACCTCCTTGAAAACCAGGTTTGTCTCATGGGGAATTGCCACAGACCCTCTGGGCCCCTTTGTCTGTGTGGAATGGGTCTCTAGTCACGGGTGGACAAAGCATAGGATGGGTAACAAACAGATGCACACAGGAGAGGTTGTGTGTAGAATCTGAATGTAATTTTCGAATCAAGCATCAGACTTTTTATACAGAAGACAATAAAGAAGTTGGGTGACATAGCCGCAAGATACAAATGAGGTAACCGGATGCTTAATGATTCTTACACAGAACAGAGGAATGAAAACACAAAGATCGGAAGGAACTGGGCAATAAAATAACTGAGACAAAGTCAGCCCTATCTAAAGTCAGCTATAGTCTTAGAAGCCAGGTGTGAGAACTTTTCACTCCAAGGGCAAGGGCTTTCACACCCAAGTCATAGTATGCACAGGTCTGAATCCTATGTGGCTCCTGAAGGGGAATTACCAACCTCAGGTTCAGCAAGGCCTCTGTCAGCCAAATTAAGTCTATGATAATAAATTTGCAAAGGTCTCGATGCCAAGAAATCAATCTGCTGTTTTATAAAACCAGTAATTCTATTAAAAATAAAAGGCCCCAAAGTTACTACTAATAAAATGCTTATTAAAGGACCAAGGAAGGGCATCAAGAGGGTACATAGAGGACTTCCACCGATTATCAGCATCGACTGCAAACTCTTTTCTCTGGAGCTCCAACTTAAGTTTATGTAACTGTTGGATTCGTGTTTCCACTATACCTGATTCATTTGCATAAAAGCAACATTCTTCTTGCAGAAAGGGACAGGTGCCACCTTTCTCAGAGGTCAGCAAATCAAGTGCTCTTCATTTCTGTAAGACAACTTGGGCAAGGGAAGTTAATTGTCTCTGTAAAGAAGCTATGACTCAATGGAGGCTTCCACTGCCAATGCAAATTGTTGAGATAATTTGGCAGTGGTGAGAAGAGAATGGGTTAAAGTTCCTCCAGCCAAACTGGCAGCCACAACAGAGGTTACCAAGGAGATACCGGCCACTGCAGGCAGGAAAACAGCTCACTTGATTCTAATAGCTGGGGGGCTATTCCAGGTCAAATACTGGGCAGGAGTTAACAAGGTCAACTAAGGAACTAGGGTCACAGAAAGGTACAGCATTTTTTTTTTAACTATGTTTTTGGAGAGAGTTTTAATAAGGGTACCATTACACCAAAAAAAAAAAAAAAAAAAAAAAACCCTTCACGCACAGTCAGATCTTGACTAGTCGAGCTAGTGTGATTGGGACTAGTATAGCAGAATTTGAATTGTTTTTGTTCAGGAATCAAAAACAATTCAAAAAATGGGGAAAAAGTTTTACGACTGGCACCAGACATATTAAAAGGGATGAGATAAGGAACAGCTCTCAATGGAGGACATCCTAATGCAGCACAGAGGGGGCAGGCTGAGACATTTCTTTCTTTCTTTCTTTTTTTTAATATTTTTTATTAGGTATTTTCCTCATTTACATTTCCAATGCTATCCCAAAAGTCCCCCATACCCTCCCCCCCCCACTCCCCTACCCACCCACTCCCACTTTTTGGCCCTGGCATTCCCCTGTACTGGGGCATATAAAGTTTGCAAGTCCAATGGGCCTCTCTTTCCATTGATGGCCGACTAGGCCGTCTTTTGATACATATGCAGCTAGAGTCAAGATCTCGGGGGTACTGGTTAGTTCATAATGTTGTTCCACCTATAGGGTTGCAGATCCCTTTAGCTCCTTGGGTACTTTCTCTAGCTCCTCCATTGGGGAACATTTCTTAATCCAGTAATATTGGCAAGTATCAAGCCCTCTCTTAAGAGAGATATCCAGGAAAAAGGGTGATGTATGGACAATGTGGAGAGCTGTATACTCAGCTCCTTTTCTTTATTGTGTATCTCAGCGTGGAGTGTTGTTTGAACTACAGCAAGGGAGCGCCAAACATATATTTGTCTGCTGGGCCAGGTTGAATGTTTTGTTTTACAGAAAGCTCCTTTCACAGGCAAAGTCCATCAGGAATCCCAAGGATCCCATATGACCCAAGTATAGTCTGTGGCAGAATGGAAAAAATTGTGACTTTTATAAGGCTGCTGAAGGATAACCTCAGAACATCTTAGGGACTTAACAATATGAATTCTGCAGGAGTGATAGGGACAGCCCACGCTTTCTTCAATCCATTCCTTTTTACAATAAGAATGGAACTGATCATACAAAAAGCATAAAGCAGGAGAAGTTTCTCCAGTAAGGCCATAATACCTGTAAAATTTAATAGTATGGGATTTCGACGTCCTGTAGGTGGGCAATCAGCTGTAGCTAAAAGATGACCCTGATTTCTTGTTTTGGCATTCTTGGTATAATTCTCTGTCATAAAACAGCGCCAAGCAAATGGTGAAGTGATCCCTCTGTTAGCAGTGTTTATCATAGTTACCCACTGGCACAGGAGAATCATTGACAGGAGTGTTCCCCGTTCTCTGATTATCTTCATCTTTTCTCTTGATGAAGCGAACCTTCACTCACTTCCCAAGGAAGTGGCGGTTTAGTGCAAGCCTTCACTCACTTCTTTTTTTTTTTTTTCTGGTTTTGTGTTTTTATTGCGGTTTTATCATGGGCAGGAGCTACCACCACAAGGTATGCCCCTCCCACCAAGCAGGTCAGTTCTAATCCTCCTGTGCTTTCTGGGACTTTTTCTTTTTCTTTGTGCTGCTCTTTGTGAAGTTAGCAGCAACTTCAGGCTCCTCAGAAAATTTCCTTTTCTTCTTAGGGGTGGTGAGGCTTGCTGCCTCTTCTGGTTCACTGGCCACTTCCTCCTTAGGTGAGGACTTCTTTCTCTTAGAAGCACTGCTAGTGGCCATCTCTTCAAGGTCACTGGCCAACTCCTCCTTGGGAGAGGCTTTTGTTTTCTTGGTTTTAGGCAGAGAGACAGGTGGGTCTTCCACTCCATTTTCCTGTAGGGTCTCCTGGGGTTTTAACTTCTTCTTCTTAGATTTTTCATGTACCTCCTCCAGACACAGAACAGGGAGAACAGGAATTCACACTACCCTCGTTGAGGACTCCTGCGAGGCAGCCGAGGACAGAGCACACTTGCCCATGGAATGGGCCATGTGCTACAACCAGCATTCTGGGCTCTTGTCAAGTTCTCTCAGAACCTATCTCCTCCCTCACATTCCTCTGGGGTCACTCACTTCTTGATGAAGCGGCTCAATGTGAAGAGTGGTCTCTCTCAGACCCCAAACCCAGAGCCACATGCTGGGTGCCAGTCTTCCCCGGACCTGCAGGGACAAACAGTGGGGACCCAGGGCAGGAGAGAGACAGAGACAGAGGCAGAGTGGGAGGGACAAGAGACACGAAGAATGAGAGCAAGTCAGTCATACTGATCAAGCTCTGAATATTCAGGAGTGGCAATATAAGCGTAAGCAAGAGGAGGCTCCAAGGGAGGGGCGAAGAGCCCAGGGGCTCTCTGAAGGACAGGTGGCAATCTTCAGCTCCTGGAACCAATGGTCACAGTGTCCTCTTTTCCCATAAACATTCTTACTGTTATGACCACGAATGTTCTCTCAGGATTGTTTATGTAAGCTAGAAAATATCCACAAGGCCATGACTGAGGCCATGGCTCCCAGCAGAACTGACGCCTGTTATATTAGTAATAGGAAAAGGAGAGAACTGACTTTTACACTTTAAACCAATTTATTCTGGTGGATAATTGAGCATCATTTATAAAGCATCTTTATTTAAGACACCCAAACATTTAACTTTTCCCCAAAGATCTCAAATTTGTATGACAAGAAAGCCACATTGTATATATTTGAACCCAAAGTTATTGCAAATCCAGAATGTTTTTTGAGGTGAAATGAATAGCCAGGAATAGATTGACCAGGCAGCTTCAGCCTCTGGAAATAAGCTGACCAAACCAGCTTATTGCTGTAGAAGCAGAATGTGGGACTGCTAAATTGTCTGATAAAGATAAGGCCTGCCACTGGAACTCAGAAAAGGTAGATTTAAGCTTAGAGAAATCAAAAGAAGAATAGGGGAATGAGGGTAGGAATGTTGGCTAACATCTTAGCAGTACTGTGAGAGAAGTCATTGCCCAGAATTATATTATTATAGGTAGCTGTCAGGAAAGGGGAAGACTCTATAACCTGGTCAGAGGAGAGACTGTGGCAGGAGTCAGTGGAGCTGAGAATGGAGTTTCTGTCTAAGAGCCAAGTAAAGTCAGGATGTGACAGAGGGAAATAAAAGTTATGGCTCTTTATAAGGATTTTAAGTGAGTGCCGTAGTAGTGAGTACAAGTAGGTGCAAGTAGTGACTTCGAGAACAAGTTTAACAGGGTTTAGAGGAAAGCAGGAATCAAGTGAGATTTTAGGATTTTTAGGAGGATAATAATAAAAAGTCAAATCTTATAAGGAAACAAAGTTGAGACACTCTTTTTGTGACAGGAGACCAATGAACCAGTATGGTGGTGGGACAGAGAGAGAGAGTTTGTGTAAACATAGATGAGCTTAGAGGCTTGCTGTGCCAATAGGGAGGCTGCTGTAAGCACTTGTTGTCAAGGTTGCCCTCCATAACTGTTGTATCTAGCAGTTTAGAAAGATGGGAAAAATGAATAAAGGTGGGTCCTCTTATTTGTCCCTAAATTTCTTGACCCAATCCCTAAATTTTAGTATTATATGGAATAAAGATTTGTTTAGGATCTGGGAACACCAAAACAAGAGCCTGCTGGAGTGCTTCTCTGAGATGAGAGGAGGTAGTTGTGACAGGTTTAATTTAGAGACCCAATTAGGAAACCCTTAGCTATACCATAAAGAAAGCTTGCAAAGAAAGCCTAAGTTTGGTATCCAGGTTCTGAGGTATCAGAAGGAAAGATAATTTTTTCTTTGTTGTTTTGTGGTGGGAGGGACCACAAGTACCGTCTGCCATCAAGAGTGAGTGTGGGTGGGGGTGTGTGGGAACTAAAGGGAGGTGTAGGGGAAAGAGGTGGGGAGGGAGGATAGCCCATGTCCGGCCAGAGTTCCTTCTATGTTCTGGGCAGGCAGATGTGGGAGGGCTGCCAGATGCTTTCCACTTGGCCCCTGGTTGGCATCTAATCCACTGACCCCACTTGACAGGGGGTGGGCAAGGAGCAGCCCCAGACCAGAGGCCCCAGGGCAACACACTGTCGCCCTGAGGTTATGGGAGAGAGGGCTGAGAGAGAGAGGTTCCTTAATCTGGGCCTCGACTGGAGCACAGGAAGGTCTTCCATTGGGAGATTAGAAAGGGCTTATTAGAGGAAAGCCTATTCCATCATGGTGCTCTGTTATCTTGTCCATTGCTAGGTAACTGGGAGGAGTCTATCCTGAAAGTCAGAAGCCTGGGACATTGTCTATGTGACTACTAGCCACACTTCTCCTGTGGGGGTTGTAAGGGTGACAACTTCGACAGGATTCAGAGTTCCGGGAGATATGAGGGAAGGCCTACTGAAAGAAAGATGAAATTTCAAGACCTGTAAGTCATATAAAGTACTCAGAAATTGCTGGTTGTTTGTGAGCCTAGAGGCTGCCTGGGGTTGAGAAAAAGAAAAACAAACAAACCTGGGTATGCCCCGTAGTTAAAAACGTTCCTGGGAACAGCTTAACCTATAAGATAAAGAGTAATGTGAAGACATAACAGGGCTATCTAAATTGAGTCAACTCACAGAACTCTGACACCCTGCACATACATGTAATTTTTCTGCTGATGTTTGAATAAGCCAATAGTGTGTTGCTATGCTGAATTCCACACCCCTAAGCCCCTTACCCCATAAAAACTCCTAGCTTTCGAGCCTTGTGGCTGACATCCGTTATCTCCTGTGTGGGATGCATGTCGGTCTGGAGCTCTGTAATTAAAC
Organism: Mus caroli; assembly: GCF_978045245.1. Lineage (NCBI taxonomy): Eukaryota > Metazoa > Chordata > Mammalia > Rodentia > Muridae > Mus > Mus caroli. The sequence continues at coordinate 4,726,347 of NW_028227256.1, forward strand.
ATCCTCATGTATTTACATCAAGATGGTCCTTCATGATTTTTTTGGGTGTACGGTGAATCGGAAATTGGATGGGGGTTTCGCCACTAGGTTCTATCACTACCATACCGTGTAGGTGAATTATCACCACCCCAGGGTTCAGACCTCAGCTTGACTGGAGACCAGACTGTGTATAGCCCAATGCCCCACAGAGGTTCAGTCATCCACGTGAAGACAGGGTTTGTGAGGAAGAGGTGTGGGATATGGAGCACTCAGAGTGTGAAGGGGGGGTGAAAAATGGAATATGAAATGTAACAAATAAATTAAGTTTAAAAATGAGTGAGTTTGGCACTATTGAGGGATAACAGAAAGCCTCAATAACTGACTTTAAGGAGAGATAGTTGATATTTGGAAGGGGAAACTGTTTCCTTAGATTCCAAGGAAGTTAAGAAGTTGAGCAGTATGTTGTTGTGACAGAGAAAGGAGCTACATAATAGAAGGTCATTTACATGTTAGAATTATCAGTTTGGAGACATTTAAAGAACAGTCAGTGTCCAGAACCTGGCTAAAGAAATGTAATCTATCTTGGAGTCCCTGGGGTAGAACAGCCCAGTAAGCTGGAATATGGTTCCAGTGTCAGGGTCCACATGGATGAGGGCAAGGAGGTTATCTGACTCTGGGCATAAAGAAATGATGGAGAAGTGTCTCCTAAGGTCTAAAACAGAAAAGTAAGAAGTAGAGGAATGAATATGAGAAAGGAGTGTATAAGGATTAGGTACAAGTGGATGTGTGGAAAGGACAGCTATCTTAATAATCCTAAAATCCTGAATCAGGCAGCAATGAAAGCTATCAGGCTTTAGGACAGACATGGATGAGTGGGCTTGACAATGCCCTTATTGATAAGGCATTTAATGATACATTTTAATCTATGTCTTTATTTTAAAGAGATATAATATTGACAGTGACACACAAGTAAGAGGTAGAGTCCCTGAATCAGGACTTGTTGATGGGAAACCACTGAAGGAGAAGAATCATCCCATACTTTGGGGGAAATAAGGGAGTTTGGAAGAAGATAAGGATGAAGTATTGGTGCCAGCTGGTAGAAACGGACTCTTTAAAGGCTGAAAGGATGGCAGAAAAATTCCAGGAATTGATTGAAAAGGAAAAAAAGTATAATTTAGTCATAATATTTTTGTTTAGTAACAGGGCCAGGCAATGAGGAAGGTGTAAAAATAATTATTAAATTCCAAGTTTGCCATCCCCATCTCCAGCTTACAGTTAATGACTCTGAGATTAATTAGTTATTTATTAAATGCCTATGCTATAAACTTTGTCTTATTCCCTGACTAGCTCTCAACTTATTTAACCACTTAATCTATGCTATGTCTACCACTTGGTTAAGTTACCTCTCCTCCAGTTCTGGCTTGCTTCTTCCCTCTCATCTAATTAACATCTCACTTCAGAGTTTCTCTGAGCACCTCTACCTGCTGTTCTATCCATCTCCTTGGTCTCTCTCCCATCTCATCTCTCATCATGTCTTCACTGGCTCTCTTCTCTTTTATCTCTATTTCCCAGAATTCTCTGTCTTTCTGGCAATGTCCCACTTCCCATTTTCTGCCTCAGCTCCTTGGCCATTGGCTTTTTATTGAAAGGTGATGCTTATGAGAGATTCTCTGTACAAGGAGTGAGTGATCACTTAGCATCAGAGGGATCAGAAGAGAGGACTTGTATCCCTGGTATGATGGGTCAGGTTGATACCATCCATCAGAGAGATCTGATAGAGCTTTACCAGAATAATCTAGAGGTATAAACCAAGTATCTCCCTACACTCTATTAAAAATGAGAGACTTACTCACTACCTGGACACTAGCTGGACTCCTTCATGGTTGCTGGGGACAAGGTTATTGGTTAGTATCAGTTAGTACTTAGGGCAGTGTCTGTCTTCAGGTGCCAGGCCCAAAAGATCTAAGAGATATTCCTATGGAGCAACTAACTATGTGACAGAGTGTGGCAGTCAATACTCTAGTGTCTACAGGATGATGAGAGAGGCATTTATTTTCCCTAATGTCCGGTGTACCACACTTGAAACAAGATCCAGATGGAGTCTGTTGGTGCCTTGTCTTTCTTTGGAGGTGCCCTAAGGGCTGCTGCCAAAAGCTGGTGTTACTGTCTATTATGGGAAACCCTTTTTGTTCTTTTCTACTCTTCTCTCCATTAAACATCTTAAATAGAACACGGAAGAATTTGACCACTTATATGATGACTGACCATTGAAGCAAACTATGGAGTTCACATGTCCAGCTGCCTTGAACGACATTAACCATAGTTTTTTTTCACGTTAGAAAATTCATGGTTCCTGGGTCGCAACATGCCTTCCAGTTCCTGAGAGACTGATGAACTTCCTCAGACAGTGAAACATTGAGGCTACTTTGTGATTCCCCTTATGTACCCTTAGTAGTTAAGGAAGCACAGAAGCTTGACAGGATAGTTGGTCTTGGAAATTAATCTTGTATAACCTTTATAGTGTGCAAATTTCATTGTGTCCTGCAACTACAACTCTATTCATCCTGGCAATTGCCATTTTATTGTTTCTGATAAGGGTATAAAAAATGTTTGATTGCTACCAATACAATCGTCACAGCCTCAGTCTTGCTAAGGAAGGAATGAAGTATCCACACTTTGGTCTTTGCATTGTATGCTTTGAGCTTTATTATAGTTTCTTTAGTAAATGTAGATGCCCTTCCATTTGGAGCATATATATTCAGAATTGAGTTCGTCTTGGAAGATTTTACCTTTGATGAGTATGAAGTGCCCCTCCTTATCTTTTTTGATAATTTTGGGTTGGAAGTTGAGTTTAATTGATATTAGAGTGGCAACTCCAGCTTGTTTCTTCTGACCATTTCTTTGGAACATTGTTTTCCAGCCTTTTACTCTGAGGTAGTGTCTGTCTTTGTCCCTGAGGTGCGTTTCCTGTATGCAGCAAAATGGTAGGTTCTGTTTATGTAGCCAGTTTGTTAGTCTGTCTTTTTATTGGGAAATTAAGTCCATTGATATTAAGAGATATTAAGGAAAAGTAAATACTTAGTGTTGCTTCCTGTTATTTTTGTTATTAGAGTTGGGATTCTGTTCTTGTGGCTATCTTCTTTTAGGTTTGTTGAAGGATTGCTTTCTTGCTTTTCCTAGGGCATAATTTTCCTCCTGGTGTTGGAGTCTTCCCTTTACTATCCTTTGAAGGACTGGATTCATGGAAAGATACTGTGTGAATTTGGTTTTGTCATGGAATACTTTGGTTTCTCCATATATATAATTGAGAGTTTTGCTGGGTCTAGTAGCCTGGACTGGCATTTGTGTTCTCTTAGGGTCTGTATGACATGTGTCCAGGATCTTCTGGCTTTCATAGTCTCTGGTGAGAAGTCTGGTGTAATTCTAATAAGTCTGCCTTTATATGTTACTTAACCTTTTTCCCTTACTGCTTTTAATAATCTATCTTTATTTAGTGCATTTGTTGTTGTGATTATTATGTGTCTGGAGGAATTTCTTTTCTGATCCAATCTATTTGGAGTTCTGTTGGCTTCTTGTATGTTCATGGTCATCTCTTTCTTTAGGTTAGGAAAGTTTTCTTCTCTAATTCTGTTGAAGATATTTACTGGCCCTTTAAGTTGAAAATCTTCATTCTCTTCTATACCTGTTATTCTCAGCTTTGGTCTTCTCATTGTGTCCTGGATTTCTTGAATGTTTTGGGTTAGGATCTTTTTGCATTTTGTATTTTCTTTGATTGTTGTGTTCATGTTTTCTATGGAATCTTCTGTACCTGAGATTCTCTCTTCCATACCTTGTATTCTGTTGCTGATGATTGTATCTATGCTTCCTGATTTCTTTCCTAAGATTTCTATCTCCAGAGTTGTCTCCCTTTGAGTTTTCTTTATTGTTTCTACTTCCATTTTTAGATCCTGGATGGTTTGTTCAATTCCATCACTTGTTTGGTTGTGTTTTCCTGTAGTTCTTTAAGGGATTTTTGTGTTTCCTCTTTAAGAACTTCTACATGTTTAGCAGTGTTCTCCTTTATTTATTTAAATGAGTTATTAATGCCCTTCTTAAAATCCTCTACCAGCATCATGAGATATGATTTTAAATCTGAATATTGCTTTTCGGGTGTGTTGGGGTATCTAGGACTAGCTATGGTCGTGGTACTGGGTTCCAATAATGCTGAGAGGATTTGCTCTTTGTTAATAAGATTCTTAAGTTTGCCTTTCGCCATCTGGTATTCTCTGGTGTTAGATGTTCTAGCTGTCTCTGGCTGGAGGTTGTTCCTCCTGTGATTCTCTTAGCCTGTGTCAGCACTCCTGAGCGTTGGACTCTCTCTTGAGTCCCAGTGGTAAGAGCACTCTCTGCAGGCAAGCTCTCCTCTGGCAGGGAAAGTACAGAGGTCTTGGTCTCAGCTCTGCCTCCTGGCTGAGGATGAAGTCCCAAAGAGATCTTCTCCAAGAAGCCCTGTTGCTTCTACAGCCTGTGCACTCCCCTATGTGGACTGGTCCTTGAGAGACCTGGCATACAAGATGGCGATCTCACCTGAGTCCCTGGGTTAGAGCCCTTCCTGGAGGCCAACTCTCCTCTGGCTGGGAAGGTGCACAGAGGTCTGGGTCCCAGCTCTGCCTCCTGGCTGGGGATGAAGGCTGGAAGGGACCCTGTCCAAGAAGCTCTGTTGCCTCTGCAGCCAGCACTCTCTTGTGCGGACTGGTCTCTGAGCGACCTGGGATACAAGATCTTGTTTTAGTTTTCTGCTAGATACTTACAGATTTTTATTAAACCACATCCTAGTGGTCTAACATCCTGAGGAAATAAATGAATTTTATGAACAAAAATTTAAAGCTTTCAACAAAAGCGTTAAAAATATCTATGATCTTGAGAGGGAAATACTTTGATACTACACAATAATGACCTTAATGAACTGGAGGTAAAGGAAGTTTACAGTTCAGCAAAACTTTCAAAAATAGTAAACAAAACCATGAAAAGGGAGCCAAAGAGTATTTATAACGTTAAGCACCTTGTTTACACTTTATTTGTAAGCTGTGTTGCAGTTGTGTAAGCAGTTTACCCCTTAGCTATTTTCAAGCCCAAATGCCTTTTTTTTTCTAGGCTGTTTCCTTTTTCTCTGTCATAGATACAGGTGGTCAGCCTCACTTAGAAGAACAATCTAGGAAACCAAACAAACACCTTATGATCTAAATCAGGCCAAATACCAACTCCAGAGCCAGCTTTTTAGTAGTAAAACTGCATGGGAAAATATTTTAATAGAATCCATACCCCAAAGACATTGGAATCTCTGAAAGGGTAAACACAGTAACCAGAGGGAGGAAAGGATGAAAGCACAGAATAAAGAAGCTTAGAGGTAAGAGGATTTTCCAATCATTCCTTCGAGTAATGATAGAAATTGTTATAATCTAGAAGAATTTGGATGTTAAGTGTGCCATGTTCTTTTACCACTGAGACTGATTATGTAGTTTGCACTGAGGCTAAGCTTTTTTCAGTAAGACTGCATACCTTAATGAAGTCTGAGTCTAAGAAGGCAAAAGAATAGAGAAGCAGGGAATTGTTCTTAAGCATAGTTTTGAATAGGAAGAACCTGTGGTTAGAGACAAAGAACTCCAGGAGCAAGTTAGCAACAGAGCAGGTGGCAAGGGAGATACAAAGAATTTTCAGGAGCAGACCAAAGAGGAGATAAGTTAGGAAAGCAATGTAAATAGAAATCTTCCCAGGTAGTGGATTCCAATAGGGTAGGAATGGATAGGAAGGGAGAAGGGTAAGTGCTAAGAAGACAGAGCCTCACTTTGAGGCTGTCCCCAAGCAGACCAAGACATATCAGAGAGACATCGTGATATGGAAAGGTGTCCCTTTCCAAATGTGTCCATGTGCCTGTAGTAAGGAAGCTGCCTAACACACCAGCATGATTTTTGTTGAGTAGGTTCCAAGGGTTGAAAGAGAAAGAGAAACAAAATCCAGTGGTCCAAAGAGAAAGACAGCTCTGAGGTGACACTTGCCATGCAGGTTAAGAGAAAAGTGGGCAGAAACAGCTGAAAAGGGAGACTATAAATTTTGAAATTGAATGTAGCTGGCAGGAGGACATTGCCACCATAACTGCCATTTTGGAAGCTGCTTTGGACATAAGGATAAGAGAATTCCCAGCTGATGCTCACAGAGAGGCCCTGTGCACTTTCTTGGGCCCTGGGCAGGCCTGAACTTCCTTAACTTTTTGCTCACTCACTGTGTCTGTCTTTCCTTCTCAGTGACCTTTTGTTTTAGACCATGTGAAAGAACTCATCATTCAAATAATTATGGGGTGAGGATAGGATAGATGTGCCTTCCTTCCTTCCTTCCTTCCTTCCTTCCTTCCTTCCTTCCTTCCTTCCTTTTATTCCTTCTTTCTTTCTTGTATTTTTTGTCAAGTCAGAGCATGCTCCAGATCTTTGTGCAGCAAATACAACATGTGGTCCAATATGCATCCATTGTTAGATAGCAGATGAAATAACTTACAGCCTACATCAAAGTTTCTAGAATGTAAAGGAGATTCCCTTGTTTATTTGTTTTTGTTTATTTTGTCTGCTTGTTTTTTATTTCCAAGTGGAAACATTCAAATTGAACAAAAACTAAACAACAACATTAAAAATTAAAATAAAAACCCAAACTAAGCTAAATCAAAACAAAAATCAAGTGTTATCTCCCAGTAGAGGGCTGATTCCAGAAGGCATATTTAAGATGTATAGTGTTGAAGCATTAAGTATTAAGATCCTAATTAAGCATTAAGACCTATAGTGTTGAAGCAGGAAAACTAGAGTTTTCTTCAGAAATATATAGGGTTAGGGACCACAGACTATTTATTCTTAATTTGATTAATCATTTGTATGTCTTGAGGCAATCTAGAAAAACCATTGGGCTTCATTACTAGCAAAATCAGCATATTAGAGGCAGACACAAAGGTTCAATAAGTCCATGTCTTATAAATCCCTCAATGAGAGGCTAAGACCTATTCTCCCTTCCCAGGAAATATTGTCTTTTAGATATTTTTTCTGGGTATTTAATTCAGTTTGGATATAGGTAAAACAATACATTTAATTTAGGTTTTGACCCAGATTGAAAGAGACCTTGATCCCATCTTGTAGTAAGTTTAATATTTAATATAAATTTCCATTTCCTGCAACAGATTTATTCTGGTTTCCCAGAATATCAATTTGACTGTGTCTTCTTGTTTTGGAATTTAACTGGGATTTTCTTGGAGTTTGATAATCCCTTGCTCTCCTACTCGCCTGCCCCAGTTATGACAAGCCATTTTTGAAATGTAGTATATAATTTTATTATATGTAAAATACATTATATATAAAACATATTGTTCTAGAACCTGCTCTACTCTTGCTTCAATTCTGAAAATTGTAGATATGTCCTGAACACCCAACACCAGACCTGTACACTTGACTTATCTTCTTTAACTAGGGAAGTTAAAGTTTTTTTCTTTTTTTCAGCTTTTTTCTAGTCCAAAATATATGAAATGCATTTTAATTTTATATTGCATATTTTATTCTTTTAAAAATAGAATAAGCAGAATGGTATGAAGATTGATTAGCAATTGAACAGTGAACATAAATTCCTAGAGAACAAATTTGAAAAGTTATTTCCAAGTCCCCCTTTACCAAAATGTTAATATGCATAGATAAACCTTGAGTTACTATTAAATATAACTTTTAATATTTCATTGAAGACCATTTCACAGGTCTGATAGATGTCATGAACTTTCTTTTACAAAAATCCCCCATAATTCTCTGTTTCATGGGATAACTCACTTCCTGAATATACCCACTGGCACTGATTGACACCTATGTTGATTTATCCCCCTTTTTTCTCTGCAATCCTGGGCTTTGGAAATGGATGATGGGAAACCATGTGCCTCCAAATGGTTGCCCCTGTAGGCAAAAGTAAGTATACACTTGAAACTATCATTTTCTCTTTGTCAAAGACTGTCACCATTATGCTTTCTCTTGGAGGAAAGTATTCCTCTGAGCTGCATAGAGATAGCTGGGTCCTGAAGGACCATTAATTTTCCCTTGTCTTGTTACTTTCTTAATAGTTTTCCCCCTCCCCTATCTCTCCTCACATCAATCTTCATACATGGTTCACTGAAGATAGTGCTCAGAGCTCTCAGCTCTCATCCAGTCATTTATGGCATAGGTAACATGGGAGTCTTGACAATCACATTTTCTCCAAACTTTATTTTATACTTATACCTCATGATATGGATCTCTAATCATATTGTTCAGTTCCAAGTTCTGATTTTATAATCATCCTGGTCACTTTTATTCCATCCCATATCTATTTTTTTAGAGGACACATATCAATAGATATAATTGTTGCCTGCTGAGCACATATGCATTTTAGTCCTTTAAAGACCTTAATTTCAAAACTATTTTCATTTTAATAATTCTGACTAAGCTGGGTAGTGGTGGTGCACACCTTTAATCTCAGCACTTATCAAATATCAATTTATGTTTTCTTAGAATGATTTATTTTAACTTCACATATAAAGGAATAGAAATTATAGTAAAGTACCTTATTTTTTTAATTTTTTAATTATTTAATTTGAATTTTATGATGCACACATACTTATGAACACATACACAAACATACCAGTCAGGTTTAAGTCAGTAAACTGTAGCCTTGAGATATGGAAGCTGTATGTCATAGAGCTAAGAAAAAGTTACATGAGGCTTAGTCTTCTCCTTCTTCGGGAAAACACCAAGTGGCAGATGATGCCAGTGCAGTGGGAGGGCCCGAAGGACCCGGGGACCCAGGATTAGGAGGCAGCAGCAGCTTCTGTGGAGGATTCTGCAGTGGTCTCCTGGGCTGGGCCGTGGTCCTGGTAGAGGCTGTGATGGTGGTGGAGGCCACAGGGCTCGTAAAGCTGAAGACAAGGAGTGGATCCCTGTCACCAAGCTGGGCCGCCTGGTTAAGGACATGAAGATCAAGTCCTTAGAGGAGATCAACCTGTTCTCCCTGCCCATTAAGGAGTCTGAGATCACTGACGTTTTCTTGGGTGCATCCCTAAAGGATGAGGTTTTGAAAATCATGCAAGTGCAGAAGCAGTCTCGGGCTGGCCAGCAGACCAGGTTCAAGGCATTCGTTGCTATTGGGGGCTACGATAGTCATGTTGGTCTTGGCGTTAAGTGCTCCAAGGAGGTTGCCACTTCCATCCAAGGGGCTATCATTTTCTATCATCCCTGTGCGGAGAGTCTACCGGGGAACAAGATTGGCAAGCCCCACACTGTTCCATGTAAGGTAACAGGTTGTTGTGGCTCTGTGCTGGTGCATCTCATCCCTGTCCCTAGAGGCCCTGGCATTGCTTCTGCTCCTGTGCCCAAGAAGCTATTGATGATGGCTGGTATAGATGACTGCTACACTTCAGCCAGAGATTGTACTGCCACCCTGGGCAACTTTGCCAAGGTCACCTTTGATACCATCTCCAAGACCTACAGTTACCTGACCCCTGACCTCTGGAAAGAAACTGTCTTCACCAAGTCTCCTTATCAGGAATTCACTGATCATCTTGTGGAAACCCACAGTAGAGTCTCTGTTCAGAGGACCCAGGCTCCAGCTGTGGCAACCACCTAAGGGTTTGTATACAAGAAAAATAAATGAATTAAATTTGCTAAAAAAAAAAAAAAGTTACATGAGACCAATTAAAAATCAGTTTGTTAAGTTATTACCAAAGGTTCAGTTCATAGGCTCTCACTTCTATTCAGTTATAAAAAACAGACTAAAAAATAGTTGAAAATTTCAAAATGTGACATAAAACATTAAATGTATTGATTTTCTACTGACGTTTTATTATATATTTAGATTAGTTATATATAATTACAGTATATATTATAAATATATATCTTTTAAAGGAACATATCTCCGAATCCATTTCCTTACCACAACCATGAATTTGAGAATAGTTTGGTATTTTATATTCTCATTTCTTAGTGATAATAATTCAACAGAATGTTGACATGTTGTCAGAATTTAATAGCTAGAAAAATGAAAAAATAGAAAATAAACTCATTTGATCATTGACATATGTAATGTGAAACTGTAATAAATGCCCTTTTAAAAGCTTTATGAAACAAAATATATGCTTAATTTCACTTTTGTGTTCTATTTTGCTTTCTCCTTTACAGTTTTAAATTTTGCTTTACTTTTGATTAGAAATTAATTCATTTTCATTTCAAAAGATCAAAATATGAACATTCCAATTTTAAAAATTTTTCATTCATCATATTTTGATCATAGTCTTTCACTTCCCCTTACTTCTCCAAGATCCTACATCTTCTCCCCTCCCTACATAACTAATTCATTCTCTTTCTGTTTAAAAAAAAAAAAAAATCCAAACTGGAGATAAAAGAAAACCCCAATCCCAGAATCAGAGAAAGCCAAAACAAAAATAACAACAAAGGAAGCATGGAGTCTCTTTTGTGAAGGAAGCATGGAGTCTCTTTTGTAAAGTGTTTCTGGGCACGAGGCCTGCTCCAGAGAGTTTCCCCATAGCCACTATCACTGCATCGGAGACTTTCCTCTCCAGCAACGCTCCATTGAAAGTAGCTGCTTGGTTAGGGATAGGACATTGTCCCTACTCCATCTGCTATGTGCTGAGATTGGTTTTTTTCCTGGTGTAAGCAAGTCACTGTTTTCGTTTGCAAGGTTTGTGAGCCGCCTGAGACTGGTGGTTCCTTTTTTCCTTAGGTGGCATGCTGTCTTATGCATGCTGTCACAGTCTCTGTGAGTTCATATGTACTGTTCTGCCTAGAAAACACTCTTTCCTTGCAGTCATCTACCACCTCTGGCTCTTAAAATCTGGCTCTTTCACATAGATTTCTGAGCCTTGAGGGGAGGGGTGTGATAAAAACATCCAATTTAGGGTTGAATGCTCCAAAATCATTCAATCTTTGCTCATTGTCTAGTTCTAGGTTGCTGTGTTAATTATTATATACTGGAGGAAGGCTCACTGCTGAGGGCTGAGTGATGCACTAATCTCTGGGTGTAACAATATATCATTAGGAATAACTTTATTTTTATGCTTATTTACCAGAATAACAGTAATAGGTTTTCCTTTAGTGCTCATGACCTTGCAAGTCTTAGGTGTGGGACTCATTAACAATTTCAGTCAATTATGGAATCTATCTCATAGACTGTGTATTAACTCCAATACAAAGTTTGTGACTACTCCCACATTTGTGACACTAATGTGCCAGTGGTATCTCTAGGAAGCAGGTTACTGTTATAGTTTGCAAGCTTTAAGAGCTGCATGAGACTGGTAGTTACTTTTCTGCTTAGGTGACTTTTGTTTTTTTTTTGAGACAGGGTTTCTCTGTGTAACCCTGGCTGCCCTGGAACTCACTCTGTAGACCAGGCTGGCCTCAAACTCAGATATCCACCTGCCTCTGCCTCCCAAGTGCTGGGATTAAAGGCGTGTGCCACCACCGCCTGCCTTAGGTGACATTTTTACTACCTTATAACACTATGAACTCTTGTCAATAGCAGTGAAGTTTCCAGTTAAGCACCAACTTAATTTCTCCTTGATCTATGTCATAAGCATGTTGTGGTTTAATAATAGGATCTTACTATCAGGTTATAGAGAATTGCCAATAACATTGGCATTACTCTGAAATGTTTTCAGAGTGGTTAATAGGTCCCTTTTGGCCAATGACTCAAAAGATATAGTTCTTTCATTGTACTGGGGTTTTTATTTGATAACATGGGGTGGTCTATTTGGAACATTGTCTTCCCCTTTATATGTCAATTCCATTTAAATTTCTTTTATATATGTTTATATTTTAAGAAGCTTCTAAAATATTAGGCTATTTATTTATTTATTTATCTCTCATATATTTTGTCACGAGTGGAGTTTACCCTCCCTACATTCTTCCCAGTCTCTCTCCCAAAATTTCCTCTCCTCCAGAACTCCTCCTGCTCCTTAAAAAAGAGCAGTCCTTCTAGAGATATCAATCAAACTTGGTATAAGAGGATACAAAGGCACATATGCTCAAAATAAAGGGGGGGGGTGGTGGTACTGGGAAGGCCCTGGGGAAGAAGGGAAGGAAAAGAGGCCCATATCTGGCCAGAGTTCCTGTGCTCTGGGCAGGCAGATACAGGCAGAGCTGCTGGCGCTTTCCACAGGGCCTTGGGTGAGCATCTAAGGCTGACTTCACTTGGAGGGGGGGTGAAGAAGGGGCAGCCCCAGACCAGGGACCCCGAGTTACCTTGCTAAAGCTCCTGGGTTGTAGGAGAGAGGAATGAGGGAAGAAGTTTCCAATACTGGCGAGAGAGTGCACAGTGGATCTAGATGAAGCAGCGACTCTCTATGGTTTCACCCATTTGTCTGCAAATTTCATGATGTGTTTGTTTTTAATAGCTGACTACTAGTCCACTGTGTAGATACCATATTTTAAAAATGCATTCTTCAGTTGAGAGACATCTAGGTTGTATTCTATTTCTGGTTATTATGAAAAAAAGTTATTACATAGTTGAGGAAGTATTCCTGTAGTATAGAGGGAATATGTCCAGAAGTATTATAGATGTCTATTTCCAATTGTCATAGAAAGTGCCAAATCAATTTCCACAATGCTTGTACAAGTTTGTACTCTCACCTGCAATGAACGAATGTCCTCCTTGCTCCATATTTTCACCAGCATGTGTTATCATTTGAGGTTTTGATCTTAGCCATTCTGTGGCATGAAAGATGGAATCTCGTAGTCATTTTGATTTATATTTCCCAAATGAGTAAGGATATTGAATATTGATTAAAGTGCTTCTTCACCATAAGAGATTTCTCTGTTAAGAATTTTATGTTTAGCTCTGTATCCCATTTTTAATTGGGTTACTTGCCCTGATGATGTCTAAAGTTTTTATATATTTTGGATATTAGCCCTCTGTTAGCTATAGAGTCGATGAAGATCTTCCCCCATTCTGTACACTGCCCTTGGATCCTATTGATGATTTCATTAGCCTTGCAAAAACTTTTAGTTTCAGGTGGTTCTATTTATTGTTGATTTTAGTGCCTGAGCTATTGGTGTTTTATTTAGGAATTGTCTCCTATCCCAATGTGTTCAAAGCAGTTCTTCACTTTCTCTTCTATTAGATTTAGTCTGTCCAGCTTTAAATTGAGGTCTTTGATCCACTTAGACTTGAGTTTTGTGAAGGGTGATAGATATAAATTTATTTGCATTTGTCTACATTCAGTTAGACCAGCACCATTTCTTGAAGAGGCTTTAGTTTAGTTTAGTTTAGTTTAGTTTAGTTTAGTTTAGTTTAGTTTAGTTTTGTATCCATTGTATGGTTTTGGATTCTTTGTCAAATACCAAGTATACTTAGGTATGAGAATTTATTTCTGGGTCTTTGAGTCTATTACATTTACCAATATGTCTGTTTTTATGACAATACCATGAAGTTTTTTATTACTATTGATTGGTAGTATAGTTTGAATTCAGGGATGGGGATACCTCCAGAAGTGGTTTTTTTTTTTTTTATTGTATAGGATTCTTTTAGCTATCATAATTATTTTTTCCATATGAAGTTGAGAATTGCTCTGCCAAGGTTCAGCATCAACAAGAGGAGGGTTCTGAGAAAGGTGGGGATGGTAGTAGTACAAAAATAATGACTCAGAGTCAGTAGTTGATGCAAGCTGTCCATTCAAGTACTTTTTCTTTGCCCAAGGATTCTCATCATTCTTTCTTCCTCTCCCTTTTTCCTTCTCATTCTTCAGTCTTCTCTCATCCTTTTGGCTCTTCTCTTGTCATGCATTTGACTCCTCCTTATTCTTTTACTTTCACCCAACCAGAGAGGCTGAACCCAGTCTTTCATTTACTAAAATTAGTAAGGCTTTGATCATTATTAATAGTATTTTTAGAAATCTTTAATTTTTCATAAATTCTGGATCATTAATTCCCACCTCTGCTTCCTGTAAACCTAAACAAAACCTAAAGCAAAAGCACATTTCCTTATAGGTTTGCACGGCATGTTCTTCATGGGTACATGAGCACAGCTCTTGCTGTTTCCTGGTACAGCAGACATCAATCTTTAGTAATAGCTTTCATGTAAAATCAGAAAGATGACAGACTACTAAAATTAAAATAATTCCTTACAAAGTTTAAAATTCATGCAAGTAAATTGACTAGTGTTCTCTAATATCTCTTCAGGCATTATTATCTCTAATTCTTCAAATAACTAGGAGAACAAGGTACTAACGTTGACCTGCAATTGCTTTTTCAGACTATGTGAAGAATTGTGTTAGAATTTTGATGGGAAATGCAGTGAATCTGCAGACTGCTTTTGATAAGATGGCCATTTTTACCATCTTAATTCTACTGATCCACAAGTGCAGGAGATCTGTCCATCTTCTGATATCTTCCTCAATTTCTTTCTCCAGAGACTTGAAGTTCTTCTCATACATGTGTCCTTTCACTTGCTTGGTTAGAGTTACAGCAAGTTACATTTGTGCCTATTGTGAAGTACGCTGTTTCCTTGATTCCCTGTTTCTCAGTCCTTTTATTATCAGTATGAAGGAGGGCTACTGGTTTTTTTTTTTTTTTGTTTTTTTTTTTTTGTTTTTTTGTTTGTTTTTTTTTTTTTGGATTAATTTTGTATCAAGACACTTTGCTGAAGGTGTTTATCAATGGTAGGAGTTCCCTGGTAGAATTTTTGGTATAATTTATATATACTATCTTATAATCTGGAAATAGTGATAATTGGACTATTTTTTTCCAATTTGTATCCATTTGATCTCCTTTATTTGTCTTATCACTCTAGCTAGAACTTCTAATACTATGTTGAATAGATAGGGTGAGAATGGGAAGCCATACCTCATCTGCAATTTTAGTAAAATTGCTTTAACTTTCTCTTCATTTAATTTTGCCTTGCAATATATTACCTTTATTATGTTTATCACCTTTATTATGTTTATCACCTGTATCTCTGATCTCTCCAAAATTTTTTAACATGAAGGGATGTTAGTTTTTAAAAAGATGTATTACTTCTTTAATAAGATGCAAAAATATTTATTTTCTCCTTAGATTATGACACTGTTGTACTTGAAAATGGGTCTCTTCAAACTCTGGCCCAAATCAAAGCATAAAACTGTCTTTCTTCCTTCCCTTCCTTCCTTCCTTCCTTCCTTCCTTCCTTCCTTCCTTCCTTCCTTCCTTCCTCCCTCCCTCCCTCCCTCCCTCCCTCCCTCCCTCCCTCCCTCTCTCTCTCTCTCTCTCTCTCTTTCTTTCTTTCTTTCTTTCTTTCTTTCTTTCTTTCTTTTCTCTCTCCCTCCCTTCTTCCCTCTTCCCTCCCTTCCTTCCTTTCTTCCTTCCTTTCTTCCTTTCTTTCTTTCTTTCTTTCTTTCTTTCTTTCTTTCTTTCTTTCTTTCTTTCTTTCTTTCTTTCTCTCTCTCTCTCTCTCCCTCCCTCCCCCTCCCCCCTCTCTCTTTCTTTCTTTCCCTCTTTCTTTCCCTCTTTCTTTCTTTCTTTCTTTCTTTCTTTCTTTCTTTCTTTCTTTCTTTCTTTCTTTCTTTCTTTTTTCTCTCTCTCCCTCCCTCCCCTCTCTTACTTTCTTTCTCTCTCTCTCTTTCTTTCTTTCTTTCTTTCTTTCTTTCTTTCTTTCTTTCTTTTTTTCTCTCTCTCTCCCTCCCTCCCTCCCCTCTCTTACTTTCTTTCTCTCTCTCTCTTTCTTTCTTTCTTTCTTTCTTTCTTTCTTTCTTTCTTTCTTTCTTTCTCTCTCTCTTTCTCTCCCTCCCTCCCTCCCTCTTCCCTCTCTTTCTTTCTTTCTTTCTTTCTTTCTTTCTTTCTTTCTTTCTTTCTTTCTTTCTTTCTTTCTTTCTCCCTATAATCCCATCCTCCAGATTCCTCCTTCTTAACTGCATCTGATTTCCATGAATCAGATTTCTCCTAGTCAGCATGACTTTGCACATGCTATTTCATTTGTGTAAAGAACAACACTCTCTATTTCTCAGTTTGCCTAATTTTTTCCCTTCTATGAATATGAGGCTAACTTTTCTTGGCACCTTTATGGCATGTTTTACTTACATAAATTAAAACATAATCATATTTGTCTATACGTTTAACCTCCTTAGTTAGGCTTTTACTGCTGTGAATAGAGACTATGACCAAAGCAAATTATAAGGACAATATTTAATTGGGGCTGACTTACAGGTTCAGAGGTTCAATTCATTATCACCAAGGCAGGGACATGCAGCATCCAGGCATGCATGGTTCAGGAGCTGAGATTTTTACATCATCATCTGAAGGCCAACAAGAGAAGACAGTTTCAAGGCAGCTAGGAGGAGGGTCTCAAAGCCAACCCCCACAGTGACTTCATGCAGTTAGGCCAAATTTACTCCAAAACTATACCCCCTAATAGTGCCACTCCCTGAACAATGCCTATTCAAACCACCACACTTCATTTGTAAATATGTGAGCCTTCTTGAAAAAAAAAAAACAACAAATGTTTCATTCAACATCCATATTGATCTGATCATGTTTGTCTCTTCATGAATACTGCTAAGGAGGCAGAAAGACTCAAGATATGAGTTTATACATTTTTTTTGTTTTGTTATGCTTTTGATACAATAATTCTACTGGCCAAGGGTTAAAAATTGAAATTTCATAAACAATTCACAAAACACACTAAACTAGGTAAAAAAATCCTTATAAATACAAAATGAAATTCTTAAGATTTTAGAAATTAATATTAACATTGGAATTGATGTTTAATCTAATTCTGAAAGTGGAATTAAGAGTCTAATTTTTTAAGGTTTTTTATTTTATGTATGTGAATATACTGTCATAGTCTTCAGACCAGAGGAGGGCATCAGAGCCCATTATACATGATTGTGAATAACCATATTGTTGCTGAGAAATATACTCAGGATCTCTGGAAGATTAGTCAGTGCTCTTAACTGCAAAGCCATCTCTCCAGACTTAGTCTCATTTTTTTTATCACACAAGTTTATTTTTATTTTTTTAATGAGGTTGTGCTGAATAAGTAAATTCTCCAGAAGATAATGCTCATGAAAAGAGCATGTACATATGATCACTATGTGAACAACATACAGTCCCTATAGGCAATCACCATAAGCATAGCAGTACAGTCCCTTTACATAATCATCATGCAGACAATAAAACAGTCCTTAGAGATAATCATCCTGGGTACAGCTGTTTTGATACCTTGTGTAATCACCATGAGGATATCAGTAGTATGGTCCCCTGGGATATTTCCCATAAGGGCATCAGTAGAAGCTCCAGCAGATTATTACCAAGAATATATCATATCCTATACCATCCTGAATAGTAACCCTTTTACATTTATTTACAATATTTTTATCTGTCACATATCATCCTGAATCAAGCCTAAGATTTTTTTGCTTCCTTCCCGAGATATATGAAAAGAGTGGTTTGGGGAAGTAGGCCAAAAACATTCTTCCAAATATGTAAGAATAAATATCATCAATAGGTTTTCAGGTACAATGAAAAAATGAGTACTAAGAAGAAAAAAGTATTATCAAATCCTGTTTTCCTTCCTCAAATAAAAGAAGAATAAGTAATCTTCATATCAAGGGGTTTTGTGAAAACGGTATGCTTATGGGAATTTTACAGGTACATTAGCATTGAAATATATTGACTAACTTGTAAATGACTTTCCAAACACTCACCAATCACTTATTTTTGCTTTGTTTTGCTTTGTTTGTTTTGTTTTTCTTTGTTTGTATGTTTGGTTTTGTTTTTGTTCTTGTGATAGGGTCTTATACAGCTGGGTTGGCTTAGACCTCATTATAAAGCTGAGCATCACCTTGAACTCCTGATCCTCTTATTTCTACTTCCAAGTACTAGGCAAAAAGGCACTATCTTTCATTGTCAATTTTGCCAGTTTCTTAATGCAGACTTAAGTTTTCATATAGTCAGAGCTCTGAGGCAATTTTTCCTGCATGCATCATACAGCACTGAGGATAGTGAATCTGCATGGCTTGTGAGTTTCAACACTTAGTCTCTCATGTACAGAATGCATCCTTGCTGCCAGCATGGTATCTCTTATTCATATGTAGAAAGAAAAGCTGTACCTTTCCAACTTGATCCCAAATCATTTCTGATTGACTATTCCAGAAACCATTTCCCTGTCAGCTGCTCCATTTTCCCCAAGAGCTGTAGGTGTTCTGCTGAAACTGACTTCCTGGGGGTAGCCCTATTTATTGTCAATCTATAGAACCCATTTATTTCTCAGTCAAGTAGAGCCGAGATCCATTAGTGTCAGTACTTGTAGCAAGAGAGGCATGGGCAGCCATAAATTAGCTACAATCTTCAATAGTCTTTCCTTAGAAAAACAAGAAAGGAGCAGCAGGTAACTGTGATCCTGTCTTGTGACAGTTCCATTAATGGACAGCATCATGCAGTGGATCAAAGTGTGGGAGGTTAACTGTCCTGAAAGTAAATTGACTCTAAGTACAGGTCTCATTAGGTAGTAATAGATTCTTTCAATGCTTTGTAAAGACATTTTCTCTGCTAAAATGAAGAGATAGAGCAAAAAAGAACAAAGCAGAGTAAGAGGAACAATTTTATTTGTTGCCTCTTTCTATAGATCAATCTCTTTTTTGATGTCTTGTATTTTTTTTTTAATTAACTGTATTACATCTTTTTTTTCCTGTAAACTGCAAGAGGACTTTTTATTTCAAGAGCACACACGGGCCCACAGTCATACACCATGCACGGGTAGAGGACCATGGCACCCCAAGTAGCTGGGTAAGGGGGTATTTAAAGGAAGAAACCACAACTCAAGGGGGTGGAAAGGGCGTTGTTGGAAAATACCAAAAACACCAGTTAAGAGTCACAAGGAAGTGGAAAGTCAAGACAGTTTTCTAGTAGCCTCTAACAATAGCACCTTTGCATAGTGGGTTCCATCAACAGTTAGGATGGGTCAGAGTGACTTTCTTTGAATGAACACTTCCTGAACCCAGGAAGTAGGTGGGTGGAGGAATGTCGATATCTGTTTTATGATTAGCATGCCTTGGTGCATTGAGTCACAAAAGTCACATTCTCAAGCCTGGGCCTAAAGGCCTAGAATTTTTGTTTTTATGTTATACTTTTTCATTCCTCACTTCTACTTGTTAGTAGTTCTATTCTTAGAACTAGACACTATCTTCTCCCTGACACACTTGATCCTTTCGGGCATGGTACTGTTGTCTTAAAACTAAAAGCTGCACTGTACCACGTCTTGCTCTCTAACACACACGGACCTATAATTAAAAGCAGAAGCAAAATCAAAAGGGGTCCCATAAGGGTAGAAAGTAGGGTGATCAAGAGTACAAGATCAGGGCCTTTCCACAGAGTCTCAAGGTTTTCTGCATGGTGGCTTCTAATGTAGGCCAAATCTCTAACTTGGAAGCGATGTGGGGCTTGCAGATATCCTTCTCTTGAGTAGGCGTTCTGGAGCTGCTTCCACACTCGCTGTCCCACCCACTAGAGCACCTTGAGCCTAGAGAGCAAAGGCTGGGAAAGCAGCATGTCACCACTATGTACAGAGGCTATTTTTACCAACGGAGGGGGCCCCCAATAGAGTGATTCATAGGGGGTCAGTCTAAACTGTCCTGGGGTGTTTCTAACCCTGAAGAGCACAAAGGGTAGGAGAGCTATCCAATCATTAGCACCAGTCTCTGCTGTCAACTTGGTAAGGGTTTCTTTTATGGTTTTATTCAACCTCTCTACCTGTCTTGAGTTTGCAAATTGGGGTGGAGAGGGTCTTGTAACCAGGAAAGACAGGGCAAGAACTTAAGAAAGAGCCTGAACAGGAACTGCTTCGGAGGCTGCTGACAGGCTTGTTCCTCTGGTTTGCTCATCTTACCTTTTTGTAGCATCCGGAACCCAGGAGTGATACTATCTGGAGTTATCATATCAATATTCAATGAAAAAAATGTACAACATACTTAGCCACTGGCTAATCTTGTGGGTGGCATTTTGTCAATTGAGGTTCCCTCTTCCAAAATGACTTTAACTTGTGTCAAATTAACATAAAAGTAGCTGGTATACCACTCCAATAGACTAGCAGGAAGAGACATTTAAACTACTAAGTAGACAGAGAACAACCACAGGATCCATATGTCAAGAAGTTCTTCCAAGGTACATGATTATATGACAAAAGGGATAGATGATATTTTTTTTTGTAGACTCTGGGGCAGGAGAAGGACTCCACAGTCTCTTTGGCTGTAGATCTGGGGTTATGTACTACAGAGCATTTCTAAGGGAGATGAATGGAACTGTGTTACAAATTTAGGGTTAGAATGAAATTTAAACAAAGACTCAAATGCAGTGAAGAGCAAAGATATTGATTATTATCTTTTTATTTACTCCTTTTTTATTAAATGTTTTCTTCATTTACATTTCAAATGCTATCCTCTTTCCTCGTTTCCTCTCTGAAAAACTCCTATACCCTCCTCCCTCCCCCTGCTTCACAACCCACTCACTTCCAATTTCTGGCCCTGGCATTCCCCTCTACTGGGGCATAGAATCTTTATAAGACCAAGGGTCTCTCCTCCCATTGATGGCCGACAAGGCCATCCTCTGCTACATATGCAGCTAAAGACATGAGCTCTGGGGTTAGTGGTTAGTTCATATTGTTCCTCCTATAGAGCTGCAGATCCCTTCAGCTCCTTGATTACTCTCTCTAGCTCCTTCATTGAGGACCTTGTGTTCCATCAAATAGATGACTGTGGGCATCTACTTCTGTATTTAGCATAGTGGCTAAATACATACTGGCATAGTGTCTCAAGAAATATTATCTTTTAGAGCCAATTGAACTTTCTCTAAGAGAAATGACACTCTTTGCTGTGTTTCTGTAATTTATTCAAGATGTAGTGATCCTGCAATTCATCATTGGAGCTGCAATTTTCACACCTCAAAATGTGTATCAAAATGTTCCCAAGTGTATATGATCTTTTCTTATTAACCTATGAGATTTCTATGGGCATTACTTTAATTTAGTATTAATAGAATTTCTTCAAATTTGTTGTTGTTAGTTGCAGAAAGGAGTGTTTTATGGTATGTCTTGCCTCATTTTATATAAAAAATTTAAACATGGGTTTCTTTGTTTTAATATTCCTTTATGCTAAAAAATATGAACAAAGTAGTTGAGATCTTTTCCATACAGGACAGTAAATTAGTAATTTCTTTGCTATTTTCTTGTTAACTCTGATTAACTTTTTCAAGGACATATGATTTGCAATTGAAGAATAAAAATTTGATATAGATCTATGATTACCAACTTTATCCTTTAGCCATTGTGTCCATTATGACTAATCTCCAGAAATACGTCCTTGAAACAATGTGGATTTATTATCATATAGTTTCAGAGGTCTGAAGTTTGTAATGGCCTATAGAAGGGATACATAGGGCAGTGCCCACTTGCAGAGGCTTCAAGGAATAATTTATTCCCTTACTTCTCTAACTCTAGAATGTTAACCCTCAGGTCCTACCACATACTTCTGCTTTCCTTTCTTTTTTTTCCCCTTAGGAACTGCTAAATTTATATCACAATCTTCCAATTAAATAGGTAGTGATCTTCCAATAAGAGATTTTTTTTTTCACTGAATCATGTCTATGGTCTCTTTTGTCATTTAAGCAGACATATTCACCAACTCTAAGTATTAGAATTTTGGCATTTTTGAGGATTAGATCGGGCACATAACCACTATGCAGAGCTCACCATCCCCTCTGATGTTTTGTTTTTATTCTGCTCCAGTTATCAGCAAAAGGATATTGGGGAATACAACACAGCACCTACAGAAGAAGACACAAAGACTTTAATGTGAGACCACAGGAATTCACAGACAAGGTGCAGACTTTGGCAAGCTTTCCTTGTCTCATATTCTTATCTTTAAAATTAGAGCATATGTATAACCATTTATTTACCAATAAGATGAAATAATTCCATGCATGTCAAACAGTCAAGGTCCTCAAAGCTAACTGCATATCTGAGTGCTACATCCTAGAACCTTGAACTGTGTGAATCACTGTTTCAGAAAAATGAAAGACTTGATCTAAGCAAAGGCAGAAAATTTGCCTCTCCTGAGTTGGCAACTCTCTTTTTTTTTCTTTCAAAGTAGCAGTTTCTGCATGTGGAGTATACTCTAGAATGGAAATTGAGGATTGGCTTTTAAATGCACAACTGTCATTCCAGGTAAAATATAACTACATATTTCCCTTTATCCAGAGAATGTGAGCTATATTAATTTATATATTTTAAATTTGCATTTTATATTTAGATAATCTTTGACATTAATTTCTAGAAATATTCTACTTTATAGGATAAATAGCACTAACCTCATTAGTGAAAATTTGTGCTTTGTATCATTTATGTCTGCTTGAAACCTCATCAAACAAACATAAATCTTAAGAGACTGAACCCACTTTCTTTGTTATTAATGGGAACAAGGGAAAATAATTGTTCGTTTGTATGTTTTAATATATAAAGAACATTAATAGCCTTACTGCTCAAAAGTTGTAGAATATAGAGAAAACATTTAGAAATATTTTAAAAGTATAACATAAACATTAGAGATAAAGTAATGCTTGAATTAAAATGATATATAAATAATATTTAATAAGTAAAAATATTAAGACATAAGAATATACAATGTAGTTATACTTCGTTTAGAAGAATTAATGATTTTAGGCAATTTGCCTTGTCTATCTAGGTTTCAATTACAATTAGGCATATTATTTGGTACTTGACATGCAAACAATATTATAAAATAGTTCTAATTGATTTAACAAATTTTCCTCTTAGAAAACATATAAGCCCAGGGCAGACAAAAACCAGGTTGAATAAGTTTGGAATATTTAAAAAGTGAAATGAGCCAGAAATCAGTTCTGTTTATATAATGCCAAATATGCTAGGTTGGTCCATACTCTTGCTTTCTTACTAGCAGTTGACAATTCTTCCAATTATTATATAAAATAGTCTTTTAAATTTGGCTTATGCATTCAATGAAATCATTAGTTAATATTCTCTTTTTAATTGAAATAGTATTTGAAAATGTATTCAGATATTTAAACTGCCCTTTATATATTTATATATATTTGCTTTACTTCGCTTCTTTTTCTTATTGGAAAATATGGCATTTAAAAAAAAGGTAGGATGGTTTATCATATAAACCACTTGAATAATGGCTCCTTTAGTGACAACATATTACCAAGAGACTTTCTTCGAAGTCATCAGTTCAGTAGACTAATCCTTTTTACTATAAACTGTTAGCACTACTGAAGATGTAACAAAAATGAGTTATATTATCAATAAATATATCAAAGGAAAATAATTCCTTTTTTAGATTTAGTTATTGATGGGGGATGGCAAATGCTTTTGACATGCATCTATGGAGGGCAGATGGCACTTTTGTGATTAACTTTCCTCCTTCACAGTTTGGTTTCACAAATTGAACTATGTACTTTCTCACCGAGTCATCCCAACGGTCTAAGAAAGGACAATTCTTACAAAACACAATGGAAAAAAGGAAGCAAAGAGTCAAAGGAACACTAGGACTTAATGTTCCATTGGCCTATGAATTATTTGCACAGGAAAGCTGTTGACATTTTAATCCACATGTATGTTATGAATGGTTGAAATTTGAAATTTCTAAAATGATAAATTAGTATTAGAATTGGTTGGGGGAAACTATGAAACCTATGAAACACAAAAGCTCTTGTGACATCTTATGTAGGTACTGCCACATGGCAGTACCTGCCTACACTAACAGAAGATACTGTAACATTCCATGTAGTCACTGCCACATGCTGATTCCTGCTCACACTCACAGAAGACCTTGAGAAACACTGTGTAAATGCTGTCACATGTGAGTGCCTGCTCACTCTTACAGAAGATCTTGGGAAACATCCTGTACACATTTTTTACATTTGGGTTTCTGCTCATATTGTGTCATATCATTTATAGAAGCTTCAGGACTTGAAAAAACAAAGGGAAGGAATAGACTGAGTTGGAATACCCAAAAACGCAGCTTTTTGCATTTGAAATGAGGATAAAATGTTTGTCATTTAGGTCTCATGTACAAAATCTTTTTAGTATCTACTTAGCATCTATGTATTGTCATCTTCTGAATAAACATCGATTTATCTCTCATCTGTTATCTATCATGTCTATTTCTGCTATTGTCTAATTTAAAAAATAACAAGGAGTGTCTATTTAGGAAATGTATGGTTTTAACAGTCTACTATCTGTTAACACTTTAAACAAAAAGTAAACAGTTTTCACTCTTAAAAAATTTGAAATGTAAATAAAGAAAATAAATAATTTTATGTCACAAGCTACTAATACATAGTGGCCAATCATAATATATTAGATCATTTTGAACAGAAAGACAGTTGGGTTTTGTTGTTGTTGTTATTGTTTATTTTGTATGTCTGTTTTCTAAAGAGGCAAAAGAAGTTGAGGGGCTGTACAGGTAGACAGGTCAGGGGGATTGAGAAAACAGCAGACAAAAAAAAAGATGATCAGAATACATTCTATGAAAAAAAAAAACGAACAAACCAAAAAACCCAAAAAACTTTATTTTCAAGTAAAAGGAAAAGAAAAAATCCAGGTCCTTCCTCATGCTTGACAGCAAATACCTACACTTACTGTGCTATCTCAATAACCTGGTTTGTTTTTAATGTGTGTTATTAATTTTTTTTTCTTTTTGTACCTCGAATAATGGTAATTGTATGTTTTTATCACATTATGTAGAGTTTCAATATTCACTAGATAATGTGTCTGTTCTATCTGAAATACACATTTACACTATTCTCTTTTGTCTTAAATTGATTAATTTCCTTTTTTAATAAGTGTAATAATTATTGCTTTAGAAAAATTATAACCTTCTAAAACTTTATTTATTAGAACTTTAAGTTCAATGTAAAAGTACACTAAAATATATTGGTTATATGTTAAAAAGTGATTTAAATTTTAGTAGTTGTCATCCTGTAAATTTTTGTGCTAGTTGGTATTACTTTATGTAAGAAACATCTGAGATAATAAACTTAAAAAACAGGGAGGGTTTCTTTTTAGGGGGTGGCACTGATAGTTTTGAAGGCCAATATTGGTTGACTCAACTTCCTTTGTCCTTGGGTAGAATAATAAAATAGTGTGGAATACTAGTTTGCTCATTATAACCAGGATGTAGAAAAGCAAGGTAGGGAGGAAATAAGGCAGAAAGAAACACATTGCTACACACACACACACACACACACACAAACACACACATACACATGGTGGAAAAATTTAATGTCTTTAAAATCTTTGAGGAAAGATTTGGCATCAGACACAATGTGTGTCTGAAACTTACTGTGAAGTTTTTCTTCATAAGAAGTATCATTTGCCTTTCCGCTACAGTGTGTATGTGTGTGTGTGTGTGTGTGTGTGTGTACTATAAAAGTTATGCAGTTCTTTTGTTCAGTATTTCTGAGCTTCTGTTTTGTGATAGCAGGGATGATGGCCTCATTGTTTTAATTTCTCATAAACTAAGCCTCATCTGCTTCTAAATGGAAAAAGGCATCCCATGGCAGAACAAATCTTCTTTTGTGGGAGAGTATTCAGGGATTTTGTTTATTTGAAGGACATATTTAAAGTATTATTTTCTCTCTAAAAGCCACTAAGTAATCTTATTTGTTCTGAGAACTCAGAAGTGTTTCTAAAAACTTTCCTACAAGGACATTTTATCACAAAACACCATCCCTTCATATTTATGGAAATGGATTTTATTGTTTCATCAAAACTGTACAATGCTACATTATTTGGTTTTAACTCTCTAAATTGAGTAAGTACATATAGTCCCCAGATGTCCACAAAAGCCTTCTGTGCTGCCTTCTGCTGTGGCTGGTGAATGGAAGTTATTATTATCCACCTTAGTAAAGTCAAACATAAGTCAAACTCTCATTATGAGATTAGGTACAGATTGATATTGTTGCCTTTGTGGCATGAAATGGCTTGTTTCAAGGTCTGAAACTTTCTCTTTCAACTGTGCACAGCAAAATGCGTACAGAAGCATCATCCTTAAATGTGACTTGACCCTGCTTACTGCATTAATCCACCTATAAAATAGGAAATACAAAACGGCAATTGTAACCCAGTTCAGTGTTAGATTAGCAGAAGGATGCTAATGCTGAAAATTTCATAGTGGCTTTGGGATAGCACTGCCCAATGTCATACTTACAGGGCAGCTATAGTCACTTTAGGCAAAAGAATCAGTGTGTGCTGTCAGAATATCTTAGGGAATAGTGGTCCACTGGATGTGTTGTTTAATTTCAGAGTTTAAAAGGAAGGAAGGATCACAGCAACTCTGAGGCCACCCAGTGGGTTAATAATTTTCAGTAAGGGCAAATATTATATATTAGTCTGACAGAGGAAAGGCCTCCAATGAAGAGATCTGAGAGGCGTCCTTTAAAAAGGCCTGCTCCATGTTCTTACCAATGACAAAGAATAACCATGAGAGAAGAAGGTCTACAACAAAACCGAATTGATGTTCTCCTGAATGATGCAGATAAACTAATAACTAGTGTTCTGAGAAGTGATTGATCTCTGATGCCTCTCTGAGGAGGTTGATGCTAATTCACCTTCCCTGATACATGTCATACATAAATTACTCAGTATGGGATTTATAAACCTCATTGAAAGGCTCCCAGAACTTCTTGGAACCACCTTGTGAGCCACAATAAAAATGATAGGAAGTTGTGGGCATAAGAATGCTTAATGTTTAGCTCAATTATTTAAAAGGCAAAAAAAAAAAAACCAGATCAATGTTAGAGGACTGAAATACATAAAACCAAAATTAGACTATCTGAGGAAGTTCAATGCTCTGGCTTCAAAAGTCTCCACTTGACATCTGTTCTGGGTTTTCAGCAAGCTGCAGAGATAAACTGAGCTCACTTTCCTGAGTTCCACTCTCCATTATTTTTCTTATTTTGTATAATTTAATTTCATCCATGCAGAGCACAACATTTTTATTATGATGTTCAACTCTTTAGCTGTAACTTTTACTCCCTTTTGATGTGAACTTGTAACGTCTCTAAAATTAAAACAAATATTAAATTTTCAGTTTTCAAGTAGAGGAGAGTGAACTCAGTTTGTAGTGTTTGCTTTAAGAGCTTGAGAATGGAATTAATTCTCAATCACATAAAAAGAAACAATTTCTGCATAGTGTAACACACTTGTAGTTTTAGCAGTCGGAAGTACAGGCAGGCAGATTCCAGAGGCATGCTGGCCAGTCAGCCTAGCCTATTGTGTCAAGTATCACACCATTTGACTGCTTCAATGGGCAAGGTTTTGTTGGTTCGTAGATACATCTTTTGCTATGTGTAGAGTATCTTCTCTGCAAAGTGAAATGGGTTAGTAGTCACAGTGGACATGGGATACCTTATCACAGCGGAAATATTTACTGCCTGGGCCTTCATGTAAAGTATTTCCATTCTTGATATGCAGAGACAATCGTACACATGAAGGAATTAGTGGGAGTATTTATGGAATTCAAACAGAAAACTTCATGAACATTCATGAATACTAGGGTAGAAAATCAAATCAGAGCACTTTTCAACAATGTTGTTATAGTATAGAGAAGATTTTTAAAGGTATGCATGCATTCAAGACAAGATACTATCTTTAAGGAAACTAATGGTTAGAAAACAGGGAGTAAGGATAGTTGGCTTTGTATCATGATTAAAATATGCAAAGCTAAGTCACATATTCGCTAGGAAATGATAAGCTTATAACACAGTGATAAGTAAGGGGCAGATGAAATTTTCACAACGTTTACTGTCTAGGAACAGGTTAACCATTAGGGTGGCTTCAACTTGGAGTACTGGACCTAGGTCACATTCTTATAGACAGATGGATGGTGAATCTAAACCTGCTTAAGTTTGTTGATCCCCCACCTGAGACTAAGACCACTAACACAAATTTTGAGTCAAAGTTGAAGTACACTTTATTAAATACTTGCTAGAATGATGGAAACTGGCCAGATCCATAGCCAGGATTCCCAGAGAATGGCCACAAATTACATTAGTCTGCTGCTTATAAAGGGAAAACTGGCAAGGCTATGTACTTCCCACCGCTGTCCAATAGGGGACAAATATATACCCTAATATACTTCCTGACTATTCCCTTCCCATGTTATTGAGCACATCCTGTGCAGTTGGAGCAACCAACATTGTTTACAGACATGAAAACACATAGCTTGTTATTTTACATGAATGATGGTTCTCAGCATTCCAGATAGTCATTTGTTCTTGGATAAGTGGAACTTACAAGCTAGAAACACTTTTTGTTTTCCAGAATTTTTTAAGCATAGTAATTTAAACTTAAAACAAAAATTTAACCTTCACAATATTTTATACCATGTATATTAAGCATTGATTTTTTTTGCTTATTTTAATAGATTGTTTCAAATCTAAAATAAGTTGTAATTGCCTTTTTATCAAAAAGAAAAATTTTAAAAACTTCATAATTTCACTGATATTCATTGGCATACCCATTTATACAATGCTTATCTTTCACACAATTCTGAAAGAATTTGCTAAATGCATTTAAATACATGAACATATATACAGAAACTTATGCAAAATCTATTATATTTTATATAATTACAGGATAGCTTATCAAAGGTAATAATGATAGGGCTTTTTTTCTGCTGTTAATGCTATGTCAGTAATGGTTCTGTTTTCCATATGACATCAATGTATGCCTCTTCGTTTTAGTTACTTTTCTATTGCTATGAAAAGATACTATGATTAAGGAAACATATAAAGGAAAGAACATAATTGGCCACTTGTTTACAGTTTTAGATTCTTAGTCCATAATCATCATGGTGGGGAGCATGGTATTAGGCAGGCAAGCATGGCACTGTGGTAGTACAGAGGAGATGACAATTGATTCACAAATTTTAGCCAAAGAGACTGATCTTGGCTTGAGGTTTTAAAATTGCTCACCCCAGTGACATACTACCTGCGAGAAGACAATACTTCTAGACCATTTCATTAACTGGGGATCAAACATTAAATCTGTGTATCTGTATGGTCTTTCTCATTCAAAACACAAGACCTTTCTTGATTATGGTTGAATACCTTATCCCTGGTACAAGACTGGTAATAATACTTATGTACTCATTTGTTAACCTATTTCAATTACTAGGAAATAGAGAGAGATAAAAGATTCTCTCTTATCTTTACTAAAAAGTAGTGAAGTTTTCTTTCATGTCAGATATATACTATGATAGTGATATCATTATTTATGTGTTTTAAAATTTTCAGAACTTTTCTGGGTACTGCTGATATCAGATACTATTAAATTTTTCAAATACTTTTATATGAACAAAAGAAAAGAATGATATAACATTGGTTAAGATAATGTGAACCAGACTGGGTACACTGATCTCAGTGTGCATACTATAACCAAAACTGCTTATCTCTAAACATGGTTTTCAGATTTTAGATTCCTTATCCCTAATGTATGTGCAGTACCAATTCTGCAGAAATTGAAAGCATACAGAGACTCCTTCTCTATATATTCACAGAGAAACTCTAGCTGACATGACTCATCTTCAAGCATGCACCTCCAATTATTTTGAAAAGACAATTTATTTACAGTAAGTACATTGGATAAGCCAAGGAATTTCAAAATAATTGGAGGTGCATGCTTGAAGAATGTGGACTAGTGATATAATTTCTTTACTATAGCATGGCTACTTTAGGTGAAAATTTAAGGGGCACAAAGCTCTGCAATGGCTCCGAGTTTGGCACATGTTACTCTGGCTATGAGTCAGATGTAGTCTAAGAGACTGTATCTTGGGTAGTAGTGCTGCCTACTGTTAAATAAGAGCTGGAACCATTTGGGTCTGTGTAATAATACATATTTTTTTATTTGTTGCAGGGCAAATGCCCCTGAATGGTGAAGCACAGCCTAGATTTAGTATTGAAGAAATTTTATTTTAAAAATGTTCTTACCAATCTTTTTATACATTAAAAAGTAGAGAAATACTTTATTCCATTCATTATGTATTGACAACTATTAATAGAATATTTTACTATTAATAATAATGAATAATAAAGTTTTATAAATGATCTTTAGCACTTTAGGTGTTGTGCTGTATATAATTGGTTTAATATATTTATAATTGTAGTCAACAACTGAAGAAATCTGGCAAACTGGCTTGGGGAGCATTGTTTTTCTGTATATGCTGATTTGATACAGTGGCTATAACTAATTACCACAGACTGGGTATAGCTTAAATGAAAAAAGATTGATTTTTTCCCCCTTCTATCTGTTAGAACTTGCAAATAAGACCTGTTCCTTCTGGTAATCCCTTTCCCAGATTGTAGTTATCTACCTCACCCTGTTTCCTCATGTGGTCCTTCTGTGTATATGAATCTAAGTTAACATTTTTTCTGCTTGAAGGGCAGTGACATACTGGATTAGGTCTCACCCTAATTGATATGGTGATAATCAAATTATCACCATAACGATAAAGTCTCTGAACCCAGTCAATAGCTGATGTCTTGTGCTTTACACTTTGGAATATGAATTTTGAATAATTAGCTCTGTGACTTTGTGAGTGGAAGTAAGTCTTTCATTTAATGTCTGATTTACTATGTTGTACACAGAATGAGAAAAGTGATCTCCAAATGGTGTTAAAGGATGTATTAAATAAATAATCAAAGAAGAACTTACTACAATAGCTCACTTTTTAACGTTATAACCTTTTATTTAAAAATGAATGTGAATATTCTTAGTTGATATCCACATGAAAATAATTAAATAAAAAAATTTCCTGTAGGCTTTGATTTTTCAAAATCTAATTTATTTATGGTTCTTAATCACTTCAACCTCCTTTCTAGCCCATATATCAGAGGTAGCAGAAGAAGATGGTTAAAAAGACAAGGGGAATGTGGACCTGTTTAGAAGTAGTTCTTTGGTTCAATTCCAATCTTCATTGCAGGATACCTGAAGTCTAGTCCAAAACATCAACAATGAATCAGTAGCAGCAGTCCAGTCCAATGAACAAACACCAAATATGTATCAGTAGCAGTATTTTGATCCAAAAGATTAGGGAAGATCAGTAGTGTATTGTAAGATGAGCCAATGCAAAAGCATTGTCCACTGTCTGTTGGGTTAAACTTACACTCTTCCCAAACATCACAGAGTTCTCTCATGTGTCTGCCTTAGCAAAATATAGTCTCAAAAGACAGCTTCCAGAAAAATATCGCATGACATAACTGAGTCTCCAACGAAACCAGACATTTCCCCTTAAATTCTTTTAATTACAGCACATTAATATTAAATTTCTCAATTTCTAATAAGAGTTTAATATTTAAAACATGTATTGGAAGGGACAAAATAACTTGTAGGCCAGGACTCCTATGGAGGTATATTCTATATTTCCCCAGTTTCTCCTATATTAATTTCAGTGTCTCTGGTTTTATGTGGAGGTCTTCGATCCACTTAGACTTGAGCTTTGTACAGGGAGATAGGAATGGATCAATTCGCATTCTTCTACATGATAACCACCAGTTGTGCCAGCACCATTTGTTGAAAATGCTGTCCTTTTTCCACTGGATGGTTTTAGCTCCCTTGTCAAAGACCAAGTGAACATAGGTGTGTGGATTCATTTCTGGGTCTTCAATTCTATTCCATTGATCTACCTATCTATCACTGTACCAGTACCATGCAGTTTTTATCACAATTGCTCTGTAGTACAGCTTTAGGTCAGGCATGGTGATTCCACCAGAGGTTCTTTTATTGTTGAGAATAGTTTTTGCTGTTCTAGGTTTTTGATTACTCACGATAAATTTGCAAATTGCCCTTTCTATCTTAGTGAAGAATTGAGTTGGAATTTTGATGGGGATTGCATTGAATTTGTAGATTGCTTTCGGCAGGATATCTATTTTGACCAAATTAATCCTGCCAATCCATGAGCATAGGAGATCTTTCCATCTTCTGAGATCTTCAAATTCTTTCTTCAGAGACTTGAAGTTCTTATCATACAGATCTTTCACTTCCTTAGTTAGAGTCAAACCAATGTATTTTATATTATTTGTGACTATTGTGAAGAGTAATGTTTCCCTAAATTCTTTCTCAGTCTGTTTACCCTTTGTGTAGAGAAAGGCCATTGAATTGTTTGAGTTAATTTTATATCCAGCTACTGCACTAAAGCTGTTTATCATGTTTAGGAGTTCTCTGGTGGAATTTTTGGGTCACTTATATATACTATCATATCATCTGCAAATAGTGAAATTCTAGGTGTGCTGTCAGGCTGCTAGTGTATGCTCTCTCTAGTTTCTTTTTGGAGGCACTCAGGGCTATGAGATTTCCTCTTATGATTGCCTTCATTGTGTCCCATAAGTTTGGTTATGTTGTGGCTTCATTTTCATTAAACTCTAAAAAGTCTTTAATTTCTTTATCTATTTCATCCTTGACCAAGGAATCAGTGAGTAATGTGTTGTTCAGTTTCCACGTGAATGTTGGCCTTCTATTATTTATGTTGTTATTGAAGATTAGCCTTAGCCCTTGGTGATCAGATAGGATGCATGGAATAATTTCAATAATTTTATCTGTTTAGGCCTGTTTGTGACCAATTATATGATCGATTTTGTAGGAGGTACCATGTGGCACTGAGAAGGTATATCCTTTTGTTTTAGGATAAAATGTTCTGTAGATATCTATTAAATCAATTTGTGTCATAACTTCTGTTAGTGTCCATGTGTCTCTGTTTAATGTGTACTCTCTTTCCAGTTTCTGTCCATTGGTGAGAGTGGGGTGTTGAAGTCTCCCACTATTATTGTGTGAGGAGCAATGTGTGCTTTGAGCTTTACTATAGTTTCTTTAATGAATGTGGTGGCCCTTGTATTTGGAGCATAGATATTCTGAATTGAAAGTTCATCTTGGTACATTTTACCTTTGATAAGGATGAAGTGCCCCTCCTTGTCTTTTTTGATAACTTTGGGTTGGCAGTCAATTTTATTTGATATTAGAATGGCTACTTCAGCTTGTTTCTTCAGACCATTTGCTTGGAAAATTGTTTTCCAGGCTTTCACTCTGGGGTAGTATCTGTCCTTTACCCTGCAGTGGGTTTCCCATAAGCAACAAAATGTTGGGTCCTGTTTGTGTATCCAGTCTATTATTCTAAGTCTTTTTATTGGGGAATTGAGTTCATTGATGTTAAGAGAAATTCAAGAAACATAATTGTTGCTTCCTTTTATTTTTGTTGTTAAAGTTGGGATTCTGTTCTTGCAGCTGTCTTCTTTTAGGTTTGTTGAAGGATTATTTTCTTGCTTTTTCTAGGGTGTAGTTCCCATCCTTGTGTTTGTGTTTTCCCTATATTATCCTTTGAAGGGCTGGATTCTTGGAAAGACATTCTGTGAATTTGGTTTTATCATGGAGTACTTTGGTTTCTCCATCTATGGTAATTGAGAGTTTTGCTGGGTATTGTAGCCTGGGCTGGGATTTGTGTTGTCTTAGGGTCTGTATAACATCTGTCCAGGATATTCTGGCTTTCATAGTCTCTGGAGAAAAGACTGGTGTAATTCTAATAGTCCTGCCTCTATATGTTACTTGACCTTTTTCCCTTACTGCTTTTAATAATCTATCTTTATTTAGTGCATTTGTTCTGATTATTATGTGTCTGGAAGAATTGCTTTTCTGGTCCAGTTTATTTGGAGTTCTCTAGGCTTCTTGTATGTTCATGGGCATCTCTTTCTTTAGGTTTGGGAAATTTTCTTCTATAATTTTGTTGAAGATATTTGCTGGCCCTTTAATTTGAAAATCTTCATTCTCATCTACTCCTATTATCCGTAGGTTTGGTCTTCTCATTGTGTCCTGGATTTCCTGGATGTTTTGAGTTAGGATCTTTTTGCATTTTGCATTTTCTTTGATTGTTGTGCCCATGTTCTCTATGGAATCTTCTGCACCTTAGATTCTCTCTTCCATCTCTTGTATTCTGTTGTTGATACTTCCATCTATGGGTCCAGGTTTCTTTCCTAGGGTTTCTATCTCCAGCGTTGTCTCATTTGGGTTTTCTTTATTGTTTCTACTTCCCTTTTTAGGTCTTGTATGGTTTTGTTCAATTCTATCACCTGTTTGGTTGTGTTTCCCTGTATTTCTTTAAGGACTTCTACATCTTTAGCAGTGTTCTCCTCTATTTCTTTAAGTGAGTTATTAAAGTCCTTCTTGATGTCCTCTACCAGCATCATGAGATATGATTTTAAATCTGAGCGTTGCTTTTCGGGTGTATTGGGGTATCCAGGACTGGCTGAGGTGGGAGTGCTGGGTTCTGATGATGGTGAGTTGTCTTGGTTTCTGTTAGTAAGATTCTTACGTTTGCCTTTCACCTTCTTGTAATCTCTGGAGTTACTTATTATAGTTGTCTCTGGTTGGAGATTGTTCCTTCTGTCATTCTGTTAGCCTTTGTCAGCAGACTTGGGAGACTAGCTCTCTCCTGATTCTCAGTGGTCAGAGTACTCTCTGCAGTCAAGCTTTCATCTTGCAGGGAAGGTACACTGATATCTGGTGTTCAGACCTGCCTCCTGACTGACTGAATTAACTTTTAAGTGAGGAGACAATAGTATGTGGTGTTTTGATCTTTGGAGCAAAACAAAATGTCACATCTCCACCTAGGGGCAGCAATTGTACTCAGATTGCTCCCCCACACCCCAATGAGAAGTATTCTTCCCAAAAAGTCTCAACCAATGCCTTTACCTTTTCAAATGGTATTTTAAATTTTAAAGAGGTGCAAACCTTATATTTACTTTTCTGGTGTTACTTTGGCAGTGGGAGGAAGAGTTCAAAGTTGATGAAAGGGGACGAGTCAATGCCCTCTATGCCTGCTTGTCCCCTTCTTGTTACATAATCTAGCTGTGTAGGGAGAAAGAAAAGATAACAGGACACCAATGACATTTTAAGTATTTCTAGCCTCTGGCAAAATCAGAAGCAAGGTCATTTCCAGGTTCTAGACAGTTACAAGAATTGAGGTGCCTGGTATATAAGATTGCAAGATTGCCTTACCAGTTTCTTCCTTTTATTTATTTTTTTTTTTTTTGTTGTTGTTGTTGGTCTTTACAGTGATTGTACTGTAGTTGCTTTCCTGATAAATTAGAGAGTAAAAACTTGCCTTTCTCAAGTTTATTTTAAACTCACATTATATATTTTTATTTCTTAAGCAATTTTCCCTATAGCTATTGGTTTAGGGGATTTTCTCCCTGTGCATTGTGTATTTATAGACTTTGTCCTTCTGTCAGTATGTAGGACTATATTGCAGATTCCTCATGATAGCACTGTTGAGATTGATCCTCCCAGGCTTGTTCTAGAATTAAAACAATTTTATTATTCACCTGCAACAAAAATTTGACTTTATATGTATAAATTTTTTTATAGAAAAATAGGTCTCTTCTATTCTGTGTACCATATCTTTAATAGAAGCAGTTTCTAGTTTCCCCAAAATGCTTCAACTGCCTGTGTACTGTATGCCCACATGTCTTAGTTTACAGTAGCTTTTGAAATACAGTCACTGTCTTTATTGTCAGTTTGATTTCATATGTCAGTGTTCTATAATTTATCTGATATATTTTATATATTACATATATAAATACATGTAAAATATTATGTACTGTTGAATACATGTGAGGTGTTTTGAATTAGAATGACTTACCACAAGCTCTTCTCACGTAAGTGTACATATATTCATATATTTTTATGGTTGATCCCCAGTTAGTAGAACTGTTTCAGAAGCATTAGGAAGTGTGGACTTGTTAGAGAGGTCATATGAATGGGGATGGTGGTCAGCTTTGAGATTTCAAAACCTCACACCATTCCCAAGTTAGGCCCTTGCTTTTGGATTCATCCTCTAAAACTTTAAGTCCCCAATAAACTTTTCTTTTTTTGATAACTTGCCTTGGTCATGATGTTTTAGCATGGTAATAAAATAGTAACTAAGTAGATGTATAGTTGTGTTCATATTTATATTGTATATGTACAAGTGTGTGAGTTCATGACTAGGTTCATGAATATGTTTGCATGCACATATGATAACATGCATAAGTGTATAATTTATAGGTTACATATTTATAGGTATGTGCATGTATAAGTATGTGCATTTTACATGCATAGATGTGTTTACATATGCACATGTTGAACACATGTAGAGATGTACCCATTTATAGGCATGCATGCATGATATGTGTACTTATGGATGATTGCTTATACAAATGTGTACATATACAAATGTGGCTGTGCATAGTATACTCACATATTGATGTGTCCATTTGAAGGAGGAAACTTTTGCTCATAACTATTTTCTTTCTCCATTTCTCTAAAATAATGTATCCTGTTTTTGGGTTCTCTAGTTTTTTTTTTTTTCTCAAGTGATGCTTTATTACTTTTACAAAGTTAATGCAAAATATTTTTTTCATTTTAAAACTCATCTTCCGTTTGCAAGTTAGAGTCATGTTATACTTACTGGATTCTTGATGGTGACTTATCACAATGTAGCACAGTTGCCTGTTCTGGTATCAAATACTTACACTGAACATAGAAGTGTGGGGGATAATTTGTTGTTTTATAAATGTTTATGTTGTTATTTTTTTCTGAATGTACTGGAATCCTGTAAAATGCTTAACTTGTTTGGAGTTCTGACTTCCAAAGTGACTGCTATTTCTAGAGTTGGGTTTCAGCATAGGCTGGGTAGGATCTCACTAGAATTCTAGCAGGACGTGAACTACCACATACTACCTCAGCTCTCCTATTTTTTCTTGTATCATTTAGAATTTTGTAATTAGATTATAATATACCTTAACTTAACTATTGGAAAGTCACAGATTTTGAGAACTAACCCTTTTGTCTTTTTAGATTTTAATATTTTTAATTGTTCAATTTGTCATTTTGATTTTTAAAGAGAGAAAAAGAAGACATGGAGTTGGATGGATGGGAAAATGGCAAAGGTCTGGGAGGATATGGGAAGAATCATAATTAGAATACCTCACATACATTTTTAATAAATAAAGATAAAGTATTATAAAAGATTTTAATATATTTATTGGAAAGTCAGGTACTGTGAAAGAGCACAGTATATAGTCATTTCTGCTATATATGTGCCAGGGGATTCAGACAAGCCCTCTTTGATTGGTGGCTTAGTCTCTGGAACTCCCAGGGGTCCAGGTTAGTTGATACTGTTATTATACTTGTGGGTTGCCATCCTCTTCATTTCCTTTGATCATTCCCCTAACTATTCCATGGGGTCCCTGGCCTTTGTCCAAAGGTTCATTGTAATTACGTGCATCTGTTTCAGTCAACTGCACATAGATCCTTAAGAGTACAGCTATTCTAGATTCCTGTCTGCAAGCACAATGTACAATCCCTGTATTTCTTTTAGACAGGAACAAGTTTGGGTCAAAAAATTTGAGGGTAGATTGGTGTCCCCTTCTCTCCACTAGGGACCCTGTCTAACTACTGGAGATGGTTTCTTCAAGTTCCATATCCTGGTTGGGCATTTCAGCTACAGTCACCCATATTGAGTGTTCGGAGCCTTCCCCATCCCAGGTCTCTGGGACTTTCTAGGAATTCCTTCCCCCACAACTCGCTGGCAGCTGAATATTTCCATTCATTTCTCCTGGCCCTCTGGGCTAATCTTCTGTCTCCCTCCATACCTGATCCTGCCCCCTTCCCCCTCTCCCGTCTCCTCTCTCACCCAGATCTCTCCTTCATTCTGCCTCCCATGATTATTTTATTCTTCCTTCTAAGTGGGATTGAAGCATCCTCACTTGAAACTTTCTTCTTGATTACCTTCTTAGGGTCTGTGGGATGTAACATGGTTGTTCTGTACTTTTTGGTTAATATCCATTTATCACTGAGTACCTACCATTCATAACCTTCTGGGTATGGGTTACCTCACTCAGGATATTTACTTGTTCTATTTATCTGCAAAATTCATGATATCTTTGTTTTTGATAGCCGTATTTTTAAAGGAACGACATTTTCTGTATTCATTCTTCCACTGAGGGACATTTGTTGTTTCCAGTTCCTGGCTGTTACAAACAAGGCTGCTATGAATATAGTGGAACATGTGACCTTTTGATATTGTGATCCACTAGTTCTGAGTCATCAATAGAGTCTAGTATTTGTGAGACTTTGGTTTTTGTTATTTTTTTGGTATCCTTCAGAATTATGATACCTCTAAAGGAAAGTAGGTTTAAAGACTGCTATCTTCAGATCTCTGTCCATAAGACTTTAAGCTGGGCAGACATAGATGATGCTAGATTATCCAGCAATTGAAACCTTGGATCATGCTCTTTTTTTCTTCCTTTTCATCTTCATTAACTTTCACTTTCTTCTCTTCCCCATTGCCCCATTCCTTTATCAAGCCTTGACAGTAATAGATATCACAACAGTAGATGTTTTTATTTTCTTTTATTTTGGTCTCCACAGGGGTAAAATGGATAAATGTGGATTATGTAGAATTTAACTTATGCTGAAATTTTAGCATCTTCAAATCCTTGATAAGGTCAATGACTGAAGTAGAGGCATAAGCTAATGACATGAAGTGTGAAAGAGGAAACAAGACCTGGGTAACAAGACAAAGAGCAACCTAGAAGGTACATGACTATGGCCAGTCCTGAGGTGTAAGAAGATTGTGACACTATGATCACCAGGATTCACTAAATGTCATTAAACCATAGCACCATCATGCTTGTCAGTGATGAGTTTGAAAAAGAGTTGTCTGAAGTAATTACCTCTGGACACATGGGTTTGGTCTGTTGTATCTTAATGATAGTTGACACTATCAGAGTCTCTTGCCTTACATAATTTATACACAGAGTTATTTGTTATACATCCTAGTAAACTAGTTAATCATTTCCTGTACCATAACAGTAAATTCCCTAGAACCTTTGCAGCTCCATAGCACACATGAGGGTAGCAACTGTCTGACAACAGAGAAACACCATTTGGACTCTAGGCATCCTGAATTAGAAAAAAAAATAATAATACTTCTGCTCCCCGCTCCCCACATCATCATTAACATCACTAATAGCAACACACCACAGGAGTCCAGTAATTTTGTTGTTACCAGAGCCACAGTAAGCCATAGCTACAGTATGCATTACAGGCCATGAAGGAACTAAGGTGTCAATGAGAACATCAGCCTCTTCCAACCACCATCACTAATGAAGTGCCAATAGACTATGCAGAATCTTCTCATGTTGAGTTTCTTGTTTATAATTGACCACATCCTGGTCAATAACCTGGACATTTTTGATCCCAACATATCCAAGCATAGGGCTAAGCCAGATAGTTCTTCCAACACACCAATAAAGCTTTGTCTTTCTTTTCTTTTCTTTTCTTTTCTTTTCTTTTCTTTTCTTTTCTTTTCTTTTCTTTTCTTTTCTTTTCTCTTTTCTTCTCTTTTCTTTTCTCTTTTCTTTTCTTTTCTTTTCTTTTCTTTTCTTTTCTTTTCTTTTCTTTTTTTCCTTTCCTTTCCTTTCCTTTCCTTTCCTTTCCTTTCCTTTCCTTTCCTTTCCTTTCCTTTCCTTTCCTTTCCTTTCCTTTCCTTTCCTTTCCTTTCCTTTCCTTCCTTCCTTCTTCCCTCCCTTCCTCCCTCCCTCCTCCCCTTCCTCTCTTCCTCTCTCTCTCTCTCTCTCTCTCTCTCTCTCTCTCTCTCTTTCTTTCTTTCTTTCTTTCTTTCTTTCTTTCTTTCTTTCTTTCTTTCTTTCTTTCTTTCTTTCTTCTTCCCTTAAAAAACAAAAAACAAAAACCTTTGTACACCCTGAAGTTCAGTTCCCATGGCAGTCGAACCAAGGCTCATGTCACTCCTGGCACTCTTGAGTTGACAGGAGACATGCCATTATATCATCATCATGACTGGCATGAATAAGGTTCAGTGCAGAGACTCCCATTATACTGATTTATTAAAAATGAAAATTTCAGGGTGCCTCATCAATATTCATAAATCTATGAAAAATTGCCAAACTGACTAAGAAAGCACTTAGTAACTGTTTTAATTCATTAATTTTAGGGTTTTTTTTTCCATGATGAAAAATTTATTTCTGATATTTCTTTAATCATACATGTTTACCCAAGGATATTTTCATTAAAATTCAGTAATTTTCTTCCATATATCTACACATTTTATATTTACTAAACATCCTGGTATAATTTTTTTGTGAATGATTAAATTCATTGATTAACTTCATGTGAAATTGTTGATGTAACTTTGTAAAACCAATATTATTTATTTATGTGGTAGAAGCATTTTTTTGCAATGACCATGCTAATAATACCTTAATTAATTAAATATCCAGGTATAGAACCTCACAGCTAGATCAATGTAGTTTACATGCACATATGATCATATATATGAATAAGTATTTTATAGGTAATATACATCTAAGAGTTTATACATATACACACATATAGGGGAAAGAGATAGGGGAGAGAGAGAGAGAGAGAGAGAGAGAGAGAGAGAGAGAGAGAGAGAGAGAGAGCATATAATGTATGTATACATTTTGATTTCTTTAGTAGGATTTCTCTACA
This sequence comes from Mus caroli, assembly GCF_978045245.1. Classification (NCBI taxonomy): domain Eukaryota; kingdom Metazoa; phylum Chordata; class Mammalia; order Rodentia; family Muridae; genus Mus; species Mus caroli. Next base: position 4,766,925 of record NW_028227256.1, read on the forward strand.
GCTCTGACTGGCCTGAGAATAGATCAGGCTGGTCTCAAATTCACAGAGATACACCTGCCCCTAACTTGTGCATGTATTACAGTCATTCACTACTATGTCTGTCAAATATATACTTTAGGGTAGTTTTTAAAATTATCTTTTGAGATACAGAATACTGAGTTTCACTGTCCTATTTTCACATTTAAATGGTACTCCTCCCAGTCCCACTTCTCACATTGTATAATCCCATTTTGCATTCATATTTCAAATCAGAGAAAACCTATGGTATTTTTGTCTATTTAATCTTCGTAAGCCACCAGTTCTCTCTGTTGTTTCCCTTGTGTTCCCGTTGGATCTCTTCCTTTCCCATAATTCTTACTTCTACTCTACTTTCTCTCTCTCTCTCTCTCTCTCTCTCTCTCTCTCTCTCTCTCTCTCTCTCTCTCTCTCTGTATGTATACAGGTATAGATGGGTGCATGTGAATGTGGGGATGTGTGTATGAGTGTGTACATGCACAGATGTACATTCTTTAGCAGGTATGTACACAATAATATTTGTGTGTAGAAATATGTGTACATGTGTAAATCAGCCCACACACATGGATGAAGGATTTACTATTTGCTTTTCTAAGTCTGGCAGTTTCTCTGCTTATTTCCAATTTCATCCATTTTGCCAGAGATAACAAAATTTCATTCTTTTCCCTAAATACAGCTCCACTGTGTATGTATGTATATTCTTTTCCCTAAATACAGCTTCACTGTGTGTGTATGTACATATATGCATGTATGTTAACCAAACATTCCTGTCTCTTCTGCTTCAGTACATATTTTGTTTCACTTAACATCTCCTCTTATTGTTCTGTTTCTGTAAGTAAGAAGTTGCTTTTGCTCTGTAGTCTATGGGGTTTGCATAAGAAAATAATGAGATGAGTCCTACAGTAAAGTCACTTTGGAATGGTTGGGTTGGGTTGTAGCATCTACCAATTCAGATTCTTGCAGTAAATCAACCTTTCTATTCACCTCTTTCTTGATGTCCTTAAGGGTGGAAATGTTTGGAAAGCTTTAAATATCAATATAATCATGGAAGCCCCAGAATCAAGTCTTTGAAAAAGCTAAACTGCCCTTAGTCCCATCTGAAATAGACATGATTTCTATGAAACTCCAGTCCCATTGGAAGAATACCTTGTTCTAACTCAGGGTGATAGTAGTACCCTGCCCTGGGAACACAGACCTTCACAATTTTATATGGTTTGCCATGGTAGAGGGCTATATCTATGTTTGATGCTTAACATAGGGGTGAAAGCCTATCTTTAGAGTGCCCCTCTTCTGAATTATGTGTTGTCTGAATTGGGAGTTCCTTACAGATCCTACAGTTTTTGGCATAAAATAAACATCAATCCCCACAGGAACGTGAACACCTTTTCTCTTGCTTTGTTGAGAGGTATTTTTATCATCATCTAAGAACTATGGAGGAGTGTTCTCTGGTTTTTTTGTCCTTCATAGCAACATGAAGTAGCAGGACTAGTTTGTGACCAATAAAGACGATTGTCTTTAATCATTCCATGTGCACTCTTATGTGAACTGAATACACACTGAAACAAGCTAGGAAGAATCTATTTAGGTGTGAAGGTACAGTAAGTCCTGTGGTGTGGTAATGAAGGGCACCTTCTTTGAATATGAAAAGAGCTTTTGTAAAAGTCTGCAGGAGCTGGTTTAAGGAAAAAGTAAAAGAGGCATTAGCTGTTTACTGAGTCATCTGTCACTGTCCTGTTCTCCAATCTGGGCAGAGGAAACCAAAAGAAAATCTAATGGGCCATCATTCTAAGTATTCATTTCATTTGTTCAAAGACAAGGAATTAGGACTCAGTTTCAATATCACACTAAGGTAAAACCATGTATGATAGCCTTCCTGGGTCATTATTCTCTGTGGATAAACAAGGAATGACTCTCATGGAGCAAGGCATTCAGGGACACTTTCTGTTTGCATTGAACTGACATCTTTGGATTACTTTTCCCCCCTGTTACCTGATTTAAAAATTTCTCCAAAATTTGTATTTCTTAAGATTTAATTTCTTTGAACAGTATAGCTTTTGGGGGATATTGATGAAAATATGAAATCTACAAGTTAGCATTGGTATACTAGGTTGTAGAAGGAATTGTACTGTATTGTATATTTCTACTAAACAATGAACAATCACATCCTTTGTTGAAAAACATATCCAATTTATCTAATATATCCAGTGAATTTCCATTCCATCACCTCATCTATCAATTCAACCACTTCTAAATTCTTATCTTGCCTTGTGGGCTTATTTCTTTGTATGAAAAATTTTGACACGTAGGTTTAAACTATCTGCAGCTTGCTGTCATTGATTCTGTTAAGATTATTGAATCTCTTCAAAATATGTGCAGACAAAACTTGAAATGGTTTCAATGATGTCACTCAATTATTAGCAGAGGGCAGCAAATGTCACCCAGGTCTAGAACTTGCTTAGCAAGTATGAGGCTTGGGTTCAATCATCAGCACTATCCACACATAACCAGATAAATAATACAACTAACAATGATAGAACTCAAATTCCAACTTCTAGCATCTTAACTCTGTAATTTTCCTATCCCATGTGATACCACTACTATTTTTTCTTTCTTCTGACATTGAATGTTTTAAAAATCTCTTTTACTGTACCTAAAGTGGAGATTTATTACTTGCTACATGACATGCCCTTTTAGAATCTTGTGTTAAAAAAATTATAGAAGCAACATTCACATTCTTACCATTTGACATCAGTTCAAATAACATTTCAGAAGCAGCTGATTATTAGAGCAACAGGTTTTGTACAATACTGTAAGACATCACAGAAACAACTATACAGCATTCACAAATGCTTATTATGAACCTGATTATTTCAGGAAATTGTAATTGGCACATTTGTTTGTGTCATAAATTAAATCAAAATTCTATAGATAAAATTTGCTTTGCATAAAGTACAAAGTAGTCTTTGAATATTTATGAGAAAATGATGCACTGTTCATTTATTTCAGAAATAAAAAATTAGAATAGTGGTATATTTCTTCACATAGGAAAAAGGATATGTCAAGGAACCACTGCACTCAATTAAATATTACTTCTCTGAAATAAAACACTGGGACAGACAACAGATGTAAGTTTTCTTGGGGATTTATCAGCCATCTGGACTTGTCATATCCAGCTGCAGGCTTCACATTAAGTTTCATTTTTAAAGCATTGAGTAATTGTAAATACAGTAGATTTTATGTACAAATGTAAATAGATTTAGGTTTACTCATGAGTTTCTCTCAAATAAATTGTGCTTATGTTTGTAAACTTGTGAAAATTTAATTTTCTCCATGAGAGACTAATTTTATTGCTGTGATATTTCACAATGATGGGCTGATTATGCTTAGCTTATAAATGACTTCTGAATATCAGAGAAGTAGTAGAATTTCAGCAACTTCTCTAATGAACCAATTATGCGTCCTCAAGTTTGGCTTTCGAAGCTGATGCTATTTTTAATAGGTTACCCTTAAATCCATCTTCTCTTGTCTTTGCTGCTGATAAGACAGCATATAAAAGTTTGTTGGGTTTAAAGTGAAAACAAACATTGCAGTGGAGAAAGTGTCTGAACCAGCCTAAAGTGATAAGAAAAAAAAGCAATAGGTAATAATCAAATGCTCCTCATAATAGGTGACTTCCCATAGATACAGAACATTACTATGCTCTGAGGGTAAGTAGTCATCAAAGCAGCATTCTGCATTTCTGTACAGCCTGTGACATCCTACTTGGAAACACTTTCACATCAGAAGTTAGTAATTTACATGTAGTTTTCTTTTAATTTTTAAGTTAAAAGAATGCTCTCAAAATTAGAAATTGATTTTCCATCAGAGAGTGGCTTGAATTACCACTGTGAAAAGTTTTTACTCAGATTAAATTTAGAATTATTCATATTGTAATTGTATTGTCATTGATAATTAATGAAATCTTATTCCAGTTGGCATCCCATGAAATATAAAATATGTAGTAAAAAGGGAATGGATGCTCCAAAGATCAAAGATAATTAGGGTATTAAGTGTGCCAAAGGAGATGTCAAGAAATATAAATTTAAAGGTCAGGCTAAAATTTAAATGTTTAAAAACAATTGTCAACAAATAAAAATTCATTGTTAAATATAAGCTTTACACAATGTACATGAAATAGAATTGGGCAAAATATTTAAAACAATATATATATATATATATATATATATATATATATATAAGCTTACTTTGACACAATAGTCACAATATCAAGGAAAGTTGAATTTAAGTAAGAAAGATATCCACTGAGACAGGTTTATTCCATGTCTGTTCAGAAATATCTTAGCATATAACTAGCAATCTTTAAAAGATCCTTTTGTGCTTTAAATCTATAAGAAATCTGCCCAATGTTGTACCACATATGGAAACTATATTTAATTTTAATGACAAATAAACTTTCCAATTTTCAAATATTCTCTCATAAGGATATAAGAGATTTGCAAGAACAAACTTCACATATACTACAACTTTCCACTATATTTACACATTCATATAATCCACACAAACACATACTCTCCCATCCTTCCCAAAATTACTTTGTTTCTTGAAATTATTTGGCCAAATGGATATTTGTGTCAGTAAAGCCATTGAAATACTTAAAATATTAATATAATTTGAATAAAAACAATGGGAAACAGTGACATTTAAGTCAATAGCACAGTGTCCTTAGGCATCTATGATGAAATGGTCTCTAGCAACAGGCACACTTTGTTGCAATGAAGTGTCCATAAAATGAAGCTTGGCTAACATCATGACTGTGATACTTGAGAGTCTTAGTAAAGAACCCTCCATGGGGTTAGCCCATATGGCATTCTTCCTGAGCACATGTCTCTGTCCACACTGACCCTATTTATAAGGACGCCAATAAGGACATCATGAATAGGAGTTTCTTATTCCAGGGTGGTTCCAGTCTGATGACCCTAGAACTATATAAAGTTATATTCTGTGATACTAAGGGTTAGGATTTCAAGAAGTGAATTTTAATGGAGATAACTTGTCTCACAAAACACATCAATATTGTGAAAGCTACTGTTTTTGTTTATAACATACTCTAAAGATATGAAAAGAAACCTCCTGTTAAGACTCTAGAAACACCAGTGGCCTTCTCCTAGGTCTCACTTCTAAGCAGGGTTCATCACCAATTCTAATCCAAGCAAACCATCACCTCAAAGCATGAGTTATTAAGCTACACACTTACCTTTCCAAAAATGCTTCCTTTCTTTTTATCTGATGTGTATGGGTAGTTTGACTGCACATATATGTACATGTGTGTAGCTTATGTGTGCAATGACATGGGAACTAGAAGAAAGAGTCAGATTCTTTGAAGCTAGAGTTATAGAAATCAGTTGTTAGCCACCTTGTGTGTACTGGAAATGGATTTTTTTGGTGGGGGGCCCTCTTATTTAGAGACATCTTTTCAGTCTTACTGGGCCCCTTTAAAAGAACTAGAAACATTTTACTAATTTGTGTGACAACATTGTAAAACTAAGTCGTTGAATAAATCTTTTCTCAATCCTTTTTCTCCAATTTATTGTCCTTTCTATGGGTTTACTTGAAATACTTGTATTCTTTTCATATTAAAATCTGATTATAGGTCCAGTGAAATGGCTTAATAAATAAAAGCATTTACTGTGACAATCTGATAAAATATTAGCCTGACAATCTGAGTTCTATTCTAAGAACCCATAGAAGAAGAGAACTAATTTCTAAAAGGTGGTCTAGTCCGCAATAAGCATGCTTCTGTATGAATCTAAGACACAATTCAGTGAGCAGTTGACAATCATGGCTGCTTTAATGGGATGTGGCAAAGTAGTTTTGTGGTAGAACATTTGTACTGTATGTGTAAGGCCATGGCTTGATTCCATACTGAAACAAACAAAATTATCATGAATGGGAAGATACAGATACTCTCTCTCTATCTCTCTCACACAGACACACAGACACACACACACAGACACACACACACACACACACACACACACACACACACATACACATACACACACACACACACAGCCAAATAGAGAACATATGACAAAATGATCCTTAAGAGTGAGTTATTTGACTCATTTACATTTGTCTTCATATGTGCCTCATAGAAGTAACTTGAAACATTATAGGTGTAGTATTTCATCCTTCAAGTAAAATTAAAATAGATAGAAAGTTTCACAGTATTTTTTAATCAATCTAAATTCAAGTTATATCTTCTCTCTCTCTCTCCTCTTAATTTTATTTATATTTTTACAGTCCAATCAATGATTACCCTTCTCAAAGTCCACCCTCCCACAGTTCTTCATACCATTTCTCCTCATCTGTCTACAAGAGGATGTCTCCCTGGACTTCCCTCCCTCAGCAAGGCTTCTCTATTTCCTGGGACTTCAAGTCTCTAGAGGGATAGACTCTTTTTCTCTCACTGAGGCCAGACCAGGCAGTCCTCTGGTGTATATGTGTCAGAGGCTTTCGGGCAGCTAGTGTATGCTGCCTGTGTCTGTGACTCAGTGTCTGTAGTTCAGGTTATTTGAGAATGCTAGTCTTCCTATGGGGTGGCCATTCTGTTCAGCTTCTTTCATCCTTTCCCTAATTCAAACACAGGAGTCCCTAACTTGTTCATTGGTTGGGTGTAAGTATCTGCTTCTGTCTCAGTCAGCTGCCTCTTGGGCTTCTGGTAGAACACAGTATCAGGCCTTGGAGCCCCCCACCTTGAGACAGATTCAAGTTTGGCCAGTCACTGGACCTTTGTTCCATCTGCCTCTTCTTCATTTTGTCACTGCAGTTCTTTTAGACAGGAACAATTCTGGGTCAGAGTTTTTGACTGTGGGATGGCAACCCCATCCCTCTACTTGATGCCCTATTTTTCTACTGGAGGTGGACTCTACAATTCCCTCTTCCCACTATTGGTCATTTCATTTAAGGTCCCTCCATTTGAGTCCTGAGATTCTATCACCTCTCAGGTCTCTGGTACATTCTAGAGGGTTGTCCCAATTCCCACCCCTGAGGTTGAATATTTCCATTCATTCTGCTGGCCCTCAGGGATTCTCCCCTGTTCCCCCCAATACCTGCTCATGATCTCCTTTTCTCCTCCACTCTCCCACCAAGGTCCCTCCTTTCCTCTGCCTCCAGTGATTGTTTTCTTCTTTCCCTCAAGTGTGACTGAAACATCCTCAATTGGGCACTATGGATTGTTAATATTCTTGAGTTCTGTGGATTGTATCCTGGGTATTTGTGGGCCTGTGTACCAGAGGCATTCCATGGATATCTCTGGCCTGGTTGGGTGCTAGAGCTCATGCAAGGAGGAACAAGTGTGAGCAGGGAGGGGAAGTCATTTCAGCCACCACTTCCACTGCTGCAGTTGACTCTACCTCTGTCTCTTCTATGCTGTCTTGGTTATTCCACATTGCACCATGCTTCATGTGTATGTGGGCTTTCTGTTGGTTTTGTTGCCATTGAAGAACAGCCTTAGTCTGTGGTGATTTGATAGGATGCATGGGATTATTTCAATCTCATATCAGCTGAGGCCTGTTTTGTGGTCAATTTCAATACCATGAGAAGAAGGAATATTCTTTTGTTTTAGGATGAAATGTTCTATAGATATCTATTGGATCCATTTGGTTTATAACTTCTGTTAGTTTCACTGTATCCCAGTTTAGCTTCTATTTCTATGATGTATCCATTGATGAGAGTGGGGTATTGAAGGCTCCCACTATTATTGTGTGAGGTGCAATGTGTGCTTTGAGCTTTACTAAATTGTCTTTCATGAATGTGGGTGGCCTTGTATTTGGAGTATAGATTTTCAGAATTGAGAGTTCATCTTGGTAGATTTTTCCTTTGACAAGTATGAAGTCTCCATACTTAATCATCAGGGAAATGCAAATCAAAATAACCCTGAGATTCCATCTCACACCAGTCAGAATGGCTAAGATCAAAAATTCAGGTGACAGCAGATGCTGGCAAGGATGTGGAGAAAGAGCAACACTCCTCCACTGTTGGTGGGACTGCAAGCTTGTACAACCACTCTGGAAATCAGTCTGGCAGTTTCTCAGAAAACTGGACATGGTACTACCAGAGGATTCCACAATAACTCTCCTGGGGATATATCCAAAAGATGTTCCAACTAGTAAGAAAGAAACTTGCTCCACTATGTTCATAGCAGCCTTATTTATAATAGCCAGAAGCTGGAAAGAACCCAGATACCCCTCAACAGAGGAATGGATACAAAAAATGTGGTACATTTACACAATGGAGTACTACTCAGCTATTAAAAAGAATGAATTTATGAAATTCCTAGGCAAATGGTTGGACCTGGAGGGCATTATCCTGGGTGAGGTAACCCAATCACAAAAGAACTCAAATGATATGTACTCACTGATAAGTGGATATTAGCCCAGAAACTTAGAATACACAAGATATAAGTTACAATTTGCAAAACACATGAAACTGAAGAAGAGCGAAGACCAAAGTTTGGACACTTTGCCCCTTCTTAGAATTGGGAACAAAACACCCATGGAAGGAGTTACAGAGACAAAGTTTGGAGGTGAGACAAAAGGATGGACCATCTAGAGACTGCCATATCCAGGGATCCATCCCATAATCAGCTTCCAAAGCTGACACCATTGCATACACTAGCAAGATTGTACTGATAGGACCCTTATATAGCTGTCTCTAGTGAGACTACGCCGGGGCCTAGCAAACGCATAAGTGGATGCTCACAGTCAGCTATTGGATGGATCACAAGGCCCCCAATGGAGGAGCTAGGGAAAATACCCAAGGAGCTAAAGGGATCTGCAACCCTATAGGTGGAACAACATTATGAGATAACTAGTACCCCAGAGCTCTTGACTCTAGATGCACATGTATCAAAAGATGGCCTAGTCGGCCATAACTGGAAAGAGAGGCCCATTGGACTTGCAAACTTTATATGCCCCAGTACAGGGGAATGCCAGGGCCAAAATGTGGGAGTGGGTGAGTAGGGGTGTGGGGAGGAGGATATGGGGGACTTTGAGGTTAGCATTGGAAATGTAAATGAGTAAAAGACCTAATAAAAAAACCAAAAATCAAACAAAAAACCCAAAAACAAACAAACAAACAAACAAAACAACAACAACAAAAGAATGAAGTTCCTTCTCTTTATAATTATCTGACAAAGTCTTTTGTGGATTCTGGCCAGGCCTGTGCTTGCAATGTAAAGTAAATAATCTGAAGGTATTATGTGGGAAATTTAGGATGAAATGTTCTACAGATATATCTCTTAAATCCATATGGTCTATAACGTGTAAGTTTCACCGTGTCTCTGTGTTATTTGTTTTTCCACGGTGTGCCCATTGATAAGAATGGGGTGCTGAACTCTCCCACTATTATTATGTGAGGTAGAATGTGTGGTTCGAGCTTTAATAAAGTTTCTTTTATGAATGTGGGTGCCCTTCCATTTGGAGCATAGATGTTCAGAATTGAGAGTTTGATTATTTCTGTCTATCTACTCCTCTTTAATGTATTTTCTTCTTTTGTGCTAGAGGTTTCAGGTGTGCTGTTAAGCTGTTAGTGTATGCTCTCCTCAGTTTCTTTTTGGAGACACTCAGAGCTATGAGGTTTCCTCTCAGCACTGTTTTCATTGTGTCACATAAGTTTGCGTGTGTTGTGCATTCATTTTCATTACATTTTAAAAATTCTTTAAAGTCTTTATTTCTTCCTTCACTAACTTATCATTGAGTAGAGTGTTGTTCAGTTTCCATGTGTATGTAGGATTTCTGTTGTTTTTGTTGTTATTGAAGACTAGCCTTAGTTCATGGTAATATGATAGAATGCACAGGATTACTTCAATCTTCTTGTATCTGTTGAGGCCTGTTTTATGACCGATTATATGGTCAATTTTAGAGAAGGTACCATGAGGTGCTGAAAAAAAAGGTATTTTTCTTTTGTTTTAGGATGAAATGTTCTATAGATATCTATTGAATCCATTTGGTTTATAACTTCTGTTAGGTTCACTTTGTCCCTGTTTAGTTTCTGTTTCCATGATCTGTCCATTGATGAGAGTGAGGTGCTGAAGCCTCACACTATTATTGTGTGAGACACGTTATATGATTTGAGTTTTAGAAAAGTTTCTTTTATGAATGTGTGTGGCTTTTCCATTTGGAGCATTGATGTTCAGAATTGAGAGTTCTTCTTGGTAGACTGTTCCTTTGACAAGTATGAAGTCTCCTTCCTTATCTTTTTTGATAACTTTTGGTTGAAAGTCAATTTTATTTGGTATTAGAATGGCAACTCCAGCTCATTTCTTGGGACCATTTGGTTGGAAAATTGTTTTTCAGCCCTTTACTCAGAGGTAGTATCTGTCTTTGACACTGAGGCATATTTCCTGCATGCAGCAAAATGCTGGGTACTCTTTATATATGCAATCTCTTAGTATATGTCTTTTTATTGGGGAATTGAGTCCGTTGATATGAAGAGATATTGAGAAATAGTGATTGTTGCTTTCAGTTATATTGAGGCTATTTTATGTTTGTGTGGCAATCTTCTTTTGGTTTTGTTGAAAGATTACTTTCTTGCTTTTTCTAGGGTGTAGTTTGCGTCCCTGTGTTGGTGTTTTCCATCTGTTATCTTTTGTAGGGATGGATTTGTGGAGAGTTATGGTGTAAATTTTCTTTTGTCATAGAATATCTTGGTTTCTTCATCCATTGTAATTGAGAGTTTTGTTTGGTATAGTAGCCTGGGCTGACATTTGTGTTCTCTTAAGGTCTGTATGATGTCTGCCCAAGATTATCTAGCTTTCACTGTCTCTGGTGAAAAGTCTGGTGTAATTCTGATAGGTCTGCCTTTATATGTTACTTGACCTTTTTGCTTTACTGCTTTTACTATTCTTTCTTTGTTTAATGCTTTTGATGTATTGACTATTATGTGTTGGGAGGAATTTCTTTTCTGGTCCAATCTATTTGGAGTTCTGTAGGTTTCTTGTATGTTTATAGGAATCCCTTTCGTTAGGTTAGGGAAGTTTTCTTCTATAATTTGTTGAAGATATTTACTAGCCCTTTAAGTTGGGCAACCTCACTCTCTTCTGTGCCTATTATTATTAAGTTTGGATTTCTCATTGTGTCCTGGATTTCCTGGATGTTTTGGGTTAGGAGCTTTTTGCATTTTGCATTTTCTTTGACTGTGGTGTCAATGTTTCTTATGGTATCTTCTATCTCTTGTGTTTTCTTGGAGATGCTTGCCTCTATGACTCCTAATCTCTTTCCTAGGTTTTCAATCTCCAGGGTTATCTCCCTTTGTGATTTCTTTATCGTTTTTATTTCCATTTTTAGGCCCTGCATGATTTTGTTCAATTACTTCACCTGTTTGTTTGTGTTTTCCTGTTATTCTTTAAGGGATTTTTATGTTTTTTTTTGAGGTCTTCTACCTGTTAACCTGTGTTTTCTCTTTCTTTAAGGGAGTTATTTTTGTCCTTCTTAAGTCCTCTATCATCATCATGAGATGTGATTTTTAAATCAGAGTCTTACTGTTCTTGTGTTTTTGTATAGCCAGGGCTTGCTGTGGTGGGAGAACTGGAATCTGCTGATGTCAAGTAGCCTTTGTTTCTGTTGCTTATGGTCTTGCCCTTACCTCTCACCATCTGGTTATCTTTGGTGTTCGGTGCTCTTGCTCTTTCTGACTGTGGCTTTTCCCTTCTGCAAGCCCATATATAAGCACTCCTGGGGGATCAGGTCTCTCCAAGAGGAATTTGGGTATGGAGAACTGTGGCACACAGTCAGATCCAGAGTGCTGACAGAAACCAGAAGGATACTGTCCCTGGCTGTTTATTGGTTCCTGTGTCCTGATGGCTTTGGGCTGTCCCTCTTGGGCAAGGAATTTGAGCAGAAGTGGTAGTCTTACCTATACTCAAAGGTGTGTCAGCATTCCTGGGAAACCAGCTCTCTCAAGGCAATGTCTGTCATGGAGTGTTGTGGCATAGTATCAGATCCAGGCACAGACAAAAACTGGAAGGTTCCTGTCCCAGGTCGCTCACCATTTCATGGGTCCTGAGGGTTTTGGTCAATTCTTATGGTCTTGATCTTGCCTCTCACCATCTAGTTATCTCTGGTGTTAACTGGACTGGGGGTTTCTGTCTGGAGCCTGTGTCCTGCATCAATGCAGGTCTCTTGGGAGACCTATGGGCCTAGCTGTAGAAGATTGTATGACTGCAGAGTATTAAGTGGGGCATGCACACTGATGATCTGCTTTGTTGCCTGGGGTATAGCAGATCTCCTGGGAAGTTTTCACACTATGGGATCTGTTGCCCTAGGTGCAGCAGATCTTATGGAATACCTTGACATTGTGTGATATTTAGAGGAACAGGCAAGCTGCTGATGTGCCTTGGTAGAAGGGAAAGGCCAGAAAGCCCTCCTTTCTTTTTGTACTTAGACAAAGGCATTTGTGTATTTGTTTCTCAAGTAAGTCTCTCAAATTGCACAAACCAGTAATCTAGGAGTTTAACTTATTACTTCTATTTTTCTCATTCTATACTACAGTGATGTTGAAATTTGAGTCCAATTTTACAGGTTAAAATCTTCCTTCTTCTGTTTAAAAGTCATTGCCCTCATTGCTGAAAATAAGTGAGTTGAATGTTGAACCTCAAAGGGGACACCTTTGTCTCCTGCTTTAAGTCTGAGGCAACCTTCTGGAAGAGGGAGTAGAAAGAATGTCAGGTATGGGGATGAGGAGGAATGATATGCAGTGCTGTCTTCTGCACATTGCAGGGATTTTGATCTTTTGAAATTAAGGCATTTGTGATTACCTTCACAAAGCCTGAACAAGATTAATCCTGCCAGCATGAATTATAAAGAAGTTCATGAGCTCTCCCTGCTATCTGAATGTGACTGATAATTGATGATGGATATGGGAAAGATCTATTTTTCTTCCACAGTTTAGACCGTAATAAAATGACTCTCTCCAGTAATGTCTTTACACTTACATTCATAAAATAAACCCTAATTTAACTCTGTGGGTAAGAGAAAGGACATGAAAGTAGGTAGAGAGTTTGTTAGGAAGAAAAATGGCTTCAGAGTGCAGAAGGAGGATAAGAGAGGGTAAGATTAGGTTTGCGCAGTGGCAGTATCGTAGCCAATGAGGATTATTGCTAATTGAAAACTTTTCCCAAGAGAGGGTAAGATTTGCCAATATGAGCAAAATTGTCAGGCTGTGTGTGTCTTTCTCACTTGTGGAGTGTCAAGGTGCTGCTAGTAAGATGCTCAAGGAGACAGAAAACAATTTGAGGATCTCTGCCTAGGACATAATAAAAAGTTCCAAGGGGGTTTGGTCTGGCCTCAATGGCCAAAGTGTTACAGCTTTCTGAAGGGAAGGCTTTGCAGGGAAGGTACCAAGGTCTCTCCTGCTACCATCACATTGCACAAACCTAGACTGTTGGGCAGATCCAAGGTCCAGGAATGAATGCTTCAGGAGAGAAAACTCTTGATGTAGAGTGTTACAGTTCAATAAAACAGCCACCTTTAGATGATTCTTTGTGAAATAACTAGTGTACTTTTTCAAATATGGTTAGGGTCCTTATACACATTTTAGGGGTAGGGTGGGATACAGGAGTAGATGCTTCCCATTGTCTCAGTGTGAGATGTTAGGAATGCTCTAACTAACAAGGTGGGTTCTACTTTGAGTGAAGGAGCTTCAGGTGTTGCTCCTGAGTGACAGATTGCCATGACCTTCTCAATGGGGTGTTCTAGAACAGGTAGAACTTGACAGGGAGCTGGTTCCATGCCTTCCATTCTTAATTTTGAGATTCCTTAGGATTTTGAACCTGTCCAAACTTACCAGTTCTGTTTGGTGGCATGGTCCATTTGCCCCACATAAAATGTATTATACATATATTTGAAATTATCAAAGGGTAAATAAAAAACATTATTAATTTATACTGAAAGAACCTAGTGGGAAACCCCCACTCAATTCCCAAATTGGTGCACATGCAAGGAATCACGAGAGACCATCTTTATGCAAACCCACAAGGTAGTTTAATGACGGAGCTCTGGGCCTACAAGTATCTCACACAGGAGACAGCGGTGGTTGGCCACAAGGCTCAAAAGCTAGGGGTTTTTATAGAAAAGGGTCTGGGGCTGGGGGAGGAATTGGCGTGGTTTCACATGATTGGTACATTTAAACATCAGCAGTCTGTATGTGCAGATCGAGGTAACAGCAAAGCGTCTGGTTAACATTTAACTCACATCAGAAGGGCAGGAGATAGGGAGGCGCTGGGCCAGTCAGGACATTCTTGTATGTCTTCCCTATCTCTATGGCTAGCCAGTTCCTGGGATGACTTTACAGCCTTTGTTCTTTGCTCTAGGCCCAAAATGCCTTCCTAACTAGCAAGCCGCATGAGTCATGGACCTTGAATTTTAATTTTATTTCAATACCATTTTGGAATAGTGTCTTTTCACATTCCTTATTTCCTCAGGGATAATTATATCCACTATAGTTTCTGTTGTTAAAAATAGATAAGTCATTCAAAGATTAAAAATGGAGACTAATCATATGCACAATTTTATAGACATAGAAGTATTTGTGTATATACCCATTTAAGTAAGATTTAGGCATAAGAAAAAGAGCAAATACCTACCAATGAACATAATATTTGAACTCAAATATTGTATGATAGTGAGCTAAATATTAACAAGCAAAGGTGTTTTATCCTTACTATAAATAGATACATCTGTCAGAAATAGGGCATATTAGTTGTCACATTAATAAGCTGCATGTCATTGCAGGCTCATGGGTTCTTTCTGCTCCTTTATAGGTCTCCAGGCCTATGACATTATTACACAAGATTTGCTCTTCTGTATTGAATATGTGGCTGTGAATATACTAATTGCTTAAAAATAAGTCAGTTCTAAAGTTTTATCTTTCAAACCCCAAGAGATAGACAATAAATAGTGCATTTTACTGGAGCACCTTTTTTTTCTAGTTTATGGAAAAAATTAGAAGAGATGTGTGCTTTAGTTAAAGAATATAATCATACAGTCTTAAAATCATGAAATATACTTTCATTGTTATTATTTTTTTACCATCATATTATCTACTACCTTAATTTATAAGTTCTTCATCAACATATATTGACAAAATAATTGATCAGTCAGAAATGTAAAACTAAGGTTTATTATATGACTGAAGCTTATTTCTTCAGTTGTAGATCTTAAGAAACTTTCTATTTACATTTTTGTCATCAAGATCCACAAATATTTACAATTGATTACTGATGAAAAAGTTGTTTGAATTAACTGTTTTAAGGGAAATACAGTCACCTGCAGATCTATCAGTATAAGGTACAATGTTTTGAAGAAATGTCTCAACCTCTCTGATTTGAAAAGGGCCTGTGATACATTTCAAGGGACATGAGCTCTCTATGGTTCATTGCCAAATCTCACTAATGTACTTATTAGAGTCATTCATTTTCCTAATTCCCTAGAACTCATTGTTTTCATGTTATGTTTGATTGTTTAGAATTTTTATTGTACTATGCTTACTCCACTGAGTGTATAGACTTCAAGATGTCCTCATCTTTCTGTTAAACTTACATTTCCAGAAAATTTCCAAAAGTGACAGTTAACACTAATCCTTAGATGAAGGTTTTATTTTCATTAATTAACTGTATTTACCATCTAAAAAACAGAGAAAGTATCTCATAATTCTATATTGAAAACAGAGATAAAACAAACTATGTGTAGAAATATAAATAAAAAAAAGAAAAACAACACAACCTATATTCTGGTAAAAACATTAGATTTAACAATATGTGTAAATGATGATTTTATTTCCTCTTGTTGCTTTTATCTCCTCGAAGTATAGAATGAGATGAGAGGTAGCTGGATATATATGGATTGTGCTGATCCCAGACCATTTCTTTCTTTGTTCTAATTATCCCTAGATAAAGGCCAAGAACCTTCTAGCCTCTGGACAATGTAATATTTCAGTCTAACTGATCCAATTTGGCTTCTTTCAGTTTCTGACTGAACTGTTTTGTTTGGCTTCATACTAACTTAGGCTATATATTCCATTCTTCAGTTGAGAGACCAAATCTATAGGGTTCAGCCTCCACCTTAGAGAACCTGAACTAAAGCTGAACTTAACTGACAGTTCAGTACCTAGCACCAGTTTCCAGGTTACCTCCCAAAAAAGACCTGTATCTAACACCAGTTTCTAGGCTCTTCTGAGACAAATCTGGACCTTCCAGTTACAAGCCTGCCCCCGACAGTTCACTTCCTAGTAACCACCAATCAGGAAATAAACAGAAGTTAAGGTTATGGTTTGACTCCTAGCACCACGCAATTTTGTTAAAGGCCATAATAGTTCCCTACTCAGATGTGTAGTAGGCTAGATATCCCCCTTTCTTGCCTTTATAAATGCTTGCCTGAAACTAGGCTCTAGACACCCTCCTGTTCTCCTGCATCAGAGATGATAGTGTGGCCCAAGCTCAAGATTGAATAGAGACCCATTGGATTTGGCTTCTTGGTGGCCTTTTTGGTGTTTACAAATGTTTCCTAGTACAAAACTGGCTCCTTCTCATTCTCTGGCTCATCTGTCACCACTTATGTCTAGCTTGTTTTCTGTGACATCTGTCTTTGTAAAACTGTCCCTTGAAAATGGTCACACCCCATACCACATCACCCACTATTCTTCCTGCACTGCTCTTAAGTAGCTTCTCTTTTGTAGGACACTTTCATGAGAGTTCAACATATACTATCTGACTCATTCTGTCAAATCTGTTTCTGATTCATCACTTCATCTGACCCTCAATTAAACATCACTTTTAACATAGCTGTTTCCTTCTACAAAAGTATCCTTACCTTCCTTGTTATGGATTAAAAGTAGGTACTAAGCATATGTCTATATTTCAGCCAGATCGTACTGTAAGATAGGGTAAATTTGCATTCCAGCCAGATCACATAGATCTACAAGGTCTCTGGTTGAGATTCCTTCTCAGAGTTTATAATCAATATATTTTCATATCAAAGTAGGAACTATTATTCAATGAATAAAAACTATATCTAACTTTATATTTCAGTTTAAAGAGATATTAAAATGTCATCATAAATTTTAAATTCAGGATTGTCTAGTCATTAAGACATATTCCTCTTGATTGAATTTATAAATATTAGGTGATGAACTAAGACACCTTTACATCCCTTTTATTATAAGTAAATTAAGAATTGCTTAAGACAAAAGCTCTGATTACTTCCTACCATAAAACATACATTATTCAACATAACCTCTTAAATTTGATTATATAAATGATAGGTGCTTTAGGATTTTCCGTTTGCAGAATTTTAAAATCATTTCCCCACCAATATCCTGGATTTCTAAGACATTTTCGAGAAGGCAATGTTTCTGCCTAAAAAGGTAGAGTTCTTCACCATTCTTTCTTTTTTTTTCTTTGTTTTGCATGTGTGTGTAATCATGTTTATATACATATGCGTATACATAAATGTGCATGTGGAGGTTAATACTGGGTATATTCCTTCATTGCTTTTCACTGTTATTTCCTGATACAAGCTCTCTTGGTACAACATGAATTTGTACATTTGGCTAATCCAATCAACCATCTTGACCTCCTGAGCATCTGAATTATAGGCAGCCTTTTCAAACATGGCATTTAGATGGGTGCTAGGAATCCAAACTCTGATGCTTTGCTTTGTTGGGAAGTGATTTATCTACTAAGCCTCTCCCATCCCCTATTTTTTTCTGTTCCAAAATAACTTCCTAGCCCATTTCTCTTTTTTATAGTATCTTAACTTCCAATCTGTAGCTGCAGCATCTTGTATTTTTTGTTGTTGTTTTGTTCATTTGGTTTTTTGTCTTTTGTTTTTTTGTTTTTGTTTTTGTTTTTCAAGGCAGGGTTTGTCTGTGTAGCCTTGGCTGTCCTGGAACTTACTCTGTAGACCAGGCTGGCCTCAACCTCAGAAATTTGCCTGCCTCTGCCTCCCAAGTGCTGGGATTAAAGGTGTACATCACCATGCCAAGCTTGCATCTTGTATTCTTATCATACTTTGTGTCCCCAAAAGTGCTCACACAAGGGTTCTCATGTAATCTTCCCCTAATTGGCATTAACTGGTAATTAAAGATTCATGCAACTAATGGTTGGGCAGGGCAGAAAGGTGTGAATTTTAGGATTTCTGGGATAAGGAGAGAGAGTGGAGGAGAGAAGAGAAAGGATTCACCAGGCCTAGAGATGGAGGAGGAGAAGAAGGATGAGAAAGAGATGAAGAATAAGAAGGAAAAGGAGAAGAAGGAGAAGGAAAAGGAAAAGAAAAGGGAAATGAAGAATAAGAGGGAAAAGGAGAAGAAGAAGGAAGAGAAGGAGGAGGAGGAGGAGGAGGAAGAGGGAGGAGGAGGAGAAGAGAGATGCCATTCTGAGAAGGTGCAGGACAGAGAGCATAGCTGCAATGTAGGAGCTTTGAGAGAGCAGACCAAGAGGGCTGCCTGACTGGGTCCAGGATAGCTACAATGGAATATAGGATTTGTATGTAATAACTTGGGATTATTAGAGGGAGGTTGATTAACCACCTGGAAGGTAGGACATGACTCAGCCAATTGAGCTGATTAAGGCATATCAAAATATAAAGACTGTGTATATCTTTCATTCAGGAACCCAGAACATTCACATGAGTAGCAGGGAATGCACCAGGATCTATTTAAATAAATCATGTTAAACTAGTCTTTCTGCTTTTAGATAACATTTTGTAAAGCATATTTTAAATCTTGTTTGCAAGTGACTTTGAATAAATGATTTTAAAAACACATGACAAAATTCAGCATCTTAACTTTTTCAAAATATTTGGATCAGTGCTACATACTGGCAACATAACATATTTTAAAACATCCCTAGTTTTACAATTTGAGGAATCTTTAAAATTTGAACATCTCACTCACTACAATTCTACTTTTATTGGATTAAGTCCAAATTTGTATAGGTGGCAAAAGAGTCCATCCACTTGTTGAGAGTTCTACATCATCTTCTCTGGCTTTGCTTCTTATCTGCTCTCCTGACAACAGGTATTTACAATCAAGTAAAACCAGCAGACATTGTCAAGGGACATTTAGGAGTATTCACTGGATTTAAGGAATATACCTCTTATTTATTTTTTTGATGGGGAGGAGATGATTCTTAGCTTTCTCTTTGTTTATATAGTCCCTTAAGGAATGTGATATCTAGGATTTGGAGTGGAGGTAAGTCATGACACTCACCTAGTATGCATTGTACATTTTACTCTTGTTTCATTCTCTATAACACACACACACACACACACACACACACACACACACTTCTGAATCCTGTCTTACAGAATAATGTTGCCACAGCTACTTTTGTCTTCATATACCACAGTAGTAAAGTAAAAACTCAGCGTTTGAAAGAGACAGTCTACTCAGCATAGCTCTCTTCAAGATTAGATATAAATTTAGTAGATACAGATATGAACATCTCATTTCTCTCATTGATGTTTATAGAACAGTTTTATATTTTCAACATAGACTTTCTACAAATAGTGCAGTTGAACACATATGTGAATGCTATGACAGCTGTAGTTCTTTACTTTGGAACATTTTACAATGACATACTTGGTAATGGATTTGTCATACAAATATTTATACTTTTCAAATTTATTTGATAATGTGAAATAATATGATGATTGTTAGAAAGGTAATAAGGTGTAATTAAGTTAAACTGATTTCATACATGAGTAGTGCATTGCAAACAAAGTTTAATTTATGATCAAATTGAGATACCTTTTAACTCTTACAAAATTGAGAAATGTCAGACAACATGATGGCGCTTCTTAATAATTCCAGAATTTGGGTAACTTAGGTATGAGGAACATACATTTTAGAACAGCTGGAGATGTAGAGCAAGACTCTATCTTAAATATATGACAAACACTGAAACAGAAGTTGAGAAATGTAAATCTTACACTTTAGAAACATTTTAGAAATTCCTCTGTGAAGTACTCACATCACAATAATATGAAGTTATATCTTGGCAATGCTTTATTTTTTCATAAACTTAGAGAAATGTGAAAAAGTGCCTTGTCAACTGGCATGCTAGTATAGCTTTTCTTCCATGGGAATAAATACCACTATGTACTTGTATAAAATTATGAGAATTGTAGTCGATAATTCCACATACAAGATGAGTTCTCCAAGAATGTCATGTACTGTAACATTGTCTTTTATGACTATTTCCAGTAAAATTCAAAATGCAATTCTAGGCTCCATTCCCTTAGATACAGTTGTGAAGTTATAACAAGATTCCATATTTCAGGATCTAAGACCTAGGAGATGATAGAGCAATGTCCATCTTTGAAAATGAGGAACTAGAAGCCATTGGAATTTTACCTTAGTTTTCTTACTTGTTGCTCTGATTTTGTTATTGTTGCTATAATAAAACACTGTGATTAAAAGCAAATTATGGGAAGGAGTTTATGTCATATTTTTAGGTTACAGTTCATCATTGACAGAAATCAGGGCAAGAGTTCAGGCAGAAAATTGATGGTAGTAACCATAGAAGAATGCTCATGCTTATCTTTCTTCCATATGGCTCAGAATGCCCCACCTCAGGCTGGTGTTTCCTACAATGGGATTGGTCTTTCAGCATCAATTAATAGTCAAGATGAGGACCCACAGCACGATGTTCTAAATCTTTCTCAATTAAAGTTTTCTTTTTAGATAACATTAGGCTTTGTAAAGTGAACAATTTAAACTAATGAGGCTACTTATATAGTGTACACATCTGAAATTATTGTGTTATACACAATATACCCATATACACAAATGTATATGTATTCATCCATTCACCCATCCATACATCCATACATACATACATACATACATACATGGCTATGAATGAATAGAAAACACCCTGGGAAGTAGCTAAGCACAAAATATATTTTTCAACTCTGATTTCAACCTAGATTATTTTCTACTTTCACAAATATCCCAATGAGCTATAGTATTCAAAGAAAGTAAATGTTAAAATAAAATTTTGTAGATAATCAGGTAACAGAAAAAAAAAAAAAAAGAAATCCAAAGATGTCAGCCCAGTACAAACAGAGAGAGCCACTGAGATGAAGAGAGCCAATCCTTGTTTATCCACAGAGAATAGTGACTATCTTGAAGGCTGTCATACATATTTTCAGCTTAGTTCAAGATAGAAACTGAATCCTAATACCTTGTCTTTGGAAGGATGAAATGAACTCTTAAAATTAATGGCCCATAGGGTTGTCTTTTGTTCTCTTCTGCTCAGACTGGAGAATAGGACTGGGACAGATAATTGTGTAAACAGTTAATGTCTGTTCTGCTTTTTCTTTTAGTTGACTCCTGCAGAAGTTCTTTTCATCATCAAAGAAGCTACCCTTCATCACCTTGTCCCAGGATCTCTGTTACCTTCCTATCTAAATGAGTTCTTCCCAGCTTGCTCCAGGGTATTTTTAGCTCACACAACAGTGTACATGAAATGATTAAACACAATCTTCTGTTACAGATGGAAAACAGCCCTGCTGGTTAGTGTTGCCATACAGGAATGAAAGCCATAGAACATTCTTCTATGTGGTTGAAGAGCAAGATGTGTGACATTCTACCAAGCTGTGCTATGAGCCACTTCATTCACATTTCCTATGATGATACTAGAGCTTATAAGGTCAGTTCCACGTAATGCAGCTCATGTGAGGTCTTTTTAATTTTCTTTTTCTTTTTTTAAGCTAGCTGAATATAAAGATATAGTTACTCACAAAAACACCCTAGTTTCACCTAAAATTAGTTACAGAAAGAACATGTTGTCCCTTGTCCCTTGTTCCTTAACAAGTTGAAATGACTTTTAAAAAGAAAACTTTTGGCATACCAGATAAAATCACTATCTGGCATACCAACAAAATGCCAACTGGCATACCATAAAAAAATGGGCCTTCATTTACCAAGAGGTAGATTCAATAACTGAAATACTTCTACAACAACAGGGTACTTGACCTGCTTTATACAGTATCATAGGACTTAAGAAACACATATTATTTCTACATAAATCATATAAAATTATAAATTGGCTGTAGTAAAAAAGTCTACAAATGTGCACCTGAGATAAAATAAATAGATGCCCTGTCCATTTCTAGTGGGGCTTTGGCCCTCCTGCTTTTGCTTACAGTTGGCTCACACATCATTGATGCTTTGAGTGGGTAATAATTCCTTTCTGGGTACTATGAAGCTTGCCATTATTAGATCCCAAGACAAACAAGTACCCATCACAGATTTAAGAATTTGACTGAGGACACAATTCAGTGGTGGAATATAAAATCCAAAGTCAAAGTCCCATCTCCCCAAGTTCCTAATAACTTCCTGGAATGCTGGGGGTTGTATTTTTGGCAAATAACAAAACCACATGGGAAATGTAGTCACAGTATGGCTCTTCCCTTAAAATGTCTGTACAGCATGTCACTTATGGCTACTAATTGACCACTTGCTGGGATTGCAAAGAATAAGCCTGACCAGAGTCCATTCCAGTCAGTATTTAATTAAAACTTGCTTCAAATTTGACTCAAAATTGTGGATTTTGTGTGTGTGTGTGTGTGTGTGTGTGTGTGTGTGTGTGTGAATCTCATGATTAACAGATTTGCTTTTAGGGATTCAGAAATTGGAATTTCCTTTGGACCTGAAACCTGTAAATGACAGAATCTTAGAGAACATAGAAATATTAAAGATGTGTGGGTTTGGAGGCTAAGGAATTAGCTGTGCTCAACAAGAAATAAGTACCACAAAATCGATAACTTTGTTTCAGTGGACCATTAATTATGGTTAGGTGGGGCTGAAAAATAACTTGTGATTAATGAGACCAGCGTTATTGAGGCAAAATTATCTTGGAAACATTTCTTCAAGGTCAGAATACAAAAGCAGTGGTCTAGTATGAAAGCCAAACCTGAATCTCAGGCTGGCAACCGAATTTAGTAATGTATGATTCTTCTACACAGGACTGCTTTTGTTGGCATGAAAGCCACTGGACACATAGTCATTTAATGCTATAATACAATACATTTAGTATAGTATAGAATAGAATAGAATAGTATAGTATAGTATAGTATAGTATAGTATAGTGGCACACAGACTCTAGTGGAATCTGTGTGACAAGCCCAAAAGCTTGGCCGCAGTCCTGAGGCAAAAAGTTTCATGGAAACAGGTCTCCTGGAAGTTCTTTGGCATCACATAACACAGATGTGTTTCAAATTTGTCCCCAAGAGTTTTCCATGCTTTCCTTCAGCATTGTTTTATTATAGGTACCCCCAAGGAATGATTTAACAAATAGCTAGTTAGAATTGAACTTTGGTTCCTGGCCTTTCACTGATGTCACGATGTCCTAAGCAGTCCTTGAGCCAACCCTGGGCTTTTAACTTAGTAAGAATGTTACTTATTCAGACGAACTTCCTCCAGTATTGAAAGAGAGATAGTGAAAGAAACCAGGTATTACTATCTATTAAATAGTTAGAAATTTCAGGGAAAACTTAACAAAGTAAGTTTAGAATTATAGTTATGTATGGCAGACTACATTACTTAAGAGAAGAAAGTCCACTATAAAATCACTTAGAATAACAACTGAGTCACTTCCATATACAGGAATTTACAGTAATTTAGGAAGAAGACTGGGCTGTGGTTTAAGGAGGAACTAGAGTATTACATTATTCACAAAAAGGTTAGCAAGAACAGACTTCCCTAGGACATAACTTTTACTAGCCCAGAAGAATAGCATAGTTAGGTATGCACTAAGAACTGGCTGGTGGTGAATTAAACAATAAATCAGAATTAGAACTATGGCTCAGGTGTGAAAGCCCTTGCCCCTGGAGGGTAAAAACCTCACACCTGGCTTCTAAGAATAAAGCTGACCTTAGATAGGGCTGACTTTGTCTCAGTTGTTACATTGCCTGGTTCCTGTCAGTCTTTATGTATGCATTCTTCTGTTTTGTGTAAAGAGTACATTAAGCATCAGGTAACCTTAATGTACCTTGGCTGATGTGTCTCCTAACTTCCTTATTTTCTTCTGTATTATAAATCTGATGCTTGCTTTTGAGAAAGTACATTCAGATACAACACTCTCTGGTTGTTCATGTCTGTTTGTCATTTTTCGCTGACTCCTTACCCACATGAGTACCAGGACCCTGATTCTCCCGCAGGTTGAGGGATCGACTGAGTCCAGTCCATGGCAGTATAGTATAATGTGTGTATAGTATATTTGTATGTATTACTAGATATATCAATACAATCTGTATAATTCATACAATGCTAATTTTATATGAATGCTTTCTAGGCTGTCCATTTGGTATTGGGTAATTGTTGTGGGGACTTCTGGGAAACTGAATCACTGAGTTGGGAAAATTAAAGTTTATTGCTATGGTCTGCCCTGAAAACACTTGTTAATGGAATTGAATTTATGCCTCGGGTTTATCAGACCTTTATTATGAGAGAAAAAAAAAAAGCACAGAAATAACCAAACAGGAAGCACAATTACAGAAGCCTGTTGTGAAATAACAATAGCTAGGTATAGTTAAAACTCATTACACTCCATACTTTCATTTTTGGAGATACATCAAGTTGGATGCGGCAGCTCAAGGGAACTATCTGAGCACTGGGGAATTTTCTTTAACTTATGGCAGTCTGGGGAATTTCTACCACATAACTGTATAAATTGATGACATGACAGCTCCATGATATAGTTAAGAAGGTTTTTATTACAGATATGAAAAAGAGAACAGGTAGAGGCATCTGGAAGAGGCATGAGCAGAGAGAGAAAGTATTAGTCTGAACATTGCTCTCAGACTATCTGGCATGAGAGAAGCAGGAGTAGAGAGATGAGGGCTGAGAATGAGCAAGAGACATAGAGTGAGCACATGGAAAGTACAGGGTTAAAGGAACGGTCATCCAGAGACTTCCCCATCTAGGAATCCATGCCATCTGCAGCCACCAAACCCCAACACTATTGCTGATGCCAAGAAGTTCTTGCTGACAAGAGCCTGGTATAGCTGTTCCATGAGAGGTTCCACCAGAACATGACCAATACAGATCCAGACACTCACAGCCAACTATTGGACTGAGCCTGGGGACTCTAATGGTAGAACTAGGGGAAGGACTGAAGTAGCCGATGGGTATCACAACTCCATAGGAAGAATGAAATCAACTAACCAGACCACGCAGAGCTCTTAGAGACTAAGCCACTGTCCAAAGACTATACATGGAGGGATCCATGGATCCAGATACATATATAGCGGAGGATGGCCATATCTGATATCAATGGGAGGGGAGGCCCTTGATCACGTGGAGATTTGATGCCTCAGCATAGAGGATTGCTAGAACAGGGAGGCAGGAGTTGGTGGAGGAGCACCCTCATAGAGGCAAAGTGGAGGGAGGAGAGGGGGGATTGAGATGAGAGTTTGTATAGGGGTAATCAGGAAAGGGGATATCATTTGAAATGTGAATGTATAAAATGATTAATAAAAAAAGAAGTACATGTTTGTGAGGAGATTTGAGTAGCTGTAGATGGAGAAGCCCAAGAGACAAAAATTTTAAGGTAGGATGAGGACATGAGAAGAGCTGAGGAAAGCTAGGTTGCCAGTATGATCATAGAAATGTGTAACAGTTACTTCTGATACTGAGAGATCCAGGAGGCCAGCATGCTCTTAGGTATGCTAATAGACATAAGAGAAAGCCATTTATTCCTCCTGTCAGTGATAAGGGAAATGGATCCATTTGTAGAGGGAAACCGTATTCACAAAATTTTGTGAAATTTTGTTTTCTGCCTAACTGCCAGAATTTGGGGAAATGGAGTTTTCTTCGTACCAGACAGTTAGCATGATCTTCCCTGGGGAAGATATTTTCTCCTACTCAGAATTCCTTTAGTCTAGGGTTTAGGTCCTGAAAGCTTTCCCACTTCCACATTATAATGTCTATGGTTGCCATCTTTGGTTAGATTATGTTTAAGTTTTCATGTTGGTGAGACTTCATAGGTGTAACATCTCTGAAACTTTTCAGAGACATCTTGTCATAGCAAACTCCTTGTTCCTCTGGTTCCCATAACTTTTCTGGCCTCTCTTTCACCTGAGTGTTAGGTTCAAAAGTTATGTTGTAGATATATGACTGGGGGAGATTTAAAAGTTGTTCTGTTTTATATTGTGATATTATTTTGTTATCTTGAGGATAAATGAGATAGGAAATACTGTGGTTTAAAGTGATGTGTTCGTCAATTTGACAATAAATCATTGTGCTGCTCTCTCTCTCTCTCTCTCTCTCTCTCTCTCTCTCTCTCTCTCTCTCTCTCTCTCTCTCTCTTTCCCAATTGAGCATAAACTAGAGAAAACTTGGAGAGAGAATATGTCAATTTAGGATTTGCTTCTATGAGGTTTTCCTCTATTTAAGTGTATTGACATTTTCTGGGTTAATGATTGATACAGAAATGCACAGCCATTGTCAGTCATACTCTCCCTGAGCAGATAATTCTTGGTCTTCTAAGAAAGAAGGATGAATAAGCCATGAAAATCAAGCCAGAATGCATCATATCTCTGCCGTCTTTGCTTCAATTCTTTCCACCAGGTTGCTGCTTTGATTTGAGTCATATCTCACTATGATGGAATGTAACTTGTAAGCCAAAGAAATCCTTTCCTTCCCACTTTGCTTTTGGTCATGCTATATTCCCACATGCTATATTGTTTTTGGTCATGCTATATTACCACAGCAGCATAGATAAAACTAGGATGATATCTTATTTAGAAATTATTTTGAAAGCTCATAAGAGTCTTATTAAACAATAGAAAGCATACTTTAAACAGAACAAAACAGAACAACTTTTAAAGTCATAATGACTTCTTGGGTATCAGGTTTTAATAAAATATGGACATAACTTAGAAACTTAATACACAAATATATTGACAAGTAAATAAAATCTATAGAAACAATTTTAGCAACACATTGTAGTTGTACAGAGATAAAACTTGTAGTTTTATTTCCCAAAGTATTTATTTGCCTGTGGATTTTGAGAACTTCAGTTGAGTGCTAAAAAGCATAACATTATTTCAAATGAAAACTTCTGATTTCCTTTATTACCAAGACTGACGTGCCTAAGGAGTTTTGCATCTGATTTCATATCAAACTCATGTGGAGTCCTTATTATTAATTTAATTGTCACCATGAATATATAATATACCAAGCCATTTTCCAACCTGGGTTGTGAATAATATGCAGAATTTAACTTGTTATTGTTCTTTCATTAGATACAGGGAAATAAGCTGATCATTATAAAACACCCAGACAAATTATGGGATCCAAATAATACCAAATACACATTTGTACAACATAGCCTATGTTTTATAAGAATGGCATCTTTCTTCTTTTAAATAAATTACATGAATCAGTTGAAATGCTGGGTTAGTATCTCATATGTCACTTGACTTGAAATCTTAGTTCTACTCCTACGTCTTCAATTAATCTTACAATCACAATGCTTTGTGGATCCTAAGGGATAAGGGATATTGGTTGATTTAAAAAGCTCACATTTTCAGCACTTTATGTATCTTCTTCATAAACAGGCAGCAAGATAAATTGATAATGGGTGAGGATCCTAGAAACTTGATGATTCTGGCAAGAACAGAGTTCTCCCAGGATTTCATAAAATTCTGGAGTAGAAATTCAGAAAACCATTACCACTCTCAGAAAGAGGTTTGTTTTTTTCCCCCAAGAAGCATGTTCTTATTAAAATAACTAAACTGAAGAAAAACACCTAACATTCTTCAAAGTTACAGCACAATATCAAAATAACAACCACATAGGAAGACAGCTTCATTATAAAGAGGAGTTGAACAAAAGAATGGAAATCTTAGTGAAGCACACATCACAAAGGCACAGAAAACTTTATCTTTCTTGCCTAGGACTCCATCTCTCACACACCTAAATTCTAGTAGATGAGGTTTATAGAGTTTTTTCTTTATCAGCCAGGCTTGAAGACTGTGTTTGTGCCTCACCTGTGCAGAATGTGCATACTTTTGAATAAGTACTCTATATTCTTGTCAGATTCATTTTTCTTAGATACAATCAAAGGGGATTTTTAGATATTATACATTATTCCTCAAAGTTTCTGTTTTTATTTTTTATTTTTTGAAAAGTTGTTAACTCATATCATAGAAGCTTATTTTGATAGTCAGTGGCAATTAACATAGAGATCCACCACTGTGGATCAAGATATAGATACTAAATAACTTCAATACTCAGGTATAAATAGGATAATTCCTCCTCTCAAGCGTCAGATATCATTGCAGAAGAGGGGCTGAAGAGAATGTAAGAACCAGGGGTAGTGGATGAAATAGGTTTGTTTGTTTATATATTTATATATTTATTTATTTAATCTATTTATTTGTATAGATGTAGTAGGGAAGTTGTTAACAGTAGTTGAGAAAATTTGTCAAAACCTGTGTTACTCAAGCTAGACAAAATTTCAGAATACATAAGGTAAGTGAAACAAAGTCCCATTCCTACCTAAGAAGATAAGAGCAACTGATAGCTTCTGGAAGGTTGAGGAGGATCAGTTTTTTGTTTTTTTTTTGGTTTTTCGAGACAGGGTTTCTCTGTGTAGTCGTGGCTGTCCTGGAACTCACTCTGTAGCTGAGGCTGGCCTCAAACTCAGAAATCCGCCTGCCTCTGCCTCCCGAGTGCTGGGATTAAAGGCGTGCGCCACTACGCCCGGCTAGGATCAGTTTTTTTAAGGACAGAAATGAACTCTGCTGCAGTGGAAGTCATATACCCAGTAGTAATGGGCAACACTAAGTCTACTTGATGTAAGAAGAAAGGGTACACAGAGAGGTAGAAAGGAAAGGGGATGAATTTGAGAAGAGCATAGAACAGAGATGAATATGATTAAAATACATTATATGAAAATTTCAATGAACTAATAATATTAAAATGTTGATAATAACAGAATTCTTATACTCCCCTGTATCTTTTATTCCTCCAGAAATAGTGGTAGCTCAATCACTGGGCACAACAACTAGAATCCCAATCTTGTAAGCCAGATTAAATCTAAACCCTCCAGTGGCAAATCTTAGTGGAGTTGCCATCTAAACCGAGAGACACTAGTAGCTATATTTTGTCCTCTCGCTGTCCCCATCCAAAAGCCCCTATTTCTCTCTTGTTTCCTCTCTTCCTCTGTCCAAGGCAGAAGTTCCACCTACCTGGCCAGTGATTGGTTCCCCTTTTCATTAGGGGAAGGTTCACAAAAAGCCACCTGAGTACATGACTCATTCCTGGTTCCAGAAAACCCCTCCTGGACAAGCAGAATTAACATGAAAATACAAACCGCACCAGGGCCATCCACAACACTTTCCCCTTTCTGATCACTTAAAAGACTCTTTTAGGTATAAATTGAGCACAACTATTAACATTTTGTAATTTATAAAGTACAAGATAGATCTAACACCCAGTCCATCATTTTGTCAATTAAATAGAACAGTCTGTCATCTATCTAACTTAAAACACTTATAATTCTAGACCTGACTTAGGTCCTGGCTTTAGATTGTATGCCTTCTGAAAACTATCCTCTCAAATCTGTTCTCTCAATGTAAATAGCCAGGGTTGGCTATGAGAATATAAGTAGTCTTTCAACCCCATCAGAAATCCGAGATTGACTAACATTTTCTGAAAATATAGGAAGCCTAACGTAGCTTCCAGAACTAAGACAAATTGTAGACAGCTGCCTACGTATACAGGCCCAGTAAGTCAGGAAGTTGGAGCATCAGTCTTCAGCCTTCTGTCCCAGGATGTTCTGGCAGACCTTCAAAAACAGGAATTATTAAGGACTATCTTCTTCTGTCTCAGCAGAACTGTCCTAATCTATGATTTGTGTTCTCTCAAGGACAGTACAGGTCATCAGGTGAGATAGGCAATTTCTGCCCAGTGGCCACCTAGCTACAATGTACCACCTCATTTGAAGGTATAGATGCCTAGCTGCTTCTTTGAGTCCACCAATAGAGAGCTGATTTGTCTCAACAAGTGAATAAATAACATTATTAAATGTCACATTCCGTGGGTTTCTGCCATTTTTAAAAACCAACTATCTATGTAATCTGGGCTGTAGTCTGTTTATCCACAGCTATTTCCAATTAAAATATCTGAAAACACCCTAAAAATAAACTCAGAGCCATGAATTTGCTATTTGTCCCTTAACTCACAGGCTTAAACATCTCAGATCAGTTTATAATGGCATTTATAGAAGGACTGGGTCCAAGTCTTGTACTTTTAAAATTTTTGTATCAATAGAAGAAATTTATACCAATGAAAACCTTGATTTTGCATCAAAATAAATTCTTTACCAAAATATGAAATTATGACTTTCACTTAGTAACAATTATAAAGATTCCTACCAAATGAGATTGTGGCTATAAAATCAATTCTTGCTATTTTCTCCCTGTTCCAATTATGAGCATTTCTAAATTCTCTAGAAAGGCAACCTTACAATAAATGCCTCCAGCCCCAAAACCCAGGGAACTGGGAGGATGACTCTTTATAACTTCTTCTAGCATTGAGATATATTTGAAGGGGGGGGGGTAGGGAAAATAGGGGAATTTTTGGCCTTAAGGAGGCTACACAAATGATTCTTTTAGTCTCTCATGTCTGTGTCCTGATTGGATCCTGCTTAAAGTCCAAGAAATCAGCACTTCAAAGTAGGTCAGTTCAGCATCTCTGAAGATGAGACTCACCAAGGCTGTATATTCTGTAATATATAAATCACAAAACAAAATTTTAGTATCATCAAGATAACTTTTTTGTTTGATTCTCTGGAATCTAGTTCTGGCATCTCCCATCATCGTATTTGATCCATATTACCCTGGAAGGTATATAAACATTAATCACCTTTTCTATAAATGCAAAGACAAAACCTTTCTCCCAAATCAGCATATATTTGAGCCAGTAACCAGTAACCTTTATTTTGACTTCTCTCCCAGGGGAGTAAAATAACCACAAAACTCATAATCATACCCATTTTGAAATTTAAAACAATCTAAAACAAATGAAGTAAACTAAAATACTGTGTGTGCCTTTTCTATTTTGCCATGCAGGATAATAACCCAAAATTCCCATGGAGCCCATGTTACACAATATCAGTTAGTTATCTTGCAGACCTTATTATACCATCTTTAAAACAATTGATTCATACTTATATCAATACCTGCTTATAAGCAGGCAGCTAGTCAAATCAGGATTTGAACCCAAAATTCCTGTGGACCCCACGTTAGACATCCTGTTATACCATCTCTCTGCATAGCTCTCTACCTGGAGCCATAGATATTTACTAATTAATATCTGCTCATAGCAGGTAATTATCACTGCCCTCTCTACATGGAGTCAATGACTAATTTTCCCTATCCTGGTTCTGAACTGTCTGTGAAATTACCCACATGACTCAGACAAAGTCAGTATATAAATCTATCCTAAAAGCAAATAATCCCTATAAATTCACAGTTAAATCAATATCTGTCCCAAGATGTAGGCAGATTCTATTCTTCTACTCTCTGATTCAGAGCAGCTATAATGTCTCTTTCTACAGCTGGGGACCTCAAAGCCATCTTTCTTTGCTTCAAGTTTCCTATGCTTTTGTCCATGGGACTCATCCTAGCGCCACTTTTCTCTCACTTAGAAAATAAAACTCTAACTCTCAGTCTAATAATCTTAAATTTCCAATGGATTCTTGCACAACACATTGGTTGGTTCATCATCTGTTGCAGAAAATATAAAAAAGAATCCATGCTATTCCTTCAAGCCCTGGTGGGCTGGCAAGCAAGGCACTGGAGGGAAATGGCTGTCCTGTTCTCATCTAATGGAGACTCTGACTCAGAGCTCTCCACTAAGCTTGCTAAATTCCCACTGGCAAGTCGCTACCACTCCAGTCCCAGGCTTCAGTGCACATCTGGCAAATCCATGCTTTGCAGCAGAACTTTTCTCTCCTGAACCCAGTTGAGCCCCTATGTGAAGGAAAACACCACACAAATTTAGATCAGAAACAATAGTAACTCAATTGCAGGGCGCAATAGCTAGAATCATAATCTTGTCAGCCATATTAAATCTTAATCCTCTGATGGCAAATCCAGTCTAAACCGGGAGACAATAGTAGCTACACCTTGTCTTCTCATTGTCCCCATCCAAAAGCCCTTGTATCTTTTTTTCCAATTGTTCTAGTTTCTGCTTTAATTTTTTTTTCTAAAAATCAAAAGTTAGGCTTGTATTAGAAATGTCAATAGAGATGTTTGTATTCAGAAATATAAATGTGATTTCAAGGCCTGAGACTAAATGATTTGTTCCTTAGACATTAATGTAAGTATGAGGTATATATTCTCATTTATATTGTGAAAACTTTAGAAATAGAGACTAGTCCAGCAGCATGGGAACCCAGGGTCTGCCATCAGATGATTTTGCCCTTAGTAGTGGTATAGACAATTTATGTAATTGTTCAGAACAATATGATCATCTAATCCTCCAGGCTGTCATAAGTACTAAACAATGTTATACTCTGGAACACTTTGGTAATTGCATAACTTAAAATATCTACACCTTTGCAATGTGAACATGTATAGTCCTAGTACAGATGCCTGATGAGTCCCTGTAGTAGCTCTACTAAGACTTATATCCTAAGACTAGGTTCACTACAGTCACAGTCACAGTCACAGTCACAGTCACAGTCACAGTCACAGTCACAGTCACAGTCACAGTCAGGATGCTGCATGCCAGTGTCATTGCTTTGACCAGAGCACCTTGCCACTGAATTCCCCTTCCAAATTTCAACCCAAGCATAGACATCTCAAAGATTGTAATGGGTGGGGTGACTAGGACTTTGAGATGCTCCAACTTTTGGAAACTGTGCTTCATTTTCAAGGAATGACCTTGTCAGGGGAAAGAGATGTCACAAATTGGAGGTTGTCTTCATGGCTGGACTAGAGATATTGACTCATATTTTTACATTAAGCCACTCACCTTGCAGTAAACTCTGATTCCATGAATTTATTTTGTGGGTGTAAACACAAATGTAGGACCTATTAAGAAATTATCAGACAGAGCCTCTGAGGCGGCGCCATTTTCAGCTCCAGACAACCGGCCACCTTCCTGGTCAGAGCACAGGTGTCCGCCCGGCCCCAGAGGCTTCTGCCTCAGGTTCCACGGGAGTCACCTTGGTTCTGGGACTCCGCAGTAAGTAATCTACACAGGTGAGAATGTGGATTACTGAAACAACGGCTTCTGTGACAGGCCAAAGCAACACAGCTTCTGGGAAAGGTCCTGTTTTGGGCCTTCATCTTCAGCCAGGAGGAGGTCCAAACACCAGATAACTGTGCACCTTCCCTGAAAGAGGAGACCTTGCCTGCAAAGACTGCCCTGACCACTGAAACTCAGAGGAGAGAGCTAGTCTCCCAGGTCTGCTCATAGAGGGTAACAAAATCACCAGAGGAACAATCTCTAAACAGAGATAACTATAACAACTAACTCCAGAGATTACCAGATGGCAAAAGGTAAACGTAAGAATCTTACTAACAGAAACCAGGACCACTCACCATCATCAGAACCCAGCACTCCCACTTCGCCCAGTCCAGGGCACCCCAACACACCTGAAAAGCTAGACCTGGATTTAAAAGCATATCTCATGATGATAGTAGAGGACATCAAGAAGGACTTAAATAACTCACTTAAAGAAATACAGGAGAACACTGCTAAACAAGTAGAAGACATTAAAGAGGAAACACAAAAATCCCTTAAAGAATTGCAGGAAAACACAACGAAACAGGTGATGGAATTGAATAAAACCACCCAAGACTTAAAAAGGGAAGTAGACACAATAAAGAAAACACAAAATGAGGCAACACTGGAGATAGAAACCCTAGGAAAGAAATCTGGAACCATAGATATGAGCATCAGCAACAGAATACAAGAGATGGAAGAGAGAATCTCAGGTGCAGAAGATTCCATAGAGAACATAGGCATAACAATCAAAGAAAATGGAAAATGCAAAAAGATCCTAACTCAAAACATCCAGGAAATCCAGGACACAATAAGAAGACCAAACCTACGGATAATAGGAGTGGATGAGAATGAAGATTTTCAACGCAAAGGACCAGCAAACATCTTCAACAAAATTATTGAAGAAAACTTCCCAAATCTAAAGAAAGAGATGCCCATGAACATATAAGAAGCCTACAGAACTCCAAATAGACTGGACCAGAAAAGAAATTCCTCCCAACACATAATAATCAGAACAACAAATGCACTAAATAAAGATAGAATACTAAAAGCAGTAAAGGAAAAAGGTCAAGCAACATATAAAGGCAAGCCTATCAGAATTACACCAGACTTTTCACCAGAGACTATGAAAGCCAGAAGAGCCTGGACAGATGTTATACAGACACTAAGAGAACACAAATTCCAGTCCAGGCTACTATACCCAGCCAAACTCTCAATTACCATAGATGGAGAAACCAAAGTATTCCACGACAAAACCAAGTTCACCCATTATCTCTCCACGAATCCAGCCCTTCAAAGTATAATAACAGAAAAAAAAAAAATACAAGGACGGGAACCACGCCCTAGAAAAAACAAGAAGGTAATCCCTCAACAAACCTAAAAGAAGACAGGCACAAGAACAGAATGCCAATTTTAACAACAAAAATAACAGGAAGCAACAATTACTTTTCCTTAATGTCTCTTAATATCAATGGACTCAACTCCCCAATAAAAAGACATAGACTAACAAACTGACTCCACAAAAAAGACCCAAAATTTTGCTGCTTACAGGAAACTCATCTCAGAGAAAAAGATAGACACTACCTCAGAATGAAAGGCTGGAAAACAATTTTCCAAGCAAATGGTATGAAGAAACAAGCTGGAGTAGCCATTTTAATATCTAACAAAATCGACTTCCAACCCAAAATAATCAAAAAAGACAAGGAGGGGCACTTCATACTCATCAAAGGTAAAATCCTCTAAGAGGAACTCCCAATTCTGAATATATATGCTCCAAATACAAGGGCAGCTACATTCATTAAAGAAACTTTAGTAAAGCTCAAAGCACACATTGCACCTCACACAATAATAGTGGGAGACTTCAACACACCACTTTCACTAATGGACAGATCATGGAAACAGAAACTAAACAGGGACACAGTGAAACTAACAGAAGTGATGAAACAAATGGACTTAACAGATATCTACAAAACATTTTATCCTAAAACAAAAGGATATACCTTCTTCTCAGCACCCCATGGACCTTCTCCAATATTGACCACATAATTGGTCACAAAACAAGCTTCAACATATACAAAAATATTGAAATTGTCCCATGCATCCTTTCAGATCACCATGGACTAAGGCTGATCTTCAATAACAAAATAACTAATAGAAAGCCAACATTCATGTGGAAACTGAACAACACTATTCTCAATGATAACTTGGTCAAGGAAGGAATAAAGAAAGAAATTAAGAACTTTTTGGAGTTTAATGAAAATGGAGCCACAACATACCCAAACTTATGGGACACAATGAAAGCATTCCTAAGAGGAAAACTCATAGCTCTGAGTGCCTCCAAAAGGAAACTAGAGAGAGCACAC
Organism: Mus caroli; assembly: GCF_978045245.1. Taxonomy (NCBI): domain Eukaryota; kingdom Metazoa; phylum Chordata; class Mammalia; order Rodentia; family Muridae; genus Mus; species Mus caroli. The sequence goes on from NW_028227256.1 coordinate 4,802,612, forward strand.
ATTAGCAGCTTGACAACACACCTAAAAGCTTTAGAACAAAAGGAAGCAAATCCACCCAAGAGGAGTAGAAGGCAGGAAATAATCAAAGTCAGGGGTGAAATCAACGAAGTGGAAACAAGAAGAACTATTCAAAGAATCAACCAATCAAAGAGCTGGTTCTTTGAGAAAATCAACAAGATAGATAAACCCTTAGCCAGACTCACTAGAGGGCACAGGGAAAGCATCCTAATTAACAAAATCAGAAATGAAAAGGGAAACATAACAATAGATCCTGAAGAAATTCAAAACACCATCAGATCCTTCTATAAAAGGCTATACTCAACAAAACTGGAAAACCTGGATGAAATGGAAAAGTTTCTAGACAGATACCAGGTACCAAAGTTGAATCAAGATCAGGTTAATGATATAAACAGTCCTAGATCCCCTCCCTAAAGAAATAGAAGCAGTCATTAATAGTCTCCCAACCAAAAAGAAGCCCAGGACCAGATGGGTTTAGTGCAGAGTTCTATCAGACCTTCAAAGAAGATCTAATCCCAGTTCTTCACAAACTATTCCACAAAATAGAAACAGAAGGTACTCTACCCAACTCATTCTATGAAGCCACAATTACTCTGATACCTAAATCACAAAAAGACCCAACAAAGATAGAGAACTTCAGACCAATGAATATCGATGCAAAAATCCTCAATAAAGTTCTTGCTAACCGAATCCAAGAGCAGATCAAACAATCATCCATCCTGACCAAGTAGGTTTCTTCCCAGGGATGCAAGGATGGTTCAATATACGGAAATCCATCAACATAATCCAGTATATAAACAAACTCAAAGACAAAAACCACATGACCATCTCGTTAGATGCTGAGAAAACATTTGACAAAATCCAACACCCATTCATGATAAAAGTATTGGAAAGATCAGGAATTCAAGGCCCATAGCTAAACATGATAAAAGCAATCTACAGCAAACCAGTAGCCAACATCAAAGTAAATGGTGAGAAGCTGGAAGCAATCTCTCTAAAATCAGGGACTAGACAAGGCTGTCCACTTTCCCCATACCTATTCAACATTGTACTTGAAGTCCTAGCCAGAGCAATTAGACAACAAAAGGAGATCAAGGGGATACAAATTGGAAAGGAAGAAGTCAAAATATCACTTTTTGCAGATGATATGATAGTATATATAAGTGACCCTACAAATTCCACCAGAGAACTCCTATGCCTGATAAACAGCTAAGTGAAGTAGCTGGATATAAAATTAACTCAAACAAGTCAATGGCCTTTCTCTACACAAAGGATAAACAGGCTGAGAAAGAAATTAGGGAAACAACACCCTTCTCAATAGTCACAAATAATATAAAATACCTTTGCCTGACTCTAACTAAGGAAGTGAACGATCTGTATGATAAGAACTTCAAGTCTCTGAAGAAAGAAATTAAAGAAGATCTCAGAAGATGGAAAGATCTCCCATGCTCATGGATTGGCAGGATCAACATTGTAAAAATGGCAATCTTGCCAAAAGCAATCTACAGATTCAATGCAATCCCCATCAAAATTCCAACTCAATTCTTCAACGAAATAGAAAGGGCAATCAGCAGATTCATCTGGAATAACAAAAAACCTAGGATAGCAAAAACTCTTCTCATGGATAAAAGAACCTCTGGTGGAATCACCATGCCCAACCTAAAGCTTTACTACAGAGCAATTGTGATAAAAACTGCATGGTATTGGTATAGTGACAGACAGACAAGTAGACCAATGGAACAAAATTGAAGACCCAGAGATGAACCCACACACTTATTGTCACTTGATCTTTGACAAGGGAGCTAAAACCCTCCAGTGGAAAAAAGACAGCATTTTCAACAAATGGTGCTGGCACAACTGGCGGTTATCATGTAGAAAAATGTCAATTGATCCATTTCTATCTCCTTGTACTAAGGTCAAATCTAAGTGGATTAAGGAACTCCACATAAAACCAGAGACACTGAAACTTATAGAGGAGAAAGTAGCGAAAAGCCTCGAAGATACGGGTACAGGGGAAAAATTCCTGAATAGAACAGCAATGGCTTATGTTGTAAGATCGAGAATCGATACATGGGACCTCATAAAATTGCAAAGCTTCTGCAAGGCAAAAGACGCTGTCAATAAGACAAAAAGGCCACCAACAGATTGGGAAAGGATCTTTACCTATCCTAAATCAGATAGGGGACTAATATCCAATATATATAAAGAACTGAAGAAGGTGGACTCCATAAAATCAAATAACCCCATTAAAAATGGGGCTCAGAGCTGAACAAAGAATTCTCACCCGAGGAATACTGAATGGCTGAGAAGCACCTGAAAAAATGTTCAACATCCTTAATCATCAGGGTAATGCAAATCAAAACAACCCTGAGATTCCACCTCACTCCAGTCAGATTGGGTAAGATCAAAAATTCAGGTGACAGCAGATGCTGGCGAGGATGTGGAGAAAGAGGAACATTCCTCCATTGTTGGTGGGATTGCAAGCTTGTACAACCACTCTGGAAATCAGTCTGGCAGTTCCTTAGAAAATTGGACATAGAACTACCGGAGGATCCAGCAATACCTCTCCTGGGCACATATCCCGAAGATGTTCCAACCAGTAAGAAGGACACATGCTCCACTATGTTCATAGCAGCCTTATTTATAATAGCCAGAAGCTGGAAAGAACCCAGATGCCCCTCAACAGAGGATTGGATACAGAAAATGTGGTACATCTACACAATGGAGTACTACTCAGCCATTAAAAAAATGAATTTATGAAATTCATAGCCAAATGGATGGACCTGGAGGGCATCATCCTGAGTGAGGTAACACAATCACAAAGGAACTCACACAATATGTACTCACTGATAAGTGGATATTAGCCCAGAAACTTAGGATACCCAAGAAATAAGATACAATTTGCTAAACGCATGTAATTCAAAAAGAGCGAAGACCGAAGTGTGGACACTTTGCCCCTTCTTAGAAATGGGAACAAAACACCCATGGAAGGAGTTACTGAGACAAAATTTGGAGCTGTGACGAAAGGATGGACCGTCTTGTGATTGCCATATGCAGGGATCCATCCCATAATCAGCTTCCAAACGCTGACACCATTGCATATACTAGCAAGATTGTGCTGAAAGGACCCAGATATAGCTGTCTCTTGTGAGACTATGCTGGGGCCTAGCAAACACAGAAGTGGATGCTCACAGTCAGCTATTGGATGGATCACACGGCCCCCAATGGAGGAGCTAGAGAAAGTACCCAAGGAGCTAAAGGGATCTGCAACCCTATAGGTGGAACATCAATATGAACTAACCAGAACCCCGGAGCTCTTGTCTCTAGCTGCATTTGTATCAAAAGATGGCCTAGTCGGCCATCACTGCAAAGAGAGGCCCATTGGACTTGCAAACTTTATATGCCCCAGTACAGGGGAACCCCAGGGCCAAAAAGGGGGAGTGGGTGGGTAGGGGAGTGGGGGGGGTGGATATGGGGGACTTTTGGGATAGCATTGAAAATGTAAACGAGGAAAATACCTAATAAAAAAGAAGAAATTATCAGTCAAAATTGATGTGGATATTGATGAAAATGATTTAATCTTTTCAGATTTGAAAAAAGTCCCAGACTGCATGACTTGCAGTTTCTTGGTTCCATTAACTCTTTTTTTTTAATTCCCTGAGGTGCTATGGATTGAACCCAGGACTACCTTTGAGCTGTATCCCTCTCTGATATTGAGAATTACCTCCATTTCTCCAAGTACATCAACTATAGGGTCTTGCATAATTAAATGTCTCTTCTGTTTCATTATGATTTACTTTATTAAATCTTGGAACAATTGTATTTGGAACAAAACCAAAAATTAATTTATATGACTATTTATTTTAGGCATATAAAATAAAAAAATATTTACAAGTATAAAAACATTAAAACAGATTTTAGAAATAAAGAAAACAATACTTTAATAAGAATTCTTCTTTAGAAACACTGAGGGGGAAAGGCCCATGGTGATAAAGACTAGCATTTAACAGGCATTAACAGGCACACTCCTTAAGTTGTTAAAGCTCAATTCAAATTTAATAAAGTATGTCTCAGATGCTTGTAAATGGTACCTCAATGGAGATAGAACCTCTGATACTACATAAAATTGAAAATCAACATGAAACCCTTTTTACTTTCATCAGTTAAAACATAACATTTTAAACAGTAGCCATAAAGATCACTTACAATTATTTTAATTAAAGGCCACAGGCTGTAAATACTTTTTGTTTATTTTTGTTCCAAGCAAAGGGCCATTTTGCAAGTGGCTTTCATGAGCTTGCCAGCCCAACAGTCTTTATGTTATGACAATCACATGCCATTTTCAAAGTGCTCAACATCACAGATTTGCCATTTTTGTGCACTAAATGGTTCTATTTTTACAAGGAAATTTTAACCAACACAGGATTTGAGGCTTTTTCTAATGTTCAATGTCTTGGAAAATTAAAGAAATTCACTGTACCAATTGTAAGCAGAACCTTTCTGATCATACTCACTGGAAAATTTGGTTTCTCTTTTTGGTAGGAGTTTGATGGCTTTTGAAATAAAGTTAATGCAGCTCTACATAAAGAAGCTTTTGGCTGAAGTTTGTAGCGATGACATATTGTTTTCAAAGACTCTGCATTGCTCTACTGGAGAACAAAATGGTACTTTATCTTCTTTTAGAATCTTCTTTCAAATTCTGCTCACTTTAGCAAAAGTTATTAAATCCATGTCCCTGATCTTTGTCAAAATATTGGGGAAGAGATGTTCAACTCTCCTCAAGAGATCTCAGTAAGAGTATCTTTCTGTTTCATGCTCCTTTCCTTGCCAGTTATATTCTGTAGTCTGCCCTTACAACAGGTTGTGGCTTCCTGCAGCATTTCTGCATTCATTTAGAGTTTCTTTTAGCATGCCTCTTAATGTGCACTATTTGCAAATGGAGGCCAGGGAGCAGGTTTCTATTGTGATATAGGCCTGAACTGTGGTAGAAGCACAGTGACTGGGGACTGTCTGAATTTCTCCTCAGGTTTACTTTGATGTGATCAACCTCTGTCTTCATATGCTCTACTGGTGTGGTCTCAAGCTCAATTTCCACTGAATTATTGTGTGTTTGTTTGACACATCGACTTTTCTTGCTGTCAAGTCCCACAATTGGTGCCTCAATGAATGATAAACTTTCATAATTTCTAACTCAGTCTTTCAGAGGACATCCAAAGCATTCAGGGGTCAAGGAAACCTTGTTTTGCATAACCATCCTGCTTACCACTTTAAATTCAGAAAGATCAGAATTGCAGTTAGACTACACTTCATTTTAACAAAAGAAGGAGGGATTTCCCTTTTACAACTGCTAGTGGGGAGGTAGGGTCTGTGTAGGAGCAGCAGCAGGACTAGACCCCAGCAGGTGTGTATGCTCATGTTGGGTTCCAACACAGATGAAGCAACTGCAACCACCAGAGAGAGCTCCATTATGAATTCCCTATTATCTGAAGTAATTTTATTAGGGCATTTCAGTGTCAGATGCATAGCTTCTATTTTTAAAGCCTCTGCTTCATTGTATAGGATCAAGAAAAGTAGTGTTAGGTCTATTAGACTATGTCTGTTTAAAGAGTTTAATCAACTCTAAAAGGACCTAAAAGATACTCTTTGTTGGAGCTCAGAGTTTCTGTGAGATACGTGGGAAGTGATTATAAGTGGGCTAGGTTTCATGCATATTGGATGTCCAGTAGCTGAAACCCACAGATAGCTGAGGGTGTTAACAAGTTGTAACATCAATGAAACTCAAGAAGAATGAAGACCAAAGTGTGGACACTGTGCCCCTTCTTAGAACTGGGAACAAAACACCCATGGAAGAAGTTACAGAGACAAAGTTTGGAGCTGTGATGAAAGGATGGACCATCTAGAGACTGCCATATCCAGGGATCCATCCCATAATCAGCTTCCAAACGCTGACACCATTGCATACACTAGCAAGATTTTGCTGAAAGGACCCAGATATAGCTGTTTCTTGTGAGACAATGCCGGGGCCTAGCAAACACAGAAGTGGATGCTCACAGTCAGCTATTGAATGGATCACAGGGCCCCCAATGGAGGAGCTAGAGAAAGTACCCAAGGAGCTAAAGGGAACTGCAACCCCATAGGTGGATCATTATTATGAACTAACCAGTACCCCAGAGCTCTTAACTCTAGCTGCATTTGTATCAAAAGATGGCCTAGTCGGCCATCACTGGAAAGAGAGGCCCATTGGAGTTGCCAACTTTATACGCCCCAGTACAGGGGAATGCCAGGGCCAAGGGGTGGGGGTGGGTGGGTGGGGGACTGGGGGGGGGGAGTGTATTGGGGACTTTTTGGATAGCATTGGAAATGTAATTGAGGAAAATACATAATAAAAATAAATAAATAAAATAAAATAATTCAAGTCCCCAAAAAATAAAAAATAAAAAAAAATCAACTAAATATTCCAAAAGGAACAAAGAGCAAAGAAGATCTAAGTTTAAATAAGAGCCAAGTAGAAATAAAACTTAGAATATTTCTTGTGCAACTACACCGAAGTTGAGCAGAGGTGGATTGGACAATGAAAGTCGACTAAAACGGGGAAGGCTATTTTCAGGATGTCAACATTGAGGAAATTGTAAAATTTTTATGTTTCTGCTTTTTTGGTTTTTTTTTTTTTTTGGTGTTTTGTTTTTTCTTGATTTGGATGTCAAATGTACTTATGTGTTTAAGCTGTTGACCTCCACCACTACTACTATTTTAGGAAGTGTATTAAAATGTTTGGTAAAGGAAATTTAAAGTTTGAACAGAATAATGTTACTGTGCATTGTCTTATCCAAATTTATAGTAGGAATCTGTAGCTGAAAGCAGAGAAAAATACATGCAATACCCTCAGTTTGTCAATTAAAAGTGTAAAAATTTTTAATCCCAGGCTAGAGTGATGGCTCAATGGTTAAGAGCACTGACTGTTCTCCCAGAGGTCTTGAGTTCATTCACAACAATCATATGGTGGCTCACAAAGATGTATAAATGGGATCGGATGCCCCTTTCTGGTGAGTCTGAAGACAGTTACAATATACTCATGTACATTAAATAAATAAACCTTAATGTTTTTTTAAATCCCAATCCGGGATTTCCACCCCACCTTTAAACACTTAGTTATCAGATAAAAGAAACACACAACCTCTATATTTACAATAAGCCTTAAACAGCAAAAGAGCTGGTAAGATGTCTATCCTCCATGCCATTAAAATCCACTTTTCTATCGATAACCCCAAGTTCTTACTTACTATGTTTCATCTTGGTTGCTCTTAACTCCAAATGGCAAGCTCTCTGGGCTACATTTTCATGACTCACTTAACCTATGGTGGCTTCTGTCTCCCCCTTCACCTTCTTCTCCCAGCCAGCTCCCTGTGGTTTTCCTCTGACCACTAAGCTCAGAAACCTAAATCCTGCCTAAGTGTTTTTTCTGCCCAGCTATTGGCTGTTGGTACCTTTATTTACCAGAGATAACATGGAGCAAAGTCACAGTGTCTCTTAGGTCTACAAGTGAACTCTTTTGTCTCTGGGGCAACCAGGTCTTGAGGAACCAGTATTGGCATTAGAATGAAAGCACTATTAAGTCAACCCACTACAAAAAGAGCTGAACTATGGTTAAAATTGCAGATGAAAATAAGCATGTTAGATCTGTCTCAAAATATTCAAGGCAATCCCTTCTTGAATTAACACATGAAAAAGTAATCAAAATTAATCTACAGGCTTTACTCTAAATGACAGGTATTGGCTCAGGACACCCAAAACCAAGATCTCGGCACAAGGATATTTTTTTGCAAGAGAGGAACAAAATGAAGAGAATAAGAGACAAAGGCAGCATAAGAGGGCTGCTTGATTACTACTCCAGCCTCTTCCTTTCTTCTCTCACTCTCTTTGTCTCTCTGTTCCCACCTGTTCCCCACTGGCTTCTCTTCCTCAATTCCTCTCTTCTCCTTCTCACCCACTCTCTCTGCCTCTACCCCTTTAAATGCCCCTGCTCCATTCTCCTCAGTAAATCTCCTTCACACATATAGATACACACACACACACACACACACACACACACACACACACACACACACAGAGAGAGAGAGAGAGAGAGAGAGAGAGAGAGAGAGAGAGAGAGAGAGAGAGAGAGAAAGAGAGAGAGGAGGAGGAGGAACAGGATATAGAGAATGAGTGAAAACGGAAAGGGCATAAGGGTGAGGAAGAAAGGGTATTTGTCCCAGAGGAAAAAGGACTGCCTTTGGATAGCCAAGACACAGACCTGGTCCATAGAAAAATGATGATTTATAGGTAAAGAAGGAAATCCTATGTTAGGATAAAATGTTTTATTTTGATTGGGCATGTTAACTGAGTAAACAAGGGATGGTTTTGATTTCTGGCCTACAACACTTTAATAGCTAGACCTTGGTAGTCAGTCTTTGGAAGTCAAAGTGGCCAAAAAAAGGGAGTAGAAGTTGATGACTAGATTTAGGAATGTAATCTAAGAGGTTTGTTTGTTTGTTTGTTTGTTTGTTTGTTTGTATAAAGGCAGAGTGAATTGGAGAGAATGGCCAAGCCTGACAAAGTCATATTTGCCATGCTTTATTTGGTTGGAATAACTTCATTTACCTTTTTTAAATTCAGAAGCAAGTAGATCCACTGCTGGGTAAGAACTCTAGAGCAGAAAACTATTATGGTGACAGAGATTGTGATTTATCATGTATAACACATAGAAAGAAGCCCAGTGAAGAGCATGGCACTAAGAATGACCAAAGCGTCCTGAAGTGAATCTGGGTGAAGAGTATTGAGATGGAAGAACCTCCTGGGAATGATCTCCCACACTCCCTGAACTTATCCCTTTCACTCAGACTGACAATATTCTCCCATCTCAAATTGTGGCCACCCTATTGGCTTACACTCAGGATGTCCTATCAGCTCGTACTGGCAGAATCCCATTGGCTCACACTCATGATGTACCCTTGGCTCATAATCAAGACTTTCTATTGGCTCACACTAAGGATTTCATCCTGGTTCACACTGAGGATTTTTTCCTGGCTTACATGGAGGACGTCTTCCTGGCTTGTATTGATTGTGTCTTTCTGGATCCTATTGTTAAGGATGCTCCCTTTTGATTGGGGCAGCAGTTAAAAGTGTGGAGGAACAAGTTTAGTATCTAAGATATCATTTGAGAAACATCTCAAATCTATTCTCAGTATAAAAAATTCAAAGAAGAAAATAATAGTGGCCACAATAACCTACCTTGTCACTTAGCAGTATTTTGACATGTCATATGTTGTGATAATCTTTGAAAAGAGAAAAGAGGGCACTTTGGAGTGATAACTATGCAGTAAAAATAATGAAAACCTACCTATTGAAAGTGTCCATGCAAACTAACTTGATATGAGATTTGTTCTGGTCCTGCAGGGTATATGGTTACTCACAGGAAGCTTAAAGACCTGAATTGCAGATTATGTGATCATTCTAGAAAGGGAAATTTCAGCAAGGTATCAAAGATGCCAACATCTACAAAATTAAAAGGCAGAGAAAGGAGAGTACATGTGTTTGTCAAGTATCATCTAGAGATAACTAGATTATTATGAAAGGTGACAATTTTCTGTGATAGACTTCCTGGGGAGATGACACACATAGGTCTATTCATCCAAGATAGAGATCTGATGACATGGCAAGGTATGGACACTAATAAAGTACAACTTTGTGAACCAGCGAAGTTTATTGGCATTACTTACAGGAATCTGAGTGGTGAGTTACTTGCAGGAGCAAAAATGATGTTAATACATCTATGTCCCCAAAGCTTACCCCAGTATGAGTGACAGCTCTTGAAAACTGGAAACCTGGAACACACTGTACAACCTGAAGGAAGATCAACATGTTGAAGAGAATTGTTTCTATATTGTTCAGCTATTTTAACCTCTTTTAGGCAGCTCTATTGCCCTCTGCATCTTTGTAGGAAGGTTTGCCAAAGAGTGATTTTCAGCAGCCTTTTTGATTACTCTTGGAAGGGAAGAGCCTAATGAATTTGGTCATGTTTCTGAACTTCCTGGGCTATTTTGATTTATTTACCCTTTGTCTTAAGAAGAGTCCATGGAAAATGGAATGTTTCCACCTTGGAGAAAATTGCTGTACAACATACAGGCAGAGACAAGTAATAAGGTCCAGAAGCAGCAAAGTGAACTCAAACCCAACTGTAATCCATACTTTGATCCTATATCCTTCATGTTGATTATAAAGGAAAAGCCCGTAGAGCTAATCATGCAAAACACATACTCTGAATGAATTAGAATGCCATTTGTCACACATACCCAACAACATTAGGAAATTAAAGAAATGATCAAATAAAATCCTACTCATAAAGATTGCATAAAATACAAGAAATTAAAATACAGAATTTGAAACTGGAATGACTGAAAAGTGAATCCAAACCATAGCAAAAAATCCAAGCTCTAGTTAACACAGTGCTCAGGGGGAAATATATACATATTAAATTAATAATCAATACAGACTTCTTAACAAATCTAAGGATTAAACTGTACTGAACCCAACAACAAGGAGTAAATGCTGAGTACCAGAGTGAACACTAAATCACTTTTATTGTACTAGAAGGACACTGTTTCTTTAAATTCTTACAACACCACCAATTCTTATAATTTTTTTTTGCCTCCTTATAGATCTCTGAGTCTTGAAGGGAAGGGTTTGAAGAAGTCACCTCTTTCCAGACTGTGTTCTCCAAAGTTTCTTCCTCTCTGCACATTGTCCAGATATGGGTCCCTAGCTTAACTAACATACGGTGCACAAAGAAGTTTCTCCAATACATGTTTAGTGAGACACTGCTCCTCTATTAAATGTCTAACTCTTAAAGATGGGTATATTTCTTAAAGGGTGTTCTGCTTACTTCCACTTTTAAGACAAGTAGGGTCATTCTTGGGTTTTCCCTTTGGAGAGTCTTGTAAGTTTCCCGTGATCAAGCTTATAAATGTGCAAAGGTTGCAGATCCCTTTAGCTCCTTGGGTACTTTCTCTAGCTCCACCAGTGGGTGGGTAGGGGAGTGGGGGGGGAGGGTATGGGAGACTTTTGGGATAGCATTGGAAATGTAAATGAGGAAAATACCTAATAAAAAATTTAAAAAAATGTGCAAGGATGCCCATGGAATACAAATATCTGTGAGAGATTTTACAGGGTCTGAGTGCAATCTCTAGTAATTTCTCAAAACTATACTTAAATTTTTGTTAGTCAAAAGCTTAGGGTAAATGGATTCAGTGGGATTTATATATGCAGGTACCTGACAGTTAACACATAAGAGTTCATTTATCATTCCACATCTTATACATAATGGAAGCTGGAAAGTTCACTTTGTAATTTGGCAGCCTAAGACCCAGGGTAATGATAAAGCAGATGAAAGTAATGATGTAAAGAGAATTCCTTCAGCCTCGGAATCTTTGCTTTGCTTTATTTAGTTTTTTTTTTAAAAACTTTTTCTTTCTTTCTTTTCTTTTTTTTTTGTTTCTATTTTTGTTTTTGTTTTGTTATTGTTTATTTTTTTACCTCCAAAAGATCAGGTGAGCCCCATTGACATAGTTATGGTTTATAAAAAGATAAGGAGACAGAAATACGATTGTTATGTGCAGTCAGGTATGGGGGAAGGGAGTGTTTCTGTGGACCCATGCTGAGGCATCTCTTCCCCCTGAAAGATCAGCCACAAGACAGTATAGTATATAACAGAGCCAATTCAGTGCATGTGGAGGGGAGTTTAGAGAGAAGCAGAGAGAGAGAGAGAGAGAGAGAGAGAGAGAGAGAGAGAGAGAGAGAGAGAGAGAGAGAGAGAGAGAGAGAGAGAGAGAGAGAGAGAAAGGAGAAGGAGAAGGAGAAGAGAAAAGAGAGCATAGAGGAATAGAAGAGGAGTAGAGAGGAGTCATGATCACATGGAGAGAAAGGGGAGGGGAATGGAGGGAGGGGTAAGGGAGCAAGAGAGCAAGAGAGAAAGGAGAGGTCAAGCAGCCCCTTTTACAGTGAATCAGGCACACCTGGCAGTTGCCAGATAACTGTGGGGTGGAGCCTAGACAAAATGCTATCAGTCCCCCATTTTGGTTTAATTAAAAAATGAAAAAATATTAGAAAATGGGTGATGGTGGAACAGGGAAATTATCAATGTGATCTTTTACTACTTCATGCTAATTTGGGGGCAATGGTCTCTTGGACCCAGGAAAGTGGGTATAAATATGGCATTCCAGTTTTATGAGAGTTGGGTGTTCCTTGCTGTTCAGGATAGAGTAGAAACATCTGTGTCTGTGAGAGAAAATTGGAACATCTGTGAGTTGTTTCTCTGAAGCTTTCCTGGATATCCTGAGCTGACAAGATGCTGAAACACACACACACACACACACACACACACACACACTCTCACACACACACACTCACACATATAATTTATATATTATAGATAGAGAATAAAGTTAAGTATGTGTTTGGGAGAAATTTTTTCTTAGATGTACATTTAAAACACTTAGGTCTTGGTGGTTGTATGATTGGACAAGTCCCAATCCTGGGCACATGAGAGGAATCCTACCCTCTGGAATATGCAATAAGTGGGAACTTTAGGGTATTGATTAGATAACATACTTATCTGGATGGGGTCTTTTTGGTTCATGAGAGCTTGTTCTGAGTGGGTTTACTGTAGCATATAAGTTTACAAAAATTATAAATTTGTTAACAACATGAACAGTCTTCAAGATGAGCTTAGGGAAGACAAAAACCTTTTGTGGAGCAGAAGGGAAAAAAAAGGCTTTTTCCTTCTGTCTAGGAGATTGAATACACATAACAAGAAATAATTTTAAGTTTATAATTGAGAGACAAAGGAAACACAAAACCTTGACTTTGTGAATACAATTGATCATATAGTTTGGCATGAGAAATACATTAAGACCATAGTTAAAAAACCACCAACAGAAACATATTTGAGCATGATAGCTTGTAGTGCAGATTTAGCATGAGAAACACTTTGAATTTTAATTAAAAGACTATCAAAGAAAATTTAAAGTTTGAATATGTGATTATGCAGTTTGATTATATAGTGAAATGTTTTATTAGGGTTAGGAAACTTTTGGGAACGAAATAAAAAGGGGGGCAGGGCCCTGGGACCCTGGGAAAGAAAGGAAGGAAAAAGATGTCCACGCCCCGCCAGAGTTTCCATGTTCTCAGGTCAGTCAGGCATGGGAAGGCTGCTATCCACCCTATCCACTCATCTCTGGGTGGGCATTCCTCTATCCCACTCTTCAGGGGGTGGTCAAGGGGCAGCCCTGCCTGGGGACACCCCCCCCCATAGCTAATTTGCTAAAGCTACCAGGGTTGTGGGAGAGAGCAAGGAGGGAAGAAGTTCCCAACACTGACCAGAGTGCACAGCTGAACTTGAAGGACTCTATGGTTTTAGAGCTTTATTATAGAAATGCAGGTGAAAGAGAGAAGGTAGAAAAGAGAAAGAGAGAGAGAGAGAGAGAGAGAGAGAGAGAGAGAGAGAGAGAGAGAGAGAGAGAGAGAGAGAGAGGAGAGAAGAAGAAGGAGGAGGAGGAGGAGGAGGAAAGAAGACAGAGAAAAGGAAGAGGAGAGAGAAGTGAGAGAAGAGAGAGGTATAAGAGAGTGAGGTGAGGAGTGAGCACCCCTTTTTATGGTCTTCACTGTTGCTAGGTAACTGGGGAGGAGTTTAGCCTGAAGGTCAGAAGCTTGGGCCATTGCTTATGTGACTACTGACCATGCTTCTCTTGTGGGGGCTGTGGGAGGTGGTACATTAGGCAGGGACTCGAGTTCTAGGAGCATGAGGGAACGCCTACTGTGTCATGTAGGTGATTTATAACCATCGGGGTTCAGACCTCAGCTCGACTGGAGACCAGCCTGCAATTCTCCACAGAAAATTTTATAAGAACTCAATTGAATAATATAAGGACTGTGGCACAGCAAGAAGATGAAATATGAAGCATTTAGTCACTGGAAACTGAGTTTAGGTAAGGAAGTAGCAGGTTACATCTGTGAAAGCTTACATCTGAACTTGTTTATCATTTACCTTGACATCTGTAAGTAATCTGGCAGTCTTAGCTTATTAATGAATTTATTAATGAGTAAATATAGTGGAGGATTACCTTAGGGTAAGAAGTTACGTCTGTTTTCTAGCTCTCAAGCTACAGTTACTTTAGCTGTCAATGTTGTCAGAAGTCTGGGGAAAAATAAATTATAATCTAAGAGTCATGTATTAATTAAAATGACAGACTTTTATCTATGGTCCATTACCTAAACAGTTCCCAGGTCCCTGTGGTAACCATGGCAACTTGGGCAGGGTCAATCTGGTTGTGCCCATTATCTTCTCAGAGATCTTGGAGGGTAACTGTTAGGCTTTAGGAGTCTCTGTCTGCATAAGCTTAAACATTTAATGTTACATTTAGCAGACTTCTGACAATATTGAGAGCAATATCTATTAAGTATCTAATTCTGAGTTAGAAAATTGAGTACACTATAACTTAATGGGTGTAAAAAACAACAAGAACAACAACAACAAAAAAACAAGGCTAACACACACACACACACACAATCAGTGATCTTTAACTTTTATATTGTTTAAAATTCATTTTTAACCAAGGAAAAATAGAACAAAAACCTTATCTTAATTGTTAAGTGACTTTGCCAGGTTGTATGAGCAGAGAAAAACACATGAAGTGACATACATAGAAAGAGACAAATTTCCTAGTGTACACTTGGCTTAGAGTTGATGTGGACAAGAAGGGAAAGAAATCAGAAAGCTGGCAGCATTGACCCAGGGACAGAAAGCAAATGTGTCTGGGTGGGTTCAGGCCCATTCCACAGACTGAGAAGGCTCATACCTCAGGAAAGAACTGAGAATGTAATGTAGAGTATCAGACAGAAGAGCTGGGAGACACTGGCCAGGGCCAAGGCTCTGTTGACTCACATTGCTGGAAATAATGTAAAGAGAGCAGATGGC
The DNA here is from genome assembly GCF_978045245.1 of Mus caroli. Taxonomy (NCBI): domain Eukaryota; kingdom Metazoa; phylum Chordata; class Mammalia; order Rodentia; family Muridae; genus Mus; species Mus caroli. Next base: position 4,817,637 of record NW_028227256.1, read on the forward strand.
TATTCATAGGCACAATCCAGCAGCAGGGGAATTTTGACCTGCTCTGTTTCCAAACTGGACTGGTTCACCCATCCTTAGGCAACCTGGTGGTCCCCTGCTTGCAGGAGGGAGAGCAGGAGGGAATGGGAGACAGGCAAATGAGTGTGCTCAGCTGAGGCACCAGGCATGCAATAGGGACTGGCTGGTGCAAGGTATGGATGGATGCAAGCATGTGGGGTAGGGTGATAGCTCCCAAGCTACTAAATACTGGACAGCCTGGCAGGTGTGGTGGCAACTGTGGCTGCTGGCAGTAGGGTGGAGCCCCTGACAGAGAGAGAGAGAGAGAGAGAGAGAGAGAGAGAGAGAGAGAGAGAGAGCAGGAGCAGGGGCAGGGGCAGGGGCGGAAGGCCATTGGAAAGCAGTAGCAGTGTCTGTTTCAGGGATGGCTCAGAAGTGCAAGGGGGATGGGTGAGACCTGCTTTTCTCATGGAGAGTGGAGAGCAAAGCAAATGACTATAAGCATCAGGGCAAGAAAATGAAGGGGGAGGGGAAAGCCTACTAGTGAAAGAGTTGTTTTAAAAATGCCAGTTAAGTGGCCACATAGAGATATTCCTTTCTGGGTACTGGGAATTAGATGTAGAAATGCCTGGTAAGTAGGGACAACGCAGTAAAGACTATTAATAATGTTCATACCAGCATCCTGAGAACAAGATTCAGTAACTAATAAACAAAAACAGACACACCAGCCAGGTCTAGATGCACTGGATCATCACACGGATGCTAATGGATGAGTGTGAGTCCCTGACTCATGTGAGAAAGCAGTCTGCCTAAGCTTAGGTATTCTCTATGGAAGCAAGAGAAAAATCACTTGGTGGGGGGGAGAGAGGCTGAGGGTTGGGGTAGGGTTATGGTGGTCATGGTGGTCATGGTATCACTCAAGTGTTAGAGGTCCTAGAACAAGGGTTAATGAAAAAAACAGTCATAAAGACTCAAGGGCAGCACAGGAGTGGCTCCAAGCTCAAGAATGCTCCTCTGGAACCAGGGAGATGTTTATGCTGATCAGTGTTGGGAGGGAGCTTACCAGTTCTCTGAAGTTTGGGTTATGAAGGTATGTAACTCTCCATGTGGCAGCAGGGGAGATGAACTTCAAGTTTCTAACAGGCAGAGCCTGGACAAAATGTCAACAGATATTACCTATATTTTTCTGTTGTATGCAGTCTAAGTGGATAAATCTTAAAAGTTGACACAAAATTAACCAAGACAGTGCTTTCACCTGAGTTTGTTCTCAAGAACTATGCTCAAATTTTAATTGCTGTGGCTTTTTAAACACAGCTGTCTTCTCAGATTTTAGCAATGTGTTTAGTCCTATGGCCCTGTTTTTCCCAGAAAAACCATTGATTTTCAGTTTGTGGAGGTTTCCTAGCTGTAAGGAGGATGAGTGACAAGTTTGTTAAAATTAGAGTGAAAACTGGTGTCGCCAGTTTATTTTTGACTTACCATTTTCTGAATGGAGAACTGTTTTCAGTGTTCTGACACACAGGAAGGTCAGCTTGTGTCCTGCAGAAGCATTGACATTTTGTAGCTATATCCTTCTAGATGAACAGAATCTCACAAGGGTTTTCAGACACATTATTAGCACTGTGAACAAGCCTGCCTAGCTTTCCACATTACAGTTAACCATTTTGGGTTAAACAATTTAAGTTTCGACACAATGCTGCCTTCTTTCCTAGTTTCTCCCCTGAATTTAGCATATACAAGAATTTTGGCACTATGAATGGACTAATACAAACTTCTTTTAGTTTCCTCATAACCATTTTTATGGCGCTACAGACACAAGTATTACCAAAATCATCAGTGAAAAATTAACTCTGTAATTCTTGTATTATGTATAAAAGCACTTACCTAGAATAAACCATGACTTAGATCAGTTTCATCAGTCTGTGCTGCAGTAAGTAGCTCACATCCTCGTGTTGGACGCTGTGTTGGACTGGCTTATTTCCCACCCTGTTTCATGCCCTTTGTACTCAGCTGCTCATTTCTTAGAAAGTTTGTCCAAGGACCATCCTTATGAGGAATATAATTTTTGTGGCAGAAGGAATTTAGAGCTTCTTTAGTTATGACCTATTTTAATTCTACTCACCTTCCAGTGGTGAGGACAAGTTACAAAAACACCAGGGCACCATGAATAGAGATTTACATTACTTGTGGATAACCACCATGCAGGACTCAGAGCATGGCTTAATTCAGAGAGCTATTGAGCATTGTAAACAAAGCAATATAAGAAAATAAGCACATGAAATATAGAAAGCCTTAGTGACAAAACTGAGTGAGTCTCAGAAGAACAAAACAAAACAAAACAACAACAAAAAACCAAAGCCGATCATTTATTAAAACTAATCATGATTCTGTAAAATGTTCCATAAAATATTTAATACATTCAGACATACTATTTTTTGTAAATTGTGATGTTATACTTAATTGGATCTAAAATAGTTAATGATTTTACTTTTTAAACAAGAAAAGATATATATCATTGAACCTCTAAAATTAACTGTTATTTTAAAATAACAAACTTACCTTGGACTTTTTGTATCACAGTGTAGATAAACTTAAGAGAATAGTCATGGCCAAACACTACAGAAAAACGTGTATCCCACCCTTAACAACTGAGCAAGTGCTGAATGAGAAGTCTGCTTCTATCTCCTGCAGTACACTGAAGCATCCTAGCCTCACACCCAGTGCTGCTATATCTGAGAAACTGGGATGTTGTTTTCTACCAGAAAAAAAATGAGTGGGTGACTTGGAAAGTCTGGATAGCTACTTTTTAAATTTTTATTTATTCACTATCTTAAATCTTTATTTTACAGTCTATTTGCTATTCACCTTCCGGTCTGCCCTCCAACTTTTCCTCATCCCATTCCTCCTTTTCCTTCTCCAAGAGGATGTTCCCATACCCCACACCCACCACTCTCACCCTATCAGGCTTCCTCACTCCTTGTTGTCTCAAATCTCTTCATGGTTAGGTGTGTCTTCTCTCACTGAGGCCACAACAGGCAGCCTTCTGCTGTTTATATGTCAGAGGCCTCAGACCAGCTAGTCTATGCGACCTGGTTTGTGGCTCAATGTCTGGGAAACATGGGGTTTCAGGTTACTAGAGACTCCTGGTCTTTCTATGGGGTTGCTCTTTTCCTTGACTTAAACCAACCTTTCCCAGATTCAACCACAGGGGTCCATGACTTCAGTCCGATGTTTCAGTATAAATATCTACATTGGTCTCATCTAGCTGCTCGTTGGGCCTCTCAGACGATAGCCTGTCATGCTCCTGTCTGTAAGCACACCATAGCATCAGTATTAGTGTCAGGCCTTGGAGCCTACCCTTGAGATAGATCACAAATTGGGACTGTCACTGGACCTCCTTTCCCTCAGTCTCATTTCCATTTTTGTCCCTGCTGTTCTTTTTGACAGGAACAATTCTGGGTCAGAGGTTTTGACTGTGGGATGACAACCCCATCCCTCCACCTGATACCCTGTCTTTCTACTGGTGGTGGACTCTACAAGTTCCCTCTCCCCACAGTTGGGAATTTCATCTAAGGTCCTTCCCTTTGAGCCCTGAGAGTCTCTCACCTCCCGGATCTCTTGTATATTCTAGAGGGTACACCATCTCCCACCTCCCAAGGTTGCCTATTTCCATTCATTTTTCTGGCCCTCAGGGCTTTACATATGTTCCTCCCACAGCACCTGATCATGTTCCACTTTTCCTCTCCCCCTCCCTTCTACCAAGTAGATCCTTTATCACTTTGCCTCCTGTGATTAATTTCTTCTCTCTCCCAAGTGGGATTGAAGCATATTCACTTGGGCCTGTTGGTTTGTTAATCTTCCTGAGTTCTGTGAATTGTATCCTGGGTATATTTTTGGCTAATATCTACTTATTAGTAAGTACCCTCCTTTTGGGTCTGCATTATCTCACTCAGGATGATATTTTCTAGTTCTGTCCTTTTGCCTGCAAAACTCATGATGTCTTGCTTCTTGTTAGCTGAATAGTATTCCATTGTATAAATAAACCACATTCTCTGTATCCATTCTTCAGTGGGACATCTGGGTTGTTTCCAGCTTCCGGCAATTACAAATAAGGCTGTTATGTACATAGTGGAGCATGTGTTCCTGTAGCATGGAGGGACATCTGCTGGGTATATGCTAGATCTTCGGGTAGATTTATTTCAAATTTTCTGAGAAATCTCCAGAATGATTTCCAGATTAATTTGTACCAGTTTACTATCCCACCCACAATGGAGGACTGTTTCTCTTTCTCCACAGCCTTACCAACATGTGTTGTTACATGAGTTTTTGATCTTAGACATTCTGATTTGTGTAAGGTGGAATCTCAGGGGGTTTTGTTGTTGTTGTTTTTGTTTTGTTTTGTTTCATTTTTTTGTTTTTTGTTTTTGTTTGTTTGTTTGTTTGTTTGCTTCCCTGATGAATAGGGACTTTGGACATTTCTTTAAGTGCTTCTGAGCCATTTGAGGTTCTCTCTGTTGATAATTCTCTGTTTACTTTAATACTTCATTTTTTTTGATTGGGTTGTTTATTTTTTTGGTGGTTAATTTCTTGAGTTCTTTATATATTTTGGCTATTAACTCTCTATTGGATGTGGGGTTAGTGAAGATTTTTCCCAATCTGTAGGTTGCTGATTTGTCCCATTGACTATGTCCTTTGCGTTACAGAAGCTTTCCAGTTTCATGAGGTCCCATTTATCAATTCTTGTTCTTAATGCCTGAACCGTTGGAGTTCTGTTTAGGAAACTTCCCCCTATGCCAATGAATTCAATGCTCTTTCCCACTTTCTCTTCTATTAGAATCAGTGTATCTGGTTTTATGTTGAGGTCCTCTATCCACTTGGACTTGAGCTTTGTACAAGATAATAAATATGCATCTATTTTCATTTTTCTACATATAGACTGCCAGTTAGACCAGCACCATTTATTGAAGATGCTTTCTTTTTTTCCATTGTATATTTTTGGCTTTGTTGTCAAAGATCAAGTGTCCATAAGTGTGTGGTTTTATTTCTGGGTCTTAAGTTCTATTCCACTGATCAACCTGTCTGTCTCTGAACCAATAATATGTAGTTTTTATCACTATTGCTCTGCAGTACAGCTTGAAGTCAGCGATGGTGATTCACTCAGAAGTTCTTTTATTGTTAAGAACCATATCCTGGACTTTTGACTGGCTACTTCAAACTAGCACTTTAGAGTCCTGCTGAGATTTTTTAGCGAAGACCTTGTAGATGTGCAGGACATTCTTCACTGCCTAGTAATAATTGGAGTAGCTTTCTCCCAGTCCCAAATTTTATGGAAGGGTATGTGGAGGGTAATAACAAGAACTTCTTTGGCTCTATACTCAGTTACTTATATGGAGCCATAACAAGGAGCAAAGTATACTAAGTTCATCAGTAGTAGTAATGAGAACCTACTTGCATTCTAACAGAACCTAAGAAAGGGGTCTGGACTTCTGCTCCCTCATGGAAGTGATATAATTATTCTCTTCTTTTCATCCATGAACATTTACTAAGGGAAATTCTTAACAGAGAAGTTTAATAAGGTATGTCTTATGTAACAGTTCAATGGATGGGCTCAAGAATAAAATGAAGAATTCAGAAAGAAAAAGAAAAGTTTTAAAGAATAATTGGGACCATACGGCTAATGAATAGCAATGCCAGATTGACCATTACTAACCTTCAAGGTGTGTCTCTGCTTCACCCCAATGTTCCAGTCCCTGCAGAACTGTCTTTTTTTATTTGTCAGAATCCCATCTTAAAGATCAACTCAAATTCTAATTCCTTCAAGATACTTTGCTCTCTAAAATCAGTGACCACCATGCTCTTGCCCTTCTGTATGACAATGACAGTGGAATTTGAACTGGCACTGTGGTGTAAACTCAGGAGCTAATGGTGTTGAATATGTTACTGATGAATTCATAGAAAACTTGCATACATTTTGGTGTTGTTTTGCTCTCTTGTATAAGGTTATTTGTTCTTGAATCACCAAAATAAAATAATCAATTATACATATATAATTAAGCACTACTATATCAATAAATTGTTTTACTTTCAAAAAAAAAAAAGAAGAAGAAGAAGTACAATGATCTTTTGAACTCTGAAAAGTACTAAGTCTCACAGTCTCAGACAGAGAAAATGGCAGAAATTGATGAATAGTTCTTTGGAACCCTCTAGGAAAACTTCAATAGTAACAAATAACACTTGTGCTGTTAGTGTTGGAAGGCATATACAGACAGGAACAATCCTCACCTTGCTGCTAAGACACACAGTCCAATCTGTGAAAACAGAATATAATAAAAAGAGCATCCTAAAAGCCACAGGCAAGACATAAGACCTGACCAATCACAGGCAGATAGTTAACTATTCTAGGCTGCTTTATTCAACTCATTATTGGAAGTGAGATAAGGCAAAAAAAATGAAAGGGCATAAGGATTGGGAATGAAAATATAACACCATTTTTAGATAATCTAGTTATCCATGTAGAAAATGTTGAGGAGCTGTCAAGAGAAGAAAACAAAGAAGAAAAAAGTCTCAGAAATCCTAAAATAAAAATGCAAGTTGAGCAAAGTTACAGGATAAAGAACCAACCCGGGATAAGCCTATGAAAGGTAAATGTGTTTCTGTGCAATACCAGTGAGCAAATAGCAGGATAGAGAACTAATGTTTCGCTTCTTGTTTTTCTTGTTGTGTTGTTCTTGTTTTTGGTAATGGTGGTGGTGGTGGTGGTGGTGGTGGTGGTGGTGGTGGTTTTTTGTTTGGTTTTTGTTTTTGTATTGTTTTATTTTCCTTATTTAATGTGTTTTCAGACATTAAACATTTGGTTTTTTTCCTATACTTTTAACCTTTACAGTGGACATAATACCTTTACTAATTTTTATATATTTGGAATCATATTTTCCTTTAGGCTTTTTAACACTTATTCATGTTGTGTTTTGAATAGAAAGAATTGTAACAGGCTCATTAATTTGAACACTTACCATTTGTTAGCAGTGCCATTTGGGAAGTTTGTGGAACCTTTAAAGGTTTAAGACTCAGCCATAAATGGGATATTTATATGATACCATCTAACATTAAGGCTCAGGGAACATCACAGAAGAAGGAATAGAAAGACAGTAGAAAGATGGAAAGAGCCAGAGATTGAGAGGGACTGTGATAAAATTGCATCTTCTGGACATTACTTGTTCTCTGCACTCAGAACTCATAGTACCTGTGGTTGTCTGAAAAAGACCTGAACAAAAATCATGCCAGTCGAAGTTTCCAGACTCCACTGAGCTGATGACAGTTGACTGATTCTGGGAAAGTATAGTCAGCAAAATTAATAATACAAAATTTGTGTAGCCTTATTGGAATGAGTGGGCTTCACTTAAGTCTGAAAGTTCTGTCTGCTTTCTGAGTACAAATACAATATGTGCTCACAGGTTGCTGCTCCAGCCAGCCATATGTCTTTCCCTCAATAATGGATTGTGTCACTTTGAAACTCTCAGCAAAAGTAATCTCGTTCCCTCCTAAATCGCATTTGTCAAGATATTTTTATCATAGAACGAGCATGTAATTGAGACAATTTATTACTAATATTTCCATGTTTTATTTGTAGTTATATAAGGAATAATGACTATAATCTTCTTAGATATAACAAGCAAAATCTCCGAAAAGCCTTGTCATTTATACCCCTTATCACAATTCAACTTAAGTAATGGATTGGTTAGTTCACATCGAGTTTTGATAGAATGCTATCTGTCCTGCTTCCAAGCTGAGTTTTGCTATATCATCTTCAAGTTCACTACTTTTGTAACCCAAATATTAAGCCTCTTCACATTGGTAATATGCTACAGATATTACAAAATATATATGTTTGGAAATGTTAAATTATCAAGATCAGAATTGTCACTTTTACTTAACTAAGGGAAAAAATAAAAAAAATTCCAATGGGATCATACATCAGTGCCTAATGATAACTCATGAAAAACTGCCAAACTCAGTCTACACAACTTTATTAAAAAACACTCAGACATATATCATTCCTATTAATCATTATTGCACCAATGAGTTCTGTTTAAAGTGTATGATGTAATTTATCTTACTTCTTTCAATCTCTACATTTCCTCAATTTCTGTCATATGCCTACAGTTTTCCTGCCACATATAATCCAACATCAACGATGCACTATTTCCATTTCAATACTATTCTCTCATAAAACTTCACTTTGCTTCAATCTCATCACCTCTGAGTTTCCTTTAGTTCTCAGATTGGACTCACTAATGAGTGAATGAATAATACAGTCTAAGTATAGATATTATAATGATAAGAGTTACATCTTTCCAACCTATTTAAACAGAAATTTGTTAAAATACAGACTAATCCTGTTTATTTTCAAGTGTTTTCCTTACTTAGTGAAGTTAGAATTTATGTTTGCTTTTTACAGTGTATCTATCACTCTACTTCTTGTTTAATTTCTAATCTCTTTTACATGATTTGTGTATTGTCCATACTGAAATTATTATGGTATTCCCTTTTCCTAAATTCATTCTTGTTTTTTAATTCTCAAATGCCCTTTATTAGCATCTCCTGTCCCAGACTTCAATGTTCCTAAACATATACATATCTGAATGAACTATTTATTAAAAAACAATACAGTTTGTTACTGTCTTTGTCATTATGCCCAACATTTCTGACAAAAACACTTAAAGAAAAATGTCCTTCAGAGTTATTAGTCAACCAGGACTTTCGAGTAGGATAGGGTTGTTAACTAAAGCATGCCACATCATGATAGCTCAGTTACATAGAGCAAGAGAAGTCAGGGCAGTGATCAATATACCCCAAAACCCTGTCTCCATGATATACATTCTCTAGCTAACTTCTGTCTCATAAAATTTCTAACATGTTCCCTGAAATGCTGCTAAAATTAAGCCTTCAGCTTGGGAACCTGATGAGGGAGGGCATTTATTCAAACTGCACTCATGTACTATTTAAGTGGCATGTTCTCTAGAGATATGTCCACTTTTCTGTAATTTCCTTGAACTCAAATCATTATGTATGTGCTCTTTATGACACACAAACTAAACTTATATAACAATCTTTCAAAATAGAAATTCTGGATTATTAACCCTCTTTGCTACCTTCCATCTTACTTGACAATCTCTGAAGTAACAAAACTTTAATAACCATTTTATATAGGTAATCAATTTTATGGTCCTCAAGGTACACTTTTTGTTCAATAGTTTCTCACAAAAAGTTTTTAGACATGAGGATATTTGCTACTACTTGCCAGTGTTTGAAATTATGATATGGTATTTAACAAAATGATAAGCTCAGAATCATTTGGAGGAACATTCTCTAAGGAGAGATAATGATCCATAGGTAAAATACAAAGAACAGGAAAGTCATTGAAAAGGATAAGTTTCATACTGATGATGCTTTGATTAAATTGCTAAAGTTGATATGACACAGGTAAAAGCATGGCAAAAATGTCATCTCACACTACTCTTTAACTGTGAATCTGAGACCCCAGAGCTGGTCCTGTGGGATGTGGCTTGCCCATTTCTATGTCTATACATAGTCTTCCCTCCATGTGTGTCACTATCAGATCGCTTTTTATAAGGGCACCAATCGACTTAGATAAGAGGCTACCCTTACCTTAATTCCATTTGTGGGTCTGTATTTTTAAATACAGTCTAGGATAGTTGAGGGGATGTATTATTACTTACAATTTTGATACAATAAATCCCAACCACAGTAAGCAATTAAAATGTCACACACTATTGTTTAACTAAGATTATTTCATTGTATATTCTTCTACATGATAACCACCAGTTGGACCAGCACTATTTGTTGAAACTACTGTCTTTTTTCTACTGAATAGTTTTAGCTACTTTGTCAAAGATCAAGTGATTATAGGTGTATGGGTTCATTTTCTGGGTCTTCAATTCTATTCCATTGATCTACTTGCCTGTTACTGTACCGTACCATGCAGTTTTTATCACTATTGCTCTGTAGTACAGCTTGAGGTCAGGAATGGTGATTTCTCCAGAAGTTCTTTTATTGTTGATAATAGTTTTTGCTATTCTAGATTTTTTTGTAATTCCAGATAATTTGCAAAATGCTCTTTCTAACTCTGTGAAGAATTGGGTTGGAATTTTTATGGAGGATTGCACTGAATCTGTAGATTGCTTTTGGCAAGATGGCCACTTTTACTATATTAATCCTGTCAGTTCATGAGCATAGGAAATCTTTCCAGCTTCCGAGATCTTCTTAGATTCCTTTCTTCAGAGATTTGAAGTTCTTGTCACTGTGTCATGTGTTAGAGCCACAACAAGGTATTTTTATACTATTTGTGAATATTGTGAAGGGTGTTGTTTCCCTAATTTCTCTCTCAGCCTGTTTATCCTTTGAGTAGAGGAAGTCCCCTGATTTTGTAGACTTAATTTTATATCCAGATACTTTGGTGAAGTTGTTTATCAGGTCTACAAGTTCTCTGATGGAATTTTTGGGATCACTTAAATATATTATCATGTCATCTGCAAATAGTGACATTTTGACTTATTCCTTTCTAACTAGTTTTCCTTTGACCTCCTTTTGTTGTCTAATTGCTCTTGCCAGGACTTCAAGGACTATATTGAAATGGTAGGGAGAGAGTGGGTAGCCATGCCTAGTCCCTGATTTTAGTGGGATTGCTTCAAGTTTCTCTCCATTTAGTTTGATGTTGGCTTTTGGTTTGCTGTATATTGCTTTTACTCTGTTTAGGTATGGGCCTTGAATTCCTGATCTTTCCAAGACTTTTATCATGAATGGGTGTTGGGTTTTGTAAAATGCATTCTCAGCATCTAATGGAATGTTCTTATGGTTGTTTTCTTTGAGTTTTTTATGTAGCGGATTACATTGATGAATTTCCATATATTGAACCACCTCTGCATCCTTGGGATGAAGTGTACTTGATTATGATGGATGATTTTAATGTGTTCTTGGATTTGGTTTGCAAGAATTTTATTGAGTTGTTTTGCATCAATATTCATGAGGGAAATTGATCTGAAGTTCTCTTTCTTTGTTGGGTCTTTGTGTGGTTTAGATGTCAGAGTAATTGTGGATTCATAGAACAAATTGAGTAGTGTTCCTTCTGTTTCTATTCTGTGGAATAGTTTGAGGAGTATTGGTATTAGGTCTTCTTTGAAGGTCTGATAGAACTCTGCACTAAAGCCATCTGGTTCAGGGCTGGTTGGGAGACTTTTAATGAATGATTCTATTCCTTTCGGGGATCTAGGACTGTTTAGATCATTTATCTGATCCTGATTTAACTTTGGTACTTGATATCTATCTAGAAAATTGTCCATTTCATCCAGATTTTCCAGTTTGTTCAGTATATGCTTTTGTAGTAAGATCTGATAATTTTTTTTGTTTTCCTCTGTTTCTGTTGTAATGTCTCCCTTTTCATTCCTTTTTGTTCTCCTTTATTTTATTTGATACAGGATTTCTCTGTGTAGACCTGGCTGTCCTGGAACTCAACCTGTAGACCAGGTTGGCCTCCATATCAGAAATCTGCTTGCCTCTGCCTCCCAAGTGCTGGGATTAAAGTCATGCACCACCACTGCCCACTCCTCCCTTTTCATTTCTCACTTTGTTAAATCGGATACTGTCTCTATGCTCTCTGCTTAATTTCGCTAAGGGTTTATCTATCCTGTTCATTTTCTAAAATAAACAGCTCTTAGTTTGCTTGATTCTTTGTATAGTTCTTTTTGTTTGTATTTGTTAGATTTCAGCCATGAGTTTGATTATTTCCTGCCATCTACTACTCTCTTGGTTACATTTGCTTCTTTTTGTTCTAGAACTTTCAGATATGCTGCCAACCTCCTAATGTATGCTCTCTCCAGTCTCTTTTTGGAGGCAATCAGAGCTACGAGTTTTCCTCTTAGCACTACTTACTTTGTTTCCCATAAGTTTGGGTATATTGTACATACATTTTCATTGAACTCTTAAAAATTCTGTAATTTCTTTCTTTATGTATTCATTGACTAAGCTTTCACTGAGTAGAGTATTGATCCATTCTTATCTCCTTGTACAAAGCTCAAGTCCAAGTGGATCAAGGATGTCCACATAAATCCAGATACTCTGAAACCAAAAGAAAAGAAAGTGGAGAGAACCCCTTCCAGTCAGCACCAGCTCCTGGCCACTTTGGGCATGAAATCAGCAGATGGTCCCATCATTTCCAGAAGACTCTCCATGCCACAGGTGCCCTAGCATGCCCAGGATCTTAGGATCCTGAGTGAGTGGAACACAACATTTGTTCCAAAACAATGGTGACGAACCTGTACAACCAGGAGAAGGAATACAGGAAACCTACCTAATCAGGAGCTTGGGTTCCTTCTTGTCGGTGCTGGTCTACCTTGGTTTCTAACATAGCAGACAGCCCCATGGTTCCCAGAGGAGATACCACTTCCAAGCACTGTAACACTCCTAGGATCTTAGGATTCCAGGATCCTAGGATCCCAGGAGCTTGGTCACACCAGGACCTCAGGGGCTCAGAAGAAGCTTGACTGCCAAGAACTCTGACACACCCAGAATCTCAGATTCACAGGATCCTGGAATAACAGGATCACAGAGAAAGATGGACTCTGAGGAGTTCTGAATCACAAGGATCACAGGAAAGACAGGCTCCAATCAGATATATTGAGGACAGCAAGCACTAGAGATAATCAGATGGCAGGAGGCAAGTGTAAGAACAGAAGCAACAGAAACCAAAGTTACTTGGCATCATCAGAACCAAACTCTCCCACCATAGCAAGTACTGGATAAACTATTGCACCAGAAAATCAAGATATGGATCTAAAGTCACTTCTCATGATGATGATGGAGTACTATAAGAAGGAAATAACTCCCTTAAAGAAATGCATAAGAACACATCCAATCAGGTGAAAGAATTGAACAAAATCATCCAAGATCTAAAAATGGAAGTAGAACCAATAAAGAAATCACAAAGGCAGAACATTCTGAAAATAGAAAGTCTAGGAAAGAAGTCAGGAGCCATTGATGCATGTATACAAGAGCAGAATACAAGAGATAGAAGAGAGAATCTCAGGTGCAGAAGATACCATAGAAAACATTGACACAATAACCAAAGAAAATGCAAAATGCAAAAAGATACTAACCCAAAACATCCAGGAAATCCAGGAAACAATGAGAAGACCAAACCTAAGGATAATAGCTATACACAAAAAGGAAGATTTCCAACTTAAAGGGGCAGTAAATATCTTCAAAATATTATAGAAGAAAACTTCCACTTAAAGAAAAAGATGCCTGTGAACATACAAAAAGCCTACAGAACTCCAAATAGACTGGACCAGAAAAGAATTTCCTTCTGTCACATAATAATTAAAACACCAAATGCACAAAACAAAGAAGAATATTAAAAGCAGTAAGGGATAAAAGTCAAGTAACATATAAAGGCAGACCTATTAGAATTACAGCTGACTTCTTCCCAGAGAATATGGAAGCCAGAAGATCCTGAGCATATGTCATACAGACCCTAAGAGAACACAAATGTCATCCCAGGCTACTATACCCAGCAAAAGTCTCAATTACCATAGATGGAGAAACTAAGATATTCCAAGATAAAACAAATTTACACAATATCTTTCCACAAATTCAGCCCTTCAAAGGGTAATAAGGAGAAACTTCAACACAATGAGGGAAACTAAGCTCGAGAAAAAGCAAGAAAGTAATCCTTCAGCAAACCTAAAGAAGATAGGCATATGAACAGAATTCCAACTCTAACAACAAAAAATAACAGGAAGCAACAATGACTTTTCCTTTATATCTCTTAATATCAATGGACTCAATTGCCCAGTGAAAGACATAGACTCGCAGACTATTTACATAAACAGGACCCAACATTTTGCTGCATACAGGAAACCCATCTCAGGGACAAATACAGACACTACCTTGGAGTAAAAGGCTGGAAAACAATTTTCCAAGCAAATTGTCCCAAGAAACAAGCTGGAGTAGTCATTCTAATATCAAATAAAATCGGCTTTCAACCTAAAGTTCTCAAAAAAGATAAGGAGGGTCACTTCATAACTCATCAAAGTTAAAATTTACCAAGATGATTTCTCAATTCTGAACATCTCTGCTCCAAATGCAAGTGCATCCACATTCATTAAAGAAGGTTTGCTAAAACTCAAAGCACACAGTAACTAGAAGATCAAAACAGCTTTCCATAAATTGATGGAAAAAAAACAACAAAATATGGTACAGGTGCAGAATGTGATTTTATTCATCTCTAAAGAAAGTTGCTCCAACATATACCAAGGACATTTGGTCCACTATGTTTATAGCAGTCTTATGTATAATAGCCAGAAACTGGAAACAACCCAGATGTCCCTCAACAGAGGAATGGATACAGAATATGTGGTACATTTAAACAATAGAGTACTATTAGGCTATTAAAAACAATGAATTCATGGAATTCTTAGGCAAATGGATGGAACTAGAAAATATAATCCTGAGTGAGGTAACACAATCACAAAAGAACACATATTGTATGTACTCACTGATAAGTGGAATTAGCCCAGAAGCTCAGAATACCCAAGATACAATTCACAGATGACATGATACTCAAGAAGAAGAAATACTAAAGTGTGGGTTCTTTGGTCCTTCTTAGAAGGGGTAATAAAATACTCACAGGAGCAAATATGGAGACAAAGTATGAGGCAGAGCCTGAAGGAAAGGCTATCCAGAGACTGCACCACCTGGGGATCCATCCCATATACTGTCACAAATCGCAGAAACTATTGTGGATGCCAAGAAATACGTGTTGACAGGAGCCTGATATAACTGTCTCCTGAGAGGCTCTGCCATAGCCTGACATATGTAGAGGTGAATACTCATAGCCAACCATTGACCTGATCACAGGGTCCTCAGTGGAGGAGTAAGAGAAAGGACTAAAGGAACTGAAGGGGTTTGCAACTCCATAGGAAGAACAATATCAAACAACCAGATCACCCAGGGTCTAAACCACCAACCAAAGTGCACACATGGAGGCAACCATGGCTTCTGCCATATATGTAGCAAAGGATGGCCTTGTCAGGCATCAATGGGAGAAGAAGCCCTTGGTCCTGTGAAATCGTGATACCCCACAGGCGAATGCATGGGTGGGGAAGCAGGAGTGGTTGGGTGGTAGGGTGGCACACCCTCATAGAAGAAGGAGGAGGTGGGGTGGGATAGGGGAGTTCTGGGAGCGGGGATAACGAAGGGGATAACATTTGAAATATAAATAAATAAAATATTCAATAAAACATGAATAAAAAAGAAAAAATTCTAGTAAAGGATAAAAATGAAAGAAATTTCAGAGTAAGGTGGCTCATAAAAATTGAATGTCACAGGTTCTTCTTCCTGTGTAAGTTGAAATTACAAACTCTAATTTTGTGTATTCAATTTGAAGTTTCTATAAAAAGCCAGAAACCCAGAAAGAGACCATTGAAAGAGTATTTCTTTTTTTTTTATTGGATATTTTCTACATTAACATTTCAAATGTTTTCCCCTTTCCAGGTCTCCCCTTCAGAAATCCCCTATCCCATCCCCCCTTACCCTGCCTCTATGAGGGTGCTTACTTACCAATGTAGCTATTCCTGTCTTCCTGCCCTGGTATTGCCCTACACTGGGACATCAGGCACCCTCAGGCCCACTGACATCCAACAAGGCCATCCTCTGCCACATATGAGCCAATGCCATTGGTCCCTCCATGTTTATTATTTGGTTGGTGTCCAGTCCCGTGGTGCTCCAGGGTGGGTCTTGCCTGTTGGCATTGTTGCTCCCTCCATAAATTTCATGAATTCATTGCTTTAAATAGCTGAGTAGTATTCCATTGTATAAATGTACCACATTTTATGTATCAATTTGAGGGATATTTGGGTTGTTTCCAGCTTCTGGCTATTATAAACATGGCTGCTATGAACATATTTGAGCATGTGTCTTAATTATATGTTGGAACATCTTCTGGGTTTATGCTCAGGAGTGGTATAGCTGGGTCCTCAGGTATTACTATGTTCAATTGTCTGAGCAGACACCAGGCTGATTTCCACAGGGCTTGTACCAGATTGCCATCCTACCAACAATGGGGTGTTCCACTTTCTCCATATCACACTGCCAGCATCTGCTAGTATCTGAGTTTTTTGATCTTAGTCATTCTGACTGGTCTGAGGAGGAATCTCAGGGTTGTTTGGATTTGTATTTCCCTGATGACTAAGGATGTTGAATTTTTTTTTTTTTTAGGTACTTCTCAACCATTTGTTATTACTCAGTTGAGAATTCCTTGTTTAGTTCTGCACCCCATTTTTAGTAAGGATATTTGGTTTTCTGGAGTGTAACTTCTTGAATCCTTTGTATATATTGGATATTAGCCCTCTATCAGATTTAGGGTTGGTAAAGATTCCTTCCCAATCTGTTGGTTGCCTTTTTGTTTTATTGACAGTTTCCTTTGCCTTACAGAAGATTTGCAGTTTTGTGAGGTCCCATTTGTCGATTCTTGATTTTACAGCACAAGCCATTGGTGTTCTGTTCAGGAATTTCTCCCCTGTGCTCATATGTTCGAGGTTCTTCCCCCACTTTTTCCTCTATTAGATTCAGTGTATTTGGTGTTCTGTGGCAGTCCTTGATGCACTTGGACTTGAGGTTTGTACAGGGAGAAAAGAATAGATCAATTTGCATTCTTCTACATATTAGCTGCCAGTTGAACCAGCACCATTTTTTGAAAATGCTGTTATTTATCTACTGAATGGTTTTAGCTCCTTCCTCAAAGATCAAGCAACCATAGCTGTGTGGGATCATTTCTGGGTCTTCAGTTCTATTCCATTGATCTACCTGTCTGTCACTGTACCAATACCATGCAGTTTTTATCACTATTGCTCTGTAGTACCACTTGAGGTCAGGAATGGTTATTCCCACAGAAGTTCTAATATTGTTGAGAATAGTTTTCACTAAGCTGGGTTTTTAGTAATTCAAAATGAATTTGAGAATTTCTTTTTCTAACTGTATGAAGAATTGAGTTGGAATTTTGATGAGGATTGCATTGAATCTGAAAATTACTTTTGGTAAGATGGCCATTTTTACTATATTATTCCTGAATATCCATGAGCATGGGAATTCTTTCTATCTTCTTAGGTCTTCTTCAATTTGTTTCTTCAGAGACTTGAAGTTCTTGTCATACAGATATTACACTTCCTTGGTTAGCATCACACCAAGATATTTCATATTATTTGTGACTATTGTAAATGATGTATTTCCCTAATTTCTTTCTTAGCCTGTTTATTCTTTGAGTTGAGGAAGGATACTGATTTGTTTGAGTTAATTTTGTATCCATCCACTTTGCTGAAGGAGTAATACTTTTCTAGTTGAGTTTTTGGTATCACTTATGTATACTATCATATCATCTGCAAATAGTGATGTTTTTGACTTCTTCTTTTTCAATTTGTATCCCTTTGACCTCCTGTTGCTGTCTAATTGCTCTAGCTAGAAATTCAACTACTATAGTGAATAGATAGGGAGAGAGTAGGCAGTCTTGTCTAGTCTGTGATTTTATTGGGCTTGCTTCAAGTTTCTCTTCACTTAGTTTGACGTTGGCTACTGATTTGCTCTATTTTGCTTTTACTATGTTTAGGTATGGGCCATTAATTCCTGGTCTATCTAAGACTTTTAACAGGAAGGGATGGAGAATTTTGTCAAATGCTTTTTCAGCATCTAAATAAGTGATTATGTTGTTATTTTTTTCTTTGAGTTTGTTTAGGTAGGGGATTACATTGATGGATTTCTGTATATTGAACCATCCTTGCATCCCTGGGATGAAGCACACTTGATCTTGAGGAATAATTGAATTGGCGTATTCTTTGTTTCAGTTTGTGAGTACGGTATTGAGTATTTTTGTATCAACATTCATTAGGGAATTTGGTCTGAAGCTCTCTGGCTTTTTTGATTCTTTTTGAGGATTTGATATCAGAGTAACTATGGCTTCATAGAACGAATTGTGTAGTGTTCCTTCTGTTTCTACTTTGTGGAATAGTTTGAAGAGTATTGGTATTAGGTCTTCGTTGAAGGTCTGAACAAATTCTGCATTAAACCCATCTGGTTCTGGGCTTTTTTTTTTTTTTTTTTTGGTTGGGAGACTTACTTTTAATGACTGTTTTTATTCCTTTAGTGCTTATAGGACTGTTTAGATGCTTTATATGATCGTGATTTAACTTTGGTTTATATGGTATTTATCTAGAAAATTGTGAATTTCACCCAAGTTTTCCAATTTTGTTGAGTATAGACTATTGTAGTAGGATCTCATGATTTTTAAAAATTTCATCATTTTCTGTAATCTCTCCCCTTTCATGATTTTGGTAATTTGGATAGTGTCTCTATGCCCTACTTTTAGTCTGGCTAAGGGCTTATCTATCTATCTTTTTTTATTTTCCTCAAAGAACCAGGTCCTTATTTTGTTAAGTCTTTATATAGTTCTTTCTGTTTCTACTTGGTTGATTTCAGCCTTGAGCTTGATTATTTTCTGCCATCTCTTTCTCTTGGGTGTATGTGCTCCTTTTTGTTGTAGAGATTTCAGTTGTGTGGTTAAGCTGCTAGTTTATGCTCTTTCCAGTTTCTTTTTGGATGTACTCACAGCTATGAGTTTTTCCTCTTAGCACTTCTTTTATTGTGTCCCATAAGGTATTTTGTACCTTCTTTTTAATTAAATTCCAAAAATTCTTTAATTTCTTTCTTGACAAAGTTATTGAACAGAGAATTGTTCAGCTTCCATTAGTATGTAGGCTTTCTGTTGTTTTTCTTTCTATTGAAGACCAGATTTAGCCTCTTTTGTTCTCATAGAAAGCAAGGGATTATATCATTCTTCTTTTATGTGTTGAGATCTGTTCTGTGACTGATTATATGGTCAGTTTTGGAGAGATACCATGGGTTGCTGAAAAGAATGTGTAGATTTTTTATTTGGAATGATTTAATAGATATCTGTTAAATCCATTTGGTCCATAACGTCTGTTTGTTTCACTCTGTCTCTGTTTAGTTTGTGAATCCATGATCTGTACATTAATGAGAGTCGGGTGTTGATGTCTTCCACTATTATTTTGTGAGGTATACTGTGTCCTTTGACCTTTAGTAAAGTTTCTTAATGAATATTGGGTGCCCTTACATTTGGAGCATTGATATTGAGAATTGAGAGTTCTTCTTGGTAGATTTTTTTTTAATTTTTAATATTTTTATTACATATTTTCCTCAATTACATTTCCAATGTTATCCCAAAAGTCCCCCATAGCGCCCCCCACTTCCCTACCCACCCATTCCCATTCTTTTGGCCCTGGCATTCCCCTATATTGGGGCATATAAAGTTTGCAAGTCCAATGGGCCTCTCTTTCCATTGATGGCCGACTAGACCATCTTTCGATACATATGCAGCTAGAGACAAGAGCTCCGGGGTTCTGGTTAGTACATCATGTTGTTCCAACAATAGGGTTGCAGATCCCTTTAGCTCCTTGGGTACTTTCTCTAGCTTCTCCATAGGGAGCCCTGTGATACATCCAATAGCTGACTGTGAACATCCACTCCTGTGTTTGCTAGGCCCCGGCATCGTCTCACAAGAGACAGCTATATTTGGGTCCTTTCAGCAAAATCTTGCTAGTGTATGCAATGGTGTCAGCGTTTAGAAGCTGCTTATGGGATGGATCCCTGGATACTGCAGTCTCTAAATGGTCCATCCTTTCATCACAGCTACGAACTTTGTCTCTGTAACTCCTTCCCTGGGTGTTTTGTTCCCAATTCTAAGAAGGGGCACAGTGTCCACACTTTGGTCTTCATTCTTCTTGAGTTTCATGCGTTTAGAAAATTGTATCTTATATCTTGGGTATCCTAAGTTTTGGGCTAATATCCACTTATCAGTGAATACATATTGTGTAAGTTCTTTTGTGATTGTGTTATTTCACTCAAGATGATGCCCTCCAGGTCCATCCATTTGGCTAGGAATTTCATAAATTCATTCTTTTTAATAGCTGAGTAGTACTCCATTGTGTAAATGTACCATAATTTCTGTATCCATTCCTCTGTTGAGGGACATCTGGGTTCTTTCCAGCTTCTGGCTATTATAAATAGGGCTGCTATGAAAATAGTGGAGCATGTGTCCTTTTTACCGGTTGGGACATCTTCTGGATATATGCCCAGGAGAGGTATTGCTGGATCCTCCGGTAGTACTATGTCCAATTTTCTGAGGAACCGCCAGACTGATTTCCAGAGTGGTTGTACAAGCTTGCAATCCCACCAACAATGGAGGAGTGTTCCTCTTTCTCCACATCCTCGCCAGCATCTGCTGTCACCTGAATTTTTGATCTTAGCCATTCTGACTGGTGTGAGGTGGAATCTCAGGGTTGTTTTGATTTGCATTTCCCTGATGATTAAGGATGTTGAACATTTTTTCAGGTGTCTCTCTGCCATTCGGTATTCCTCAGGTGAGAATTCTTTGTTCAGTTCTGAGCCCCATTTTTTAATGGGGTTATTTGACTTTCTGGAGTCCACCTTCTTGAGTTCTTTATATATATTGGATATTAGTCCCTTATCTGATTTAGGATAGGTGAAGATCCTTTCCCAATCTGTTGGTGGTTTTTTTGTCTTATTGATGGTGTCTTTAGCCTTGCAGAAGCTTTGCAGTTTCATGAGGTCCCATTTGTCAATTCTCGATCTTACAGCACAAGCCATTACTGTTCTATTCAGGAATTTTTCCCCTGTGCCCATGTCTTCAAGGCTTTTCCCCACTTTCTCCTCTATAAGTTTCAGTGTCTCTGGTTTTATGTGAAGTTCCTTGATCCACTTAGACTTGACCTTAGTACAAGGAGATAGGAATGGATCGATTCACATTCTTCTACATGTTAACAACCAGTTGTGCCAGCACCATTTGTTGAAAATGCTGTCTTTCTTCCACTGGATGTTTTTAGCTCCCTTGTCAAAGATCAAGTGACCGTAGGTGTGTGGGTTCATTTCTGGGTCTTCAATTCTATTCCATTGGTCTATTTGTCTGTCACTATACCAGTACCATGCAGTTTTTATCACAATTGCTCTGTAGTAAAGCTTTAGGTCCGGTATGGTGATTCCACCAGAGGTTCTTTAATCCTTGAGAAGAGTTTTTGCTATCCTAGGTTTTTTGTTATTCCAGATGAATTTGCAGATTGCACTTTCTAATTCGTTGAAGAATTGAGTTGGAATTTTGATGGGGATTGCATTGAATCTGTAGATTGCTTTTGGCAAGATAGCCATTTTTACAATGTTGATCCTGCCAATCCATGAGCATGGGAGATCTTTCCATCTTCTGAGATCTTCTATAATTTCTTTCTTCAGAGACTTGAAGTTTTTATTATACAGATCTTTCACTTCCTTAGTTAGAGTCACGCCAAGATATTTTATATTATTTGTGACTATTGAGAAGGGTGTTGTTTCCCTAATTTCTTTCTCAGCCTGTTTATTCTTTGTGTAGAGAAAGGCCATTGATTTGTTTGAGTTAATTTTATATCCAGCTACTTCACCGAAGCTGTTTATCAGGATTAGGAGTTCTCTGGTGGAATTTTTAGGGTCACTTATATATACTATCATATCATCTGCAAAAAGTGATATTTTGACTTCATCTTTTCCAATTTGTATCCCTTTGATCTCCTTTTGTTGTCGAATTGCTCTGGCTAGGACTTCAAGTACAATGTTGAATAGGTATGGAGAAAGTGGACAGCCTTGTCTAGTCCCTGATTTTAGAGGGATTGCTTCAAGCTTCTCACCATTTACTTTGATGTTGGCTACTGGTTTGCTGTAGATTGCTTTTATCATGTTTAGGTATGGGCCTTGAATTCCTGATCTTTCCAAGACTTTTATCATGAATGGGTGTTGGATCTTGTCAAATGCTTTTTCCGCATCTAACGAGATGACCATGTGGTTTTTGTTTTTGAGTTTGTTTATATACTGGATTACCTTGATGGATTTCCATATATTGAACCATCCCTCCATCCCTGGGATGAAACCTACTTGGTCAGGATGGATGATTGTTTTGATGTGTTCTTGGATTCGGTTAGCAAGAACTTTATTGAGGATTTTTTTTTTTTTTTTTTTTTTAGAAGAGGGCGCCAGATCTCATTATGGATGGTTGTGAGCCACCATGTGGTTGCTGGGATTTGAACTCTGGACCTTTGGAAGAGCATTCGGGTGCTCTTACCCACTGAGCCATCTCACCAGCCCTATTGAGTATTTTTGCATCAATATTCATAAGGGATATTGGTCTGAAGTTTTCTATCTTTGTTGGGTCTTTTTGTGGTTTAGGTATCAGAGTAATTGTGGCTTCATAGAATGAGTTGGGTAGAGTACCTTCTGTTTCTATTTTGTGGAATAGTTTGTGAAGAACTGGGATTAGATCTTCTTTGAAGGTCTGATAGAACTCTGCACTAAACCCATCTGGTCCTGGGCTTTTTTTAGTTGGGAGACTATTAATGACTGCTTCTATTTCTTTGGGGGATATAGGGCTGTTTAGATCATTAACCTGATCTTGATTCAACTTTGGTACCTGGTATCTGTCTAGGAACTTCTCCATTTCATCCAGGTTCTCCAGTTTTGTTGAGTATAGCCTTTGGTAGAAGGATCTGATGGTGTTTTGGATGTCTTCAGGATCTGTTGTTATGTCTCCTTTTTCATTTCTGATTTTGTTAATTAGGATGCTTTCCCTGTGCCCTCTAGTGAGTCTGGCTAAGGGTTTATCTATCTTGTTGATTTTCTCAAAGAACCAGCTCCTTGATTGGTTGATTCTTTGAATAGTTCTTGTTGTTTCCACTTGGTTGATTTCGCCCCTGAGTTTGATTATTTCCTGCCGTCTACTCCTCTTGGGTGTATTTGCTTCCTTTTGTTCTAGTGCTTTTAGGTATGTTGTAAAGCTGCTAATGTGTACTCTCTCTAGTT
Source organism: Mus caroli (assembly GCF_978045245.1). Taxonomy (NCBI): domain Eukaryota; kingdom Metazoa; phylum Chordata; class Mammalia; order Rodentia; family Muridae; genus Mus; species Mus caroli. Next base: position 4,840,611 of record NW_028227256.1, read on the forward strand.
TCCTTTTGGAGGCACTCAGAGCTATGAGTTTTCCTCTTAGAAATGCTTTCATTGCGTCCCATAAGTTTGGGTATGTTGTGGCTTTATTTTCATTGAACTCTAAAAAGTCCTTAATTTCTTTCTTTATTCCTTCCTTGACCAAGGTATCATTGAGAAGAGTGTTGTTCAGTTTCCACGTGAAGGTTAGCTTTCTATTATTTATTTTGTTATTGAAGATCAGCCTTAGTCCATGGTGATCTGATAGGATGCATGGGACAATTTCAATATTTTTGTATCTGTTGAGGCCTGTTTTGTGACCAATTATGTGGTCAATTTTGGAGAAAGTACCATGAGGTGCTGAGAAGGTATATCCTTTTGTTTTAGGATAGAATGTTCTGTAGATATCTGCCAGATCCATTTGATTCATAACTTCTGTTAGTTTCACTGTGTCCCTGTTTAGTTTCTGTTTCCACCATCTGTCCATTGGTGAAAGTGGTGTGTTGAAGTCTCCCACTATTATTGTATGAGGTGCAATGTGTGCTTTGAGATTTACTAAAGTTTCTTTAATGAATGTGGCTGCCTTTGTATTTGGAGCATAGATATTCAGGATTGATAGTTCCTCTTGGAGGATTTTACCTTTGATGAGTATGAAGTGTCCCTCCCTGTCTTTTTTAATGACTTTGGGTTGGAAGTCAATCTTATCAGATATTAGAATGGCTACTCCAGCTTGTTTCTTCATAGCATTTGCTTGGAAAATTGTTTTCCAGCCTTTCATTCTGAGGTAGTGTCTATCTTTTTCTCTGAGATGAGTTTCCTGTAAGCAGCAAAATGTTTGGTCTTGTTTGTTTAGCCAGTTTGTTAGTGTATGTCTTTTTATCGGGGAGTTGAGTCCATTGATATTAAGAGATATTAAGGAAAAGTAATTGTTGTTTCCTATTACTTTTGTTGTTAAAGTTGGCATTCTGTTCTTGTGGCTGTCTTCTTTTAGGTTTGTTGAGGGATTACCTTCTTGTAGTTTCTAGGGCGTGGTTCCTGTCCTTGTATTGGTTTTTTTCTGTTATTATCCTTTGAAGGGCTGGATTCCTGGAGAGATAATGTGTGAATTTGGTTTTGTCGTGGAATACTTTGGTTTCTCCATCTATGTTAATTGAGAGTTTGGCTGGGTATAGTAGCCTGGGCTGGAATTTGTGTTCTTTTAGTGTCTGTATAACATCCGTCCAGGATCTTCTGGCTTTCATAGTCTCTGGTGAAAAATCTGGTGTAATTCTGATAGGCTTGCCTTTATATGTTACTTGGCCTTTTTCTCTTACTGCTTTTAGTATTCTATCTTTATTTAGAGCATTTGTTGTTCTGATTATTATGTGTCGGGAGGTATTTCTTTTCTGGTCCAGTCTATTTGGAGTTCTGTAGGCTTCTTGTATGTTCATGGGCATCTCTTTCTTTAGATTTGGGAAGTTTTCTTCTATAATTTTGTTGAAGATGTTTGCTGGTCCTTTGAGTTGAAAATCTTCATTCTCATCCACTCCTATTAACCGTAGGTTTGGTCTCCTCATTGTGTCCTGTATTTCTTGGATGTTTTGAGTTAGGATCTTTTTGCGTTTTACATTTTCCTTGATTGTTGTGCCGATGTTCTCTATGGAATCTTCTGCACCTGAGATTCTCTCTTCCATCTCTTGTATTCTGTTGCTGATGCTCGTATCTATGGTTCCAGATTTCTTTCCTAGGGTTTCTATCTCCAGTGTTGCCTCATTTTGGGTTTTCTTTATTGTGTCTACTTTCCTTTTTAGGTCTAGTATGGTTTTGTTCATTTCCATCATCTGTTTGGATGTGTTTTCCTGTTTTTCTTAAAGGACTTCTACCTGTTTGATTGTGTTATCCTGTTTTTCTTTAAGGACTTCTACCTGTTTGATTGTGTTATCCTGTTTTTCTTTAAGGACTTGTAACTCTTTACCCATGTTCTCCTGTAATTCTTTAAGTGAATTATTAAAGTCCTTCTTGATGTCCTCTACCATCATCAGGAGATATGCTTTTAGATCCGTGTCTAGCTTTTCTAGTGTGTTGGGGTGCCCTGGACTGGGCGAAGTAGGAGTGCTGTGTTCTGATGATGGTGAGTGATCTTGGTTTCTGTTAGTAAGATTATTACGTTTACCTTTCGCCATCTGGTAATCTCTGGGGTTAGTAGTTATTGTTGTCACTGTTTAAAGATTGGAGCAGATTCTGTGTTCCACTCACCCAAAGTCTCAAAATCCTGTGGCAGGTGTAGTGGGTAGCTGGTGGGTGTCAGCCGACCCTGTGCTCTAGCTACTCCTGTGCTAGTCAGACCGGAAGAGGCTTGTGGCCCTACTCAGGCCGGTTTTCTGCTTCCCTAACTAATGCAGTCTCAGGTCCCGTGCGCAATTAGATTGGAGCAGAAGCTGTGTTCCACTCACCAGAAGTCTTAAGATCCTGTGGCGGGTGTTGTGGGTAGCTGGCGAGTGTCAGCCGACCCTGTGCCCTAGCTACCCTGGTGCTGGTCAGGCCGGAAGAGGCCTGTGGCCCCACTCAGGCCGGATTTCTGCCTCCCCAACCAAAGCAGTGTCAGGTCCCGCGTGATTGGACTGTAGCAGAAGCTGTATTCCACTTACCAGAAGTCTCAAAATCCTGTGGCAGGTGTCGTGGGTAGCTGGCAGGTGTCAGGCGACCCTGTGCTCTAGCTACCCTGGTGCTGGTCAGGCCGGAAGAGGCCTGTGGCCCCACTCAGGCCGGCTTTCTGCCTCCCCAACTAATGCAGTCTCAGGTCCCGTGCGTAATTGGACTGGAGCAGAAGCTGTGTTCCACCCACCAGAAATCCCAAGATCCTGTGGAGGGTGTTGTGGGCAGTCGGCGAGCGTCAGCGACCCTGCGCCCTAGCCACCTCGGTGCTGCTCCGACCGGAAGAGGCCCGCGGCCCCACTCAGGCCAGACTTCTGCCTCCCCAACCAAAGCAGTCCCAGGTCCCGCGCGATTGGACTGGAGCAGAAGCTGTGTTCCACTCACCAGAAGTCTCAAAATCCTGTGGCGGGTGTCGTGGGCAGCCGGCGGGCGTCAGCCGACCCTGCGTTCTAGCCACCCCGGTGCTGGCCAGGCCAGAAGAGGCCTGCGGCCCCACTCAGGCCGGTTTTCTGCTTCCCTAACTAATGCAGTCTCAGGTCCTGCGCACAATTGGATTGGAGCAGAAGCTGTGTTCCACTCACCAGAAGTCTTAAGATCCTGTGGCAGGTGTTTTGGGTAGCTGGCGAGTGTCAGCCGACCCTGTGCCCTAGCTACCCTGGTGCTTTTCTGACCGGAAGAGGCTTGTGGCCCTACGTAGGCCGGATTTCTACCTCCCCAACCAGAGCAGTCTCAGGTCCCGCGTGATTGGACTGGAGCAGAAGCTGTGTTCCACTCACCAGCAGTCTCAAAATCCTGTGGCGGGGGTCGTGGGTAGCTGGCAGGTGTCAGCCGACCCTGTGCTCTAGCTACACCGGTGCTGTTCCGGACGGATGAGGCCTGTGGCCCTACTCAGGCCGGTTTCTGGCGCGCAATTGGATTGGAGCAGAAGCTGTGTTCCACTCACCAGAAGTCTTAAGATCCTGTGGCGGGTGTTGTGGGTAGCTGGCGAGTGTCAGCCGACTCTGCGCCCTAGCTAACCCGGTGCTTTTCTGACCGGAAGAGGCTTGTGGCCCTACGTAGGCCGGATTTCTGCCTCCCCAACCAGAGCAGTGTCAGGTCCCGCGTGATTCGATTTTTTTTTTTTCTTGATGTTACCTTCTTTGTAACTTTTGGTTGAAAGTCTGTTTTATTGGATACTCAAATTGCTACTCCAGCTTGTTTCTTGGGGCCATTTGCTTGGAAAGTTGTTTTCCAGACATCAACTCTGAAGTAGTGTTTGTCTTTGAACTTGAGATATATTTCCTTTATGCAGCAAAATGCTGGGTCCTGTTTATGTATGCAGTCTCTTAGTCTGTGTCTTTGTATTGGGGAATTGTGTCCATTGATGTTAAGAAATATTAAGGAGTAGTGATTATTGCTTCCTATTATTTTTTATGTTATTTTATGTTTATGTGGCTATCTTCTTTTGGGTTTGTTGAAAGAAGATTGATTTCTTGCTTTTTCTAGGGTGTAGTTACCCTCCTTGTGTTGGCATTTTCTATCTATTATTCCTTTTAGGGATGGGTTTGTGGAAAGATATTGTGTAAATTTGGTTTTGTCATGGAATAGCTTGGTTTCTTCATCTATGGTAATTGAGAGTTTTGCTGGGTATTGTAGTCTGGGCTGGCATTTGTGTTCTCTTAGGGTCTGTAGAACATTTGCCTAGGATCTTCTAGCTTTCATTGTCTTTGGTGAGAAGTCTGGTGTAATTCTGATAGGTCTGGCTTTATATGTTACTTGATCTTTTTCCCTTATGGCTTTTAGTATTCTTTGTTTTGTGAATTTGGTGTTTTGATTATTATGTGGTAGGAGGAATTTACTTTCTGGTCCAATCTGTTTTGAATTCTGTAGATTTCTTGTATGTTTATGTGAATCTCTTTCTTTAGGTTAGAGATGTTTTCTTCTATAATTTATTGAAGATATTACTAACTCTTTAAGTTGGAAATGTTCCCTCTCTTCTATATCTATTATCTTTAGATTTGGTCTTCTTATTGTGTCCAACATTTCTTAGATGTTTTGGGTTAGAAGCTATTTATATTTTGCATTTTCCTTGACTAATGTTTCAGTGTTTTCTATGGTATCTTCTGTACCTTACAGTCTTTCTTTTATCTCTAGTATTCTGTTGGTGATGCTTGCGTCTATGACTCCTGTTCTATTCCTAAGTTTTCTATCTCAAGGTTTGTCTCCATTTGTGATTTTTTTTATTGTTTCCATTTTCATTTTTATATTGTGGATGGTTTTGTTCTGTTCTTTCACCTGTTTGTGTTTTTCTGTAAGTATTTAAGGGATTTTTTGTGTTTCCTCTTTAAGGCCTCTACCTGTTTACCTGTGTTCTTCTGTATTTCTCTAAGGGAGTTATTTATGTCCTTCTTAAAGTCCTCTATCATCATGATGAGATGTTATTTTAAATCAGAGTCTTGCTTTTCTGGTGTGTGGGGAGATGCAGGTCTCACTGTGGTGGGAGTACTGTGTTTTGAGGATGTCAAATAGCCTTAGTTTCTGTTGCTTAAGTTCTTGTCCTTGCTTCTCTCCATCTGCTTGTCTCTGGTTTTAGCTGATCTTGCTGTCTCTGACTGTTTTTTGTCCTTCCTGCAAGCCTATGTGCCAGTACTCATGGGAGATCAGTTCTTTCTGGGAGGAATTTGTTATGGAGAGCTGTGCCACAGGGTCAGCTCCAGGGTGCTGACAGAAAACAGAAGGATCCTGTCCCTGGCTGTTCCTTGGCTCCTTTGTCTTGATGGCTCTGAGAGGGTCCTTTTGTGCAAGGAATTTGAAGAGAACTGGTGATTGTATCTGTGCTCACAGGTGTGTTGGCACTCCTGGGAATGTCAGTTCTCTCCTGGTGGTATTTGGATATGGATCATGGTAGCATCATATCATCTTTCAGAAGAGTATTTCTTAAGAGAAAGGATTGTATGTAGGGAATAATGAAAGTAGAGGAGAAGATAGATATGGAGACATGGACATATTCAGTCAGAGAATAGACAGGAGTGGAGGTGATGAAAAGACAGAGAAATATCAACTAAAACAAAGTAGGTATGAAAATGTTATATGAAAACTAGTATCTTGTAAAAAAATAAAAACATAATTCATTTTTAAAAGAAGTTCCAAGTGAGATAACCCTGAACATGTAGAAAAAAGCTGCTCCCATGGAGTATAAATGAAACTCAGTAAAAAGTGTGGAATACCTCCATAGATTTGGAGGTGTTGGTGTCTTAGGGGTGGAGGCTCCAGGACTCCTTGAGTCAAGATAAGTGCATCCTAATACTCTTTATTTCCAACCAGAGCAAGAAGATAAGACATAATTGGTGAAACTACAGGTATCAATTGCATGATACAGACAAATCAAATATACTTATTTGGATGCGTTTTCAGCTAGCTTTTAAACTCACAGAAAATTTACAGGTTACTTGAGGAGAAAAAGATATTAGTAGTCTTGTCTATAAATAAACCTTCAAAACTATGAAACCAAAATGCCCAAAACAGTGTGTTAATTTCTACAACAGTGGCCTAACAGTAAAAATAGTAACCAGCCACTTTTTTTATTGCATTTGAATTCCATTCCAAAAGAGGAAACATATGTATTGTACTATAAAACTCCTCAAAATATGGTGGGAGAGGTCATAAGTCACAGTGGAGTACTTAATATTTTGGTTATCATCATCATTATTTTTTTTAATTAGGTATTTATTTCATTTACATTTCCAATGCTATCCCAAAAGTCCCCCACACGACCCCCACCCACTCCCCCACCCACCCACTACCACTTCTTGGCCCTGGCGTTCCCTTGTACTGAGGCATATAAAGATGCACAACCAATGGGCCTCTCTTTCCACTGATGGCCAACTAGGCCAACTTCTGATACATATGCAGCTAGAGACACGAGCCCCGGGGGTTACTGGTTAGTTTATATTGTTGTTCCACCTATAGGGTTGCAGATCCCCCTAGCACCTTGGGTACTTTCTCTAGCTCCTCCATTGGGGGCCCTGTGATCCATCCAAAAGCTGACTGTGAGCATCCACTTATGTGTTTGCTAGGCCCCGGCATAGTCTCACAAGAGACAGCTATAGCTGGGTCCTTTCAGCAAAATCTTGCTAGTGTATGCAATGGTGTCAGCGTTTGGAAGCTGATTATGGGATGGATCTCCTGATATGGCAGTCTCTAGATGGTCCATCCTTTCGTCTCAGTTCCAATCTTTGTCTCTGTAACTCCTTCCGTGGGTGTTTTGTTCCCAATTCTAAGAAGGGGCAAAGTGTCCACACTTTGGTCTTCGTTCTTCTTGAGTTTCATGCGTTTAGCAAATTGTATCTCATATCTTGGGTATTCTAAGTTTCTGGGCTAATATCCACTTATCAATGAGTACATACTGTTTGAGTTCTTTTTTGATTAAGTTACCTCACTCAGGATGATGCCCTCCAGGTCTATCTATTTACCTAGGAATTTCATAAATTCATTGTTTTTAAATAGCTGAGTAGTACTCCTTTGTGTAAATGTACCACATTTTTTGTATCCATTACTCTGTTGAGGGGCATCTGGGTTCTTTCCAGCTTCTGGCTATTACAAATAAGGCTGCTATGAACATAGTGGAGCATGTGTCCTTGTTACTGGTTGGAACATCTTCTGGATATATGCCCAGGAGAGGTATTTCAGGATCCTCAAGTAGTAATATGTCCAATTTTCTGAGGAACCACCAGACTTGTTTCCAGAGTGGTTGTACAAGCTTGCAATCCCATCAACAATGGAGGAGCATTCCTCTTTCTCCACATCCTCGCCAGCATCTGCTGTTACCTGAATTTTTTATCTTAGCCATTATGACTGGTGTGAGGTGGAATCTCAGTGTTGTTTTGATTTGCATTTCCCTTATGATTAAGCATATTGAACATTTTTTTTTCAGGTGCTTCTCTGCCATTTGGTATTCCTCAGGTGAGAATTCTTTGTTTAGCTCTGAGCCCCATTTTTTAATGGGGTTATTTGATTTTCTGGAGTCCACCTTCTTGAATTCTTTATATATATTGGATATTAGTCCCCTATCTGATTTAGGATAGGTAAAGATCCTTTCCTAATCTTTTGTTGGCCTTTTTGTCTTATTGATGTTGTCTTTTGCCTTGCAGAAGCTTTGCAATTTTATTAGGTCCCATTTGTCAATTCTCGATCTTACAGCACAAGGCATTGCTGTTCTATTCAGGAATTTTACCCCTATGTCCAGATTTTTGAGGCTTTTCCCCAATTTCTCCTCTATTAATTTCAGTGTCTCTTGTTTTATGTGGTGGTCTTTCATCCACTTAGACTTGAGCTTTGTATAAGGGATAAGAATGGATCAATTTGCATTCTTCTACATGATAACCTCCAATTGTGCCAGCACCATTTGTTGAAAATGTTGTCTTTTTTTTCACTGGATGGTTTTACCTCTCTTGTCAAAAACCAAGTGAACATAGGGCTGTGGATTCATTTCTGGGTCTTCAATTTTATTCCATTGGTCTACATATCTGTCACTGTACCAGTACCATGCAGTTTTTTTATCACAATTGCTCTGTAGTACAGCTTTAGGTCAGGCATGGTGATTCCACCAGAGGTTTTTTTTATCCTTGTGAAGATTTCTTGCTAACCTAATTGGTTTTTTTTTTTTTTTTTTGTTATTCCAGATGAATGTGCAGATTGCCCTTTCTAATTCTTTGAAGAATTGAGTTGGAATTTTGATGAGCATTGCATTGAATCTATAGATTGCTTTTGGCAAGATAGCCATTTTTACTATATTGATCCTGCCACTCCATGAGCATGGGAGATCTTTCCAACTTCTGAGATCTTCTTTAATTTCTTTCTTTAGAGACTTGAAGTTCTTATCATACAGCTCTTTCACCTCCTTCATTAGAGTCATGCCAAGGTATTTTATATTATATGTGATTATTGAGAAGGGTGTTTTTTTCCCTAATTTCTTTCTCAGCCTGTTCATCCTTTGTGTACAGACAGGCCATTGACTTGTTTGAGTTAATTTTATAGCCAGCTACTTCATTGAAGCTGTTTATCAGGTTTAAGAGTTCTCTGGTGGAATTTTTAGGGTCACTTATATATACTATCATATCATCTACAAATAGTGATATTTTGACTTCTTCCTTTCCAATTTGTATCCCCTTGACCTCCTTTTGTTTTCTAATGCTCTGCCTAGGACTTCAAGTACTATATTGAAGAGGTAGGGAGAAACTGAGCATCCATTTCTAGTCCCTGATTTTGGTGAAATTGCTTCCAGTTTCTCTCCATTTAGTTTGATGTTGGCTACTGGTTTGCTGCATATATCTTTTATTATGTTTAAATATGGACCTTGACTTCCTGATATTTCCAAGACTTTTATTATGAATGGGTGTTGGATTTTGTCAAATGTTTTCTCAGCATCTAAGGAGATGATCATGTGGTTTTTGTCGTTGAGTTTGTTTATATAGTAGATTACATTGATATATTTCCATATATTAAACTATATAAGCATCCATGGAATGAAACCTACTTAATCTTCATTGATGATTATTTTGATATATCTTGGATTTGGTTAGTGGGAATTTTATTGAGTATTTTTGCATCTATATTCATAAGGGAAATTAGTGTGAAGTTTTCTATCTTTGTTGGGTCTTTATGTGTTTTATGTATCAGAGAGTAATTTTGGCTTTGTAGAATGAATTGGGTAGAGCACCTTCTATATCTATTTTGTTGAATAGTTTGAGAAAATCTGGAATTAGGTTTTTGAAGGTCTGATAGAACTCTGCACTAAACCCATCTGGTCCTGGGATTTTTTTTTTTTGTTTGTTTGGGAGACTATTAATGACTGCTTCTACTTCTTTAGGGGATATGGGACTGTTTAGGTCATTATTCTGATCCTGATTTAACTTTGGTACCTGGTATCTGTCTAGGTATTTGTCCATTTCATCTAGGTTTTCCAGTTTTGTTATGTTTAACCTTTTGTAGAAAGATCTGATGGTGTTTTGGATTTCCTAACATTCTGTTGTTATGTTTCCCATTTCATTTCTGATTTTGTTAATTAGGATGCTATGCCTGTGCCCTCAAATGAGTCTGGCTAAGGGTTTTTCTATCTTTTAGGTTTTCTCAACGAACCAGCTCCCAGTTTAGTTGATTGTTTGAATAGTTTTTGTTCCCACTTGCTTGATTTCGGCCCTGAGTTTGATTATTTCCTGCCATCTACTCCTCTTGGGTGAATTTGCTTCCATTTATTCTAGAGCTTTTAGATGTGCTGTCAAGCTGCTAGTGTATGCCCTCTCTAGTTTCTTTATGGAGGCACTAAGAGCTATGAGTTTACCTCTGAGTATTGCTTTCATTGTGTCCCATAAGTTTGGATATGTTGTGACTTCATTTTCATTAAAGTCTAAAAAGTTTTTAATTTCTTTCTTTATTACTTTCTTGACCAAGGTATCATTGAGAAGAGTGTTGTTCAGCTTCCATTTGAATATTTGCTTTGTACTATTTATGTTGTATTGAAGATCAGCCTTTGTCTGTGGTGATCTGATAGGATGCATGGGACAATTTCAATATTTTTGTATCTGTTGAGGCCTGTTTTGTGACTAATTATATGGTCAATTTTGGAGAAAGTACCAGGAGGTGCTGAAAAGAAAGTATATCATTTCATTTTAGGATAAATTGTTCTGTAGATATCTGTTAAATTAATTTGTTTTATAAATTCTGTTAGTTTCAGTGTGTCTCTGTTTAGTTTCTCTTTTTCCAGGATCTGTGCATTGATGAGAAAGGGGTGTTGAAGCCTCCCACTATTATTGTGTGAGGTGCGATGTGTGCTTTGAGCTATACTAAAGTTTCTTTAATGAATGTGGCCACCCTTGCATTTGGAGCATAGATATTCAGAATTGAGAGTTCACCTTGGAAGATTTTACCTTGATGAGTATGGAGTGTCCTTTTTTTATCTTTTTTGATAACTTTGGATTGAAAGTGGAATTTTTTTGATATTGGAATGGCTACTCCAGCTTGTTTCCTGGGACCATTTGCTTAGAAAATTTGTTTCTAGCCTTTGACTCTGAGGTAGTGTCTGTCTTTTCCCTGAGGTGGATTTCCTGTAAGCAGCTCAATGTTGGGTACTGTTTGTGTAGCCAGGCTGTTAGTCTATGTCTTTTTATTGGGAAATTGAGTCCATTGATATTAAGGTATATTGAGTAAAGGTAACTGTTGCTTCCTGTTATTTTTGTTGTTCAAGTTGGGATTTGTTCTTATGGCTGTCTTCTTTTAGGTTTGTTGAAGGATTACTTTCTTGCTTTTTCTAGGGCATAATTTCTGTCTTTGTATTGGTGTTTTCCCGTTATTATCCTTTGAAGGTTTGGATTTGTGGAAAGATACCATGTGAATTTGGTTTTGTCATAGAATACTTTGGTTTCTCCATCTATGGTAATTGAGAGTTTAGCTGGGTATAGTAGCCTGGGCTGGCATTTGTGTTCTCTTAGTGTCTGTATAACATCTGTCTAGGTTCTTCTGGTTTTCATAGTCTCTGGTTAGAATTCTAGTGTATTTCTAATAGGTATGCCTTTATATGTTACTTGACCTTTTTCATTTACTGCTTTTAATATTCTGTCTTTATTTTGTTCATTTGTTGTTCTGATTATTATGTGTCAAGAGAAATTTCTTTTCTGGTCCAGTCTATTTGGAGTTCTGTAGGCTTCTTGTATGTTCATGGTCATCTCTTTCTTTAGGTTTGGGAAGTTTTCTTCTATAATTATGTTGAATATATTTACTAGTCCTTTAAGTTGAAAATCTTCATTTTCATATATTCTTATTAATCTTAGATTTGGTCTTCTCATTGTGTCCTGGATTTCCTGGATGTTTTGAGTTAGGATCTTTTTGCATTTTCTTTCATTGTTGTGTTCATGTTTTCTATGGAGTTTTCTACACCTGAGATTCTCTCTTCCATCTCTTGTATTCTGTTGCTGATGCTCGCATCTATGGTTCCTCATTTCTTTCCTAGGATTTCTATCTCCAGAGTTGTCTCCCTTTGTGAATTCTTTATTTTTTTCTACTTCTATTTTTATATCCTGGATGGTTTTATTCAATTCCATCACCTGTTTAGTCGTCTTTCCCTGTAACTCTCTAAGGGATTTTTGTGCTTCCTCTCTAATGGCTTCTAGCTGTTTACCTGTGTTTTCCCGTGTTTCCTTCTTAAACTCCTCCATCATCACCATGAGAGGTGACTTTAGATCAATGTCTTGCTTTTCTGGTGTGATTGTGTATCCAGGACTTGCTATGGTGGGAAAATTTGGATTTGATGGTGACAAGTAACCTTGGTTTCTGTTAATTCTTTTATTATGCTTGCGTCCTGCCATCTGATTATCTAAAGTGCTTGCTTCCCACAATTTATCTGATTGGAGCTTTTCCTTCCTATAATCCCAGTTGATTCAGGTCTCCTCAGAGTCCAGCTTTCTCTGTGATCCTTTGATTGTGGGCTCCTATGAACCTGAGATTCTAGATTTGTCAGAGTTCTTGGTAGTCAAGCTTCCACTGAGACCCTGAAATCCTGGTGTGACCTAGCTCCTTTTATTCTGGAATCCTGTTTTCCTAAGATCCTGGGCATGTTACAGTGCCTGGAAGCGGTGTCTTCTTTGAGGACCGTGGAGCTGTCTGATCTGTTTGAAAACAAGGTAAACCAGTACCGATCAAAAGGAACCTGAGCATCAGGTCAGGCAGGGCTCTGGTGCCCTTGTTCCTGCTGTCACAGACCTGTCACAATTTGTTTGGAACAGATGTTGTGTTTCACTGATCCTAAGATCGAGTAGAGAGTTCTCTGGGGACTGTGGGGGTGTCTGCCGATTCTGCACCCAAGGTCCTAATTTCTTGTATAAGTCTGCTAATTTGAGATATCATTTTAATGTAGTTTTGCTTATAAAATTCCTCTTAAATATATTTTTCTTTATCTGTTTGAACAAATATGTTCCATGTTTATATCATACTGACATTATTTTTTCCTGGTTTGAATTTTGATTGGTATCTTTTCTTAAGGTTACATACAAATAGGAAAATATTTGCAGTATTTAAAACAAAAAGTTGCAAGTACACATTGGTAAATAACCAGTAAATATGGAAAATATCCCAAGGAATATACTTTGAGGAAAAATTTAACAAGAAAGCACTCCAAAATTATGAAGTATAGTGAATGTAAGTGTAGGCATCTCACACTGTTTTCTAAGAATCAAAAATAACTGAAATTAAAATATCCAACCTTCCACTTCACAAAAATGGAAAAAGAGTAGCTAAATTTCATAAAACAATAAGTAGAAAATAATACAGAAAATAAGCATGGAATGTTGAATCATATAGACAATCATAATCAACGTATCTGTTACACTATTCATGAAAGTTACACTAACCATGAGAGAAGAACAAAACTGCAAAGCCAGATGGAAAATAGATGTCACAACCCTACTGACATTAGAGATAATATAAAGGATTATCTGGATAATTGAATTCCCATATATTCCCAAGGAGATGAAATAGATAATTCCTAGAGATCTCTGTCACAAATACTAGAGGGGAAGTACTAAGCAAAGAGATTTAACTAGTAGTTAAGTAAAAATGTGCCCATACTGGAAAATTGAGTGTTGGTACTTTTGTAATTGTGTTCCGGTAAATGTTTAGGAAAATTTGAAAATGTTTATTTATAAAAATTGTCCATGAATATTCTCTAGCTAAATATGGTGGCTCAATATATAAACGTAGTATGTGGGAAGCTGAGGCATGATTGTTACAGCAAGTACTATGTACTACATGAGATTATGTAGGAAATTTTAGGCCAATCTAAACTCTAGAACAAGAACTCATCTTTAAAATATGATAAGTAAAAAGAAAATGACTCTGTGAGAACAAAATTACCTTAATGTCAAAGCAATACAAAGATGTCTTAATCAAAGATTACTGTGTGGATATAAGAATACAATGTACTATATTTGGATGAAGCATGCATCAACACACATATAACAGTATGAAGGACAAATAAATTATCTAAATATATACCAAAATAGCACTTGGCAAAAGCCAAATATTGCTTTATGATTAAATACTCTTTAAGTGGGTATTGAAAAAACCCTTCAGGTTTTGAAGGGCATCTACACATAGTACAGGACTTGCATTACTGAATCAATGAGTAAAACCATCATGTCCATTGTCACCACTTCAAATATTTACAGAGTTTCTTTTCAATCAGTGATATAATAAATAGAATTATATTTTATTATAAGGGAAAACATCTTTATTTTTTAAAGATACATTTCGGTGTATAGAAGAACCTGAAGAAATGCAATGACAGTTATACTTCCAGTCAGGACTGGAATTCAAGCAGGTCAGGAAGCAGGAGCTGATGCAGAGGCCATGGAAGGATGTTTTTACTGGCTTGCTTTCCCTGGCTTGCTCAGCCTGTTCTCTTATAGAACCCAAGACTACCAGTCCAGAGATGGTCCCACCTACAAGGGGCCCTTCCCACTTGATCACTAATTGAGAAAATGCCCCACAGCTGGATCTCATGGAGGCACTTCCCCACCTAAAGTGCCTTTCTCTGTGATAACTCCAGCCTGTGTCAAGTTGACACAATACTAGCCAGTACAATTGACCCCTTGTCAACTTGACACACAAACACACCACTAGTAAGCCTCAACCCTTACTTTCTTATTCATCCCCAAGATCTAACTAACTTTAAAAGCCCCACAGTCTTTACAAATACTTAAAATTTCAATCTCTCTTAAAATCCAAAATCCTTACAATTAAAAGTCTCTTAACTCTGGGTTCCACTAAAATACTTCCTTCAAGAGGGAGAAACTTTAGGGAACAGTCACAATGAAAAGCAAGATTAAACTCCAACTGTCCATTGTCTGGGATCCACTCACGATCTTCTGGATTCCTCCAAAGGCTTGGGTCACTTCTCCAGCTCTGCTCTTTGTAGCACACACCACATCCTCTAGGCTCCAGATACCTGTACTCCACTGCTGCTGCTGTCCTTGATGGTCATCTTATGGTACTGGCATCTCTAAACACTGCTGTCTTCTGCTGTAACTAGGCTTCACCAACAACCTCTCATAGGCTCTCTTCATGGTGCCAAGCCTCAAAACCTTTGCATAACCCCTTCAGCCCTGGGCCATCAACTACAACTGAGGCTGCACCTTCACCAATGGCCTTCCATGGCCTCTCACAGTGCCAAGCCTCAGTTGCTCTTCATAACCTCTTCATGCTTTCAAAACCAGTACCACCTTAGTGACTCGTTCCCATTACCAAGTACAGCTACTGCACGAGGTACAACTTTGGCTATCTCTGGAACACAGCCTCTTTGTGCTCTCAGAAAACAGTTCCCAGAAGATGTCACCTCAATGATGCTGGTCTCTTCTTAGTCACCAATAATGTCTTAGCTCCAGCTAACCAGCATCAATAGTCCCAGTAATGCAAAGGTTTCAGTTTAGTAGTTCTGGTATCTTGTTAATCACAGCTGATTCTTCAGCCCCAGCTAACCAGAACCACAGAATCTTCATAATCAAAATAGTAATGGCCCTGAAAGAGTCGTAATATTACCTCTGAAATTTCACAAACCAGGCCTCCATCTTCTGCACTGTTCTCAACATTACCTTCCAAACTCCTACACAACATCCCACAGAGCTCTTAACACGGATGGATCTTCTAACCCAAAGTTCCAAAGTCCTTCCACTGTCCTCCCCCAAAAGATGGTCAGGTTATCACAGGAATACCCCACTATGCTGGTACCAATTTGTCTTAGTCAGGGTTTCTATTCCTGCACAAACATGACCAAGAAGCAAGTTGGGGAGGAAAGGGTTTAATCAGCTTACACTTCCATACTGCTGTTCATCACCAAGGAAGTCAGGACTGGAACTCAAGCAGGTCAGGAAGCAGAAGCTGATGCAGACAGAGGCCATGGAGGGATGTTCTTTACTGGCTTGCCTCCCCTGGCTTGCTCAGCCTGCTCTCTTATAGAACTCAAGACTACCAGTCCAAAGATGGTCCCACCTACAAGGGGCCCTTCCCACTTGATAACTAAATGAGAAAATGCCCCACAGCTGGATCTCATGGAGGCACTTCCCCAACTGAAGCTCCTTTCTCTGTGATAATTCCAGCCTGTGTCAAGTTGACACAAAACTAGACAGTACACTGCTATAGGTATGATATAAAAAGAAAAAGAACTGAGATTACAATTCTACTTATATGACATCAAAGTGAATACATTATACAAGCTGGTGAGTAAAGGCACTTGTGGACACACTTGACCGCCTGTGTTCAATATTAAGTTGGAGGAAGTTTTCCATTTTACATAAAGGTGTCTGTAGCAAATATTAGGAAATCATTCTTAGAGTGAATAAAATAGAATTCTGCCAATTTTGCACATAGCAGATAGACTATATTTATATTACGAGCTACTGCCGGATTGAGAAGATGGTTAAGTTGGTAAAGTTTTTTTTTCCTTTTATGCATAAAACTAGAATTTAGTCCTTAGCATCAACATTAAAATCCAGGTGTGCTGGCACACATATGTAATCCCAGCTCCAGGATAGAGGAGACAATTAGATCCCTTGGACACTGGTCAGTCATTGTAGCTTAATTGATTAGCTCCCTACCAATGAAGACTATACTTCAGAAGTGATTTGTAGTGTTTCTGAGGATGACGTGTGAAGCTGTCCTCTGGCTTGTTCCCGTACCTATGTCCTACATACACATATATATCCAGTACAAGAAAAAAAAGAAAAAAAGGATGGTTGCTAACATAGAGGACCTTCAGATTATAGAGAGCATGGACGTTTTAAAGAATCCTGAATGCTAGTCATGGAAGTCAATCATAGTTTCCCTTGGATTGTAGTATCCTATAAAGGCTTTTAAACATGCAGGTGAATCATGAACTTAAATATGAAGAACATACATATTTCATGGAAAGCAAGTGCTTACAGGAAGTTGCATTAAAAATATGAATTGAAAGCCAGACCTACAATGAAGTTTAGAATGATCTCTATTTTAAACTCTCTAGGCTTATTTTCTAATATCGAAACTAATAACCACCAATGGTTTTACAAATTTAAACTATTTAAATGATCTTAATATTTTAGTTCATCAGTTACAATAATCAAATTTCAAGTGTTCAATAACTAATGTTACTACCATGGTAGATAGCACAGACAAAGGATATTTCATCGAAAGAATTTTCTTACAGGCAGAGCAGCTCAGAGGCTCATCTCCAGATATTGTGATAATCAGATTTTTAAGGTCAGTTAAAATTTTGTAGAAAAAAAAGGTGAAGCCCAGGAATAAAAAGTTGCACACCCACACTCAGTTAAACACATTTTCCTTGAACCAAACACTGACAATAAGGCTGTCACTGTGTTTATTTCAGGGGGTAGTGAGAACTAGAAGATGTAGTGATGTGCTCAGGAGGCTGAGGTAGAATTGCAAATTTGAAGTTTATTTGACACTTTGGTGATATCCTGTCCAGAATAAAATAATATAACTCAGTGACAAAATGCTTACTTGACAACTTGATGCACATGACTCAAACTACCACAACAAACACTCAAATAATTTAATAAAAGTTGACTACAGGAAAGCTTAAAAGTAATATAGGATGCAAGAGGTTTTGGAAAAAGTATAGAAGAAATTAGAAATCAAGGAACCAATCTGCTGTGAGATTGCCTATCTGTATGCTTTCATTTGAACATAAACATTCTTTATGAGTGTGATTTTATTGGGTATTAACCCCAAAACCAACATACATAATTAAAATTACTTCATACTCAACCATGCTAATGATCAACTGAGCTACTGAAAGTATGATAATACTGGGCTTACTGGAAGCATTACTGGGTTTCCACATGCCTTCACAATGACAGATATACAATATCTCTCAATAAAAATAAATGAGTGCGGTAAAATTAATATGTTCACAACTACTGGATTAATCTCTTCAGATAATTGCTACCTTAAGCTATTCATGCTTTTATTTCAATGCCATAGAAGATTATTGGGCTTACTATTTTGGTTTTCAGGTTATCAGTGTACAAAATACTATTAATGCACAGAACATATAGATATAGAATAGAACTAAGTCAATGAAAATGCTGGACAAAAAAATATGGTACCAGAATGTCATCCATATTTAAATTTCTCTGTGAATTTATAAATAAGAATGCCAACAAATATACGAAATTCAGAAACAAAATTTTCCCTATTATCCTTCAGAATTAGGCATGTAGCTGGAAGGGACACTGAGAGTGTATATCTTGAACAGTAAACACAAGCACAGACCAAACTGGAAATGTAGTGTGACTTTTGAAATCACAAAACCTGTCCCCAGTGGCGTACTTTTTCCAGCAAGCACAAACCTCAAAAATACAATGAAAATGAAATTATACCAGTAGGCCTATAAAACTATGCCCCAAAGCCATACATTATCTAGCAAAAGTCCCGTGACAGACATGGAAACATCTCTTTGAGTTGTAGGTCATGGTGGAGTGGTTTAAGAAACTTCCAAAGCAAAATAGTTTATTGATATCCTTCACTGTTATTGGTTTTTTCTCTGGACCTGAATGAGTGATGCTATTATATAAGACACCATATACTTCAGACACAAGACTTGGATAAACTAGACAATAGGTTGGTCTGGGGTTGCTATATATTAAAATGCTATATACTGGCCCCCAAGATCTAGCTGCCTCTGATGAGAAAATCCTGAGGGACAAAAAGATTCTCCGATATACCAAATTATGCTACATAACCTTTTTCCCCAAGTTAAATGGTCAATAGAAGTCTAAAGCCTATGATTAGGCAGTATAGTTAGGTGGGTTTTTTAGTTACCTGTATGTGGTTATAGGGAGACAGGAGAGGGAAGAGAAAGAATGAAGAGGACAAGGCCACCAGGAGATGAGATGGAACATGAGCATGTGACCACAAAAAACAACAAATAACAAGGGATGCTATGTAGTGGAAGTAACTTAGAATAGCTCCAACCCTGCACAATCTAGGCTTAGAGCTTTCAAATAAAATATGTGGATTATGTGTAAACACATAGGCTAGCAAGAATGATTAATTTCATTTCTTACTTGAACTGACATGGAATCCTTCTCTGTGAAGGCCAACTTTCATAGTATAAGAAGATGCTATACAAGCTACCAAGAAGGAGAAGAGTCTAGCTGTAGAGTCTACAAACCACAATATTATTTGCTCCAACAAGGTATCCCTGATGATACAATCTTACAGGCAGAAATAGATCTTCTTGGATTTATTCCTCCAGGAGATGCCTTTGTGTCTGCATTCCTCCTACATTTCCACCCTTTTGTTTTTATATTTTGACAACCTAGTGGAACATTGGATTCCACTGCCTTGACATTGTTGACTCCACCTCAGAGGATTCCAAGTACACTGCACTGTGCCTGTCTTGGGTTATCCTGTCTTCCAGGATCTTACCCATCATTGACTACCAGCCCTCAAAGAAATATTACTCTGGAGGCATGTCACACAAGGTAGAGATGAGGAACAACCTACATGGTGGTCTCATAGATCTCTGCCATTCAGGTTTTGATCACCTTTCGGGGGCTCATTTTAAGAACCATGAGCACCTGGAGGGTCACCTTATTTATGTAGCACTGCCTGGATATATGTTGTGTGAGACACTTAAACAAAATAATTATTAGTATGACATTTCCTTCTATCAAAGTATTAAGTTGCTATCTATGAGGGATCAAAATCTGAAAACAAAAGGATGGAAATGTAGGAGGAAAGGTCACCTCTAGGTAAATGCCTAGTTGGCAATAGTTTTTACTTAAAAGATTAACATTTTTTAAAAACTTATTTTCATGATAGTATAAAATATACCTGAAGTGAACCTATAATGGAATTTATCCTTGAAGAACATCAATTTTCCATGTGTCAGGTGGATCTATTGTCTGTAGGTCTTTAATCTAGCCATGTGAGTTTGTGAGACTTCCACCATTCACCTTGCCATATCAACTGGTTGTGTCATTACACACGTCTTGTTTAGATTACCACTTTTTTACTATGTCATTGTTGATGCCATCTTCTAATATCCAGAAGATAATAATTAGCAGTAGTCGTCATAGTTTGACTCTTACAATCTTTCTGGCCCTTCATCGGCAGGTTTCTCTGAGCTGTAAATGTTGTAGTTGGATCTTAAGTGTATAATTTGGAATCTGTGAGTACATTATTCTCTACATCCTAACTATTTGTGGAACTCAGTAATAGTTTTCAACTGTTGCAAAGGCATCTCTTGCAGTGGGACCTAAATGAAGACTGCCTGAGACACCAAGGATTGCCACACAGACAATGTCAGCCAATTGGGAACTACAGTTTAGAAGGGATGCTTTCTTGGAACCAATGGGGCATGGGCATAGGATATTGAAGAAGCTTGAAGCAGCTTTCAGATGAGCTTGCTTTGGTATTTCTCACCTGCTCACAGAGTCTGTGTCATGGATTCCATGCCACTTTACCTCCAACCCCCAAGAGAAGGTAGGGTAGTGGAGCAGTGAGTAGCCCAGGGCACAGGCAGCAGGAGTGTATGGTCTTTTCAATATATGCCAGTATTTGCAATTATTTAGTCAAAAGTACCTTAGGAATAATGATTCTTAGGTTTGTGTGTATTTATGTGTCTGTTTTGTTTTGATTTTGTTTCTTTGTTGTTTGCTCTATTTTTGGTATTAGACTAGTTCTGGTTTCATAGGAATTCATACATGTTACTTCTCTTTTTTTGTCTTCATTTAAAAAAATATTTGTTGTAGTTCTTTGAAAGTCTAGAGAAAGTCTGCTGTGAATTCATCTGAAACTAGTTTTATTTAGTTAGAAGTGTTTTTGTTTGCTTGTTTGTGTATGTTTTGTTTGTTTTTTATTGTTTTACTTTTTCATTTTCTTTTTTAAAATTCCGTTGAAGTTGTTGGTATATTATTGGTTTAACTCTCATTATTTAAATAAATCTAAAAATTTATTGACTAACATAATTTATTAATTACCTTAATGGACATGCTTTAGAGTATTCCCTTATAATATTTTAAATTTCTGGTGTGTGTTGTACTGTTTCCCTGCTCATGTCCGATTCTCTTAATCTGGAGTTTTCTCTCTCTTTTGCTTAATTAAGCTGAGTGACATTTGTTCTATTTTTATCTTTTCCCCACAATTTCCCAAAAAATATTGCTCTAATATATATATATATATATATATATATATATATATATATATATATATATATATATTGATCTAGACTGTTTGATTGTGAAATAAATGGTACTGATGGAAACAAGAAATTGTTTTAAGTTCCCAGCATAGATCTAAGTTTGGTGTTATAAGATGAATGTAATTTGATCATAAACTTAAAGGAATATATAAGGCAGAGAGACAGAATCAAAGATAGAGAACTAAATCTCATTCTGAACTTAAATCCAAAAGTTGAAAATAAAATTGTGGATGGTGAAGTCCAGCAAGAGCCAGAGTATATCTTGGACAGCTTAGCCAGTGAATCATTGTGGCAAGGACACCATAGACTCAAACTAAGCTTAGAACTGTGAAACTGCCAGATTCAGCATCGATGAGCTTGTATCCTGAGGGAGAAAATGTAATAATACCTTGTGACATGGGAAGCAGTAGAGACTGAAGAAATGGTCAACCAATAACTGACTCAACTTGAGACCCATCGCATGGGCAAGCACCAATCGCTAACACTATTGATTTCAAAAATCTTAGGTTCATTTAAAATACTCACTTGTTTAAATGCTGAATTTCAGACGTCAGAATTGTTGGTTCTGTATAAATTTTGAAAATATTTCTTTATAGGAAAGTGTCATTAACATACTTAACTGTTTTTTTTTAATATGCATCCAGACGTTCTTCCAATTAGCAATAAAGAAAAACTTCTTACAGAGAATAATGATGCATTTATTAATTTTGACAACTCTAAATGTCTAATTATAGCTTACACACCATATGTATGCTTTGTTCTTAATTACTTTGGTCATTATTTTAATCTTTATTGTGTAGTCATTAATTAGAAATCTTGGAGCTTGGCAGCTGCAGCATATGCATCATTAAGACCATTAACAGTACATTCTGTTTTACTTACCATGCAAATTACTTGCAAAGTCAGGTATTTTCTATTTCCTGACAGATATGAGACACACGCTATATGAGCCAAGTAATTTTTATTAAATTTAAAATCCAATGTATTATAACACATCTTCCTAAATTTGCAATGAAAAATAATCAGATTTGGCATATATGTTATTATACTTAGGATCACAGGCTCAGTCCTAAGAAGCCAAATTCATCATCTCATTTTCAAATACCAACTTAAAATGGCCACATTATTAGTGAAATGCAGAAATCAGTGTTTTAGTCAGTGTGACCATATTGGAAATAAAGGACAGAAGGTCCATTAAACTCATTCTACACCAAATCCCACTCCAGGCTTCTAATGTGATGTTATCACTAACCAAAAGGCAACAAATATGAATGGCTGCATTCTGGCTAAGATGTGTTCCACACTGGTTCTGCTATAACTCTCTCCTGACAGGTTGTGAATCATTCTTGAGGAAACAAATTCTTTCTCTATAGGGCTTCAGTGCGTCAGTGCTAATAGTGCTTCAGCAGCTTCTTCTTCCAGTTGTACATCTCCTGGGGAATTCTAGTTTGGTGTGTCCATTTATTAAATCTGATAACTAAAGAGTGGAACATCAATGTGTCTTTTGTATATATTCATTCCATCCAGGCAGGTAGTTTACATGTCTTCTTATTGATCCCTTTAGAAACAATAAGTCACCTAGATATTTCATTAGTAAGATTGGTGATTTACTCTGTTTATGATATTATCTATATACATTTTCATGTCATGAATGGCAAATGACTATTTTGAATAATACATAATCTTATAATATTTAAATATAAAACAATTAAATATATTCAAATTAATTGAATTATAAACAATCATTTGGTACAAAGAAAACTTGAAATTGTGGAGGTAAAAGAAATTCTACTTCAATAGTCTCTTTATAAAATGTATTCAGATAGATGTCGTGTATATTTTAAATTACAGTTCATTTTATATAATTAATAAAATTACAATGACTTTTTTCAGTAATACAGAATTATTCTTTGTGGAATTTAGGCAATTTTGATAGAAGGCAGACCTATCTTTGAGTCAGAAGACAAACAGAATATGCTTATTAAATGGTTATAGGAAGAGGAAGGCCCCTTTGCCCCACGATCTGATCAGTTTCTCAATAGCTGAGTCACAAATGTGAGTAAATTTAACAACTTTTCCGTTGGGATTTTCTATATACAGAAGTTTCTTTTATACCAATGCATCTTAATTAAAAATGTTAAAAAAAATGCCAATGCATAAATAAGCATTTTCTCATCTTCAGCCTGTAAAGCAATTATCTGGGGATCTCACAAGAAACGTCATTTACTGTAAAACACACGACTTAACTATATAAAAAATATGTGATACATTTTATGAAATAGAGTATTACTCAGCTGTTAAACAATAAGATCAAGAAACTTACAGACAAATGGGTGGAGCTGAGGTAACCCAGAACCAGAAAAACAAACGTGATACATACTCACTTGTAAGTGAATATTTTCTGTAAAGGATAATCATGGTAAAATCTACAGACTCAGAGAAGTTAATTAATAAGGAGGGCTGAGATGGGGAACCATGGATCTTCCCGGAAAATAGAATAGACTTCATGGTTGGGCTGGTGGTAGGGATGAGAACAGGAGTGAACAGTTGGGCAGGTGGAATAAGAGAATATTTAGAAAGACAACTGAAATTGGCTTGAAAAGAAACCCACTATACTGGAAACAACCTCACAGGAATCTATGAAGGTGACTCTAGGGAAGACTCCTAGTAAAGGTGGATAGAGAGCCTGAACTGGTCATATTTTTTAATCAGGCATGCATCCAGTAAAGAGATTGGGACACCGAAGCAATCACAAATCCTCCTATATATAATTTGTCCTGTCTTCAAGATTTTCTGGGGTAAAGGCAGTACAGAACATATGGGAATGGCCAACCAATGACTAGGTCAATTTGAGGCACATGCCAGGAGAGGGAGTCCATGTCTGACATTGCCTAGAAGACCATGAACTAGAGTCTGATTAGCTCAAAGACCTAGGATAGAAGCAAACATGACTGGTGTAAAGAAGTAAACAAACAAACTAAAAAATAAATATCAAAAAGTCAATGAAATGATTCCTAATGATACTTTGGTATATTCATACACCAGATCCTGACATAATTATTGCCAGAGAGGCCTCATCCTGCAACTGATGGGAGCAGAAGCAGAGATCCACTGCCAAACATTAAAAGAGCTCAGAGAATCCTGGGGAAAAGAGCAAGGAAGTACTGTAGGAGCCAAAGGAGTAAAAAACACCACAAGAAAATAGCTCGCAGAATCAACTAACCAGGGCTCATGGAGTTTCACAGAGACTGAACTGACAATCAGGGAGCCTACATGGGTATAACTTATGTCCTCAGAATATATGGTATGGTTTTGTAGCTTAGTGTTGTGTGACACCTCACAGTGGGAGCCATATTTGTCTAGAATTTTTAAAATACTTTTGGCCCACCCTATTTTCTACTGGGTTTCCTCAACCAGTCTTGATATCATGGTATGTGCCTAGTCATATTGCAACTTAATGTTTGGTTGATATCCCTTTAATGAAGGGAATTGAGGAAGTGGGTCTGTGCAAGACAGGAGTTAGGATAAAGGGACTGGGGGAAGAGGAGTGGTGGTGGGTGGACCTGCAGCCTATGTGTAATATATGAGAGAAGAAGAAACTAAAAAAATAGAAGTGTCTTTAGGGACTTAATTCCTATACTTTCCTTGGGGCGAAGTTTTATACCTGGTTGGTCCTATTAAACTTTAGTATGCTCTTATACTAGGGAATTAATAAATACTTTGGAATCTAGTTATAACAATACCTCTTAGAACTCAGTTTCCCTTTATTTGTTTATTTTTGATTGTTTGTTTTGTTTTGTTGGGTAGAAAAGCTTTTAATAGCAGAATCTTGGTAAGTATTTATGTGCAATTCTTGAGAGAATCACTATATGACCCAAGTGTAGTGGGAAACTTCATAGAGTCATTGTATCCACTATAAACATCTGAATGAAGTAATTGTTTTTAGGTGTACTTATGCTGTCAAAGAAATCATTGTAAAACTAATGATCATTTTCGGGGGTGTTATAATAATGATCATTATAGTGTTGTTTTCTAAAGGAGCGTTATAGCCTTTATAGATCTTAATCACAAGACTCTTTTGACAACAAGAAAATGTTGTACTATTGAGTATTGAAAGCTATACTGTAAAAGCTGGGATGCAGAGTAATGTCCCTTCACGAAACACATGGATTAGACCAGGGGCTCTGTTATGAGAAACTTGGTTTACTCTAAAAATAGGTTTTGTGTAACACTTAATAAATAGGCTTCTGAAAGGTTTCTTAGGTTTGGTCTGTCAAGGTCACCCACTTCCCTTCAATTCTTCATTGAATCCTCCAGTGTCTCTATTTGATCACCCCTTGTGACTTAGTTTATCAATAGCTAGGTACTTAGGTTCCTTCTGGTAGCATTGGATTTTGTCTCTCAATACTTTCTAGCCTTTCTTTGCTAGCCAGTTTAATAAGAGATTGTATTTTTGAGACAGGAACCTATGACATAGAACACAATAAAATTTGTTTATTTCAAATAGACTCAGAACAAAAATGCATGTTATGTGAATCAGCATTAAGTATTCGAGAAAAATACATGGGGCTGTTATACACTTGTCCAATGCACAAAGAAAGGGAGAGAATACACCAGTGTATTATTATTTTCACTACATAAGTGGCAACACTAATTGATCAGGGCCATAAGAAAAGGACTCAGAGACCTCTTTTCTTCTGGCAAAACAAAGTAGGGACTGAAGCATGGTCTAGAAGCACAAAAAAAAATACTTAAAGTTACAGTTAAAATTCTTATCAGTTAGAACTCAGAGATTAGGAATTTTCTCCTGTGTTCCATCATTGTCAATTGTCATTGAATACAAGTGCTTTTGCCTGAGGAGTCAAATGCATTTGCTCTTTCTGTTGTTATGAACAGGCATTATGTTTTGGGTGACTACTGTTGCCTAGAGAGGAGATAACAGTATATATTTTTGGGGAACTATTGTTGTTTAGAGAAGGAGTTTGTCAGTTTAAATAAAATGGACTCTAAGTCAAAATGGCAGTACTTAAGACACCTTAGGTTTAACTGCTACCAATAGGGCTTTCTCTGTACCCCTGTAGCATCATAGTACAAGTATACTGACATTTCACCCAATATAAAATCAAACAAAAATTAGCACAGGGATGCTTTTAAAGTAATAACAAATATTTACTACTGAAATATAGGCTGTATTTAGAGGAATGTTAGGTAATAAGTTGTAGAGTCAGGTACTACAAAAATCAAGGAGTTCATAATTTCTTCTAATTTATGGGTTTTGAGTCTTGCACAAATTTCCACCCTCTTCTATTTGTCTCTTTTTTAGGTAATATTGATGTCTTTTGAGGGCTCAAAGGATTATGATCCTGTTTTCTTGGAAGCCTTCTATGATATGTTTGAGTCCATTAGGACCTCTCATCTCAAAGGATATCATTGTTTTCTATTTGGCTAGAGTTTTCTTGTGGCCTCAACCAGGCAGTTGATTTTATTTCTCCTACGTATGCTTAATATTTTGGCCCAAACTTCTGGTACTTATGGAGGAAGGTTGTCTATTTCCTTATGTAGGGATTATTTCTTACTCATTTGCAAGTTTCATGAATATAACAGGGGAATGGGGATTCTTAGTTTAAGATTAAGGTTAAGATTTCTTCCTTTGTTGAGCTGAGCAAAAGATAGGATTATTTTGTGTTTCTAAAGGCATGGGGGAATGATTCACTGGTAGAAATGTGTGATGATATTTAGTTTCTCCCAGTTGAAATTTTATAGAGTTTATATTAAAGTCAGTTATAGATAGATTAGAATTCTATACCATTTGAATTGTATGTTTTGTCTGAGGGAGAGTGTTTTTAAACTTTGTGGGATTTTAAACATATACATCCACTAGCCCAAATACCACTGGCATTTGTTTCTTTTTGGTTTACAATTATTTTACATTTTCTAACACATTAGTGTGTTAGAAAAAAAGATCAGCTTTAGACTTTTCAGGGTAGCTATATTCACTTCCACTTTTCTTTTACGTTCCCTCACAGAGGCCTGTAATGCCCTGGGGGTGGGGAGGGCATCCATTTCAGTTTCTCAAAATCCATTCTGAAATGCCCAAGTCCTTTAAAATAGTTAAAAATTATTCTGCTTTTTCAATATAGAAGAAATTATTAAGTCTCTTTGTTTGTGAGTTTAACTGCTTAAGTGTAAGCTCAAAAATTTGGTAGCCATATTTATTTTCATTTTAAGTTTTTGATAATAATTCTTGAATTTATCCTGCTACCCCAAAGTGGCCATATATTCTAGCACTTCCAAAAATGAAGATTAGCAAGGTATCACTTTTGTGACCCTCAAAGCTCTCAAGGGGAATTCTCAAGTGTTTTCTATTTTTTTTATTTTATAATAATTTGACACAAAAATCAATTTCTCTTTTTCTTATTTTACATTGCTGTATTTTGCCTCAGTTGTGGGGAGCATTGCTGGATTTAACTTTGGTTGACTTGTGATTTATCATGAATGAGTCTACAGAGATCTGTCTTTATTTTTTATGCAAGAAATGCATCATACTCATTCTGGAACAAACAGTGATGCTGTCTGTGATCTTGCTGAGTGTCCTGACAATGGTGATCGGAAAGCCATATTGAGCATATGTACCTGACTCTCTTTGCTACTATATTCCAGAAGGTTAAAGCCAGAAATACTTGTGACCTCTAATAATAACACTCAGTTGCTAGGATTTCCTTGTTCTGAGAGAAAAAAGTATCCCAAATTAGTGAATTACATTGCTGTAGTTCAGGGCCTATTTGTTTTACTAGAAGTAGTACCAATGCTGGTTGTGTTTCTGTGCATCTTTAGACTTGGAAGTATAATATCTCTAAGACTATAGTGCAAAGAACTAAGATAGAAGTACCTGTATCTCAGACAGAACAAGTTGTCTTGACTCAATCTTTTAGACCTTGTGGGAAAGAAAACATGGAAGCTGTGGAGCCTTCCT
The DNA here is from genome assembly GCF_978045245.1 of Mus caroli. NCBI lineage: Eukaryota > Metazoa > Chordata > Mammalia > Rodentia > Muridae > Mus > Mus caroli. The sequence goes on from NW_028227256.1 coordinate 4,868,423, forward strand.
CCACAAATCAACCAAATGGAGAAGTTTTCATAATGACTCTCCTCTTTCCTTTGCTGTGACTGGTCTGCAAATGATTCCAATATTGGATAAAAGGAAATGATGCTGGGCATTTGGAGGGCTAATTCTGGACATTTTTCAGAGACATATTTGGAAATTGGCAGCTTCCTTGTATCATACTCTGTTTTCTGTGGATAAAAATGGAACAGGTTCTAGGGTTAAGGTAAATGTGACATCCTGTGTTACCCTAACTAATCTTTTATTAATTGGGACTATTACCTTTGTTATTGGTTCTTATTATGAGTACAATGTTTCTTGTTTTGTCTTTTGTCCCATTGTGGTTCTGCACTGCACGATGCTCTATCTGTAATGGTAGTACATCAACCAGTTTTTGTTATGATTCTGGTAAATTTATCTAAACCCTGGTATTCTGAAAAAGGCTTACAAATATTGGAAGAGTTAGATCATACTCTGATTGGACTGATCATTGCCAGTGTTGTTGCTCTCATAATATATATAACAAATTCTACTACTTCTGCATTAGCTTTAGCACAAGAAGTACAAACGGCTAGTTTTTTTTTAAATCATCTTTCTGAAAATGTAACTAATGCACTGATTATACAAGATTTGAATAGACGGCTAGAACAAAAAATTGATGCATTATATGATATAGTGTAGATCATGGGAGCTGAGGTATAAGGAGTCAAAATTAGAAGCCATTTGGAATGTCATTCTTGATATCTATGTATTTGTATAACTCCAGAAATGGCTAAATAAGAATGAGCACCAAGTGGACCAGAGTAAAAAGACACCCTCAGGGTATTTGGCTTAGTACTAATACTTCTTTAGATTTGTTAACCCAGCATTAGGAGGTTGTGAATTTAAGAAATGTAAAGCCTTTGTCTTTTGAAACTGCTAGAATTGTAAATAATATTCTGAAAAAGTTACAGACCAATTTTTTCTTCATGATCCTCATTTCCATCTCTTATATTGGGCATAGCCACACTTGGCTTTATGATCCTTTCTTTAGCATGTCTATTACCAGTCCTTTTGCGAGGAATCATCAGAGCTTTTACAGATGTCAAAGCAGAGTTACATAAGTTCAAGCTCCAAAGTCTTCCCTAGCAGAAGTTGGTAGTCAGTGATAGGTAAGATCATCTTCCAAAACTTTATCAACCTAAGACAGGCCATGAATACAAGATTATTTATGTGCCGTTGACAGGTAAGAGCTGTGTTTTAGATGGCAACCTAAGACAGGCACAACTTTCTGCCCCAGGACTGATAAAGTGCCTGTTATAGATTGTTAAAATGCTGGTAATATTTTCTCAGAGGAGGAACAACTTACAACAGGGTATGAATGCTAGTTGAGGTCTATACTTCATGAGGGAACACCTAATATAGGCATAGTCTTTCTGCACCAATTGTGGTGAGAGAGCTTTCGCTTGTATAGATTAAAAAAGGGGAACACATAGGAAACACTTTTAGAGTTATTTTTGGCTGACTTTTTGCTTGTGATTAATCATGGATGAGTTTGCAAACATCTGTCTTTGTTTTTAATTAAGACATGCATTATACCCTGTCAAGTTCCACCACTTATACATATGTCCTTGAAAGACTGTACTAGCCTAAAGGAAATGGATTTAATAAAACATAGATACTGTGTACCATAAACTTGCCATATAAGCTTTTGTGGTCATTGTTTATCTTCCTAGAATTGGTCATGTTTTGTGTTGCTTGCCCTTAAGACATTTAGAAAGTACAGTTTCTCACTTGAATGGTACTAACCAACAACAACCCTGCATTCTGGCTCTTCCATCTTCTTTCTACCTTTCCTCTAATTATCCTCACTCTCCTAGTCATGGTTCCCTTGTTGAATGACCAGCTGGCTTTGACAATCAGTTGTTAATTTGTGGCTAGAATTTTGCTATCACAGCAGAGAGACAGTTCCCTAAGTCAGGGCAGATAATTTAAACATCATAATTCTTAATATTCTTGAGAGAGATTCTGTGTTCTGGGAAGGGAAACCATTCAACTGTGTAATTTCCGGCAGCCAATTCATTGTCATAATTCATAAATCTTGGTTCATATGACATTAGAGTGATGAGAAATCTATTAGTACATTCTAGTGTGTTCTGCTATGGATAATTGGATCCATATCCGACTATTTCAGTTCATTTTTGTCAAAATTGCATAAACAGCACTATCTGGGACTCTTTCACCAGGGTTTTAAACATAAAAGGAGATATGGTAGCATTTATTATAGTGTAGAATTTTGATTCCCCTGTGAATTCCTAAAGTCCCCATAGAAACTACCAGAAGAGTAGAATGAGGGGAGGGTAAAGGAGGGAAAAGTGAATTTCTTCTGTTATAGGAGGCAAGGATAGAGGATAGCTTGAGGAAAATGAAGCTATGCAGAATTTGTCTTAAGGTTTGGAAAAGTGTTTAAGATTTTCTTTTTATTCTCCTGTCCTTCAATGTCTCTCTTTATTTCTTACATTGCTTCCAAAATTCTCATGTCCACTTCCTGTAAGTTTGCAATTTTGTCATTTCTTTTCTTAGAAACACTTCTAAATTCTAATAAAGCAGGCTGCCCACTGATTTGTTTGTTTTATTGCATAGATCTTCTAGTTTTACACATAAAATTACTAATTTTTGAATATCAATCATTCTCCATTGAAAGAACCATTAAGCCGAGCTATCTTTCAGTGTGTAAATCTCTCTATTTTCCCAAATGCTTTCAAATGTTGAAATTTTGTAACTATTATATATAAAACCTGAAATGTCAGATGGTATTATCTCTACACACAACCTACCTTCTTCTGTTTGAAAACCTCCTCCTTCTCTTTCTGTCCCCCCTTCCTCATCTTTCCTCCTTTTCTCTGTGTCTTCTCTCTTTTTTCTTTTTCATGAAAATGTCAAGTATTTTCTATGCTAGCTCAGAGATATATGATTTGGATCAGGCCTATCTGTTATTTGGGGCATTAGATTTATCAACTTTCATCCAATACATATTATTATCCACTGGATATCCTGTTGCTATTATAAATTGTCCTGGACAGTGCCTCTGAACATCCATATTATTGGATGACACAATTGGCTTTTAGGCTATTAATGATCAGGTGGATGCTCATAACATTACTGAGCTAAAGGATGCAAGAATGCATTAAATATAAACACAAGATTCAGAGGAACACAGAAATAAATGAACATTTATGGATTGTCAGAAGACAAAGGCCAAATTCCAACAACCAAGCCTTCCAAAAGCAAATAAAACCAAGAAAAACCAAAATGCCTTCAAAGGCTAAAAGTTCATTTGTTTCTAAATGACCTAAAAACCAATGAAACTACCAGAAACCAAAACTCTTCTGAATCACTAAGACAAACACATTGAAAGCAAACAATGCATACAAATGAGGTGGGGTCAGAAGAATATAGACGCCTATAGAAAACAGCCTTCCTATGCTGCTACTTTCTTAGGTACACATATTTGTGTCAGGAAATAAGGACAATGAGAGTACCCAGAGATCTTATAAAACCCAAGTATTCCTTAGAAGACTCCCAAATCTGAATTCAGTAGACTTTGATTTTTTTAAAGCATACTTTTAATAAGGGTTCTCACATGCTTCAATACCTCCTAGCCCACTATCCATAGATAGGGGAGAAAGATTCTAAATAAGACAAGGGTATGTGTACCTGTTTAGAAGTAGTTCCATGGGGGCAAATCTCTGTCAAGATACCAGCAGTCCAGTTTAGTAGTATCAGCATACCAAACACAAATCAGCACAATCCAGCAGGAACACCAGGCCTCTTCCAAATCAGCATTGTGAGCAACAAGCACTACCTGGGAAGCCAGGAGCAGTTCTCTGCTGCACCTTTCTGAATGAAGTGAAAATCAATGAAGATGCAGAATCCACAAAAGTGTTGAAAAGCTGGGTACGCAAATACACTTTCACTGTCTGTTGGATGTTGTCTGTTGAATCCTGTTTATATTCTTTCCAAATGTCACATGTCTATTCATGGGTCTTGCTTCAGCAAAACATCACATTAGTCTGCATGGCATGACACTACCAGAATCTTCCATTTCAGTATTCTCTCTCTAGAAGTAGGAGATGACAGACTGCCCCAACGAAGTTTTGTTGTTGTTTTTGTTTTATTTTCTTTTGCTCTATTCTCATTTCTGCCTTTGTATTCCTGCATTTTGATCTGTTGTCTTTTCCAAAAAAGTGAATTCTCCTCATAAACACCAGGATTCTTGTTACTGTTTATTTATTTATTTACACTCCATATTTTATTCTCCCACCCCCACCCCATCCACCCTCTAACTATTCCACATGCCGTACCTCCTTCCTACACCCTGTCTCCACATGGATGCCCCCACCCCCACCCCACCTTACCTCTAAAGTCTCTGGGGCCTCCAGTCTCTTGAGGGTTAGGTGCCTCATCTCTGAATGAACATAGACCCGGCAGTCCTCTACTGTATGTGTGTTCAGGGCTTCATATCAGGTGGTGTATGCTGCCTGTTTGGTGATCTAGTGTTTGAGAGATCTAGGGGGTCCAGATAAAATGAGACTGCTGATCCTATTTTTGGAGGCCCCACTGAGATTTGCGAAGACCCTTGAAACAAGAAATCCTGAGTGCAAACCTCAAAGAACAATTAGAAATGATTGTGATCAAACAGCTTCACTAATAACACTTTAACGAGGTGGTGGTGGGCAGACATTTTAGCCTACCTTAATGCCTCAATCAGTCTCTGAGCTGGGAAGAACATAAGACATGATGTCTGGGGAAGGCACAGTTTTCACTTTACATAGCTAGTTTACTAAGTTGGTAAGTGGCACTGTTGCCTTCCAACAGAAGTTCTCACTCCTGGGTCAAAAGGATCTCATGCTAATCTAATATATTTTTCAATATCTTTGCTTCGGTGGCACTTGAACAGCCTCCTTTAAGGGAGCCTAGACAAGATCTATGAAAAAGAAATTTGCATCTTTGAGATTAGAGTCTACTAACATCTACACTACACATCCTTGACAATCCCTTCTGCACTTTCTAGGTTTCTCAGCCCTTAAGTGTGTTTCACAAGAACTCTTTGTTTTCATGTTTCTGTTCTTGCTCTTCTGTTGTCACTCTTTTCACTAACCTCATTTTTGGGCAAAGGGGCCTAGGAAATTTAACTAGAATGAAGATACTATCATCTCAACAGCAAGTAGACTTTAATCAGGCTTTCTGCAGATTTAGACTGTAATAGATTTTTGGGAAAGCTTTTGGGAAAACAGCTTTTGGGGGGTGGGTTAAATAGTCCTGTAATAGAAGAAGAAATATTCCAATATTCCTACAGGAACAGATTTGGGTAGTTTCAAATCAACACATTTTTGCTACCTTCATGAATCGTTCTTCATAAATCAAATGGTAGAATCAGATGATAGATATTCTCTTTTGAAAAATGACAAATTTACCAGCATCTGGAGTGCAATAAAGGCTAAAAAGAGATCATGCATCAAGCCACTACAGGCAGGACCAAGGCAGTAGGATAGTCCATTAAAAGGAGCATGGGTCAGGGGTGCAGGGCTTGGGAGGGAAAGAGGTAGGGAGGTGGGTGTGTGAGGAGTTTGGGAACATAAAGGGAAGAAATTGGAAGATGGCAGGGACTTGGCCATGAGGAAGTACAGAAGTGTTACTACTTGGCTGGCTATACCCTGGAGTTGACCACGCTAGACAGTTACAGATTTTCACATTGACAGGCTAGAGATGCCATTCTAAATAGGCTAGAACATGCAGGCAGAGAAAACCAAAACCTGACCAAATACCGTCTCATCTTTCCTCTTCCATCTTGTTACATGTGGGATAATCTGGCTTAAAAATTTTTCCATCATCACCATTTGGCCACCTTCTCAAATGCTGGGCAAAATTAGGTGCTCAGGCAATCAAACATAACAGCCTACTCTTTTTTTTTTTTCTTCTGCCAGGTAACATCTCCACCAAATCTGGGATATTTTTACAGGACATGATGGAACTACATGGACCCACATATGTTTATAGAGCTTTCTTGTTATCAAAGCCTAAGGAAAATCAGAGCCTTAGCTAAACAAAGATCAAATCTGTCAACTATCCCCAGACAGTGCCCACTTGCTAGTGAGAAAGTAAACTTCCTCTAACTTGGTTTCTTTACTGGGAATAAAGTACTTATAAACTCTTTAGGGATTGTATATCTCCATTTGCAGGCACACAAAGAGCTTATCTGTATCACTCTCAAGTAGCTGTTTTCACCAAGACTAGTGAAGAAGGATCTCAAGTTAGATGGTAGTAAAGTCATATACCACTCTCAGCTTGATCCATCCTGCTCATTATTGTAGACTGTAACTCATACATGGCATTATACAATATAAAGACTTCAGAAAGTGACCCTTCAAAATCAAATATTATGTCTCTTACAATATTCTAGAAGAAAAAAACCATACACATTTTCTGTCCATTGTCAGTCTCTGATTCTGTATTCTGAATGCAGAAATGAAACCTACCATTTCAGACAAGAGCATGTTTGTCTCAAAAATGTCCTTCAAAGCCCATTTTTCTGAGTCAGCTTGGCCTCCTGACTATAGGACAGGAACAAGAGCAACACAATGGTTAGAAAGTAAAGGCATTGTGCCTATAGGGAGAGCTAAAAGGAAAACTATTTCCAATATAGATAGATTATTTATATTAAATATAGTGGTGCCCAAAATAAAGGCAGCTAATGGAATGCTTTAGTTTGTCACAAGAGTAACATACAGTAATTAATACAGATTAATATAAATGCATAGTAAGTATCAAGATTTAATTACTTAATAAGTAAACCAATATGATAGATTAAAAAAAAAAAAACCTTAGCTAAATATCTATGGAAAGGACAGAATGTACTTGCTGACTGAAAGTCCCTCAACCAATTAATCTAATATTAACGTTTTAGTATGGTGTTCTTGTTGAATCCTGCTGGAGACTCTAAACATAGAGCTGGTATTGGACTATTTAACTGTTGTTTCTATCTGTGTTCTACTTATACTCATACAAAATCAAAAGCATAGTTATTGGAGATAATCATCTAAACTGTACAAAACACACAAGAATTTTGCTATCTTGTATTTTATATAAGATTTGCCTGAAATCTTTCAGCAAGACAGCCATTTTGACTAGGTTAATCCTGCCAATCCATGAGCATGGGAGATCTTTCCATCTTCTGACATCTTTTTTGATTTCTTTCTTCAGAGACAGGAAGTTCTTATCATACAGATCTTTCACTTCCTTAGAGTCACACCAAGGTATTTTATTTTATTTGTGACTATTGTGAAGGGTGTTGTTTTCCTAATTTCTTTCTCAGCCTGTTTATCCTTTGTGTAAAGAAAATCCACTGATTTGTTTGAGTTAATTTTATATCCAGGTACTTTACTGAAGCTATTTATGAGGGTTAGGAGTTCTCTGGTGAAATTTTTAGGGCCACTTTTATATACTATCATATCATCTGCAAATAGTAATATGTTGACTTCTTCCTTTCCAATTTTTATCCCCTTGATCTTGTTTGATATCTAATTGCTCTGGCTAGGAGTTCAAGTACTATATTGATTAGGTAGGGAGAAAGTGGGTCACCTTGTTTAGTCCCTGATTTTAGTGGGATTGCTTCAAGCTTCTCTTCATTTAGTTTGATGTTAGCAATTGGTTTGCAGTATATTGCTTTTATTATGTTTAGGTATGGGTCATGAATTCCTAATCTTTCCAAGACTTTTATCATGGATGGGTGTTGAGTGTTGTTAAATGCTTTCACAGGATCTAATGAGGTGATCATGTGGTTTTTGTCTTTGAGTTTGTTTATATAGTGGATTACAGTGATAGATTTCCATATATTAAACCATCCCTGCATTCCTGGAATGAAGCCTACGTGATTGTGATAGATGACCATTTTGAAGTGTTCTTGGATTCTGTTAGTTAGGATTTTATTAAGTATTTTGCAGAGATATTCATAAGGGAAATTGGTCAGAAGTTCTCTTTCTTTGTTGGATCTTTATGTGGTTTAGGTATCAGAGTATGTGTGGCTTCATAGAATGAGTTGGGTAGAGTACCTTCTGTTTCTATTTTGTGGAAGAGTTTGAGGAGAATTGGAATTAGGTCTTCTTTGAAGGTCTGATTGAACTCTGCACTGAGCCCATCTAGTCCTGGGCTTTTTTTTTTTTTTTTTTTTTTTTTTTGGTTGGGAGACTATTAATGATACATGGTAGCTGTCTAGAAATTTGTCCATTTCATCAAGGTTTTTCAATTTTGTTGAGTATAGCCTTTTCTAGTAGGATCTGATGAAACTTTGGATTTCCTCAGGTTCTGTTGTTATGTCTCCCTTTTAATTTCTGATTTTGTTAATTAGGATATTGTCCCTGTGCTCTCTAGTTAGTCTGGCTAAGGGTTTTTTTTTTTTTTTTTTTTTTTTTATCTTGTTTATTTTCTCAAAGAACCAGCTCCTGGTTTAGTTGATTCTTTGAATAGTTCTTTTTGTTTCCACTTGGTTGATTTCAGCCCTGAGTTTGACTATTTCCTGCCATCTACTCCTCTTGAGTGAATTTGCTTCCTTTTATTTTAGAGCTTTTAGGTGTGTTATCAAGCTGCAAGTGTATGCTCTCTCTAGTTTCTTTTTGGAGGCACTCAGAGCTATGAGTTTTCCCCTTAGGACTGCTTTCATTTTGACCCATTAGTTGGATTATGTTTTGGCTTCATTTTTGTTAAACTCTAAAGAGTCTTTAATTTCTTTCTTTATTTCTTCCTTGACCAAGGTATCATTGACTAGAAGTGTTGTTCAGCTTCCATATGAATGCTGGCTTTCTATTATTTATTTTGTTATTGAAGATCAGCCTTACTCCATGGTGATCTGATAGAATACATGGGATAAATTGAATATTTTTGTATTTGTTGAAGCTTGCTTTGTGACCAATTATATGGTCAGTTTTGGTGAAGGTACCATGAGGTGCTGAGAAGAAGGTGTATCCTTTTGTTTTAGTATAAAATGTTCTGTAGATATCTGTTAAATCCATTTGTTTCATAATTTCTGTTACTTTCAATGTGTCTGTCTTTAGTTTCTGCTTCCAGGATCTGTCCATTGGTAAGAGTGGGGTGTTGAAGTCTCCCACTATTATTGTATGAGGTGCAATGTGTGTTTTGAGCTTTACTAAAGTTTCTTTAATGAATGTGGCTATCCTTGAATTTGGAACATAGATATTCAGATTTGAGAGTTCATCTTGGAAGATTTTACCTTTGGTGAGTATGAAGTGCCCCTCCTTGTCTTTTTTGTAACTGTGGGTTGGAAGTTGATTTTCTGTGATATTAGCCATTGCTACTCCAGCTTGTTTCTTTGGACCATTTGCTTGGAAAATTGTTTTCCAGCCTTTGACTCTGAGGTAGTGTCTGTCTTTTTACCTGAGTTCCGACTCCTGTAAGCAGCAAAATGTTGAGTCCTGTTTGTGTAGCCAGGGTGTTAGTCTGTTTCTTTTCATTGGGGAATTTAGTCCATCCATATTAAGAGATATTAAGTAAAAATAATTGTTGCTCCTGTTATTTTTGTTCTTACTGTTGGGATTCTGTTCTTGATGCTGTCTTTCTTCTTTTAGTTTTCTTGCTTTTTGTAGGGCATAATTTCCCTCCTTGTGTTGTTGTTTTCCCTTTATTATCCTTTGAAGGGCTGGATTTGTGGAAAGATACTGGGTGAATTTGGTTTTGTCATGGAATATTTGGCATCTCTATCTATGGTAATTGAGAATTTTGCTGGGTATAGTAACCTGGGCTTGCATTTGTGTTCTCTTAGGTTCTTTATTACATCTGTCCAGGATCTTCTGGCTTTCATAGTCTCTGGTGAGCACTCCAGTGTAATTCTAATAGGTCTGCCTTTATAAGTTACTTGACCTTTTTCCCTTACTGCTTTTAATATTCTATCTTTATTTAGTGCATTTGTTGTTCTGATTATTATGTGTCAGAATTATTATATGTTGGGAGGAATTTCTCTTGTGGTCCAGTCTATTTGTAGTTATGTAGGCTTCTTGAGCATCTCTTTCTTTAGGTTAGGGAAGTGTTCTTCTATAATTTTGTTGAAGATATTTACTGGCCCTTTAACCTGGAAGTCTTCATTCTTATCAACTCCTATTTTCTGTAGGTTTGGTCTTCTCATATTTTTCTGCATTTCCTGGATGTTTTGAGTTAGGATCTTTTTGCATTTTGTATTTTCTTTGATTGTTGTGTCATGTTTTCTATGGAATCTTCTGCACCTGAGATTCTCTCTTCCATCTCTTATATTCTGTTGTTGATGCTTGCATCTATGGTTCCTGATTTCTCTCCTAGGTTTTCTATCTCCAGAGTTGTCTCCCTTTGGGTTTTCCTTGTTGTTTCTATTTCTATTTTTAGATCTTGGATGGTTTCGTACAATTCTATCACCTGTTTTCCTGTAATTCTTTAAGGGATTTTGTGCTTCCTCTTTAAGGCCTTCTACCTTCTTATCTGTCTTCTCCTGTATTTCTTTAAGTGAGTTATTAACGTCCTTCTTAAAATCCTTTACCAGCATCATAAGATATCATTTTAAATCAGATTCTTGCTTTTAAGGTTTGTTGGGTTATCCAGGACTCACTGTGGTTCGAGTGCTGGGTTCTGATGATGCTGAGTGGTCTTGATTTTTGTTAGTAAAATTCTTATGTTTGCTTTTCACCATCTGGTAATCTCTGGTGTTAGTTGTTATAGCCGTCTTTGCTGGAGCTTATTTCTTCTATGATTTTGTTAGCCTCTGTCAGGACTCCTGGGATTCGAACTCTCTCCTGAGTCTCAGTGGTCAGAGTACTCTCTGCAGGCAAGTGTGCAGAGGTCTGGAGCTCAGCTCTGCCTCCTGGCTGAAGATGAAGGCCTGAAAGGGACCCTGTCCCAGAAACTATGTTGCTTTTGCTGCCCTTGGGCTCTCCTATGCAGACTGGTCTCTTTGGGAGCCAGGATACAAGGTGGTGTTCTCACCTGGTCCTGTGAACAGAGGCCTCCCTGATTTCACCATCTCCTATTGTGGGGAAAGTATGCAGATGTCTGGGTCTCAGCTCTGCCTCCTGGCTGAAGATGAAGGCCAAAAAAGCTCAACTTTCTTTTAATTAGAGGGTAAATTTGTTTTGAGTGTTGCTATGTCTCATAACATTAAGAAAAAAATCAGCAGGTATAAAAAGTAATGTTAAAGCACTCCCCTGGGGGGTGGAGGAAAGAGATCTAACAAATGAAGTACTTTTAATAAAGGATTTATTTGCAAAGATTAAGAAGGTAGATATTTTTTCAGTATATGAAGGAGCTAAAAAATCTTAAATTTTGAGTGTCTGAATGTTATATAAGACTTAAAAGATGGAATTTAGAGATTAAGTAATTTTTATAAAATTTTTAAAGTCAAAGTTCCATGCATCAATATAAAATATCTACCCAAATCAATAGAATTACCCTAATTTATTGATTTGCTTTTGGTGCTATTTAAACATCCAAACTTAAGAAAATAAAGATATGTCTAATTAATGCTTATTAAAAATTGGCTGGTTCTTGTCCCACATTTTATTTAAATATTGACAGTACTTAATACCTAGTCTGCCTTTCCCATTTCTGTCTCCTGACCACAGCATTCCTTCCTTTGCTACACTAGTCTACTAGACCAAGCCCAGACTAGTGTATTTAAAGCAATGAAGAAGAACATTTTTTTTTTTTGTTCTTGTCCTTTAAGGTGAACTAAATCCCAAGGGACTGTAGAAAATTCCTAAAAATATTTTGTTATTTTGTCTCATGTTCAAGTAAGCCATCAAGATACTACCAGATGGAGTGTAACAAGTGTTCTACAAGTGGAGTTTATACACAAAGGAAAACTTCCTCAATGCATGCATGCAAACCCATGGACAACAAAGCCATTTTATAAAATGAGGTAGCTATTAAAATAATAAAAGTAAACAAAGAATCAAACAAACAAACAAACAACAACAACAAAAACAGAATCAGTGTTTTCTCCTGAGCTCTAGTGACTTGTAAGGGATCAAATATCAACTGGCCTTGACAGTAAATTCGACTTCCTTCATGCTATTAAGTACATAACAGGAATCTATGAACAAGTATTAAAATGATTGTGATGTTTCTTTCATAGTTCAGAGTCTCACAGTCCCCAGACAGGGGATTTGATGGCCTCTTTTCACTTCCACAATCATTGCAAATATACAATGAAGTAACATACCTGTAGGCAAAATACTCAGACATATCACATAAAATACTATAAAATGAAACAAGAAAGAAAGACAAGCCACAAAATATAGCAAGTGTATATTTCAGAGACACAATGATTTTAAATGTTCGAACCATAAAAAATAAACATGCTGAGAAAAGAAGCTCATAGAATTTTAGCACTATACAACTTAGACATACGTAGAAATAGTTTATCTTAGTCCATAAACATGTGCATTTTTATGAGTCTACTTAAAATAATAAAAGAGAGAGGAAAAACACATTTTCAGTTTAAAAGCTTTAGGACCTGTACTCATTCTTTTCTTTTGTTTAGCAACAGTAGACACAGCTATTACAACAGTATCCTTTTGCTGGCTCTCTGTGCAGCCTTGTCCCATGCTCTGGGTTTCTAAGCTCTTCTCTCGGGTTTAATCCTTCTAAAGCTGGTTAAAGTTGTTAGTGTATGTGATTTCCTCACAGCTGCATATCTGAGGGCCTTGGCTTTTTCAGCTGCCGGCTAGAGGCTGTGTTTAATTTTCTGATAAATAATGTTCCACTACAGCATTTTGCTCCTTTAGGACCAGTACAAGCTACATCCATCATCACTGTTTACATATATTTATTAAAATAAGTCTCCCCAAATATAAGGGAAAGGAGTGTAAAGAAAATTAATATCTGCTGTGATTAATCACTGGCTAAAATTGTAGTGCCTAGTTTGTCTGCATACAAGCTCAACTAATACCAAGAAAATGAGCTAGGCCAGATATGGTGGTACATATTTGTCATCTGACATCCCAGCCATCCGAAGGCTAAAAATAGTAAAGAATATGAGTTGGAATCCAACTTTTGTGCAAAGAAAGATCTCCTAAAATTAAACACCAAAGAAAGATACATTAAACAGCTAACCACTGAAGCATAGAATATGGAAGATACATATGAAACCAGAGAGAAAATTTTGGAAGAGATGTATGTCACTGGAGAAAGGTGAATGAACTTCTAAGGGATAGATACAAAAATCTACTACATGATAGCGTAGGGCACCAGGAACATATATTCAGGTTATCAAAATAGAAGTCATTAAATCCTGGTGAGAAATGCTTATTATTGTTTGATAGAAATAACATAATTAAACAATGTAATTAAAATGCTGCAGTCTGAATACCAAATATATTTGAGGAGTTCTGTTAGAAACTTCTTAGAATAATTTCTGTAAACACAATAGAGATGCAGCTATAGCATCAGATACAGCAACTCAGGGGAGAAAACTTTCTTGTCTTATGTCCTGTCATGTTTTATGTCAACCCTAGCATAATTTGGGAAGAGGTACTCATAATTTAGAAAATGCCTCTACAAGATTTGCCTGTAGTTAAGTCTGTTGAGCAATATCTTATACTTTGATATGGGATAGTCCAACCGATTGCGGGTGGGGACTATTTTGGGCTTATAAGCCTGAGTTCAATAAGAAAGCATGTTGAGCAAGCCAGTAAGCAGCATCCTTCCATCACTTCAGCATTAGCTCTTGCCTCTAGGTACCTACCCTGACTTTCCCGAGTACTGGACTATGATATGAAAGTGTAATAAAGTGAAATAAAACCTTTCTCCCTCAATTTTTTCTATCATCTATCATCTATATATCTATCTATCTGTCTGTCTGTCTATCTATCTATCTATCTATCTATCTATCTATCTATCTATCTATCTATCTATCTATCTATTTGAGACAGGGTTTTTTTACATAGTCCTGGGTGTTTGGAGTTCACTACAGAAACCAGGCTGGTCTTGAACTCCCAAGATCCACATGACTCTGTCTCATAAATAGTGGAAGTAAAGGAATGTGCCACCCTGATCAGCTTGGTAATTGTGTTTTATTACAACAGGAGATATCCTATAAGATCTTCATTAGCCAACAAAATTAGACCCTTTATGAAAATATGTTTCTCATACCCTAAAATAAATCTTTGATTGTAACCAATATTTCTGTATTTAGACTAAAGACTTGATTTAAAAGAGATAAATCATGCTCAGTACTATAAAGTTTGACAACAACCCAAGGGTAATTAAGTCATTTATCTCAGATTTGAAATTACAACTACCACTTTACTACATAAACATAACCTCTAATTACATTTTAAATATTTGCTCTCTAAGCAATGGATACATTTAGTCTTCATGTTGCATCAAGGAAATATTTCTTTGCAACAGACAGAGACCATTATAGAAAACCACAACCAATCAAAATGTAGAATTGTGGTGTCCAATCCCTATGTATACATTTATAACAACCTCCATATATAAGGCTCAGTGACTATTGTGAAAGACAAAGTGGGAAAAAAGTATAAAAGCCAAAAACTCGGAGAGTTCCATGTGAAAAATATTTAGTAGAAAGTGGGAGGAGTTGGGGGAGTGGAATGGGAGAAATAATATGATAAAATTATATTTAATGAAAAATGTAAAATAATATTACCAATCCATCTATTCCTCCTTCCTCTCACCAAATCAAATTTCAGCACAAATATTATTTTAGATTTACAGAGTTTTCTCTAATCTACATTGTCCTGTAATTGTAGGCATGCAGAGTTGAAGACTTTTTAGACTGGCTTATAACACTTTGTAATATATATTTTACATTTCTCCATATATTACTATGGCCTCATACCTCCTTGTTTCATTTTAACCCTGAACGTTTACCTATTAGCTATTAACTGAACACAAAGTAAAGTTTATCAATTCTCTTCAAGAACTTTTTGGCTTAGAAGTGCATCAGTAAATAAGAAAGTACATCAACCTGCAGGATATTTTGTGAATATTTCTGTAACCAAATCGTCAGAAATATTAACTACTGTTACTGGTAACAACTGTGCTAAGATGAGCCCTACCACTGTGATCTAAACTGCCTAAATCACTTTATACTCCTTGAAGACAAGAGGGAAGCTCCTTTACTCCTTTACTTCTGGTCTTTACCAGGACTTGCTTTTGCCAGCATGATGCATGTTGTACATTAGTTTATTAATAAGCAGATCATGGTACCATTCTGTTTAATCAGCCTTCTTTGGTGCCCATGTTGTAGAACATTTCTGTCTTTTGTTCTTCTCTCTCTCTCTCTCTCTCTCTCTCTCTCTCTCTCTCTCTCTCTCTCTCTCTCCTTTCTTTTTTTGACATCGATATATAGTCTTCCATCAAGTTTATGCAAAATCTCTTCCTCAATTTGTTCAGGTGATTTTCTTAGTTTTGCTTAATTCTCTAGCTGTCCTTTACAAGTTACATTTTTGCATATATATCTCTCTGGATATGTGGCATGTCTTTTCATTTCTAAACAATGAATTATGCAGAGTAAAAAAAAATAATTTTAATTGAATCTAGTTAATTAATTCATTCCTTTGCTGACCATGCCTTTGAAATAATTACTGAAATCACCACACACACAAAATAATGATTTGCTTGTAAAGTATCTTCTAGAGACATGGTTTATTTTTATCTCGCTCCAATTGGGATAGATTTTAGGAAGTATGGTAAATATGGTTTCTGTTTTGTTTTGTTTTGTTTTGTTTTGTTTTTGCAAGTGAATATTTCATTTTCTATTTCATTTGTTCAAGAACCTAAGTTAAGAGAATCACTGCTTGCTTTTGCTTCCTCACTAAAGATTAGTAGACTGTATTTCTGGGGTTGCTATTATGTCTTATTTGTTATGTATCACAAGACTATTCTGATTACTGTAACTTTATAGAAAGTCTTATTAGGAAGTTGTGTTACTCTTTCTATTTGACCTTCAGTATTATGTTATCTGCTGAAGTATTCTGCTTCTGCACACTAACTTCATAATCGTTGTGTCGGTATCTAGATAACACCCATTTGAGATGTAGGTTACACTGAGACATTGAGTCTACAGATCAAACTGTGAAGGATAGTTATCTCAATACATTGAGACTTTATGCCTATGAACATACAATGTCTCTACTTATTTACTTCTTTGATTTATTTCAACAGAATTTTTATCCTCCTTGTATGGGTTTAGAATAGAGCAATAGCTTTGTGTCCTGGACTTTCAAGTGAAGACTGCCTCAATATAAATAGTATAATGTTTTTAAGTTTCAAATTGCATTTGTTTATGTCCTGAATATAGGAAAGCTATTATCTTGTATATTAATTTTGTACCTGCAACCCTGTTATAATTATTTTGTTTCAAGATAGTTTTGCCATTTTGATTTTTCAGATTTTTCAGATAATCAAGTAAGTTTCAGATAATCAAGCAAGTTGAGTTTTACTTCTTTCTTGTTAGTTTGTCTGAGGCTTGCTTTCTTTTGTTGTCTCATTCTATTACCTAGAACTTTCAGTCTGTGCTGAAAAGGTGCTGTGTGTAGGAGCATTGTTCATTTTCTAATCATTGAACATAACATGACATAAGCCATAGGTTTTTGTTGGATCTCATTTATCAGATGGAGGAAATTACCCCTTCAATGCATTTTTTGCATATTTTATCATATTACTTGATATTTTTGAGCACATTAGTTACCTTTTTCATTGTTGATACAAAATACTAAAAAAAAAAAAGAAACTTAAAAATAGATAAATAGGGTTTTTTTTTTGGGGGGGGTTTGTTAGATTTTCACTTTCAGTTCCAGGTTCATATTCCAATATACCAAGGAAAGCATGGCAACCTGAAGCCACACTGCACCTGTGCTCAGGAAGCAGAAAACACAAACAAGTGGGATATTCCTATAAAGCCTGAAGGACTGCCCCACTGACCTACTTCATTCAGTAGAGCTCTACCTCCTAAAGTTTCCACCACTCTCAATTACACTATTGGCTTGTGAGCAAGCACTCAGACACAGGAGCCTTTATCCAATCCTTCATGCAGACCTCAATGTGTATGAGAATTTGTCAAATTAAACTTTTCTGTGTCTAGGATAAAATAATGTTATTTTTAAGCCAGCTTATATAGTCATTTGATTTATTGGCATTTAACTTTTATTGAAAATAGTTTTCTCTCATATAATGTATGCTAACCATAATTTCCCCCTTCTCCATACCTTGCTCCCTCCCAACCTTCTCTCTTCACCAGATCCACTCTGCATTTATTTCCTCCTCAAAAAAGAGCAGACCTCCAAGAACCAACAGCCAAACAGGACAAAGCAAGATACAGGAAGACAAGGCACAAGCTCTGGTATCAAGGTTCAGGAAGGCAATCTAATAGGAGGAAAAGAGTCTCAAGAGAAGATAAACATCTAAGATAAACCTGTTCCCACTATTAGGAGTCTGCCAAACCACCAAGATAACCATACCATATTCAGAGGACCTGGTGCAAACACATATGGGCCATTTGCTTGTAGTTTCAGTCTCTGTGAGCCCATATGAGCCTTGCTTAGGTGATTTGATGAACCATGTTCTTTTGGTATCTTAAATCCTATCAAATTCCCACAATTTTTCCTTTGCCTCCTTGTTTTCAGCTGGTAGGGACCCAATGAGGATATCAATTTACACTCTCTTTCTGCATAATGTCTAGCTGTGGTTGTTAAACCACCCTTGTATAAATGGGATTCCTATTTGGTCATGGTGTATGGTTATACTACACATTTCGGGATTCAATATTTTTCTTAGGAACATTGCCTTTATGTTCTTGAGATATTAGTCTGCATTTTTTATCATGCTTCTTTTGTCTACTTTTGTTATGATGGTGGATCCAAAATGAATTGGAAAGTATTGTATTTATTTTATAAGAAAAAAAAACAGACTCTGGAGAATGAGCAAAGTTAAAACTAACAGGCTTAATTGACTTGAACTGGATATGAACCAATAATGTATTTATTGCTTTCATTGCTTTTTTTTAAACACATTTTTAATTTTGAAAATTAAAATTCAATTATATAACATCTCCCCACCCATTTCCTGTCTTCTTTCCTTCCAGGTCACCAATCCTTGCACCATTTAAATTCGTAGCATTTTAGCAATGTTCTCCTGTATTTCTTTGTGAGATATTAATGTTCTCTTTAAAATCCTACACCAGCATCATGAGATGTGATTTTAAATCTGAATCTTGCTTCTTTTGGGTGTGTTGGAGTATCCAGGACTCGCTGTGGTGGGAGTGTTGGATTCTGATGATGCTGATTGGTCTTGGCTTCAATTAGTAAGATTCTTACGTTGGCCTTTCGCAATCTGGTAATCTCTGGTGTTAGTTGTTATAGCTGTCTCTGGCTGGAGCTTGTTCCTTCAGTGATTCTGTTAGCCTCTGTCAGCACTCCTGGGATTCAAACTCTCTCCTGAGTCTCAGTGGTCAGAGCATTCTCTGCAGGCAAGATCTCCTCTTGTAGGGAAGGTACACATAGGTCTGGGTCTC
This sequence comes from Mus caroli, assembly GCF_978045245.1. Classification (NCBI taxonomy): domain Eukaryota; kingdom Metazoa; phylum Chordata; class Mammalia; order Rodentia; family Muridae; genus Mus; species Mus caroli. The sequence goes on from NW_028227256.1 coordinate 4,886,970, forward strand.
AGCTCTACCTCCTGAAAGAAGATGAAAGCCATAATGGACCCTGTCCAAGAAGCTATGTTGCTTTTGCAGCCTGCACACTCTCCTGTGCAGACACAAAAATTCCTTAAAGAATTAAAGGAAAACACTGCTAAAGAGGTGGAAGTTCTTAAAGAAGAAACACAAAAATCCCTTAAAGAATTACAGGAAAACAGGTGATAAAATTCAATAAAACCATCCAAGATCTAAAAATAGAAATAGAAACAACAAGGAAAACCCAAAGGGAGACAACTCTGGAGATAGAAAACCTAGGAAAGAAATCAGGAATCATAGATGCAAGCATCAACAACAGAATACAAGAGATGGAAAAGAGAATCTCAGGTGCAGAAGATTCCATAGAAAACATGACACGACAAAGAAAATACAAAATGCAAAAAAATCCTAACTAAAAACATCCAGGAAATCCAGGACACAATGAGAAGACCAAACCTACAAAATAATAGGTGTAGATGAGAATGAAGACATCCAACTAAAAAACGCCAGTAAATATCTTCAACAAAATTATAGAAGAACACTTCCCTAACCTAAAGAAAGAGATGCTCAAGAAGCCTACATAACTACAAATAGACTGGACCACAAGAGAAATTTCTCCCAACATATAATAATCCTGACACATAATAATCAGAACAACAAATGCACTAAATAAAGATAGAATATTAAAAGCAGTAAGGGAAAAAGGTCAAGTAACTTATAAAGGCAGACCTATTAGAATTACACTGGAGTGCTCACCAGAGACTATGAAAGCCAGAAGATCCTGGACAGATGTAATAAAGAACCTAAGAGAACACAAATGCAAGCCCAGGTTACTATACCCAGCAAAACTCTCAATTACCATAGATAGAGATGCCAAATATTCCATGACAAAACCAAATTAACCCAGTATCTTTCCACAAATCCAGCCCTTCAAAGGATAAGGAAAAACACCAACACAAGCAGGGAAAATACACCCTACAAAAAGCAAGAAAATAATCCTTCCACAAAACTAAAAGAAGATGGCATCAAGAACAGAATTCCAACAGTAACAACAAAAATAACAGAAACCAATAATTACAATTACTTAATAACTCTTAATATGAAGAGTTGAATTGACTCAATTCCCCAATAAAAAGAAACAGACTAATAGCCTGGCTACACAAACAGGACCCAACATTTTGCTGCTTACAGGAAACCAACCTCAGGTAAACTTATCTCAGGGTCAAAGGCTGGAAAACAATTTCCCAAGCAAATGGTCCCAAGAAACAAGCTGGAGTATCCATGTAATATCAAATAAAATCGACTTCTAACCCAAAGTTATAAAAAAAAAACCCAAAACCAAAAAACAAACAAACAAACAAACAAACAAACAAGAAAGGGCACTGCATACTCATCAAAGGTAAAATCTACCAAGATGAACTCTCAATTCTGAACATCAATGCTCCAAATTAAAGGGCAGCCACATTCATTAAAGAAACTTTTGTAAATCTCAAAGCACACATTACATCTCACACAATAATAGTGGGAGACTTAAACACCACACTCTCATCAATGGACAGATCCTGGAAACAGAAACTAAACAGAGACACACTGAATTAACAGAAGTTATGAAACAAATGGATATAACATATCTACAGCACAATTTATCCTAAAACAAAAGGATAGAGTAGGGCCACAAGCCTCTTCCAGTCAGAACAGCACCAGGGTAGCTAGGGCGCAGGGTCGGCTGACACTCGCCAACTACCCACAACACCCGCCACAGGATCTTAAGACTTCTGGTGAGTGGAACACAGCTTCTGCTCCAATCCAATTGCGCACAGGACCTGAGACTGCATTAGTTAGGGAAGCAGAAAACCGGCCTGAGTGGGGCCGCAGGCCTCTTCTGGCCTGGCCAGCACCGGGGTGGCTAGAATGCAGGGTTGGCTGACGCCCGCCAGCTGCCCACGACACCCGCCACAGGATTTTGAGACTTCTGGTGAGTGGAACACAGCTTCTGCTCCAGTCCAATCTCGCGGGACCTGGGACTGCTTTGGTTGGGGAGGCAGAAGTCTGGCCTGAGTGGGGCCGCGGGCCTCTTCCGGTCGGAGCAGCACCAAGGTGGCTAGGGCGCAGGGTCGCTGATGACGCCGACTGCCCACAACACCCTCCACAGGATCTTGGGATTTCTGGTGGGTGGAACACAGCTTCTGCTCCAGTCCAATTGCGCACGGGACCTGAGACTGCATTAGTTGGGGAGGCAGAAAGCCGGCCTGAGTGAGGCCAAAGGCCTCTTCCGGCCTGACCAGCACCAGGGTAGCTAGAGCACAGGGTCGCCTGACACCTGCCAGCTACCCAAGACACCCGCCACAGGATTTTGAGACTTCTGGTAAGTGGAATACAGCTTCTGCTACAGTCCAATCACGCGGGACCTGACACTGCTTTGGTTGGGGAGGCAGAAATCCGGCCTGAGTGGGGCCACAGGCCTCTTCCGGCCTGACCAGCACCAGGGTAGCTAGGGCACAGGGTCGGCTGACACTCGCCAGCTACCCACAACACCCGCCACAGGATCTTAAGACTTCTGGTGAGTGGAACACAGCTTCTGCTCCAATCTAATTGCGCACAGGACCTGAGACTGCATTAGTTAGGGAAGCAGAAAACCGGCCTGAGTAGGGCCACAAGCCTTTTCCGGTCTGACTAGCACCGAGGTAGCTAGAGCACAGGGTCGGCTGACACCCGCCAGCTACCCACTACACCTGCCACAGGATTTTGAGACTTCGGGTGAGTGGAACACAGAATCTGCTCCAATCTTTAAACAGTGCCAACGACAACAACTAACCCCAGAGATTACCAGATGGCGAAAGGTAAACGTAATAATCTTACTAACAGAAACCAAGATCACTCACCATCATCAGAACACAGGACTCCTACTTCGCCCAGTCCAGGGCACCCCAACACACTGGAAAAGCTAGACACGGATCTAAAAGCATATCTCATGATGATGGTAGAGGACATCAAGAAGGACTTTAATAACTCACTTAAAGAATTACAGGAGAACATGGGTAAAGAGTTACAAGTCCTTAAAGAAAAACAGGATAACACAATCAAACAGGTAGAAGTCCTTAAAGAAAAACAGGATAACACAATCAAACAGGTAGAAGTCCTTTAAGAAAAACAGGAAAACACATCCAAACAGATGATGGAAATGAACAAAACCATACTAGACCTAAAAAGGAAAGTAGACACAATAAAGAAAACCCAAAATGAGGCAACACTGGAGATAGAAACCCTAGGAAAGAAATCTGGAACCATAGATACGAGCATCAGCAACAGAATACAAGAGATGGAAGAGAGAATCTCAGGTGCAGAAGATTCCATAGAGAACATCAGCACAAAAATCAAGGAAAATGTAAAACGCAAAAAGAACCTAACTCAAAACATCCAAGAAATACAGGACACAATGAGAAGACCAAACCTACGGTTAATAGGAGTGGATGAGAATGAAGATTTTCAACTCAAAGGACCAGCAAACATCTTCAACAAAATTATTGAAGAAAACTTCCCAAATCTAAAGAAAGAGATGCCCATGAACATACAAGAAGCCTACAGAACTCCAAATAGACTGGACCAGAAAAGAAATTCCTCCAGACACATAATAATCAGAACAACAAATGCAATAAATAAAGATAGAATACTAAAATCAGTAAGAGAAAAAGGCCAAGTAACATATAAAGGCAAGCCTATCAGAATTACACCAGATTTTTCACCAGAGACTATGAAAGCCAGAAGATACGGGACAGATGTTAGACAGACACTAAAAGAACACAAATTCCAGCCCAGGCTACTATACCCAGCCAAACTCTCAATTAACATAGATGGAGAAACCAAAGTATTCCATGACAAAACCAAATTCACACATTATCTCTCCACGAATCCAGCCCTTAAAAGGATAATAACAGGAAAAAACCAATACAAGGTCGGGAACCATGCCCTAGAAACAACAAGAAGGTAATCCCTCAACAAACCTAAAAGAAGACAGCCACAAGAACAGAATGCCAACTTTAACAACAAAAATAACAGGAAACAGCAATTACTTTTCCTTAATATCTATTAATATCAATGGACTCAACTCCCCGATAAAAAGACATAGACTAACAAACTGGCTACACAAACAAGACCCAACATTTTGCTGCTTACAGGAAACTCATCTCAGAGAAAAAGATAGACACTACCTCAGAATGAAAGGCTGGAAAACAATTTTCCAAGCAGATGCTATGAAGAAACAAGCTGGAGTAGCCATTCTAATATCTGATAAGATTGACTTCCAACCCAAAGTCATCAAAAAAGACAGGGAGTGGCACTTCATACTCATCAAAGGTAAAATCCTCCAAGAGGAACTATCAATCCTGAATATCTATGCTCCAAATACAAAGGCAGCCACATTCATGAAAGAAACTTTAGTAAATCTCAAAGCACACATTGCACCTCACACAATAATAGTGGGAGACTTCAACACACCACTTTCACCAATGGACAGATCTTGGAAACAGAAACTAAACAGGGACACAGTGAAACTAACAGAAGTTATGAATCAAATGGATCTGGCAGATATCTACAGAACATTTTATCCTAAAAAAAAGGATATACCTTCTTCTGAGCACCTCATGGTACCTTCTACAAAATTGACCACATAATTGGTCACAAAACAGGCCTCAACAGATACAAAAATATTGAAATTGTCCCATGCATCCTATCAGATCACCATGGACTAAGGCTGATCTTAAATAACAAAATAAATAATAGAAAGCCAACATTCACGTGGAAACTGAACAATACTCTTCTCAATGATACCTTGGTCAAGGAAGGAATAAAGAAAGAAATTAAGGACTTTTTAGAGTTCAATGAAAATAAAGCCACAACATACCCAAACTTATGGGACGCAATGAAAGCATTTCTAAGAGGAAAACTCATAGCTCTGAGTGCCTCCAAAAAGAAACTAGAGAGAGCACACATTAGCAGCTTGACAACACACCTAAAAGCACTAGAACAAAAGGAAGCAAATTCACGCAAGAGGAGTAGACGGCAGGAAATAATCAAACTCAGGGGCGAAATCAACCAAGTGGAAACAAGAAGAACTATTCAAAGAATCAACCAATCAAGGAGCTGGTTCTTTGAGAAAATCAACAAGATAGATAAACCCTTAGCCAGACTCACTAGAGGGCACAGGGAAAGCATCCTAATTAACAAAATCAGAAATGAAAAAGGAGACATAACAACAGATCCTGAAGACATCCAAAACACCATCAGATCCTTCTACCAAAGGCTGTACTCAACAAAACTGGAGAACCTGGATGAAATGGAGAAGTTCCTAGACAGATACCAGGTACCAAAGTTGAATCAAGATCAGGTTAATGATCTAACCAGCCCTATATCCCCCAAAGAAATAGAAGCAGACATTAATAGTCTCCCAACCAAAAAAAGCCCAGGACCAGATGGGTTTAGTGCAGAGTTCTATCAGACCTTCAAAGAAGATCTAATCCCAGTTCTTCACAAACTATTCCACAAAATAGAAACAGAAGGTACTCTACCCAACTCATTCTATGAAGCCACAATTACTCTGATACCTAAACCACAAAAAGACCCAACAAAGATAGAAAACTTCAGACCAATATCCCTTATGAATATTGATGCAAAAATCCTCAATAAAGTTCTTGCTAATGGAATCCAAGAACACATCAAAACAATCATTCATCCTGACCAAGTAGGTTTCATCCCAGGGATGCAGGGATGGTTCAATATATGGAAATCCATCAACGTAATCCAGTATATAAACAAACTCAAAGACAAAAACCACATGGTCATCTCGTTACATGCGGAAAAAGCATTTGACAAGATCCACCACCCATTCATGATAAAAGTCTTGGAAAGATCAGGAATTTAAGGCCCATACCTAAACATGATAAAAGCAATCTACAGCAAACCAGTAGCCAACATCAAAGTAAATGGTGAGAAGCTTGAAGCAATCCCTCTAAAATCAGGGACTAGAGAAGGCTGTCCACTTTCTCCATACCTATTCAACATTGTACTTGAAGTCCTAGCCAGAGCAATTCGACAACAAAAGGAAATCAAAGGGATACAAATTGGAAAAGATGAAGTCAAAATATCACTTTTTGCAGATGATATGATAGTATACATAAGTGACCCTAAAAATTCCACCAGAGAACTCCTAAACCTGATAAACAGCTTCGGTGAAGTAGCTGGATATAAAATTAACTCAAACAAATCAATGGCCTTTCTCTACACAAAGAATAAACAGGCTGAGAAAGAAATTAGGGAAACAACACCTTCTCAATAGTCACAAATAATATAAAATATCTTGGTGTGACTCTAACTAAGGAAGTGAAAGATATGTATAATAAAAACTTCAGGTCTCTGAAGAAAGAAATTATAGAAGATCTCAGAAGATGGAAAGATATCCCATGCTCATCGATTGGCAGGATCAACATTTTAAAATTGCTATCTTGCCAAAAGCAATCTACTGATTCAATGCAATCCCCATCAAAATTCCAACTCAATTCTTCAACGAATTAGAAAGTGCAATCTGCAAAATCATCTGGAATAACAAAAAACCTAGGATAGCAAAACCTCTTCTCAAGGATAAAAAACCTCTGGTGGAATCACCATGCCGGACCTAAAGCTTTACTACTACAGAGCAATTTTGATAAAAACTGTGTGGTACTGGTATAGTGACAGACAAATAGACCAATGGAATAGAATTGAAGACCCGGAAGTAAACCCACCCACCTAAGGTCACTTGATCTTCGACAAGGGAGCTAAAAACATCCAGTGGAAGAAAGACAGCATTTTCAACAAATGGTGCTCGCACAACTGGTTGTTAACATGTAGAAGAATGCGAATCGATCCATTCCTATTTCCTTGTAATAAGGTCAAGTCTAAGTGGATCAAGGAATTTCACATAAAACCAGAGACACTGAAACTTATAGAGGAGAAAGTGGGGAAAAGCCTTGAAGATATGGGCACAGGGGAAAAATTCTTGAATAGAACAGCAATGGCTTGTGCTGTAAGATCGAGAATTGACAAGTGGGATCTCATGAAACTGCAAAGCTTCTGCAAGGCAAAAGACACCATCAATAAGACAAAAAAACCACCAACAGATTTGGAAAGGATCTTTACCTATCCTAAATCAGATAAGGGACCAATATCCAATATATATAAAGAACTCAAGAAGGTGGATTCCAGAAAGTCAAATAACCTCATTAAAAAATGGGGCTCAGAACTGAACAAAAGATTCTCACCTGAGGAATACCGAATGGCAGAGAAGCACCTGAAAAAATGTTCAACATACTTAATCATCAGGGAAATGCAAATCAAAACAACCCTGAGATTCCACCTCACACCAGTCAGAATGGCTAAGATCAAAAATTCAGGTGACAGCAGATGCTGGCGAGGATGTGGAGAAAGAGGAACACTCCTCCATTGTTGGTGGGATTGCAAGCTTGTACAACCACTCTGGAAATCAGTCTGGCGGTTCCTCAGAAAACTGGACATAGTACTACCGGAGGATCCAGCAATACCTCTCCTGGGCATATATCCAGAAGATGTCCCAACCGGTAAGGAGGACACATGCTCCACTATGTTCATAGCAGCCCTATTTATAATAGCCAGAAGCTGGAAAGAATACAGATGTCCCTCAACAGAGGAATGGATACAGAAATTATGGTTCATTTACACAATGGAGTACTACTCAGCTATTAAAAAGAATGAATTTATGAAATTCCTAGCCAAATGGATGGACCTGGAGGGCATCATCTTGAGTGAGGTAACACAATCACAAAGGAACTCACACAATATGTATTCACTGATAAGTGGATATTAGCCCAAAACTTAGGATACCCATTATATAAGGTACAATTTGCTAAACGCATGAAACTCAAGAAGAATGAAGACCAAAGTGTGGATACTGTGCCCCTTCTTAGAATTAGGAACAAAATACCCATGGAAGGAGTTACAGAGACAAAGTTTGGAGCTGTGATGAAAGGATGGACCATTTAGAGACTGCCGTATCCAGGGATCCATCCCATAAGCAGCTTCTAAACGCTGACACCATTGCATACACTAGCAAGATTTTGCTGAAAGGACCCAAATATAGCTGTCTCTTGTGAGACGATGCCGGGGCCTAGCAAACACAGGAGTGGATGCTCACAGTCAGCTATTGGATGTATCACAGGGCTCCCAATGGAGAAGCTAGAGAAAGTACCCAAGGAGCTAAAGGGATCTGCAACCCTATAGTTGGAACAACATGATGAACTAACCAGTACCCCGGAGCTCTTGTCTCTAGCTGCATATGTATCAAAAGATGGCCTAGTTGGCCATCACTGGAAAGAGAGGCCCATTGGACTTGCAAACTTTATATGCCCCAATATAGGGGAATGCCAGGGCGAAAAGAATGGGAATGGGTGGGTAGGGAAGTGGGGGGGGGCGGTATGGGGGACTTTTGGGATAGCATTGGAAATGTAATTGAGGAAAATATGTAATAAAAATATTAAAAATTAAAAAAAACAACAACAAAAATACCCCAAAACAAAAGGATATACCTTCTTCTCAGAACCTCATGGTACCTTCTCCAAAACTGGCCATATATCGTCATAAACCAAGTCCCAACAGATATCGAAATATTGAAATTATCCCATTCATCCTACCAAACCACCACAGACTAAGGCTGATCTTCAATGACAACATATATAATAGAAAGCCAACATTCAGGTGGAAGCTGAAAAACACTCTACTCAATGATACCTTGGTCAATAAAGAAAGAAATCAAAGACTTTTTATAGTTTAATGAAAATGAATACACAACATATTCAAACTTATGGGACACAATGAAAGCAGTCCTAAGAGGAAAACTCATAGCTCTGGGTCCTCCAAAAAGAAACTAGAGAAAGAATACACAGCAGCTTGACAGCACAACTAAAAGCTCTAGAATAAAAGGAAACAAATTCACTCAAGAGGATTAGATGGCAGGATATAATCAAACTCAGGGTGAAATTAACCAAGTGGAAACGAAAAGAACTATTCAAAGAATCAACTAAACCAGGAGCTGGTTCTTTGATAAAATCAATAAGATAAATAAATCCTTAGCCAGACTAACTAGAGGGCATAGGGACAGTATCCTAATTAACAAAATCAGAAATGAAAAAGGAGACATAATAACAGAACCTGAGGAAATCCAAAACATCATCAGAATCTACTACAAAGAGATATACTCAAGAAAACTGGAAAACCTGGATCAAGTGGACAAATTTCTAGATATGTAACAAGTACCAATATTAATTCAGGATCAGATTAATGATCTATACAATCCCATATCTCCTAAAGAAATAGAAGCAGTCATTAATAGTCTCCCCCAAAAAAAACCCAAGACTAGATGACTTAATGTAGAAAAATATCAGACCTTCAAAGAAGACCTCAATCCAATTCTCCTCAATCAATTTCACAAAATAGGGACAAAAGGTACTCTACCTAATTCATTCTATGAAACCACAATTACTCTGATACCTAAACCACAAAAAAGACCCACCAAAGGAAAAGAACTTCAGACCAATTTCTGTTATGAATATTTCTGCAAAAATACTCAATGAAATTGTCACTAACCGAATTCAATAACACATCAAAATGATCATCCATCATGATCAAGTAGGCTTTATTCCAGGGATGCAGGAATGGTTTAATATATGGAAATCCATCAGCATATTTCACTATATAATCAAACTCAAAGAAAGACATTTGACAAAATCCTACACCCTTTCATGATAAAAACCTTGGAAAGAGCAGGAATTAAAATTTCATACCTAAAGATAATGAAATCAATGCAAGCAAACCATTAGCCAACATCAAAATAAATGGAGAGAAGCTTGAAGCAATCCCACTAAAATCAGGTTCTAGATAAGGCTGCCCACTTTCTCCCTACCTATTCAATATAGTAGTTGAAGTTCTAGCCAGAGCAGTTAGACAACAAAAGGAGATCAAGGGAATAAAAATTTTAAAGGAAGAAATCAAAATATCACTATTTGCAAGTGATAAGGAAGTATAAATAAGTGACCCTAAAAATTCCACCAGAGAACTCCAAAATCTGATAAACAGCTTCAGTAAAGTAGCAGGATATAAAATTTACTAAAAGAAATCAGTGGCCATTCTCTACACAAAGGATAAACAGGATAAGAAAGAAATAAAGGAAAAAAACACCCTTCAAAATAGACAAAAATAATATAAAATACCTTGGTGTGACTCTAACTAAGGATGTGAAAGATCTGTATGATAAGATATACAAGTCTTGGAAGAAAGAAATCTAAGCAGATCTCAGAAGATGAAAGACCTCCCGTGCTCATGGATTGACAAGATTAATATAGTAAAAATGGCTATCTTCCCAAAAGCAATCTACAGAGCCAATCAATCCCCATCAAAATTCCAACTCAATTCTTCACTCTGTTAGAAAGGGAAATTTGCAAATTATCTGGAATAACAAAAAAACCTAGGATATCAAAAACTCTTCTCAATGATAAAAGAACCTCTGGTGGAATCACCTTGCCTGACCTAAAGCTGTACTACAGAGCAAAATTGATAAAAACTGCATGGTACTGGTACAATGACAGACATTGTTCTCACAATGGCATAGAATTGAAGACCCAGAAATGAAGCCACACATATATGGTTACTTGATCTTTGACAAGGGCACTAAAACCATCCACTGGAAAAAAGACAGAATCTTCAACAAATGGTGCTGGCATAACTGGCAGTTATCATGTAGAAGAATGTGAATTGATCCATTCTTATCTCCTTGTACAAAGCTCAAGATAAAATGGAAAAAAAAAACTCCACATAAAACCAGAGACACTGAAACTTATAGAGGAGAAAGTGAGGAAAAGCTTTGAATGTATGGGCACAGGTGGAAAATTCTTGTACAGAACAGCAATGGATTGTGTTGGAAGATCAAGAATCAACAAATGGGATCTCGTAAAATTGCAATGCTTCTGTAAGGCAAAGGACTCTGTTAATAAGTCAAAAAGGCCACCACAGATTGGGAAAGGATCTTTCCCAATCCTAAATCAAATAGGGGACCAATATCTAATATATATAAAGAACTCAAAAAGCTGGACTCCAGAAAATCAAAAAACCCTATTAAAAATGGGGTACAGAGCTACACAAAGAATTCTCAACTGAGGAATTCTGAATGGCTGAGAATCACATGAAGACATGGTCAACATCCTTAATCAAAACGCCCCTGAGATTCTACCTCACACCAGTCATTATGGCTAAGATAAAAAATTCAGCTGATAGCAGATGCTGGCGAGGATGTGGAGAAAGATGAATACTCTTCCATTGTTGATGGGATTGCAAGCTGGTACAACCACTCTGGAAATCAGTCTGGCGGTCCCTCAAAAAATTGGACATACTATCAGAAGATCCAGCAATACCTCTCCTGGGCATATACCCAGATGGTACAACTGATAATAAGGACAAATGCTCTACTATGTTCATTCATAGCAGCCTTATTTAAAATATCCAGAAGCTGGAAAGAACACAGATGTCCCTCAACAGAAGAATGGATACAGAAAATGTACATTTTCACAATGGAGTACTACTCAGCTATTAAAAATAATGAATTTATGAAATTCTTAGGCAAATGGATGTATCTGGAGGATATAATCCTGAATGAGGTAACCGAGTCACAAAAGAACACACATGATATGTACTCACTGATATGCAGCTATTAGCCCATGAAGTTAGAATACCCAAGATACAATTTCCAAAACACTTGATATTCAAGAAGAAGGAACACCAAAGTGTGGATGCTTTGTTTCTTCTTAGAATGTGGAGCAAAAATACTCGTGGAAGGAGTTACAGAGTCAAATTTCAGAGCCAAGATGGAAGGAAGGACCATCCAGAGACTGCCCCACACAGAGATCCATCCAATATACAACCACCATACCCAGACTCTATTGCATATTGCAGCAAGATTTTGCTGACAGGACCCTGATATATCTGTCTCTTGTGAGGCTATGCCAGTGCCTGGCAGATACAGAAATGGAAGCTTATAGTCATCTATTGTTGGGAACACAGGTCCCCTAATGTAGTAGGTAGAGAAAGTACCGAAGGATGTAATCACGTCTGCAACCCTATAAGTGGAATAACAATGTGAACTAACCAGTAACCCCCAAAGTTGTGTCTCTAGTTGCATATGTAGCAGAGGATGGCCTTGTAGGCCATCAATGGGAGGAGAGGCCCTTTGTCTTGGGAAGATCATATGCCCCAGAACAGGAGAATGCCTAGGCCAGGAAACATGAGTGTGTGGGTTTGGGAAGAGGGCCTGGAGAGTGTATAGGGGACTTTCATGATAGCATTTGGAATGTAAATGAAGAAAATATCTAATAAAAAAAAGAAAAAAATTCATAGCTTTATCGGAGGCCTCCCTATTATAAGGAGAAGAGGAGTAGGGGGTGAATAGTGGGAGGTGAGGGGAGAGGGAGGAACTTGGAGGACAGGAAGAAGAGGAAGCTGCAATTGAGATGTAATATCAGCAAATAACTTCATTAATATAAAGATTCTGCCTCTTTATCTTTGTTATAGATATATATTTATATGCATATGTTCAATCTTAAATATATAACCATAACCTGCTCATTCCATTTAGTGTATCTTCTTTTATTAATGATTTCAGGGCTGATAATTTGGTATTACATAACCAACTAAGGAATGTTCCCTAGGAAAATTATTTCTTCTGCAATCAGCATTACTTATTTGTCTATCACTCTTTGACTAGGTGTAGAGACCTATGAGATTTCTTCCTTCTTCTTCAACATGTCTATTGGCATTGTCCTTGTTTAGATCTTATTTAGGCAGCCACAATATTGAGGCATCATGGGTAAAGCTAACATCTCTAGGAAACAAAATTTAATAGTAGACTCCCTGGTCCTCCGGCTCTTACATTCTTACTGCCTCTGGTCCTGGATGTTCCCGGAGCCTTAGGTGCAGGAATTGTGATGTAGATGCATCCATTGAGGCAAAGTAGCCAAATATAATATTTTTATCTGTATTTTGACCACTTGTGTTTTCCACCTGTTTCAAAATAAATTTCTTTCACGAGGGATTAAAGATACACTTATCTGAGGGATAATCTTTAGAATGTAGTTAGAAATTATGCTGGTTTAGTAAGTAGCAGCAGTAGATTTTCCACCAAGTTATGTGACTTCTAGCCCTGTTAGAGGGCAAGGTTGCAGTACCAAGCATGATTTACTCCTGTCAAGCAGGCCGTAATTATAATTAAACAGGTGTTTGTTACTATAAAATATGACTACCACTATTGTACCCTTATGGGATAGCATGTTGAGCCAGTCATTATCGTGGTTCATAGGTATCAGTGATAGGTAGAAATATTGGCTCCTTCTAAAGCTTGCATATAATCTTCCAGTATAAGAAATCTATTACTTATGGAGGAGAACTGCAATTCATATCCCACTCAGATCCTCTTAAGTTTTGTGTCTAAAATATATGATGTCTTCAGTAGTAGCAATTTATCTTCAACTTCTGGGAGGCAAGCAATTGCAATTGCAATACTCTATATGAGTGGCCTATTTTTGTTGGGGAAAACATTGTCAGCCCATGGAAAATAACTGCATTTAAATTATATATATATATATATAATATGTCATTTTGCACGCCTATTTCAGACACACTTAGTACTTATTTTCCTCTATTCCTTCCCTAACCCTCTGCATTTATCTCTTTTTCCCTTACTTTCTAGCCTTCCGTTTAGCCATACTTTTTGGAGTATATCCCATCTCATCTGATTTGGAAGCCAAGCAGAATTGGGCTTGGTTAATTCTTGGAAGGGAGAATTTTTTCTTATTTAAACTGCTTAGAAGAATTCAACAGGGCATCTATCTGTAGTTTGCTACAGAGAATTATTAGTTATTGTTTTTATCCTTAATCAGGGTAAGCTTATTCAGACATTTGTTTTAGCAGACAATGCTCATCACAGAATTAGTACAATTTATCTGTTTCCAAAATTGTGATGTTAGAGTTTTTCACAGCATTCCTTGATGACTCATACATTTTCCACTAATGTCTAGTGATGCCCTGCTTACATCTGAAGATGGGAATTAGTACCCACAAATATCCATTCAATGTACTAATGCTCTTCCTATATCTGAGTTTCATAAATAATGTTTTTTTTCTGTTTTAACTTATTATTTTCCTTTTAAAAGAACAAATTCATTATTTTTATAAAAGAATAGTTTTTTTCATTACTGTTCCATATTTATTTGTTGCACAATTCTGCTAATTTTAGGTTTTTATTTTGCTCCATATATTTTATTTCTACCTTCGGATTCTTTGATTTTTCTTCTTTTACAGTTTCTTATTTTTCTTTCTAGTTAACTTAAATTTTTATTTGTTTTGCAATTCTCTAAAATGGAAGCAAAAATGATTGACTGGTGACACAGAATTCTAGTTTTTTGTTTGTTTGGATTTTTTTATTTCTATTGAAGTATGTAGGCAGCTTGCCTCTGTGCTTTATTGTCCAGTCCAGCAGGACCTAGTTATTCCGTGGGTCGAGGAGGACCGAGGCCTGCAAGAGAAGTGGGCAGAGAAAGGGGAGCGAGACCAAGCAAAGAGTTGTCAAGGTCTGTTTAATGAAGGCTAGGAGCCTGATTATAAGCACACAGTGAGAGAAAATTGGGAGGGGTCGAGGGGGCTTAATAAAATACAGAGAAAGGGATGGACATCTGGGCGAATGCTGATTACAGGCTTCTCATAGCTTATCTTAGAATGTCGGCCCTAAAACTGTCCCGGGTGGCCTTCAAACATTCTGCAGTTTATCTTGGAGTGCCAGCTCTGAACTCACAGACCCAGGAACCTATCAAACATCTTGTAGCTATCTTGGAGTGCCATAAACAGTCCCAGGCACCAAACAGAGACATGGAGGAGGAGGTGAAGCTGCCTTAATCTAAACCAGTTCTAGATGCCAAGTAAAGGAGGGAGTGAAGCTGGCAGTCTCAAGTGCCAGGTGGAGGCAATGAAGGAGGGGGTGACATAATTCCCTTCAAAAGGTCAGCCGGATCTTTAGGGTGAGAGTAACTGCAGGACTTAGTTTCCCACAGTTTTGTCTCTCACACTTTATCGCAAAGTTCCCCTCCCTCCTGCTCCTTCCTGCAGCAAGCATGAAGTTTCCTTCCTTCCCTGGCCTTTCAGAGAGTACCTGGTCTGTCACTATCCCCATTTTCATAAAAATACCCCTTAATGAACCTCCCAACCCCTGAGGAACAACAGATACCAGCAGAGAATAGGCAAACAACAACCTATCTTGCCGCCATGTTAAGGAGGCTGGCACTCTCACTGATAAACGGCTAAGCAATTCCCAGGTGCAGCTGTCCTTGGGAAAAAAGCAAAAACCAGAAGGCCAAACATCCTTGGGAGAGATTAGGATTCCGAGTTTGAATCGTGAAAGGAAGGTAATCGGTGATCACAGGCAAGTGGGCCTTAGAAAAAATAGAAGAATATAATCAATATCAGGTAAGAATTAGCCAAATTTCACACAGAAATAAGAAAATAAAATTCAGAAATTTGGTACATAGTTGTAAAAGTCAAATGCTTTTAAATTCTATGAAGTAGTTAAGATCTTACTGAGCTTGGTATTCCAGTGTGGTCAGATGACCAAAGTTATTTATAAGTAAAATTGTAGCAATGCTTTTGTTGGACAAGGAAGTGAAGAAACCAAGCAGGCATTAAGAACTAATTCCACTTACCAGTGAGTACATACCATGTGTAAAACCTACAGACCATATGGAGTTTAGGAGGATGGAAGACCAGGGTGTGGATGCTTCAGTCCTGCATTGAGGGGGAACAGGCTGTCTGTGGGAAATGGAGAGAGGGTGACCAAGGAGGGAGGGAAAGGATATAAGGGGGCTATAGTATCAGATACTAGAGGTGACAGGAGAGAGGTACAAAAGATCAGGAAAACTAATAAAAGTATGTGGGAGTAGGGGGTAAAGAACTGGGACCAGACCACCCAGTGTTCCCAGGGACTAGATCACCATCCAAGATGAACTATCTATCTATCTATCTATCTATCTATCTATCTATCTATCTATCTATCTTTGTCTGACATCAATAGGAGGGGGAGAGATCCTTTGTCCTGTGGATATTTGAGGCCCCAGTGTAGGGGGATGCTGGAGTGGTGGGGTAGGAGAGGGTGTTTTTTTGTGAGCACCCTTATAGAGGCAAAGGGCAGGGGGAGAGGGCAGGTGTAGGAGGGAGGTTTGTGAATGAGTAATTAAGGAAATGGGATATCATTTGAGATGTAAACGAATGGAGTGATTAATTGAAAAAAAAAAAAAGAACTAATTCCAAAACTCAATGATGATTGTTTTCTGTACATGCTTGATTGTAAGCAGTAGCTTCACAGATTATCATGGACAGCAGTTCCTATAGAATTTTGAATTTAAAAACAATATTAAGGTGCTTTCACTTTGGAAGTTTCAAAACTTGATTGTGAATGTAGTTAAAAGGGAAATCTAAGCAAGTGAAAGTAAAGGTGACTATGTCAAGGTCAGTGTCAATGGCATTGCCAGTGCTCCAGAGGACTGCAATCATATTCCAGAGCAGCTCCCAAAAGAGATAGAGAAGGGAAATTAACCTGCCCAGCATTCTTCCCTAACCCAGTCTCCATCTCTGATAGATAGATAGATGATAGATAGATAGATAGATAGATAGATAGATAGATAGATAGATAGATGATAGAGAGATAGAGAGGTAGAGAGATAGAGAGATAGAGAGATAGATAGAGGCAGATAGGTTAATTGCAGACCATGTCCCATGGACAATGTCATACATGAAACTTGACCCATACTCATATGTGTATCTTATCCCATCCAAATAATAAATAAATATTCAGGGTTTATGAGCAACTCTAAAGCCTGGGTGTAGATTTTGCCACCTTTGTAGGAAAAATAAGAAAAATCACAAACAGTATCAAATGGTACTATCATGAATATGAGATTATAAGCTAGTGTTAAAATAACTGCAGTACTTTGATGTGTTAAACTAGTCTTTATGATATCAAGTTTTCCCAATCTGTTTCCTTTAACTGCAGTGAAATGTGGGTGGCTTAAGCAATAGATTTATTCTTCACAGTACTGGAGGGCAGAGAACTCTACTCCCTTTCAAGATCTTAAGGGAAAATAAAAACATGTCCTCTCTTATGGCAGCCCCAACTACTTGCCATTCCACTATACATCTCCAACCATTGCCTATAATTTCTCATCTTTTCCCTCATGTCTATGTCATTCCTATGTCCAAATACACCATTTTATCTGGGTTTATGTTCAATCAATAATCTTGAATAATCTCATTTGAATTCTACATTATTTAGGGAATTTATTCATTTTTAAGATCATCATAGATATATGTTCTAGAAGTTAGGATATGAAAATGTTTGTAGAGGCAGCATTATTCATATTACTACTCCCAGGAATGCATATATGCAATGAATTTAAATAGAGTTACCATATAATGGAGAATACAGTGTTCCTACTCAACATTATATGCAACCAAATAAACCCTCTAGTTCCAGGAATGGGTCACATATTATGGAGTCCTTAGCCTCAGGGTTTCAAAAGTCTCCCCTCCCCAGACATCACAGGCTATATCCAAGGCTATTGATTATTCTTCATAATGTGATAGTAAAGACCTGTTACCGAAGACACCATTTATTTATGTCACTGAATGTGGAGAAATTAACCTGAGGCCTAAAAATAAGCTTCATTTTTACTGACTAGCATTCCAGTTGCTGGAAGGTACATTGCATGCTACTGAAGATGAAAAATAATTATCAGCTTTATACAGATACAAGCCTGGCTACCTACAACAGAGACCTATCTGCAGTATCTATTTGTTTTATAGTTTTGCAAATGTTTTGGGAGTAAGAAAGCACTTTTTCATTGGCTTTAAGGCCCACTTTATGAGATGTATTCCATACCTGACACTACAAAACTTCGAAGAATCTGAGACTAGATAGCTCATAGTTCCTAGCAGAAAACATTTGATTATTATTCCACTAAAGTTACACAGCAAAAAAATATAATAACATTTTGCTATGCTCATAGAACAGTACTTTATTCAAACCTCACCAGAGAGTCTTATTCTTGAAGTAGATAATTAATACAGAAACACAAAATTAAACAATATGCAGAGAGTGAGAGACTTTGGAGCACTCAGACCTAACTTGACTTTATTAAGCCCCACCTATTAAGTTCCTGGAATTTATGAATAAGAGGAGTGAAAAAGATTTTAAGAGCCAGAGCATAGTGGGTAACTCCAAGTATCTTTCAGACACAATAAAAAGAGTTTGTAACAGGATGCCCAAGAATGACACAGGTTCAATACAGATAAAACTCAGTGTTAAGAAGAGGAAGTGGACATAAAATCCACTTCCAAGAAGCTATTTGCAATTGATTTACACTAAGAAAAGGAAAATCAGTTTTCTGCAATGAAATATCCCTTGGTATATTGGACAGGCCTCATGCCCAGGAGTGTTGACCAGCACAAAACAGATTCCATGCTTTTGTGTGTATGTGTACTTTAAATTTAATTTAAATGCTTTGTTTTAGTATTCTTTGTCATTTTGATTATGTTTATTTTTTTTACTATATTGTGATTTGTTTTTTTTTAAAGAGAGAAGTGGAATGAGTAACATATGGGACCACCTAACAAGATCTGTGTGTGCTCACGCATATAGGACATGAAAGTCAGAAGGGAATTGGAAGACTAGTTGGGAGGTGAGAATGAACAGTAGTAGGAAGGGAGTAAAAGGAGATAACATGTATAAAGGATCCCAATACATTATATAGAACTGCAAAACTCTCCAAAGAATTCAAAATAAGAAAGATGAGAAAATCTTTAATAAAAATGGAGGAGTTAGATAAAGGACTGAAGGAGCTGAAGAGGTTTGCAGCCTCATAGAATGAACAACAGTATCAAACAACCAGACCTCCCAGAGCTCCCAAGGATCAAACCACCAACCAAGGAGTACACATTGAGGGACCCATGGCTCCAGCTATATATGTAGCAGAGGATGGCCTTGTCACCCATCAATGGGAGGAGAGGTCCTGTGAAGGCTCAATGCACCAATGTAGGGGAATTCAAGGGTGGGGATGTGGGAGTTAGAACACCCTCATAGAAGCAGAGGAGTGGGGACTGGATAGGGGGTTTCTGCAGGTAGGGGGAGAACCAGGAAAAGGGATAACATTTGAAATGTAAACTATCCAATTAAAAAATACAATTAAAAATTGCTGAAAATTCTATATAAAACTCTTCACCACATCAAATAGTAGTGGGGGTTTTGTTACAATGAAAACAGAAATAATTAAATATAATTGTTTTTATATTACATGAGCCAAGAGTTGCAAATTGTTAGAGCAGTTGTCACAAAGCAAATTGCCATTGGGACTATTACTGTTTTCAGGTTTACTGTCATTGTTTTGAGTTGGGACCCAGAGTTATACAGTTAATGATCACATTTCAGGGCAAGTTTTCTAGAAAGAAAAGCTCTTAAGGATAGAAATATCTGGTTCAGTGGTCCTCAATTTGTGGGTCAGGACCCCCTTGGGGGTTGCATATCAGATGTCCTACATATTAGACATTTACTAGAATTCATAATAGTAGCAAATTTATAGTTATGAAGTAGCAATGAAATAAATTTATAGTTCAAAGCTAGTACAATTTGAGGGACTATATTATAGGATCACAGAATTGGGAAGGTTGAGAACCTCTTATCTGGAACTATTCAGAAACAGAATAGTATGACTTCTCTGTAACATGACACACACACTGAAGAGAGACACATATATCCATTCTAATGGGTTAGACATCCTGAGTATGAGACCAGCTCTACCCAGGATATCAGGCAGAGGAGGTCTAACTTGCAGGGCTCCTAAGTGTCTGAGGACAGACTAAAATTCAGAGAAACTAAAAAAAAATAGTGACCCAGATAGCAAGCTATTTTCATAACTACCGAAATGTATGTTATTAAGTTAGATGCACAGCTGTGAGGAAGAAAATGAACAGTTTGAAAGCTCAGAATTTATAGAACTTGATAGCTGATTATATATCCAAACTGAAGGAGAAAGAGAAAAGAAAAAAAAGTGGTTAGGTTTATGAGTGACCTAGAGGTAGAGGTGATAAGAATCTCAAAATAAGTAAATGTGAATGACATTAGCTTGCACCCTACTGATGAGCTTTGTTCTGAAGCTTGACAGCCTTGGCCGTGTGTCCTTTGATGTTCTAGAAAGACATGTACACAAGGTTTTCACATTAGCACTGGAGATTTCAGTGTGAACTGTAGCCCTGAGCGTTTCTACCTGAACTATTTGTTCCCAGAATAATGACCAGGAGACTTAATTACCTATGAATAAATGCCTAGGTCATAGCTTTGACTCATTTCCTCGACTAGCTCATAATTATATAACCCATTTATTATAGTGTATGACTGCCACATGGTTAGTTACTTCTCCTCTGTTTCATGCATCTTATCCCCACAGAGTTTAGGACAAATCTGCCACCTTTGACTAATTCCTAGAGATTCAATCTCTTTCTGCCATAACTCCCACCTTCTGTTTCCTGCCTTTTTCTAAAAGGGCATTAGATTTTTATTGGCATTTGAGGCTTCCACAGAGTACACAAGAGATTCTCTCTACATCTTCCTCTTTTAGTACAAGAAATGGTCCTTTCTATTAAATTAATAAATTAGATACAATAATAACAATTAAGAAAACATATCAAGTAAAGTTATATTCATAATGAACAGTCTACTTTTATTTGGCAACTCTATTGTCTATCCTATCTGTGTTCTGT
Source organism: Mus caroli (assembly GCF_978045245.1). Classification (NCBI taxonomy): domain Eukaryota; kingdom Metazoa; phylum Chordata; class Mammalia; order Rodentia; family Muridae; genus Mus; species Mus caroli. The sequence goes on from NW_028227256.1 coordinate 4,907,880, forward strand.
ACATAAATAATTTTCTATCAAAACTTGCATTTATAAACTTAAGAACAACTTCTTAGACTTTAAAACATATTTGCAAATCCTAAACAAATAGGCTTATTTGTGAGACTATAACTACTTTCAACCCCACCAGAAATTTGAGAATGAATAATATTACTTGAGTATGCTGGAAGTGCAGGACAGGTAGTTTCCACAACTATGGAAATGACAGGGATGCAGACTCCAGGCTAAACTGTTGGGGCCAGTTTCTCAACTGATGTTTCTTCTTCCCAAATAACTCTAGACCATGCCAAGTAGACATAAAACCAGTCACCAAACACACAAGTAATAAAATGCTAGAAATGGCAGAGTTCTTAAATAATTATTAGATAACCTAATACTCTCCGCCTTTGATAACAGACTTCAGCTAGAATTGTTCCTGCTTATCTAGAGATTACTGTTTTTTATATTAGCAGACACTCTTCAATGTTGGTACACTATTCTTACTAATTGGTAGGAAGTAGAGTTCTCATTGTTTGTTCTGTTTTAAAAACAAATATCCATGAATTATTAAAGCACACTTTGGTATCCATGCAAAATTGATTTCTGAACTCCCAGAATATCCAACTCTATGGATGCTCAGGTCTCCCATTTTATTAAGTGTTGCAGTATGTGTGTATGATATGCTATCACCTGTTGGTCTGATTTAAATCCCTGGTAGATTGAATATACCACATAAAGGCAGTCTGATTTCTACCAGCTCATATACTGTATTTAGAGAACACTGGTGACTAAGGTAGATTTATGTTCAGTATACACACTATTTTTAAATATCTTCTCTCAGCAGTGGGTTGACCCTACACTTGTTAGTCAACTTTCTGTCATTTTGAAAAAATACATGGAATAATAATGATTTCAGTTCACAGCTGCTTACCCCTTATATTTTGTCATATATTCTACCCTTAGGATGATAGTGGATATTCTGATTATTTCAATATACATAGCAGATGTGAACCTTGATAAGGCAGTCCTTTCTTTCTCCTGTGCTAGAAGAAGCAATGTTTATTATCTCTTCCTTAGATTATTCCTACCTCACTGAGCATGCTTCTTGATACTACAGAAAATGTTCTAATTTCCTTATTCAAAGGAATTAATTAGTTCAGGAGTGAGCCTAGCCATATGGAAGGCAATGAAACCAGATAAACAGGTCACTGGGGATTCATGCTGTTGACTTTTCACAGAGAGCTGAGCAAGGTGAACGTTATGTGTTCTGGGCATTGAACAACATTACTCAAGGATAAAACCTTTAATAAAGGTAACACTGAAGTGGAAAATTTTGGTTTCTTTGGAGATTTAGTTGTATCATGTGATGTTTTTCTGGAAACTGTCTTAAGAGTGGATGTTTTGCTGAGGAAGACATGTGGGAAGATGTTTTGCTGAGAACAGACATGTGGTATTTTTCTGGAAGCTGCCTGCAAAAATGGCATGTTGCTTCGATTTGATAGATCAGATGTTTGAGAGGATATATGATACTTAGAAAAGATAGAAGTATAATCCAACAGTGGACATGACTATAGCATGACTTTGTAAAGAGCTTTTCATAAAAGTTCAGTGTCTTGTCTCTTCCACAGACTCAGGCTGATTGGTGGAGCCTGGAGCTTTCTTTTGAATTGAACTACTATTACTAATTGGTGATTGGTGTTTGTGCGTGGAGTCGCACTACTGATTTCTGTAAACTGAACTGGTGATATCCTGACAACAAAGATTGAAATAGCCCCAAAGTACTATTTCTAAACAGGATCACATCCCCCTTTTGCCCTATTAACCTTTCCTTTCCACTACCTTGGGGGGGGGAGCTAGAAGGGAAGTTAAAGCATTTAACTTAGATTTTGAAAAATATAAGTATACATAACATGCAGAAAATGGGAGAATGGGTGACACTTGCATTTGAACTGGATCTGCTTCACTATTTTTATTAACTTTGTTGCATTTCAATGCATTGTTCTACAATTTGTTTTGTTTTGTATTGAGAAAGAATTTTGTGTAGTTCAATCTGGTCCAGAACACCTGATCATTCTCTTTCAGATTATGAAATTTAGGTGTGCACTCACACGCTTGACTTTTAAAATTTTTTGAATTACATTTTATGCCCTTCTGCCTGATTCTTGCTGCTGGGGCAGATCCCTAGTTGGTCTTCTCCTGTGAAGACTCCATATCCCAATCCATTCTATATGACCCGCTGCACTCAGAGCAGTTGGTAAGAAATCCCCTCAACCCCTGAACCCCCAGTGTCAGAGCTGCTGCTGGGAGCGTGGTGGCCTTAGGACCCATCACCCAACAAAATCCCCACCCTCCCAAAATTTCCACCCCCTCTGTCATGTCCTCGCTGCTGGGGCAGACTCCTAGTTGATCTGCTTCCATAAAGACTCCATATCACAATACATCCTAGAGGACCCGCTGCACTGATAGCAGTTGAATCCACTGCACTCAGAGCAGTTGAGCATCCTTTGCACTCAGAGCAGTTGAGCAGTTGAGCACCCTCTGCACTCAGAGCAGTTGAGCAGTTGAGCACCCTCTGCACTCAGAGCAGTTGTGAATCAGCTTCTCTCAGAGTTGTTGGACATCAGCTTGACTGCTCAAATGAAGACCCAACAGTCTGAAGGTCTCCAAGTAGATCTACTGCAGCCAGGACAATAGACCAGCAGATTCTCTGTGAAGAATTCCCAGTTGAAAGATCTCACAGGTGGTTTTCTACAGCCAAGGTGGCAGGCCTGAAGCAACCTAGGGACAAAAGAGGAAGACTCCAGACAGTCACCCACACCAACAAACATCTGGGATATCCAGGTGGTGAAAGGCAAGTACAAGAACATAAGCACAGAAGCCATGGCATCATCAGAACCCAGTTCTTCCACAACAGCAAGCCCTAAATATAACAATACACTGAAAATCATATGCTAACCTACAATCCTATCTCATGAAAATAATAGAGTACTTTAAAGAGGATATGAATAACTTACTGAAAGAAATAAAGGAAAACACAGGTAAACAGGTGAAGGAATTAAATAAAGAAATCTGAGACCTAAAAGTAAGTAGAAGCAAGAAAGAAAACACACATGGAGGCAAACCTGGAAATGGAAAACTTAGGAAAGAGGTCAGGAATTACAGATGTAAATATTACCACAGAATACAAGACATAGAAGAGAGAATCTCAGGTGTAGAAGATACAGTGGAAGAGATTGACACAACTGTCAAAGAATATTCAAAACATAAAATACTCCTAACCCAGAGCACCCAGGAAATTCAGGACACAATGAAAAGACCAAATCTAAGAATAATCAGAATAGATGGGAACGAAGATTCCCAGCTCAAAGGACCTGAAAATGTCTTCAACAAAATCATAATACAAGACTTCCCCAACCTAAAGAAAGAGATGGACCCAAATGTACAAGAAGCCTGTAGAGCACCAAATAAATGGGACCAGAAAAGAAAATCTTCTTGTCACATAATTATCAAAATGAAAAGAGCAAAGAACAAATATTAAAAGCTGCAAGAGAAAAAGGCCAAATAACATACAAAGGTAGCCCTTCCAGAATTACACAAAACTTCTGAACAGAGACGATGAAAGTGAGAATAGCTTTGTCAGAGGTCATGCAGATTCTAAGAGAACACAAATGCCAGCCCAGGCTATTATACCCAGAAAAATCTCTCAATCAACATAGATGGAGAAACCAAAATACTCCAGGAAAAACTCAAATTCAAACAGTATCTATCTGCCAATACAGCCCTACAGAGGATCCTGGAAGAAAAACTACAACACAAGGAAGAAACTTGAACCAAAGAAAGGACAAGATATTAAGCATCTCACAACAAAGTCAAAAGCAGAGTGCCACAGCACATAAAGCCACCTACAAAAACAACCATATCAGGAATCAAAAGTCATCTCTCTTTAATATCTCTCAATATTAATGGACTCAACTCATCTATAAAAAGATATAAGCTAACAGACAGGATACAGAAATCCAGTATTTTGCTACATACAGGAAATACACTTCACTAACAAAGACAGGAACTATCTCAGAGTAAAAGGATGGAAAATGGTCTTCCAAGCAACTGGTCCCAAGAAACACACAGGAGTTGCCACGCTAATATCCAATAAAATAGACTTTCAGCCAAAAGTTATCATATGTGATGAAGAAGGACACTTCATATTCATCAAGGGGAAAATGCACCAAGAGAAGTCACAATTCTGAACATCTATGCCCTAAATGCAAGAGCACCTAAATTCATAAAAGAAATTTTACTAAAATTCAAAACACACATTGAACCCAACACAATAATAGCAGGAGATTTCAACACTCCACTCTCAACAATGGACAGGTCATTGAAACAGAAACTAAAAAGAGACACAGTGAAACTAAGAGAGGTTATGAACTAAGTGTATTTAACAGATATCTACAGAACATTTCACACTAAAACAAAATAATACACCTTCTTCTCAGCACCTCATGGTACCTTCTCCAAAATTGACCATATAATTGGTCACAAAACAACCCTCAACTGATACAAGAAGATTCAAATAATACCATGCATCTTATCAGATTACCATGGCCAAGGGCTGGTCTTCAATAACAGCAAAACATATAGAAATCTGACATACACTTGAAAACTGAACAACACTTTACTCAATGATAACTTGGTCAGGGAAGAAATAAAGAAAAAAATTAAAGACACCTTGGAATTTAATGAAAATGTGAACAGATCATACCCAAACTTATGGAACACAATGCTAAGAGGAGAGGTCATAGCACTAAGTGCCCTGGTTAAGAAACTGGAGAGATATTACACTAACAACTTAACAACACACCTGAGAGCTCTAGATCAAAAAGAAGCAAACCCACACAAGAGTAGAAGGCAGGAAGTGGTCAAACACAGGGCCAAAATCAACCAAATAGAAACAAAGAAAACAACACAGAGAATCAACAAAACTGGTTCTTTGAGAGAATCAACAAGATTGATAAAACCCTATCCAATCTAACTAAAGGGAAGAATGGCAGTATCCAAATTAACAAAATCAGAAATGAAAAGGGAGACATAACAACAGAAATGGAGGCAATTAAAAAAATTATCAGATCCTTCTATAAAAGCCTATACTCAGCAAAACTGGGAAATCCAGATGAGATGGATAGTTTTATAGATAGATAACACATACCAAAGTTAATTCAAGAGAAAATTGGTATCAGATCTTCTTTGAAGGTCTGGTAGAATTAAGGAAATCTAAAGATTCAATGCAATCCCCATCAAAATCCCAAAACAATTCTTCAAAGACATGGAAAGAGAAATTCTCAAATTCATTTGGAAAACAACTCTGGAAATCAATCTGGAGGTTTCTCAGAAAACTGAAAATAGATCTGCCTGAAGATCCAATTATACCACTCTTGGGAATATACTCAAAAGATGTTCCACCATGCCACTATATTCATAGCAGCCTTATTTGTGATAGCCAGAAGCTGGAAACAACCTAGATATCAATCCTACAAAAGAAGAATGGATACAGCAAATATGGTTTAATTACACAATGGAATACTACTCTGCTATCAAGAACATGGGCATCCTCAGTTTTGCAGGCAAATAGATGGAACTAGAAAATATTCTCAGTGAGGTAACTCAGACAGAAAAGGACATGCATGGTATGTACTCAAATAAGAGGATATTAGAACAAAACCCTACAGAATACCCAAGATACAGTCCACAGAACTCAAAAAACTCAACAAGCTGAAGTGCCCAAGTGAGAATGTCTCAGTCCCACTTGGGAGAGAGAAGAAAGAAATCACAAGTGGGGAGGGAGGGAAGGACCTGGGAGGGAATGTTGACCTGATCAGGTGTAGGGGAGTGGGTGAGGGAGCTGATCTGGTATTGGGTGAGGGAAAAGGACTGAATGAAGCCCTGCAGGCCAGCAGAAAGTATGTAATCAGGCAATCTCGGGAAATGAGAGGTTGGGAGGACCCCAATAATGCACCAGAGTCCTGGGAGGTGAGAGACTCCTAGGACTCAAAGGTCGCACCTCCAGGAGGAAATGAGAGATGGGGTTGTCATCCCACAGTCACATCTCTGACTCATGATTATTCCTATCTGAAAGAATTACAGGGATGGAAATGGAGAGGAGCCCGAGGAAAACAAAGTCCAGTGACAGGCCCAAAGTGGGATCAAGCTCAAGGGGAGGTCTCAAGGCCTGACACTACTTCTGAGGCTAGGGAGAGCTCACAAAAAGGGATCTTTCATGACTGCCCTCTGAAAAACCTAACAAGCTGCTAAGAGTCAGATGCAGAAAATTGTACCCAACCAATGCACAGAATCAGCTGGCCCCTGTTTTTGAATTAGGTAAGGCTGAAAGAAGCTCAGGAGAAGGGCAATCCTTTAGGAGAACAAGCAGTCTCAATTAATCTGGACCCCAGATATCTCTCAAACACTCATTCAGCAAACAGATAGCATACACCACCTGATATGAGGCCCCCAACACATATAGACCAAAGGATTTCCAGGTCTGTGTTTATTCAGAAATGATGCACCTCACACTCAAGAGACTGGAAGCCCCAGGGAGTTGAGAGATCAGGTGGAGTGGGGTGTGGGGGCATTCACATGGAGACAGGGTAGGGTCGGGAAGACGTGTGGGATGTGGAGCAAATGGAGGGTGGATGGGGCAGGGCAGGGAATGGAATATGGAGTGTAAAAAATAAATTAAAAATAAAAAAAATTGAATTATATTTTTAACTAGTAATATAAGGAATTGTGAGGGTGAGTGAGGTTTTATAGTTGAAATGAAATTGTAATAAATGATGTATAGTGATTTCGTGTAGAAAATATAGGTAGAAAGAACAAATTTATTTGTATTTACAGAATGAATATTATAAATTGGCCTCAGTGGAAACAGTTTATGTACCTTATTTGATATATTATTACTGCTATGATAAAATACATCATTCTGATGTCCAAAGTAATGCCTTAGAAGACTGTAAGAAGCAAACATTTCGTGAAAAACAAAAATAAATTAAAACACTGTTCTAAGTAAAGTAAAAGTCAAGTATTTCAAATGACATTGAGAAAAAGATAAATGAGAAGACATGAAATATAGGCAAAAATCAAATACCATGAAAAACAACAGATTTCTCCCATGTCAATAATTATAACTGAAGGATATGATACCAACAAACTAAATTAAGATAAGGATTGGTAGTGGATAAATGCAAAGAAAACATGAATCTAATACATACACTGTTCAATAAATTATTTCTCATAATAGTTGCACAGTAATGTTGAAAGTTATTGAATTGTAAAACTTACCAGGAAAACACCGATTAATCCAAATAGATGATTATATTAATACCAGTGGAAGTGGCCTTCACGTCAAATAAAATTACTAGAGACAAAATTATTATTTCTAATGAAAGAGTCAACCAGCAAACAAGTCATACTACTCTTAACATATATGTCACAGTTTTTAAGGAACCTGTTATGTCTAGAACAGAAATTTATGTAACTGAAAGGAAAAAATTTTCAAATTGTTAATTACAACTGGGAACTTCACTATCCCATTCAATGACTGAAGAAATGCATGACAGATTATCAACAAGTAAATGAATGAGCAATCATCCATGAGATGAATGTGGGGTCCTCTACCAATGTGACCCCACAGGATCTATTTACATAAAACTTCCTGCCACCAGGAGGAGAACGCACACTTTCAATCAAGTATGAGGGGACATTCATAGACATTGATACAATATCTTTATTAGTAAGAATACTCAACAAACGTACAATTGGATTTAGTCACATAGCATGTCATTCTCAGCACTAATGGATTCATTATATCAGACAGAGACCAATTATAGAAAGATGAAAGAGAATTTCCAGTAATAGAAAATAAGCTATACTCCTCCAAATAAACCATAGGCAAAGGGGACTTTCCAAAGCTATAAAGTTGTGCATAGAACTGAATAGAATTAATACACACATCTGAGGAAATGAGATCTAGCTAAAGTAAGTTGACAGACAATCTGCAGCACAGAATGCTTACATTAGAGAGAAGAAAAGGTTTGGAGTAGGCCATTTAATTTCTAACTTTATTAAATTGTATCTTTAACTTAAGAGTTCTTGACAATAGATATTATTTATTTATTTATACTTATTTTATTTATTTACATTCCAAATGTTGCTTTCCTTTCTGGTCTTCCCTCCTAGATTTCTGAGAGGGTGCTCCCCCATCAGTACCCTCACCCATTCTCCTCACTCATCCACAGGAGAATTAGACTAGACACAGAATGATCCAAAGTTAACAAAATGTCTTTTTGAAAATACAAACCACTTAACAACTTTTTCCATGTGACCCATTATAAGTAGCCACAACAGAAGATGACAGAACAATCTCAAGAATATAGACACAAATGTCCTCAACAAAATATTAGCAAATCAAATGAAGAAATCCTCAATAATATCTAAGGGGCTTACCACCACTCTGAACTGATGAAGAACGGTCTAGAAGGCACAAATAACCTATACCCTATATTGTCTGCCCTCCAAATCTGTGTTGTTAGCAATTACAATAACACACCTTTTAATTTCCTTTCGTTTTTTGACTGGAATCTGGAAAAATGTCCATCTATTTTGTTTCCCTGTCTTCCTTTTGTTTTAGATCTTAACATTACTGTATCACTATCTCACTGTTGCTTTAAGATGTGGCCCTGTTTTGGTGATATTAAATAGCATATAAGCAAAGCTAGTCACTGGAAAGTCAAGGAGGTATTCACTCTACCCACTTACCCCCATCGCTAGCAAAACAGACAGTCGGTTAGATCTATGTTGGCCATTGGGCTATGCACAGACAGCCTGGTTTCCAGTTAAGGCTAGATGTTGAACCCCTTGACCAGGTGGTGATAATTCACCTACATGGAACAGGAGTTCTTTCATGTCTCCTGGAACGCTGGCTCCTGTTGAAGTTCTGACCCCACAGCCCCCACAGGAGAAGCATGGCTAGTAGTTAAGTAGGCAATGTCCCAAGCTTCTGACCTTTAGGCTAAACTCCTCCCCCGTTACCTAGCAACAGCACACCATAAGAGGGGCTGTTTGGCCCTTCCTCACTCTCTTGCTCTCTTACTCTCTTGCTCTTACTCCTCTTACTACCCTTTCTCTCCTCTCCTCTCTCCTCACACTCTCTTCCTCTCTCTTCCTCTTACTTGCTAGTCTTTTTTCTCTCTCTCTTTTCCCTCCTCTCTTCCCTCTCTTTCTCTCTTTCTCTTTCTCCTCTTGGCATGGCCAGTCTCTCTCTCTCTCTCTCTCTCTCTCTCTCTCTCTCTCTCTCTCTCTCTCTCTCTCTCTCTCTCTCCCTCCCTCCCCCTCCCTCCCTCCCTCCTCTCTCTCTCTCTCCCTCTCCCTCTCCCTCTCCCTCTTTCTCTCCCTCTTTCTCTTCACCTTCTCTCTTTCCCCCTGCATTTCTACAATAAAGCTCTAAAACTATAGACAGTCTCTGCTCATCAAGGTCCGCTGTCAAGGTCCGCTGCACAGAATCTCACCTGCCTGGGAACCTATTAGCCCTCTCCCCCATAACCCTGAGGCTACAGGCTGCCCCTTGTCCACACCCCACCCCACCCCACCCCACCCCACACACAGGTCAAGTGGGATCAGTGTCTTAGATGCCCACTCAGGGACGGCAGCCCTCCCGTGTCAGCTTGCCCAGAGCACAGGAGGAACTCTGGCCAGATGCAGGCTATCCTCCCTTCCCCCTTCTTTCCCAGCCCCTTTTAGTTCCCACAGATACACTGTAAGTAACCCTGTGAGCTACAAAGTAAAATAAGACAGGTAGCTGCATATTAAGGAGGGTAGAAGAAAACATTGGAACCTGCTTCAAGGATGCAGCTACAGAGTTATTAATATATGTTCTTAGATGACATACATGTAAAATTCTTGAAGGGGAAGGAAGAAGTAACTATTTTGTGTAAGGCATAGTGACTTTTGGGTTTTCTGATAAACTGAGTCTAAGTTAATATTAGCCTTCTGATTAACTCTCATGTGGACAATAAGGCCATTGATATCTAATTAATATTCAGATCTGTAAGTAGAAATGCAGACACAATCTTTTTACAATCCATTAATGTCCAATTTGACATTTTTACCTGCTACATGAAGAACAATAAACTTGATTTCAGAAATCCATTATTCTTGCACTATTATTTTTAAGAATGTACATTAACAGATGTTGTTAATTAAATTCTCTGAAATTGACACTTCACAGATTTTTATATAAAAATGGTTCCTCTAGGCTTCTCACAAAATGTGAGTTTCAATCATCATGTAGCTTTGCTTACAACCTGCTTCTGAACGCTGATTTGTGGTTACCAGTACTTGGCATATAAGAAGAGTGAACTTTACAGTGAAATATTTCTTGAGCTGATGTAGACTCCAGAGATATGACAAAAGCCTTCACAGCATGTTACACCAAACCTTCACTACTTCATTATCCCCCTATTTTGGCAACCAGTCTTTCTTATTTAAATATAAATTACATTAAGTAAAAGTACACAGTTTCTGTCCTCATTTACATTAACTTCCTTGGAATATTTTCCCAAATCCAATGTATAGGGTAGTTGGAACATGATAATTGAATGGATTTAATTTGGTAAATTGGAGCCAACCATTCTAATATGAATTGCATAATGCAGAGAGGCTTTTTATTCCAGAAAAGTGGCATAGTAGATTATAAAGCAAATAAAGAAAAACAAACAAACAAACAAAAACAACAATGGAAAAAATAGTCATCAATGAAAATAAGTGAAATAAGTCAAATAGGTATATTTAGGGCACAATTATGTTTTGTAATGACAGCTTCAGACCAGAAAATTCTTAGATAATGCCGAGATTGAATGTTGCAAATGTCCTGAAATGAGAACTGAGTTCTGAGTGCCTGGGATGCTTGTATTTGTTATACAAACATTTACAATACATTTAGTTCTTGTTGCCCTTCTCCATAGGCTACAAGACTAAGAAGTCTTAATCTAAGTTGTCATCTTGGAAAGACATTAGAATGCAGGAATTTGATTGGTCTGCTTCCTTCATTAAGTGTGAGGCAGCCATTACATTTTTACAGCCTCTCTACTTCTTGTTGTTTGTTTTAACCTCTCTTTTACAATTTGTGTGTGTGTGTGTGTGTGTGTGTGTATAGACCAGAGGTCAAAGTTAGTTGTATTCTTCAGTTGTCCCAACTTTATGCTTTGATCCACAGTCACGTTCTGAACTTAGAATCCTCTGATTAAACTACAAAGCTGGACAGTGGGATCCAGAGATTTTATTCTCTGTGCTTCCCCAACTCAGAAATTTGAGGAAAATGCCAAGACATCTTCCTTTTCACATGCTGTTAGTGATTTGAACTCAGGCCCTTTTATTTGTACATCAAGTACTTTACTGACTGAACCATTTATATTGATTTTACTCTGTTTTTAATTAAATATTTTATGTGTTTCAAAAATTTCTCATTAGTATTTCATTGAGATTTTCCCTTTTATTTCTCTTGTTAGTAGCTGAACAAAGATTTGCAGTATCTATTTACAACTAAATCAAATTATCTTTCAAATATAATTATATCTTTTAAAATTATTGTCAAAGTTTTAAACTCTTCCTTCCCATCTCTTAGCATTTCTGCCAGTAACTTAATGTTCCCCTAAGTTGTGAGCTTTATTGATTCTTTTAGAATAGTATATTTTAATTGTTATGCCTCTATTATATTCCAGAGATTATTATCTATTAGCTTAATTGAAAATGTAAATGAAAATATTTTACTTTGCCTTCTTTAATTTTTTTCCTATCCATTTGGAAGGATATTTTACACATATTTGTTAAATCGAGTTGATCCATGGCATATGGGGAGCTACAAATTTCTTTGTTATTTTAAGTTTGAAGATCTACATATATATATAAGTGGGACTATATTGTGTCAAGACCCATGTGGCTTCTGTCCTTTTGTTTGTTTTATAAACTTAGAGCTTCTCATATTTACAATTATTGTATCTTCTTACTTGATTATTCCAGTTACTAATTTAGTCTCTCTTTTATTCCTTCTTGTCTTTGCTACTTTGTAGATTCTACTTTTACAACCATTTATACCCCTCTCTGTCTGGTTTTACCTACTAACACTAGATAGCAAAGGAACAAGAGTAGAGTTACCTTAATATATTTTATATTAATTATGTCTACTACAAAAGTGCCATTTGTACTTTTTTTCTCAGTCCCTTTGGTTTTTATATAGAAGGGCAAGTGGATTTTTTTCTTTGTTTATTTGTTTTTTAAAGTTAATCTTGCATCTAGCCATTTCAAGGAAGGTGTTTATTGGTTGTAAGAATTTTCTGGTAGAACTTTTGGACTTGCTTATGTATACTATTTTATTACCTGCAAATGAATATACTTTGGCTTCTTCCTTTCTAATATGCATCCCCTGATTTCATTCAGTAATCTGATGGCTCTAGCTAAGACTTCAGTTTCCACATTGACTAAGTATGGACAGAGCAGACAATTTGTTTTGTTCCTAATCTTAGTAGAATTTCTTTGAGTTTTCCTTCATTAAATTTAATGTTGAATGTAAGTAAAACTTTATGTTTAGATATGTTCCTCGTGTTGCTAACCTCCCTAACATTTTATCTAGAAATACTATTAGTATTTGTCAAAGGCATTTTATTACATGTAATGAGATGATGATGATGTATTTCTTTCAGTTTGTATGGAGGGTTACATTTACTGATTTTGTATACTGAACCATCTCTGCTTCTCTGGGATGAAGCCTACTTGATCATGGTGGACAATCTTTTTGTTGTACTTTTAGACTTGGTTTGCAAGTGTTTTATTAAACATAGATACCTTTGCATCTATGCTCATTTAATTCTCTTCATTGCTGAGTCTGAGTGGCTTGTGTATGATTTAAGCCTCGGCCCCATAAAATGTAGTGGATAATATTCCTGTTTCTATTTTGCTGAATAACTTTAGGAGTATTGGTATTAACACTGCCTTGAAAGTCTGGACAAATTCTGCACTAAAACCATCTGGCCCTGAGCATTTTCTTGTTTAATGATTGCTTCTGTTTTACTAGGGATTAAGTTCTATTTAAATTGTTTGTCTATCTTGATTTAACAGGTAAGCAATACCTATTGAGAAAATAATCCATTTCTTTTACAGTTTCCAATCTGGTGGAGTACAGGGTTTCAATGTATGTCTTTATGGCTTTCTGGAATGCCTCAGTGTCAATTTTTATGCGTACTTTTTTTTTCTGAGTTGGATAATTTGGATATTCTCCCTATGTCCTTTAGTTAGTTTGAATAAGGGTTTGTCTACCATGTTTTCTCAAAGGACCAACAATTTCCAACAATTTGTTTCATTTATTTTTTTGTATTATTCTCTTTGTTTCTCTTTTATTGATTTCAGTCCCTTGTTTGATTATTTCTTGCTATCTACTACTCTCAAGTGTGATTACCTCTTTTTGTTCTAGAGCATTCATGTGTTCTTTTAAGTTGCTAATATGAAATCTCTCCAATTTTTCATGAAGGCACTTAATGTTATTATCTTCATTTAGCACTGCTTTTGCTGTTTCCCATAAGTATGGGCATGTTGTATATTCATTTTCACTGAATTTTAGAAAGTCATACATTTTTTCTTTATTTCTGGTTTGACTCATTCCTCATTTGATAGAGAGTTGTACAGTTTATATGCTTTTGTAAGCTTTCTGTTGTTTTTGAGAAGTGTCCCCAAAGTAAATTCAGGAAATTATACAACATTTCACCCAATTTAAACTACATATTTTCTATGTGTATAATCTTATGCATAAGCCAAGATATGTGTCTGCATGCTATCTGAGCTACTTTTCTATTGCTGAAAAGACACCATAACAAAGACAACTTATAAAAATGAATTGCTTAATTTGGGGGATTTCAGGTTACAGCCAGTCAGATCCAATGACCATCATAGTATACAACATGGCAGCAGTCAGACATGCTCAAAACCAGAGAACAGACTGAGAAGTAACATACTGATTAGCAAGCAGAGCAGAAGGAGAGACACTTGGAATGATGAAGACCTATGAAATCTCAAGGCCATCCCAGGGCCACATCTACTCCAACAAGGCCACAACCCCATACATCCCAGACAGTTCCACCAAGTGAGGACCAAATATTCACACAAGTGATTTTATAGAAGCCAACCTCACTTAAACCACAACATATCCAGTGTAAAGAAGGTTTAATGCTTGATTTTATGTGTTTACATGGTGGATATTCAAATACATGAAGTATTATTAATTTTAATGATTAAAACAAGACAAGTGCTGTTCTGATTCTCATAGTGTTTTCTATCAAGTAAATGAAGCAATCAAATATGAAATAATTACAAATAAATTTAATGTGAGGCATTTTATACAAGTTTTATAAGTAAATTTATTAGATAAACTATAAGTATTAAGCAGATTTTTCATGATTATATTCAATACATATACATATATCTTTCAAAAGCCAAAGGAATGTTCTTTTCTTTTATTAATTATGTTATTTTTACAATTTTATGTGTTTAGCTTGTGTATTTTGACTTTTGTCATTCCCGTCCTCTCTGATTCACCTCCACTCCCATTTCCTCTTTGCCTTTGTATAAATACTGTTTCCATACATATTCCTTTTGCTCTTGTTTTTTGATCCCTTATTTCTATTAGTGCTCTATGTGTGACAATGTCTTTTATTATTATTATTATTATTATTATTATTTTTCAGTGGAGCATGGAAAGCTCTTCAGAATGTACAAAATAGGTTTTTTGTTCGTTTGTTTGTTTGTTTGTTTGTTTGTTTTTACAGTTCAGTAGTTATCCTCCACCTGGTCTGCCCTCTGACTGCCCCTCATCCCATTCCTCCTCCCCTGTCTACAAGATGATATACCTACCCCACTCCTACCCCTCCAGATCTCCCCACTCCCTGGGGCCTCAAGTCTCTTGATGGTTAGGTGCTTCTTCTCTCACTGAGACCAGACCAGTCAGTCTTCTCCTATATATGTGTCAGGGAACTCAAATCAGCACATGTATGCTGCCTGGTTGCTGGTTCAGTGTCTGAAAGGTCTGGGGGTCCAGGTTAGTTGCAACTGCTGGTCAGACTATGGGGTTGCTTTCCTCCTCAGCTTCTTTCACCTGTTCGATGATCCAATCACAGAGGTCCCCAGCTTCTATCCATTGGTTTGTTGTAAGTATCTGTATTTGACTCTTATCAGCTACTTCTTGGTTCTCTCAGAAGGCAGGGTTGCTAGGCTCCTGTCTGTAAGTATGCCATAGGATCAATAATAGTGTCAGGCCTTGGAATCTCCCTTTTAGCTGGATTTCAAGTTGGGTTGGTCACTGAAACTCCTTTCCCTTAGTCTCTTCTCCAGTTTTGTCCCTGCAGTTCTTTTAGTCAGGAAAAAATCTGGGTCAGAGTTTTTGACTGTAGGATGGCAATCCTATCCCATTGTGGATTATTGTTTGTATTTTCTGCTCCTCCAAGAGGAATTGCCCTAATGAGGAGTAGATCACATATTCAGGTGATTCTAGGTGAAATCTTAATTGGTCAAATAAATGCTAGATCCTGTGATTGGGCAATGGAAGGAAAAGGCAGAGCTGAAACTATTAGAGAGGGAAGAGAAGAAGGAGGCAAGACACAGGATGGAGGGAGAAGAAGATGGGGGAAAAAGAGGTTGAAGACAGAGCAGACCCACAATGTCTGGAAGACGAAAATAGCTAGGGATTTCATAGCTGGGCAATAGAGTAGTGTAGTAGTACATTTGTCTAATCTAAGCATGGAGCTAAAAAGGTCAGCATAGGAACTTTGGGAAGGTAATGAAACACTCACCCCTCTGGAAGGGAGAGGCTAATTAGCATTTCTCAGACCACAGGGCAGGAATGGACCTGCAGGTGGGGACACATTCCACAGGACTAACAATTGTTCACCTTCAGACAAGGAAAGTCCTTGTCACCTCATTCCCTAAAAACCAATCAGTTTAAAGAGTGTGCTGTTCAGCCAATCATATTGTGCCTAGTTGTTGATGCTCTGTTCTACCCCTGGAAACCACATAAAAACTCACTGAACTGGTGCTGGTTCGTTGCCGCCTCTCCTTCGGGTCAGGGACGACCCCAGTGCACTGGAACAATAAATTCCTCTTGCTTTTTGCATTGATTCTGGCTCCACATGGTTCACTCAGGGGGTCCCAGGTAAACCAAGGCTCCCAGGAGTCTTTGAGAGCTTGTAATTATATTATGGACTTGTGTGTTCTTTGCACTGGCATTTTGGGGTTAGAGATTTACCAATATAATTCTAGCCAGTATAAAATAAATCTCTAGTTTTTTTCTTTCATAAGGTTAGAGGGGACTGGGTGAGACTGGAGTGCTGTTGACTTTCTGGAGACCAGCCACAGAGGGTTGGGGAATGGCATGTGGAACACAAATGACAAGATCTAGGTGTTTTCAGGAAAAAATTCATTTGGTCAGCTTAGCAAGCCAAGCATGGAAACCAGGGCCTAGCTGTGGGAGCTAGCTGTGGGGGCCAGCAAACAGAGACCAATCTGTAGAGCTAGCCTGGGAGCAGAGTGTGACCCAACTCCATAGCCTAGCTAGCAATTGTGTGGGCTTTGTAAAATTACACACTGCATTCTTCCACCTGATGCCTTGTCTTTCTACTGGAAAAGAACTCTACCAGTAAGTAATTTCATTTAAGGTTCCTCCCTTTGAGTGCTGAGACTCTCTTACCTCACAGATCTCTGGTCTATCCTAGAGCCCCTACCCCAGCTATTTCCCTAGGTTGTCTCTTTCCTTTGTTTTTGCTGGCCCTCAGGTCTTCACTTCTGTTTTTCCTCCAATACCTGGTCATATTCCCCCTTTCCCCCTCCCTGACCCCTCTCCCACCTGGCACCCTCTTTCCCTCTATCCACCACAATTGCTTTCTTCTCCTTCCCAAGTGGAATTGTGGCAACCTCACTTTGGCCTTTCTGCTTGTTAACTTTGAGTCCTATGGATTGTATCCTGGCTATTTTGTACAGTTTTAAGCTAATATCTACTTATTAGTGAACACAGACCATGAATGCCCTTTTGGGTCTGAGTTACTTCACTCAGGATGATATTTTCAAGTCCCATTCATTTGCCTGCGAAAGTCATGATGTCCTTGTCCTTAGTAGCTGAATAGTATTCCATTGTGTAAATGAAAAACATTTTCTGAATCCATTCTTCTGTTGTGGGACATCCAGGTTGTTTCCAGCTTCTGGATATCACAAATAAGGCCACTATAAACACAGTGGAACATGTGCCCCTGTGGCATGGTGGGGCATTTTTTGGGTATATACTTAAGAATGATTGAGCTGGGTCTTCAGTTAAATCTATTTCTAATTTTCTGAAGAACCTCCAGATTAATTTCCAGAGTGGTTTTATCAAACTGGAATTTCAACAGCAATAATATATATTTATGTATGTTTATAAGAAAGTAAGAAAAGAAAGAGAGGGAGAAGCCAAATTAATTAAGCATTTCAGTACAGAAATTTTTAAGGAATCCCTTTGTCTTTGTGTCAAGGGCTAGCCTAAGATAAAGGAGATTCTAGTCATAACTAAATGCACAAAATCTATATACCTTAAAAATACAGAAACCAACATTTGCAAACAGGACAAAGATTCCAAATGAAAATAATAATGAAACCAGGCAATGTCCCAGTGAGGTTTATTTTTGCTTATCACTGGTCTAAGACTTCTAAGTCTAACCATGACCTTGAAGACTGTTCATGGGAAATTTCACTGCTTCTAATTACATCTGGCCCTAAGAGTATATAGTATTTGTAGACACACACACACACACACACACACACACACACACACACACACATCACTGAGTGATTGAAAATAATAAATATGAATTTGACCCATTTCAACCAGTTCTAGACAAGCAACTATCTTTATTTTACTTTCGTGTGCATTTTAGTAATTTGATTTATTTTTTATTTGTGCTTTTCTATTTCAAAGTTGTACTCAAATAAATGGATTATATATGTGTTTTCATTTTAAGCACTGAGCCATTTTTCATATATGTAACATTTAGTTTTATGTTATCTCTTACTAATATATTTATATAACATCTATCTATCTATCTATCTATCTATCTATCTATCTATCTATCTATCTATCTATCTATCATCTATCTATCATCTATCTATATATCTATCATCAGTCATTTTTCTATCTATCTACCTATTAATCTAGTTAGAATTATATAAATCACTAAAGTATAAAGTGGTGGAAAAATACTAGAATTCCTGTTTGTAATAAACAGTTTGGTTGGTTAACATGCAATGATTTAACTTTTTCATTCATTTTCTTGTAAATCATTGATTGCATAAACTGAATTCCTGGCTAGGTAGTGAAAATTTAATGGTAACAAGGCAGGTAAAGCTTTATGGCTTCAACTTCTAGGTGAAAACGAAAGTGAAAATATAGTAATTATCCATGAATATTTATATATGAGTAAATTCATATATGAAGGACATCTGGGGCTGAGACAGAAACAGGAAGAAGCAGAATATGCATTGCACATATGGATGTTTGGTGTCAAGGAAGACTCATAAACTATACCAAATACATTTAGGTTAAATATCAGCAAGGCCATTAATCATAATACTCAATATAACAATATTCAAAGAAACAGATAGTCAAATAATGTTAGTTTAATGTTCATGATGGAAAGGTGTAGTATAAAACTTTTCCTCTGGAGACACAAAGCAAAGATCTATTTCCCTCTGAAAGAAGACTAAAAGACACTCAAACTAACAATTATAACAAAGTCCAATTTGTCAAACTAATGCCTTTATTGGACCACTTAAGGGAATGTGGGTGAGGTTCTAGACTTAGGAGAAGGAACAACTCAAAGGAATCACCACCATGGAAATACTCATCCTAAATGAATGATGAATTGCAAAAGCGTCATTCCTGGAGCTCTACACATCAGTTACTGGCAGTTAGACATGTTGGAAAGAATCTCCTCCAGGCAACACTGTTCGTGAGCCTCCTCCATCAGTTGTGGGTTTCCATTTCATTGTTCTCAGAAAGAAGCCTTGTGAGTCTAAGAAAATTCAGTTCTGTACTGCTAGTGAGTTTGCACTTACAGAGCATTAAGTTTCCTTCCAGGATGGATTGTTTCAGCTGAGAGTAAATTGTTATATAGCACGTGATAGTTTGAATCACAATTGCCTTCAGAACTTCATAGCTAGTGGCATTATTAGGAGGTGTGGATTTTGGAGTAGATGTGACCTTGTTGGAGTAAGTGTGCTACTGAAGGTGGGCTTTGAGGATTCAAATGCTCAAGCCAGGCACAGTATTTCTCTATTTCTGCTGCTGGTGGATTCAGACTTAGAATTCTCAGTTACTTGTCTAGTACTATGTCTGTATGAATGCCACCATGTTTCCCTTCACAATGACAATGCGCTAAACTTCTTAAGTGTAAGCCAGCCCCCAATTAAATGTTTTCCTTTATAAGCATTGCTGTGGTCATAGTTTCGCTTTACAGCAAAAGAAACACTAAGACACAGCACAAAGCAAAAACACTTCAGAAGTTAATTAAGCTTGTTGAAGTAGAAGCAGTGTCCTTATCATACTGACTCAGCAAAAGACATTTCTTTAGGAAACAGGTTTCCACATCACCATTTGTCTTAGCCAGCGTTTCTATTGCTGTGATAAAACACCAAGACCAAAAACAACTTAGAGAGTAAAGTGTGTGTGTTTACCTTCTGTAGCTCACACTCTACGTCTTAGGTCAGGGCAAGAACTCAATGCAGGAACCTGGAAACAAGAATTAAAGTAGAGGCCATGGAGGAATGTTACTTATTGGATTATCCCTCATAGCTTGCTCAGACTGCACTCCTATATTGCCCAGGACTATGGCCCAGGAGTGGTACTACCCATACTGATCCTGGCCAGTCATCAATTAACAGGAGAATGCCATGAAAGACTAAAAGACTTTTGTTTTCTCCTTCTCATAGGCTATTTTGGTTGGGCCATTTATCAATAGAAATTTCCTTTTCTAAAATCACTTGCTTGCATCAAGTAAATAAAAATATAGCCCTGAAAACTTTCATGTGTTTTCATGATGAGACTGGTGTCTAAATTACACATGTTGGATGAATGAAACAGAATTATAGAGAAAAGCAAACCTTGAAATATTTAAAATGCCCAAATCTTCCATGTTTCTTCCGGAAAAGAGCCCATGCATTAAAGCAAATCAACAACAGAAGTAAATCTTCAACTATGCCTAAATTTGTAGAATTGATAGGTTTTCTTTAAAATCTGCACTATTTACCCCCTGTGATTCTTTATTTCTCCATTTGGGACAATGCCACTGCAGTCTATCTCTGAAATACTTACTTTGCTTCACTTACTAAATTTCTGATTAACTCTCTGCCATCTATTGAAAATTCTTTCCCTCAGAAGACAAGAACTGAAGAATTCCTATAATACTTACACAACTTTATTTATCTTTAAATATAGTCTAAAATCTTTTTTCAGTTTAATGTAGAGTATAAAGATTTAAACAAACAAACAAACACCAGGCGCTACTTAGTTCCCTCTGGGTCTGGCTTGGGCTTCTGAAACCTCAAAGCCTTTTCCTACTGATACACTTCCCCTAACAAAGACACACCTACTGACAAATGTCTTCCCTTCTAAACTCTCTTAAGGAGTGCTGCTCTCTAATGACTAAACATTTCAATATGTGAAGCTATAGAGACCATTCCTATTCAAACCACCACATTCTACTCCCTGACCCCCATAACTTTGTAGCCATCTTATAATGAGAACAATCACTCAGTCTAATTTTAAAAGCCCTCATAGTCTCTGCATTGTTTAAAGATCCAAACTTTCTTTTGAGTTTATGGCACTCTTTTAAATGTAATCCTCTGTAAAATCAAAATGAAAAAGCAGATTGCATGCTTTCAACATAAATGGCACAGTATATACATTACCATTCCAAACAAGAAAAAAGGGAGTATACTGAGGAAATACTGGACCAAAGCAAAACTGAAACCCATCTGGCCAAACTCAGAATTCTGCATTTTCATGTCCAATGTCAAAGTGTTCTTCAGATCTTCAACTTCTTTCATCTTTGAGTCTATCCTCATAGACCCATTCATCCCATTGCAATCAGCTACAGATTAGAATAAGAAATTTTTTCATAGCCCAATCTATATTACTTATTGATATTGAATATGTTATAATTTATTTGAAAAGGTGATCTGAACCTAACTAATCATATGTCATTTAAGACACAGAGGAAGCTCACAGAAGAATCCCTATTTTTGACTAAAGATTATCTGAATATTATTTGTAAAGTATTAGCTCAACATCTTGAAGTAGAATTGCTACTCATTCATCCTTTCAAATTTTGCCTCTTTCATGGTAGGTAAACCTAATGTGTGACATCATGGATGCCATCAGCAGAATCCATGTAGGCATATCATGACACTAATTTGGATAAGAAGACAGGAATCTATGAGGAATCTTTAGCCCTGACTAGATACATTTCTCAGTATATGCCCCAGTCCAGGGGAACACCAGGACCAACAAATTGGGAATTGGTGGGTAGGGAAGTGGGGGGGGGAGGGTATGGGGGACTTTTGGGATAGCATTGGAAATGTAATTGAGGAAAATACATAATAAAAATATTAAATTTTTTTAAAAATATATTTTATTTATTTTATGATATGCATGATCTGTTTGCCTAGCGCCAGTACCTGTAGAAGTCAGAAGAGGACATCAGCTGTCATTGCATTTGTTATTCTGCATTTATATTTTGAGTATGAAACTCATCAGTGTTCTTTCTTGTTACAGTAATTATATCTATTCGTTGTATGTAGAGTATATTTTTATGGAACTACTGTGAGATGTTTATTTTCTGCTATTTATTAGAATTTGAGTTATTTCAGAGACAAGTCTTCTATAGAGTACAGATGAAAACTATTTTCTCCAATCAATCTTATCTACTTATTCTCCTAATCAAATCTTTTTGATGTATTGGGTTCTTTGTCTGAATTAAACAATGTTAGTCAGATTTTCTTATACAGTTAATGTTTTCTGTGATCTTTAAAAGAAATCTTTGGCTTTTCAAGATAAGTGGGTGTCAGTATACACTTTCTGTTCTACAGTAGAACACCTATTTCATTACTTAAAACATGAGGTTCATTTATCTCACAGTTCTAGAGATTTATAAGTATGGTGTTGGCATCAGTTGTGTTCTTGTGAGTTTCTTCTGGCCACAGCATCATTATGGTGGCAGCAATGTACCAGTCACAGCAGAAGGAAAAGGTACATGACCACTCACACAAAGTCTGATTCACTCCTACAAGGGGAAACAATCTCTTTAGTAGAGTAGAGTTACCATGACCCAATCCACCCCCAATGTTCTCTACTTATTGGAGAAACAAAAAATGAATTCACTTGCTTCTCTCCTCTTAAAGAGATCAGCAATTAGAGAATTCATCTAAGTAAACAAAGTGTATTTAATTAGCTGAATCTGCCCTACAAAGTAGGAAGTATTAAGGGGACTGCCTATAATAAATATGTTTCAAGGAAAGTCTTGAGAATTTCCTCAAACTAGCTAAGCCACATAGTTTCCTGAAAGTTTACATTTCTAATCACATAAATGGCAGTTTTCACTATTCACTCTGATTCATTTATTCTTTGTTACATGACTTCCACAAATATTTATATTTCATGTAGATAATCATTTTCTTTCTTCCTTATGGGCAAATTTAGTCACAGTAATTGAGTGACAACAAAATTTACAGTCATATTAGAAGAAATTGATAATTTTTAAGGAAATATTGGCACAAAAGACAACTATTAGGTATTCTCAAAGCAATGAGGAAGAAAAGTAGGAATGTCCATTTTCTAAAATATTTTTTCAGGCAGCTGTTGCATAGTTATCTGTTTGAGGAAAACCCCACAGGGAAACTATATTAGTAATGATGATACTTGTTCATTTTAGTGCACCTGTATTAATAGTAAACTATGATTTTTAAAATAATTGAACTCTTTTGAATAATAGCAAATGTAAAGCAAAGTGGAAAAGTGTACAACACATGAGCAAGCAAATAAATGTCACATACTGCATGTCTGCTCTCTAAAGAAAGAAGGTTTTAGTTCTCTGAATTTCTCTGGTCTCAAATATTTCAAGTTAAAACATCACAAAAATGTTGTGTTTACGTTAGCATTTTTCCATAATCAAGAAAGTCAAAGTAGCCTAACATAGGAAGGCAGAGTTACACTACTGAGAAACATGCTTAGTGGAAACTACCCTATATTTAAGTAAAGCAAAAGCGATAAGCTTGTATGGGAAAATTCACAGTGAAGAGGAAAGATGGAGTGCTGGCAGTGCTTAAACCCACCCAATGTCTTGGATGATGAACTGCTAGACGTTCTTGAAAGGTCTTCTTCCTCACTGTTGATCATCAGTACAGACTCTGTCCAAATGAATCAAGGGAAAGAAAGATACCCAGGCCCACTTCATGATATGCCAGAGTGTACATATATTTAACCATGTTTTTCCTAGACTTCCTTCCTTGTTTAGGTAGCCTTCCCAGAGATCTTGGAAAGAAAGACTGAGGAGTCCTTTTTATTCCATTTTGTCTCCACTCAGAAACTAGGCCATAAAGCATTTGCTATCCATCCTAAAGTAAGGTATTTTGCTTCTGCAAGTGATTGGTCTGTTGGGTTGCTTCTTTAGCCTCATAATAAAACAGCAGGAGGCTAAGTAAAGTGGCCTTTATTCCTCTATCTTAGTAGGGAATTGCCTTCTCTATGTCTTGGGAAAAAAAGGGGGAGATGCTTGCCCCTTACTGGCAGGTCCAGGAAAGAAGAGAGAGTTTCCTGGAATCTGAACCTTCCTTAACCACTGCTTTATTGAGTTCATCAATCTCTTGGGGGTTTCAAGGATACCAAACAGCTGGTGGATTACTGCCAGGGTCGACATTCACTGGGTAAAGACTGGTGTACTGGCTACTGAACTCTTCCCTATTGTAAAGTATTTGTGTGTGTGTGGGGGGGGGGGGGCAGAAGGCAGAAGCATGGAGGGAGGAACAAGGAAGGGGTCCGTTTGGGGGTCCAAAGGAGGTGTTCTTGAGGGTCTACTGGAGGACCAAAGGGCACTGTCAGAATAATCAAGTGAGGGATATAGGAGCTCATAGGAGGGGTCAGACCTGGATAAGACTGCCCCATAATTTATGGGGGGTACACTCATCCGCAGACCAATTGGCCTGTCAGCTTTCTTCGTCGGGAGGGAGGGGAATCCTCACATAAGGCACCAGTTTGCTGACTCCCTCCCAGCAGGTCCAGGTGCGAGGAAAGAGGTTCCAGTCCACTGGTGTCTCTCCAGGACTGAGCAGAGTGGCAAGTAGCCCAAAGGAAACACTCTGAGCTAGGAGTCTTGTTGAAACAGGAACTCAACTTTATGGCAACAGCCTCTCATTTATATAAGTTCCAAACAAAGGGAGGGGGATTTTTGGTGGAGTAAGATGATATAGGAGGCAGGGAAGGGTGAGGAGTATGTGTGGAGTGACTGACAGGACCAATGGCTAAAAGCTCTACATCAGCAATGGCGGGGGGGGGGGGGGGGGGCGCAAAGGCAGGGCCAAACAGGTCTTGCTGAGTCACCCCAATATGGAAGTGACTGAGACAGGTCTCATAACTCGAGCCAGGCTTAGGCCCTCCCTCAAGGCTACAGAAACTTGAGCCAGGCTCCGGTTTGTCCTCAAGGCCCAATCCAGGGCCAAAATGAGGTCCAACATGGAGGGAAGCCTGTCTTTGCCCTTTGTTCTCAGCACTTGTACAACATTCACAGGGTATCTTCTCATAGTAAAAAGATTACTTAGAGTATGCACATAAATTCAGATCATAAGTTGAATAAAAGGCTTATAACAAAGAATGTCTACATGCACATGTACTTGGGGCCAAACATTCATCTTTTGTTACTAGTTTACAGGTTCTTTAACAGGAAAGTTAAAAGCTATAACTAATCTGTCCTTGACTTTTTATATAAGTAAACCCAGTCAATATATTATCTCCTGTTTTTCACCTGTGGCCGCAGTGGTGTATATTTTCTTTATGATCTTTAGTTAATGCTTGTTGTAACCCCTTGGAATAAACCCTATATTTAGAAATCTTTTTAATCTCAGAAGCAATTAAGCAGTTATATTCTAAAAGGAACTCAAATGTCTTTGTCTGTATTGCCATTCTAAATGATGGTGGCCCTGACATGCTAATTGTTTCTGAAGAATAAACAATCTTTGTTTTGCATAATACCTCTGAGTTAGGGGTCTTCCTTCAGCAATTTTCAGACCCTTACAGGAAAAAGAGCCCACCATGTTTAGTCTCTGGTAAAATGATTATCTCTTTCAAGTAGTGCTTTCTTCTTCCACATTCTTCCCAACTTTAGAATGTCCCCACTTGATATTGCAAAATAACTGATAAACCATATTTAAATTTCTGATTCCACTTTATCAAATATTTAAAGATGGCTACATCAGTTAACTGTAGCGTTTACTCTAGCAACTTTCTCATTGTCACAGAAGCCAAAAGTAACTTTGCCCAGCCATGAAGTGTTGCACTCATTCAGTGTGATAAACTGGTGAAAATTGTGTTTGCTGGAAACTATCCTGTCTTAATTGTAAGGTAAGGGCCAGAATCTTACCATACATGGGAGACAGAGGCTGTCACATGAAAGTCTTGTTTTGCAATAATGATTATTCTTTGTTGTTTTGTTTTCTAAACAAGGATTTGATAAAGACTGCTAGCAAAACTAAATGCTGATATTTTTCTGAATAATCCTCAGTATCTCATACCTCTGTTCAGATTCTCATAACAGAACCACTTATGTTGAAGCAACACATGCGAATTTTCACAGTTCTGAAAGTGCTCTTCATAAAGAGGAACG
Source organism: Mus caroli (assembly GCF_978045245.1). Classification (NCBI taxonomy): domain Eukaryota; kingdom Metazoa; phylum Chordata; class Mammalia; order Rodentia; family Muridae; genus Mus; species Mus caroli. Next base: position 4,933,844 of record NW_028227256.1, read on the forward strand.
AAAGCCCACGTATTTGAAAAGATGAAAGCCTTTGAGTTTATTGTTGACAAGTTAGTTCCATGTGATCCACGACTGAATAGATTGTTGAACTTAATTAGTATTCACAAATCTGGCAACATAAGATTATTATTTGTTATAGTTAACTTTAGTTGTAAACTTGGTTTACCTAGGAAGCTAGAAAGATGAAACAACCTAAGTGAAGGATTGCCTTTATTGCCTGTGACCACATCTCTGGAACATTTTCTGGATTGTAATTTCTCTAGTAGGAAGCAGTCCTTTGCGGGTGGTACCATCACTAGTCAGGTGGACTAGGGATTTTAAGAAAGGCCAGCAATAAGCTAGTAAGCAGTATTCTTCCATCTTTTCTGCTTCAGTTCTTGCCTCCATGTCCCTGTCTTAATTTTTTACCTTAATTTCTCTTAGTAATGAAGTGTTACCTGTAATGCTAACACTTTCTCCTCAAGTTTTATTTTTAGTTTGTAGTATTTATCATAGCAACAGAGAAAACAGACTAGAAGTCCATGTTTAATTTAAAATGAGAAATTATATATTTTGAATAAATTTATCAGGAAAGACTTCATTTCCAAAATTATACACTGTACTTTATGATTCTAATTGTCAAAGTAGTTATATATTTCCAAAATGTCTACATGGAAGCTTCTACTTGGAAATGGCTAAAATATGAAACTTCTTTCTCAGTGCTAAGAGGAAGCAGGAATTCATTAAGTAATATTTCCTCTTAATTTTTATCCTTCTAAGCTGTATTCATTTAAAAGTCCATTGAAATGACAGTAGTTTTTTTTTTTTAAGCCTAAAACCTTTTTTATTGGGGAATTGAGCCCACTGACATGAAATATAAAAGAATAGAGATTATTGCTTCCTGTTATTTTGATGTAACTTTTATGTTTGTGTGGCTATATTCTTTTGGGTTTGCTTAAAGAAGATTACTTTCTTGTGTTTTATAGGGTGTAGTTTCCCTACTTGTGTTGGCATTTCCCATCTATTATGCTTTTATTATATCTATTATTTTTAGGACTGGATTTGTGGAAAGATATTGTGTAAATATGGTTTTGTCATGTAATATCCATTATTGGAGGAATTTCAAGCTGGCACAACCACTCTGGAAATCAGTCTGTCAGTTCCTCAAAAAATTGGACATAGTATTACCTGAGGACCCAGCTATAGCACTCCTGGGCATATACCCAAAAGATACTCCAACATATAACAAGGACAGATGATCCACTATGTTCATAGCAGCCTTATTTATAATAGCCAAAAGTAGAAAGAACCCAGATGCCCTTCAACAGAAGAGTACATACAGAAAATGTGGTATATTTACACTACTCAGCTATTAAAAACAATGACTTCATGAAATTCATAGGCAAATCGATGGAACTAGAAAATATTATCCGGAGTGAAGTAGCCAATCACAAAAGAACACAAATGGTATGCACTCATGGATAAATGGATATTAGCTCAAAACCTCTGAATACACAAGATACATTTCACAGAACACATGAAACTCAAGAAGAAAGAAGAATCAAGAAGTGGGTGCTTCTTAGAAAGTGGAACAAAATACTCATGGGAGAAAATATGGAGACAAAATGCAGAGCAGAGACTGAAAGAAAGGCCATCCAGAGACTGTCCCACCTGGGGATTCATCCCAGATACTGTCATCAAACTCTAACACTATTCTGGATGCTAAGAAAAGCTTGCTGAAAGGAGCCTTTTATAGCTGCCTCCTGAGAGGCCCTACCAGAGCCTTACAAATACAGAGTCAGATGCTCACAGCCAACCCTTGCACTGAGTATGGGGTCCCCAATGGAGGAGTTAGAGAAAGGACTGAAGGAGCTGTAAGGGTTTGCAATCCCATAGGAGGAACAACAATATCAATCAACCAGATCCCTCCACGCCACCCCCAGAGCTCCCAGGGACTAAACCACCAAACAAGGAGTACACTTGACTGCAGCTGCATATGTACCTTATCAGGCATCAATGGGAAGAAAGGTCCTTGATCCTATGAAGGCTTGATAGATACCCCAGTCTAGGGGAATTGAGGGCAGGGATTCAGGTGTGGGTGAGTGGGTAGAAGAACACCCTCATACAAGCAGGGGAAGTTAGGAAGGGTTAGGGGGTTTCCAGGAGGGGGAGAAACTGTGTAAGGGGTAACTCTTGAAATGTAAATAAATTTTAAAAATAATTTTTAAAAAGGTGTTTCAACAAATGTAAAAAATTAATTTAACAGATAGAGAGGAGCTGTATCTATAAATCTCATGGTTGTCACACTTAAGGTCTATGTTGTCTTACAAAATAAGGAGTCAGAAACCACTTACAAAAGTTTGATGTTTACAACATCACTGCTGCACACTGAGAAGGATGCTTGTATGCTGCTTTGTTTCTTGTATGATCTATATAAAGTGTGTTAGTTTGATGTTTGATTTCTTACCTAAGATTTTAATTTCTGTGTTGAGAGGTTATTTGGCTGCAATTTCCACAGCCCTGTTTGTTTATCATAGAAGGAAATCAAGGCAGGAACTCAAACAGGGCAGGAACACATGGGGACAGGATTTGATGTAGAGGCTGTAGAGGAGTGCTGACACTGGCATGTTCCTCCTAGCTTGCACATCTTCCTCTCTTATAGAACTAAGGCCCATCAACACATGACCAGGGAGAGCATGCATAATTAGCTGGGTCCTCCCACATCAATCATTAATAAAGAAAATGCCTTTCAGACTTGCCTACAACCTTATATTATGGAGGCATTATCTTAATTAAGGTTCGCTAGCTCAGATGACATTAGCTTGTGTCATGTTAATATAAAACTATCTCCTACAATTGCTATTGCAGTGGTGTTCAGTAGTATAATATTCCAATTTCACCTATACTGTAGTTAGTCATCCTTAATGAAAAAGTACATCCTCTAGGATCTCATGTATCTCATGTATGGTGCCAAAGATCCGTCCATCACATCAGTATTTCACAGTCAGTAAACAGTGAGATCGTGGCAAGAAGTTGGAAAAGAGTCCATTAAACTGATCTTTCAGAGGTTCTATACCATCTGGGGTACCACTTATCAGCAAGTATGCTCATACAGGACGACTGAGAAACTACAGCTCAGTGCACTGTCAACTTTCAAGGTTAATGGCTTTGTTGTCACTCTCCCCACATTAGCATCTGTCCTTTTGTGGTTTCCTAGTTTGTCAACATCCTTCATTCTAGACTTGTTAGTGTTTAACCATGTACTTCCCTAGTTCCAACTACTTCCTGAATATTCAATAACCCCTGCCTCTCTTTAGGCTTAATAGAGCTCTCTCAGTTCCTAAACTATGTTTTCGATTACACTGAAAGTTTGAGAGGAGTATAGGGCTTGTGTTCAATAGAATATTCTTTCATTTTAGGTTCTGTGTCTTCTGTTTTATGCAGAAAGTGAGAGAGCAATGTGCACTTTTCATAAAGTATCTTCATGTCAGCATGTTCAGTCATAGACTGGAGAGCGGTGGATTTAGAAAGGGGTTTTTGCACTGGACTTTCATGCACCATTTCTACTTGTGCAGCACAGCATCTGCAAAATGTATTTTCTGTTCTGTTGTGGGAAATATTTTTTTAAAAAGCCTGCAAGTTCCCATGCTACCTTCAGCAACTGTCTTCTCCAGTGCAGTGCTATCCCACAGGCTCTGTCTCTAGCTAGCCTCCACAGTGACCAATCACTGTGTTGCCAGCTCTGGTTCACTTGTCTCTGGCTCTGCTAGTTCCTTCTCAGCCATAAACCTCTCTGATTGGTGGTCTCAGTAACCAAGTAAATCAAAACACTTGAAATTTATAATTAACCAATCATATTTATGTAACAATAAATTCTCAATTTACAAGATGCCAATACAATAATTTCAGAACCAATTGGTAATGCTAAAGGCTGCCCATCTAGATTACACAAATTATTCCAATTATTTTGACCTTTATGATATCATAACTACCTGTGACTATTTAAAGTCACGCTAGTTCAGGTTCTTCTTCTAGTCTGTCCCCTCTGTCTTGGCTTCCTCTCTCCATTTTATCTCTCTCTCTCTCTCTCTCTCTCTCTCTCTCTCTCTCTCTCTGCAACTCCTAGTGCTGCCTCCCTTTCCCCTGTCTAATCACAGGCCTCCTGCTGCACTAATATTTTAATGAAATTGGACAGGAAAAATTCTGTCACAGTGTTTTGTTTCAGAGAGTGTTCTTTCCCCTTGGTTTTGTGTATAGTTCATGCTGTCAGTGATTTCCCAGTATTGTTGAATTTATTTTGTAACTCAGACATTTCTAACTATGACCATCATTGAGCTTTTCTTTCAATCCTGTATTTTTTTAATCAAATGCTATTGTGTTTTTAGTACTTCCTCACCTTATAGCAGATGCTTCCTCTCTTATGATTCAGTCACTGTCCTAGCTATAGAAAAGGCCATCCCTGACCCAAGCAGTTCCACTTATTCACTTGGAAATGAGAAGAGAGCATGGTGGCTAATGTAGGTAGGCAGAGGTTTAAGTGGTAATCCGCCATGATCCACCATCACAGGACTTAACATAGAATGCTCACAAAATTAGGTTGATAGTTTCTGTGCTCTCTCCTGTCCCAAAGGAAGTACACTTCTTCTGCCTCCCCTCTTCCTCTCTCCAACCAAGAAGTCTCTCCTACTCACCCAGTGATTGGTCCCTTGAAATCTTTATTTATTAGGGGAAGGTTCTGCAGCATTTAGCAGCAGGTACAAAGGAATCTCCATGGGTCTAATTGCTACCTGTGATCCCTATTAGCATACCAAAGCAAATGATTGTCTCTAGGCTCCTTCAGAATTAAAGCACCTGTTGTATATTTCATACCTTATAGTGGCTCTTCTTACCACCTCCCCCACTGTAAACTCCCTGGAGGGAAGTTTACAGGAAGTTTACTCTCCTGGAGATGGAGGGAAGTCTAGGAATTTCCCTCCATCCCAGCTGCTCATTCTTAGAAGCCTGCTGTTACAGCTTCTGGGCTTCTCTGAACAATTCTTTAGTCTCTCTGTGTCCCCTTCTTTTTGTCTCCTCTGTCTCTCTTCTTGCCCCTCAACTTGCTCTCCCTTTCTTTATATTCTTCTACCTCTCTGCTCTGCTCCTGCTTTCATGGCCAGATCCAGTCTGCTGGACATGACAGGTATACTCCTTTCTCTCTTTGCTCTGAATTTTTACAGATGCCTATGGCTATTCTCCCTCTTGTCTATAATAAAAACCCTTCCTGCTAACCATACCATCGCATGGTCATGTCATCACTTTATACAGTTATCAAAGATTCCTCTCTTGAACCCAGCTGAGTTGCTGCAAGAAGGAAAACACTGCACAATCTTAGTTTAGAATCAACAGGTAACACAATCACTGGGCACAGAAACTATTATCCTAATTTTGTGAGCTATTCTATGTTAAGTCCTGTGATGGTGGATCAGGGCAGATTACACTTAAACCTCTGCCTACCTACATAAGCCACCATGCTTTAAAAAGAGACTTTTCTCACAGGCTGGAATTTGAATAGGGGGAAAACATTGATTTTAAAAAGTAAAGGAAAGCACCAAAGAAAAACAGTGAGAAACTCTGAGTTGAGAGAATTAGCTCTGCATTTACTGATTTAATTTCAAACCTCCTCTACTGTTGTAAACAATGATTGTGAAATATAAACTTATACTTACATCCATCAAACAAATGGAAGCAGATCTGGCAGGGCCAGTTCCAGCTCTTTCTAGAAAAGAAGACATTTATAAGTCAACATGGGTTCCAATGAAGTCAGTGCTTTGGTGATATTAGCAAAGGGACATAAAAGAAATGGGACCCTACTTAGCAATAGGTTATGAGAGGAATAAATTGCTTAAAGATGTATGGCACCTTAAGTTACTACTGTCACTTTGGAAAATACAGTACTTGGAAAAAACTTGAGCATCTATTCAATTGCCAAGGCTGATTCTCAGTGAGGAGAACAAAAGCTCAAGGAACTTTCACAGTCCTAGTGCCATTTCCTGATAGTTAATATTTTTAGCATATCCCTTACTGGTCCTTTCTATCTGTATATTTTTATGTATTACCAAGTTTTGTATTTGAAAAGCAGTATACACATTTACTATATACATCTTTCACACTTAGATATGCAGTCTATTTGGGGTAGACTTTTCCTTAGGTACAGAGTGGTTCTAAGAGATTATACAGGCATTTGTATAAGTAAAAGAAAATGAGGAAATTAATGTAACTTGACACATATATAGAGAATTTCTGGGAAGAAACATTAGCAATGGGATCTATTAAAAGTGACTATTTTAGAGTGGATGGAGCGTCAGACCTCTTATGGAAGAATGGGAGGATGGCAAGCCCTAAAGGGGTTAGGTTAAGAGCTCCATATGAAGACCAACGAAATCAACCAACCCGGACCCTTGGAGGTCTCAGAGTCTGAACCACCAATCAAAGAACATACACGGGCTGGGCATAATGTTCCTTATATATATGTAGCAGATATTTAGCTTGGTCTTCATATGGGTACCAAACAACTGGAATGAGCGCTATCCCAAAAGCTGTTACCTGTATGTGGAATATATAATAGCTGGGCTACCTTTTCTGGACTCAGTAGGAGAGGAAACACCTAGCCTCGCAGTGACTTGAGTTGCCAGGGTTGGGAGATATCCAGGGGATCCCAACCCACTCAAAGGAAAAGGGGAGAGCATGGGGAAAGTCTTGCTAGAGGGGCTCACTGGGAGAGGGGGCAATGAGTGGGATGTAAAGTGAATAAGTAAGAAATAAAAAAAATGAAAAAAAGTGATTGCTTTAGAGACTAACACTAATTATCAAGTGTGAAGAAGGAAGTGTTGTATGTTTAATGTTATATAAATGAGTAAACTAAGGCATGTTAAAAGTATCTCTCAACAAGTTTCAGAAATCATTTTTGTGTGGTGTTAGTGAAGACTGAATTTAAAAGTGAAGGAGTGTCTCAGGAAGCCAAGTTTATTCTTGCTTCTTTTGCACTGCAGTTGCAAAGCTCAAAATTATGAAGCATTTCTTCTTGCTGAGAGTCATTATATTGCTCTACAATAACACTTGGATTACTTTGAAAAACAGCATGATTCCAAGTAGTTAAACTTTTTTCCCCCCATAACCTGATACAAAACCTACATGCTGTGCTCAGACTGGGTAATAAAGTCTGAAGGCAGCCTGAGAATCCTTATAAGCCTCCCATGATTTCAAATAGACAAAACTAATTAAATGAAGTCCAGTTCAGGTTTGATATGCTTACTTTATATCTTAGAATGCAACTTAGGGACTCTTTAGAACAAAGCTATAAACACTTCCTGGGCCTAATGGGATTTCAAATCCAGTGTTTGAATGGTTCAAAGCATGCCAGAATTTTTTATAACATTATTTGAGATTATAAAAGCATTTGATGCAATACACATTAACACCTCTGTTTTTTATTCTGTGTTGTAGGAAAAAACCAGAAGGGTCCAGTAACTGACATATGACAGCTAATCATTGAATCTATCTAATAAAAATTCAACTCTTACAAAGAAACTATGCAATCAACAGGAAAATAGAAAGCAAGTGGATGATTCCACATGATTAATCAGGCTGGTGCTCCACTATTGTATTTAAATGATATAGAAGTTTAATATTGATTTAAGAATGAGTATTGCCAAGCCAAAAATGTGTACTAACTACTAGAAAATAAGCAAATTTGATTATTTGTTTGGTGGAATTAAGGTTTATTATTTCATGTAATGACAGCAAATTTTCAGTTGTGGATGTAAATGGCCAATTATTGTGACTTTAAACAGAAATGCTCCCTGCTCATATTGCTGAGAGAGGAAGATGGTTTCACTGTTTTTGCAAGAAGCAGTGCAGTGATCCCTATTAGTTTAGTGTTAGGAGCAAGAGATGTGAGATGATATCCAATAAAATGTGAAAAATTAATAAAACACACATTAACCAAAGAAAACAACGTATTCAAAAATCTCCCTATTGTTCAACTAGTGAAATATCTTAGGGAAGAATTCCTTATAGTGTAAGTGATTTCAGAAGGATTAGTAACTTGCTATCTTTGGGGATGATTTCAACAAGCTATTATAATCAGAAGAACCTGGCACTAGTAGATGTAGTGGTTATATTTCCCCATGATAGATAAATATTATAAAAAAGACATTTCATATCCAAGTTATAAATGTTTTGCTAGTGATTAAGATTGTAGCTCATTGGTAGAACCTATCATTTAGATGCCTTGAGTTCCATCTCCAAGTCCACAAAACAGAGTTCTGTAATAAAGCCATGAATCTCAAGTTAGGCCAGAATATGCTGCCCTTTCCCCTATAATCTTTTGAATGTTAGTCAAGGAAGAAAGGGCCAAAGAGGTGGTTCAGTGGATAAAGTGACTTTCCAACAAACAGGAGAACTCAAGTCCCGTGCAAATATGTCTGATGAAGTAGTACTGGTTAGTAATTATAGTGATCATTTGTAAAAAGGGGAATCAGAGCAAGAGAATATCTAGAAGGCCATGGAGAGCTAGCCAGGCATAGGCATCTGTGAACATAAAACACACCATGCTCATAAAAAAAAATGGAAGATGAGGACTGACACCAACAGTTGTCATCTGACCTTCACAAATCCACCTTGATATGTGTATACTTAGATACACACATACACATCATACATGTACACATAAGTTCTAAAAAATTAATTAGTTGTTGCCTTAATTAGTATTTCTAATACTCTAGTAAAACCTCATGACCAAATCAACCACGATTTAATTGGCTTCTACTTCTGGATCACTGTTCATCATTGAAGGTATTCAAATAGATCTGGAACCTGGAGGAATAGGACCACCAGCCCAGGAGTGGTCACATCCCATAATGGATTGTGCCCTCCTATATTAATCACTAACTAAGTGAACATCACACAGGCTTGCTACAGACCATCTTATGGAGGCATTTTTAAATTGGAGCTCCATCCTTTCTGATGACTCTAGCTTTCAAGCTGCGATAAAACTAGCCAGGACCATTATCATACCATTCAAAAAAAGATGTGGGTTAGTAAAGAATGTTGCTGGTAACCTTTTTAGGCAGAATGACTTTCCTGGGAGACTAAGCTGATTCCAGGATAAGAAATTGCCAGGAAGACAGTGTAATGCATATAAACTTATATTACTGACAACCATTAGGAAATTCACAGTGTCTGTCACTTCTTTCCTTAGAGGAAAGTATTAATACATGTATTTATAATTGTGATATAAAAATTTAAAATATAACTATTAACTACAACAGAACAGCACAGGCATATGGAAAAAGAAATGTGTTTGTACTTATACTCTGTAGCAGATAATTACTAGATGATAATATGAGGCCATCATAACACCACCCAAGAAGAGAAGTTAATGATGGTAGTGGTAGCCTAAAGTCTTGTAGTCAAAAGAATATTAACTGGAAGTTTGGTGTGGAGCATGTTACAATGAGAGAAGAAGAGATAGCTATAAAAGTACAAAATTTAGAAAGGAAAATGTCAAACCATCCTTCTTTGTAGACATAATAGTACTACACTAATTAAGAGTCATATGGAGCTGGGCAGTAATGGTGCATGACTTTAATCCCAGCACTTGGGAGTCAGTGGCAGGCAGATTTCTGAGTTTGAGTCCAGCCTGGTCTACAGAGTGAGTTCCAGGACAGCCAGGGATATACAGAGAAACCCTGTCTCAAAACAAACAAACAAACAAACCAACAAAAACAACAACAACAACAAAAAAAACTAAACCAAACAAACAACAACAAAAATGGGTCATATGGAAACACCATAGACTGAATATAGCTAAAGTAGACACAAACAGAAAATAATCCCTCTGCTGGAGGTATCACAGCATCTGAGTTCAAACACAGAACCACAATGATAGACTATGATACTGGCAGCAAACAATTTATATAGAACAATGGTATACAATGGAGAGCCAAGCAACAGCTCCAAAAATACATAGATCCATCATTTTAGAGAGACAATGGTATCCAACTACTAAATTATAACAGGATATCCACCTACTGAAAAATGAAAATAAATAAACATCTCTTACTCCTCACTCGACACACACATACACACACAATCAAGAGGGATCAAAGATGTTAACTTAAAACCAGAAACAGTATATTCTAGAGAAAAATGTGAGCAACCACATTAAAATAAGCAAGAACTTTCTGAATAAGAATCCCAGCATCTCTCAGCCAACCATTGTACTGAGCACAAGATCCTCAATGGAGCTACAGGACCCAAAATGCTGAAGGGGTTTGCAGCCCCATGGAAGGAACAACAATAAGAACCAAACAGTACCTTCAGAGCTCGCAGGGACTAAACCACCAACCAAAGAGTGCACATGGAGGGACTCATGGCTACAGCAGTATATGTAACAGAGGATGGCCTTGTCAGACATCAATGGGAGAAGAGGCCCTTGGTCCTGTGAAGGCTTGATGACTCAGTGTAGGGGAATTTGAGGGCAGGGAGGAGGGGGAGTGAAAACACCCTTATAGAAGCAGGAGGAGGGGGGACTCGGTAGGGGGTTCCCGGGGCAGAGGGAACAAGGAAAAGGGATAACATTTGAAATGTAAGTAAAGAAAATATCTAATAAAAATCCCAGCATCACAAGAAATGTATCTAAATATTAACAAATGGGATTAATTTGAAAAAAAAAACAGCTTTAATATAGCCAAGTAAAGTACCACTAGATTGAATAAACAAACTAAAATAGGAGTCATAAAGAAAAACAAAATTTAAACAATTCACACATAAGATATGCACACAGAAACCATTAGTAAATAAATTGGTCAATAAACTGAACAGAGATATAAATGACCAATAATTTTTAATGCATTTTCTATACTTAGTCATCAATGAAATGCAAATTCAAGCCATTTTGAGATTTCATCTCACTTCAATAAGAATGGTCCCTAACAAGAAAATAAATGACAATAAACGATGATAAAAGTTTGGGGAAAAATATTGATATTTTGGGGTTCTAAACTGGCCAAGCCACACTGCAAACTCTGAATTCAAGATATAATCTACTATTAGATCCACCATGTAATCCAGTTATGAATCACACTTGGACATGTACCCAAAGGACTCTATCTATCTATCTATCTATCTATCTATCTATCTATCTATCTATCTATCTATCATCTAACTATTTGTCTATCATCTATCTGTCTATCTTTCTCTCAACCTGTCTGCCTACCTAGGTGTCATCTACCTTATAAACCCATTCTTTAATGTGTAGATTGCAGGAAGCGGGTGTGGCCACATGGGCCAAGATGGCATTCTGGTCCATTGCCAGGCCCTGTGAACCCCACATGTTTACTGCCTTGCCTGAGCATGCGCAGTGAGGCTGCATGCGTGGGCTGCCTGCCAGGCTGGACTGTTCCTCATGATCTGGACCTGTCATCCTATCTGTGACCGACCTGAGCTCCTGCCTGGAGCATGTGTGATTTCTGATTGAATGAGGTGGTGTGGAACAAGATGAGGTCAGTCAGTGCGAGTACAGGAGGGTTGTTGTTGTTATTGCCCTTGCTGCAAGAGGAGTAGAAGAAGAAGCTGCTGGGAAGAGAGCTGTAGGGGAAAAAGCAGCAAGTAAAGAAGTTACTGCATGAACCCGCCTTGGTGTCCCTGTCGTTCTTGTCTCTGCAGAAGAAAGGACAGCGCCAAGTGGTGGCCTGTACAAGGAACTCATCGCGTTGTTTGGCAACAGTAAGTAAAGAAAGTACAGGCCTTTGAAAAATTTAGTAAGCAGCAGTAAGGAAATTTTAGTAAGCAGCAGTAAGGAAGGAAATGTTGGTAAGCAGCGGTAAGGAAATTTAGGTAAGTGGCCAGTTTAGAACCTCTTTAGTTAAACTATAAGAGTCTGTGGCTACCTCTAAATTCTGTGTTTTTATCTAAACAATACTGAGAACAAACCACTGCCAAAAGCCTTTTTTATTATTTGGAATTTTAACTTACAAAAATTATTCTACTCTGTCAGAAGCACCTGCCAACATTTATTGTAGTTATTAGGGATAATGTGGAATGTTTCACACATAATATATGTCATCTTAAATGTTCCCTGTTAATTCATTTTCTCTTAAGTTTTTTTTTTTGTTGTTGTTGTTGTTGTTGTGTTTAGTTCTGTTTGATACAGGGTTTCACCACATAGGCAAATATTTATGGACTATTTAGTCGGTGAGAAGTATGTAAAGATGTGTAAAATTCTTACTGTTCTCAAAGAAAATGTAAAGATGATGTAATGAAAGTTTCATTTTTGAGAACCCAGATCCCCCAAAAAAGTCTCTGTACTGATCCCTGTCTGTCTTATCTTCTGAGCTTTGTGCTCTGCATTTACATAAGTATTGAGTATTCCACTTTGCTGCATTGTATCCCACTTTTTAAGTATTTTTTGAAGACTTTTTGTTAGAGTTTCTCTTGAAATCAGTACAGTGAATGATGGTCCCTGTGTGGTGGTCCCTGTGCTCACATAGGTGCATACACACAGGAGAGAGAGGACCTGGTCCTTTGTTACAACATACAGCGTGCCCCTGCAGCAGGTGCTTCTAGTTGTCTTTAATAATCATTTTAAGTGATTGTCTCTCTTCATGAAGGAGAAAATCAAATAGGTTCCCCGGAAAAAAGGGGACTGAGCACTAAGGTTCTCAGATATAGAGATGAAGGGAATTTAATGATAGCACAGGCCTGTTAGGTTCTTGGGGAAAAAAGGGACGAAGCACTAAGGTTCTCAGGAATAGAGACGAAAGGAATTTCAGCAACTAAAGAAAGCATAGGCCTGATAGGTTCCTTGGAAAAAAAAGGGGATGGAGCACTAAGGATCTCAGATATAGAGACGAAGGGAAGGTTCTCAGGGAAAAAAGGAACGAAGCATTAAGGATCTCAGATATAGAGTCGAAGGGAAGGTTCCCAGTATCAGAATTTTTCCAGAGCTACAAATCTGTTGCGTGCAATTGGTGTGATGTGGCTAGGAAATTGGAGTCATGATCTCGACACAAAGATGAAGGAATTTCGAGCATCAATTGTTGCTGTGAACACCCTTGTGGAGATTGCAACTGCAAACAAATGGCTGGAGATCATCCAGGGAACTGTGGGATTCTTAAAAAATTGGCCTTTTGGCCATTCCTGCTGACTGTTGTGTGTGGAGGAATGCTTTGGTGGATGGCACTTATGCAAAGGTGGCACAGGGCTGATAAACGAGCCTTAGTGCAGGCTATGGCAGCCTTGGAATCAGGAACATCCCCACAATGTTGGCTCAACATGCTGGATTAGTAATCAATGATGGGTAACACCCTCACATGCACATACCAACCTAAGACAGGATGGCGAAAGTGTGTTCATCACTCCCATAATGGGTAAGGATGTGGCAAGGATGGGGGCAATTTAAGACAGATGTTGATCCCAGAGCTGCTAATAAAACAAAAAAGGGGGATGCGGGAAGCAGGTGCTCTGACCAAGATGGCGCTCAGGCCCATTGCCAGGCCCTGTGAACCCCACATGTTTACTGCCTTGTGTGAGCATGCACAGTGAGGCTGCATGCATGGGCTGCCTGCCAGGATGGACTGTTCATCATGATCCGGACCTGTCATCCTATCTGTGACTGACCTGAGATTGTGCCTGGAGCATGTGTGATTTCTGATTGGATGAGATGGTGTGGAGCAAGATGAGGTCAGTCATGAGAGAGCTATAGGAGAAAAAGCAGCAAGTAAAGAAGTTACTGCGTGAACCCGCCTTGGTGTCTGTGTTGTTCTTATCTCTGTGGGAAGAAAGGACAGCGCCAGTAGATCTCAAAAGAAACATTATTTCAATTTAACATTATGAAATATAGAAAAATGCAGCTGTTTGTGTTACAAAATGCATGGGGAGATTTCTGGGAAATGAGAAATGCTGAGGAAGAAATTTCCATAAAATTTCGCTTTGCAGTTCCAATCATGATGTGAATTTAAGAATAGAATAAAAATTCATATACATATGTATGCATATATATATACACATATACATGTGCACATATATGTATGTATATAAATATATGTGTATATATGTATTTACACACACACACACACACACACACACACACACACACATATATATATATATATATATATATATATATATATATATATATATAAAATGCTGAATTTGGTATGTATCACATTTCTATGTTTAAAACCACATAGATTTTTTTTTTATATGCAGGTGATTGTGACTGCTCAGGCATTGTACAGTGTTCCTAACACCAGCAGAGTTTTCTTGCAAGTTGGGTTGCTTTGTGATACAGAGACTAGGATAATAGCTCTCACAACATATTTCTTTTGTTAATTAAATTAAAAAAATTATGCAATATAAATAAGTATTACAAAATTATAAAGGAATAAGTTAAAACATGCTGCATTCAGAATAACTTTATTTTTATTTTTATTTATTTATTTTTTTGTAGAATTGTAATTTTCTTTCTTTTTTTTTAATATTTTTATTACATATTTTCCTCAATTACATTTCCAATGCTATCCCAAAAGTCCCCCATACCGCCCCCCAATTCCCTACCCACCCATTCCCATTCTTTTGGCCCTGGCATTCCCCTATAATGGGGCATATAAAGTTTGCAAGTCCAATGGGCCTCTCTTTCCAGTGATGGCCGAATAGGCCATCTTTCGATACATATGCAGCTAGAGACAAGAGCTCCGGGGTACTGGTTAGTTCATCATGTTGTTCCAACTATAGGTTTGCAGATCCCTTTAGCTCCTTGGGTACTTTCTCTAGCTTCTCCATTGGGAGCCCTGTGATACATCCAATAGCTGACTGTGAGCATTCACTTCTGTGTTTGCTAGGCCCTGGCATAGTCTCACAAGAGACAGCTATATTTGGGTCCTTTCAGCAAAATCTTGCTAGTGTATGCAATGGTGTCAGCATTTGGAAGCTGATTATGGGATGGATCCCTGGATATGGCAGTCTCTAGATGGTCCATCCTTTCATCACAGCTCGAAACTTTGTCTCTGTAACTCCTTCCCTGGGTGTTTTGTTCCCAATTCTAAGAAGGAGCATATTGTCCACACTTTGGTCTTCATTCTTCTTGAGTTTCATGCGTTTAGCAAATTGTATCTTATATCTTGGGTATCCTAAGTTTTGGGCTAATATCCACTTATTAGTGAATACATATTGTGTGAGTTCCTTTGTGATTGTGTTACCTCACTCAAGATGATGCCCTCCAGGTCCATCCATTTGGCTAGGAATTTCAAAAATTCATTATTTTTAATAGCTGAGTAGTACTCCATTTTGTAAATGTACCATAATTTCTGTATCCATTCCTCTGTTGAGGGGCATCTGGGTTCTTTCTAGCTTCTGGCTATTATAAATAGGGCTGCTATGAACAAGGTGGAGCATGTGTCCTTCTTACCGGTTGGGACATCTTCTGGATATATGCCCAGGAGAGGTATTGCAGGATTATCCGGTAGTACTATGTCCAGTTATCTGAGGAACTGCCAGACTGATTTCCAGAGTGGTTATACAAGCTTGCAATCCCAAAAACAATGGAGGAGTGTTCCTCTTTCTCCACATCCTCGCCAGCATCTGCTGTCACCTGAGTTTTTGATCTTAGCCATTCTGACTGGTGTGAGGTGGAATCTCAGGGTTGTTTTGATTTGCATTTCCCTGATGATTAAGGATGTTGAACATTTTTTCAGGTGCTTCTCTGCCATTCGGTATTCCTCAGGTGAGAATTGTTTGTTCAGTTGTGAGCCCCATTTTTTAATGGGGTTATTTGACTTTCTGGAGTCCACCTTCTTCAGTTCTTTATATATATTGGATATTAGTCCCTTACCTGATTTAGGATAGGTGAAGATCCTTTCCCAATCTGTTGGTAGTTTTTTTGTCTTATTGATGGTGTCTTTTGCCTTGCAGAAGCTTTGCAGTTTCATGAGGTCCCACTTGTCAATTCTCGATCTTACAGCACAAGGCATTGCTGTTCTATTCAAGAATTTTTCCCCTGTGCCCATATCTTCAAGGCTTTTCCCCACTTTCTCCTCTATAAGTTTCAGTGTCTCTGTTTTTATGTGAGGTTCCTTGATCCACTTAGATTTGACCTTAGTACAAGGAGATAGGAATGGATCGATTCGCATTCTTCTACATGATAACAACCAGTTGTGCCAGCACCATTTGTTGAAAATGCTGTTTTTCTTCCACTGGATGGTTTTAGCTCCCTTGTCGAAGATTAAGTGACCGTAGCTGTGTGGCTTCATTTCTGGGTCTTCAATTCTATTCCATTGGTCTACTTGTCTGTCACTGTACCAGTACCATGCAGTTTTTATCACAATTGCTCTGTAGTAAAGCTTTAGGTCAGGCATGGTGATTCCACCAGAGGTTCTTTTATCCTTGAGAAGAGTTTTTGCTATCCTAGGTTTTTTGTTATTCCACATGAATTTGCAGATTGCTCTTTCTAATTCGTTGAAGAATTGAGTTGGAATTTTGATGGGGATTGCATTGAATCTGTAGATTGCTTTTGGCAAGATAGCCATCTTTACAATGTTGATCCTGCCAATCCATGAACATGGGAGATCTTTCCATCTTCTGAGATCTTCTTTAATTTCTTTCTTCAGAGACTTCAAGTTTTTATCATACAGATCTTTCACTTCCTTAGTTAGATTCACGCCAAGATGTTTTATATTATTTGTGACTATTGAGAAGGGTGTTGTTTCCCTAATTTCTTTCTCAGCCTGTTTATTCTTTGTGTAGAGAAAGGCCATTGATTTGTTTGAGTTAATTTTATATCCAGCTACTTCACCGAAGCTGTTTTTCAGGTTTAGGAGTTCTCTGGTGGAATCGTTATGGTCACTTATATATACTATCATATCATCTGCAAAAAGTGATATTTTGACTTCATCTTTTCCAATTTGTATCCCCTTGATCTCCTTTTGTTGTCGAATTGCTCTGGCTAGGACTTCAAGTACAATGTTGAATAGGTATGGAGAAAGTGGACAGCCCTGTCTAGTCCCTGATTTTAGAGGGATTGCTTCAAGCTTCTCACCATTTACTTTGATGTTGGCTACTGGTTTGTTGTAGATTGCTTTTATCATGGTTAGGTATGGGCCTTGGATTCCTGATCTTTCCAAGACTTTTGTCATGAATGGGTGTTGGATCTTGTCGAATATTTTTTCCGCATCTAAGGAGATGATCATGTGGTTTTTGTCTTTGAGTTTGTTTATATGACGGATTACGTTGATGGATTTCCGTATATTAAACCATCCCTGCATCCCTGGAATAAAACCTACTTGGGCAGGATGGATGATTGCTTTAATGTGTTCTTGGATTTGGTTAGCAAGAATTTTATTGAGGAGTTTTGCATCTATATTCATAAGGGAAATTGGTCTGAAGTTCTCTATCTCTGTTGGATCTTTCTGTGGTTTAGGTATCAGAGTAATTGTGGCTTCATAGAATGAGTTGGGTAGAGTTCCTTCTACTTCAATTTTGTGGAATAGTTTGTGCAGAACTGGAATTAGGTCTTCTTTGAAGGTCTGATAGAACTCTGTACTAAACCCATCTGGTCCTTGGCTTTTTTTGACTGGGAGACTATTAATGACTGCTTCTATTTCTTTAGGGGATATGGGACTGTTTAGATCGTTAACTTGATCCTGTTTTAAATTTGGTACCTGGTATCTGTCCAGAAATTTGTCCATTTCGTCCAGGTTTTCCAGGTTTGTTGAGTATAGGCTTTTGTAGAATGATCTGATGGTGTTTTAGATTTCTTCAGGATCTGTTGTTATGTCTCCCTTTTCATTTCTGATTTTGTTAATTAGGATGTTGTCCCTGTGCCCTCTAGTGAGTCTAGCTAAGGGTTTATCTATCTTGTTGATTTTCTCAAAGAACCAACTCCACATTTCGTTAATTCTTGAATAGTTCTTCTTGTTTCCACTTGGTTGATTTCATCCCTGAGTTTGATTATTTCCTGACGTCTACTCCTCTTGGGTGAATTTTCTTCTTTTTTTTCTAGAGCTTTTAGATGTGTTGTCAAGCTGCTAGTGTGTGCTTTCTCCAGTTTCTTTTGGAGGCACTCAGAGCTATGAGTTTCCCTCTTAGAAATGCTTTCATTGTGTCCCATAGGTTTGGGTATGTTGTGACTTCATTTTCATTAAACTCTAAAAAGTCTTTAATTTCTTTCTTTATTCCTTCCTTGACCAAGGTATCATTGAGAAGAGTCTTGTTCAGTTTCCATGCGAATGTTGGCTTTCCATTATTTATGTTGTTATTGAAGATCATTCTTAGTCCATGGTGGTCTGATAGGATGCATGGGACAATTTCAATATTTTTGTATCTGTTGAGGCTTGTTTTGTGACCAATTATATGGTCAGTTTTGGAGAAGGTCCCGTGAGGTGCTGAGAAGAAGGTATATCCTTTTGTTTTAGGATAAAATGTTCTGTAGATATCTGTTAAGTCCATTTGTCTCATAACTTCTGTTAGTTTCACTGTGTCCCTGTTTAGTTTCTCTTTCCATGATCTGTCCATTGATGAAAGTGTTGTGTGGAAGTCACCCACTCTTATTGTGTGGGGTTCAATGTGTGCTTTGAGCTTTACTAAAGTGTCTTTAATGAATGTGGCTGCCCTTGCATTTGGAGCATAAATATTCAGAATTGAGAGTTCCTCTTGGAGGATTTTACCTTTGATGAGTATGAAGTGTCCCTCCTTGTCTTTTTGATAACTTTGGGTTGGAAGTCGATTTTATTCGATATTAGAATGGCTACTCCAGCTTGTTTCTTCAGGCCATTTGCTTGGAAAATTGTTTTCCAGTCTTTTACTTTGAGGTAGTGTCTGTCTTTTTCCCTGAGATGGTGTTCCTGTAAGCAGCAGAATGTTGGGTCCTGTTTGTGTAGCCAGTCTGTTAGTCTATGTCTTTTTATTGGGGAATTGAGTCCATTGATATTAAGAGATATTAAGGAAAAGTAATTGTTGCTTCCTTTTATTTTTATTGTTAGAGTTGGCATTCTGTTCTTGTGGCTGTCTTCTTTTTGGTTTGTTGAGGGATTACTTTCTTGCTTTTTCTAGGGCCTGATTTCCTTCCTTGTATTGTTTTTTTTCTGTTATTATCCTTTGAAGGGCTGGATTCGTGGAAAGATAATGTGTGAATTTGGTTTTGTCGTGTAATACTTTTGTTTCTCCATCTATGGTAATTGAGAGTTTGGCTGTGTATAGTAGCCTGGGCTGGCATTTGTGTTCTCTTAGAGTCTGTAGAACATCTGTCCAGGCTCTTCTGGCTTTCATAGTCTCTGGTGAAAAGTCTGGTGTAATTCATATAGGCCTGCCTTTATATGTTACTTGACCTTTCTCCCTTGCTGCTTTTAATATTCTATCTCTATTTAGTGCATTTGTTGTTCCAATTATTATGTGCCAGGAGGAATTTCTTTTCTGGTCCAGTCTATTTGGAGTTCTGTAGGCTTCTTGTATGATCATGGGCATCTCTTTCTTTAGGTTTGGGAAGTTTTCTTCTACAATTTTGTTGAAGATATTTGCTGGCCCTTTATTTTGAAAATCTTCTGTCTTATCAACTCCTATTATCCATAGGTTTGGTCTTCTCATTGTGTCCTGTATTTCCTGGATGTTTTGATTTAGGATCCTTTTGCGTTCTGTATTTTCTTTGATTGTTGTGCCGAAGTTCTCTATGGAATCTTCTGCACCTGGGATTCTCTCTTCCATTTCTTGTATTCTGTTGCTCATGCTTGCATCTATGGTTCCAGATTTCTTTCCTAGGGTTTCTATCTCCAGCGTTGCCTCACTTTGGGTTTTCTTTATTGTGTCTACTTTCCTTTTTAGGTCTAGTATACTTTTGTTCATTTCCATCACCTGTTTGGATGTGTTTTCCTGTTTTTCTTTGAGGACTTCTACCTGTTTGGTTGTGTTTTCCTGTTTTTCTTTAAGGACTTGTAACTCTTTAGCAATGTTCTCCTGTAATTCTTTAAGTGAGTTATTAAAGTCCTTTTTGATGTCCTCTACCATCATCATGAGATATGCTTTTAAATCCGGGTCTAGCTTTTCGGTTGTGTTGGGGTGCCCAGGACTAGGTGGGGTGGGAGTGCTGCGTTTTGATGATGGTGAGTGGTCTTAATTTCTGTTAGCAGGATTCTTGTGTTTGCCTTTTGCCATATGGTAATCTCTGGGGCTGTGCAGAATACACTGGGCGGGGTCCCTGAACCAAGATGACTGTTGCTGATGCACAGGCAAAGCGTTCCTGGACCGTTCGGATCCCTAACCACTGGCCAGAAAAGTGGCCAGCTGTCTGGGCCTGAAAAGGGGGCTGCCTTAGAAGCTCTGTGGCTCCCCCCATCCCAGAAGCTTTTAGCTTCTGTATGCCGTACTCTCACCTGTGCAGAATACACTTGGCGGGGTCCCGGAACCAGGATGTCTACTGCTGATGCTCAGGGACCAGGAACCAAGATGTCTGTTGCAGATGCTCAGGCAAAGCGCTCCCTCTCCACTCAGACCCCCAAGTATTTTCTTTAGAATATTGAATTTTGCCTATAAAATAATCCATAGATGTTCTATATGCAACAGGATAGACTCTGCTTCATCCATAACAAGAATATTTTTCCTCTGTTTTTGCATCTAACATTTTTAACCACAGCACACTTGAAGGTTTTGTTGACTTTTTTAAACCTCTGCTCTCTATGTGTTAGGTATCACTCTCTATATATCATATATTGTGGGGCAATGGGCTATGTACAGACAGTCTGGACTCCAGTCGAGCTTAGGTTTTGAACCCCAGTGGGACTTGGTGGGTGGTAATTTCCACCTACATGGGATGGAAGACATTCGATCATATCTCTTGGAACCCTGGCTCCTATAGAAGTTACCACCCCAATAGCCCCCACAGGAGAGGTGTGTGGACATCAGTCATGTCATAACACCACCAAGCCTTCCCACATGCAAATGAGGTTTACCTCAAACTCTCAGTCCAACAAATGAGAGGTACCTGCTGTTGAACCCTGAATCACCCCCAGAACTGTATATAAATCCATCCAGGGAATTAAAGGTGCACAAGAACTACTCCTTCATCTGAGTCTTTTGTTCTAAGAGCTGTATGTAACACTTGGGAAGAGATCTTCTCTCCAGAAGAGCCACCTGGGGTCCCACCACACTCTTCACAGTTCAGAGCAGCTTGGAGTTACAGAGTGAAATAGAAGGCATGGCAGAGACTTCATCTCTCTGCCTGAACTCGCTTTCTTTCACTGGAACCCTTGCACCAGGCCTAGACAGAGATCTCCATGGAAAACCTCTGGTACCCAAGCCCACAATATATCATTATAACTAGTTTTGGACTGGAAGTGGATACTCAGGATTTAGAGCCTCATGGAAAGTCTGAATAGGACTTCTCATGCTGGTTAGAAATCTTCTATGCCGATGTTTTGATGTGGTATAGTTTTTTTAATGTTAATGTTATTTTTTTCACTTTCACTGAGTTTCCATATAATATATATTTTGATAGAATTTATCCTTCTATCCAATTCCTCTCATATTCTTCCTACCTTCTTACCCACAAGCCTCACATTCTTTCTCTATCTTTCAAAAAAGTATTAGAGAAACAACAAAAAGGAACTCCACAAAAACACAAAAGCAAAAATCAAAACAAATCACAAAAGAAAGACTGAACACACACATCGACACCCTCATGTCCTTCACACACACACACACACACACACACACACACACACACACTCACACACACACTCACACTCACATACTTACATACATGCACACACACATATTCAAACATGCACAACAATACAAAGCAATACATAGTACCATCAAGTTTCTTTTCTTTTGTTTTTCAACACTCCTGGACATGGGGACTTTCCTGGAGTGTGGTTGCTAAACTTAGTTAAGTTCCACTGGAGAATACTGTTTTTCCCTTTTCGAGCAGTTATCAGTTGTAGGTAGTAGATACCAGTTATAGATAGTAGGTATCACTTGCATAGGACTACAGCCCAAGCCTTCTTTCTCCTATCAGTTCTGGGATGCCCATCTAACTTGAATCTGTATAAGTCTTTTGTGTGCTTCCATGGACTCAATTGAGGTACACATGTTCAATTCATGTGTACCTCAATTCTATCAAGTAAGAAAGGCAATGATTCCTTAGACCTTCTCTCCCCACTCTCTCTCTCTCCCCCCCCCCTCTCTCTCTGTCTCTCTCTGTCTCTGTCTCTCTCTGTCTCTCTGTCTCTCTGTCTCTCTCTCCCTCTCTCTCTCTCTCCCTCTCTCTCTCTCTCTCTGTGAGTGTGTGTGTGTGTGTGTGTATGCATGTATGTGTGTTACAATCTTTCTGCCACCTCTTCCAAATAGATAGCTAACCCTTGAGAGGAGGTTTTAAATGAAGATGTGCCATTTAGATCTGAGTACTCAATAATTTCCTTTCCTGAACATTGTCCTTTTGAGGATATCTGTGTTAGATTCCATCTATTTCAAGAGAAAGATTCTCTAATGACAGTTGAATAAAGCACTGATCTATGGATAGAGCATTATGCCATTAGAAGTTATTTTACTGCAGAATAATGGTAGTTCCTAAAGCAGAAGAATAATAGTAGGTGGTTCCTGAGTCTTATGAACTAGTCTTAGGTTCTTGGCTACTTTAGCTGTGTCAGGACTGTGTGAGCCTTTAAACAATTAAAAATTTTTATACAATTTGTGCTATGATTACAAGTCTACAACTTGCAGGCATCTTAATGTTTTAAGGTACAGGTTTTTTAGCTGAGTTATATTGATGAATAATTTTCCCTTATTGCAATATGCAGAATACTTCCAGTATCATGAACACTAATCAGTAAGGGTGAAGCCTCTATGAACCAATTTAACTTCTCTCTGTTCATTGATAAGTATTGTCTTCAACAATAGGATTTTAAGAACCAACAACCTAATGATAGCCTAAGATGCTTGGGATGTTTCTGGGACCTCTTTGGCCAGTGATCCTCACAGTTTTTAGAGTTGAGAAGCTGAAACATAGGCTTCTGGTACAGAATAAGACAGTTTTGGATACATGTTTTTTGTTGACTCTTACAATAATCTTTATTGGACAAAGGTAAATGATTTCATTATAAATGTATATTCAATCGCAGACTAATGGGAATGTAGATCACTATTTTTATTATTTCCATTTTATAATGGTCTTCATATTTGGATAATCAATAACTTCAAGGGTCACACATTCTTTGTGAGACCTGTATATGGTCAATGTGCAGAGAACAAGAAATCAGAGATCAAGCAGCCTTAAATAGAACATTTATATCACACCCTCTTCTCCAAAGGATCAGATATCATTGTGGAAAAGATGGGGGAATTGTAAGAGTCAGAGACATTGTATGACTATACCAGAATAGTATCTTCTAGACAAAATGGGAGCATATCTACATATGAACATGTAGTGGCTATTATGGTGTACATTAGAGCTGCACAATATCAAAGCAGAAAATATTTAAGAATGAAGAGAAGAAGGGAGAACATGTTCTCACCTCCAACTAAGGAAATATTGTCATGAGATAGTTGCTGGGAGAAGGATAGTTATTTTTCTTCAAGAACATTTAAGGTGGTTCTTATATTTCATTAAATATTCATAAATCCATTTACATCATCAGTCCTAAGTTCACATCCTGAACTGGAAACAGCAGATTATTTGATGTTGGTAATAAAATTGATGGTGGGATACAGGGATGGACTTGGAGGGGGTAGGCTGGAATTTGTATGTCTTCTAATCTTGTAGAAAAAGGTATTGTCGAAAGAGGTAGGAGTATCATGTTTATCAGTGGGATGCTCTAAAATATGATTTATTTGTTAAAATTAGAAACAAACAATTAAAATGAGAGACACACCTTGGGATTCTTCACTATGATGATATCTAATAACATCAGTAATGCAGTCACTTGAAATTAACCTTCCATTAGATGGAAGTAGATTTAATTAACCAGAAAAGATACTATTAATTAATATGGTCAAGAAAGTACAGGCTGGGTCCAGTTAATAAAGAGTTTGCTGTGCATGAATGAGGACCTGAGTTTAAGTCCTCAGCATCCACATAAAAATTTCAGTGTGGAAATGATCATTGTCATATTTTCTTTGTTGTTGACTTCTTTACATGCAATATATATTCCAGACATTAATGCATGATTAAATGTATGATATGAAAATATTTTTCTTTTGTTGTAGGCTGTCCCCTATGGTTAATTACTTTATTTGCTGTGTAACAGCTGTGTATGAACATTTTAGACTTATGAAGCTTTTTTCTTTTTCTTGTGAACTTTGAAAGTCAGACCTTAAAGTTCTTTGATTATTCCAATGTCCTTTTTATGATTTTTTTCTGTTACTTTCATAACTTTAGGTATTATATTTAGATCTTTATAATGATTTTAATTGAATTGATTTTGCATATGTTGTGGAATGGGGATCTAGCTTCATTCTTCTGTAAATGGACAAATTTTTCTTATTACCATTTACTGAAAGAACTCATGCACCTTTGTATATGACAGGTAGGTTTGCTTTTGATTCTCAGTTTTGTTTTAATGACTGTTTCTTTCCTCATGCAGCACCATACCTTATGGACTTGTACCATATACTTAAGTCATACTTATTATTTTTGTTTGTTGGAGTTTTTGTTTGCTTGTTTGTTTTATTTATTTTGATGTTGTTGTTGTTGCTGCTTAGGGTTGCCCAGGGTGATTGGCTTTTAATTCCTATAATTTTAATTTTTCTAAAATAGACAAAGTTTGATAGAATTT
The DNA here is from genome assembly GCF_978045245.1 of Mus caroli. Taxonomy (NCBI): domain Eukaryota; kingdom Metazoa; phylum Chordata; class Mammalia; order Rodentia; family Muridae; genus Mus; species Mus caroli. The sequence continues at coordinate 4,958,620 of NW_028227256.1, forward strand.
TCTAGATATTGGTAAAAGTCAATTATAATTTTAATATTGCAATGTTCATTAAATATGATTGCACACACCCTGCAGAATGTTTACAGAGGGATTTACTTTTGAACAATGTTGAATTTTTTCTAATTCATTAACACAGTTTTTCCCTAATTTCTTTTGTGATTTTTGTTCTTATATTTTTTCATGTTCTAAACACTTCATTATAGAAATTTCCCACAGTTCTAGTTATTTTATGTTTTGTAACTCTTAAAAATGAGATTGTATTTTTCACTAATTTTAAAAATACTTTTCTATGGTTGAATAATAATTATACTCCCTCAAATTTTTAAATTTTTTGCACACAGCTTGCAATATGTATTAATCCCAATGACTTTTTGGTGGAATTTTGGATTTCCTCCATATAACAGCACATTTGGCAAAGCTGCGAATTTACTGTATTTTCTGTAGCTAGTACACATTTTCCCTTTCTTATCTAATCTCTCTTGATAGGATATTTATTGCCTTGTTTAATTGAGTGCCACATGTGGACATCCTGGTCTTGTTACAGATCTTAGAAGGTCTTCTATTACTGTGCATTCCACTGTCACTTGTGGGTTTGTGATCATGGCCTTTATCATATTGTTAAATTTCAGATTTGCATCTGAGACTAGTTCTCAGAGTACCATCATGCTGGTGGGGCTAGAATAGACCAATCTATTCTGCTCAGCAATAGAGCTTTTAAAACCTCATTTGACAGTTCTTGTAGACATACTTGGGTTATTTTATAGCAAAAATTCACAGGGAATATTCTGTCAATATAATTTTTTTTACTTCAGAAGAAAGAAAATAATCTTAGACTCAGAAGTCAGGGTATAAATACTTTAGTGTAGACAAATCTGTTAAGAAACAGTTTATTATGCATTAAAATACTTTTCTAACATTCTAATTATTTTATGTTCCCATATAAGTTTCTAATTTCTCATTAAAAATGTACTCATCCTTTTTATTATTCTTAGACAGATGAGAACCTAAATTATGCAGCTTATTATAGACTCATTTTAAATAAAGTAGTATTGATGATTAGCTATACTCTTTGAGGTAATTATAATGTGCTAACACATTAATTATGAAAATACAAATGTTGTTTGTCAACAGCTTTGAAACCCTGGTGATTACCATGGTGAAATCATTTTCTCATTTTAAATTTAGTTATGAGAAGACACAAATAATATGAAACTATCTACAAAGCTTCTCTGTTACTCAGAATCTAGTAAACTGATGTGTCAGTGGTTTTTGGTGCGGTCATAAATCTTTCTAAGTCAATCCATTTATTGGTTAATTAATCAGGGGGAAGTCATTTATTATTGTATGAAAATATTCCTATGTGAAATTTAAGCATTATTAGATACACGAAACAAGCTCACCTATTGTTTAGAGCCATAGCCAATACTTGCAGAATTATGCCAGAAAAATAGTTTGTGAGTAACAATTTCATTTCTGACTGAGGTGGTCTTTGTTCTCTCAACTGCATCACTGATGGTCTATGAGAGACTTGAGGAACTAAGGCAGGCAAATTCTGTTATTCTAACAACACTTGCATCTCTTACAGAAAGCACTAAAGAGCATTCAATTCAGAACTCTAGAACAGACATAGAATTTCAAAGAACAGTCAAATAACTGGTTTAAGTATCACAAATTTGCCAAAACACAGTCACAAAAAGTATAAAGCTAAATAACTCCATTTCAAACCACATCTCAAACTTCTGAAATTATAGACAAAAAACCTTGAAATGTTATTTTAAAACCACAAATTGCATTATTTACATGGCAAAATAAATGAATGTTGACTATTCACATTAATTCATGGAAATTAGAGAAAGGATATATATTCGCTTTCTAACTGTTACACTGAACTGATTCATGTATCCTATACTTAATCCATTTCTATTCAGTAAGTTATTGATATTTATTAACTAGAGTTTTTATCTAGGAGGAAGGGCAGCTAAATATCTCACACACTAGGACTTCACTTTGAAAGACCCTTTTCTCACTTCAGCTGGTACTAGCAATTTGTTTTAACACAATTTAAAACACAAAATTATGCCAGGCAGTGGTAGTGTAATCCCAGCACTTGGGAGGCAGAGGCAGGTGGATTTCTGAGTTCAAGGCCAGCCTAGTCTACAGAGTGAGTTCCAGGACAGCCAGGGCTCTATAGAGAAACCCTGTCTTGAAAAACCAAAAGAATGAAAAAACAAAACAAAACAAAACAAAACAAAACAAAACAAAACAAAACAAAACAAAACAAAATTATTCCATCTATAATTCAGACATACAAGTAGAGATTGACCTTTTACTCTGTGAGGAGCCGCCCTCACATTCGCCATTACAAGATGGCACTGACATCCTGTGTTCTAAGTAGTAAACAAATAATCTACGCATGTGCCGGGGTAGTTTTCCACTCCATGTGCTCTGCCTTCCCTGTGACGACAGCTCGGTTGATGGGCTGCAGCCAATCAGGGAGCGACACATACGAGGCGGAGGACAATCCTCCATAAAAGGGACGGGGTTTTGCCATTCGCCTCTCTTCTCCTCTGCCTCCTGAAGAAGTAAGCAATAAAGCTTTTGCCGCAGAAGATTCCGGTTGTCCTGAGTGTGTTCTTGCCGGTGGGGACAAAAGCTCGGGATAAGTGGCGCGGAGAAACCCAGGAACTACCATCACACCAGCGCAAGGAAGATCCCTCATTCGTGGGGCAGAACCAGAACTCCGGGACACGTTACAGCTTTATGAGGTATGTCTGGCCTTGAACTTTCTCCAGTGTTAGAAGCCTTTTTGTTCCTTTTCACATGTCAACAAGTGGTTAAGGCAGGGCAGAGAATTCTAGACGAAATTCAAGACAGTCTATTAGAAGTAAAGCGGGGAGAGAGAGCAGGAGCAAAGAGGAAACATGGTGCACCAAATAAGTATACAGGCCTTTCCACGGGTTTTGAACCCCAGGAAAAGTTAATGTCAGGGAAGAATACCTGGGGAGAGATTGGAAGGAAAGAGAAGAAAAAACAAAAGAAAAAAGATCAATCAATCAGTGGAGGTTTCTAGGAGGGCCTTGAGTTCCTGATCTTTCCAAGACTTTTATCATGAATGGGTGTTGGATTTTGTCAAATGCTTTCTCCACATCTAAGAAGACGATCATGTGGTTTTTGTCTTTGAGTTTTTTTATATAATAGATTACGTTGATGGATTTCCATATATTAAACCATCCCTGCATCCCTGGAATAAAACCTACTTGGTCAGGATGGATGATTGCTTTAATGTGTTCTTGGATTCAGATAGGGAGAATTTTATTGAGTGTTTTTGCATCAATATTCATAAGGGAAATTGTTCTGAAGTTTTTTATCTTTGTTGGATCTATCTGTGGTTTAGGTATTATAGTAATTGTGGCTTCATACAATGAGTTGGGTAGAGTACCTTCTACTTCTATTTTGTGGAATAGTTTGTGCAGAATTGGAATTAGATCTTCTTTGAAGGTCTGATCGAGCTCTGCACTAAACACATCTGGTTCTGGGCTTCTTTTGGTTGGGAGACCATTAAGGAATGCTTCTATTTCTTTAGGGGATATGGGACTGTTTAGATTGTTAACTTGATCCTGGTTTAACTTTGGTACCTGATATCTGTCTATAAATTTGTCCATTTCACCCAGGTTTTCCAGTTTTATTGAGTATAGCCTTTTGTAGAAGGATCTGATGGTGTTTTGGATTTCTTCAGGGTTTGTTGTTATGTCTCCCTTTTCAGCTCCAATTTTGTTAATTAGAATGCTGTCCCTGTGCCCTCTAGTTGAGTCTGGCTAAGGGTTTTTCTATCTCTTTGTTTTTCTCAAAGAACCAGCTCCTCATTTCATTGATTCTTTGAATAATTCTTCTTGTTTCCACTTGATTGATTTCACACCTGAGTTTGATTATTTCCTGCTGTCTACTCAACTTGGGTGAATTTGCTTCCTTTTTTCTAGAGGTTTTGGTCTGTTGTCAAGCTGCTAGTGTGTGCTCTGTCTAGTTTCTTTTTGGAGGCACTCAGAGCTATGAGTTTCCCTCTTAGAAATGCTTTCATAGTGTCCCTTAAGTCATTTTCGTTAAACTCTAAAAAGTCTTTAATTTCTTTCTTTATTTCTTTATTGACCAAGGTATCATTGAGAAGAGTGTTGTTCAGTTTCCACGTGAATGTTGGCTTTCCATTATTTATGTTGTTATTGGAGATCAGCCTTAGTCAATGGTGATCTGATAGGATGCATGAGACAATTTCAATAATTTTTATCTGTTGAGGCCTGTTTTGTGACCAATTTTATGGTCAATTTTGGAGAAGGTACCATGAGGTGCTGAGAAGAAGATATATCCTTTTGTTTTACTATAAAATGTTCTATAGATATCTGTTAAGTCCATTTGTTTCATCACTTCTGTTAGTTTCACTGTGACCCTGTTTAGTTTCTGTTTCCATGATCTGTCCATTGATGAAAGTGGTGTGTTGAAGTCTCCTGCTATTATTGTGCAATATGTGCTTTGAGCTTTACTAAAGTTTCTTAAATGAATGTGGCTGCCCTTGAATTTGGAGCATAGATATTCAGAATTGAGAGTTCCTCTTGGAGGATTTTACCTTTGATGAGTATGAAGTGTCCCTCCTTGTCTTTTTTGAAAAGTTTGGGTTGGAAGTCGATTTTATTCCATATTAGAATGGCTACTCCAGCTTGTTTCTTCAGGCCATTTGCTTGGAAAATTGTTTTCCAGCCTTTTACTCTGAGGTAGTGTCTGTCTTTTTCCCTGAGATGGGTTTCCTGTAAGCAGCAGAAAGTTGGGTCCTGTTTGTGTAGCCAGTCTGTTAGTCTATGTCTTTTTATTGGGGAATTGAGTCCATTGATATTAAGAGATATTAAGGAAAAGTAATTGTTGCTTCCTTTTATTTTTGTTTTTAGAGTTGGCATTCTGTTTTTGTGGCTGTCTTCTTTTTGGTTTGTTGAGGGATTACTTTCTTGCTTTTTCTAGGGCATGGTTTCTGTCCTTGTATTTTTTTTTCCTGTTATTATCCTTTGAAGGGATGGATTCATGGAAAGATAACTTGTGAATTTGGGTTTGTCATAGAAAACTTTGGTTTCTCCATCTATGGTAATTGAGAGTTTGGCTGGGTATAGTAGCCTGGGCTGGCATTTGTGTTCTTTAAGGGTCTGTATAACATCTGTCCAGGATCTTCTGGCTTTCATAGTCTCTGGTGAAAAGTCTGGTGTAATTCTGATAGGCCTGTCTGTATATGTTACTTTCCCTTACTGCTTTTAATATTCTATCTTTATTTGGTGCATTTGTTGTTCTGATTATTATGTGTCGAGAGGAATTTCTTTTAGGGTCCACTCTATTTGGAGTTTTGTAGGTTTCTTGTATGTTAATGGGCATCTCTTTCTTTAGGTTTTGAAGTTTTCTTCTAGAATTTTGTTGAAGATATTTGCTGGTCATTTGAGTTGAAAATCTTCATTCTCATCTACTCCTATTATTCGTTGGTTTGGTCTTCCCATTGTGTCCTGGATTTCGTGGATGTTTTGAGTTAGGATCTTTTTGCATTTTCCATTTTCTTTGTTGTGCTGATGTTCTCTATGGAATCTTCTGCACCCGAGATTCTCACTTCCATCTCTTGTATTCTGTTGCTGATGCTCACATCTATGTTTCCAGATTTCTTTCCTAGGGTTTCTATCTCCAGCGTTGCCTCACTTTGGGTTTTCTTTATTGTGTCTACTTCCCTTTTTAGGTCTTGGATGGTTTTATTCAATTCCATCACCTCTTTGGTCGTGTTTTCCTGAAATTCTTTAAAGGATTTTTGTGCTTCCTCTTACAGTTCTTCTACCTGTTTAGCAGTGTTCTCCTGTATTTCTTTAAGTGAGTTATTAAAGTCCTTCTCAATGTCCTCTACCATCATCATGAGATATGCTTTTAAATACAGGTCTAGTTTTTCGGGTGTGTTGGGGTGCCCAGGATTGGGTGGGGAGGGAGTGCTGCGTTATGTGATGGTGAGTGGTCTTGGTTTCTGTTAGTAAGATTTTTATGTTTGCCTTTTGCCATCTGGTAATCTCTGGAGTTAGTTGTTGTAGTTTTCTCTGGTTAGATCTCGTTCCTCAGGTGTTTATGTTAGCCTCTATCAGCAGACCTGGGAGACTAGCTCTCTCCTGAGTTTCAGTGTTCAGAGTACTCTCTGCAGGTAGACTCTCCTCTTGCAAGGAAGGTGCCCAGATATCTGGTGTTCGAACCTGCCTCCTTGCAGAAATTTTGATCCACTCACATAGATCTTAAGATCCCGTGGAGGGCCCTGTTTATACCTTATGGGTGTCCGCAGCCTCCATGCCCAAGGTACCCCTGTGCTGGCGTGGACCAGATTGGACTTTGCCCCTGATCAGGCCGGGTTTTCTGCTTCCCTAATTAATGCAGTCTCAGGTCCCATGCGATTGGATTGGAGCAGACGCTGTTTTCCATTTACCAGAGGTCTTAAGATCCTGTGGTGGGTCTTGTATGTAGCTTACAGGTATCACCAGACTCCATGCCCTAGCTACCCCGGTCCTATCGGGACCGGAAGGGCTGTGCTCAATTTTGAATTATGTTCCATGACATGCTAAAAAGAAGTGATATTTTTTTGAGTTTACGTGTGATGTTCTATAGGTATCCGTGACGTCCATTTGGCTCATAGTGTATGTTAGCTCTATTATTTGTTTTTGTTTAGTTTTTGTCCGAATAATCTGTCCACTGAAAACATTTCAGATGTCACTCAACTCAAGTATGCATAAACTAAGAAGGAGGAGGGGGAAGAAGAGGAGGAGGGGGAGGAGAAGGAGGAGGGGGAGGGGGAAGAGGAGGAGGAAGAGAAGGAGGAGGAGGAGGAGGAGGAAGAAAAGGAAGAAAGAAGTAAGGAGGAGAAGGAAAAAAAGAAAAGAAGAAGAAAAGGTAGGAGCAGGAGTAGAAGAGGAAGAAGAAGAGAAATAAGAATGAGAAAGAGGAGGAAGAGGAGGAGGAAGAGGAAGAGGAGGAGGAGGAAGAGGAGGAGAAATAGGAGGAGGAGTTGCTATATTTATACACTTGAGTATTACTCAGCTGTCAAAAAATACATAAAAAAACAGCATCATGATATTTGTTGGCAAATGGAATGAACTAAAAAAAAGTCATCTGGAGTGAGTTAATCCATACCCCAAAAGTCAAAGATGGTATGTATTCACTTTAAGTAGTTATTAGCTATAAAATAAAGAATAATCATGCTATAATCCACAGACCCAGAGAGACTAACTAAAAAAGAGGACCACAAGGATAGGGGAAACAGAATAGAGTCCATGGATGAATTAGGCACAGGTGGAGATGGGGACAGATATGATCAGGTATGGTGAAGGCAGGAGGAGGAAAATTGAGATAGGGAATACTGGGAGAAATGACTAGAATTGGGGCACACTTCAAGGGTAAAGTGGAAATGTAATGCAGTGAAATTTCCATGTAATCTATTTGGGTGACACTAGAAATGATTCCTAGTAATTCCATCTTTTTTAACTAGGAAGGGCATCAAGTGGGTGGGGGATGACTGGGAAGGCAACCCAGTCACAAAACCTCCTTTCTAGACTTTGTCATGCCTGTAGGATGTGCTTTGACAAGAGCCTAGCATAATCATCATCACCAGAGAGATCAGAAACACTTCTTCCAGCAACTAATGGGAGCAAATACAGAGTCCCATAGCCAAATATGGGGCAGAGCTTGAGAAATCCTTCAGAGGAGGAGCAGAACAAATTTTCAGGCCCAGAGAATTAAAATATATTACAAAAACATGGACCACAAAATCAATTGACTGGGATTCATGTGGGTTCACAAAGATGAGGAAGTTTGTATGAACCCGTCAAAGGTCCTGTGCATATATGTTATGGTTGTATACCTTGATGTTCTTGTGGAATTTGTAACAGTCAGAGTAGAATCTGTCTCTGAGTCCTTTAGGTGTTTTTGGGACCCCTTTCCTCTTAATGAGTTGCTTCATCCAAAATTGATATGAAAATATGTGCCTGGTCTAATTGTACCTCATTTACCTTATTTAGTTCATGTTCTTGAGAGGCCAAATCTTTTCCAAGGGAAGAAGGATGGGGTGACTCTGGGGTAAAGGAAAGTGGGTGTGGGGGCAAGAGAATATAAGAGGGAAGGGAGAGGAAACAGCAGTCAGGATTTAAATATAAAATAATAATAAGTAAAATAAATACTGCTATCATATACACTCTAAATATAACAATGAAGTAAAGGAAAATGTAGGCATTGAACAGATTTCACATGTAGGTATAAGGATTCATGTAAGCCAGGTAGTCCATACTTAATTGTGCAGTACCATCAAAAAAAGAAAAACATAGAAACATTATATATCTGTCAAGTAACAGATAAACAAAAAACTATAGAATATTGTTTTATGGCATTAATTTTCTGATTGATTCTTATAAAACCTTTTCTCCTACTATATTATAAATAGCCTATTCCCAGTAGTTTGTGTGAATAGCTAAGTATTTTGGAATTAATAGAATACCTTCTTTCTTTAAAAGATTTGCTGTTATAAATGTGTATGTGGTATGTTCATATGTGTGTATAAATACTATATTTTTGTGGGTGTGTAGTCACATGTGTGTATATAGGCTCAAGTTTATATATGTGCATATCAGTGTGAAGACCCAGCACAATTTAACTGATTCTACTCAAGAACCTAGAAAACACTGCTTTATGTAGCCTGATTAGCCAGCTTGTTCTGGGGATCTTCTCTCTCTGCCTTAAGCATGCTAAGATTACAGGCAGTTCTCTACATGTATGGAACTTATTCAAGCTTGGAACATCAGAACCCCTGTTCTGCTTTCACTGCAAATGTTTTGTACACTGAGTTATCTATTCAAATTTTCACAAGATCAATTTCCATTGGTTAATTTACTTATTTTATTTATGTACATAAATACTTTTCCTGTGTACTATGTGTACATATATGTACTATGTTCTTAAACACTGAGCGATTTCTTCTGACCTCTAAAGAGTATTTCTTGACACCATCCTGACTTTACTGAAATGACTGATTAATCACAGCAGTAGGCAAAATAATAACATTTCAGAAGTATGATGTACATTCAAAGTCACTAGTTCTTGGTTTGGTGTCACTTCTTGCTACCAAACTTTAGGCTTGAATGTCATCAAGGTCTATTTTATTTTGTCTTTTCATAAATCTAATCTGCAATTATGATCTTCTTTTTGTCACCTAAATAGACCCGGTAGTCATTGAGGAACAAAAAAATCTAGGAAGAAAGTAATTGCTGGAAAATTTTGATGTTGGTATTAGTGAGTAAATATTCTCATCTTTTCACATAAGATGCTAATACCTCATTCTGATTGTATTAAAATTCTATCTTATTCTTTAAAACCTCCAACACAATGAACAACAGTAGTCACACTTTAAAGCATTTAAAAAAATATGAATGTGACAGACAAGGCTTTGGTGAGAGCATGTACACTGCGAATTTTTCACTAATTAGCATTGCTAAATAACTAAATAAAAGCTTGGTTTGTAAAACATGTGGCCTTATGGGCAGTTCCTCTCTTTCCAGCTGAAAATTTAAAGAAACCAGATAAGTTGAGTAGGTTGGGGAAAAAAATATACTCATAAACACCTGCAGAAGCTCTGGGCTCTACTTTGGGCTGTCACTCTAAGGAACTCAAATGTGAATGTGGGTGTGAATGTCATTGTTTCATGTTGGTGAAAAAAAAAAAGATCTCCTTTCTTTGGCTCTTAAAAAAGGCTCACACCAAAAAAAAAAAAAAAAAAAAAAAAAAAAAATTGAATAAAAGCCGGGCGTGGTGGCGCACGCCTTTAATCCCAGCACTCGGGAGGCAGAGGCAGGCGGATTTCTGAGTTCGAGGCCAGCCTGGTCTACAAAGTGAGCTCCAGGACAGCCAGAGCTATAAAGAGAAAACCTGTCTCAAAAAAACCAAAAAAAAAAAAAAAAAAAAAAAAAGGCTCACAAAAATATTGCAGTAATGCATTACATTATCAGAGCTGGCAATAAGAAGGTAATTATTCCAACTCACCAGCACACAGCCAGAATAAAAATGTTTGAGTCACTGACATGGTCTAGAAGTATTTTTAACCAAATGGCTGGCTCCCTGTGGATAAGTAATAATTATGTAGATGACATTTCAGAATTTTAGATCAATGTAGTATAGGTGTGACAACTGGGATTTATGTTACTGTGGCAGTACATCAGGGCCTCTGCAACTGTGCTTTCTAGTTTTATGTCAATGTTACATAAACTGGAATAATTTTGGAAGATGAATCCCAAATTGAAAAAAATGTAGCCCAAATATTGGCTTTTGGGGCATTTTTAAAAATTGATTATTGATCAAAAGGGCCCAACTAACTGAGGGAAAAGTCACCTGTTGGTTGGTGATCTGGATTGAGTGTTTTGTGGGCCTTTTAAAGCACACCAAGAGAACAGTCTGCACAGGATAGTGTGCAGGCAGCAGAAGCAACATAGCTTCTGGAACAGGGTCCCTTTCCAGCCAACATCTTCAGCAAGGAGGAAGAACTGAGCGCCAGACCTGTGCGAACTTTCCCTGCCAGAGGAGGGTTGGTGTCCAGGGAGGGCTCTGACCATGAGATCAGGTGAGAGCATCATCCTGTATCCCAGTTCCATCAGAGACCAGTTTGTACAGGAGAGTGTAAGGGTAGCAATAGCAACATAGTTTCTGGGACAGGGTGCATTTTGGGACTTCATCTTCAGTCAGGAGGCAGAGCTAAGCTCCATAACTCTGTAAACCTTCCATGCAAGAGAAGAGCTTGCCTGCAGAGAATAATTTTACCGCTAAGACTCAGGAGAGAGTTAGACTCCCAAGAGTACTGACAGAGGCTAAAAGAATCACAGGAGGAACAAGCTCCACCCAGAGAAAGCTATAACAACTAACAACAGAGATTACCAGATGGCAAAAGACAAATGTAAGAATCTTACTAACAAAAATCAAGACCACTGAGCATCATCCGAACCCAGCACTCCCACCACAATGAATCCAGGACACACCAACACACCTGAAAAGCAAGATTCGGATTTAAAATTATATCTCATGATGCAGGTAGAGGATTTTAAGAGGGACATTAATAACTCACTTAAAGAAATACAGGAGAACATGGCAAAACAGGTAGAAGGTCTTAAAGAGAAAGCACAAAAGTCCCTTAAGCAATTACAGGAAAACACTGCTAAACGGGTAGAAGATCTTAAAGAAGAAACACAAAAATCCCTGAAAGAATTACAGGAAAACACAAGAAAACAGGTGATGGAATTGAACAAAACCATCCAAGAGTAAAAAGGGAAATAGAAACAATAAAGAAAACCCAAAGGGGGACAACTCTGGAGATAGAAACCCTAGGAAAGAAATCAGTAATGATAGATGGGAACATCAGCAACAGAATACAAGAGATAGAAGAGAGAATCACAGGTGCAGAAGATTCTATAGAGAACATGGACACAACAATCAAAGAAAATGTTAAATGCAAAAGATCCTAGCTCAAAACACCCAGGAAATCCAAGCCACAATGAGAAGACCAAAACTACGGGTAATGGAGTAGATGAGAATGAAGATTTTCAACTGAAAGGGCCAGTAAATGTCTTCAAAAGAATTATAGAAGAAAACTTCTCTAACCTAAAGAAAGAGATGACCATAAACATACAAGAAGCCTACAGAAATACAAATAGGCTGGACCAGAAAAGAAATTCCTCCCTACACATAATAATCAGAACAACAAACACATTAAATAAATATAGACTATTAAAAGCAGTAAGGGAAAAAGATCAGGTAACATATAAAAGCAGAACTATTAGAATTACAGCAGACTTCTCACCAGAGACTAAGAAAGCCAGAAGATTCTGGACAGATGTTATACAGACAGACCAAAAAAGAACACAAATGCCACCCCAGGCTACTATACCTAGCAAAACTCTCAATTACTCTTAATTCTCGATTAGATGGAGAAACCAAAGTATTCCATGACAAAACCAAATTCACACAATATCTTTCCATGTATCCAGCCCTTCAAAGGATAATAAAGGAAAAATACCAACACAAGGACAGAAATTACACCCTAGAAAAAGCAAGAAAGTAATCCTTCAACAAACCTAAAAGAAGACAGCCGCAAGAACAGAATCCCAACTCTAACAACAAAAATAACAGGAAGCAACAATTACTTTTCCTTAGTATCTCTTAATATCAATGGACTCAGTTCCCCAATAAAAAGACATAGATTCACAGACTGGCTACACAAACAGGAGGCAACATTTTGCTGCTTGTAGAAAACCCACCTCAGGGAAAAAGACAGATACTACCTCAGAGTAAAAGACTGGAAAACAGTTTTCCATGCAAATGATCCATAGAAAGTAGCAGGAGTAGCCATTCTAATATCATATAAAATCTACTTCCAACCCAAAATTATCAAAAAAGACAAGGAGGGGCACTTCATACTCATCAAAGGTTAAATCTTCCAAGATGAACTCTCAATTCTGAATATCTATGCTCCAAATGCAAGGGCAGCCACACTCATTAAAGAAAGTTTAGTAAAGATTAAAGCACACATTGAACCTCACACAATAATAGTGGGAATCTTCAACATCCCACTCTCATCAATGGCCAGATCCTGGAAAGAGAAACTAAACAGAGACACATGGAAATTAACAGAAGTCATAAAATAGATGGATTTAAGAGATATCTAAAGAATATTTTATCCTAAAACAAAAGGATATACCTTCTTCTCAGCTCCACCTCATGGTACCTTCTCCAAAATCTACCATATAATAGGTCACAAAACAGTCCTCAACAAATAAAATAATATGGAAATTATCCCATGCATCCAATCAGATCACCATGGACTAAGCCTGATCTTCAAACAACATAAATAATAGAAATCCAACATTCATATGGAAGCTGAACAACACTTTACTCAATGACACATCAAGGAAGAAATAAAGAAAGAAATTAAAGAGTTTTTAGAGTTTAATGAAAATGAAGACACAACATACTCAACCTTATGGGACACAATGAAAGCAGTCCTGAGGGGAAAACTCATAGCTCTGAGTGCCTCCAAAAAGAAACTAGAAAGAGCATACACTAACAGATTGACAGTATACATAAAAGCACTAGAACAAAAGGAAGCAAATAAACCCAAGAGGAATAGACAGCAGGAAATAAACCCAGGGCTGAAATCAACTAAGTGGAAACAAAAAGAACTATCAAAGACTCAACCAAACCAGTAGCTGGTTCTTTGAGAAAATAAATAAGATGGAAATACCCTTAGCCAAACTAACTAGAGGGCACAGGGACAGTATCCTAATTAACAATATCACAAATGAAAAGGGAGACATAACAACAGAACAGGAGGAAATTCAAAACATCATAAGATCCTATTACAAAAAGTTACTCTCAACAAAACTGGAAAATGTGGACAAAAATGGACAAATTTCTACACTGAAACCAGGTAACAAAATTAAATCAGGATAAGATTAATGATTTAAACAGTCCCATATCTCTTAAAGAAATAGAAGCAGTCATTAATAGTCTCCTAAAAAAAAAAAAGCCCAGGACCAGATGGGTTTAGTGCAGAGTTCTATCAGATTTTCAAAGAATACCTAATTCCAATTCTCCTCAACCTATTCCACAAAATAGAAACAGAAGGTATTCTACACAAATCATTCTATGAAGTCACAATTACTCTCATACCTAAACCACATAAAGACCCAACAATGAAAGAGAATTCCAGACCAATTTCCCTTATGAATATTGATGCAAAAACACTCAATAAAATCCTTGCAAACGGAATCCCAGAACACATCAAAAAATCATCCATCATGATCAAGTAGGCTTCACCCCAGGTATGCAGGGATGGTTTAATATAATAAAATCCATTAACGTAATCCACTATATACAAACTCAAAGACAAAAACCACATGAACGTCTCCTTAGATGCTGAAAAAGCATTTGAAAAATTCCAACACCAATTCATGATAAAAGACTTGGAAAGATCAGGAATTCAAGGCTCATACTTAAACATAATGAAAGCAATATATAGCCAACCTGTAGCCAATATCAAAGTAAATGTAGAGAAGCTGGAAGCAATCCCACTAAAATCAGGGACTAGACAATGTTGCCCACTTTCTCCATACCTGTTCATATAGTACTTGAAGTCCTAGCCAAAGCAATTAGTCAACAAAAGGCGACCAAGGGGATACAAATTGGAAAGGAAGAAGTCAAAATACCACTATTTGCAGATGATATGATAGTATATATAAGTGACCCTAAAAATTCCACCAAAGAACTCCTAAACCTGATAAACAGTGCAGTATCTGGATATAAAATTACCTCAGACAAATCAGTGGCCTTTCTCTACACAAAGGATAAGCAGGATGAGTTAGAAATTAGGGAAACAACACCCTTCTCAATAGTCACAAATAATATAAAATATCTTGGTGTGACTCTAACTAAGGAAGTGAAAGATCTGTATGATAAGAACTTCAAGTCTCTAAAGAAAGAAATCAAAGATCTCAGAAGATGGAAAGATCTCCCATGGTCATGGATTGGCAGGATTAATATAGTCAAAATGGCTATCTTGCCAAAAGCAATCTACAGACTCAATGCAATCCCCATCAAAATTCCAACTCAATTCTTCACAGAGTTAGAAAGAACAATATGCAAATTCATCTGGAACAGCAAAAAACCTAGGATAGAAAAAAACTATTCTCAACAATAAACGAACCTCTGGGCAAATCACCAAGCCTGACCTCAAGCTGTATTACAGAGCAATTGTGATAAAAACATCATGATACTACTACAGTGACAGACGGGTAGGTAAATGGAATAGAATTGAAAACCCAGAAATGAACCCATATACCTATGGTCACTTGATCTTTGACAAAGGAGCTGATACCATGCAATGGAAAAAAGACAGCATTTTCAACAAAAGGTTCCTCGCTCTACTAGCAGTATCATGTACATGAATGCAAACTGATTAATTCTTATCTCCTTATACAAAGCTCAAGTCTAAGTGGATCAAAGAACTCCACATGAAACCAGAGACACTAAAACTTATAGAGGAGAAAGTGGAGGAAAGCCTTGAAAATATGGGCACAGGGGAAAAATTCCTGAACAAAACAGCATTGGCTTGTGCTGTAAGATTGAGAATCAACAAAAGAGACCTCATGAAATTGCAAAGCTTCTGTAAGGCAAAAGACACTGTCAATAAGACAAAAAGGCCACCAACAGTTTGGGAAAGGATCTTTCCCAATCCTAAATCTGATAGGGGAATAATATCCAATATATACATAAAACATAAGAAGCTGGACTCCAGAAAATCAAATAACCCAATTAAAAAGTGGGGTACAAAGCTAAACAAAGAATTCTCAACTGAGGAATACTGAATGGCTGAGAAGCACTTGAAAAAATGTTCAACATCCTTAGTCTTAAGGGAAATGCAAATCAAAATAACCCTGATATTCCACCTCATATCAGTCATAATGGCTAAGATCAAAAACTCTGGTAACAGCAGATGCTGGCAAGGATGTGGATAAAGAGGAACATTCCTCCCTTGTTGGGAGGATTGCAATCTGGTACAATCACTCTGGAAATCAGTCTGGTGGTTCCTCAGAAATTTGGACATAGTAATACTGGAATATCCAGCAATACCTCTCCTGGGCAGCCTTATTTATAACATACAGAAGCTGGAATGAATCTAGATGTCCCTCAACAATGGAATGGATACAGAAAATGTGGTACATTTACACAATGGAGTACTACTCAGCTATTAAAAACAATGAATTCAATATTTTTGTGTCTGTTGAGGCCTGTTTTAAAACAGGCTGAGAAAGAAATTAGGGAAACAACACCCTTCGCAATAGTCACAAATAATATAATATATCATGGTGTGACTCTAACTAAGGAAGTTAAAGATTGGTATGATAAAAACTTCAAGTCTCTGAAGAAAGAAATTAAAGAACTCAGAAGATGGAAAGATCTCCCATGCTCATGGATTGGCAGTATCAACATTGTAAAAATGGCTATCTTGCCAAAAGCAATCTACAGGTTCAATGCAATCCCCATCAAAATTCCAACTCAATTCTTCAACGAATTAGAAAGAGCAATCTCCAAATTCATCTGGAAAAAACAAAAAACCTAGGATAGCAAAAACTCTTCTCAAGGTTAAAAGTACCTCTGGTGGAATCACCATGCCTGACCTAAAGCTATACAACAGAGTAACTGTGATAAAAACTGCATGGTACTGGTATAGTGACAGACAAGTAGACCAATGGAATAGAATTGAAGACCCAGAAATGAACCCACACACCTATGGTCACTTGATCTTCGACAAGGGAGCTAAAACTATCCAGTGGAAGAAAGACAGCATTTTCAAAAAATGGTGCTGGCCCAACTGGTTGTTATCATGTAGAAGAATGCGAATCGATCCATTCCTATCTCCTTGTACTAAGGTCAAATCTAAGTGGATCAAGGAACTTCACATAAAAGCAGAGACACTGAAACTTATAGAGGATAAAGTGGGGAAAAGCCTTGAAGATATGGGCACAGGGGAAAAATTCTTGCATGGAACAGCAATGGCTTGTGCTGTAATGTCGAGGATTGAGAAATGGCACCTCATGAAACTGCAAAGCTTCTGCAAGGCAAAAGACACCATCAATAACACAAAAAGGCCACCAACAGATTGGGAAAGAATATTTACCTATCTTAAATCAGAAAGGGGACTAATATCCAATATATATAAAGAACTCAAAAGGGTGGACTCCAGAAAATCAAATAACCCCATTAAAAAATGGGGCTTAGAGCTAAACAAAGAATTCTCACCTGAGGAATACTGAATGGCTAAGAAACACCTGAGAAAATGTTCAACATCCTTAATCATCAGAGAAATGCAAATCAAAATAACCCTGAGATTCCATCTCACACCAGTCAGAATGGCTAAGATCAAAAATTTAGGTGACAGCAGATGCTGTTGAGGTTGTGGAGAAAGAGGAACACTCCTCCATTGTTGGGATGGCAAGCTTGTACAACCACTCTGGAAATCAGTCTGGTGGTTCCTCAGAAAACTGGACATAGGACTACCGGAGGATCCAGCATTACCTCTCCTGGGCATATATCCAGAAGATGTCCCAACCGGTAAGAAGGACACATGCTCCACTATGTTCATAACAGCCTGATTTATAATAGCCAGAAGCTGGAAAGAACCCAGATGCCCCTCAAGAGAAGAATGGATACAGAAAATGTGGTATATTTACACAATGGAGTACTACTTCGTTATTAAAAAGAATGAATTTATGAAATTACTAGGCAAAGGGTTGGACCTGGAGGGCATCATCCTGAGTGAGGTAACACAATTACAAAAGAACTCAAATGATATGTCCTCACTAATAAGTGGATATTAGCCCAGAAACTTAGTATACCCGAGATATAAGAGACAATTTGTAAAATACATGAAACTGAAGAAGAATGAAGACCAAAGTGTGGACACTTTGCCCCTTCTTAGAATTGGAAACAATCAACCATGGAAGGAGTTACAGAGACAAAGTTTGGAGCTGAGACAAAAGGATGGACCATCTAGAGACTACCATAAACAGGGATCCACCCCATAATTAGCCTCCAATCGATGACACCATTGCATTCAAGCGTTTGCTGAAAAGACCCTGATATAGCTGTCTCTTGTGAGACTAGGCCAGGGCCTAGCAAACATATAAGTGGATGCTCACAGTCAGCTATTGGATGGATCACAGAGCCCCCAATGGAGGAGCTAGAGAAAGTATCCAAGGAGCTAAAGAGATCTGCAACCCTGTAGGTGCAACAACATTATGAACTAACCAGTACCCCGGAGCTCTTGACTCTAGCTGCATATGTATCAAAAGATGGCCTAGTCGGCCATCACTAGAAAGAGAGGCCCATTGGACATGCAAACTTCATATGCCCCAGTACATGGGAATGCCAGGGCCAAAAAAATCGGAATGGGTGGGTAGGGAAGTAGTGGGGAGGTTATGGGATAGCATTGGAAATGTAATTGAGGAAAATACGTAATAAAAATATTTATAAAAATAAGAAACTAGAAAAACAAACAAACAAACAAACAAAAAACAATGAATTCATGAAATTCTTAGGCAAATTGATGGATCTGGAGGATATCATCCTGAGTGAGGTAACTCAATCACAAAATAACACACATGATATGCAGTCACTGGTAAGTGGATATTAATCCAGAAACTTAGACTATCCAATACACATTTGTAAAACACATGAAAGTCAAGAAGAAGGAAGACCAATGTGCAGATACTTTGCTCCTTCTTATAATGAGGAACAAAATTCCCATGGAGGGTGTCACAGAGGCAAATTTTGGAGCTGTGAGTGAAGAAAGGACAGTCCAGAGACTGCTTCACCTGGGGATCCATCCCCTATACAACCACCAAACCCAGACAGCATTGCATATGCCAGCAAATTTTAGCTAAGAGGACTCAGATATATCTATCTCTTGAGAGGCTATGCAAGTGTCTGGCAAATATAGAAGTGGATGCTCATAATCATCTATAAGATGGAACACAGAGTCCGTAATGAAGGAGCTAGAGAAAGTAACCAAGGAGCTAAAGGGGTCTGCAACCCTATAGGAAGACAAACTTAACAAGCTGAATTAACCATTACCTGCACCCCCCCCCGAAATGTGTCTTCAGTTGCATATGTAGAAGATGTTGGCATAGTTGGCCATCAATGGGAGAATAGACCCTTGGCCTTGTGAAGATAATATGCCCCAGTGCAGGGGAATGAAGGGGGCAGGAAGCCATATGGAGCCATCTAATATGAAGCTGCATCCAAATGGAAGCTAAAAATTGCCACATAATTTCTGGGTATACATCCAAAAATTCTATCATAACGATAAATAAATGTACATGTTTTTCGTGGCACTGTTCATATTAACAATGAAAACCAACCTAAATATCCAGTAATAGATGAATGGAATGCATACATACATACCTACATACCTACATATATGTGTACAAACATATTACATACACCAAAAATGTAGTGCTAGGGCTGGGGAGAAATGTCAGACAGTGATATAAATGATTAATACAAAAGCATTAAGACCTGAGCTCAGTTCCAAGCACCCATGTAGAAGTGAAGTGGGATATCCTGTAGCTATAATCCAGAGCTCTGCAGATAGTGACAATTAAATTTCTAGGGCTTTCTGACCAGACTTTCTAGCTATTCAGACGAGTTTCAGGTTCAGTAAGATACAGTACCTCTTAAAGGAAAGTAGAGAATAATTGAGGAACACACCAGACATGACCTATGACCTGTACATAAAAACAATACATTCACACATAGAGAAAAGTGTACACACTTGAACACATACATACAATAAGAAAAAAGGAAGTCCAATCGGATGTGGATAAAGAGGAACACCCCTCCATGTTGGTGGGATTGCAAGCTTGTACAACCACTCTGGAAATCAGTCTGGTGGTTCCTCAGAAAACTGGACATAGGACTACCAGAGGATCCCACAATACCTTTCCTGGGCATATATCCAGAAGATGTTCCAACCAATAAGAAGGACACATGCTCCACTATGTTCATAGCAGCCCTATTTAAAATAGCCAGAAGCTGGAAAGAACCCAGATGCCCCTCAACAGAGGAATGGATACAGAAAATGTGGCACATTTACACAATGGAGTACTACTCAGCTATTAAAAAGAATGAATTTATGAAATTCCTAGGCAAATGGATGGACATGGAGGGCATTATCCTGAGTGAAGTAACCCAATCACAAAAGAACTCACACGATATGTACTCACTGCTAAGTAGAT
This sequence comes from Mus caroli, assembly GCF_978045245.1. NCBI lineage: Eukaryota > Metazoa > Chordata > Mammalia > Rodentia > Muridae > Mus > Mus caroli. The sequence goes on from NW_028227256.1 coordinate 4,978,488, forward strand.
ATTAGCCCAGAAACTTGGAATACCCAAGATATAAGATACAATTTGCGAAACACATGAAACTCAAGAAGAACAAAGACCAAAGTGTGGACACTTTGCCCCTTCTTAGAATTGGGAAGAAAACACCCATGGAAGAAGTTACAGAGACAAAGTTTGGAGCTGAGACAAAAGGATGGACCACCTAGAGACTGCCATATCTGGGGATCCATCCCATAATCAGCCTCCAAATGCTGACACCATTGCATACACTACCAAGATTTTGCTGAAAGGACCCAGATATAGCTGTTTCTTGTGAGACTATGCCAGGGCCTAGCAAACACAGAAGTGGATGCTCACAGTCAGCTATTGGATGGATCACAGGGCCTCCCCATGGAGGAGCTAGAGAAAGTACCCAAGGAGCTGAAGGGATCTGCAATCCTATAGGTGGAACAACAATATGAACTAACCAGTACCCCCCGGAGCTCATGTCTCTAGCTGCATATGAATCAGAAGATGGCCTAGTCTGCCATCAGTGGAAAGGGAAGCCCACTGGCTGTGCAAACTTTATATGCCTCAGTACAGGGGAACACCAGTGTCAAAAAGTGGAAGTGGGTGGGTAGGGGAGTAGGGGGGGAGTGTATAGGGGACTTTTGGGATAGCACTGGACATGTAAATGAAGAAAATAGCAAATTAAAAAAATTTTAAAAAATCATGTAAATTTCAAAAATGTGATGCAACTCTAGATCATTATGTCAAACAAAGCAGTATGTCATCAATTTAAGCCAAATATTAATGTATTGTTTCATATGTACCACCAAATTTTATTATGCACACATGTATGTGTATGTGTAAGTCATGAACTTGAAGGATTATCATGACAAAGGAAGACTAGATCTGAAGTGGAAGGAGTACCACTTGATATAGTAGTCATAGCATGGGTATTTGAGGAAAGGAAGAGACCAGTAAGACAGGGCAAGAGAAATGAAGAAAAAGAGACATAAGATAAATATGACAATGTGCACATTAAAAGACTACAGTGGAATCCATAACTGTGTAGTGTATAATAGATTTGAAATCATTGCTGGCCGGGCGTGGTGGCGCACGCCTTTAATCCCAGCACTCGGGAGGCAGAGGCAGGCGGATTTCTGAGTTCGAGGCCAGCCTGGTCTACAAAGTGAGCTCCAGGACAGCCAGAGCTATAAAGAGAAACCCTGTCTCGAAAAACCAAAAAAAAAAAAAAAAAAAAAAAGAAATCATTGCTGGTTTTTAGTGATTTTAGATTGAGAACTGAGGATGATATAATCAAGTACAAGGTCAGCACTGAAAAGCACAGAGGGCATGGATGACATCAGAAAGAACAAAGTTTTGAAGAATATAAATCCAAACCATTTTATTATATGATATTATATCATAGCATAATTGAAAGAAAAATAAGAAACAAAGGAAAATATATAAAAAATCTGGCAGGACAAATATTTTTAAACAAATTTTATTAGATATTTTCTTCATTTACAATTCAAATGCTATCCTGAATGTCCCTATCATTACTGATTTCTTTCCTAGGATTTCTATCTCCAGTGTTGTCTCTCTTTGGGTTTTATTTATTGTTTCTACTTCCATTCTTAGATCTTGGATGGTTTTGTTCAACTCCATCACCTTTTGGTTATGTTTCCTGCAATTCTTTAAGGTTTTCATTATGTCTCCTCTTTAAGGACTTCTACCTTTTTAGCAGTGTTCTGTATTTCTTTAAGTGAGTTATCACTGCCCTTCTTAAAATCCTCTACCCGCATCAAGAGATATAATTTTATATCTGAATCTTGCTTTTCGGGTATGTTGGGGGTATCCAGGATTCGCTGTGGTGGGTGTACTGGGTTCTGATGATGCTGAGTGGTCTTGGTTTTTGTTAGTAAAATTCTTTTTTTTTTTTTAATATTTTTTATTAGGCATTTTCCTCAATTACATTTCCAATGCTATCCCAAAAAGTCCCCTATACCCTCCCCCCCACTCCCCTACCCACCCACTTCCACTTTTTGGCCCTGGCGTTCCCCTGTACTGGGGCATATAAAGTTTGCATGTCCAATGGGCCTCTCTTTTTTAAGTTTGCCTTTTGCCATCTGGTAATCTCTGTTGTTAGTTGTTATAGCTGTCTGTAGGTGGAGCTTGTTCCTCCTGTGATTCTGTTAACCTCAGTCAGCACTCCTGGGAATCTAACTGTCTCCTGAGTCCCAGTGGTCAGAGCACTCTTTGCAGGCAAGCTCTTCTCTTGCAGGTAATGTACACAGAAATCTGGAGCTCAGATCCACCTCCGGAGTCCCAGCGGTCAGAGCCATTCCTGAAGGCCAACTGCCCTCTGGAGGGGAAAGTGTCCAGGGATCTGGGTCTTAGCTCTGCCTCCTGGCTGAGGATAAAAGCCCGAAGGGACCCTGTCCAAGAGGCTTTGTTGCTTCTGTAGTACACGTGCTCTCCCATGTAGACTGGTCTCAGTGATCCAAAGATCCTGGGTGTGCCAGGGCCTGCGGAGTTTGTGCCCAAGATGGCGCAGGGCTGGAGCCTGCCCAAGATGGCGCAGGGCTTGAGCCATCAGAAAGAACCCCAGCCACTGGTTGGGTGGGTTTCCTTTGTCCCTGTTCCTGCTGGCAAAAGACCCTCCGTGATTTTTAGAACAGATGTTGCATTCCACTCACCAGTGATCTCAAGATCCTGGGTGTGCTAGGATGCCCGCGGCATGGAGAGTCCTCTGGGGACTTTGGGAACTTCCTCAGAGTTTGTGCCCAAGATGCAGGAAAAATATTTTTTCTGAATAAACTAAACATCTGTAAAGTCAAATGTCCTTTAAAGTTAAAGAAATGTGTTTCTATGGTGTAGTAAAAAACATCTTGTGCCAAACAAAGACTCATTGTTTGTCAAAGTACTTTACTTTTCATATATACCTGAATCTATTTTCATCCTCTTTTAAGACAGAATCTTATTAGTCAACCTCCATTAGTTTTGAACCTGTGAGCCTCCTGCCTCACTATCTTGAGTATCTGGGATCACAGGTGTGTGCTATTTGACCGGATTTACCTCAGTCCTTATAATAATATATTAATTAAAAAAATGAACATCAGATTTCTTGAATATCATTGGGTTTAAGACCAGTGAAAATCACTGAAACTTCTTTAATTCAAAAGATGGGCAAGTTGCCATTTATGTCTGCTTGAGTGCTACAGACAAGCCTGGTGGCATTGGATATCACAAGGAAAGAAAACACACAAAGAAAACAGTGTTCAGACATACATGAGAAGGTGAGAAAGAAAAGCTATCTAGCCTTCCATTTCTGAGAGGACCATCTTCCCTAAACCATTTACATATTATCTCAGTTAACAAACAATTTATTTTAATTAACCATGAAACAAAACTTAAAATGTGCTCTTAAGAATCATTAAATGAATGGAAAAATCACTTATCAGGGCAGAAATTTTTAAGAGAATTTGAAAATGTTATAAAGGCTTTAAACAACTGTAGTTGGGGAAGATGGGCATCATTAAATCCAGTTCCACCACAACACTGGACATGAACTACATGGTTCTGTCTCAGTTGTTTAATATTTCTTCATATATCATCCAAAACCAGTTCACCAATTCTCTATATCTGCAACTCTGTGTAAGAAAAGCTTCAAGAGGTTGTACAATTTCTATTTTTAGCATTCATTTTAGGGACTTATGGACATTTTCCCATCTTTTACAACTGGTCACTTCAAGGTCAGTTGTTTCCCCTAGCTGAGCACAACTATCTCCCCCATCTCTCTTTTCTGCCTCTTGTAAATCTCAAAAAGTTGTATGGTGGCAAAATTCTTAAGTAAGTGCTGTGATAGTTGTTATAAGGAAAACTGCCCCCTTTCACAGCAGGTCACTCAAGAAGGACCTTTTCCACAGTCTTGGCCCCATTAGGAATATGAAAATGATATTTACTGTTTTCCTTAATATTCTCCGTGTTGTGGTGAGCCCTAGGTAAGCAATAAACTCTCATGACAGCTGTTCTGATCATTTTCTCTTTCTGGAACACCTTGTCCTAATCAACCTGCTCAGCCAATAGGACTTAGCGGTTCTTTGAAATGAGTTTAAAAAGACTCTTCCTCTAGTCTGCAAAGAACAGGTTTTAAATTGAATTTCTATTTTCAAACAAGATACCTAGATACTTTGCAAAAACAGGAAGAAGAAAAACAAAACTAAAAAACTGTCTCAGCATGTAGCATCTTAAATTTCACTTGAATTATTCTCAGTGAAAACTGAATAGATTCCATACTAAGCCTCTCCTGTTCTTCATGAGACAGAATAGTCTGGTGTTGCTGAGGCATTATCTGGAAACAGAACTTGCTTTTTTTGTCATTGCTGATCTCAGCTGAGATACAGCTTCAAGTTTCAGCATCATTCAGTCTGTGCATCACTCATGAAATTTTTCTAAGGTTAGATGAGAACAACTGTTACAATAAGTGTGCAACAAATAATATAGCTTGTTTGATCTTCTTTAGCTATAATGCATTTCACTATAGGCCTTATTCATCTTGAGCTACACATTGTCACTCTGCATAGACTGTGTGATTGTGAGGCTGAAGTCTGCCCAGACATGCTGCTTAATGTGATATGAAAGACAGATTTAATTTTTAGCAGTCAATTTGCTGTCTCTCTAGTGATTTGAAAAATATGCTTTTTTTCCCCCTAAATACTTTCTGCAGTGGTAGCAGCATTGTTTACTGCTACAGATCCAAAAAAAAGCTTGTATAATCCTCCTCGTGAGCCTTCACAGAAGATTTCCCTCAGAGCTCATGTCCATTTTTCCTAGTATCCCCACTACTAGTGTAATTTAGTCCACAATTTGCTTATTCACATGAGTAATATGTTTTGGTATGTCCTGTGTTTGGCACATCTAGTTACTCTGATTTTGGAAGTCATGAGGTTGTTAAAGAAATATGCTTGCCTTCTAAAATCATCACTCAGCTTACTGCTAAGCATTAATATAAGATCAGCTAATGAGACTGCTTCCCAATAACTGCTATTAAACTGACATTGTGTGCTTCATGGATTTTATCAAGTTTTAAAGGCATTTGCTCATCATAATTGAAAATGAAAGACAGTGGTCTATGAGCAGGGATGTGCTGTTATAAAAATAGTTATGGTGGTAAAAGACTGCCTTTGGTAGAAGCAGTTTGGGAGGGAGCCCTGTGGAAAACTGGGATTTGTCTTTTAATTGAGGCTCTTCTGCTTCCTATGATCTGAGGATACAAAGGCATCTCCTTTCTCCCATGCACACACGCACACACACACACACACACACACAAGCACACATACACACACACCAAACACAGCTCAAGATTCACAAGACAAATGAGTAAAAAGTTCAACCTGAAGAGAAAAAGAACATTTCTCTATCTTGTTTTGTTCTTTTGTTCAACAGCAATATCCTGTTGCCATTCAGGGTTAAAGTACTCTGCATGGCTGATGAAGGGATAGTTGATTGGACTGGAACCTTTTTAAAAAGTATTAAATTCTCATTCTGTATAAATACATGTCTTTAAAGAAATTATTTAAAAAGAAGTGAATCCTTAAGAGTTAGCTGCTTACAAAATAAGAGAATACATAATTTTGTCTTTCATTTATAGATTTAATGAATTTATACTTATGTAAAAAATCCCATACACAAATGATCCAAAAACAAAAACAAACAAAATAGACATTTTTTTTTCATCCAAATGGATGAAACAACTTAAGCAGGCCTTGTGGCACAGACCTATAATCTCAGTTGCATCATAAGCTGAGACAAGTAAAAAGTCTTGAGATCTAGTTTTCATGCATTACACCTTGAGTTCAGATCCAGCCTGGAAAAGTTACAGAAGATTATGTCTTAATGTAAAGATAACTATCTATAAAATGGTGGATATTTTCTCAATGGTAGAACTAATTTAAAATATATTTAAATAAAACAAAAGCAAGCAAGCAAACAAAGCCAAAGAGACAAAAGAAAAAACACATAACATTTTCAAAGAGCATGTCATGAAAATCCAATAGGCAGACAATTCTCTTGCACACAAGTAAAAGAGGAGCACAGGAGAGAAGCACTGATGGACAGCAGAATGAATGAAAATATGCAACGTTGGGGGGTGGCACTCAGAGGTGGGAGACCTTCTGAAATATACCAGAGACCTGGGAGGTGAGAGGCACTCAGGACTCAAAGGGGACTTAGATGAAATGCCGAACAGTGGGGAGAGAACTTGTAGAGTCCAACTCCAGTAAACAGGGCATCAAGTGGAGGGATGGGGTTGCCATCCCACAGTCAAAAACTCTGACCTGGAATTGTTCCTATCTTAAGATCTGCAAGGACAAAAATGGAGAAGAGACTGAGGGAAAGGAGGTCCAGTTACCAGCCCAAATTGGGATGCAGCTCAATGGGAGGCTCCAAGGCTTGAGACTATTAATGATGCTATGGTGTGCTTATAGACAGGAACCTAGCATGGCAGTCCTTTGATAGGCCCAACAAGCAGATTATTGAGACAGACCCAGATACTTATACCCAAACAATGGACGGAAGTCAGGGACCCCTGTGGTTGAATTAGGGAAAGGTTGTTAGAAGCTGTGGAGGAGGGCAACCTCATAGGAAGACCAACAGTCTTAGCTAATTGGTCCCTGAGATCTCTCAGACATGGCAACAGCAAATAGGCAGCATACCCTAGCTGGCCTCTGACACATATCCAATAGAGGACTGCCTGGTATGGACTCAGTGAGAGAAGATGCATGTAACTCTTGAGAGAATTGAATAGCCAGGGAGTGGGAAGGAAGTCCTGGTTGGCAGTGGGGCACAGGGAGCATCCTATTGGAGATGGGGGCGTGGGGGTGAGGAATATGATGAGGAACACTGGGAGGGTGAACATGGAGGGGTAAAAGTTGGACTGTAAATTAAATAAATAAATAAATAAATAAATAAATAAATAAATAAATAAATAAAGTTCTTAATGTAATAATTTGAAAATGTTAGAACCTTATTCAACTTTAGAATGTGGTGAATTCTTCCTAATGTGAGCTGAGGCATTAAAAACCAGATATTTAATAGAAATTTGTCTTAGTTGTTTTTACTTATGTTCCCAGGAAAAGTAAAGACAGTTTTCTCATATTGTCGTGCTCTCTACTTGTTTTGATGCTGTCATATTTTCCTATTTATTGAAAAGAAGAAAGGGGGATGTGGGGCAGATGGAGGGTGGATAGGGGGTATAGGGAATGGAATATGGAGTGTAAAAAATAAATTAAAAATAAAATAAAACTAAAAAATCACCAAGAAAACAAGGCAGGGGTCTTGTGACCTCATTTTTTCCAAATCTTGGAATGTGTTTTTCACAGGTATAGCAGATAGGAATAAATTTTCTTCAGGTGTTGTTATACATATACCTTTATGAAGAAACATGATTTTACCAAGTGCTCTGCAAGTTGTCCTTGAGATTGTATGCTTTCTTAGAAAACTCTTCTTATCTTTTAGAGTATGAATTGTCAGATGTGCTGAATAAAATAGACTATTGTATAAGATTTATTCCTGCCTCATTTTTAGGCCCCGTTACGGAACAGGCAAAGGAATGGAGCATTTCCAGCTATTACATGGGACTACCACAGTATGACTCTAATTGCCAAAAAGATCTAGACAGGCAGAGTAGTGAAAAGTGGTGGGCAGAGTGTGGGTTCTTCACCTATTTTATATTGTTCATTTATAGAATAAGAATTTTGAAAATTTTGGAATGAAGCATCAACTATACTTTTAGTTACTCAAGTAAGTTCCAGTGCTAAGGAGAAAGAGTCTGTGACAAATTTATAATCCATAAAAACAAATGGCATCTTTAATTTTGCTTTATGCATAATTGTTGAGAAGCAGATCTATTGAGGCTTTTCTTGGATGACCTGATATACAGAGAAGGAACACAGCTTCTCAAAACCAGAAGAATATTTGATGAGCCAGTCATAGATCCAGCTCTTCTCACCCTAAGAGGTTATGGTTCTCAGTACCATAGCATTTGTGTGCTGTATCTGTATGGTTCCTTCCTTTCTTTCTTCCTTCCTTCCTTCCTTCCTTCCTTCCTTCCTTCCTTCCTTCCTTCCTTCCTTCCTTCCTTCCTTCCTTTATTTCTTCCTTTCTTCCTTTCTTTCCTTCTTTCCAATCCAGCCATTGTTCCTCTTCCTCCTCCCCACTGTTCCAGAAAAGATGCGCCCATCCGACACTCGGCTTCCCTCATTTCTGGAGCCTCAGGTCTCTCAAGGACTTGGCACATCTTCCCCCACTGAGGCCAGATCAGGGAGTTCTTTGCTATATGTTGCTATATGTTCTATGCTATGTGTTGGGAGCCTCGGACCAGCTTGTGTATGCTTCCTGGTTGGTGCCTCAGTGTCTGAGAGATCTCAGGGGTTCCAGGTAATTGAGACTGCTGGTGTTCCTATGGGGCTGCCCACCTCAACTTCTTTCAGTCTTTCCCTAATTAAACAACAGGGATCCCCAAATCCAGTCCATTGCTTGTGTGTAAGTATCTGCATCTGTCTCAGACAAGCATGCTAGGTTTCTATCTGTAAGCATGCCATAGCATAAGTGATAGTGTCAGGACTTGGAGCTTCCCCTTGAGATGGATACCAAATAGGATCTATCATTGTACCCACTTTCCCTCAGTTTCTTCTCCATTTATATCCCTGGAGTTCTTTTAGACAGGAACACTTCTGGGTCAGAAATTCTGACTGTGGGTTGGAACTGTATGTAAGATACAGTATATGTTTGCTTTTACTATTATTATCTTTAATGGTTTGGTTTTTTTGTTGTTGTTGTTGTTGTTTTTACAGTCTAGTAGTTATCTCCCTCCTGGTCCACCCTCATCCCATTTCCCCTCTCCCATTTAGAGGATGTCCTCATATGCCCACACACTCTCATCCACTCTGTCAGGATTCAACATTCTCTGGGGCCTCAAGTCTCTCAAGGATTTGTTGTGTCATTTCTCACTGAGTCCAGGGCAGGCAGTTTTCTGCTATTTATGTGTCTGGGGCCTCTGACTGGCTAGTGTATGCTGCCTGGATGATGACTCAGTGTCAGAAATCTCAGGTGTCCAGGTTTGTTGAGACTGCTAGTTTTCCTATAGGGATGTTCTCCTCCTCAACTTCTTCCAGCCTTTCCCTAATTTAACCACAGGAGTCTCCAACTTCAGACCATTGGTTGGGTGTAAGTATCTGCTTCTGTCTCATTCAGCTACTTGTTGGGTCACTTGGAGGGCAGCCATGCTAGGGTGCTTGACTCTTGTCTGTAAGTACATCATAGCATTAGTAATATTCTAAGGCCTTGGAGCCTTCCCTTGAGATGGGTCACAATTTAGGCCAGTCACTGAAACTCCTTTCCCTGAGACTCTTGTCAGTTTTTCTCCCTACAGTTCTTTTAGGCAGGAATAATTCTGGGTCAGAATTTTTGACTGTGGGATGGCAACTCCATCCCTCTGCTTGATGCCATTTCTTTCTACTGGAGGTGGAGTTTACAAGTTCTCCCTTTGAATCTTGAGATTCTCTCATTTCCCAGGTTTCTGGTATATTCTAGAGAGTCACTACACCTTCCACACCTTGTGGTTGTATATTTCCATTCTAGAAAGAATGTGAATTCTCATTTGGGGCTTTACTCCTGGTCTCTCCAATACCAGATCATGTTCCCCTTTCTCCTGCCCCTCCCACTCTCCTCTCCCACCCAGATCCTTCCCTCCCTCTGCCCTCTGCTTTCTTCTCCCTCCCAAGTGTAATTGAAGGTTCTTCACTTGGGCCCTTTGACTTGATAACCTTCCTGAGTTCTGTGTATTGTGTCCTGGGTATTCTATTCTGTACATTTTGGCTAATATCCTCTTATTAGAGAGTACTTACAATGCCTGTCATTTTGGTCTGAGAGAAATCACCCAGGATGGTATTGGAACTGGACCTATCTTTCTTAATATACTGCCTTAGCAAAAAAACACACTTGTGTAAGATCTTCTCACCACAGCTTCCCTATCATCTTTATATTCTATCTTCTCTTTCTCTTCTCCTTGCTACTCCTCCACAACCTGTCAATGAAGAGTGATCTGTTATTCAAATTCAAGTCACTGGAAGCTGCTAGGTTCAAGGTATACATATATCTTATACATGTAGATAAGATGCTGAAATCCCATTCTACTCTAAAGAAGGCACTGAGCTGCTCATTTGAGACATAGCTCAGTAGATCTGCATGTATTGGAAGAGACACAAGAGAATAAGGACAGAAGAGAACAGCTTATAGTTCATTATTTCAGTGATTGTTAAAGAGCCCTAGATACACAGGGCATATTACATCTCATCATGATAGAGAACAATGAGAAACATATTAGTTTTATAAGGACTTAAGAAACTGTATAACACTTCAGCAGTCTTGGAGTCTGAGAATTATAGTGTGGGGCTGTGGAAGTGGAGGGAAGGGGAGTGGGAGAGACCCTGCATTCCTCTGGAGTTCTGGTGCTCTGGACAGGTGGACACAGGAGGACTGAGCACTCTTTCCATGTGGCCCCAGGTGGGTGTCTGGCTGTGTTAAGCTACTGACCACACACGGTGGGTGGTGGACAAGTGGCAGCCCCAGTTACCAGGTTCTCAGCCTACAGCATCCCATGCTGGATACGGTGGAGGAGCTGAGAACAGAATAAGGGCCTTGGGGCGACACTCGACCCCAGGAATGATGGCAGGAGAAGGCAAGGAGAAAGGGGGAGCTGCATGGTTCCTACATGTGCTAGAGTCCTTTGTCAGGTCTGTGGCTGGAGCACAGAATGGTCTTTTGGCAGGAAGTTAAATAAAGCTCATTAGGAGAAAGCCCATCCCATCCTTCAAGCAAGGTGGGCCTTGATGGTGAGAGACAGTCTATGGTTTTAGAGCTTAATTGTAGAAAGGCAGGGAGAAAGGAGAGAAGGTAGAAAGAGAGAGGCCAGCCATGGCCATGGGGAGAGAGGGGGGAAGAGAAAGAATGAAGGAGGGCTAGAGAGTAAGAAAGGTAAAAGCTTAAGAGATCGAGGAGGGACCAAGCAGCCCCTCTTATGGTGGGCTGGGCCATCTTACTGTTGACAGGAAACTGTGGGGTAGAGCATACCTGGCTATAGTCAGGTAACTGTGGGGGTGGAGTCTAGCCAGAATGCCAGAAGCTTGGAACATTGCGTGACTGAGTCGCAGAATTATGGACAGGCACCTGATTCTGGGAATGTGGCTCGCCTTTCCGTCCCTTGTAGATTTCTCTACTGGGTCACCAGAGCAAGTCCCATTCAACCAAAATAGGCTGCCTATCACAGTCCCACATTATAGTATTACTGTCAGAGTTCTAAAGGCCAGTTCTGAGTCAAAGCCATCAGCTCAGTTCCCTCTGAAACTTGAGAAATGAGCCTTCCAGATACTTAGCTTGTGGCAACATAACTGCTCTTCCTGAGCTCTCTCTCTCCCTCTCCATCTCTCTGTCTTTGTCCCTCTGTCTCTCTCTCTCTCTGTCTCGTCCTGTCTGTCGTGTGTGTGTGTGTGTGGGGGGGGGTGTTGTGAGTTCACGTGAAGGGGGTTGGAGGCCAGATGTCCACATTGGATATTTTCCTCAATTATTCTCCACCTCAATCTTTAGACACAATCACTCACTAGTACCCCCTGATTAGGGTAGACTGGCCAGGAAGACACATGGATATTCCCGTCTTTTCTAGGTGGAACTTTATTTCTATTTTCCTTATCATAGTTTCTTTGCCTATAAAAAAAGTCAAGAGTGGTATCAAAGAGCCTTCTGCTCCAAAGTAAGGTGAATTTATTTTTTTATTTTTTGTCATATTTGTGTGAGTATTTATGTATGTATGTATGTATGTATGTATTCATTATGTATATGTGTACATGTGCTATGGCATGCATTTGGAGGTCAAAGAACAACTTGAGGGAATTGGGTCTCTCCTACCTTTTGAGTTCTGGGGATGGAATTTCCATCGTCAGGCTTGGTTGCAAAGATTCTTACACACTGAATCATTTCAACTTGTCAAATTTCTTGCAGTTTAAATTCAAGCTAGTTTAGATATCTTTTCTTCTGTTATGTCTATAATACTATTCATTTCTTCCTACTATTACATATTTTCTACTGGTATCAATTTGGCACCTTTGACTGGGATAAATTCATTGTTTTTAATATTATTTTGACTTGTTTCAAAAGGAGAAAATGGCTAAGGAAAGCATCCATTTTAAAGTCAAATATATTTCTAAGGTTGTCTATAAGACATTATCTATGCATTTCAATGAGATAGTTAAATATATGCTTTTAAATTTTTATTATAAAATAATACCTACTTAATTCAGATATCATTTACACACAAACACACACACACACATATATATATATTATAGAAAATTTATACTTCATGTATCCATTAGTAGATAATTTTATTAGATGATTATCAATTTGCTTTTAATACTATTTATGTGACTGATGGTATAATTTATGTATAAGTATATTATGAAGAATGTCTTTGTGTAGTGAGATTCTTTTTTCTCTTCAAGGAAAAAGATCCACAAAATCCTTCTGCACTATTTTCAGAACATTTAGTATGTGATGCATGTACATGCATTCTGCATGATGATGTTTGAGAAAAGATATATATTGGAACTGATTTTCAGTAAATAGGTTAGTGAGAATCAAATGGATAATACAAGCTATGGGTCTTCTAAAGCATTTGTTATACCTTAATGTAATTGACTGTGTCAAAAGGGAAGAAAAAACTTCATCCAAAATGACGAAAATCCCTTAACAAAAATTACCACCTACTTTGCCCTGATTGATACCCTGCTTCTCTTCTCCAATTTCAGTGTTTTCCTGAAGGAAGTGGGTATGGGAGGTTTGTGGTTCATAGGGGACTGGAGATAGAGTTGCACTGTTTTAATTGATGACTCCACTTGCAGTCCTTATGGAGGAATAGAAGCCAATCCTCTCATCTCATTTTCCTTCCTGTCTGTCTGTCATCATCAGATTTTAAATTCCCATTTTCTGCTCAGGCCTCCACACCTAGTATTAATTTATAACAAAGTGACAGCTCATGATAGGAAGGATATGGAAGAAGGAGAATATTCATTCACTAATGGTTGGAGTGCAAATTTATACAGTCACTATAGAAGCAGTGTAATGGTTCCTCAAACAGATGAAAACTAATCTACTTCAAGATTCAGCTATACCCCTCTTGGGCATATAATCAAAGGGGGCTTTATCCTATGCCAATGGCATTTTCTTATTCACTTTCATTGGTGATTTATTCATAATAGCTAGGAATTGGAAATAAGCTTGATGTTCTTCAAAAAAAAATGAATAAAGCAAATGTGGTCCATTTATAGAATGAGTGCCTCCCAAGTGCTGCGATTAAAGCTGTGTGTCACCATTATCTCAATTACTCAGCTTTTAAAAACAGCGAAATTATGAAATTTGTAGACAAATTCATTACATTAGGAAAAAACAACTTGAGTAAAGTAACCCAGGCCCAGAAAAATAAATACTGTTTTCATTCACTGTGTGTGAATATTAGTCCTTAAATAAATGATAACCAAGCTACGATCTGTAGACCAATCTTTAGGTATAAAGGAAGTAAGGTGGGATATACACATCTCCCTAGAAGAGGGTAATAGAAGATATTTTATGGGTAATTAGGGGCAGAGAAAATGTAAATAGCAGTATCACATACAGGGAGATAGGTTTGAAGGAAGAAATGTGGGAAGAAAAAATTTAAATTGAGAGAAATTACAGGTGTGGATAGAACCATATTGTTGTGGAAACTTCCAAAAATATTTCATGGCAACCATATGAAGTTTCCAAATGATGAGGGAGACAAAGTCCCAACTGGGCATCTCTTCTCACTAAACAAAGCTTCTACTACTGGGCCTATGTTACATCCAATTAAGCTGTTGGCCAAAGGGCTCTCATGGAAATTCCCCCCCCCCAAAAAAAAAAAAAAACCTGGCATTTTCCAAGATAATAAATTTATCTTTGCAAACTGCCAGAAAGGCACTATTGCTCAAGACAACAGCCACATTGAACATGGAGCCAGAGATCTGGTACCTTCAGGGAACTTTCACCCATAGGTTCTAGTGTCTTTGGTAGGGGAATATACTCTGCAATTTACCAAAAGATAAACATAAATACTAATCCAGGCACAAAATCTCTGATTTTCCATCCTTCCTGAAAAATATGTTGGGGCAATGATTACAAAATTTTGTAGGATTAACTAAGCAATATCTGATTTTACTCCCTCTCAGAGATGGAACGTATATCCAAAAGTGGTTGTGTAACTAAGAAGCAGAGTCCAGATAGCATAGGGACCGAGTGTAAAATCAAATACAACTGTTCCTTTAAAAGTAATAATGGTACTCCTGATGATACACTTTTATACTCATAAATCTGTTCCTTTTTCTACCATCATCAGAAAAATCTCCTCCCCACAGACAGATAATATACAGAGAGAGACACTTTCAAATACTCAGGTCTAAGTGAGATATCTTTATAAAATTCCTCCCCTCCAAGATCACAGAACAATGCAGAAGGGCAGGAATGAATTTAAGATTTTGTAGAATGGATCACATGAGAACAAGGTCCTCTAAATTAACTGAGAAAAGCTCATATGAACCCACAGAGATTGAAACAGCAAACACAGGACTGCCACAAGTCTACTTAGCTTATATACATATAAATTTTCAATTTAGTATTTTAGTATTTTTATGAAACTCATGAATGTGAAAAATCTCTGATTTTTTCTGCCTTCTCTTTGGTCTCTTTTCCTTATGTTGTCTTTTTCCACTTTGATCCAATGATTTTGTTTTTTTTTTCTTACTGTATTTTATTTTGTTATGTTTTGTTGTTATCTCTTAGAAGCAAAAAGGAAAGGGATCTGCATGAGAGGGAAGGTGGGGAGGAACTGGAAAAATGTGAGGGAGGTAAAATTGTACTCAATACATGCTGTATGAGAATGGAATCTACTTTTAATAAAAGTGAAGAAAAGAGATAAGAAAATATCTTACATACCCAATATTTATTGTTACATACCCAATAATTTATTGTTAGATCTAATAATAATTTGGGCTATTGAGATTTTGGTAAACCACATAATTCAGAGTCATCTGTGAAAAAGGAATGTCAGTTGTGAAAATCTTTCCAACTAGATTGTATTCAAATCTGGAGGACATTTTCTTGATGGCCCATCAATCATTGAAGATACAAGCCCTGGGTAACTGCTCCCATGTTTTATAATAAATCAGGTTGAACAAGCCATAAGGAGCAAACTAGGAGCAGTGATCTTCCATGGCTTCTTCAGTTCCAATCAGATGCCTTCTCTTTTCCCTTGAGACAAGACCATTGCTGCTATCGGCTTGAATCTCAAGTTTTGTTTGCTAAAAATGGAATTTTTTTTTCTAGAATCATGTAATTTCAACTTCTGTAAAATTTACCTAACTCCAGAGAAACACTCTCCTGGAACAAGCATGTGAAAGTTTACTATAAGGTAGTCACAGAGACAAGTTCATCACAATGTTATATGTACTGTAAAAGCTATGGAATTGTTTTGGTCACTGTCAGATACTCTTGAACAAACTCAAGATGCTTCTGTAGCATTGTGACGGAAATGTTTTTTTGTTTTTTGTTTTTTGTTTTTTTTTTAATCTGTGAGTGCTTGTGATCTTTGCTTAAGTTCTTGCCCTAACTTCCCTCGATGATGCACTAAAAACTAAAAATTGAAATACTTTGAGCCTCAAAAGTATTTCAGTGCTAATTTTTATTGATGTAATCATTTTTACTCTATCCTTTTTGATTTTTATTTAATTCATTTATTGTTGCAACCTAAACTGGCATCAAATTCTTAATCCTGTCCCATCAGCCTGTCTAGTGCTGGAACTTCAGAAATATAAATCCCATGATCAGTGTATTCTTACTTTCATTAAGTTGTCTACAGTGCTACTGGAGGATCCCGCAATACCTCTCCTGGGCATATATCCAGAAGATGTTCCAACCGATAAGAAGAACACATGCTCCACTATGTTCATAGCAGCCATATTTATAATAGCCAGAAACTGGAAAGGACCCAAATGCCTCTCAACAGAGGAATGAATACAGAAAATGTGGTACATTTACACAATGGAGTACTACTCAGCTATTAAAAAGAATGAATTTATGAAATTCCTAGGCAAATGGATGGACCTGGAGGGCATCATCCTGAGTGAGGTAACACAATCATAAAAGAACTCACACAATATGTACTCACTAATAAGTGGATATTAGCCCAGAAATTTAGAATACCCAAGATATAAGATACAATTTGCTAAATGCATGAAACTCAAGAAGAATGAAGACCAAAGTGTGGACACTTTGCCCCTTCTTAGAATTTGGAACAAAACACCCATGGATGGAGTTACAGAGACAAAGTTTGGAGATGAGACGAAAAGATGGACCATCTAGAAACTGCCATATCCGGGGATCCATCCCATAATCAGCTTCCAAACGCTGAAACCATTGCATACACTAGCAAGATTTTGCTAAAAGAACCCAGATATGGCTGTCTCTTGTGAGACTATGCCGGGGCCTAGCAAACACAGAAGTGGATGCTCAGAGTCAGCTATTGGATGGATCACAGGGCCCCCAGTGGAGGAGCTAGGGAAAGTACTCAGGGACCTGAAGGGATCTGCAATCCTATAGGTGGAACAACAATACAAACTAACCAATACTCCTCCTGGAGCTCTTGTCTCTAGCTGCATATGAATCAGAAAATGGCCTAGTTGGCCATCAGTGGAAAGAGAGGCCCATTGGTCGTGCAAACTTTATATGCTCCAGTACAGGGGAGCGCCAGGGCCAAGAAGTGGGAGTGGGTAGGTAGGGGAGTGGATGGGGGAGCGTGTGGGGGATTTTTGGGATAGCATTGGAAATGTAATTGAAATAAATACCCAATAAAAAAATATGGGAAAAAAGTAAAAAAAAAAAATGGCATAAATACAGAAACATAGATTCTTACCAAATATTTGTCCTTTAAATGCCAATCTCTTATCTTGGAAACAATGATGTCAGATAAATGTTAATATGCTCATTTAAAAGCAAAGATAAAGGAATTGAGCGAATCAAGATAATTAAATGTAAAATTTGTAAACAAGTGATCCAACATTTGCATTCAAACTTTTCACATTTAAATAAAGTAACTTGTATACTATAAAAAATTTGTCTACAGTGTAACCTATAATTCATGCATCTTTCTTATGGTCAAAATGTCCAGCTAGATAATGAGCATGAAACTTGGCTTGTAAATTTCTAGAGACTAATACATCGATGCTAGTTTATTTTCTAAGTCCAGGTCTGAGCATATTACCCATCACCTTCAAGGTCTATATAATATTAAATACAAGATGGACTCAATGAAAACTGTTAGCACTAAATGCAACTAGTTGACTATGTTACTTTGCCTTGTTCCTGCCTTAATGCCATAAATGCCTCTGTATTTCTTGTGAAAATTTTGTTTTTCAAATGGAATTAAGTATTAATATATGATGATTTATTAAGATACATAGAACACATTTGAAAACTCATAGAAGGCTTAAAAAATACATTATTAGATATCATAAAGGTTATGACAGTGGGCAACAGTATTACTCTACTCAACTGTGCAGGAGAATTTGAAACATGATGTTATATTGATAGATAGCTCCTTGTTACTTCAGCAGTTTGGTCACAATCAATGAAGCTGAAAAAGACACTTAGCTCATCTTTAAGAAATTTGCACTGTTGATTGAGAACTATTGGGTTATCTCTTTAAAACTCTGTGGATATTCTATCTCCAATCAAAAAACATGTTACACCCTTCTAACATACAATGGCAACATCTAAGCACTCCCAAAGGTGAAGAAATGGGTCACAGCAAAATATGGTTGAACAATGTAAGATGAGAAAGAGAAAACATGAAAACCTGCCTTTTTCATGTCTGACATCTGGACCTGAAATGAAGTCTTTGGGCATTCAAACTGTTTGGATGCACCCATACCTTCATCTCTGATGCCTATAGCACACATAACCTTTCTCTTGAGGTGACTGTATTTCATATATGCATCTTTTCTTGGTGAACATCTTATGGTCCTAGAATCTTTGCTATGCTCCTGACTGTTTGGATCTTAGACTCCAATTTTACAGTTTATAATGGGATAACCACGTAGGGCCTCCTATGGTCTCCAACACAATCCCATTTACTGATCACAGCTATTGTTTGATTCTGTGAAACAAGAGTTCACATGAGTCTACTGCAACATTCTTGTACTTAAAAATTAAGTACTACTAGGATGACACTTAAAAGTTCTGCAACAAGTTGTAATACATCTTACCTCCTATTTACTACTATATTATCTTTTGTGTGCTGACCATGGATAACTGCATTCCTAGACAGTTGTTATGAAGAGCAGAGAATACTCTCAGTAGCATTCCCAGTCCAGAATATCTCCTTTTAAGTAAGTTTGCACTTTTACATGTTAGAATTTATGACTAGGTGGAGACATATCCTCAGCGCCACTGACAAACTGCCTTACAAACACATGTAATTATGATCACACAGGTCTCAGAAACAGTGCTAGGGCAGATGTATTATGTTGTACCTCATTCTTTCAGCAGGATGATCTATTCTTAGCCACCTTCACCAGCATATATCTTGTAGATTCTTATGTTGTTGTTACTACTGCTGCTTCTGTTACTATTTATAATGATTTAATAACTTATGTTTTCTAATATCCATATAAGTTATAAAATTTCACGTGATGTAATAATGAATCCATGAAAATTCCAGATGGGTAGCAGAGAAAAATACAGTAAAAACATTCTACAGTGCTATGAAATTTTGAAAAACCATAGGACACATACAAAGCAATTATTGTCCCTTACTTTGAAAGAATTCTTAACAATAATTTACAGGTAGCTATTCCTTGTCATCTTGATACACAAAGATCACTCTTTTTTTAAAATAGTTTTTATTAGGTATTTTCCTCATTTACATTTCCAATGCTATCCCAAAAGTCCCCCATACCCTCCCCCCCCACTCCCCTATCCACCCACTCCCACTTTTTGGCCCTGGAGTTCCCCTGTACTGGGGCATATAAAGTTTGCAAGTCCAATGGGCCTCCCTTAATAATATCTTTCTCTTGTTCATACCCAAGATCACACAGGAATATCAACATTATAACATAAACATTCTAAAATTTTAAAAATATTAAAATTAATTTCTAAAAATTTAGTCCCATAGTCTAAAAATTTAAACAGTTAAAAAAAATCAGTCTCCTTAAATATCCAGTCTGTTTTGTTCTAGCTCATTGTTTATATTCTGGGGTTAGACTTAAGGATCATTCATTTCTGCAATATCTCTATTTTCTGACGCATTATTTAAGAGGCAGATAACTTCCAAAAATTAACTTAGATTTCTTGTTTAAATCATGTCTTAGTTTCTATCTGTGTTACTGATGTCACATATATAGAATAAAAAATTTTAAAAGTACCTAAAGCCCATATGGTCATAATAAAATTTCACCCCTAAAAGTAAGATGTGTGTTTGAGAAGTTACAAGAATGAAAGAGACTAACACTGTTGGGACAGTAAGCATGTTCACACACTTTTACATAGTTATTCGTTTTTATTAACTATACTGGCTGTCACTGTGAACATCTCCCTACTCCTTATAAAGTTCTTTTCTTTACTCTGTGTTACAAGAGATTTATCAAAGCTGCTTGTAGAGCCCTAAGTAACATCAGCAGCATCAGTGAATCTGTCGTTTTGTTTTGAACATACCAGAACATTTTGAGAATGAGAGCACACACATAAAACTTTGAAATGTGATCCCTTATTACTACTTCTAACAAATAGAAATATCATGTTAGCTTAAGGTGATTTTTTTCTAATCATTTTCACTAACTGTAAATAAAACTCATGAAATATTAATTATGTATACATTTGTAAAATGTATATGCATATATATACATATGTATATGAATATATATACACATAAAAATTTGTTTTAAACTCTTGTACATTTGGGGGTCTTGGAACACAGTGCTTTTCACAAGCTAGGCAAGTGCTATGCAATTAAGTTAAGCCCATCCTCCTTTTATTATTTTTATAACTTTATTCAGTATATTTGACACAATTTTTTGAGAAAATTATAGTACTAAAACCAGATCTATGTGTCTGATGAGAAAGTTCACATGTATATTTTTGAAGAAGACTTTTACAAATGTTAAGGAATACTAGTAAGAATCTTATTTTGGGAGCCTGTGCCACAGGACTCCATACCCAAACAGGGCCAGGAGAGAATGAGCCTCCCAGGGGTGCAGACAAGCCTGTGAGCACAGATAAGACTACCACTGATGCTCAGAGGAACCCTTCTGGAACCTAAGAGCAGCCCGGGACAGGAACCTTCCAGTTTCTGACTGTGCCACAAACTGATCCTTTGCACAGGGTTCCATAGTTAAATAGCTCTGGAAAAGAATTGGTGTCCCAGGAATCCCAACACACATATGAGCACAGGTGAGATGACCAGTTCTCTTCAAATTCCTGGCACAAGAGGAACCCTCCCAGAGCCATCAGGACAGAGGAACCAAGGAACAGCCAGGGACCAGATCCTTCTGGTTTCTGTCAGTACTCCAGAGCTGACCACGTGCTACAGTTCTCTATATACAAATTACTCCCTGAAAGAACTGGTCTCCCAGGAGTACTGACACATAGGTTTGCAGGAGGGACAATCACAGTTAGAGATAGCAAGACAAGCTAATAACAGAGATAACTAGATGGAGAGAGGCAAGGGCTAGAACTTAAGCAACAGAAACCAAGGCTACTTGACATCCTTAGAACACAGTTCTCCCACCACAGTGAGTCCTGGATCCCCCAACATACCAGAAAAGCTAGACTCTGATTAAAATCACATTTCATGATGATGATAGAGGACTTTAAGTAGGACATGAATAACTTCTTTAAAGAAATACAAAAGAACACAGGTAAACAGGTAGAAACCCTTAAAGAGGAAACACAAAAATAGCTTAAAGAATTATAGGAAGGTGTCCCACGTCCCTCTGAGACCAGTCTGCTTAGATCAGCTCACGGACCTCAGAGGGTGAGCAAGAGGAGTGCAGAAGCAAACACAGCTTCTAGGACAGGCAGAAACAACACAGCTTCTGGGACAGACCCCTGTTTCAGGGTCCAGACATCCAGGCACCTTCCCAGCAAGAGGAGAGGTGATCAACTGGAAGGACTCTGACCACCAGAGCAGGGAAGGGAGCCATCTTGTGTTCTGGGTCCCTCAGAGACTAGTCTGTGCAGGTGAGCGCTGAGACTGCAGAGGCAACACATTTCTGTGACAGGCCCTGTTTCAGGCCTTCATCTTCAGCCAGCAGTCGGGTCTGAACGCCAGATCTTTGTGCACCTTCTCTGCAAGAGAAGAGCTTGCCTGCAGAGAGTACTCTGATCACTGAGACTCAAGAGAGAGCAGGACTCCCAGGACTGCTGACAGAGGGTAACAAAATCACAGGAGGAACAGGCTCCAGCCACAGACAACTATATCGACTAACACCATAGATTACCAGATGGAGAAAGGCAAACGTAAGAATCTTATCAACAGAAACTAAGACTGCTTACCATCATCAGAACCCAGTACTCCCACCTCAGTCAGTCCTGGATACCCCAGCACACCCAAAAAGCAAGACTCAGATTTAAAAACATATCTCATGATGCTGGTAGAGGACTTTAAGAAGGGCATTAATAACTCAAAGAAATACAGGAGAACACTGCTAAATAGGTAGAGTGTTTAAAGAATGGCAGGAAAACACAACCAAACAGGTGATGGAATTGAAACAAAACCATCCAAGACTGAAAAAAGGAAGTAGAAACAATAAAGAAAACCCAAAGTAAGACAACTCTGGAGATAGAAAACCTAGTAAAGAAATCAGGAAACATAGATGCAAGCATCAGAAACAGAATACAAGAGATGGAAGAGAGAATCTCAGGTGTCAAAGATTCCATAGAGAACATGGGCACAACAATCAAACAAAATACAAAAAGATCCTAACTCAAAACATCGAGGAAATCCAGGACAAAATGAGAAGACCAAACCTACAGATAATAGAAGTAGATGAGAATGAAGATTTTCAACTTAAAGGGCCAGCAAATTTCTTCAACACCCTATGTTGACCTCTCTACCAAGTTTTGCTCTCAATTTTTTTTTTTTTTGAGACAGGGTTTCTCTGTGTAGCCCTGGCTGTCCTGGAACTCACTCTGTAGTCCATCATGGCCTCGAACTCAGAAGTCTGCCTGCTTCTGCCTCTGCCTCCCGAGTGCTGGGATTAAAGGCGTGTGCCACCACGCCCGGCTTCTCAATTTTTTAATTGGTTATTTTATTTATTTACATTTCAAATGTTGTCCCCCTTCCTGTTTTTTCCTCCACAAACACACTGTACCATCCCCCCTTTCCTCTGCTTCTGTGAGAGTACTCTACCATCAACCCACCCACTCCTGCCTTAACCACCTAGCATCTTCCTATTCGGGAACATTGAGCCTCCAAAAGACAATGGCTTCCCTTCCTATTGATAAAGCTATCCTCTGCTTCATATGCATATGGAGGCATGGGTCCTTCCATGTGTGCTCTTTGGTTGGTGGTTTAGTCCCTGGGAGCCCTGAGGTTCAGGTCGATTGATATTGTTGTTCTTCCTATGAGATGCAATCTCCTTCAGCTCCTTCAGTTCTTTCTCCAACTCTTCCATTGGTGTCCCTGTGCTCAGTCTGATGTTGGCTGTGAGTATCCATATCTATATTGGTAAGACTCTGGTAGAACTTTTCAGGGGACAGCTATACCACACTCCTGTCAGCAATCACTTCTTGGCATCAGCAATAGTGTCTGGGTTTCATTTCTGCAAATGGGATGGATCCCTAGGTGGAGAAGTCTCTGGATGTCCTTTTCTTCAGTCTCTGCTCCACTTTTTGCCCTCACATTTTACCAATTATTCAAGATTTTTTCTGGTGTATGTGTGTGTGTGTGTGTGTGTGTATCAAAATACAGATTTTTTTCTGAAAGAACTATTCTAGAGAAAAATGTTATATATGTGTTAAATTATGCCATTAGATGTTTAAACTTTAACTGTAGCTGGGTGTTTCACTGAGGGCTCTCTCTAATCTAAACAAAGGAAAATTCAGCTTGGCTGCTCTCTGAATATAGATGTGTTTTTAAAAAATAGTTATACATCATCAGTAATAGTTGTCATGATTACAAAAGTAAATTGACTGATACTTATTTTCAGCTTCTTAACAGAAAGCATTGTATTCCTATAGGAGATAGAGCTGGAGTTTGAAATATTCATCCTTTTCACAAGTCTGAAATAACAGCATGACACAAGTCACTACACAGCATGCAATTATTTGGTAATGAGTTGTAATCATAAGTAATTTCCCAGAGAGCCAATTAAGTATTCATTAGAAAATGTAATCACTATTGATTTTATTAATTACTTCAATTGAAACTCAGGAAGAGCTTCTTCACATGAATTGATATTACTCAGTTTCATCTTTGAAAAGCATTTCCTGAAAAGTTTAAAAATAAAAATGGAGTATTATACTTATATAATTATACTAAAAAGGAGACATACAAGATATGTATGTATATAGCAAGAGAAATCATAGTGTATGTCTCCTTTTTAGTAAGTATTCAGGTAAAGTTATACATTAAATATCTGAAAGCTATCAGTATTTCTAGAATCAATTCAGAACACTTTTCAGTAATGCTCAATGTAAACTATTTTCATATCCTAGAATCCACTGCTTGTATGGCAACCAGCATTCTAATTTTCTTGGCACCATGTCAGGGTAAAACTTATTTCTATACTTTTATTACAGTTACTTCACTAGGCTTATTTTCTTTGGCTGTGTTTAAGGAAATGGTGTTCTATCCAGGCAATAAATGCTGGGGTTGCTTTTCTTTCTCTGTCCTCCTTCCTTCTTTTCCCATTGATAAACCAGTACATTAAGATTTGCTGAATTTTTCACACTATACATTTCAATTAATATGAAATTCATATAATATTAAACTGACATTTTAAAAGAAACATTTAGATAATTGACCAGTACAATATTCTATACCTTCTGCATCTGTCTAATGTTAAAGCTTTTACCCACTGGCTAAGCCTTGATTCTCCATGTGACCCTCTTCTAACCCACTCTCTCCCTATGAGAAATCTCACTGTGTACATTTACCTAGTACAAACAATATCATATAAACAAACAATGTCATCAATCACTCATACGCTGTTTCTTCTTTCACTTAGCAAAGCTTTAAGATATTTGTCTATTTTATAGCCTTGTAGGTACATGCCAGAATTACATTTGTAGAACATGAGCTCTTAACTAGTTATCACTGATGGGTGCTGAATTAATTTTGCTTTTAGAAAATTGTATTATTAGTGGAGATAAGTGATGCTATGTAACCTTGACCGCCATGTTATCCATTATTGGTCAATAAAGGTGCCTACAGCATGTAGCTGGACAAATAAAAGGTAGGCAGGGCTTTGTTTCCCAGATGTGGGGTTTGAGGAAGAGACTTGGACTGGCCAGTTGGAGTAAGAGTGGCCCAGGCAGAACATTGCAAGTTATATTACAGTGTTATTGAGAAAGAAGTAGACAAAATAGCATAGAGGGTTGATATCTGCCCAGATCTTGTACTTTAAAGCTTATTATAACTATAAAGGTTTTGTGTGTTTTTTCTTTGGGAACTGAATGCCCAGTGGTGTGGTAGAAACACCCAATTAAGTTTTACTACAACAGATTTGAACACGATATAGCATAGTAGTATAAAAAAATATGGGATTGTTAAAACTGTAAAAGCATCAAATGCACTTCTTAAGATGGGAGTAGACTTCAGAAAACTTGCATTTCTAAAGTAAAGTAATTTCTCAGTGCTTCTTCTGCTGCATTCTGGAGGAAGGGGAGATGATTTTAAGAAATGAGATGCTAGTGTTAAATCAGGTTTGATTGAAAAGCTTGAGTTATATAAACCCTTTTCCATTGGATGAGTACTATCCCATGATGTGTCTAACTTTAATTTGATGTACATTCAATTATTCATAGAATTAAGATGGTAAGTAGCTTTTTGCCCCTATGACAGGTCACTTCTCAGACAAATTGGCTCTCAGAATAATTGCACCCAACACTGATTTATGCAGGCCTCACTTATCTCTCCCTTGTCAGGAACTATCTAACCATAAGATGCCCATATAGGTGAGATGCTGGTATACAGCCTGCACTTAACCTGCCCCATTGCTGTTGAAAAAACACATACATGTATTGGTGTGAATAGAATTTTAGATATTACAAATTAATTGACTGGACCGCCTGGTCCTAGGTGATGCTATTTGATATTTAAAAAATATGTACCATGTCCCATTCTTACTAGAATGTATCAATCTGATTCATCCAATCCTATTCTATAATTGGATCTATCTATTTTCTACTTATTTTTCTCCTTTCTTTTTATAAAATCTGTGCCCATCAGTAGTTCAGTGGAACTGATCTCTATTCTATTAAGAATCTCATAACAGGGATTAGAAAAAAGGTTTAAGCTTATTGATGTCTTGATTTGAAAAACACTATTATGTATAGGGTAAGTGTCGTGTCCAAATAGTCAACTCAGTCTTTTCCAGAAAGTCAAGCTGATCTGGATCTTTCCAGCTGGAAACTTGCAATTTCTATTTCCAAATAAATATATTATTTCTTCAAGTCAAATTTTTCTAAAGTAGAAAATTGAAAATTATCCTATATAGTATCTTTAAATTTTATACAGAAAAGAGAAAATTTCAAAGAAAGACAAGCAAGGAAGGAAACTGGCAGAAAAGAAGGCTAAAACAAACATATTGTTTAAACATCTGACAAAGAATTATAAAGATTTGTTATTTTTGTACAGTACCATGTTTTAATCTTTAAAAGATTTGGAGCAGCTCAAAAGTTTATCATGTAAATTGATTGTTTTTTTTTTCATACTTAGCAACCTGATATTAAACCCTATTACCTGTGTACCTATATTCCAAAGACTAATGTTGACATGGTGGCCAGCCTAATAGTATGATTAATATACATAGTGAGACTCCATGGGCAAAACTGATTTTTGTTTTGTCAGCAGGTATTAGTTATAGACACCTTCTTGGTTACAGGTGGGAGCCCATGTCTATGACCCTCTCTCAGGACTGTGGCTACATATAGCTAAAGCCTATACATACCTTGTGTGTGCTGCAAAAGTCTTTATTAATTTGTATGTATAGCAGTCCTGATGTATCTGGAAGGAACTCTTCCTTTGAGTCACCCATCCTCTCTGGTTCTTCCCATTTTTCTGCCTCCTTTTCTATATAGAACCCTGATTATTGATGAAGATATCCCATTCAGTAATCAGTGCTCAAAAGTCTCTCATTCTCTAAACATTGTCCAGTTATGGGTCTCTCTGTTAGTTCCCATCTAATGAAAAAGAAATCTTCTCTGAAAATGGATAAATAAGGCACTTATCTGAGTAAATCAGTGTGTTACTAAGACTCATTTTATACTGTTTCTTTAGCAGAATTGTGGAAATGCATTATGATGAAAATGTCTCTTATATTTTAAGAGAATAGATTTTCAGGATCTCATAGCAAGGGTCAACAATATACCTTGAGATCTCTTAAGAATTAGGACTGATATTCTACTTTGTAGTGAGTTTGTTTAACCAGCCTTTAAGAGAACAATATAACAACCAATATTACTTGCCTCAGATTTCTCATGGGAACAGGTTTTACAGCATGAGCCAATGCATAGCTGTAATATTAAATTATGTACCTTTTTCAAGCCTCTGACCCAGAACATTGTATGTATCACTTATTGAAAGCAGTAAATACAAAGGTTGAACACCCACACACAAACACACACACAGAGAAAGAGGGAGGGAAAGAGGGAGGAAGAGAGAGAGAGAGAGAGAGAGAGAGAGAGAGAGAGAGAGAGAGAAAATGTATGTGTCACACACACATATGCTGACACAGGGATAAATTTAAAAGACAAGGCTAGCCTAGTTTCAGATTTATAAAACAGACAGATTGGAGACAGAAGATACAGAGAGGAACATGAAATAGAGAAGGTAAGTATGGGCTCATCCTTTGTTGACTGAATCTGAGGAGGATTTGCTTTTATTTCTCCCCTTGGAGTTCTTTCCTTAGTGTAGCATGGTGAATTATTTGTGTCTCTGGAATAATCACTGACGTGTTTAACCCATGCACAGAATAATAGTTATTAACTTTTCTTCTAGGCCTGTGGCCTATCTAGTCTCAGGCTCTTGGCCATGATGGCTAAGGAGATGAAGAAGATCTGGGAGGAACTGGAGTATGGGAAATATACTCAACATATTTCTTATGAAAATTATTTTTAAAAATAATTGAATATGGTGACATTTATATCTAAAGTCAGCATACCTTTTGGAGATGGCATATAGAAACAAGATAATTGCCAGCAAGCTCATGTGCCCGCTAGCCTGGAGTAGGAAAATGGGTAGAAATAAGGTGAAAGATGAAATGCAACTTCAGAAATTTGTCTTCTGGTCCATGCTATGTGTGTGAATAAAAGTAAATATTTGAAAGCTTGTAAGCAAAGGACTGAAACAGCACAAACAAGAACTCTATGATAAAATACAGTCTGGAAACAAATATTGAGATTTCTTTTCCTCTTAGATGGGAAGACTTATGGGAGAAATTAAGAACAATTTATATTTACAAGATTTATATTATCAGCAATTTGTATGTATAATGTAGAATGAGATATTGAGATGTTTTAAAATGTACATAAGCACCACTAAAATGCTCCATAATATGATGTTAGTTGAAAGTAGATAACTTATGTACTTATTTATTTTATTAGTTTTTTGAGACAGGATTTTTCTGTGTAGCCTTACCTATCCTGGAACTCACTCTGTAGACCAGTCTGGCCTCGAACTCGAATTTAAGTGTCTACCTGCCTCTGACTCACAAGTACTAGAATCAAAGGAATGTGCCACCACTGCCAGGTCAAAGTAAAGAACTTTTAATTGATTACATCATTGTAATTTTGATCAAAATTCTGACTTCATAGAAGTGAAACACATCACCAACTTTAACTTTATTTCTGGTCCTTGAGATTACAAGTGACATTAATTTTATCTCAATAGCCAAACATATGCACTTACAGATTTCTTCTTTTAGACAAAGCAGGTTCAGAAAATAAAATGTTATTTATTTGTGTGGGTTGTCAATCTAACCTATATAATATCCATTAATGTGTAAAGGTTTGTGTTATACCCCCTTGTCCAATCAGTTTGATAAATGCTTTGGTTTATGTAATGTGTACAGAGCAGCGTTCTCAACATTGGAACTGATTTTATTGCTGATGGCGGTGATGGTTTTTCATTAGATAGATATGACTATATGTACAAAAAAAGATCTGTATCATTACTGTGAACGCGGTACTGTCAACCCTGCAATGTTTACCTAATGGACTGCTTATGGCTTATGACCTAGGTTACAATAGTAACACTATCCTGGTATCAAAAATTATGTGTGCCATGTAATAATGTCTCAGCAAGTATTTTTGAAATGAACATGATGTTTTCATTTTTCTTTTGTTAAAATACATTTTTCATATAATATATTCTGACTGAGGATTTCCCTGTCTCATCAGAGATCCTTCTCATCTGCCTTCCTATGTGCACCCACACCCTTTTGATCTCTAGTTATGAAATAAGCAGGCATATGAGTAATAATATTGAAATAAAATAAAGTAAGATAAGATAAGAATAAAGCAAACCAGCTTGATTAGGGCACCACAAGCAAACAAATAAACCCAAAGAAAAAAAATACAAAAGGCACATAGAGATGTAAAGACACACACATTTACACATGGGATCCCATAAAACCACAAAACCAAAAGCCGTAATATGCACACAACAGACATGTTAAGGTCTTTTAAAAATGCCCTGAGATAACATTATGAGACAAAGAACTTCCAAAGATCTCACTGAGTCATTTTCTATTAGCCATCATTTGCAAGGCATGGGGACTTACTCATGAGTGGTTTGTATACCCAATGAGACATTGCTGGAGACAACTGAATTTTCATTTTCAAGTGAAAATTGGAGATAGCTTCTGGTGATCATGATAGCAAAACTTAAAACTCGATCATATTTCTGATAGCCTACAACCAATACTAAGTAGGATATACGATGCCATTGTAAGACATACAGATGTAAGACTTCCTGTAACTGACATACTGAAATCTACTGCAGGCTTTCTCCTCATGAAAGGAAGTTATCAACTACAGTAGGATTTTGAGACAGGCAGAGTAACTGGTAGCTATTTGCTTCTAGCATTAATGGTTTAACAAAGCCAATTTAAGTATAGATTTTAATTAAAAAATTAAAATAGACTTCAATATTAATAATAGATATTTCAAGTGAACTTGCCTTTCTAATTTCTTTTATTGAAGAATTGGAAATTGCAGGAATATAAAGGTCCTCAAAATACATCATTGTTATATAAAATAAATTGTTTTTTAACTAAAAATAATCATATACATGTTTGTTTTTCTTATATTAAAGATAGATAATTTTCATGTAAAATATGCTGATTACAGTTCCCAGCCCCTCTACTACCATCAGTTCCTACCCATCTACCCTCCCATTCAGATGCATTCCCTTTTTGTCTCTCAGAAAAGAGGAGGCCTTTAAGAAACAACAAACAATATTACAAAACTAAATAAGATTATTCAAAAGCTATCATGTCAAAGTTGAACAAAGCAAGTCAACAGGAGGAAAAGAGTGACAAGAATAGGTACAAGAGCTAGGGACCTACTCCTTCTCATAGTCAGGCGTCCCATAAAAATACTAAATTAACAGCTGTTTTATATATGCAAAAAACCTGGTGTAGATCCACGTATCCCATGTGCTCACTCATATGCTTAGTTGTTCAAAAACCTTGTTATCCTAGTGTCCTAGCTTCTGGCTCTTGCAATGTTCCAACTCTTTCTCTTCTAAGGAATTCTTCGAGCTCAGAGGGAAGGGATTTGATGGAGACTCTCCATTTAGACTCTCTCTCTCTGTCTAATGTTTAGATGTGGGTCTCTGAATCTGTTCTCATATGCTGCTGGAAGAAGCCTCTCTGATGATGACTGGATAAAGCACTGATATTGGAGTCTAGCAGAGTATCGTAAGAAGTCATTTTGTTGATATATATTTGCTTTACCAGCCATTTTTCTCTTTCATTTTTCATTACTTATTTATTCGCTTTGCATCCCAATATCAGCCCCCTCTCCTCACAGTGCCACTCACAAATTTCCTCCACCATTCCTCCTTCTGCTTCGTCTTTAAGAAGGTGGAGAAAGGCACCTCCCCCTGAGATCACCCATACTGGCACATCAAGTCACTGCAGAACTAGGTGCCTCTTTATCCACTGAGTCTAAACAAGGGAGTCCAGCTTAGATTCACAAGCAGGCAACAGGTTCAGGGATAGACCCTGCTCAGTTGTTGGGGAACTCATGTGAAGACTAAGCTCACATCTACTCAATGTGGTCCATGCTTACACGTTGTTTGGTGGATCAGTCTCTAGGAGTCTCCAGCGTTGCAGAATACTTGACTTTCTTGAACTTTCTGAGGAGTTCCTATCCTCTTGAGGTCCTTCAATAATTTCCCTAACTCATCCATCCTGAGCTCCATCTAATGTTTGGCTGTGAATTTCTGCATATGTTTTAATTGGCTGTAGGGTGGAGTCTCTCTCTCTGAGGAAAGTTATGCTATGCTCCTATCTACAAGAATAACAGAGTCTCATTAATACTGTCTGGGATTTGTTCTTGCCCTTGGGATAGATCTCAATTCTGGTAAGTCATTGGTTGGACATTTACTCCATCTCTGCTCCATCTTTGTCTTTGCACATATTGTAGGCAGGACACATTTTAGATGAAAGGAATTGTGGATGGGTTCCCATCCTTATCCTTCCTCCAGATATCCTCTCTGGCTACAGAAGGTGGTCACTACAGGCTCCATATCCCAATATGGAGGGAGTCTCAGCTACAATCACACCTGTAGTCTCCCTGGGGACACCTGCAATCCCAGGTCTGTGCCATTTCCTAGAGATGACCCCTCACATAGATTTCTATTCTCTCCCCTGCTCTCTATATTCCTGAACTCCATGCTCCATTAAGCTCACCATCTCCTCTACCACCCAGCTTTCTCCTTCAATTCATATACAATATCTTTTTATTTTTCCTTCTTTGAAAGATTCAAGTGTTCTCCCTTGGGCCCTCTTTTTTATTTGACTTTGTTGGGTCTGTGGATTATTGTGTTATTATCCTTTTTCTGTCTGGATTACCTCAGGATGATATTTTCTGGTTTCATCTATTTGCTGAAAAATTTCATGATGTACTTGTTTTTAATAGCTAAGTAGTATTCCACTGTGTAAATGAACAACATTTTCTTTATTCAGTCTTCAGTTGAGAAGCATCTGCATTGTTTACAGTTTTTAGCTATTACAAATAAAGCTGCTATGAGTATAGTGCAGTAAGTGTCCTTGTGATATAGTGGGGCATCTTTTGGGTACATGCCCAGGACTGGTACAGCTGGATCTTGAGTTATAACTATTTTCCATTTTCTGAAAAACTACTAAGTTGGTTTTCAGAGTGATTGTACAAGTTTGCACACTCACCAATAATGGAGGAATACTTCTCCTGTTCCACATCTTAGCCACATTGTGCTATCACTTGAGTTTCTAATCTTAGTCATTCCGATGAATGTAAAGTAGAACCTCAGAGTCATTTTGATTTGCCTTTCCCTAATGACTAAGGAAGTTGAACATTTCTTTAAATGTTTTCAGCCATTAGAGATTCTACTATTGAGAATTCTCTGTTTAGCTGTGTACTCCATTTTTAATTGATTATTTGAGTTGATGGTGTCTAACTTCCCTAGTTCTTTATATAGTTTGGAAATTAGCCCTCTGTTGGATGTAGGGTTGGTGAAGATATTTTTCTTATTTGTAGGCTGTCATTTTGTCCTATTAACTGTATCCTTTGCCTTGCAGAAGATTTTCCCTTTAAAGAGGTCAGATTTATTGACTGTTGATTTCAGTTCCTGAACTATGAGTTTTCTTTTCAGGAAGTTTTCTCCTGTACCACTGACTTCAAGGCAATTTTACACTGTATCTTCTATTAGATTTAGTATATCTGATTTTACTCTGAAGTCTTTGATCCACTTGGACTTGAATTTTTTCCAGAATGACAAATATGGATCTATTTGCATTCTTCTACATGCAGAAATCCAGTTAGACCATCACCATTTGTTGAAGATGCTCTCCCTTTTCTATTGCATAAGTTTTGAGCCTTTGAAAAGTGAACTGGCCATAGGTTTGTGGGTTAATTTCCGGGTCTTTGATTTGATTATATTGATCAACCTATCTGTTTCTATACCAATATGGTGTAGTTTTTATAATTATTGGTCTATAGGACAGCTTGAAGCCAGGTATGGTGCTAGCTTCAGAAGTTCCTTTATTGTTCAGGATTGTTTTAGCTATCTGGAAGTTAAGGTTTGCATATTCAATGTATGTAAAGAACTATGTTATAATTTTGATGGGAATTGCATTGAATCTGCAGATTGTCTATGGTACAGTGGCCATTTTCTCTATATTAAGCCTACCTATCCATCAACATGGGAGATCTTTCAGAATTCTGAAAGATTAAATCAATTTCTTTCTTCAGAGACTTGAAGTTATTGTCATACAGTCTTTCACCTTGCTTGGTCAGTGTTACACCAAGGTATTTTATATTATTTGTGGCTGTTGTGAAGGGTTTTATCTCCCTAATTTCTTTCTTAGCCCATTTATCATTTGTATTAAGGAGGGACACTGATTTCTTTGAATAAATTTTATATTTATTCTCTTTGTTGAAGGTGTTTGTCAGCTGTAGTAGTTCTCTGGTAGAATTTTGGGGATGCAACTATATCATCTGCAAATAGCAATACTTTAATTTTTGCTTTCCAATTTATGTCCTCTTCATATCTTTTACTAATCTTATTGTTACACGTAGGAACTCACATACTATATTGAAGATATATAAGGAGAGAATGGAGAGCCCTGCTTTGTCCCTGACTTTAATGGAATTATTTAAGTTTTTCTCCATTTAATTTAATGTCAGTTATTGGCTTGCTATATACTATCTTTATTCTGCTTAGGTGTGGACCTGGTATCTACTATCTCTCTAAGATTTTTAATATGAAAGAGTGTTGGATTTTGTCTAAGGCTTTTTCAGCATCTAATGAGATGATCTTGTGGGTTTTTTCCTGTTTGTTTATATGGTGGCTTATGGTAGTGGATTTTCATATATTGAACCACCTCAGCTTCCCTAGGATGAAACCCACTTGATCATGGTGGATGATTACTTTGATGTGTTCTGAAATATAAATTGGTTGTATGTTATTGAGTATTTTTGCATCAATGGTCATAAGGGAAATTTGTCTGAAATGCTCTTTCTTTGATGAGACTTTGTGTGGTTTAGACGTTAAGGTGACCATGGCCTCAGAGAATGAGTTTGGCAGTTTTCCTTCTGTTTTTATTTTGTGGAACAGTTTGAGGAGTGTTGGTATTACATTCTTGGAAAGTCTTCAAAAACTCTGCACTAGGGCCATCTGTCCCTGAGCATTGGAGGGGGGGGGGTTTGAGAAATCTTTAATGGCCACTTCTATTTTCTTGTAGATTATAGGACTATTTAGATAGATTGCATAATCTTTATTTAATTTTGGTAACTGGTACCTAAAATAATAGTGAAAATAATGTATTTCATTTAGAATTTTCAATTTTGTGGAGTACATGCTTTTTGAAACAAGATCTAATGATTGTTTAATATTTCCTCAATGTCCATCATTATGTTTCTCTGCCTCTTAGTTAGTTATTTTTATTTCTGGGTCTTCAATTCCATTCTGTTAATTAAGTGATCTGTCTCTGTACGAATACCATGTCGTTCATTTACACAATGGAATACTACTCAGTTATTAAGAATGAGAACATCCTGAGTTTTGCAGGCAAATGGATTGAACTAGGAGATATCATCCTGAGTGATGTAACTCAGACCCAAAAGGACATGCATGGTATTTACTCACTAATAAGTGGAAGTTAGTTTAAAAAAAAAAGTACAGAATACACAAGATACAGTCCACAGAACTGAGAAAGTTCAATAAGCTGAAGGACCCAAGTAAAAATGCCTCAGTCCCACTTGGGCGGGAGAGGAAAAACAATCACAGGGGGTGAGAGAGGGAACTGGGAGGGAAAGTAGACAGCAGGGCATGGGGTGGGGGGAACCTGATCTAGTATTGGGTGAGGGGAAAGGACTGAAGCACTGAGGGGCAGCAGAAAGAATTGAAACAGGCAACCACAGGAGGTTAGGGGAAACCTCTAGAATGTACCAGAGACCTGGTTGGTGAGAGATTCTAAGGACTTAAAGGGAGGGTATCTTAGATGAAATGCCCAACAGTAGGTAGAGAGAACAGTAGGTAGAGGTAGAGCCCACCTACAGCAGAAAGACAGGGCATCAAGTAAGGGAGAGGATTGCCATCTCACAGTCAAAACTCTGACCCATAATTGTTCTTGGTTGAAAGAACTGAAAAAATGGAAATGGAGAGAAGCATAAGAAAAAGAAGGTCCAGAGACAGGCCCAAAGAGGGATCCAGCTCAAAGGGAGGTCCCAAGGCTTGACACTATTACTGAGGCTATGGAGAATTCACAAAAATGGACCTATCATGACTGACCTCCAAAAAACCCAACAAGTAGCTGAAAGAGTCAGATGCAAATATTTGCACTCAACCAATGGACAGAAGCTACTGACCCCTGTGGTTGAATTAAGGAAAAGCTGGAAGAAGCTGAGGAGGAGTGTGACCTTATAGGAGGGCCAGCATTCTTAATTAACCTGGACCCCTGAGATCTGTCAAACACTGAATCATCAAACAGGAAGCAGACACCAGCTGATATGCTGCCACAGACTCTCTGGGTCCCTTGTCTGTGTGGAACAGGTCTCTGGGTGCAGATGGACAAGGAGTCGGTGGGTGACAGACACACCAACATGGGAGATTGTGTAGAACCTGAATGTATTGTCTGCGTGGTCTGGGTTTAGTCAGAGACATTGTACCTAACCCTCAAGAGACTGGAGGCCCCAGGGAGATTAGATGTCTGATGGGGTCGGGGGTAAGGACATCCTCACGGAGACAGGGGGTATGGAGGATGTATGGGATGAGGAACAGTCAGAGGGTGGACCAAGAAGGGAATAAAATCAGGAGTGGAAAGAAAGAAAGAAAGAAAGAAAGAAAGAAAGAAAGAAAGAAAGAAAGAAAGAAAGAAGAAAGAAAGAAAGAAAGAGAATAGCTAATGGTAGTAGTTATTTAACCTGACTTCTAGTTCCTGAGAGATGGTAGTCAACCAATACAAAAATCATCTTGTTTCCAAAGACAGTCTCTCCTTTTGTACCTACAGATGATATAAACCCATATGAGAATGGGAACCATCAAGCAATAAAAGCAAAGTTTGGATCAATGTGTTGGTGACACAGAAACAGATACAAATTGCACCATTTCTTGAAACCTATAACCATTCCCCACTGTCTCTGTTGCAGTATTTCTACCTTAGGATAAAAACATGACCTCCTTGGACAAGTGGCCACTTTCTCCTAGAGTTCTCATTTGCAATTATTCATGAACTATTCACTAATTTACAGTGCTCTCTCTCGCTCTCTCTCTCTCTCTCTCTCTCTCTCTCTCTCTCTCTCTCTCTCTCGTTCTCTCTCTCTCTCATTCTCCACTCAGAAAGCTGATTGATAATATCTTTATTGATGGCCTTTTACTCCTTGTATATAAGAGAATTGAAGTGATTGAAGTACAATTTTTACTGTCATTTGTTCTATTGCTAACACAGAGGAGAAAGTGTGAAGTTTCTGATGAACCTTCAAAATGTTTGAATAGGTTTGGCTCTCATAGACCTTGAGTCCTTGGCCCACAGGGAGTAACACTATTAAGAAGTATGTCCTACTTGAAATAATTATGGCCTTGGATGAAGTGAGGCACTGTGGGATTAGGCTTTGAGGTCCTCATGCTCAAACTCCACACAGTGAAAAATAGACAGATTCCTTCTAGCTGTCTTTAGCTCAAGATCAATATCTCTCAGCTCCTTCCCCAGCATCATATCTGCCTGGATGCTGCCATGGTTCCTGCCATGATGATGATGGACTAAATCACTGAAACTGTAAGCCAGCCTCAACTAAATGTCCTTAATAAGGG
Organism: Mus caroli; assembly: GCF_978045245.1. Classification (NCBI taxonomy): domain Eukaryota; kingdom Metazoa; phylum Chordata; class Mammalia; order Rodentia; family Muridae; genus Mus; species Mus caroli. Next base: position 5,014,807 of record NW_028227256.1, read on the forward strand.
TTGCCTTAGTAATGGTGTCTCTTCAGGGGAAACCCTAAGTAAGACAGACCTATACTGGTACAATTTTTATTATCCTTACCCTTGTCATCTTTTTCCAAAACAGCAAACTGTGTTTATAATCATTAAGAACTGTAGTAGTAAATTAGTCCACACATAGCTCAAACTTGTTTTTATTTTTCTTTTTTTTTCATTTACATTTCAAATGCTATCCCCAAAGCCTCCTATACCCTCCCCCACCCTGCTCCCCAACACACCCACTCCCACTTCCTAGCCCTGTCATTCCCCTGTACTGAGGCATATGATTTTCTTAGCTTATTGAATATAAGATTTCACTTTTGGATGGGATCTTATATTTCTGCTGATTTCAAATATTTCTCAAATATATTGGGCCTTCCTCAACACAGTGGGATGCTATATGCTGATCTGAAAATGGAACATTAATTACAAAGCCTTCACATATCCATCTAACTATTTAAAAGTTTATTAAAGGTTTGTCTATAGACTATAAGAAAGTAACATTATGAAATTGCTGTCTTTATCATTGGGAGACTCTGAGTCATGTAAACAATGATATTTTATCTCTTTTGGGAATGTCTGTACTCTGTGTACATCATCATCTATCCTCTGTCTTCTAGAATAAAATTTTATCTTATCTTAATTGTTTCAAGTCCCAGACAAACATTACACAATTGCATGTCAATTTACAAAGTTTGATACAACAACAGAGCTGTTGCTCTATTTCTAGTCTAAATGATATCCAGAGGCAAGTTTAATCGTTAGCATTTCTCTAAAGATTAGGAAAATAAAACGTGACATTTCAAGAAGACAATTCATTAACTGTCATGAATAAATTTAAACAACCTAAAATATGGTCATAAGCTCTCTTGACTACACTCTGAACATTCATATGTTTGTGAGTTACTAAGCCAATAGTACAACAAAAAAATCTGTCTTTACAAAATCAGAATCATGCATGAGGGTTTAATGGAGTATGAAGACACTTTAATGACAATATGAGTAAGGCAAAATTAACAAAATTAACAAAAATAAATATAATATACTATTATATTTATTCATGAAAATGTAAACCAGCTGGTAAACCTGATATTTGTAATTGAATATTTGACAGTAAAATACATTCCTGTGAAATATTTTAAAACTTACAAAGTTAATAAATTTTCTACACTTCAATATAGTAAGGAAGTTCTGACAGTCTTATACTACAAACAAATCATGAGCTTTATTGGCTTCATTTATCACTGAACATGTAAGATCAATAGAAAAGGACAGTCTACTTTCTACATCCAAGACTTTGTGCTGAGGCAGTAAATTATTTGAAGAGAAAAGGCACAATATAATGGATGCGAAAGATCAAGGATTGGTGGGAAAATGTGTATAGACTGATATACATACTAGAAAATGATGTGGATCAAATAAGAAGCATTGTATCAGCCTGACAGAAATGAGTTTAGCAGACAACAAACTTGTACAATAGATGTTCTTAAGAGGAGGGAGCGTTTCACCTTAACATTGTAGACAAGGAATTCTGGAGTGGGGGAAAACACACAGATATTTGAGGAAATGGCTGCCACCTCTTACTGGAGATGGCTGCTAACACTAAGTGAAGAGGGACGTGGCTATATAAATCAAGGTGATATGGGCTGTGCTGTGATTAACATCATCACTGGATGCCTATTTCCTGGTCCACCAGTGAGGGGATATTCATCTTTCTGCTTGGCTCAAGAGAAACAGAGTAAATCAGGATCCTAACTTTATGTTAACCATCCAATTATATTGAACATTAAACAGTAAAATCATCCTTTGAATTCTTGCTAGGAGAATATGCATTTTGATGTTTTTTGCTTATGTACTTAGAGGGAGACCCACAGAAGTATTGTTTCATCTCAGAGCTTTAATTCCTGTGTAATCATTTCTCTGTACTCTGCAGATAGAAATCGGACAACATGGTCTGGTCATGGAGGACACAGATCATGTTGGGGCAAATCCTGCCATATATACTTTAAAAGTGGCCTTTTCTTTCATCTGGAATTCAATTATGCAAGCTAAGCATACCTTATGGCTTACTTTATCACTTTAGTTTTATAAAACAAAACCCAGGGACCTTGAGAAGAACATGTCCTAAATGTGTCTATTTTTCTTTGTTAAATTATGAATGTAAAGCACACTAAGAAATATATTCATGCACAGCACACTCTCGGGAGTGTGTCCATTTTCATCATGGTCTCATACCTCAATAAATTTCCATGCTTATTTTGTTCAAAAGGAATATGACAACCTTGTTTTCCTTGCCTGCTGATGATGATATCTTGATGCCTTTCCCCTTCTTTCATGTATTCTTTGCTTATGTGGGCTTTAAACTCAGCATGATGCAAAGCCAATGCCTTCAGTTACACATGGGTTTTGCATAACTGAGCACAATGGAGAATACATGGTAGGTAACAGAGAACACCAAGGATAGATGAGAAGTATGTTGAAGATGGGACTGTTGACAGTTCTATGAGCATGGCAGTGAGTGAAGAGAATATCACCTCTCTACAGAGTTAATTCTATACTTGAGAAAATGCTAAGTAAAAATGGATATGGCACAGTTCTCAGAAAATGAATAGTAATGAGTCAAGATTGAATGAGATGTTAACCTGAAGACATTTTGACAAGTGAATCTATGGAGTAAAATATGTTATTGAAGAAAATATTTCTGCCTTGAAAAGAGAAGTTCATGCCCTCAACAAAGAATGCATCATTTGCTGGTGAAGGAAATCTAGTCAAATGGGCTGAGACAGTTCTGAGTGCATGGAGATGAATTCAGGACTCTGCTTTCAGAAGTTCTTGTGTGATGAGTGAAATCTAGAGCAAAATATTTGTGTGAATTGGTGATTTGAAAAATAGAAGTTTCATTTAAATGAAACACCTAAAAACATTCTGCTGGTGTTTACTGGGTGTCTAAGGAAAGCATCTGAGAATTCTAGTGACAACAGCCACAGCAGAGCCATGAACCTAGTGATGACATGAGCATCATGCTCCTAACAGTGGGCTGGTCTCTCAACCACAGAGGCCAGTTCCACTTTTGAGACCATTCTCTTTCTTGCATTTGGATAATCTTAAATTTATAAAATGTCAATTTCAGAAAAAGCTAAGCATCCAGAGTGTGAAGGAAAGGAGGATAGAGAATGCAGTCCAGGATATGGATGACAGCTGTTAGCTCCATGGAGGCTTGACCACTGTAATTATAGCCAATGCTACTGATTTGTATGTGCTTTTGGAACCAAAAATATGTGCACTTCCATCAATCATATATATGCATAACAATTTGTAAAACAAGACAGAACTACTAACAAGGCATACTTGCATCTTATTAGGAACATATGTCTATACTAAATTCATATTGTAACATACTTTCTTTAAGATAGCTCCCAGCCAGTAATGCTCGAAGTGGTCTAATAGAAATCATTAGCAGGTTAAATCAAAATTATTAGTTTCTTAAAGGGATACTTCTTTGGTTACTCAAAATATGGAAAAGAATTACACCTCTACATGCTCAGATATCAGGAACCATTTTACACACACACACACACACACACACACATATATGTATCACGTATGTGTATGTGTATATATATATATATATATATATATATATATGTGTGTGTGTGTGTGTGTGTGTGTGTGTGTGTATGTATATGTGTGTATGTTTATATGTGTATATGTATGTGTATATGTATATATGTGTGTGTGATTGAATATTTTCTTTATTTACATTCAAATGTTATCCCCTTTCCCAGTTTCTCCTCTCTCAGAAACCCCCAATCCCACCCCACCCCCTGCTTCTATGAGGGCATTTCTCCACCCAAGCACCCACACCTGCTTGGTTCCCCTATACTGGGGCATCTATTCAGCCTTTATAGGATCAAGGACCTCTCCTCCCACTGATGCCTAACAAGGCCATCCTCTGCTACATATTCAGCTGGAGTCATGTGTACTTCTTGGTTGGTGGCTTAGTACCTGGGAGCTCTGGGGTTCTGGTTGGGTGATGATATTCTTGTTCTTCCTATGGGGTACCAAACAACTTCCACTTCTTCAGTTCTTTCTCTACCGCCTCCATTGGGGACCCAGTGCTTAGTCCAGTGGTTGGCTGGAACTATCACTCTCTGTATTTTTAAGGCTCTGGCAGACCTCTCAAGAGACATTTGTAATTGGCTCCTTTCAGCAAGCATTTCTTGGTATCCACAATAATGTTAGGTTTTGGTGACTGTACATGGGATGAATTCCCAGGTGAAACAGTCTCTAATGGTCTTTCCTTCAGTCTCTGATCTACATTTTGTCTCCATATTTGCTTCCATGAGTATTTTGTTCCCCTTTCTAAGAAGAACCAATGCACCCATACTTTGGTGTTTTTTCTTCTTGAGTTTTATGTGATCTGTGAATTATATCTTGGGTATTCTGAGCTTTTGGGCTAATATCTGCTTATCACTGAGTGCCCATCATGTGTGTTCTTTTGTGATTGGGTTAACACACTCAGGATGATATTTTCTAGCTCCATCCATTTGCCTAAGAATTTCATGAAGACATTGTTTTTAATAGCTGAATAGTATTCCATTTTATAGATGTACTACATTTTCTGTATTCATTCCTCTGTTGAAGGACATCTGGGTCCTTTCCAGCTTCTGGCTCTTATTAATAAGGAGGCTATGAACATAGTGGAACATGTGTCCTGGTTATATGTTGGAGAATCTTTTGGATATATGCCCAGGAGTGGTATAGGTGGGTCCTCATGTAGTACTATGTCTAATTTTCTGAGGAACTGCCAGACTGGTTTCAAGAGTGGTTGTATTGGGAACACAATAAAAGGGGGAAGGCTTGGGGGGTGGGGAGAAGTGGGTTAGGAAAAAGATGCCCATACCTCGCCAGAGTTTCCCTATTCTCTGGTCAGTTAGGCATGGGAGGGCTGCTACCTACCCTATCCACTCATCCCTGGGTGGGCATTCCTCTATCCCACTCTTCAAGGGGTAGCCAAGGGGCAGCCCTACCTGGGGAGCCCCCCTCCCCTAGAGCTACTTTGCTAAAGCCACCAGGGTTGTGGGAGAGAGGAAATGGGGAAAGAAGTTCCCAACACTGACCAGAGTGCTCAGTGGGTCTTGAAGGAACAGAGAATGTCTATGGTTTAAGAGCTTTATTATAGAAATGCAGGGGAAAGAGAGAAGGTGGGGGGAGGAAAGGCTAGAGATAAAGAGAGAGAGAAAAGGAGAAAGGAGAGGAGAAGACAAAGAGAAAGGGGAAGAGGAGAGAGAAATGAGAGGTAAGAGGACAAAGAAGTAAGAGGGAGGAGGGGGATGAGCACCCAATTTTATGGTCTTCACTGTTGCTAGCTAACTAGGGAGGAGTTTAGCCTGAAGGTCAGGAGCTTGGGCCATTGCTTAGTCACTACTGCCCATGCTTCTCTTGTAGGGGCTGTGGGAGGTGGTACCTTAGGCAGGGGCCAGAGCTCTAGGAACATGAGGGAATGCCTACCGTGTCAAGTAGGTGAATTATACTATTGGGGTTCAGAACTCAGCTTAACTGGAGAGCAGCCTGCAATTCCCCACATGGTTGTACAAGCTTGCAATCCCACCAGCAATGGAGGAGAGTTCCTGTTTCTCCGCATCCTCACTAGCATCTGCTGTCCTCTGAGTTTTTTATTTTAGCCATTCTGACTGATGAAAGGTGGAATCTTAGGGTTGCTTTGATTTGCCTTCCTGTGATGAGTAAGGATGTTGAACATTTTTTAGGTACTTCTAGGCCATTTGATATTCCTTAGTTGGAATTTTTGTTTATCTCTATACCCCATTTTAATAGTGTTATTTGGTTCTCTGGATTTGAACTTCTTGAGTTCTTTGTATATATTGGATATTAGCCCTCTATCAGATGTGAATTAGTAAAAATCTTTTCCCAAACTGTTTATTGCTGTTTTGTCTTATTGACCATGTACTTTACTTTACAATTTTATGAGTTCACACTTTGTCAATTCTTTTTTTTTTTTTTTTTTTTTTTTTTGGTTTTTGGTTTCTGGTTTTTGGTTTTTTTCAAGACAGGGTTTCTCTGTGTAGCCCTGGCTGTCCTGGATCCTGGAACTCACTCTATAGACCAGGCTGGCCTCAAATTCAGAAATCTACCTGCCTCTGCCTCCTGAGTGCTGGGATTAAAGGCGTGTGCCACCACTGCCTGCCTGTCAATTCTTGATCTTAGAACATAAGCCATTCGTGTTCTGCTCAGGAACTTTTCATCTGTGCCCATGTGTTCAAGGTTTTTTCCCCACTTTCTCCTCTATAAGTCTCATTGTGTCTGATTTTATGTGAAGGTCTTTAATCCCCTTGGGCTTGAGCTTTGTACAAGTAGATAAGTATGGGTTGATTTGCATTCTTCTACATGCTGACTCTCAGTTGAAGCAGTACCATTTGTTAAAAATGCTTCTGAGAGTAATTTTCAATTACCTTTTCTTAAAAGCAAATTCAAAACAGAATAATAAGTAAAACATATTATAATCAAAATGTTACTAGATTACACTAGTAATAAACACTTATTTTGTAAATAGATAAGTAGTAAAATAGAACACTTATTTTGGCCACACAGTGTTGTTTTGATCTATGGCAGATATCATATACAATGCCCATCTCATGAAATATAACCAGCCTGATAGTTCTATATTCTCATGTCTATGAATGGCTAAATTGCTTGTGGTGATACTGGCACTGCTGGGCCAGTCCTTTAAAAGTTTAACATATATAATTTTGTATATTACATCATTGTCAATAATCATAAATTATGTTATTCTTTTATGTATTCTAGATTCTCTTTATTATTATTTTTGATTCTTTACCAATCCATTGTTTTGTTGATGATGGTGATTATTAGTTTGCTTTTCTTCAGCATAATTCTAGCAGTAATAGGCTCCAGACACCTCTGTTTTATTTTTGTTATGCCACATATATAATGTTCTTGCAAGGCAGTATAGGTTCAAGAAACATATTTATGGCTTTCTAGGGCTAGCAATCTGGGGAAAGGCTTGACTGTATAAAGAGTATAGCAATGGATTTTATTTTCTGGTTGTTCTTTCTACATTGTAGTTAAAGTTAAACGACAATAGAGGTTTATGCAGACAGAAAAATAGACTACAGTAGGTTAATTTTACTGTATACAACTATAACTTAAGAGACTTGGAGAAGGTAAATAAGTATTATAGCGATAATGGCAAAATGAGAATTCTATTTACATAGAAGTATAGAACAGTGAACATGAAACCACAAATCTGGGTGTTTTAAATCTCATAGAGTAAACAGCATGCTAAAGGGTCACTGACCGATTAGAAACACCTTTGAGTTTGATGCTTTCTAGTATGTTATAAGGCAGCGTGAGCATCTTCAAACAGCTTTTTCTCCTGCATCTACCACACAGAATTACAATCTGAGCAATAATCTATATTTTTAGGGGTTATTGGGAGCCTTTCACAAATCAACTATAAACTTCATAAAACTATTTCCAATGCACTTGTGATTTAAAAATGAAATATTTCCAATATTCTCTCACATGTTGGTCTTGTTTCCTAGCTGATGGTGGTATCTGGGGGAAGTTCTAAGAATTTTATGCTATGGACCATCTTTGACATTGGCTTTTTGCTAGCTTGACATACTTGGAGTTATCTGGGAAAGAAAATATCAGATGAACAATGTAAAAATAAAAGACTTCATAACATTGGATTTTAAGTTTGTTTGGGCATTTTCTTCATTAATGATTAATGTGTAGTGCCTACCCCACTCAAAGTAGTGCCATCACTAGGTCCTTAGAGGAATATAAAATATAGGAAAGTAACGTGAAGAGCAAGTCAGTAAGCAGCTGCCACTGATGGATTCTGTTTGACTGCCTGACTCCAGGTTTCTGCTGGAGCTCCTGACCTGACTTTTCTTCAGGACAGTTTGTGGTTGGGCAAGGAAGTCTTTGTTCCCTGAGTTGTTTTGGATCATGTGGTTTTATTACAGAAATAGAAAGCACGCAAAGACATGGACAAGGGTTGCAGCAAGCGTATTATGGATGTGTGTGTCATAAAGTTTATACTCAACCCCTGGCCTTTTCTCCCAATGTTTCTGTTCTGCATGGCATGTGAATCATGCACCAATGATAATTTTCTATTTCTCTGTGAGTTTAGAGTCAAAGAGCCAAGGTCTATGAGATGTAGTGTCTGAAAGTAAGCTAACATAAAACCTTTCTTCTCTAAATTACTCTTTCAAATGTTTTGGTCACAGCTACACAAAAGTAACCAATATATATTGTCTTAGTCAGGCTTCCCATTCTTGTGAAGAGACACCATGATCAAGTCAACTCTTATAAAGGACAACATTTAATTGGTGATGGCTTACAGGTTCAGTACATTATCGTCGTGGAAAAAGGCATGGCATCATCCAAGCAATCATGGATCTGGAGGAGCTGAGAGTTCTAAAAATTTCACCAGATTCACCTCCTATGTTATCATGACTTTTCCCTTCTTTTAAACCTTTTCTTCTTTCCACATTGTCCCCCTTGCAGTTCATGCCGTTGACAAAGACAATTTCCACTGTGTGTGTGTGTAAGGAAATGTTATTTCTCTTTCTGAGTCCTGCTTACTTTGCTTAACCTGTTGATCTTTGCTTGCTTTTAGTTTCCTAGGAAGCACTTTTTTTTTCTTTCTTTTTTTTTTTTTTATCGTGGCTGAATAAAACCCCACTCTGTGTTTATACATTGTTGTTTATTACTCATTATTGGTGGGTGCCTAAGCTGATTCCCGAATCTGACCTTGAAAAATAGTGATGAGGTAAGTGGTTTTATTGTGGGTTATCCAGAAGAACAAAAGACTGTTCAGAAATGGGTGTCAATTGAAAAAAAGTCATTAGCTGGCTAGGAACTGAACTGGGTGTTTGAGATTCCTGTGTAGCCCAAAGCCTTTCTCAGGGTGAGCTTTTAATCACAAAAAAGATAATCTAGGTTGGCATATTTTAGTTATCAAGATCAGGCAGATGCCATAAAATCTAGGGTAGTACATTTAGAGATGTTTCCAGAACCATGGGCTTTGATGGATTAGATCTTTGTTTTCATTTTGGCAGGTGGTGCTGTCTATGTTCTGAGTTTTATGATCTGAATGGTACTTCCATTATGGTGATTAGTTTTACTCTAAGGCAATTGTGTGGAAAATTAATATTTTTTTAGAAGCAGGTTATGTACATGAGCATGAGGTAAATTTGTCCTCTAACATTATGCAGAATAAATTCAATTTATTTTTAAATGCTTATTTAATTCTTCTAATTTGAAAATTCTAAATTCAGCCTTTTAACAAGTCAATATTATATTTAGTTTAGCTATTATCTCAATCTCTATTAAGTTTACACTCTGAATAAAGTTTAATTTAAAATATAAACTTAATAACATGTTTTATTTCATCTTCTGTTACTTTTTAAAAACAGTATGAATACACATATGACACTCACACCATGTTTAATGCAGTAGTGAAATACCTAACCACTGACTTTAGGTTGTTTTATATAATTGATAGATCTCCACCTTTGAAATTAGTAGACTTACTGACTAGGGATGACTGTTATTCCTTTCAAGTTGATGAGATTTAGAATCATCATGGAAACCAACCGGGTGACATTTATGAGTGATTATTTAAGCTAGGTTAGCTGAAGTTTTAAGACCTAATCTATATATAGCCATTTCTAACCTGTGAAGTGGGGTTCCAGACTGAATAAAAAGGAGAAAGTGAGCTGAGCACTGGTGTTCATCTTTCTCTGTTTCATGTCTGGAATAAATGTAACCAGCTGCATCAACAATCCCACTGCAGTGACTTTATGTCCCATTGGACTGAATCTTGGATATCTGGGGCAAAATAAACTCCTCCTGCCTGAGGTTGCTGTTGCCACACATTTCATTGTGAAAATGAGCACAGTAACTACTATACCAAGTATAGTTCACAGTAGAAACTGATGTGAATTTCGGACTACTCCTGGAAAGCACACAGAATTTTGTGATGTGAGACAAATATAATTCAAAACCCCTATCATCCTGGAGTCTGCCTTAATTTCCAGTAATTTGTAGTTGACTTGCTAAGTTCATGAACTCTAACTGCTGCATAGTACTGTCTTAGTTGGGGTTTTACTGCTGTGAAGAGACATCATGACCAATTTACTTCTTATATGGTACAACATTTAATTGAGTCTAGCTTACAGGTTCAGAAGTTCAGTCCATTATCATCATGGTTGGAAGAATTCCCTGGAAAAGCTGAGAGTTCTAGGTCTTGTTCCTAGTCAGCTAGGAAGAGGGTCTCTCGCAGCCCACCCCCACAATGACACACTTCCTGCAAAAAGATCACACCTCCTAATAGTGCCAATTCCTGGGCCAAGCATCTTTAAACTACCACTTGTAGTCTATTTTATTCCTTAATAATTCTACCACTTTCTTTATTAATCTTATTCAGACTTTGGATCTTTCTTTTTCACTTGGATTTATGAGACATCACTGACAGTGTTAGTGATAATTGCGAAGCTGACATCTAGGGCTTAAAACGATATTTAGATCCTGTAAGAGTGTTGATGAGCTACAAAGAGTTGAGAGAGAACTGTGTGTAGACTATACAATGCACACAACAGTTTCCTTTGAGTTTTTGAGATGCAAATCATGGATGCCAGTGGAACAGGATGGGCTCTATTCTCTTTTGTGTGAGTGACCTCTTTTTCAGCAATGAGACACATCAGAGAGGCTAATGGAAAATACTTTCTTATGTTTTGTGCTTTGATTTCTGTACCTTTTAAGAACTGAAGCTCTATTAAAACCAAGTAACAGTGGATAAAAATAAAAGAAAGTAAAATCATTTCTCCCTGGAAATGAAAACAGGATGTAGACAATAAGCATTTTTTGATATTTTTTCAGATTCCTTTAACATATGCCTTTCCATCATCTACTCACACTATTCTAAAGTGTGAGAGGTAACAACCTTAAGCTTAAGCCTTCCACTCCTTCCCATAAATTCTCCATATGCAGTAGATGGTGTGGGTATTGTCTTCAGCAATGAAACTTTTCTGTTCATTTGTGGAGTGCAATTTACTATCTTGGCCATCAGGTAGGTTATTTGGGAATTCCCATGGGACCCATTTGAGCAACAATTCCACTGAATGTAACCCAGTCTCAGTACTGGAAGCTTCGTTTCAGGACAAGTGATGCACAGTTAGGTCTCTCTTTTTTTATTATTTGGAGACTTCATTAGGATTGCCTTTATGTAATTTAGGAAGATTCCACTGCATTAGGTGTTCATATCTCATCTGTGCTCCTTAATTCTAGGTGTGCATTGGTACCATGTGGGCAGTGTGCTTGTTGCTTCAGTCTATGTGAGCTCATGTGAGACTTGATTAGTTGAATCAAGAACCTTTTTCTCCCGGTGTATTCTATTCCCTCTGGCTCATACAATTTCCAGAAGGTACCCTGAGATTTGAATGGAGGGATTGGATGGACAACTCCTATTTAGACACTTTCCCCATGTAATATCTGCAAGTATGTCTCTGTATCTGTTCCCATAATATCATCAGAAGTCCTTTATTGATACTTTTTTTTTTTTTTAAACCAGTACTGTTTGGTTTAACCCTGGGTTTCTGGGCTTTCTAGTCTCTGGTTCTTAGTTATTCTAGCAGTGTCAGGTATGAGTTCCTTCTTCTGTAGTTGGCCTCACTTCAATTCAGACATCAATTTTCTGTTCTGTGTCACCATTACCCTAGCATATTTCGAGGCAGAGTAAATTGTAGGTCAAAAGATTTGTTATGGGTTAAAATACATGTTTCTCTTTTGGTAGCTTCTTGCATCAAAGACAGGAGAATTAGAAGTGAAGGAACCAGTTTGACTTAACAATGTTCAGTAAGTTGTGTGGGTATTGTTCTCAGCAATAGTGGGCCACTGTTGGTTTGCAGAGTTAAAACTATTGTCTTTATAATAGTCTGGGTTGTTTGGGGATTTTCATGGTATGCCCTTGTCCAAAAACTCAATTAAATGTAATCTAGTCCCACCACTGAAACCCTCACCTGGCAACAAGAAATGGCCATTTGAGACTCTGTATCTATCATTACTTGGAGTCCTCATTAGTATCATTTTCATAAATTCCAGGAATTTTCCCATTTACTAGGCTTCCACACCACCCCCTAAAAACTTACGAGTTCCAGCCATCTCTGGCAGCATTCTCCCCTTCAACCTCATCTCCACTGATACCAAAATCACCTCCTTATATTCCCACCTGCTCTCAGTCCAGCTGCAAAATCTATTCTATTTCTACCTCCTAGATAAATGCATTTTCCCTCCTAGTCTGTCCTCTTTACCTAACTTCTCTGGGTATACAGATATTGTAACTTAGTTATCATTTATTTACTTAAGACTAATATTTACTTATAAGTAAATACATAACATACTTATCTTCCTGGGTCTGAATTACCTCAGTGAAGACTTTTTTTTTTTTGAGATTTTTTTTAATTGGGTATTTTCCTCATTTACATTTCCTGAAAGTCTCCCATACCCTCCTGTCCCCACTCCCCTACTCACCCACTACCACTTTTTATCCCTGGCGTTCCCCTATACTGGGGCATATAAAGTTTGCAAGTCCAATGGGCCTCTCTTTCCAGTGATGGCCGCCTAGGCCATCTTTTGATGCATATGCAGCTAGACTCAAGGGCTACGGGGTACTGGTTAGTTCATAATGTTGTTCCCCCTATAGGGTTGCAGATCCCTTTAGCTCATTGGGTATTTTCTCTAGCTCCTACACTGGGGGCCCTGTGGTCCATCCAATAGCTGACAGTGAGCATCCACTTCAGTGTTTGCTAGGCCCCCGGCATAGTCTCACTAGAGACAGCTATATCAGGGTCCTTTCAGCAAAATCTTGCTAGTGTATGCAATGGTGTCAGCCTTTGGAGGCTGATTATGGGATGCATCCCTGGATATAGCAGTCTGTAGATGGTCCATCCTTTTGTCTCAGCTCCAAAGTTTGTCTCTATCTCCTTCCATGGGTGTTTTGTTCCCAATTCTAAGAAGGGGCAAAATTCCACACTTTGATCTTCGTTCTTCTTGAGTTTCATGTGTTTTCAAATTGTAACTTATATCTTGGGTATTCTAAGTTTCTGGGCTAATATCCACTTATCAGTGAGTACATATCATTTCAGTTCTTTTGTGATTGGGTTACCTCACTCAGGATAATGCCCTTCAGATCCAACCATTTGCCTAGGAATTTCATAAATTCATTCTTTATAATAGCTGAGTAGTACTCCATTTTGTAAATGTACCACATATTTTGTATCTATTCCTCTGTTGAGGGACATCTTGGTTCTTTCCAGCTTCTGGCTATTATAAATAAGGCTGCTATGAACATAGTGGAACATGTTTCTTTCTTACTAGTTGGAACATCTTCTGGATATATGCTCAGGAGAGGTATTTCGGGATCCTCCGGTAATACCATGTCCAGTTTTCTGAGAAACCGCCAGACTGATTTCCAGAGTGGTTGTACAAGCTTGCAATCCCACCAACAGTGGAGGAGAGTTCCTCTTTCTCCACATCCTCGCCAGCATCTGCTGTCACCTGAATTTTTGATCTTAGTCATTCTGACTGGTGTGAGATGGAATCTCAGGGTTGTTTTGATTTGCATTTCCCTGGTGATTAAGGATTCTGAACATTTTTTCAGGTGTTTCTCAGACATTCGGTATTCCTCAGGTGAGAATTCTTTGTTTAGCTCTGAGCCCCATTTTTAATGGGGTTATTTGATTTTCTGGAGTCTACCTTTTGAGTTCTTTATATATATTGGAAATTAGTCCTCTATCTGATTTAGGGTAGGTAAAATTCCTTTCCCAATCTGCTCGTGGCCTTTTGGTCTTATTGCTTTACAGAAGCTTTGCAGTTTCATGAGGTCCCATTTGTCAATTCTAGATCTTACAGCAGGAGCCATTGCTGTTCTATTCAGAAATTTTTACATGATGCCCATATCTTTGAGGCTTTTCACCACTTTCTCCTCTATAAGTTTCAGTGTCTCAGATTTTTTATGGAGCTCCCTGATCCAATTAGATTTGACCTTAGTACAAGGAGATAGGAATGGATCAATTCACATTCTTCTACATGATAACCACCAGTGGTGCCAGCACCATTTGTTGAAAATGCTGTCTTTTTTTCCACTGGATGGTTTTAGCTCCCGAGTCGAAGATCAAGTGACCATAGGTGTGTGGGGTCATTTCTGAGCCTTCAAGTCTATTACATTGGTTTACTTGTCTGTCACTATACCAGTACCATGCAGTTTTTATCACAATTGTTCTGTAGTACAGCTTTAGGTCAGGCATGGTGATTCCACCAGAGGTACTTTTATCCTTGAGAAGAGTTTTTGCTATCCTAGGTTTTTTGTTATTCCAGATGAATTTGGAGATTGCTCTTTCTAATTCGTTAAAGAATTGAGTTGGAATTTTGATGAGGATTGCATTGAATCTGTAGATTGCTTTTGGCAAGATGGCCATTTTTACAATGTTGATCCTGCCAATCCATGAGCATGGGAGATCTTTCCATCTTCTGAGATCTTCTTTAATTTCTTTCTTCAGAGACTTGAAGTTCTTGTCATACAGATCTTTCACTTCATTATTTAGAGTCACGCCAAGATATTTTATATTATTTGTGACTATTGAGAAGAGTGTTGTTTCCCTAATTTCTTACTTAGCCTGTTTATTCTTTGTTTAGAGAAAGGCCATTGACTTGTTTGAGTTAATTTTATATCTAGCTACTTCACTGAAGCTGTTTATCAGGTTTAGGAGTTCTCTGGTGGAATTTTTAGGGTCATTTATATATACTATCATATCATCTGCAAAAAGTGATATTTTGACTTCTTTTCCAATTTGTATCCCCTTGATCTCCTTTTGTTGTCTTATTTCTCTGGCTAGGACTTCAAGTACAATGATGAATATGTAGGGAGAAAGTGGGAAGCCTTGCCTAGTCCCTGATTTTAGTGGGATTGCTTCCAGCTTCTCACCCTTTACTTTGATGTTGGCTACTGGTTTCCTGTATATTGCTTTTATCATGTTTAGGTATGGGCCTTGAATTCCTAATCTTTCCAAGAGTTTTATCATGAATGGGTGTTGGATTTTGTCAAATGCTTTCTCAGCATCTAACGAGATGATCATGTGGTTTTTGTCTTTGAGTTTGTTTATATAATGGATTACGATTATGGATTTCCATATATTAAACCATCCCTGCATCCCTGGAATAAAACCTACTTGGACAGGATGGATGATTGTTTTAACGTGTTCTTGGATTCAGATAGTGAGAATTTTATTATTTTTGCATCGATTTTCATAAGGGAAATTGGTCTGAAGTTCACTATCTTTGTTGGATCATTCTGTGGTTTAGGTATCAGAGTAATTGTAGTTTTATAGAATGAGTTGGGTAGAGTACCTTCTACTTCTATTTTGTGGAATAGTTTGTGCAGAACTGGAATTAGATCTTCTTTGAAGGTCTGATAGAACTCTGCACTAAACCCATCTGGTCCTGGGCGTTTTTTTGGTTGGGAGACCATTAATGACTTCTTCTATTTCTTTAGGGTGTATGGGACTGTTTAGATCGTTAACTTGATCCTGGTTTAACTTTGGTACCTGGTATCTGTCTAGAAATTTGTCCACTCTGTCCAGTTTTGTTGAGTATAGCCTTTTGTAGAAGGATCTGATGGTGTTTTGGATTTCTTCAGGATCTGTTGTTAGGTCTCCCTTTTCATTTCTGATTTTGTTAATTAGGATGCAGTCCCTGTGCCCTCTAGTGAGTCTGGCTAAGGGTTTATCTATCTTGTTGATTTTCTCAAAGAACCAGCTCCTCATTTGGTTGATTCTTTGAATAGTTCTTATTGTTTCCACTTTGTTGATTTCACCCCTGAGTTTGATTATATCCTGCCATCTACTTCTCTTGGGTGAATTTGCTTCCTTTTTTTCTAGAGCTTTTAGGCGTGTTGTGTACTCTCTCTAGTATCTTTTTGGAGGCACTCAGAGCTATGAGTTTCCCTCTTAGAAATTCTTCATTGTGTCCCATAAGTTTGGGTATATTATGGCTTCATTTTCATTAAACTCTAAAAAGTCTTTAATTTCTTTCTTTATTACTTCCTTGACCAAAGTATCATTGAGAAGAGTGTTGTTCAGTTTCCATGTGAATATTGGGTTTCCATTATTTATGTTGTTATTGAAGATCAGCCTTAGTCCATGGTGTTCTGACAGAATGCATAGAAAAATTTCAATATTTTTGTATCTGTTGAGGCCTGTTTTGTGACCAATTATATATTCAATTTTGGAGAATATACCATGAGGTGCTGAGAAGAAGGTATATCCTTTTGTTTTAGGATAAAATGTTCTGTAGATATCTGTTAAGTCCATTTGTTTCATAACTTCTGTTAGTTTCACTGTGTCCCTGTTTAGTTTCTGTTTCCACGATCTGTCCATTGATGAAAGTGGTGTGTTGAAGTCTCCCACTATTATTGTGTGAAGTGCAATGTGTGCTTTGAGATTTATTAACGTGTCTTTAATGAATGTGGCTACCCTTGCATTTGGAGCATAGATATTCATAATTGAGAGTTCCTCTTGGAGGATTTTACCTTTGATGAGTATGAAGTGTCCCTCCTTGTCTTTTTTGATAACTTTGGGTTGGAAGTCGATTTTATTCGATATTAGAATGGCTACTCCAGCTTGTTTCTTCAGGCCATTTGCTTGGAAAATTGTTTTCCAGCCTTTCACTCTGAGGTACTGTGTGTCTTTTTCCCTGAGATGGTTTTCCTGTAAGCAGCAGAATGTTGGGTCTTGTTTGTGTAGCCAGTCTGTTAGTCTATGTCTTTTTATTGGGGAATTGAGTCCATTGATATTAAGAGATATTAAGGAAAAGTAATTGCTGCTTCCTTTTATTTTTGTTGTTAGAGTTGGCATTCTGTTCTTGTGGCTGTCTTCTTTTTGGTTTGTTGAGGGATTACTTTCTTGCTTTTTCTATGGCATGATTTCCGTCCTTGTTTTGTTTTTTTTCTGTTATTGTCCTTTGAAGGACTGGATTCGTGGAAAGATAATGTGTGAATTTGGTTTTGTCGTGGAAAACTTTGGTTTCTCCATCTATGGTAATTGAGAGTTTGACTGGGTATAGTAACCTGGGCTGGCATTTGTGTTCTCTTAGGGTCTGTATAACATCTGTCCAAGATCTGGCTTTCATAGTCTCTGGTGAAAAGTCTGGTGTAATTCTGATAGGCCTACCTTTATATGTTACTTGACCTATTTCCCTTGCTGCTTAATGTTCTATCTTTCTTTAGTGCATTTGTTGTTCTGATTATTATGTGTCTGGAGGAATTTCTTTTCTGGTCCAGTCTATTTGGAGTTCTGTAGGCTTAGTGTATGTTCATGGGCATCTCTTTCTTTAGGTTTGGGAAGTTTTCTTCTATAATTTTGTTGAAGATATTTGCTGGCCCTTTAAGTTGAAAATCATCATTCTCATCTACTCCTATTATCCCTAGGTTTGGTCTTCTCATTGTGTCCTGGATTTCCTGGATGTTTTGACTTAGGATCTTTTTGCATTTTGTATCTTCTTTGATTGTTGTGTCAATTTTTTCTATGGAATATTCTGCACCTGAGATTTTCTCTTCCATCTCTTGTATACTGTTGCTGATGCTTGCATCTATGGTTCCAGATTTCTTTCCTAGGTTTTCTATCTCTAGTGTTGCCTTACTTTGGGTTTTCTTTATTGTGTCTACTTCCCTTTTTAGGTCTTGGATGGTTTTATTCATTTCCATCACCTGTTTGGTCATGTTTTCTTGCAATTCTTTAAGGGACTTTTGTGCTTCCTCTTTAAGGTCTTCTACCTGTTTAGCAGTGTTCTCATGTATTTCTTTAAGTGAGTTATTAAAGTCCTTCTTGATGTCCTCTACCACCGTCATGAGATATGCTTTTAAATCCGGGTCTAGCTTTTTGGGTCTGTTTGGATGCCCAGGACTGGGTGGGGTGGGAGTGCTGCATTCTGATGATGGTGAGTGGTCTTGGTTTCTGTTTGTAAGATTCTCATGTTTGCCTTTCGCCATCTGGTAATCTCTGGAGTTAGTTGTTGTAGTTGTCCCTGGTTAGATTTTGTTCCTCAGGTGTTTATGTTTGCCTCTATCAGCAGACCTGAGACACTAGCTCTCTCCTAAGTTTCAGTGTTCAGAGGACTCTGTGAAGGTAAGCTCTCCTCTTGCAGGGAAGGTGCCCAGATAACTGGTGTTCGAACCTGCCTACTGGCAGAAGTTGTGATCAACTCACAGAGGTCTTAAGATCCTGTGGAGGGTCCTGTGTATACCTTGAGGGTGTTCACAGACTCCATGTCCAAGGTACCCCGGTGCTGGCGTGGACCTGAAGGGACTTGTGCCCCTGATCAGGCCGGGTTTTCTGCTTCCTTAATTAATGCAGTCTCAGGTCCCGCACAATTGGATTGGAGCAGCAGCTGTGTTCCACTCACCAGAGGTCTTAAGATCTCATGGCGGGTCTTGTGGTTAGCTTGCAGGTGTCAGCAGACTCTGTGCCCAAGCTACATTCTGTGCTGGTGGATCCGGAAGGGACTTGTCAACATTTTTTTCTATTTATATCCATTTACCTACAAATTTGATGTCATTTTAAACAACTAATTAACACTCCATTGTGTAAATGTACATTTTCTTTATTCTTTTGTTTAGGGGGACGTAGATTTTTTTTGCAGCTTCAGGTTTTTGTGAATAAAAACACAAAGAACATGGTTGAGCAGGTGCCCTTGTGGTAGGATGAAGCATCCTTTGGGAATAGGAGCAAGAGTGCTATAGCTAGATCTTGAGGTGGATTGATACTGAAGCTTCTTAGGAAATATTGATTTCCATAGTGGCTATGCAAGATTATAATATCATCAGTAATATAAGAGTATTTCCCTTGCTACACATCATTGCCAGCATAAGCTGTAACTTTTGTTATTGTGGCAGGTGTAAAATGGAATTTCAAAATAGTTTTGATTAGCATTACTTCGATGGCTAAGGATGTGGAACTTTTTTTGAGAATTTCTCGACTATGTGATTTTCCTCTATAGAGAATTCTCTTTGTAAGTCATCATTTTTACTAGATTTGTGTAGGGTTTTTTTTATAGCTAGTTCATTAAGCAACACACACACACACACACACACACAAACACACATTAGTGTGCTACCAGATTTGGAGTTGGTATAAATATTTCCCCATTCTGAAGGCTGCCTCTTTAGTAGATTAACAGGGTCTTTTGCCTTAAAGATTTTCAATCTCATTACTTGCCATTTCTTAATTGTTGATCTCCTCGTCTATACTGTGTTCTGTTCAGAAAATATTATCTTGTTCTTATGGATGTTTTTTCATGGTCCAATGTATTTGGTTTTCAGAATGCTTCCTTTACTTTGATAGGAATATCCTTCCTTTGGTTAGAATAATTATCCTCTATGATTTAGTGGAAATCAATTTTGTATCCTTTGAGCTGGGTTTCTTTCCAATCTTCAGTTTATAATATCTTTATATTTGGTCTTTTCATGTTGTCTAAAATTTCTTAGATTGTTGTATCTGGACTTTTTAGATTTAACATTTTGCTTGAATGATATATTCATTTCTTCTACCCTGTCATCAATGCACGGGGTTTTCAACATTTATCACTTGTGTTATGTTGGTGATGCTTGCATCTCAAGCTCCTGTTCAAATTAGAATTCTGTTTATTTTATTGAGTCTTATTTCCATTTTCAAGACTTGAAGAGTTTTATTTGTTTTCCTAACTGGTTGTGTTTCTGGATTGCTTTAAAGAATTTATACATTCCTCACATTTTTGCCTTTGTTTTTATGGATTGCTTTATCAGATTTATTCATTTCTTCTATAGTGAACACTATAAACTTTGTACATGGCAACTTAAGGTCTTATTCATATATTTCAGCTATGTAGGAATATTCAGGGCCGGTTGTGGTAGGGTTGGTGGTCATTAAGTAGAGACACTTTACCTTTATGTTTTGTTTTTTGTACTATTGTGTTTTTAGGCTGGCTTCTAGACACCTGGCATTGAGATAATTAAAAATTGCGTATCTATTTCTGTTTTTTTTTTTCTTTGAACCACAGCTATTTTTCTACTACAAAGCTGGTAATGAGAATTACAGCATAGGAATCAGTGAACAGAAGGATGATGAAGTTTTGTAGTCAACCTGGTTCTCTTATAGGATTGGTCTTTGGTTTGACAGGAGGTATCTGCTTGAGTTGGGGGCTAATATTACTTTTTAAACACATGAAGCTGGACATTATGAAATGTTAATGCCGAGAGTAGGAAAATTGACAGCCAGGTGTTGGAAGCACAAGCCTTTATTCTCAGAATTCAGTAGGCAGAGGCAGAAGCAGGTAAATCTGTGAGCTCAAGGCCAGCCATGGGTACACAGAGAAACCCTCTCATTGGTATGCATGTCAGGGACCAGCTATGGTTCCATATACTCTACTTCCTCCTTTAGGATGTCAAGATGACACTGTACACCAGGCTGGAAAGACGAATTAGAGTCTAGAATGGATGGAGTCTGCAGGATCCCAGTCCAGTGTGGGGGGGGTGGGGGGGGGAGTGGCAACACAGCCTTCTCCAAAAATTTAGTGTTACAGCTTTTTTAGACATACTCAGTGAATTATCTCTCTAAGATGAACTTCAGTGAAAGAGGTAGTACACATATATATTACTTGGGGTGAACAAAGGCTATATAGGAACCTTGGAGAATGGGAAAGATTTCTTATGGTGACTAAATCGCTGACTAAAGTTCAAAGTACTATGAATTCCTCATTTTTATAGAAAGGCATTTTAGGAAATCCAGGTAATTGCTGGGTGGGTTCTTATGGGGAAAGGGGAAGTTGAACTTGTAGGTTTGCCAAGGAATATGTGACATTCCTAGAGTAGAAGATTAGGTGCAAGGCTCTCCAGATCAGGAACATGTAGACTTGGTAAGAGAAGAAAACCTCAATTTTTCACCAAGCTCAAAGGAGTTCAAAGGAGCTATGTCAACATTGTAGACTGACCTTAAGTAGCAAGGTACAATTTCTCATATGGGAGATACAGAGTCAGAAGTGTTAAGTGTCTTTCTTACTTCATCAGTTCCACTGACCCTATGATCCCACACTATTGTTAATATGAAATAACAAGCCAAATATTCTCAAATCATGAGAATATGTAAAAAATTTATTTACAAGTAAATAATATCAAAATTGTAGTTTTACCATATCCATAAGGAGTTGTGAGTGGTCAGGTCAAACATATTTAAAAGAGTGTTTTTTAATAAACTATTATCTCATTCACAACTTCACCTATATGTATGAAAAGTAGTTCAGACAGCTCATGAATATTTCTATCACTGTAGCTTATGAAGAAAATGCAGAGCTTGTTAGCTTTTACTAAAAATAAAACAGCTCTATGACTAGACTCTAAAGGAGGAAATTTTAATTTATTTTTATGTACTTAAAACAGGAACATGATAGGAATTAATGGATTCAGAGCAATTGCCAACAAGCCAGACACAGGTACTTTCATTGAAATAATAAAACAAAGAATGGATTACAGGTCTACTCAACATGAGGGTTGACAGACATGGGACCTGTTACAGTTACAGAGTACTATAAGATTTTCTAGCTTTATTTATTTGTGTTTAATGATTTACAATTGCAAAAACACAAATTCATAGAAACAGGCACAAAGGAAATATCCTGTTTTTTTCTCTGTCTCTTTTTTTTTATGAGATATTTTTTTCATCTACATTTCAAATGCTATCACCTTTCCTAGTTTCCCTCTAAAAATCCCCTCTACCCCCAGCCCTGGTATTCCCCCATACTGGGGCATATAATCTTTGCAAGACTGAGGGCCTTTCCTCTTATTGATGGCTGACTAGGCCATCCTCTGCTACATATGCATCTAGAGACACAAACTCTGAGGGTACTGGTTAGTTCATATTTTTGTTCCCCCTGTAGGGTTGGAGACCCCTTCTGCTCCTTGGGTACTTTCTCTGGCTCCTTCACTGGAGATCCTGTGTTACATTCAATAGATGACTGTTAGCATCCACTTCTATTTTTGCCAGGCACTGGCACAGCCTCACAGGGTACAGCTATAGGCAGGGTCCTGTCAGCAAAATCTTGTTGGCATATGCAATAATGTCTGGGTTTAGTGGTTATTTATGGGATGGATTCCTGGGTGGGGCAGTCTCTGGATGGTCCTTCCTTCAGTCTCAGCTCTGAACTTTGCCTCTGTACTCAAAGCTTCTTTATCACCACCATCCATTCACAACATATGTGAATGAAATTTCTCAAAAGAAGGTTTGTCTGTCTGTGAACCAAAAAATCCCTGTAGGAGTGTGCCTACAGAGATTGATGGATTGACTGAACTTTCTGATTTGTGGAAATATTGGAACTTTGTAGGTTGAGAGACTAATTACTTTGTCCTGGGCTAGTTTTATCCTTCTGGAATAGTCATTCCTTGCCCCATGCTCTATCTGAACTAACATTTGGCCTCATGATAATACATAAAAGAAGCCTAATAGCCTATATAAGCTATTAACTTAGATGAATACTAGCTTCTGCATCAGCTAAGAATGCCATCTCATAGCACCTTTGACTTATAGAATTAAGTCTCTCCATCGCTTTGTACCCACCTTTCTGATGTAGCCACCAATGGCATTTACATTTGTCTTGATTTATGACTTTTGTTGTTTTTTAAAACTATGAAAACTCTGTAAAACTTTTTCTACAACTGAAGATGGAGTTTTGGGTAACCTTAATCTGTGTTCCTAGGACACTGGTCACTCATAATATATCTAGAATAAAGCATCACTTATTCATTTTAACAAGAGCATTGCAGTTTTAAAATCGATATTCTGTTATATGATAGAGAAATAATATGCCTCAGTCACTGGAGGCAAACAACAGGAAAAACAAAACCAAAAAGCATATATAGTTAGAAAAAACTGAGGAACTGTGTGGAGAGGCAGAAGAAGGAGAGTAACAACTGGAATATAAATAAAATAAATTTAAAAGCTGAGCATATATCCAAATATGGTTCTGGAAGGTATGAGAATGTTTTAAAAACGTGCAAGTTTTTAAGTTAAGAATAATGAACAAGTAGATATTACCTGTTCAATGGTGAGTATTTATATGTAACTTAATATCCTAAAAAATAGAGTGCAGACCTAGTGTAAGTGTCATTAGGAAAGGCTATGGCAAGTAAATTAGTTTTCTAGAGATATTTCATTGTTTTGCTATAATGGTTGAGCTCAAAGAAACAGCGTCCCCAGACACTTTAATCCAGAATTGTTTTTCCTGCCAATATTACATAGGTTTATGATTGTCTGAGTATGTAACTCCTCTGTTGGGGAGATTTCTTGCAGAATCAGTATAAAGATATACTTTCATGTAGTATTGGTGTATAAATAGAATGATGATTTCTTAATTGCTGATAATGATTTTATAGATCTCCTAAATTGACACAAGCAATCTCAACTGCCCCCTCCCATAAAATAAAAGGTAAAAATAGAGCTCTGTACAACTTGATGTCTCACAGGCTAATGTACTATGAAAACAGGTTTACAATCAAGGAAGACATTCCTTCTAGGTTAGGAATGAGGCCACTATATGGTAACTAAAGGTCATAAATTGATAATGGGCAATTTCTTGTAGGTTCATGGACAGAAAATAAATAAGGCTTCAAAATAATAAGACACAAAGAAGATAATATGTCTCTTGACAATATTGTGCTAATTTATGACATAAAAAACTATAGCTTCAATCTTATACTGAACTTGTGGAACCAGAAAATGACATGAATGTTAAGTCATGTGTCAGTTTTAATGGAAAGACATATAAGCAATTCTTCTGTAACTCCTTAAGCTTTGTTAATCTATGACATGAAATATTACCTTTAACTTACTATGAACTTATTGAATGTAAAAGGGCTTAGAAAATGATGTAATCCACTGTTCTTGAAAAGGTATAAAAACTAAGAACAATAAAGTGTTAGTGTAGCCCTTTTCTGCTTCATCTAGTATGCATGTGTTTGTTTGTGCCTGAATTTCTTTCTGTTTTTCATTTCTTTTCTTTCTGCTTTACTTTTCTTTCTTTTCTCTCTGGATTACAAAGAGTTAATTGACTCTAAGCTTCTTATCTGTCCAGCAAGAGGTCTATGAGTCAAAGAGTAAAGAACCCATATAATCTAGTTGTATTTCTTAATTCCCTGATGCTATCAGTAGAAGGTAATTGCCAGAAACCATCATCATTTGGCCCTTAAATAGCAAGAGAAAGTTAAATTGCCAGAAGTAATCAGCTTTTAACCCCCTGGCAACACCACACTTGCAGCCTTCTCTGGGTACCTAAATGTCAGGGTGGGATCTTCACATGTAAGTCTTAGGATGAAGTTACAAGAGAAAACTTGAAATGATGACCAATACAGACATGATTTACTACAAAGAGATGATCAGATGGAAGCTCCCAATGAAGGAAGAAAATCACGAGTTCATTTTATCCCCCAAAAGGGATATACAACTTCCAATTCATCAAGTTTTTCTTTGGTTTTAGAATACTTTTAACTTATTCTCTTACAATTTCATATATGTACACAGTGTATAGTTATCAAGCACACCCTACTCCTAATTACCTTCTACCTACCCCTAGACAACCTCCAGCACATGCTTCCTATCTTCTTACCTCCCCTTTAAACTTGGCTAATCATTCTAGTTAGTGCTGCCTGCTGGAATGTCGACTGACCTTGTTGACTTTTTGAAAGTCTTGTTCACATTAGTCACAGCAGTGAGTGCGAAATCATGTTATATCCAAAAGACAGTATTTCATGGCACTCACTCTTTCCTTGTGCCCTGGAGGGAGGAGGGGAACAAATCAATAGTTTTTCATAATGATGTGCCACTTGCTTTTGGCACATAAGTTATGAACCTGTGCATTGACTGTTTCCCGCTGCAAATGAGGTTTCTAGGCCAAAATACTAACCTATGGGGATAAACCTAAATATCAAGAACTCAGTTTGATGACATGTCTGTCTACTTAGAACAATAATAGTATCATTAGTTTTCCCCCTAAGGCTTTTCTAGCTTTTAGCTTTTAACCAGTTTTACAGTACTAGGCATGGCTTTCCTCTTGTGAAGAAGATATCAGGCCCAATTAAAAAGCAATTGGGTAAACTCCATAATATTCACTAAACTAGAGGACCAGTAGGTACATCCTGCCTAGTAGGTAAATATTGTAGCATTCAAGTTCTAGTAATGATATAGAGTCTAAGTAACTGATGTTTGTTTGTTTGTTTGTTTGTTTGTTTCATTCCGGTGATTTACATGGCACATTGAGAGATCTTTGGATCCAAAGTGAGAAGTCCAGCAGTCATTTTATAGATCTTTTTCCATGAGACAATCTATTCAGCAAAACAGAAGAAATTACAGAGGTACAAATTTTGACTGCCATGAGTTTGTAAATCTCTCTCAGTTCACATAATCCTATCATAGGTTTCAGCCTTTTAAAAAGCATCTTAACCATTCAACACATAAAAGTGACAGCACTATCAAAACCAACATACTAAGTAGCTCCCAGTAGAACTGAAAGTATTAATGGGTTCTGATATCCATTGACTTTAAAGGGAATGGCCTCTAATACTTTTCACAACCTTACTATTTATTTTTTGGACTTTTTTTTACTGGATATTTTCTTTACTTACATTTCAAATGTTTCCCTTTCCCAATTTCCCCTCCTGGAAACCTCCTATTCCATCTCTCCTCTCCCAGCTTCTATGAGGATATTCCCCCAACCACACACTCATACCTCCCTGCCCTGACATTCCTGTAAACTGGGGCACTGAGCCTTCCCAGGACCAAGACCCTCTCCTCCCATTGATGTCCTACAAGGCTATCTTCTGCTACACATGTAGTTGGAGCCATGGGTCCCTCCATGTGCACTCTTTGTTTGGTGGTTTAATCCATGGGAGCTCTGGAGAATCTGGTTGGTTGGTATTGTTGTTTTTCCTATGGGGTTGCAAACCCCTTCATGTCCCTCAACCCTTCTCTAACTGCTCCATCAGAGACCTCCTGCTTAGTGCCATGGTTGGCTGTGACCATTGCCTCTGTACTTGTCAGGCACTGGTAGAGCCTTTCAGCAGATAGCTATATCAGGCTCCTGTCAGCTAGCACTTCTTAGCATCCACAATAGTGTTTTGGTTTGGATCCAATGGTCAGTCTAAGGATGACCTTTCCTTCAGTCTCTACTCCACAATTTGTCTCCATATTTCCTCCCGTGAGAATTTTGTTCCCTCTTCTAAGAAGGACCGAAGCATCCACACTTTAGTTTTCTTACTTCTTGAGCTTCACGTAGTCTGTGTTTTGTATTTTGTGTCTGTGGGTTGTATTTTGGGTATTCAGAGATTTTGGGCTAATATCCACTTATCAGTGAGTATATACCATGTGTGTTCTTTAGTGACTGTGTTACCTCCCTGAGGATGATATTTTCTAGTTCCATCCATGTGCCTAAGAATTTAATGAACTCTTTGTTCTTAATAGCTGAGTAGTATTCCATTGTGTAAATATATCATATTTTCTGTATCCATCCTCTATTGGTGGACATCTTGGTTCTTTCCAAGTTCTGGCAATTATAAATAAAGCTGCAATGAACATAGTGAAGCATGTGTTCTTATTGCATGTTGGAGATTCTTCTGGGTATATGTCCAGGAATGGTATTGCTGGGCACTCAGTTAGTAATATGCCCAATTTTCTGAGGTACCACCAAAGTGATTTCCAGAGTGCTTGTACCAGCTTGAAATCCCATCAACAATGGAGGAGTGTTCTTCCTTCTCCACATCTTCGCTAGCATCTGCTGTCACCTTAGTTTCAGATCTTAGCCATCCTGACTGATTTGAGGTGGAATCTCAGGGTTGTTTGATTTACATTTCTCTGATGACTAAAGATGTTGAACATTTCTGTAGGTGCTTCTCAGCCTCAGTTGAGAATTAATTGTTTTGCATGTACCCCATTTTTAAGTAGGGTTATTTGAATCTCTGGAGTTTAAGTTCTTGAGTTCTTTTATATGTTGGATATTAGCCCTCTATTGGCTGTAGGGTTGGAAAAGATCTTTTCCTAATCTGTTAGTTGCCATTTTGTCCTATTGACCATGTCCTTTGCCTTACAGAAGCTTTGAAATTTTTATGCGGTCCCATTTGTCTATTGTTGATCTTAAAGTATAACTCATTGGTGTTCTGTTCAGGAAATATTCCCCTGTGCTGTATGTTTGAGGCTCTTCCCCACTTTCTCTTCTAATAGTTTCAGTGTATCTGGTTTTATAGAGAGGTCCATAATACACTTGGACTTGGACTTTGTTCAAGGAGATAAGAAAGGATCGATGTGCATTCTTCTACATGCTGACCTCCAGTTGTGCCAGCACCATTTGTTGAAAATGCTGTCTTCTTTCCACTGGATCGTTTTAGCTCCTTTGTCAAAGATCCAGTGACCACAGGTGTGTGGGTTCAATGCCTGTCTCTATACTAACACCATACAGTTTTATAGCTATTGCTCTGTAACACAGCTTGAGGTAAGGAATGGTGATTCCCCCAGAAGTTCTTTTATTGTTTAATTTTTTTCTGCTATCCTGGGTTGTTTTGTTGTTGTTGTTATTTCAAATGTATTTGCAAATTGCTCTTTCCAAGTCTATGAAGAATTGAGTTGTAATTTTGGATGCATTGGATTGCATTGAATTTGTAGATTGCTTTTTAGCAAGATAGACATTTTTATTCTATTAATCCCGCCAATCCATGAGCATGGGAGCTTTTTTTCCATCTTCTGAGAGCTTTTTTAGTTTCTTTCCTCAGAGACTTGAAGTTCTTGTCACACATATCTTTCACTTGTTTGGTTAGAATCACACCAAAGTATTTTATATTATTTGTGACTATTTCTTTCTTAGCCTCTTTATTTGAGTATAGGAAGGCTACTGATTTGTTTGAGTAGATTTTTTTATTTAGCCCCTTTGCTGAAGTTATTTATCAGGTTTAGGAGGTCTCAGGTTTAATTTTTGGCATCACTTAAATATACTATCCTATCATCTACAAATAGTCATATTTTGACTTTGTTACCAATTTGTATCCCTTTATCTTCCTTTTGTTATCTAATTGCTCTGGGTAGGACTTCAAGTACTATATTGAATAGGTAGGGAGATTGGGCAGCTTCCTCTAGTCCCTGGTTTTAGTAGAATTGCTTCAAGTTTGCTATAATGTTGGCTACTGGTTTGCTGTATATAGCTTTTACTATGTTTAAGTATGGGCATTGAATTTCTGATCTTCCTAAGACTTTTACCATGGAGGGGGTAACGAATTTTGTCAAATGCTTTTTCAACATCTAAGGAGACGATCATGTGGTTTTGTTTTTTTTTTTTTCTTTTGAGTTTGTTTATATAGTGGATTACTTTGATAGATTTCTGTATATGGAGCCATTCCTGCATCCCTGGGATGAAGCCTTCTTGATCATGATGGATGATCATTTTGGTGTGTTCTTGGATTCAGTTTGTGAGAATTTTATTGAGTATTTATGCATCAATATTCATAATGGAAATTGGTCTGAAGTTCTCTTTCTTTTTTGGGTCTTTATGTGGTTTAGGTATAAAAGTAATTGTGGCTTCAGAGAACAAATTGGATGGTATTCCTTCTGTTTCTATTTTGTAGAATAGTTTGAAGAATTCTGCACTAAACCCACCTCGTCCTGGGCATTGTTTTTAGTTTGGAGATTTAATGTCTGTTGCTATTTCTTTAGGGACTATGGGATTGTTTAGATGTTTATCTGATCCTGATTTAACTTTGGTACCTAGTATCTGACTAGCAAATTATCCATTTATCCCAATTTAACAATTTTGTTAAGTATAAGCTTTTATTGTAGGATCTGATTTTTTTTTTAATTTCCTCCGTTTCTATTTTTATATCTCCCTTTTCTGTTCTGATTTTAGTTTTGATACTCTGTCTGTGCCCTTTGGTAAGTCTGGCTAAGGGGTTTATATATCTTGTTGATTTTCTCAGAGAACCAGCTCCTGGTTTTGTTGCTTTTTTGTATAGTTCTTTTTGTTTCTACTTGGTTGATTTCAGCCCTAAGTTTGATTATTTCCTGCTATCCATTCCTCTTTTTGACATTATATAGAGGTCTAATTCATAGCGTCTTTTCCTCTGAGGGCTTTGACTTGGAGTTTTTTTTTTTTTCATTTTGTGCTCAATCCCTTCCCTTTACTTGTCAGACTTTTAAAGGAGAACATGGGTTATGTATTAAGAATGAATTGATACATGAAATATATCATGTTAAAGCCAGTGGAATGTATTCAGAGTAAATGCTAAATTTTGTGAAGTAATGAAATTATTTCTAATGGAACCATTATGAGGCATATGATGTGTTGAGCATTTCCCCTTGTTAATTGTTAAATTAATGGGATAAAATGTGCAAAATTTTAATAGTTTCTTGTTTAGCTCCCTGAAATGATCACTTTTATTACCTTTGATTATGAGCTGCTGTAAATATGAGCTACAAGGCTGTCCTAGTCAATCGTAGTCTGGTCAGTTTATCGTACTCAGACTCCAAATGTCGGCATTGAACCTTTGCTGGAAAGAGATAAACTTTTAGTTGCCTGCAGTGCTTGAACTTCTGACCTGGTTTACAAAGCAACACAGGAGATAAACAGATTTATTAGACATTACCTATTATAGTGACTATGACCGTCCACTCATTTAAGCAAATATGAATGCTCAGTAAATATTCATTCTCTAAGCACAGAACCTTGTTCTTATAGAAAACTTTATCATGCCATGTCCAAAGTATTATCCAATGACAATTCTGAATTTGAGTGATCATGTCCTTATGAATCATTATAGGAATGTGTACTCTATGATTTTCTGGAAATAAGCTAAGCATACACAGAACTGACACTCAGTGACCTAATTTCTGCTGTTTTACTGTAAAGCAGGTAGAAAAGGAAACAATTTTTTTTTTGTTCAAACAGAGCATCAATAGATCCACTCATCAGATTTGATAAGCATTGTCTCCCCCCAACACACACACACACACACACACACACACACACACACACTCACACACACACACAATACACAATACACACACACATACACAATACATACACACACACACACACACACACACACACACACACACACACACACACACACCAGTCCCTAAATAATCAAAGCTAACGAAGATGCAATGGTCCTTCTTGCATGAGTGTATCTGCAACTTCGGGGTTTCAGCTCAGACCAGCCTTGGTCATGAGAGTTTAAGAGCCTTTATTTTATCATTTTCTTCACTCACTGCTAATAGTCATTTGGAGGGTCACTAGCAATGGGCTAACTACATGTACATGTGCTTCATAATTTGCCTCATGAATAATCAAACCATAGAACTCTAAGAAGACTTAAGGTAATAATATAAAAGCCTGTTACATTATAAAATATTCTCAATATTCTTTTATTAAGTCAAAACCCTTTGGATGGAAAATTTAAGATATTCCACAGACTTCACTCTAATCTTTTAAGTTTGATGAGTGAGAAGAGTCTTTTCCTATGGCATTGTAAAATCAGTTTTGTATGGGAGACAGAAAATTGCAAGTACTGTAATATAAAACCATGTAATTTTCTATCAAGCCTTTCAAAGCATCACATCATGGTTCATTTTTTTAGTTATTTGCTGTGTCTTCCAGAGATTATTTTGTGCTGAGTCTAGAAAAAAATCAGGAAGATGACATAATTTGAAAAGAAATTTAAACTTTTTTCCTACAAATCATGATTCTTAGAAAAACTTAATTCCAAACTATTTGATCTATTAAAATGATGGAATTGTTCATTTTTCATTGCATTTAAAACAAAAAATCTTCTTTTCTGTTACTGTCCACTATCCTGGTGGAAAATCAGAAACCTTGAAGTTTAGTGAGAGATCTTGTCTCACTGGGTAAAGTAAAGTCTGATAACTGCATCTGCCATCCTCCTCTCTTCTCTGATGGTATGTGCAGCAAGTAACCATATATGCATGTGTACAAACATGTATAAAACAACACACATTTCCCTCTTTCCCTCTCCCCCTCTCCCAATCTCTCTCTCATTAACCCTGTCACATACAGATGAAAATTGAAATAGTTGAAAAGTGAATATAATAAGAACAAAAATAACTTTTTAAGAGAAGAAGTTGAAGGTACCAGGATTTTTGTCCAATTTGAATCAGCACAGGAACTTTCAAAATGAATGCAAGAGCTAGGATTACCACTTCCATTCCACAAAAGTGTAAATTAATTAATATGATGTAACTTTGATGCATAAAGAACTGGACAGTTAACAAAATATACTAGAAATGATGTGAACAAGTTTTTCACTGTTGGAATACAAATTTACCCACAAGACATCAGGGAAAGCAAGGGTCATGTATATGATAATAATTTAGAATTTCAGCTGTCAGAGTGAATTCATCTTTGCTGTAATGGAGTTACTGCCAATGCTTATATGTAGGGTACATATATTGTGCAGGTTTGTATGTACAGTGTATTATTTTACTATGTTACCTGAAAGAGCTCTTCAAGCCCATTTACAATGCAGCAATCAGCATGAATTCTCTACACATCTTGGTTTCTTAACAATATGATATAAAATTATATAAAATGAAATAATAATTGAGATTCCATAGGAAAAAAAAGACACTCTATTTCCACCCAGCAAGAAGACACACATGACCTTCACAGCTCTAATAAGAAATTTGAAACTATATTGTTAAAACTACCGCAGTGCCATCAGAAAAACCTCAGGATTGGTATTGTGACTTTTTTTTTTCATTTTTTTAAATTAGGTATTTTCCTCATTTACATTTCCAATGCTATCCCAAAAGTCTCCCATACCCACCCACCCCTAGTCCACTACCCACACACTCCCCTTTTTTGGCCCTGGCGTTCCCCTATACTGGGGCATATAAAGTTTGCAAGTCCAATGGGCCTCTCTTTCCAGTGATGGCCGACTAGGCAATCTTTTGATGCATATGCAGCTAGAGACAAGAACTCCAGGTTACTGGTTAGTTCATATTGCTGATCCACGTATAGGGTTGCAGTTCCCTTTAGTTCCTTGGGTGCTTTCTCTAGCTCCTCCATTGGGGGCCCTGTGGTCCATTCAATAGCTGACTATGAGCATCCACTTCTGTGTTTGCTAGGCCCGGGCCTTGTCTCACAAGAGACAGCTATATCTGGGTCCTTCCAGCAAAATCTTGCAAGTGTATGCAATGGTGTCAGCATTTGGGAGCTGATTATGGGATGGATCCCTGGATATGGCAATCACTAGATGGTCCATCCTTTCGTCACAGCTCCAAATTTTGTCTCTATAACTCCTTCCATGGGTGTTTTGTTCCCAATTCTAAGAAGGGGCAAAGTGTCAACACTTTGGTCTTTGTTCTTCTTGAGTTTCATGCGTTTAGCAAATTGTATCTTGTATCTTGGGTATCCTAAGTTTCGAGGCTAATATCCACTTATCAGTAAGTACATATTGTGTGAGTTCCTTTGTGATTAGGTTACCTCATTCAGGATGATGCCCTCCAGGTCCATCCATTTGCCTAGGAATTTCATAAATTCATTCTTTTTAATAGCGGAGTAGTACTCCATTGTGTAAATGTACCACATTTTCTGTATCCATTCCTCTGTTGAGGGGCATCTGGGTTCTTTCTAGCTTCTGGCTATTATAAATAAGGCTGCTATGAACATAGTGGAGCATGTGTCCTTCTTATTGGTTGGGACATCTTCTGGATAGATGACCAGGAGAGATGTTGCTGGATCCTCCAGTACTATTATGTCCAATTTTCTGAGGAACCACAAGACTGATTTCCAGAGTGGTTGTACAAGCTTGCAATCCTACCAACAATGGAGGAGTGTTCCTCTTTCTCCACATCTTTGCCAGCATTGCTGTCACCTGAATTTTTCATCTTAGCCATTCCGACTGGTGTGAGGTGGAATCTCAGTGTTGTTTTGATTTGCATTTCCTTATGATTAAGGATGTTGAACATTTTTTCAGGTGCTTCTCTGCCATTCAGTATTCCTCAGGTGAGAATTCTCTGTTCAGTTCTGAGCCCCATTTTTTAATGGGTTTATTTGATTTTTTGGAGTCCACCTTCTTGAGTTCTTTATATATATTGGATATTAGTCCCTTATCTGATTTAGGATAGGTAAAGATCCTTTCCCAATCTGTTGGTGGTCTTTTTGTCTTATTGACAGTGTCTTTTGCCTTGCAGAACCTTTGCAGTTTCATGAGGTCCCATTTGTCAATTCTTGATCTTACTGTGCAAGCCATTGCTGTTCTGTTCAGGAATTTTTCCCCTGTGCCCATATCTTCAAGGCTTTTCCCCACTTTCTCCTCTATAAGTTTCAGTGTCTCTGTTTTTATGTGAGGTTCCTTGATCCACTTAGATTTGACCTTAGTACAAGGAGATAGAAATGGATCAATTCACATTCTTCTACATGATAACAACCATTTGTGCCAGCACCATGTGTTGAAAATGCTGTCTTTCTTCCACTGGATGGTTTTAGCTCCCTTGTCGAAGATCAAGTGACCATAGCTGTGTGGGTTCATTTCTGGGTCTTCAATTCTATTCCATTTGTCTACTTGTCTGTCACTGTACCAGTACCATGCAGTTTTTAATCACAATTGCTCTGTAGTAAAGCTTTAGGTCTGGCATGGTGATTCCACCAGAGGTTCTTTTATCCTTGAGAAGAGTTTTTGCTATCCTAGGTTTTTTGTTGTTCCAGATGAATTTGCAGATTGCTCTTTCTAATTCGTTGAAGAATTGAGTTGGAATTTTGACAGGGATTGCATTGAATCTGTAGATTGCTTTTGGCAAGATAGTCATCTTTACAATGTTGATCCTGCCAATCCATGAGCATGGGAGATCTTTCCATCTTCTGAGATCTTCTATAATTTCTTTCTTCAGAGACATGAAGTTCGTATCATACAGATCTTTCACTTCCTTAGTTAGAGTCACACCAAGGTATTTTATATTATTTGTGACTATTGAGAAGGGTGTTGTTTTGCTAATTTCATACTCAGCCTGTTTATCTGTTGTGTACAGAAATGCCATTGACTTGTTTGAGTTAATTTTATATCCAGCTACTTCATTGAAGCTGTTTATCAGGTTTAGGAGTTCTCTGGTGGAATTTTTAGGGTCACTTATACATACTATCATATCATCAGCAAAAAGTGATATTTTGACTTCTTCCTTTCCAATTTATATCCCCTTGATCTCCTTTTGTTGTCTAATTGCTCTGGCTAAGACTTCAAGTTCAATGTTGAATAGGTAGGGAGAGAGTGGACAGCCTTGTCTAGTCCCTGATTTTAGTGGTCTTGCTTCCAGATTCTCACCATTTACTTTGATGTTAGCTACTGGTTTGCTTTAGATTGCTTTTATCATGGTTAGGTATGGGCCTTGAATTCCTGATCTTTCCAAGACTTTTATCATGAATGGGTGTTGGATTTTGTCAAATGCTTTCTCAGTTTCTAAGGAGATGACCATGTGGTTTTTGTCTTTGAGTTTGTTTATATACTGGATTACATTGATGGATTTCCATATATTGAACCATCCCTGCATACCTGGGATGAAACCTACTTGTTCAGGATGGATGATTGTTTTGATGTGTTCTTGGATTCGGTTAGCGAGAACTTTATTGAGTATTTTTGCATCAATATTCATAAGGGAAATTGGTCTGAAGTTCTCTATCTTTGTTGGGTCTTTTTGTGGTTTAGGTATCAGAATAATTGTGGCTTCATAGAATTAGTTGGGTAGAGTACCTTCTGTTTCTATTTTGTGGAATAGTTTGTGAAGAACTAGGATTAGATCTTCTTTGAAGGTCTGATAGAACTCTGCACTAAACCCACCTGATCCTGGGCTTTTTTTTTGTTGGGAGTCTATTAATGACTGCTTCTATTTCTTTGGGGAATATAGGGCTGTTTAGATCATTAACCTGAT
The DNA here is from genome assembly GCF_978045245.1 of Mus caroli. Taxonomy (NCBI): domain Eukaryota; kingdom Metazoa; phylum Chordata; class Mammalia; order Rodentia; family Muridae; genus Mus; species Mus caroli. The sequence goes on from NW_028227256.1 coordinate 5,049,861, forward strand.
CTTGATTCAACTTTGGTACCTGGTATCTGTCTTGAAACTTCTCCATTTCATCTAGGTTCTCCAGTTTTGTTGAGGATAGCCTTTTGTAGAAGGATCTGATTGTGTTTTGGATTTCTTCAGGATCTGTTGTTATGTCTCCCTTTTCATTTCTGATTTTGTTAATTAGGATGCTTTCCCTGTGCCCTCTAGTGAGTCTGGCTAAGGGTTTGTCTATCTTGTTGATTTTCTCAAAGAACCAGCTCCTCCTTTGGTTGATTCTTTGAATAGTTCTTGTTGTTTCCACTTGGTTGATTTCGCCCCAGAGTTTGATTATTTCATGCTGTCTACTTCTCTTGGGTGAATTTGCTTTCTTTTGTTCTAGAGCATTAAGGTGTGTTGTCAAGCTACTAATGTGTGCTCTCTCTAGTTTCTTTTTGGAGGCACTCAGAGCTATGAGTTTTCCTCTTAGAAATTCTTCATTGTGTCCCATAAGTTTGGGTATGTTGTGGCTTCGTTTTAATTGAACTCTAAAAAGTCCTTAATTTCTTTCTTTATTCCTTCCTTTGACCAAAGTATCATTGAGAAGAGTGTTGTTCAGTTTCCACATGAATGTTGGCTTTCTATTATTTATTTTGTTATTGAAGATCAGCCTTAGTCCATGATGATCTGATAGGATGCATGGGACAATTTCAATAATTTTGTATCTGTTGAGGCTTGTTTTGTGACTAATTATATGGTTAATTTTAGAGAAGGTGCCATGAAGTGCTGAGAAGAAAGTATATCCTTTTGTTTTAGGATAAAATGTTGTGTAGATATCTGTCAGATCCATTTGTTTCATAATTTCTGTTAGTTTCTCTTTGTCCCTGTTTAGTTTCTCTTTCCATGATCTGTCCCTTGATGAAAGTGGTGTGTTGAAGTCTCCCACTATTATTGTGTGAGGAGCAATGTGTGCTTTGAGCTTTACTAAAGTTTCTTTAATGAATGTGGCTGCCTTTGTATTTGGAGCATAGATATTCAGAATTGATAGTTCCTCTTGGAGGATATTACCTTTGATGAGTATGAAGTGACCCTCCTTGTGTTTTTTGATGACTTTGGGTTGGAAATCAATTTTATTAGATATTAGAATGGCTACTCCAGCTTGTTTCTTCATACCATTTGATTGGAAAATTGTTTTCCAGCCTTTCATTCTGAGGTATTGTCTATCTTTTTCTCTGAGATGAATTTCCTGTAAACAGCAAAATGGTGGGTCTTCTTTGTGCAGCCAGTTCATTAGTCTATGTCTTTTTATTGGGGAGCTGAGTCCATTGATATTAAGAGATATTAAGGAAAAGCAATTGTTGCATCCTGTCATTTTTGTTGTTAAAGTTGGCATTCTTTTCTTGTGGCTGTCTTCTTTTAGGTTTGTTGAGGGATTCCCTTCTTGCTTTTTCTAGGGCATGGTTCCCGTCCTTGTATTGGTTTTTTTCTCTTATTATCCTTTTAAGGGCTGGATTAGTGGGAAGATAATGCGTGAATTTGGTTTTGTTGTGGAATGCTTTGGTTTCCCCTCCTATGGTAATTGAGAGTTTTGCTGGGTATAGTAGCCTGGGCAGGAATTTGTGTTCTCTTAGTGTCTGTATAACATCTGTCCAGGCTCTTCTGGCTTTCATAGTCTCTGGTGAAAAATCCGGTGTAATTCTTATAGGCTTGCCTTTATATGTTACTTTACCTTTTTCCCTTACTGCTTTTAGTATTCTATCTTTATTTAGTGCATTTGTTGTTCTGATTATTATGTGTTGGGAATAATTTCTTTTCTGGTCCAGTCTATTTGGAGTTCTGTAGGCTTCTTGTATGTTCATGGGTATCTCTTTCTTTAGATTTGGGAAGTTTTCTTCTATAATTTTGTTTAAGATATTTGCTGGGCCTTTGAGTTGAAAATCTACATTCTCATCCACTCCTATTATCCGTAGGTTTGGTCTTCTCATTGTGTCCTGGATTTCCTGGATGTTTAGAGTTAGGATCTTTTTGCACTTTCCATTTTCTTTGATTGTTGTGCCGGTGTTCTCTATAGAATCTTCTGCACCTGAGATTCTGTCTTCCACCTCTTGTATTCTGTTGCTGATGCTCGCATCTATGGTTCCAGATATCTTTCCCAGGGTTTCTATCTCCAGCGTTGCCTCTCTTTGGGTTTTCTTTATTGTGTCTACTTCCCTTTTTAGGTCTAGTATGTTTTTGTTCATTTCCATCACCTGTTTGGATGTGTTTTCCTGTTTTTCTTTAAGGACTTCTACCTGTTTGGTTGTGTTTTCCTGTTTTTCTTTAAGGACTTGTAACTCTTTAGCAGTGTTCTCCTGTATTTCTTTAAGTGAGTTATTAAAGTCCTTCTTGATGTACTCTACCATCATCATGAGATATGTTTTTAAATCCGAGTCTAGCTTTTTGGGTGTGTTGGGGTGCCCTGGACTGGACGAAGTGGGAGTGCTGGGTTCTGATGATGGTGAGTGGTCTTGGTTTCTGTTAGTAAGATTCTTATGTTTACCTTTCGTCATCTGGTAATCTCTGGAGTTAGTTTTTATAGTTGTCTCTGTTTAGAGATTGTTCCTCTGGTGATTCTGTTACCCTCTATCAGCTGACTGGGGATACTGGCTCTCTCCTCTGAGTTTCAGTGGTCAGTGTAGTCTCTGCAGGCAAGGTCACCTCTTACAGGGAAGGTGCACGGTTATCTGACATTTGGACCTCCTCCTGGGTGAAGATGAAGGGCCAAAACAGGACCTTTCCCAGAAGCTGTGTTGCTTTGGCCTGTCCCAGAAGCTGTTAATTTCAGTAGTCCACACTCTCACCTATGCAGACTACTTTCTGTGGAGTCCTGGATCCAAAATGGCTCCCTCGGATCCTGAGGGTAGGGCCTCCTGGGCCAGATGGATACCTGACCTCTGCCCGGGACCGTGGCCGGATGTCTGAAGCCTGAAAATGGCGCTGTCTCAGATGCTCTGTGGCTCTTGCCTGTCCCAGAAGCTGTTAGCTTCTATAGTCCACACTCTCACCTGTGCAGGCTACTTTCTGAGGAGTCCGGGAACCAAGGTGGCTCCTGCTGATCCTGAGTCAAAATCCTAGCCTCCTGGGCCGGGCAGACCCCTGTCCTCTGGCCAGGAAGGTGGCTGGATGTCTGGAGCCTGAAAATGGCGCTGCCTCAGAGGCTCTGTGGCTCTTGCCTGTCCCAGAAGCTGTTAGCTTCTGTGGTCCACACTCTTGCCATGGCAACTCTTAAAAGGACAACATTTAATTAGAGCTGGCTTGCAGATTCAGAGGTTCAGTCCATTATCAATAAGGTGGGCTCCAGGCAGGGTGCAGGCAGACATGGAGCAGGAGGAGCTGAGAGTTCTACCGGTATTGTGACGTTTTAAAATATCTATGTCTACCTAGAATGATTGAACAAGATTAAATATTTTGATATTATATGAATTTTAATAAATATATAATGATGAAGAGTTATCACTAGAGTACATATAAAATACCTAAGTAATATTCTGTTGAGCATAATTTTTCTATAATTAAAGCATGAAATAAATTATGTACTACAAAAATTTAACTATGACACTCAGGTATGATACTTGGTATGATACTTAATTCAAAAACAGAAATGGTAAACCATGAAATAAATAATAAACAGTAACAGAATTTTCTATTGACTTTGGTATTCGTGGTTTATAGCACCATCAATATTCATCAACATAATTCTTGGCAAATGGTAAGACAGGAATAAAAATGAACTGTAATCAAGATGTGATGAAAGGTGTAGGCAAGCAGACATGCATGTCGTCTGCTTCTGAGAAAGATTAGCTTTCAGATGAGCATGTAGACAATATCATTTCATTTAAGACTTATTTTTATAATTGTTATTTTAACATTTAAAGTATGAACCTCTGTCTGCTTACCTAGAAATACAATGGCAAATTGACTCCTAAAGATACATGGATCAATGATAGACAGATGACTGACTGAGACAGACATAGATGAAAAATAGAAGACAAAGAGAAAGAGAGATAGATAATAGAGACAGATAGATTTTAGACAGATATATAGACTACAAATATTTCTATAATATTGTTCTTACATATTAATATAAATAGGAAATGCTTTTTAATAAATTTGGCAGATTTCACCTGGAAGAAAAATTGAGCTGGGCAAGGTTATACATCTTTCATTCCAGGACTCGAAGATAAGGCAGAAGTTTGAGTTCAGCCTGGGTAACAAAGAAACCTCTTGTCTAACCAATAAATACCAATTGATAAACAGGTGGTATTTTAACATAAAATTTCTATTCCTCAAATCCTAAATCTAAGCATGCTTGGCTAATCTGCAAACACTCCAGTTGTGGATAGTAAGTTTCCACAAATACATCCAGTTTATTTATATATTTGTATTGTATATGCTTAAATTGATATTGCATATACCCTCTAAATCTTTCTTGAAAACTGCTACTTTCAGCTTTGCTCTATGAGCTATGCCTCGGATTTTTTTCTTTATAATTGGTGGGGGAGACATTTCCAGCATAATTAAAATTGAAAAAGACTATAGCTAAACTTTGCTTTAACTTGTCCCCTGCCATCCTACCCAGCCAGTCAGTACCATAATAAATAAAAGGAAGCATTTTGTGAGGAAGCAGCAGTCACCTGAGATACACCTTTCAAGAGTTGGCAAAACTGCATCCCACAGGGCTAGAGATTTATTCTTTTAGTTCACCATGGGACACAGTTGCAGTGATCTTTTTTTTATTTTTGGCTTGCCTTCAAGGTTCAAAGGACAACTGCTTAATTGTCTTCCCAGGGTTCTAGTAACACAATCGACTTTTAAGAATTTAAGGGAACATTCATTCCATTCACACATGTCCTGTGCAACACTGCAGGTAGTTTTAGTTTGTTGACTTGCTTCACCTTCCCACAGCAACACCATCATAAACACATAGACACCACAAATTGGAGTACCAGGGTGGGTGGAATCAGGCAGGTTGGAATAAATAAATTTCTCTTATTTAAACAAGTTGATTTGGGTTGTTTTATTCCTCATTACTCAGAAATATTTGTCAATTAAAATAGGAAAGAAAGAATGATGAGTAGCAAGGTGGCAAAGAAATAAAGGGAATGAAAAGATTTGAAAATGAAAAGTTACTCATATCTTTCTAATGATAAAAAATTATTTCAAAGATAGACTGATTGTAGTTTAGCATTACATATTATTAACCTTGATTCATTTGACTCCCTTAAAAATAATAAATTGTCACCATTTTTATGTACTGACTTTCAAAAAATCCTATTTATCAGTACTTACTAGATCTGAGAAAAACTAAACTAATATAAAAAAGAACATAACAGTAAAAAACAACAACAAAACAAATGAAAAAAATCTGTGGGTAAGAAAACATTTACTCCATTTCAGTAAATTTAAAAATCTGTTAAACTGAAATTCTTTACTGACAGTAATTGAATGTAATTAACATATCAATAATTTTTAATGGAGGTAAAAATGTACAGTTGATTGCTGGCAATTAAGGTCTTTGCTTTTGCTGAGACTATAAATTATTTCAAAGATTAAGGCTTTCTGAAAAAAAAACACTTTCTAAAATTTTTAAAATATAGTTTGTATTACAATGAAAATATTTTTAGAGCATATTGTTCTTGATAGAGAATATGTAATAATTGAAATATATAGTGTTATATTTTGAAAAGTTCTACTAATATTTTAATGGAATGGCTGGGCCACCAACATTCTTTTGACATACTATTTGTTGTCTGATGTATTGAACTCTGTGTATGGAGGTAACAAATGCTACTAATTATAAACTAACTATAGATCATGTTTAGAAGCACAAAACAGATATTTATAAAATATTATATTATCACACAAGTTCAATCACACCATTTAATTCAATAATCACCTTAAAATGTCAGCTTCCACATGTTCTAAGCTTTATACTCCCATAACTAGGGTAGGGCAGGGGGATGAAAAGTTGAAGTCATCTTGACTCATATATTATCATTCTGTCTCAAATAAATGAATTAATGGGAAAAAAATCAACCATGCTGTGGTAGTTTGAACATCTTTGGCCCAGGGAGTGTTACTATTTTTGAAGTGTGTTCTTGTTGAAGTAGGCGTGGCCTTGTGAGAGGAAGTATGTCACCATGGGGATGGGCAAGGAGACACTCCTCCTAACCACTTGGGTGTGAGTCTTCTAATTGCCTTCAGATGAAGATGTAAAACACTCAGAAACTCCTGTACCATGCCTGCCTGGATCCTGCCATGCTCCTCCTTTGATGACATTGGAATGACCCTCTGAACCTGTAAGACAGCCCCAATTAAATGTTGTCCTTATAAGAGTTGCCTTGTTCATGATGTCTATTCACAGTAGTAAAATCCTAAGACACATGTTAACTTTAATGTATAAAAATATAATTCCACAAATTTTAATCAAAATATATTCATCCATCAAAATTATGTATCCTACAAACTGGAGTTTTAATTAAATTATTTATTGAATAAGACAAAGGCAATTGAGTTATCTATATAAACAAAGATAAGTAAATTTTGTTACCAAAAATTTTTTTATTTGATTAAATGATTTAATAAAATAACTCTGATTTGAGATATTTTAGAAAATAACTCAGGATAATGAAATAAAAAAACAAAATTTATTTGAATTACTGACATGCACCATAGTTATTACAAGTTTCCATTTGAGGAAATGACCTTACTCATAGAAGAGCAGGCATCTATAGTGTTCATATGAGGACATTTTTTTCCATAGAAGGGTAGACATATGTATTTTGCATGTTAGACCTTCTTTTTGCTTTAGGGATCCTAATAATGTGTCCAGATCTTTACACAGGGAGGATATGAACAAAGGTGAACAGAGAGAGGTTTTGCCAGAGTAGTCATACACTACTATCATGGTCAGTAGTTTAAAATATGTGACAATTCACACAATACCTCAATAGGTTAAATCCAGATAAAAACTCAGTATGAGGAAGGTCAAAAGGATAAATTGTGAACATTTTGAACTTGTGCCCAAGAGAAGGTAGTTCTAGTGAACAACTGTTTTTGTTGTTGTTGCTTATTTGTTTGTTTTTGGATTTTTGTTTCATTTATACAAGATATTTCTTCACTGTCCTCCATAAAAAGAACAGACAATATTATTTCTCTTCATTGCTGTTTTGTAACACATCTGCAATGGAAATAGTACCATCATTACATCTCTCTTTGTCAGACACTGAGAAGGACAAGAGTCTAAAAGGCAAGCCCACCATCACCAGGCTTGTAAGCTGGCATTACATGAAGCATGCCTCCATAAATACAGATATATTCTTTCCCATTTTGTATTTATACAACCTCATTTTTACCTTCAAAGTGACATCTTCCTTGTAATCAAGAGAGTTATAAATAAAAGCTTGGTTTATAATTAGTTCTTTTATTGTTGTCATTCTCTCTCTCTACAATTATCTCTTTTTTCTTTTTTTTTGCCATTGAAAATTTAGTCTACCAGTTTCCTGCAAATTTGACTAGAAAACCTTTCACTTTAAGTTCCACTCTTTGAGACTTAAAGTAAGATTTTGTGGTAATCTTTCCACAAATGACCCACAAAGGTCTTGAAATAACAATGCATGATTTTTTTTCTCAGCGTTGATGATTCTAGCATTTGACCTTGCCCCACAATTGGCTCACTAAAACACTGACTTTATTTTATCATATTTTATTTTTATTTATTTATTACTATTTCATACAATACATCCCAACCACACCCTCTCCTATTTCCTCTATACCCACACTACCTTCCATCTCCCCTATATCCACTTCTCTTCTGTTTCATTTTAGAAAAAAGGTGGCCTCCCAGTGATATCAACCAAAACCCCATGAACAGCATGTATGCAAAATGCTTTTTGCAGATCCATGCAGGCTCCATGGTTGCTGCTTCACACCTTGGGAGCCCAGTTTATTTGATTGTATAGATTGTCTTCTGGGGTCATGATATTTTGAGCTTCTATAATCCTTCCTCCTCTTCTTATGTAGAATTCATTCAGCTCTGCCAAATTTCTTTCTATAGGTCTCTGTATCTGCTTCCCTCAGCTTCTGGAAGTAGCCTTTCTGCGCTATATACAGATATTACTAGTATAGCAGAATAATATTATAAATCATTTCAATGACTTTTTTTTTCAGTTATGTTTGATTCTATCCCAGGTCTCTGAGTCATCTGGCATCTGGATTCTGGCCATCTTGGCAATGTTGGGCATGTGGTCCCTTGCATAGTGTGGGCCTGAGTTTATACCAGCCATTTGCTGGCCATTCCTATAAGCTCTGAGCCACCACTATTCCAGGGCAGGGTCATAGATTTTGTGGATGGGTTGGTTTCTCAGTTCTACTACTGGGAGCCTAGCCTGGTTGCAGAAAATAAATGTTCCAGACTCCATATTCTCTACTACTAGGAATCCAAGCAAACAGATATTTATCTTGGAAAGGGAGAAAGAAAACTAGAATTTTAATATTAAAACACAAATCACAGTGAAAATTATCAATTGCCTCAATTTGTCCTCTAGTGGCAAAGGAGAAAAAAATGTGTTATGTGAAAAGGTTATTAATTTTTATTTTTCTTACTATTTATTTAAATTCCAACTATTGCTACCCCTCATAGAGTCCTTCTCCTTCCCCTATGCCTTTCTCTCTGAGAAAGCGCCCTTCCACAGGTACACTCCACCCTGGCCCATCAAGTCTCTGCCAGATTAGTCATCCCTGACTAATCTGAGACCTGGCAAGGTAGCCTTGAGGACTTAGCTCCATGCCTGCTACCTATATGTCAGTGGTCTCATTCTAGACTATGTATGTTCTTTGGTTGGTTGGTGGCTCTGTTTTTGAGAGCTCCCAGGGTTAGTTTACTCTGTTAGTCTTCCTGTGGGATTCCATCCGTTTCAGGGACTTCAACCCTTCCCCCAATTCTTCTGTAAGAGTCTATGACCTCAGTCCAATATTTAGCTGTGGGTTTTGCATCTGTTTCACTCAGCTCCTGGTTAGAGCTTCTCAGAGGACAGTTATGCTAGGCTCCTATTGACAAGCATAACAGAGCATCATTAATACTGTCAGGGACTTGTGCTTGCCCTTGGGACAGGTTTCAAGTTGTGGTGGTTATTGCTTACTCATTCCTTTAGTCTCTACTCCATCTTGGACTGCATTTCTTTTAGACAGGACAAATTTTGGATTGAAAGTTTTGTGGGTGGGTTTATGTCATTATCCATTCACGGGGTTCCTGTCTAGATAAAGGAAGTATGACAAGTTTTTACACAGACAATAAAGTGAGGTTTAGAGGATGAACATGCTGAAATCTGTACTGGGATCTATGCGGATGTTTATATGCTCTAAGATAAACTTTAGAAGTAGTGCTAAATTTTTAAAAAGTCCTTAACATAGATAGAGGCAGAAAATGCCCTCCACAGGTCACAGAGCCCAAAATTACTATCTTACCTCTCATTATATGATGCCACTGAACATACTGGCCTTTTAGAAGCTACCTAGAGTCTCACAGTTACATGTTCTTTACCCATCATGTTTTTTGGGGGCCTCTATAGAACATTTTCAGAGGATGTCTTCTCATTCTAATGTGACTACTAAACCACAACATTGGTATTTGCTCTGATCACACTGCCCACAGGATCAGTCATACCTACCCTTCAGACGAGACTTCTGAAGAATGTAAGTAGCACACAGAGAGGCCTGGTACCCACCTAGGCAGCCTCACTTCCCTACACACTGCCAAATTTCATTTGATGGAAAGTTCACTATTAGTAGCTGATGTGATCTCATGTGTATTATCTAGCTCTTTCAAAGTTTCTTTCCAGTTCCCTAGACATCAAAGGGCTTATACAAGCTTATTATAAAATACTGCAAAAATACCTGCAGTGATTTGGGATGCAGCACATGTTAAGTTAAAATTAATAAGGTTGTTATAGAAAACTGGGGTAGGAAAGCCACTACATTCCAACAAACACAAAAGATAGAATAGATCAAAAATATTGTATCACTGGATTCAGAGGAGTTGCCTCTGAACTCTGGGCTATAGATGTTCTTGTGGTAGTTCTGGGCTATTGAGCATCATTTTATCTATTTTATCACTGGTGGGCTTAAGTTTCTATCATCCCCAGAGGGTTCAAAAGATCAGATTCTGTTTCTGTGATCAGGCATGTATATAAAAGCAGATAAAGGCTTCAGAGGATAGGGCCTTTGTTTTTTTTTCTTTTTGAAAAGCAAAATTATTGGAAGGTAATTTTTCCAGAAAACTGAGAAAGTAAGTCTTCCAGAATGCCTTTGCATTCTGCTTCTTCCCTTTATTTTTGTTTAGACCTTATTCTTGCTTCAAAGAAGGGTCAAAGTGTTAGTAATGGCTGGTGGTAGAAAGATGAAAAAGACAGAAAGAGCTCTACTGACAGAAGGCAGTAGATTCCCACCTCCTTTTCTCCTAAATAATATTCTGCCCCCTCCATCAGCTCTGCTTTTTACCCTGATGCAAGCTGCTTCTAGTTAGAGTCTTTCTCTGCACTTGGCAGCTTAGTATAAAATTGTTTATTGTGTGTGGCTCATTGTGTTTCTTAGAATTTTTGAGGATACAACTTCATGACCAAGGCAACTTTAAAAAGGAAGGGGTTATTTTTGTATAGTTCCAGACGTTATTTTGTATAGTGAGGAAGGGGAGCGCAAGAAGCAAACAGTGTGGCTGGAGCTGAAGCTGAAGCTGAGGTTCACTTTTTGAACAATAAACACAGTATACAAAGAACAATTTTTATGTCATAAAATTCTGAAACCTCAAAGCCCTTCCCCAGTTACATATTTCCTCCAGGAAGGCCACAATTCCTGATTCTACCCAAACAGTACCATCAAATGGGGATCTAGTGATTATATGCCCAAAACTATGGGGAACATTTATCCCCACACTTGTTTACTGATCACTAATATATTGTTAAACAATTTATTAAAGTTTTGCAATACATTTCCATTGTCATAAAATAAATTGTCAATTAAATAACAAATGTTTACTATTTATTACTCATTTCCAATATAATAGCAACTTAAATTTACTTGTGTAATTTCCCAAGGAAATCCTTATAAAGTATTACACAAAAAACAGATAGAGCAGGGTTGAACCTTGGCTTTAAGTGATGATATACCACGCAGACGGATGTCAGACCAGAATAGTCTCAGCACCTCCATCCTGCAGTGGGACAATGCTGTAGTTTAGCAGTGACTGCTCTATGGTAGTCTTCTCTCTTCTTTTTTGTGTTTGTTTGTTTGTTTAGTTTAGTTTAGTTTAGTTTAGTTTAGTTTAGTTTAGTTTTGTGTTGTTCCAGGATCCTCATGAAATACATGAAACAGGTCAAAACAACAGCACCAGTAACCATACATTCCAAGAGAGGCTATACTTATCATATATCAAATCTAAGATTCTCAAAGGGAAGAGAAAACTTGACATATGTCCCATAGTTGATATAAGTAAAGTAGACACAAAACAATGCCTACCTATTTTGTAGGAATGAAATGATTAGACCTTTCTGGAAGGTCTTGCAAACAGGACCTGAGAATAGTGGCAAGTCTGCTTTAGTCTCTTCTATATGACCACATATTAGAGAAATAGGAAAAGCAAAAATCTGTATGGAAATAACACAATTATCAAACAAGCCAGACTAGAGTGAAGAGTACTTTCCTTCCTTTTTCTATATCTTATGTCTAGTTTTATTTATTTATTGGATAGTTTTCCTAATCTTACACAGGTGTTCAAGTACACATTCCCATGGATTTTGGTAAAAGTACTAGACATTCTAGTTTTATGTTTTTAGCTATATATAAGAAAATAATTAAGCTGCTCTCTTACTTGATGTACCTTTTGACATCAATAGGTAATATATCATTTGTCAGATATGTAACATGATACCAAATGACTTGTAAAGTGAAATGCTTAGGTAACAATGAGATCCTTCTGTTTGTTTTAGATATAACATATTTCATTTATGCCAGTGAAGTCAACTAACTACAATTTCATAAAATATGTATAGACATAATTTGCAAGGCAACTTTTGAAGAAAATCCCTAGTGGTGGTGTGTATAAAATCAGAGAGGAAATAGCCAAAGGAGATAATCTCTTCTACTCATTGTATTGCACTTTAGTGTGATTACCTTACAACAACACAAGTTCTGATGATCTAATTTTGTCTGATAAAGTAAATATAGGAAAAAATAGAATTGTCATTGGAACAATGTGAAACACAAAATCATTTTCTTTGGAGGTAGTGTTAAACCAGCTAGGAATGAGTGTGCTGCTGTGCTTATAGTTTCTCTCTACCAGTATTCTGGAATCGAATATACATTAACAGTATGCTTAAAATGATTTCTCTGCAGTAGTGTGCAATAAGAAAATTTAGAAACAAGGGATGTCATTTTTAGGTCATCTGGTTTTGTTTGTCACTTCTTTGGGAGTAACTAAACTCAACCTACATAGTTTCTATGGAACAGCAAAAACTAAGTTAATTCTACCAAAAAGAGAATATTCTCCTTAACAGTAATAATTCTGAGACCTTCACATCACTGTTTTCTGGAATCAGTGAAGAAGTACCCTTGAATCATAGAGAACATTACAGCAGGTAACCACACTGAAGCCAACAACTGGATTGTGGCTTCCTGCTTCCAGCAGGCTCCTCTGTTTCAATATTGTTAGACAGATTAATTAGATTTAAACACTGGTCTGTTTCCCCAGGTTCAGCTTTTATGTGAAGGATTTTATAGACTATCCCATTTTCTGTGTTCCAGATATAAAGCTTTAAAGCAAATATGTAAATCTCTATCTCCTTCCCCTTGTGAAGGGAGACAGTCACATAAAACAAGTGAGTTTTACTAGTGAGCAGCAGCTTCTAAGACAGATCTATCTATTAGGTTCAAGAAAAAAACAAATGAGTAAGTTTTAAAATATATGTTCCAGTATATCAAACTGTGCATGGTTTATGTAAGAAAAACAGGGAATATTTCCAAACAAAAACTCGTATGTAATAGCTACACATCAGTAGCATATTTGTTACTTTAAGGATGTTTGCAGAAGCAGTCGATTTGAATACAACTTCAGATAGGCAGGTGGAGCTCAATAGGAAAAAAAATGTGTTTGCTTTGGATGCAGAAGATTTGGCTTTGATTCCCTGTACCACAGGAAAAAAATTATAAATCCCTTCTATCTTAATTTGAAAAGATCCCCAGGAGATGACTTTGCTACAAGAGACTATGCCTTCTCTCTCTCTCTCTCTCTCTCTCTCTCTCTCTCTCTCTCTCTCTCTCTCTCTCTCTCTCTCTCTCTCTCTCACACACACACACACACACACACAGTGTATAGCAATAGCAAGGAAAACCTCATCTCAAGACACCATAAAAAGAAAGCACCTGCAGGAAACTGGAGTGAAGCCGACAGACATGATAGCTAAAAGGGAGTGAATCATGGATGTTGGGAGACACTGCTATTAAAATAGCAGTCTGCCATGTCCATATAGCCCCAAACTCAGTGTAAAATAGAGGACTCTATTTTTCAGTGGGAGCTCTTCTTTTCCACTGACCTTATCTGGAGAGTGTCTTTAAGCACAGTTGCCTGCCTTTATGTGGAAAATTACCCTGCACAGAGCTTCCCACAAGTTCTGCATAATTCAGCATGTGAGTCACAATTTTCCCTTCAAGTCACATGATAATTAGATGCTGTGTAGTGACTAATCAACTCTTTTTGACTGTAATTCCCCAAACCCTTATATATTCTAGCTCTGAAGCAATAAATTAGAGCTGTCTCACTGAAGGGTCTCTAACAGTCCTTCCATAATATTCAAAGCCATCCAAATCCTACTCACAGTTCCATCTACCCTCATAGGCCAGCAGCCAACTACCCCAGGGAGAAGAGAGACCCACAAGGAAAGTGCTCTGAGAACATTAACCAACTTCCTTAAATTCCTCTTGGTCTAATATCAGGAAAACTAATTTTTTTGTGAAAATTAAGTCACAAGGAAATATTACTATCTAATTCTTGACATAATTAGTTAAGATGAATGACTGAGGTACATCATGAAAAGCTACTTGGAAGCGAAAACATGAGATATTGCTAAAAGACACTTAAAGCATATGGAGTAACACATAAAAATTAATGAAAAACAGGAAGAGTAAGGCTATAAAATAGTTTGAATAAATTGTTTCTAAAGGAATTAAAAATTCATGTTGGTTGTACATAAATCTATAAGCAACACATGAACATAATGGGTAACATATACAGTAAAGTGGGTAATTTTAAAATAAAATATTGAAAGTATATGCAAAGTATGTATATGTTTCTGCCTGTTTGCATTTCTTTGTTTTTTCTGTGCTTTATATTTTATCATCATCATCATCATCATTATTTTTTGTTATTGTTGTTGTTTTTCTGTGTGTTTGCTTCTAAAAAGGGAGAAAGAAAGCATGAACTTAGATGAATGGGAAGGTGGGGATGATGTAGAAAACAAGGAGAACACAAAACTATGATCAGAATATATTATGCTAAAAATGTTAAAAATTAAATCAAATAAGAAGGAAAAAGAAAAACAATGAGAACTGCTTCTTTGTTTGCATTTAAAGGTGAGTACAAATAAGGATATCATATTATTTTTAAGATGCAAGAGCAGGGAAGAGGTTGGAATATGGAAATAAAGATACCAAACACTAAATATTTTAGAAAATATGTGTGAAAAACTTACACCACAGAAGTTTTCCAAAATATATATACTTGATATCTATATATGCATATGTACATAAAGAACCTAAATGGAGTTACCCTATTACTGCTATGAAACACCATATTCTACCAAATAAAACCTTAGTACCAGGAACAAGTTATCTTTTGTTTTTAAATTTTTTTTAGTTATTAGCCTGTGATTTTCTATAGAACTCCTAAGAGTTCTAGGCTATTATCATTGCTCTTGGTTATCTCCCTAGAACTTTACCATAAAATTCTATTTTTGAAGACACCACAATTTTAAGCCATAACGTGTAGAAAGTAAGATGGTACTGACCTGAGACTTCATTTCTACTTGCTAGATTTTATGGTGTTGAAAGGTGCTATGCAGTCTACTGAAAGGAAAAAGCAATCATCAATCTTGTCTAGTCATGAAAGCTGCTAAATACAATAGTGAATGGCCTAGTAAAACATGCCCAGTAGTATAATAATACAGTGAATATTATGGGAGTAACCAAAGATCTTCTGATTAGATTCAGAGACTACTTCATGAGATGGAATCCATACCTGGCATTCATAACAAATTCAAGAATATTATAGGTCATAGGCCCAAGAGAACAACAACAACAACAACAACATAATAATAATAATAATTATTATTATTATCATCATTACATTATTTTGCTAAATGTATACCATATTAAAATGACTCCTAGTTGTTTATTGCTGTATATTATGAAAACAAATAAGGAGCTTCTAATTTCTGGATTAAATATCTGGAAATGAAGTGTTTTCAGGCATTGAATAAAAGATACAGAAGGGATGTGATTTCTATTAAGAGTAGTCTTATAAGACTGTAATTATTAGGTTATCAAACTTTGGATTGAGCCTTTAGTCTGCAGTGGTGACAAGGAAGCTTTCACAATGGCTAAATCCAGTCCATGTATAATTCTTTGGTTGGTGGTTCACTCTCTGAGAACCATCAGGGATTCAGGTTAGTTGACTGTTGATCTTGTTGTGGAGTCCCTATGTTGTCATAGTCCCTCAATCCTTCTGCTGACTCTTCAACAAGCCTCTCCCAGCTCTGTTCAATGTTTGGCTGTGGATTTCTGTATCTATTTCCATCAGCTACCAGGTGGAGCCTCTCAGAGGAAAGTTATGTTAAGCTTCTCTCTGAATGAATTACAGAGTAGTACTAATAGTGTCAGGGAATGGTGCTTGTCCATGGGATGGATCTCAAATTAGGCCAGTTATTGGTTGACCATTCCCTTAATCTCTCTTTGACCTTTGTTCCTGAATCTCTTGTAGACAGGAAAATTTTTGTGGCTGGGTTGGTATGTTCTACCTAGCTAAAGGTGGTGGCCACTTCAGGATCTATATCCCACACAGCTAGGAAACTTCATAGGCTTGCCTACACTTTCCCCATGCTAGGTCTCTGGCAGGTTCTAGAGATGCCCCTCAAAATGCCTCTATTGCTAAATTCCTTTTGCTCTCCTGGCTTTCTGTCCACAGCTCCCCTCTGAATTCCCCCTCTCCATCCATCCATTGCCAATAACCATTTTATTTTACATTCTGAGTGAGATTCAAGTATCCTTCTATTACTTAGCATTTTGGGGGTTGTAGCCTGTGTGTCTTGTACTTAATGGCTAATATCAACTTATAATTGAATATATACCATGCATTTGGGGTCTGGGTTACTTTACTCAGGATAGTATTTTGTAGTTCCATACATTTTCCTACAAGTAACATGATGTCCTTGTTTTAAATAGCTGAATAGCATTCTATTGTGTAAATGAACCACATTTCTTTATCCATTTGATGGTTGAGGGACATCAGAGTTGCTTCCAGTTTCTGCCTATTATGAATAAAGCTGCTATGAAGATAATGGGGCAAGTGTCCTTGTGGTATAGTGGAACATCTTTGGGTGTATGCCTAGTGGGATAGCTGGGTCTTGGAGTAGAATTATTCCAAATTTTCTGAGAAACTACCAAATTGATTTCCAGATTGGTTGTATAAATTCATTGACAACCAAAAGCATGCAGGATCTAGACCTAGGTTCCCTATATATTTGTCAAAAATGTACATCCTGGTCTTCATAAGGGTCTCCTAATAAATAGAGCAGAAACTGTCTTGGTTTCCATTCCCTGCCATTGGATCTTTTTTGACTAACTGGACTGCCTAGTTGGTCAACCCAGCAGGCAGATGATTTGGAAGTGCGTAAATCTGGTTGTCCTGCAGGGTATAGGCAGAGCTATGGCCCAGAGAGTAGGGTACTTCTACCAGGCTTTCAAAGCTAATACCAATACTCTACAAACAATTCCACAAAAGTGAAGGAAAATTGTTAAACTCATTCTATGAGGCCACAGTCACCCTGAAACCTGATCTACATAAAGACTTAACAAAGAAAGTGAACTTCACATCATTTTGCTTATGAATATTGATGTAAAAATGCCCAACAAAATGTTTATATGCTGGATCTAAGAATGGAAGAAAACTATCACCTACCATGATCAAATAGGGTTCATCTCAGGGATATACAGTGGTTCAATATATGAAATCCCATCAATGTAATCTACTATATAAACAAAGGGAAAGAAAATCCCATATGATTGTCTCATTAGATGCTGAAAAATCTTTAACAAAAATCCAACACCCCTTCATGTTAGTAGCCTAGGAGAGATCATGGATACAGGTCACATAGCTAACCATAATAACATCAATATACAGCAAGCAAATAGAAAACATCAAATTAAATTGAGAGAAAATTAAAATAATCACATTAAAATCAGGGACAAGTAAACACTCCCCACTCTCTTGATATCCGTTCAACATAAAACTGAAGTTTCAGCTATAGCAATAAGACAACAAAAGGTGATAGAGGAGATACACATTGGGAAAAAAAGTAAAACTACAGCTATTTACAAGTGATATGACAGCATATATAAGTGACCCAAAAAATTCTATAAGAGAACTCCTAGAGCTTCAGTAAAGTGGCTGAATACAAAATTAACTAAAAAAATAAATAGCCCTCCTTTGAAAAAAGATGATAATCCAGCTGAGAAAGAAATCAGGGAAACAACACTGTTTACAATAGCCACAAATAATATCAGATATGTGAATGTAACTCCAATCATCCAAGTGAAAGACCTGCATAATAAGAACTTCACATCTCTGAAGAAATAAATGTCAGAAGATGGAAAAGTCTTCCATGATAATGGATTCCTAGGATTATGATAGTCAAAATGGCCATCTTATACACAATAAACTAAATCTAATACAAAGAAGATGCAGAATAGCCCTGAACATATTGGTACAGGGAACAAATTCTAGAACAGATGATGGATGGATCATTTTGAATCTACTTGCTACCAAAAGCATTCATGAGTAACAATAAGTTTAATGTGGTGACATATTTTATTTTCCCCCACTATATAATTTTGTTATTTTGCAAATATAAAACCAACAGAGCTTTGTCAAGAGCATTTTATATTTTTTTTGTTTTGCCTTGAATGTATAAATGTCATTTTATCTTTTGTTTCATCTTTTCTCTATTCATACTAGATACAATTCAAGTGCTCTGTAGCAACAGACAATGGATATACCTTAGAATACACAGCTCACAGTATTTGAGTTGAACATGACAGGGGTAATATTTATGTGTATATATCTGAAGCAAAGCAAAATCTAGGTGAATGCATTACCTTATCCATAGGATATACTGGTTTTTCCTAAGATTATTTATGACTAAATAGATAAAGAATATTGTTAGACTTTCTTTAGATTTGGTTGGTATATTTTCCTAAGCTTTTTGGTGGAATGTTATCAACTTTGTCTTTGTGCTAAATCTGTCTTCTGCCCCTGGCCCAAAGCCTGTGTTCCTTCCCGTATCCTTCTCTCAGGGTGAAACTTGCCTGTATTTTTCAATGAGTTTACAGAATGTATTACAATCCAGTATTTGAGGACGTACACAGACACCAGCACTAAATCTAAAAATGAGAAGTAATAGAGTTACTTATAAAATACAAGTAATATTTAAAGAGTAGTGTGCAATATCACAGTAAAAAGTTCTAATTAGGAAATGTGACTTCTATATTATCCAGAATTAAGATCATTTCAATCTTAGAATTATGAGGCAACAAGAAGACAGAAGCAACCACTATTTAAAAAAAAAAGGTTAATAGAAAAATATAGATGGAATAGAGATGACTGAAGATAATAATGGAAGAAATACACGTCATTCTAGATGTTAAAAGAATCTATCTTCCAGTATGAAAATTACACATGAAGTCATTGCCTGGAAGTTTTGCAATTTATTTTCTCAAATATGTGTATTTTCAAAGGAAAGCTAGACAGGTAATAATGTGATTGACCATTCTCCACTAAAGTACAAGGACTACTCATTCCTTTATCATTCAATTTGTTTCAACATTTAAGCTTTACTCTAAGTGATTGTATCAAGAGGTTGTATAGAATGGAATGATTGACTGTGTGTCAGGGTGTATGTACTCATACTTGGTCAAGAGTGGATGCATCAGGGTCACTCTTCAAGCTCTCAGGAACTCTGCGCACCAAAGAGAAAGCAGTCAGAAATAACCACAGAAAACCATTAAGTTAAATATGTTACCATTATGATCTTTGTAACAAGTATTCATGATAGAAAGTGAATAAAATCTATGTTTATATTCATTTCTAAAGGACATCCTGCCTTTAACTTTCTATTTGATTTTTAATTGGTGATGATGTTCATATTTTATGTTTTCTTATCATCACGAATAGGAAGAATCATCCTATGTTGCTTAAGGTTTTCTGCAACTTTTACTGTAGTCTCCCCTCCCCCAGCCTGAAACCTGCTTGCTAAGGGGTGGAGCTTGCCGCTCAATCGTTCTGCCATACCCACTGCTGGAGCTTGCCACTTTGCTGTTCCGAAGCCATCACGAGTTCACCTGCAACCTTACTCCTAGATTATTTGGCAGGAATCGGGCCCCTCCCCCTTCCTTTATAACGGAGTGCCAGAATAGTAAAAATTGAACATTGAGCAGAGCCTTGTCTTGGTTCCGTCTTTATCTCGCCACCTAGCCCCTCTTCTCTTCCAGGTTTCCAAAATGCCTTTCCAGGCTAGAACCCAGACCTCTGATCTGTTGGCCGGACAACATTTGGCAAACCAACTAGGGACTGAGAAATGGCAGAGGACATTTGGAAGAAGCACTGCTGTATAAGAAGAATAAGCACTGCTATAAAAGAAGAAAATAATTAAAGGAAATTCATACCAGAGAAGGTCTTTATGGGCTAAGCTGAAACAGTGTTTAACCTGAGCGCCTATTCACTTAGGTTCAGCAGTGAAGCTTAACAGGAGCTGAGAACTGTAACAGGAGATTAGCCGTAGCTCTCAGAAGCCAGGAATCAGACACATGGCAGGAGGGCCCCTGCTGGAAAAAGTGTTCGTTTTAGGAAAAAAGGGCGAGTCTACAGCCTCTTAATTTCGGGGTAAAAAAGCTGATAAATGGTTCATGATTAATGTGTTTGACAAATGATAAAGTGCCTTTTATTCTATGATTGTAGCTACAAAAATTAATATTCTCTGATTGGTCTAAATGTAACTGCTTCTTTTGGTTCTTTTTTATTGGTAATGTCCTCTGCGTGTTTTCACAATCAGCTCATAAGTTGTTGGTTAAGATTAATAATTGTTACATTGCTACAGATGTTTAGTCTTAAAATTGATAACTCAAGTTTAGAGTCCTTCCAACACATGGCATAAGGCAGGCCAAGAGGCTGGGTCTCTAAAGATATTTATAATTTAGATAATAATGTGGTTCCTATCCTAAAAAGTAAAATTAAAGATCAGATTTAAAACAATGTCTCTTTATTAAAACATTAAAGCTTGCATGTATTCATAGGTATAAATTGGCAGCCAAACTTCATAACATGATAGTAATGCTTCTAATATTGATTTTATAGATGATAAATTGTTTTAAACTTGGGTTTTGCTTTCCCAAGGTTGTAGATTTTATCCTAACATTGCAAAAGAAACTTGAAAATTATGGTTAAAACTGCCAGTGTTCCATTGACTGCAGCTTGCAGTTTGCTTGCAAATTTAAGATTTTCTACTCACCCATATATTGTTAATTAAGATTATTACAAGAGAAATCATCTTATGAGAGCACTAATACAGCTCACTTCATACAAAACTGGAACAGAGTTATATAGCTATGTTTGTCTTTGTGCATAAATTAGACCCTCAAACAATCTGTTTGGCTATAGCTGCTGCCTGGCAAGAAACTGCAGTACTGGCAATTTTTTCACAACACTAAAGTTGTGAAGAACGTTTGAACTGTAAGTCATCTAAAAAAGAGTATCAAAAATTAGAGGCATAGACAGTTAAATTGTTCCTCTAGAATCGGTCCTTATTGCAGGAGGGCCAAGATGCTCAGATTAAAAAATATTTTACATTTGAGTCAATGCAGGGCTCTGGGCAGCATCAGAGCAACTTGTGGCTTTCTTGTGTTTTGCAAACAGTGCCTGAGAAAGTTTTTCCCTGTGTTCAAGAAAATTTCTTTTTAACAGTGTTGCAGATCTATTCAGATGTTTAGAATAATGCTTAAATTCAAAGAGTTTTGCTTCTAGTGAACTGGTAATCACTAGAAAATTTTGCCTCTAGGTATGGCTAATATAGCTTTACATTATGTAAGAAAAAATTTTATTGTCTCTGCTTCTATACAAGAAGCCAAGAGTTTTAATCTTTCAGTGTATATTGTCTCCTAAGTGAAAAGTATTTTATTAACTAATGCTTCTCAAGGGAAGTTTACTTTAAATCCTTGCTCTCGCCCAAAAGATTCAAAGACAATATCCTTTTGTTACTTAGGGTTTTAATTTACTACAAAAGGTTTTACAAAATAAAGAAAGCTTTTATAATTGTTATTAATTATATTCATTGGTAATTAAATATTGGCTGTGCCCAAGACAGTTCTTTGGCCAGAAAAAAACATTATTATAAAATCGTTTTTCTCAGCCGGGTGTGGTGGCGCACACCTTTAGTCCTAGCACTCAGGAGGGAGGCAGAGGCAGGCAGATTTCTGAGTTTGAGGCCAGCCTAGTCTACAAAGTGAGTTCCAGGACAGCCAGGGCTACACAGAGAAACCCTGTCTCAAAAAAAAAAATCATTTTTCTCATCCTCCCAGATGATCGTTGGCCCACGTGGGCCCAACTAGCTGCTGTGGGGCAGAGCCTTGAGACACGCAGTTTCCCCTGTTTCAGCACAAATAATCTAGTTGTGTGCTGTAGATGGTGTTTTAAAACAATCAAACCTTAATTTGTATATTAATAGTCAATGCTATATTTCTGAGCTCATAATTGCTTAAGATTGTTCACCCTGAGATGCTATTAATTCTCAAATTTGCAATTGCTTATGCATATACAACTCATAGAAAAAAAATGCTGTCCTTTTAAGAAGGCTGTTCTTAGACATTTATTACATTGTCCTAATTGCCTGGACATTTTTAAAACAATGCCAGGGTAAATTTATATCTCAGACAGTCTATGGGCTGTCCATATAAAATAGTTTAGATATATAACCTTGTTCTTTATATATTCATAACAGTTATGGTTTAAGATAATATTTTAGTATTCTTAAAAATTGTGCATGTATAATTCTTTCCTTTTAGTGTCCTCAGTTACTACTTGTTTCCACATAATAGTGTTAATTCTTGAGGACTTTTACTTAATAATTGCTACAAATAAATGCTCTTATTTCTAGTTAATAAATAAATAAATTATGCACATGTGACTCTTAATAACTTTTCAAGCTTTCTAGTTACAACCGCTCCTTAAGAAAACTGATTGAAAGTGCAATTAGTCACTGCCCCTTTACAGCCAAGTATTTAAAATGTTTTGTCAACAAGTTATTAATTCAAAAGATTAGCTATTGTAAATCTTAAAACTTTAACTTCTTAAAAGACAAAAAAGAGAAAAAGTGTATCCCCATACATACTATTTAGTGCATTCTCTTGCACATTATTTAAATCATACCTTTATTTTCAAAATTTGAGATTTAAATGTCAAAGAATTTAATAAATGCTTTATAGTATCTTAAAAGGATCTACTTATTGGCTTATAGATTGGTCCTAAACAGCTAATTATTAGGAAAGGGAAAAACAGGTTCTCTCCACAGAACGCTGCAAAAGCATATTGGTTAATCCATGTGACGAGCTGGCAGGTAAGTTGACTCAGTGTCCTGATTGAAATAACTAAGAAACTAAATTAGATTCATGTTTTAGATCCATCCTTGCTTACAATTTTTTCCAGTTTAGACTAGCTTCAAGCCTTTTAACTTTATGACAATAGTACATCAGAGACTGTATATTCTGACTTAGTAAGATTAGTCATTTAATAGAGTCATAATGATTTTTCTCTTTTCTTCAGTGTGACCAGTCATTCTAACTCAATCTTAGACTGGTCTAATATTCAGTCCAATATTAGAGATTCCTATATTCTTAATTTCCTAGCAAAGTTAATTCAGAGCACATCCCCCACTTCCAGAGAGTCTCTGGCCTCCTGAGCTTAAGCATTGCTAATTTGCAACTGGATAAAATACCTGGACTTCCCCAAAAGAAGATTTGCATTGCTACTTTCTCACTGTCTAGATCTTGTTTTTTTCAAGCAGGTCAATCAGCATCTACAGTATGGGTATTGCTTGGTGCAGAGATTTACTGCAGGGGAAGGTCCAGCTTGACCATTTCAGAGATCCCAGTGAGATACACCCGGTTTGGATGGAGGTTGGTATCTATTTCCAGTTACAACCAAAAATATCTTTCTAAGACTCTGCCTCCTCTCCGCAAACGATACCAAGAGCCACAGGTGTGGGTCATGACAGCACCCACGGGAGGAATCGGGTCAATTTCCACCCAAGCTAAGGTTAAAAGCCCACTCATCTACGGATGAGGAAATCATTTGATCACCTCAATTAAGCATGGCCTTGTAGATGCCTGACTCGCCAGCAAGAAATTCTTCTGCAACACGTTTATTGGGAGAGCTTTTACTGAGAATGCAAAAGACCCTGAGTCCCAGAACTGGTGCTGCTTATATAGGCCTAAGAGAGGCATGTCTACACCTGATTGATTATGCTTTCAGTACCTCATTAACATGCCTTGGGCCAGGCAGTGACTAGGCAAAAACTCTTTTGTACATGCACACATTGGTTGTTTACCCATATTCATGGGTGGTGGCCAGCAGTAGCCAGCACCATCTTGTAATGGCGTATGTGGCTTCCCACATTGCCTTATTAAACTTAATTAATGGGGGGGGGAGAGAGAGGTTGAAGACCGTACTGTTGGAAGGGCAAGCCCTTCACAGCCTCCCACCCTAAAAACACCAATTGGCCTTGTACTATGGAGCAGGTCATAACCCCCTCCTTCCTGTTCCCTGCCTGTCATCCAAACTGCAGAGGAATATCCACTCAGTGTTATTCATAATAAAGTGCATTTCAAATTTGTACAGTCAACCTTCGCCAGGGTCCCAACGCCCTACTTAAAATTCAACTAGGAAGTTACCTATTCAGTACTAATTAGCATTATAAAGTCAGAGCCTACAGCCCAGGGCTATTCTGTTAGTTGTTTACTAGGACAGAAAGGACAATCTTATCTAGATATGGTTTACCATAAGAAAAGTTAGGAAATCCCATGGAGATGGGTTTTCTCTTTAGCCCTAAGAATTCAGGCAGAACTATTGAGCATAGATTTTTTTTTTTTTGCCTCAGGCCAGCCTTTTTTAAAATTTATTTTATTATTTTTTTATTAACAACAGGGAGGAGATGTAGCCTCCCCTCCCCAGCCTGAAACCTGTTTCCTCAGGGGTGGAGCTTGCAGCTCAATCGCTCTGCCATGCCCACTGCTGGAGCTTGCTGCTTTGCTGTTCTGAAGCCATCACGTGTTCACCTGCAACCTTACTCCTAGAGTATTTGGCGGGAATCCGGCCCCTCCCCCTTCCTAACGGAGTGCCGGAATAGTAAAAATTGAACGTTGAACAGAGCCTTGTCTTGGTTCGGTCTTTATCTCACCGCCTAGCCCCTCTTCTCTTCCAGGATTCCAAAATGCCTTCCCAGGCTAGAACCCAGACCTGTGATCTGCTGGCCGGACACAACATTTTACCTCAAAGGACAAGTAGGAAAAGAAGGGTTAATAGGACATGGGAATGGTGAAACCGTTTAGAAGTAGTTCTTTGGGGTCAGGCCCAATTTTCTTGTCAGGATAGCAGCAGTCCAGTTCAAAATATCAAATAGAAATCAATAGCAGCAGTCCTGTCCAATTGGCGAACACCAGACAGGAATCAGTAGCACTGGCTCCATATAGAAGAAACCTCGAGGCTCAACCTAATCTGCACAAGTCCACAGAAACAGCAAGAAGTAGCCAGAATACCACAAGATTTTTTTTTTTTTTTTTTTTTTGGCACTATTTCCTCTATGAAGTCATGACAAAAGTAGCAGAATGTTGTAAGATGAACTAATGCAAGAGCGTCTTCTCACTGTCTATGGGGTTATATCTATATTCTTTCTAAATAGCATGTGCCCTTGCAAGCATCTGCTCTAGCAAATTAACACATTCCCTTTCATAAGACAGGTTTCAGAAAACATCACGTCTTTTCCATGACATGAGCATCCTCTCATAAGACAGCTTCCAGAAAAAAAAAAAAAATCACATGTCACAAATGAGTCTCTATAGAAACAGATATTTCCAATTTAGTTCTATATCATCATCATTATTATTATTATTATTATTATTATTATTATTATTATTATTATATTTCACCTGTTTAAAAACATATTATTTTACTATTTTTCTCTTTTATTAAAATAGATTATAATTACAGTTTTCTCCCACTTTTCTTGTGCTATTTCCTTCACATTTCCCTTCACTTCTGAATCTATACCATTTCTGTCTCTTATTACAACAGAGCAAGCTTCTGAGATAATAATCAAATATTAAAATAATAATAAAATACAATATGATACAAAAAATACAAAGAAATCACAGAAAATTTGAACAAGGAAATCTAACAGAAAAAATCTCCAAGAGAAGGTCTGAGAATCAGAGACTCACTTGTCCATACACTCAGGAGTTTCACAAAATATTAAATTGAAAACTATAACATATAAAGCAACAGACCTGGAACAGACACATGTTGTCTCTATGCTTGCTGCTTCAGTCTCTTTAAGTTCATATTAGCTTTTGTTCATGCTAATTTAGAGGGGTTCATTCTTTTGATATCCTCCTTACCTTCTGGCTCTTACATTCTTTCTGCCTGTTCTTCTATGGGATTCCCTGATGTTTAAGTGGGAGGGATTTGAAGGAGACTTCTCATTTAGAGTTGTGTATTCTAAGTTAGGTATTACTCTCTGTACTCTCTGTTCACTATTTGTTCCCATCTTTTTCAGAGTGAAGCTTCTTTGATAGCGGCTGATTAAGACATCATATATGAATATAGCAGAATAGCATCAGAAGCACTTTTATTGTTACTTTTTTTTAGACCAGTAGTATTTGGGTTTACTTGAGCTATCTATCTAGTCTATTTGGTTTTGGCTCCCCCAAGAAGTGTTGGGTATAAGTAAATTTCACGTGGTGAAGAGGCACTTAAGACAAATCAGACAGTGATTGGTTACTCCCAAAAGTTTAGTGGTACCCTTGCCATGGAATGCATCGCAAGCAGCACCAAGTGTAGATCAGAGGTTTTGAAGCTGGATTAGTGTTTACATTTCTTTTTTGATAGCCTGCAGAGTACCTTCCCCTACCAAGGACAATAGCACATAAGTATTCTCTGTAAGCCCCTGATCTCCTTTCCATGTTCAATGTCTTATGTGGGAGATATCTTCAGAAATGGGACCTGGTTAGTTTGTGGAGAAACATTTTGTTTTGGCAACACCCTCCTAGGTGTCCCTTTCACCAACAACTCAATAGGACGTAATATGCCACCCTGAAATGTTCCTTAATTTTAGTAATTTCTCCCTGGATACCCTCTCTCAACTTTATGTCCCTTCTGCATCTCTTACTTGATCCTCCCATGACCAAATCCACCTATAAAATCTATTCTATTTTTCCCTCCCAGGTAGATCCTTGTGTCTTCCCTTGTTTATTGGGTCTATGGATTATAGCTTGGTTATCACTTATTGAATGAATAATATCCACATACCGCATTTACCTTTTTGGGTTTGGGTGACCTCACTCAAGATGATTTTTTTTTCTAGTTCAACCCATTTACCTGCAAATTTCATGATGCCATTTTTTTCCCTAACAGCCGAGAAATACTCCACTGTGTAAATGTGCCACATTTTCTTTATCAGTTTTTCTGTTGAGAGTCATCTTAGTTGTTTCTGGTTTCTGGCTATTGTGAATAGAGCACCAGTGAACATGGTATTTTGAACCACTTGGAGTTGAGTTTTTTACATGTTGATAATCATGTATCTACTTGTACTTTTCTAAAGGCAGACACTCACTTTAAACATGACCATTTATTCAAGATGCTGTCATTTTTTCAAGTGTATATTTCTGGTTTCTTCTTTTAAAACAAAATGTGCATAGGCTTCTTGATTTATGGAGGATTCTTCAATTTGATGCCATTGATCAACGTGTCTGTTTTATGGAACACTATGCTGTTTTTATTACTATAAATTTATAGTAGAACATGAGACCTGGAGTGGTGAGACCTCCAGAATTTCTTTTCTTGTTCAGGATTTATTTGTTTGTTTTCCTGGATTTTCTGTTTTGCATATGAAATTGAAATTTTTCCTTTGAAGATCTGTGAAGAATTGTGTTGGCATTTTTATGGAGGTTGCATTGAATATATAGATTGCTTTTGTTAGGATGGCCATGAAGCCAAGTTAATTTTAACCATTCGTAGGCATGGGGGAATCTTTCCACCTTTTGATATCTTCAATTTATTTCATTGAAGAATGTAAGCTTTTATCACCCAGGTCTTTTACTTGCTTGGATAGATTCCCTAAGATATTTTATATTATTTGAAACTAAAAGGTGTTGTGTCCCTAATTTCTTTCTCAGTCCATTTGTCATTTTTATATAGGAGCGTTACTGAGTTTTGTGAGTAAATTTTGTGTCAAGTATTTTGCCTGAAAGTGTTTCTTATTGTTTCCTGGTGAAATTCTTAGGGTTAGTTATGTATATTACAATATTATTTGCAAATAAAGGTACTTTGACTACTTTGGCTCTAATTTTTAACTCATTGATCTTCTTCAGTTATCTTATTGCTGTAGCTAAGAACTAAAGGCTTAAACATATTTTTCCATCTCTTGTGTTTTGTTGGTAGTTACTGTTCAAATTTCTAATTTTTCCTTCTTCAAAATATTTTCATTTTAAATTTTCTATGATTCTATTTCCATTTTTGGTTCTTAAACATTTTAATTTGTTCCTCTCCACTGTTTCTTTACATTTTATTGGAGTTCATAAAAGTATTTATTCAATTCTTCCCATTATGTGTTTGTGTTTTCCTACATTTCTTTAAGGAATTTATTCATTTCTACTTTAAGAAGCTGTATCATTTGATATATCATGATTTAAGAACCCCTATTATCTCCAAACAGGATATTTAAAGGTCTTTTTTTAGACTTCAGTTATATCAGAATATTCTAGACTCATGGTGGTAGGGTTGCTAGTCACTAGTGGTGATATATTACTCTGGGTGATATTGATTTTATTTCTGTGCTGGCATCTAGGCATCTGGGACTAGAATGCTTATATGTCTGCATGCTTATTCCTGGTTTTGTCTACATTGAATGAATATTTTATTTCTTTAATTCTGTTTACTCTCTTGGTTTAAAATGAATGTTTTGACTACATGTTTTCTGCTAGAGTTTTTTCTATGGATCTGATAGCATGGACTCTGGGAATTCCAGGGAAAAATATGTTTCTGGGTCTTGGTAACTGGCACTTAAAAATGGAGATGAGCTTTGGGCCTAAAGAGGCTCAAATCAGGATGGAGAGCAGAATGTTCAACTAAAATCTATTCTTTTAATATTTTGACACAAGGGTAGAGTGTGAAGGGAGGTCTTCCCAGGAGGTCTACAATAGCAATGGACATGAGAATGGGGGATTGTAACAACTTCCCTGCCTTCAGCAGCTGCTGTGCTTTTATAGAATACCTACTAGTATTGGAGGCTGGACTAACAGGATACGTTGGTAGAGGAAAGGCTGGAGGATATCTTTGTGGTTCACTGGAGATGCGGTCAGAGAGTAAGGGAATACCATAGCAGTTATTCTGTTATAGGGCTGGGGATGAGACTGGGTGAAAGGAAGGAAAGGTGAAGCTCCCTAGACAGCTTATAGACTTCCCTACCAGGAGTGGGTTTTTGATTAGCAGTTCATGTAGGGGGTGGAAAAAAGCAACAAGAGAGAAAATTAAAACTAGAAAAAGAAGATCTGTGGAGTCCACAAATGATGAGGGCCTGTTGACAGGGAAGGTTTCAGCAGGTGCACTTTTGCAGAGCTGGGGAGCCTGAGGCTGTAAACATTAGGGAAAAGGAAGCTATAGTTGGTGCATTCTGTACCATGCCCTTGGATTTCCAAAACTGTGTGCTAAATTAAACTTCTATTTACACATTTCTCACCTTCCAATATTCTATTATAGAAATTACAAACTAAAGCAAATATTTTGTTTATACTTGTAAAACAACAATATGGCATATGAAGGAAGATAGAATTTAAAAATTGGTATGATCATTAACCGTGAAAATAAACTTTAGATGATTATCACTAGATTACAAAATAGAGTTCTCTTGAGAGTTGAAAAGAAAGTATATTATTTCTGCTAGGGAATAGGATAGACTGACTACAGATTCACATCTTTCCTCTCTTCCTCCAGTTCCAATGCATTAGGATGTTTAAAATCTGAGAATGCTTCTTTTTAGAGACCCCGCTATTATGTCTCCCTAATCCCTCCTCCTGTGTTATAAATAATAAATTAACATAAGCTTTTCATATTCCTGTGTATGGGGGCTTTCCTCATCTGTTGTGGGCATGTATCTACAGGAGAAACATATACTAGTCCCTGCAGGCATGAACTCCAGAATCTATAGAGCAAGCCCAAGATTTTATTTCCATGTTTCTGTCATTTTTAATTGTTTTGAGTGACACAATTGCTGTTACCAGAAAGACATGGTCAATCTTTTCTCACTTACAATTCACCTATAGCTACCAATAAGTGATCTGTATCAAAGATGATTGTAGAAAAAAGTACATGGACATAATTAAATGTGTAAAAGCAAAATGCAACAAGGCCCCTTTGGAGGCTATAATTTGTTCTGTCTTCCTTAAGAAACATGTCCTCTCATATATCTAAGTGTAAGGAATAAGATGTAAATGACATAAGGGATGGTGAGATGGCTCAGTGGGTAAGAGCACCCGACTGCTCTTCCGAAGGTCCAGAGTTCAAATCCCAGCAACCACATGGTGGCTCACAACCATCTGTAATGAGATCTGACTCCCTCTTCTGGTGTGTCTGAAGACAGCTACAGTGTACTTACATATAATAAATAAATAAATCTTTAAAAAAAAAGATGTAAATGACATAAGAAAATGATACCATGGAAGAATGAAACCACAGAAACCAAGCATAGGGTATGTGTGTGTGTGAGTATGATAAAGCAGAAGTAAGAAAAACACCCGATGAAGATGAAGTAATGTTTGAATGCCTTAATTATAATTGGCTAAGTGAAGCTTAAATACCCCAGGCTGGCCACTGCAACTCACTCACTCCCAGAGTCCCACAGAGGTGCTATCGTACTGAGAGATGGAGTCCACAGACCTGGTCGCCCACCACCAAATCACACAAGCCTGCACCATGGACAAAGCTCCAGCAGAACCAGAAAGCAGAGGACATGTTGCGAACCTTACCTGATGGGCCACCATCGAGCCAGGCTATGACATCGGGCCAAACCAGAGGTTAGTTAACTGTGTGTGTAAATGGATGTGATCTATTTCACTATTTATTTGTCTATTGCTACTTATGAATAAATAAGCTATTATAACCTGACCTCTGAGTCCAAGGCTCTCTGTGATGGTTCGTATATCCTTGGATCAGGGAGTGACATCATCTGAAGGTATGGCTTTGTTGGAATAGGTATGACCTAGTTGGAATGGGTGTGTCACTGTGGGTGTGGGCATAAGATCCACACTCTAGTTGCCTGGAAGTCAGTCTTCCACTAGAAGCCTTGGGATGAAGACATAGAACTCTCAGCTCCTCCTGCACCATGCCTGCCTGGATGCTGCCATGCTCCCACCTTGATGATAATGGATTGAACCTATGAACCTGTAAGCCAGCCCCAATTAAATGTTGTTTGTATAAGACTTGCCTTGGTCATGGTGTCTGTTCACAGCAGTAAAACCCTAACTAAGACAGAAGTTGGTACCATGGACTGGGGTATTGCTGTGATAGGCCTGACCATGGTTTTATTTGAAAGAATGTGGATTTGGGGACTTTGAATTTGGAAAGCAGTGGAATGCTTTAACTGGGGCTTAATGGGTCATCCTAGTATGAATATGAAAAACTTTGTTGCTGGGAGTAATTTGAACTGTGTTGACCTGGACCAAGAGATTTTAAAGGAGAATAATTTTAGAATGTGGCATAAAGACTGTTTTTGTGGTATTTTGGTGAAGAATGTGGCTACTTTTTGCTCTTGTCTGAAAAGTCTGTCTGAGAATAGGGTGAAGAGACTCAGATTATTTGCATTGTCAAAGGAAGTTTCAAAAAAGCCCAGCCGAGACTTTGTTCTCTGGTTAAGTCTTATGAAGAGAAGCTTGAACAAGCATAGCAAGCTTAGAAAGGAAAAAATATGAATTATATGGTTCAAGTATTAAAGGAGTACAAGGAAGTGAAATGGAGCAAAGTCTTGTGTTCTAGGGGATAACAGATTAAGGGATTGGGACCTTGGGGCAAGATCCTACCCAGCTAAATTCATATCCAGGCATGCTGGTACACACCTTTAATTCCAGGAGACAGGCATGCTGATTTCTGCATTCAAGGTCAATCTGCAGAGCAAGATCCAGGATAGCCAAGCTCAGGTAGTGAAGGATTTAGAAAACATAAAGCCAGTGATCATGTAATAGTACAAGGGGGTCATGTTCTGGTTCCTGCAAGCAGCAGAACTCAGCAGCTTCAGCCATGTGGCTCTGGCTCTAGAGTTAAGAATGGAAAGAGCTACTGGGACAATTGAAGCTGGTTAGCTGGAGCTAAGAAATTAGCAGTGATTAAGAAGAGACCAGCATCACTAAGGTGAAATCTTCTGGGAATTGTTTTCTCGGAGCACAAAAAAGCTGTGTTCCAGAGATAGCCTATGTTGTACCTCATGCTCCAGCTGGATTTGGCAATGTGTAAGAGTCACCCAGGTGGTACTGGTTTTGAAGGCATGAAGGTGTCATGAAGAACAGCTGATGTTTGGCACTGTGAGAGGTCATGGAAGGTCATTGGAGAAGGTGTAGCCTCAGTTGTAGTTGATGGCCCAGGATTGAAGGGGTCATGCAAAGGATTTGAGACTTGGCACCATGAAGAGAGCCTATGAGAGGCTATTGGTGAAGCCTAGTTGGAGTAGAACACCCCAGTGTATTGGAGATGTCAGTACCATGAGATGATCACCAAGAACAGCAGCTGTAGTGGAGTAGATCAACCTGAGCTTAGAGTGCTACAGAGGGCAGAGCTGGAGAAGTGATGCCAGCCCTTAGGAGGAGCCCAAAAAATCAAATGGAATCACAGACATTGAAACAAGAAGCTTTAATATTGAAATTGCCTTGGAGACTCAAAGATGTTAAAGATGCCAGAGCCATGGGATACATGCTGAGGAAAGCTGCTAACAGGGAGTGGAACCAGCCCAGGAGAAAGCAGTTTGTTGCAGTCAACACAGATGAAAAAGGAGTGGAGATCTGAAGACCACTTTGACATCAGCCATGGAGATACAGAGTTTGGAGTTTGCCCAGATGGTTTCCTGCCTTGTTTTTGGGATTACACTTAATTAGTTGGATGAATCTCAGAAGAGATCTTGAACTTTGGACTTTTAACATTGTTGAGACTGCTATAAGGACATTGAAAGTTGGCCCAATAATTTTGCATTATGCTATGTTTAAATATGTTCCCCATAGAGTCATGTTTTTGAACAAGTCTATGCAGACCAGGGAGTGGCATCATCTGGATGTGTGGCCTTGTTGAAATAGGTATGACCTGGTTGGAATGGGTGTGTCACTGTGGATGTGGGCATAAGATCCTCACCCTAGTTGCCTGAAAGTCAGTCTTCCACTAGAAGCCTTTGGATGAAGACATAGAACTCTCAGCTCCTCCTGCACCATGCCTGCCTGGATGCTGCCATGCTCCCACCTTGATGATAATGGATTGAACCTATGAACCCGTAAGCCAGCCCCAATTAAATGTTGTTTGTATAAGACTTGTCTTGGTCATGGTGTCTGTTCACAGCAGTAAAACCCTAACTAAGACACGCTCTTCTCACCTCTGTCCTCAATCCTGATTCATAACACTAAGTAACATTCAAAAAATATATTATAAACCAGTGTTGCTCAACCTTTCTAATGCTGTGACACTTTAATATAGTTCCGTATGTTGTGGTGACCCAACCATAAAATTATTTTTGTTTGTACTTCATTACTTAATTTTGTTGCTGTTATGAATCATAATGTAAGTACATGCTATGTGGAATCTTTGATATGTGGAAAAGTTGTTTGACCCATCCCAAAAGGAATCATGTGGTGGTTTGTATGAAAACACCCCTCATATGCTCATAGTGAGTGGCACTCTTAGGAGGTGTGGACTTTTTGGAGTAGGTGTGGTCTTCTTGGAGAAAGTCTGTCACTGGGGCAGGTTTTGAGGTTTCAGATGCTCAAGGCAGGACCAGTGTCCCAGTGTCTCGCTCTTTTATCCTGGTGTCTGCTGATTAGCTGTGGAATTCTTGGCTCTTATTTTAGTACAGTGTCTGTTCACATGTCTCCATGCTTTATGCCATGGTGACAATGGACGATCCCTCTGAACTCTAAGCCTTCCTTCAATGAAATCATTTCCTTTATAAGAATTGCTGTGGGCATGATGTCTCTTCATAGCAACATACTCTACCAAAACTAGATCAGGATTCACATGATGAGAATTTTTGTCCTAGACAATCTTAGGACACTGTGTCACCAAATCCTGTTTGTAATTTTAAAGATGACTAACTCTATACAACTGTATTGCCTTTTACTTCATTATGTAGTTAACTACAAAATTCAATTAAATAACAAAGGATAATGTACCAAGGCAAAAATCTTTATTATTGTTTTTCAGAATGTTCTGTTGGTGTTACTTGAGTGGCACAGCTCTTTGCCAAACACATAATATGGAGCAATTCACCAATCCAGGGGAGCCACACTTACACAGTGAAAGCCACTTTTATTATATAATTGTTTTTATCTTAATGATCAAATAGTGCCTGTACAAGAATTTTCTTTTTATTCTTGCACTTTATCATTTTTACAGCAGATGAAGAAACCAGACAAATATCAAGACTGATTCTACAAAGATGAACAGAGCTTACTGGAAGTATTTTATGAATTTCAGGCTTAAGATGTGCCTTTCTCATCCAAATTAAGTGAAAGTTGATTTCACTGTAGTCTAACAATCACAAAATAAGCATCAGAAGCTGTCTGCCCACACTACTATTTTTAGGTAAGGTGGTCAAAGGAGATATCCAAAGACATTTTCTTGTTTTAGGTAACATTGTTAGATTCAAAGTGATGAGGAGTGCCTTGTGATATCTGAGTTTTGAGTAACTAGCATCTCCAAAACAATTATCTAAAATATGTGATTACTTTAAATATGGAATGTAAATAGTCTCTAACTTTATTCATTTCTATGATGGCATACAGGCTTCTTAAAACCATTTGTTTGAAGGACTATTTTTCTACCTTAGATGGTCTTGATAGGAAAATAATACAAGAGAACAGTGGGTGATTCACTGAGAGACCAGAAATACATATCTTGATAACTAGTTGAGTTATATAAGTTACCAAGAACTTTAAATGTATCTTGTATACAAATTTCACAATTTGAATAAGAATCTTTCATTTTAAAACATAAGAAAATGTTAACCTTTGTTATCTCTTCAATAAAACTGCCAACTAAATGGTTCACACCTCATCCACTGTTCTTATCAAATCTTTACAGAATAAACTTTCTAAGGGAAGGTAGGCTGCCAAAGAATTAGTAAATACTTGGGAAAATGCTATGTTTATGTCTTAGTCATGGTTTCTATTCCTGCACAAACATCATGACCAAGAAACAAGTTGGGGAGGAAAGGGTTTATTCCGGTTACACTTCCATACTGCTGTTCATCACCAAGGTGGTCAGGACTGGAACTCAAGAAGGTCAGGAAGCAGGAGCTGATGTAGAGGCACTGGAGGGATGTTCCTTACTGGTTTGCTTCCCTGGCTTGCTCAGTCTGCTCTCTTATAGAACCAAGACTACCAGCCCAGAGATGGTCCCACCCACAAGGGGCCTTTCCCCCTTGATCACTAATTGAGAAAATGCCTTACAGTTGTATCTCATGGAGGCATTTCCTCAACTGAATCTCCTTTCTCTGTGATAACTCCAGTTGTGTCAAGTTGACACAAAACTAGCCAGTACAGTTTACAATTCAAATTTGAAGATAGAGCTATCCAAATACACATGATTTTGGAACTGAGAAAATTGATGCTAACTAGTGAATTTCTAACAGCATCACAAAGTGAATGAAAATATATGTGGATTATTTGTTTTTTAGAAAAAGAGTGACAGACAAAGCAATTTGAAAAGGGAACTAGCCCAGAGATTTTTAATAGAAATAATAACATGCATACTAGAATTTAATTATTTTAATAATGCTAATGTTTTTAGAAAGCATTTTAAAAGCTAGTAATCCAATACCCGGTAACAGCAAACATCCTCCTGTTCCAGTCATGGCCAAAAAGGTGAACAAAGAGACTCATATGAATGTTTAAAAGAAGTTAAAGACAGGGAAGGAATATTAATGGTAATAGATAATATTGAAGACTAGTTGTTGTCTGATGGTGATCTTATATATGTAAGAAGACATCTTTGAAGGAGTTAACTTCAATATGTTCTATTTCTATAGTCTCAAGCCTATCAAGTTCAACCTGGGAAGAAATTTTCTTGAGCCAAAATGCCCACGGCAAATTAGATTAAGATACTCTGCTATGCTTGAACACAGGAGCCTAGCATAACTTTTTTTCTGAGATGCTTCATCTAGCAACTGATGGAAACAGATGCAGAGATTCAGACCCAAACATTAGGTAGAGCTTGTGTAGTCCAGTGGAAGAATGAGAAATAAGATTGGGAGAGCTACTGGGGTCAAGGGCACCACAAAAAGAACTACAAAGTCCACTAACCTGTGTCCATGGGAGTTCACCAAGACTGAATCACCAATCAATGAGTAACCTTGGGCTGGACCTAGGACCCCTACACACATAGATGTGCAGTTTGCTATTCATATGAGTCTCCTACCAACTGGAGCAAAGACTGTCCCAGACTCTGTCTGCCTTTGGATCCCTTTCCTCTAGCTGGGTTACCTTGTTTGTTCTCAGTGGGAGAGGATCAACTCTGCAGAGAGTTGATATGCCAGGTGAGTTGGTTGCCATGGGGGTGGAAGGACTCCCCTATTCTGAAAAGAAAGGAGGGAAGAATAACAGAGGGGTTTGTGAGGGTCAAGGGTCAGATGGAAGTAGAGGAGAGAGGGAGGGCTGAAATAAGGATATAAGCTGAATAAAGTTTTAAAAAATGAAAAAGAAAAAAAAAACAGAGGTCTTTCTGTGATAAAATCCAGTATCTTATTGGAAACAATGTTGGGACATAAAATGGGTAAGTATGGGCTTTTAAATACTCAAAGCCCACTCCTAGTTACATACCTCCTTCAACAATGTCATGCTTCCTTCAACAAGGTCATACCTTTTAATCTTTTCTAAACAGTTCATCAACTAGGGACTGAGCACACAAGTGTATAAGCCAAAAGAGCCCCATGTTGATTTGAATTACCACTCAAGGCACATAATACCAGAAAATTTATAAAAATTAATGAAACTAGTGCTTTTAAAAGAGGGCTGCTATGGCCTTGAAGGTATGAAAGATTCAAAAGGAAGGGGTCATTAATTCATGCTCTGTGATTTCAAAGAACCATGCAATCTATAGCAGAGGATTCCCAATGTAAATGACTGTTGTGTGAAGATAAAATATTGAGGCCTAGGTTTCTATAAATACTGCAATATGTTAGAGATGCCCAAACCCTGAAGCATTTAACAAGGAATATTGCACAAGGAGCAAAACCAGCCCAAGATAGAGGTATTTGTTGCATGTAGCAAAGATGTAGGGAAAAAAATATCTGAATAAACCCACTGAAACTAAAGTTCCAGGCATAAGACATGAACTGCAGATTTGATGTTTGCCCCAATGAATTTTCATGTTGCTTTATTCAAGTATTTCCTCTCTATATCCCCATTCCTCTTTTTTGTACTGTTGTATGTAATTTGCTTTTCATTTTACAAGAGTTGCAGTTAAAAGATTTACTTGTGGATCAGAAGAGACTTTGGACTTTAGACTTTTATATGGTATTGAGTTTTTCAAGGAGTATTGTGATTTGAAAGTTGGACTATATGCATTTTGCATTGTATTATGATCAGAATCCCATGAAATCCATGGATCCATGTAGTGAAATGTGACAGTTTGAACTGAGAATGACTCCTTAGTTTCAAATATTTGAAAAGTTGTTTCCTATTTAGTGCATTTCTTTGGTGAGGTTATGGGAAGGTTAAACCTTCCCAGAGGATGTACATCACTGTTGGGGGTGGGGGTAGTTATGGTGGGTTTACAGCCTCATTCGGTTTCCAGTTGTCTCTGCTTTTTTTCTTCATATGACATTTTAACTACTTGCTCTTGCTGCCATGCTTGTCACATAGCAATTACTTGACAAAAATCCTTTGACTTCAGAATCCATAGCATTAGTAAACTTCTGCTTTTATGAGGTACATTGGCCACAATATTTTATCACTAGTAACAGAAATATAGCTAACACACAGACACACATACATATATCCATATATATGAATATAGAGTCCATATATGAGTATATATTAGTTACTTTTCTGTTATATATATATATAAAATATAGTGTGTGTTATATATTTATACTTTAGTTATTTAAATAAGTTATTTTTCTGAGTTTTGATTTCTGATTTTATTCATCAGTTTAGTTTATATGTTTTATGTAATTCTAGTACAAGTATCTCTTGCTTTTTCCCTGAAATTGTGTTTAAGTGTGTGCTTAATTTCCATCTTTTTTTAATTTGAAAATATTTTATTAATTAGATATTTTCTTCATTTATGTTTCTTTTAACTTTTGTTTTTAAATATTAGCTGTTGTACTATCTCTGTTGTTCTCTGACTCTGACTCATTATTCTTTTGATCTAAAATAAGCAGTCTTCTGTCTCAGCTTCCTGCCACAGCTAGGACAGGACAAACTTTGCAAATTGTGACATGTTTCATCATGGGCTCCACACTCTACTTGGTTTCACATTTAGTTTAATCCTCTACAGCTACAATCAAAAAGCTCTATATACTTTCTTCTTTGAAGGCATATTCTATAAACCAGGTGAGCATTTGTGTGAGCATAGCAGCCACTTGCAATGTGTATGCTTCTTGTTCCTACATGTCCCATTCATATATCAAATTTGTAACAAAGCATGTGCATGATTGCTCACAATGCATAAAGTTCAGTGAGAATCTACGAAAGTTCAAGGTGGACATGTCTCAGTTTTGAATGAGCAGATAAGGGGGACTGCTACTGAGATCAGTCAATCTTTCTGCTCCAAATGGAGGTCCATCTCTATCAGTGAGGCTGATTTCCTAGGACTGTATGCTAAATCTTCTGACATCTAGTACTAGTGAACATCTTTTCATGTTTTATCCTACATTGTTTCTAATGAATTGTCTATTCATTTTTGTTAGAATATATACTCACTGTAATTTGTTGAATATTGCTTATGTTTACTAGATGTAAATCTTGTAATAGACAAATGGCTTAATTTTTTTCTACCACCAATTTTCTCATTTCTTTTTGTAGAATATTCCTTGTGCTGTTGAGGGTTATCCTTTGTTTCATTGTTATTTCCAAAAGAACTGATGGTAACTGATATTGCTTTTTGTATCCTAGAAAGAAAAAAAAATGACTGGATCATTTTTATAATGATAGCTGATTGAGGTGCTTTGTAGAAATATTTCTGTCATGTAATCTCATTTTCATAGTATCCATTATTCTAAGATATTTTCTCATGAATGTTTTTGAATATTTTCAGAGACTGTTTTTTGCCAACATCAGAAAAATAATAGCCTTTATTCTCTTAATATTAGGAACATAAGCTTACTTTCCTGAGTTTTGTTATTTGTTTGTATTTCAACTGTGATGACCTTATAAAAATAATTTTGACTTCTTTCTCCCAGTTTTACAAAAACAACTATGCTAAGAAGTTTTAAGTCTTGTCGCCTACTTCCTGTAATTCTTTGTTGCCACTATGTTAGACCCTAATGTTTCTTACCACTTTTTAACACCAAGCATCTGTTTCTTTTATTCATCATCAATAAATTATTCTCGACAAACCCTGTGACATCACATATTGCTTATTATTAGCTTGGTTCTCAGCTCTAGTATGGACCTGTAATCTGGCCTTTTTCTGTTCTTCTTCCTCCCTTTATCACCAGTAAGGCCAGTTAAAACTAGTGAAAAACTAACATAAAATATAAAACGTATTTTTGTATGTGTTTGTCACAACTTTAAATATTTTTATATTTAATATTAAAGTATTTAAACTTACTTTATGCTATTACATTGGAAGGATAAATACTGAAGCAGTGAAGTTTAAGTTAAGAGGTGGGGAGAGGGGAAAGAGGAGGGTCCATCAAAACAGTATAAGAAAATACCATAAGGAAATCTGATATTCCATGTTATATCCATCAAATAAAGTTTTCAAAAATTGAACAAAATCATATTAGGTGGGTGCTGCTCCCAGAATCAATAGATTATAAAACCAGCCAAAATGGAGAATATGGATGACATCAGTTTGTCAGAGGACATCGGATTTGAGATGTCAGGGGGTTAATGCCTGATATTTATGAAGCTGGGTTACACAAGAGGAGCATGTTTTTATTATTTTCTGAAGTTGAACCCATAGAATGTGGGGGAAACAGGTGTGAAGTCCTTTTATATTTGCCTGTGTGCATGAACGAAATTAATCTGCTTGCTTGATAGGCTGTGAATACTTCTGTAGAGAATATTCAATCTATGAGGACATATATCTCAGATATAGGAACTGGCAGAGTATTGTGAGATCTGCCATGTTGGAGGTAGGGGTGATGTAGCCCCTGTAAGTGGCTAGAGGTATGATGTCAAATTTGACAAAGGAACATGATAACCGTGGCAACAAATTAGCAGCATATACATTGAGTAAAGTTTAGACTGCTCATTGAATTCTTTGACAGCAAAATAGCATATATTTCCTTATAGTGTGTGTATATGTGTAGGGGGTAGGGCTTATGGGGTAATTCTATGAATTGAATAATGTGAGATTTCCCCCCAGTGTAGTAGTTGCCATGGCTCTCCTCTTTCCTGTAGCAGTAGATACTGAGGGTACCAAGGTAATGGGCTTTTTTTTTCTTGCAAAGATACAGGGCTAACCACTTAAACACAAGTAGGGCAGAAATCTATCTTTCATTATGGTAATTATTATCAACTTGTCCTGGGAATTCTATTAGGCTAATAGCATTGTGAGAGTTATTTCAGAGTAGCCATTGACTATCAGAGGGGGAAAATGTAGACAACGTTATCAGGTTCTTTTTCTAAGGTTTGTAAGAGTCTATCCCTGACATTACTAATCACAATAGCAAGTGCATCAACATCAGAATTCTATGTGCACTGACTATAGGGCTATGGAATCATTTCAGCTTTCCCTGGGTCTGATAGAATGCTCCTATGAGAGTAGAGGAAGAGTTAGAAACTGTATGGGCATTGTTGGATCATACCTAATGAGAGCCATGTCTTTAAGGGCTGCATTAATGTTATCTAAATCTTAAACTTCCTCCAAAAGGAGACACCACGGGAAGGAGATCAAAGAAAGGCTGTGGGGTACTGGTGGGGTACTGGTGGCAAAAAAAAAAAAACCCTCAGTGAAAGCCAGTTAAGGTTCCCCAAAATGCTTTGGAGGGAATCAAGAGCTAAGGTTTTGAGGTGAGGGAAATTTCTGTTACCAAGAATGAAATGGGCAGAATAAGCTGTATTTTATGAGGAGATATTTTAAATACTATGGAATATAGGGAAGGTTATTAATTAAGCATTAAGTTGAAAGGAGGTAGAAATGTCTTCCCACACCATGATATCATTCATATAATGATACATATGAATACCTGTGTCTAAGTAGGACTTTAATGCTGTAGCAATGGTCTCCTGGCAGCAGTGAGGCTGTATGCCTTTCCTTCCAAGAGTATGGTTGTCTCATAATAAATAAGGTACAGACTTGTTAGTAGGAGGTATTGACAACACAAAGTATTGCTAATCCCCCAGGTGGAGAGGAAGAGACGGAAAAGCAGTCTTAAGGTGTATTGCTAAGATAGCGACATTGGCAGGGATAGTGAGAATGAGGGATATCACCCTTTGGGAGGACCTCCAAACCATCATGGTTTTATTAATTGCCCTTAAACCTTATAATATGCTCCATTCCCCTGAGCTGGTTTTTTTTGTTTGTTTTTTGTTTTTTTAATAACAAACACAGGGGCATTTAATAGGCTGTGAGAAGGGTAAATATGTTGGAGTTCAATTTTTTTAAACTATGTGAGAGCTTCAAGTTTCTCCCATGACAAAGGACTGTTCAGCCTAGAGAGGTTCTGTGAGAGCAAGTTGAGTCAGGGAGGGTTTATATTTCTCAGTGGCCCTTAGAATTGGAGGTAACCCGGGGGAGGGTTTTCAAATTGCTTATGAGGATCATTATTATCATGGATAGGATCATCCACCCTTT
This sequence comes from Mus caroli, assembly GCF_978045245.1. NCBI lineage: Eukaryota > Metazoa > Chordata > Mammalia > Rodentia > Muridae > Mus > Mus caroli. Next base: position 5,091,649 of record NW_028227256.1, read on the forward strand.
TGTAATTTACTTTTTTTCTCACATTTTTTACTTGATATTTTCTTTATTTACATTTCAAATGTTATCCCCTTTCTTAGTTTCCACTCCAAAAATCCCCTACTCTCTATCCCTTCACCCTGCTCCCCAACCCACCCACTCCCATTCCTGGCCCTAGCATTCCCCTCTACTGGGGCATAGAACCTTCACAAGACCTAAGTCCTCTCCTCTCACTGATGACCAACTAGGCCATCCTGAGCTACATATGCAGCAAGAGCCATGAGTCCCACCATGTGTTTTCTTTAATTGGTGGTTTAGACCTATGGAGCTCTAGGGGTACTGGTTAGCTCATATTGTTGTTCCTCTTATGGGGCTGCAAACCCTTCAGCTCCTTAGGTATTTTCTCTAGCTCCTTCACTGGGGACCTGGGCTCCTTCCAATTGATGACTGTGAGCATCCACTTCTGTATTTGCCAAACACTGGCAGAGCCTCTCAGATGACAGCTATATCAGGCTCCTGTCAGCAAGCTCTTGTTGGCATCTGCCATAGTGTCTGGGTTTTGTGTAATTTTCTTTTGGCTGACTAGTGAGTGTAACTTTCAGAGCCCCCAGAATATCTCTTCATAGGAGACTGATGATGACATTGGCCACAAGAGGGTGCTTCATGCCTGTAGACCCATTAAGGTCCTCCAATATAGACATGCTTCTTTCTCTCTCTCTCTCTCTTTCTTTCTTTCTTTCTTTCTTTCTTTCTTTCTTTCTTTCTTTCTTTCTTTCTTTCTTTCTTCTTTCTTTCTTTCTTTCTTTCTTTCTGTCTCTTTCTCTTTCTCTCTTTCTCTCTTTCTTTCTGTCTGTCTGTCTGTCTGTGTCTCTGTCTCTTTCTCTCTTTCCTTCTCTCTCTCTCTCTTCTTTCTTTTTTGGCAAAGGTTTGGGAGCATTCTCCTATACCTATAAGATAAGGTCAGGGAATTAGTTCCCAATCATGTGGGACCTTTTGTCTTAAAATTATTTCATCTGCTCCAGTGTCAATAGACATTTGAATGTTTTCTCACTTGTTTTCATGGTTATCTTTGAGTGGGAGCCTTCTCAGATGCTTAAAATCCATAAAATCTCTGAGGATAGTTTTCCATCTTACTGTTGGGGATAAGGGCCGCCCCATTTTAAGTTTAAAGACTCTAGTGGCTTTCCATTCTTGTCATAATGGAAGCATGGGAAAAATCTCTCCTTCAGTGGAAACTTTTATGACATCACTGATATAGACTGTTTTGGTGGTGGTATCATTTCTGGTGGAAGAGATTGTCTTTGGGAACTTGCTTTTCTAGTGTCCCTTTTTGTCTCACTTATTGCAAGCCCATCTGTTTTCATTATTGCTGTAAAGGCCACAACAATGGAGGCAGCATGATGCGATGCTGTCTGAATATACTGGGTAACCATGATCCATCTATCACAGGGTTCATTTTGAGGTCTAGGCAGATGGACCTGAGCTCAGAAGTCATACCCTCCCAAACGAAGTTTTTAAGAAGGCAGTCTCTGGCTGTAGAATCAGGAGTTTTTTTCTAAGCTCATCTTAGTTGTAAGGCTAAAGTGAGAGAGAGGCTCCCTCTGGTATTTTGTCCCTTTAAAGAGCTCCCCTCCCCACTGTAAGAAAAGTGAGACTGCTAGAGAGGAGCCAGAAATGCCTTGCTAGACTTGAGGTTTGTTTAAAGTGACCTTTTGACTTTGGAGGAGGGATTTATCCAAGTATCAATGCCATCCTCCTTGACTGCTGGTCTGAGCTCTTGCTCTTTTAAGTCTCCAGCCTTATAAAGGTACAATTTTACAGGCTTAGCCTAGATGGTGTGGACATTAACCACGAATGCCTGGACTTCCAGATCAGAAGCATGGTCCCTGAAGTTGAAGAGCTCCTGGGAGGTGAAGGAAGGGGTGGAGGGAGTAGTGTCCTATAGTACAGCTTGTGAACACAGGGAGGGTACAAAGCAGATTGAGTGGAGCCAGTGTGTGGTTCAGAAATTGATGAAGCTATTGTTTTGCGTAACTCCTTTGTGACTCTTCCTTGAGTTGATAGATCTACAGTGGGATAGTCTTCTGGACATTCATCATCAACAGGATCATCTAGGGGTGTGAAGTATCTTTGGTAGGCCCTGACTTAGAGTGACCCAGACATTGGAGGACAGCAGCTATAGGGGACAGAAAGCAGAAGGAGGCAGGCTTTCCTTCCTGAATTTCTCAGTGTTAAGCAAGATAAGCAATCTAAGTCCACATATCAGAGTCATAGCAATCACATTTGACAACCCAGGGGTCTGCATCAAGGACCTCTTTCTGAAAGGAGGTGGCTTTCCATTGGATACATTTTATGCCATAAGTTTTGAGCAGGGCTCTCAGGTCTCTAATTTGGGACTCTTTATGATGTGATGCAGTATGTCTTATGAGAGAGAAAAAATTGGAAGTACCCAGGTCACAAAAGAATGTTCCCAGGTGTTAGCCCACTCACAATTTCTAGGAAGAACATAATGACTCTTAACTGGTCATTGCATTACCTTTGTTTGTTTGTTTGTTTGTTTTTCAAGGAGAAAAAATAATAGGAGGTTATGACTGACATATGACTGAGCTGACAGAGTCTGTGCAGTGCGTTGAAGGTCTTCTTCAAATGCTGAGTAGTAGCCTCTCTCAGGTGTTGTTGCCTACTTACTGTATGCAGTCCCATGAGACTGCCTACATCTGGAAGTAAGAGAAAGAAGGAAAAGACAAACTGTCAGCTCTTGTATCAGAGAGGCATCATTGGGCAGGGCAGATAGATGTGCTATCATGGCAGATTGCTCATCTATGTGTTCTGGAAGTCTTTTTAGGAGGCCCACATTTGTGATTCCAGCTGTCATTCTTGTCCTCACTTGCTCACTCTTAGGGTCACAGTCTGAGAATTCTGAGAGGGGGAGTGAAGCAGGAAAGAACATGAGGAATGAAGACTTCAAGTGGTAAGCAAGTACAGCAAGAACAAACTCCTGGAGGCAGACTTTATTGAGGCAGCTCATTTACTTGGAAGAACAAAGGCTATTGAGACCTATGGGAAGTTGGTAGAGGTCTTTGAGGTGAATGCATATTGTTGGCCAAGGCCAGAGTGTTGAGAATGAATGTCTCATATGAACATGGAGTAATTTCAATATTACAGGATATAACATAAATTGAGAGAGTCCATCTTGTTTGCCAGGCTACATGACCTTCTCTTAGGTACAAAGACTGTATGGGCTGGCATATGCCATCCAGGGCAAGATCGAGGGGCCAATTTCTACAATGGAGGGTAGAATTTTATGACAAATTTTATTCCCACTTCTTACATTTACTTTTTTCCTAATCTCAGCCTCATTAAATCATTTAGTGAGTGCCTGCTCAGCCTAGAGCCCACTGTTCCATGTCCTGTGAGCCAACCATTTATTGCTTAGGATATTTTACAAATGTGATATATGCAAGGAACATCAACAACAACTGAATGTATATTGCAAGTGCTTCCTGTGCTCAAATATATGATCATTTGGTCTTGGATTATAAAACAAAAATTCAAAGATGCAAATATGAAGAGCTTTTTGATGGGAGCAGCACAGGGCTAATCTAAATGCGAAGCCCTCCAGAGTGTGGAGGTCATGCAAAGTGGGACCTTCCCCAGCTCCGGTGGTCTTATGTTTCTTAGTACTGACCTCCGCCTCTCTAGCGTGCCTTAAGCAGTGACATTTTAGGACCAGACAGGAAGCCTAGGTATAATAGACATTCCCAGTTAATTTTTTTTCTTATAGAGACCAAATCTCATAGTACCTATTTACATAATATTTGGAAAATGCAGTTATTTTCTTCTGGAATTATGCTATTGAAGGACATAAGGCAAATCTGATACTACCCAATTATTCTCAGTCATAGTAATACCAAAGCAAAACAAAGGAAAATAGTCACTTTTGGGACAATACAAATGCATACTTATTTCTTCCATAAAACGTGTATTTGTGAATAAATACTTGCTAGAGTCTGTGCATGTAACTGAACTAGAAGGTGGGTGAATTGGGCATCACATATGTTCTTTCAACCTGTATTAACATTAAGAATTAAATATGATTAAAGACAAATGAAGGAGCAAACTGTACTATAAATAAAATCCTTGTATTCACTTAGAATTAAATAGCTACCCTAATATAGGGCATGTGGGACAACACTATCAGACAGGCATAAACACTGGTGGAGTGGGGTGTGCTTGAACCAGGGAATCTCAGAGATTCCCTGAGCCCTCCATAGTGGAGTGGAGATGCTTATTTAACCCTCCAGTGCCTGCTCTAGAACATATAACCACGACCATCAGCTAAGAGGACCATGGGCTGGGCACTCAGCCACATAGCATAGCACCTGCTATGCTAAAGAGATGCATTTAGCTTTTAGCCAATGACTGTCCCTTCCTGGATATTCTCATGTTCTTCCCGCAAAATAATCCCTGGCCCACCCTGAATAAAGTGCATGCATTTATATCTACCCCTAATAATGAATTACAAACGAGCTAAGATCCTCTCAATGAGCTGCTTGCTTCACTAGAGATTGCCCATAGGGAGGTTTTTACCAACAACAGTCATGAATTCACCCGTCTGTATTCAGCACTTTCCCAGTGGAACTGATCCTGCTCACCTCTACTTTCTCCTTCTTGCCTGTTATGCAGGTGTCCTGAGGGGAAATGTTCATGACTTCCTTTCAGGGCTAGTATACCTCGGCAACCTGGCACCCTGAGAAGAGATCTTGGAACCACAGCAATCATTCCAGACCATGCTTTCCCCTTTTGATCTGGCATGTAGTGGTGCCTCGAAAAGAAATGCAGGCAGTGAACTCCCTGTTCTGGACTCCCCCAGCCTTCTCCAGCAGTGGTAGTATTCAGGCACCCCCAACGGAAAGGAAGAACACAATTCCACAGTTAATATCTTTACATTTATGATAATTGAGCCTAGGAAACTTCCAGGTTATCTATGTTTCAACACAATTTCATTCTGTATAACAGAATACATATAATTTCTAATAATTCATTTAACAGTAAATGTTTATAATTTTCTGCTGAAAGAACAGATCTATTTCTCCATAATTATCTTTGCTCAGCCCATAGTGAGAGAAGAAGCTGAATAATGTTTAAGCACCTATACTATTAAAAGTAATTCAAATAATTGTTTAGATTAAAATTATAAGATAGTGTCCAGTAACTCTGTACACTTGATAATTATAAGTTAAAAAATATGACTGGGTAAAAGTAATGTAGTTTTATTGTATTGATTTTTCTTCATATGTAAACCACAAGCTGAAATTTTATGTTAAAATACATTTCATCTCTTTTAAAGTTTCTTCAGGAGGACATTACCTTGTACTAAATAATTTCTTATCCCCAAAATTGTCTTATTGGAGAATTACACAGAAAAACAAGATTCATTTTTTTTCTATTTGAATTACACACAATGTTGAATTCTTTTATTGTTTGGACACAATTGTTCTCATTTCTTTAATCTTGTTTTAAAGAAAATGGTTAAAATGTGCTGTGTGTGAGCCAGTGGTTTCTCAACTAAGTTAATTTGTTTTACAATACACTAAATATTTTTACTTTAAATTAATATATATTAAATTTACTTAATTTTATAATGATTCTATATTTATTTTATAGCAATTAATATCATTCTGCTCACAGAACAGACGTTTAACTTAATTTTAGTTTATAAAACTATAAATTCATATCTGTTTAATTTTTTTTTTCTCTACGGGAAACATACAAAAAAAGAATGCACTTCTGTCTGGGTCCATATATTTACTACTTAAGTATACTTACTAATTTAATATGTTGAATAATTAAAATTATTACTTTTTATGCTTTTGTGGTGGGTTGAATAAGAATGGTATCTATAGACATATATTTGAATGTTTACTCACAAGGGATTAGATCAGATTGTCCCTGGTGGCAACAGTTCTCTGGGGATGCAGGTAGATCTGGTAGTCCCTGGTGGCAGTAGGCCTTTGGGACTGCAGGTAGAGCTGTTTTTTTATGGGTGGCACCCGGCCTATGAGGATGAAGGCAACACTGGTTGATCCTAATATCTGCAGGCCTCCAGGATTGCAAGTAGAGGTGTTGATCAGAAGTTGGAGTACAGAGCAGACAGGGCAGACCTCATTGTTCATGTGCCTGCTGGGGGAACCCAGGGCAAGGAATTAAGGTGCGGGGATCTCTCCTGTTTGTCCTGCGTGGCAACAGGCCACCAGGGATGCAGGCAGAGCTATGGCCCTGGGGCATTTTAAATTTGAGAATTAAAAATTATAGTTTATTTTGTAGGAATTACCATCTTTGAAATTATAGTAAATTATTTGTTTAACTTCTTTACCTCAAGCATCTGTTATTTGGCTTAAAATAAACCAGGTACTAGCTTATCAGAATATATCAGTCAATTATTTATTATTAACCATCTTACAAATATATCACTTCATGCTGATTCCACAGTTTAGTAATATGTAGAATCAAAGAAGAATATATTCCTTCCTCACTGTGTCTGGTACCCATGTTCCTACCCTCAGTCCACTCTCATCACATTCTGTGGCAATGTAATTGAAGAATTCAGACCTTCACAGTAACTCCTCTGGAGATGTCAAATAGACCTTGAAAGTCCATACAGCAAATAGGAAAGTGAGATTACAGGCATTTAGGACTACTGTGAATGGTGTTTCTATCCTGAGAAGAATGCAGCTAGAATAAAAGTAGAGGGTGTTTCCTTGATATCTGCATGAGGTAAAGACCGGTGTACCTTGCTGCCTATTGTCATTATAGTAAGTGGCTACACAGTGATGCATGTAATTCTCTGAAACACCCAAATGTTCACCCTATCAACCCATATATTTTCAACAGTCTTCTCAACAGAAATATCCCACAGGTTATGTGAAAGCCATACAGATTTGGTAGGCCTCTTCCTTGAGCAGAAATTTGTGGATAGGGACCATGAAAGACTTTTGAACCAGAAATAATTTTTATGCATAAAATCATCTGAGTTTCATCTGAAACCACAGCCTCCCAAATTCATTCTCACAGAGTTTATATATATATATATATATATATTCTTCTCTGATATTTTAAAATCAAGGCAAATAATAACACTCACCTTTTTAAGTCCTTACAACCACCCCTTGATCTATTATTAAATGTTCCTTGAGTTAACCTTGCACTCAATGCCCTATATATTATGTCTTTTTTTTTTCACTGTTTTTTTTTATTACATATTTTCCTCAATTACATTTCCAATGCTATCCCAAAAGTCCCCCATACCACCCCCCACTTCCCTACCCTCCCATTCCCATTCTTTTGGCCCTGGCATTCCCCTATATTGGGGCATATAAAGTTTGTAAGTCCAATGGGCCTCTCTTTCCAGTGATGGCCGACTAGGCCATCTTTCGATACATATGCAGCTAGAGTCAAGAGCTCCGGGGTACTGGTTAGTTCATCATGTTGTTCCAACTATAGGGTTGCAGATCCCTTTAGCTCCTTGGGTACTTTCTCTAGCTTCTCCATTGGGAGCCCTGTGATCCATCCAATAGCTGACTGTGAGCATCCACTCCTGTGTTTGCTAGGCCCCTGCATAGTCTCACAAGAGACAGCTATCTTTGGGTCCTTTCAGCAAAATCTTGCTAGTGTATGCAATGGTGTCAGCGTTTAGAAGCTGATTATGGGATGGATCCCTGGATACGGCAGTCTCTAGATGGTCCATCCTTTCATCACAGCTCCGAACTTTGTCTCTGTAACTCCTTCCCTGGGTGTTTTGTTCCCAATTCTAAGAAGGGGCACAGTGTCCACATTTTGGTCTTCATTCTTCTTGAGTTTCATGCGTTTAGCAAATTGTATCTTATATCTTGGGTATCCTAAGTTTTGGGCTAATATCCACTTATCAGTGAATACATATTGTGTGAGTTCCTTTGTGATTGTGTTACCTCACTCAAGATGATACCCTCCAGGTCCATCCATTTGGCTAGAAATTTCATAAATTCATTCTTTTTAATAGCTGAGTAGTACTCCATTGTGTAAATGTACCATAATTTCTGTATCCATTCCTCTGTTGAGGGACATCTGGGTTCTTTCCAGCTTCTGGCTATTATAAATAGGGCTGCTATGAACATAGTGGAGCATGTGTCCTTCTTACCGGTTGGGACATCTTCTGGATATATGCCCAGAAGAGGTATTGCTGGATCCTCCAGTAGTACTATGTCCAATTTTCTGAGGAACCGCCAGACTGATTTCCAGAGTGGTTGTACAAGCTTGCAATCCCACCAACAATGGAGAAGTGTTCCTCTTTCTCCACATCCTCGCCAGCATCTGCTGTCACCTGAATTTTTGATCTTAGCCATTCTGACTGGTGTGAGGTGGAATCTCAGGGTTGTTTTGATTTGCATTTCCCTGATGATTAAGGATATTGAACATTTTTTTCAGGTGCTTCTCTGCCATTCGGTATTCCTCAGGTGAGAATTCTTTGTTCAGTTCTGAGCCCCATTTTTTAATGGGGTTATTTGACTTTCTGGAGTCCACCTTCTTGAGTTCTTTATATATATTGGATATTAGTCCCTTGTCTGATTTAGGATAGGTGAAGATCCTTTCCCAATCTGTTGGTGGTTTTTTTGTCTTATTGATGGTGTCTTTAGCCTTGCAGAAGCTTTGTAGTTTCATGAGGTCCCATTTGTCAATTCTTGATCTTACAGCACAAGCCATTACTGTTCTATTCAGGAATTTTTCCCCTGTGCCCATATCTTCAAGGCTTTTCCCCACTTTCTCCTCTATAAGTTTCAGTGTCTCTGGTTTTATGTGAAGTTCCTTGATCCACTTAGACTTGACCTTAGTACAAGGAGATAGGAATGGATCGATTCGCATTCTTCTACATGTTAACAACCAGTTGTGCCAGCACCATTTGTTGAAAATGCTGTCTTTCTTCCACTGGATGTTTTTAGCTCCCTTGTCGAAGATCAAGTGACCGTAGGTGTGTGGGTTCATTTCTGGGTCTTCAATTCTATTCCATTGGTCTATTTGTCTGTCACTATACCAGTACCATGCAGTTTTTATCACAATTGCTCTGTAGTAGAGCTTTAGGTCCGGCATGGTGATTCCACCAGAGGTTCTTTTATCCTTGAGAAGAGTTTTTGCTATCCTGGGTTTTTTGTTATTCCAGATGAATTTACAGATTGCACTTTCTAATTCGTTGAAGAATTGATTTGGAATTTTGATGGGGATTGCATTGAATCTGTAGATTGCTTTTGGCAAGATAGCCATTTTTACAATGTTGATCCTGCCAATCCATGAGCATGGGAGATCTTTCCATCTTCTGAGATCTTCTATAATTTCTTTCTTCAGAGACTTGAAGTTTTTATTATACAGATCTTTCACTTCCTTAGTTAGAGTCACGCCAAGATATTTTATATTATTTGTGACTATTGAGAAGGGTGTTGTTTCCCTAATTTCTTTCTCAGCCTGTTTATTCTTTGTGTAGAGAAAGGCCATTGATTTGTTTGAGTTAATTTTATATCCAGCTACTTCACCGAAGCTGTTTATCAGGCTTAGGAGTTCTCTGGTGGAATTTTTAGGGTCACTTATATATACTATCATATCATCTGCAAAGAGTGATATTTTGACTTCATCTTTTCCAATTTGTATCCCTTTGATCTCCTTTTTTGTCGAATTGCTCTGGCTAGGACTTCAAGTACAATGTTGAATAGGTATGGAGAAAGTGGACAGCCTTGTCTAGTCCCTGATTTTAGAGGGATTCCTTCAAGCTTCTCACCATTTACTTTGATGTTGGCTACTGGTTTGCTGTAGATTGCTTTTGTCATGTTTAGGTATGGGCCTTGAATTCCTGATCTTTCCAAGACTTTTATCATGAATGGGTGTTGGATCTTATCAAATGCTTTTTCTGCATCTAACGAGATGACCATGTGGTTTTTGTCTTTGAGTTTGTTTATATACTGGATTACGTTGATGGATTTCCGTATATTGAACCATCCCTGCATCCCTGGGATGAAACCTACTTGGTCAGGATGGATGATTATTTTGATGTGTTCTTGGATTCGGTTAGCAAGAACTTTATTGAGGATTTTTGCATCAATATTCATAAGGGATATTGGTCTGAAGTTTTCTATCTTTGTTGGGTCTTTTTGTGGTTTATGTATCAGAGTAATTGTGGCTTCATAGAATGAGTTGGGTAGAGTACCTTCTGTTTCTATTTTGTGGAATAGTTTGTGAAGAACTGGGATTAGATCTGCTTTGAAGGTCTGATAGAACTCTGCACTAAACCCATCTGGTCCTGGGCTTTTTTTGGTTGGGAGACTATTAATGACTGCTTCTATTTCTTTGGGGGATATAGGGTTGTTTAGATCATTAACCTGATCTTGGTTCAACTTTGGTACCTGGTATCTGTCTAGGAACTTCTCCATTTCATCCAGGTTCTCCAGTTTTGTTGAGTATAGCCTTTGGTAGAAGGATCTGATGGTGTTTTGGATGTCTTCAGGATCTGTTGTTATGTCTCCTTTTTCATTTCTGATTTTGTTAATTAGAATACTTTCCCTGTGCCCTCTAGTTAGTCTGGCTATGGGTTTATCTATCTTGTTGATTTTCTCAAAGAACCAGCTCCTTGATTGGTTGATTCTTTGAATAGTTTTTCTTGTTTCCACTTGATTGATTTCGCCCCTGAGTTTGATTATTTCCTGCCGTCTACTCCTCTTGGGTGAATTTGCTTCCTTTTGTTCTAGTGCTTTTAGGTGTGTTGTCAAGCTGCTAATGTGTGCTCTTTTTAGTTTCTTTTTGGAGGCACTCAGAGCTATGAGTTTTCCTCTTAGAAATGCTTTCATTGTGTCCCATAAGTTTGGGTATGTTGTGGCTTCATTTTCATTGAACTCTAAAAAGTCCTTGATTTCTTTCTTTATTCCTTCCTTGACCAAGGTATCATTGAGAAGAGTGTTGTTCAGTTTCCACGTGAATGTTGGCTTTCTATTATTTATTTTGTTATTGATGATCAGCCTTAGTCCATGGTGATCTGATAGGATGCATGGGACAATTTCAATGTTTTTGTATCTGTTGAGTCCTGTTTTGTGCCCAATTACGTGGTCAATTTTGGAGAAGGTACCATGAGGTGCTGAGAAGAAGGTGTATCCTTTTGTTTTAGGGTAAAATGTTCTGTAGATATCTGCCAGATCCATTTGATCCATAACTTCTGTTAGTTTCACTGTGTCCCTGTTTAGTTTCTGTTTCCATGATCTGTCCATTGGTGAAAGTGGTGTGTTGAAGTCTCCCACTATTATTGTATGAGGTGCAATGTGTGCTTTGAGATTTACTAAAGTTTCTTTAATGAATGAGGCTGCCTTTGTATTTGGAGCATAGATATTCAGGATTGATAGTTCCTCTTGGAGGATTTTACCTTTGATGAGTATGAAGTGCCCCTCCCTGTCTTTTTTGATGACTTTGGGTTGGAAGTCAATCTTATCTGATATTAGAATGGCTACTCCAGCTTGTTTCTTCAGACCATTTGCTTGGAAAATTGTTTTCCAGCCTTTCATTCTGAGGTAGTGTCTATCTTTTTCTCTGAGATGAGTTTCTTGTAAGCAGCAAAATGTTGGGTCTTGATTGTGTAGCCAGTTTGTTAGTCTATGTCTTTTTATCGGGGAGTTGAGTCCATTGATATTAAGAGATATTAAGGAAAAGTAATTGTTGTTTCCTGTTATTTTTGTTGTTAAAGTTGGCATTCTGTTCTTGTGGCTGTCTTCTTTTCGGTTTGTTGAGGGATTACCTTCTTGTTGTTTCTAGGGCGTGGTTCCTGTCCTTGTATTGGTTTTTTTCTGTTATTATCCTTTGAAGGGCTGGATTCGTGGAGAGATAATGTGTGAATTTGGTTTTGTCGTGGAATACTTTGGTTTCTCCATCTATGTTAATTGAGAGTTTGGCTGGGTATAGTAGCCTGGGCTGGAATTTGTGTTCTTTTAATGTCTGTATAACATCTGTCCAGGATCTTCTGGCTTTCATATTCTCTGGTGAAAAATCTGGTGTAATTCTGATAGGCTTGCCTTTATATGTTACTTGGCCTTTTTCTCTTACTGCTTTTAGTATTCTATCTTTATTTAGTGCATTTGTTGTTCTGATTATTATGTGTCGGGAGGTATTTCTTTTCTGGTCCAGCCTATTTGGAGTTCTGTAGGCTTCTTGTATGTTCATGGGCATCTCTTTCTTTAGATTTGGGAAGTTTTCTTCTATAATTTTGTTGAAGATGTTTGCTGGTCCTTTGAGTTGAAAATCTTCATTTTCATCCACTCCTATTATCCGTAGGTTTGGTCTTCTCATTGTGTCCTGTATTTCTTGGATGTTTTGAGTTAGGATCTTTTTGCATTTTCCATTTTCCTTGATTGTTGTGCCGATGTTCTCTATGGAATCTTCTGCACCTGAGATTCTCTCTTCCATCTCTTGTATTCTGTTGCTGATGCTTGCATCTATGGTTCCAGATTTCTTTCCTAGGGTTTCTATCTCCAGTGTTGCCTCATTTTGGGTTTTCTTTATTGTGTCTACTTCCCTTTTTAGGTCTAGTATGGTTTTGTTCATTTCCATCATCTGATTGGATGTGTTTTCCTGTTTCTCTTTAAGGACTTCTACCAGTTTGGTTGTGTTTTCCTGTTTTTCTTTAAGGACTTGTAACTCTTTAGCCATGTTCTCCTGTAGTTCTTTAAAGTCCTTCTTGATGTCCTCTACCATCATCATGAGATATGCTTTTAAATCCAGGTCTAGTTTTTCAGGTGTGTTGGGGTGCCCTGGACTGGGCGAAGTGGGAGTGCTGGGTCCTGATGATGGTGAGTGGTCTTGGTTTCTGTTAGTAAGATTCTTACCTTTACCTCTTGCCATCTGGTAATCTCTGGGGTTGTTATAGTTGTCTCTGTTCAGAGGTTGTTCTTCTGGTGATTCTGAGTATCCTCTGTCAGCAGACCTGGGAGACAGGCTCTCTCCTCTGAGTTTCAGTGGTTAGAGCACTCCCTGCTGACAAGCTTTCCTCTTAAAGGGAAGGTGTACAGATATCTGGCGTTTGGACCTCCTCCTGGCCGAAGAAGAAGGCGGAAAACAGGACCTTTCCCAGATGCTGTGTTGCTTTGGCAGGTCACAGAAGCTGTAGGCTTCTGTGGTGCACACTCTCAGCTGTGCAGACTAAGTTCCTAAGTTCAGTGGAGTCCTGGATCCAAGATGTGCTCCCTGCTCCTGAGGCAGAGGGCTCCTGTGCAGGGCAGACCACTGTCTTCCAGCTAGGAGGGTGCCGGATGTCTGTGGCCCCAAAAGGGTGCTGCCTCAGCGGCTCTGTGGCTCCCGCCTGTCCCAGAAGCTGTCTGCCTCTGTGGTCCTCACTCTGACCTGTACAGACTAAGTTCGGCGGATGGCGCTCCCTGCAGAGCAGGTCACTGTCCTCCAGCTGGGAGGGTGCTGGATGTCTGCGGCCCCAAAAGGGTGCTGCCTCAGCGGCTCTGTGGCTCCCGCCTGTCCCAGAAGCTGTCTGCCTCTGTGGTCCTCACTCTAACCTGTACAGACTAAGTTCAGCGGAGTCCCGGAGCCAAGATGGCGCTCCCTGCAGGGCAGGTCACTGTCCTCCGACTGGGAGGGTGCCGGATGTCTGCAGCCCCAAAAGGGTGCTGCCTCAGCGGCTCTGTGGCTCCCGCCTGTCCCAGAAGCTGTCTGCCTCTGAGGTCCTCACTCTAACCTGTACAGACTAAGTTCGGCGGAGTCCCGGAGCCAAGATGGCGCTCTATATATTATGTCTTGAACATTACATTCCAGCTACATTTCTGCGCATTTTACTTTCTTATGTGTAATTAATTACTAACACAAGAACACATGTTATTCCATAAACATGCTCCAGGACATAACCTATCTCCAATCACACTTTCCCTACAGTGAACAACTGTCCTCAATATCTTTTTGACCAAATATTACCCAGATAGCAGATTAATGTAAAATCCTGTATTTTCATATAAACACTTAATATTTCATTAAAGAGTTAATTTACCTCGTTTATTGAATTTAATATAAGGATCCTTTGTATAGCTGTATTTTGCCTTGTTGAGTGGCTAATATATTTTATCTATATATGAAAATAAAATAGTTTAAGAATTATTGGTCTCATGTCAGCTCCATAAAAGCCTAGAGAAATTTCTATGTATTCTCAGTACATGCATTCAGTTCAATCAGAAGTTGAATTACTTAGCTCTTTTAGTTTCCTAGTAATACTAGTCAGTGTTCCAGACATTGTAATTGCAAAAGATCTTAAAACAAAGTAAAGCTGGGCAGTGGTGGCGCATGCCTTTAATCCCAGCACTGGGGAGGCAGAGGCAGGCAGTTTTCTGAGTTCAAGGCCAGCCTGGTCTACAGAGTGAGTTCTAGGACAGCCAGAGCTACACAGAGAAACCCTGTCTCGAAAAAACCAAACCAAACCAAACCAAACCAAACCAAACCAAACCAAACCAAACCAAACCAAACCAAACCAAAACAAAACAAAACAAAACAAAACAAAACAAAACAAAACAAAGTAAAGGTGTGTCATTCAATGGATCTGAAAATTCCAGCTGGAAGACTGCTAAGAAACAAAGACTGAGTGTTCTATTTAAACTTCTCAATCCTGATTGTTACTATCTCTAAATACAGCTCAATTCTTAGGCTGTTTCAAGTTTAACTGATACCTAGATGTTGATGCATACAGAGTAAATGGAGGATGTCTATGCAATAAATCATCTAGGACAACAAACTTAAAAGAAGGAAATATTTCTTTATGTTCAACGTTCAGACACTTCAGTCTATGATCAATTAATTGTTTTTGTTAATTTTTTGATCTCTGGTGAGGTAGAACATCATGGCTGGAAGAGGTATTGGTGATCAAGAAAAACTGCTCACCCCATTGTTCCTAGGAGTCAAAAAGAGGAAATGAACCTAACATCCAGTTCTGAGATATTCCCTCAATGGTCTAACTTCTTTCTGGTTAAGCCTATTAAAGGTTTGATGAACTCACATTAGGATGTTGGAACCAAGACTTATCATGTAGATTTTTAGAATAAATTTTAAGATCCAAAAAGTAACTGGCATTTTTAGTGAGCTTAACCCTGAAGATTTTCTCCCTAGCACATTCTCAAGGAATTAATGAAAATCAAAACAAAAAAAATCCCCCCCCCCAAAAAAAACCAACAAAAAAGGGATGACTTTTAAAATTCTAATCCTCAATATCTGTTTCTCAATACCTTGTCCATGAGGAATATAAGGAATCCCAGTAATATGGACAAAATTAAATTGTCAACAAAACACCTCAAATGTTTGACTGTAATAGCCAGTTTCATTATCTGTTTTAATATGATTTGGAACAGCCAGCATAGAAAAACAATGTAGGCAATGACTAGCTATTTTCTTAGTTGTTTCTCCTCTTAAGGCAGCTGCAACTAGAGAGCATGAAAAGGTGTCAATAGTCACATGTTCATATTTTAATTTTCTAAAATTAGAAATATGAGTAACATCCATTTGCCATAATTGATTAGGTATAAAATTTCCAGGATTAACACCATTATGTGGTATAGGAAGAAGCTGAGGATATTCAGGACAAGTCTTTACAACTTGACTTGTACATTTACTAGAAATACAAAATTGTCTCCAGCTCCTACTATTTTGATAAAGTAAATAATGAGATTTCATAGCCAATTATTCCTGTATAAGATTTATATTCTTCCTGGTATACAAATCTGATGAGGAATTGCCCTCACTCAGGGATCCAGGTAATCCAGTATGAGCTCTTAAATGTTCTATAAAGTGAGGAACACTGCCTTCTCTTAAATTAAGTTGTATTTGCATAAATAATTGAAAAATTTGAGAATTAACAGTTAAAAAAGGAAGAATTTCAAGCAGCTGTAAACCATGAGCTATCAGTACAAAAAGTTTGATTTTATTTATTTATTTATTGTTTTTTATTTTAATTAGGTATTTTCTTCATTTACATTTCCAATGCTATCCCAAAAGTCCCCCATATCCTCCCCCTCCACACTCCCTTAGCCACACACTACCACTTCTTGGCCCTGGCGTTCCCCTGTACTGAGACATATAAAGTTTGCAATATCAATGGGCCTCTCTTTCCACTGATGCCGACTCGGCCATCCTCGGATACACATGCAGCTAGAGACACGAGCTCCTGGGGGTACTGGTTAGTTAATATTGTTGTTCCACCTATAGGTTTGCAGACCCCTTCAGCTCCTTGGGTACTTTCTCTAGCTTCTCCAAAAACAGTGGCTACAGCACATTATCCAATTATTTGTGCTGAATGGAGGAGAAATTCAAAGAAAATGGACATGTGATCAAATTACATAGCTGCTTCCCCATTAGATAAGCTATTTATAAATACAGTAAGCACATTCTCTATGGATTGCATGCATACATTTATATGAAATAATATCTTCATAAAATAAAAAGGTGGAATTTATATCCCAGTATACCACAAATTTATTTAAATCCTGCCATTTATTTTAAATTTTTTAAAAATTTGAATGTTAAGGAACTCACTGCTGAGTGTCTATGACACTCTATACCTCAGCATACTTATGCCTTGGTGAAATGAAAGGATCCACACACTGGCATGGCATAGATCTGATCAGCTATTTAGTATGGGGAAGAAGACATGTTTATGGTTTTTTTCTTTTTTCTGCAGGATGCTGCAGGACCATTGTAACTGCCAGAGTGATTGCTGTTGTGCTGATGCTGGGTCAAAGAATGATGCTGACCTGTGATCGTGCCCTGGCAATGGTGACTGGGAAGCTGTATCATATGTTCCTGATTCACCTTTGCTTGCCTATATCCAAGATCGGACAAGCTGCCTTGCTTCAAGCTTTTAGACCTTGTGGGACAGAGAACATGGAGACTGTGGAAACTGCCTTCAAAAACTTAATCAAAAGAAGTAGTTATAATGTCTCTTCTCTTTCCTTTAATGTGATCAATTATTCTGATTCAATCATGGACTGGTCTAGAAATCAATCCAATATTGGATAAAGGAAATGACAGTCTTCCTTTGGAAGGCTGGTTCTGGACATTTTTGAGACATATTTGGAAGTTAGTTGCAGTTCTTTATGAAGTTACTTTTGTAGTAGATAAAATTGGACAGGATCTGGACCTTCAAATAAATGTTAATGCATGTATTAAGGCTCTTAATCTTTTATTGCCATGTTAAAATTACTTTTATTTATTCCACAGTATTTAAATTTTATTGATTGTACAATTTCAAATTGTGTTAGTGTCTGGAAACATGTCATGCCTGTTATGGTGGTCTATCAACCAACTTTTATTGCCTGTGAGTATTACAGGACCTTGGTATTCTGAAAAAATGCTTGCAAGTACTGGAAGAAGTGAGTCAGGCTTTAAGCAGAAGCAAGAGTGTAGTGAGCGTGATTATTGTTGGTATAGCAGGTTTAAGTACATTAAGAACTATTACCACTGCTTCTGCAATTGCTTTGACACAACAAGGTAAGACATCTACTTTTAATCAATTAGCAAAAAGTGTTACTGATGCTCTGAGTATTCAAGAGGATTTAGAGAGGCATTTGGAGTAATATATTGATGCTCTTTATGATACTATTCAAATTATTGGAATGGAGGTTCAGAGTAAAAGAGTAAGAAGCCATCTCATGTGCCATGCCAAATAGTAATGGATTTGTGTTACCTCTAAAATTTACAATGACAGTCACTATAATTGGGAAAAAGCTCAAAGACACTAGAGGGGTATTTGGCATCATTCTACCACCTCTCTGAATGTTTTAATTTTGCTTTCTGAGATTATGAATTTGCAGAATGCTGCTCTGCTGAGCTTTAATGCTGCTATTATTTCTGGCAAAATTATCCATGGCCTGGGGTCAGTATTTCTATCTTGGTCAAACTTGAAGAATGGTATATATAGGTTGATCATGCTAGCCCTTTTTGCCCTGAGAATACTTTTATTCCTGCCCATTGTGTTAAAGTTTGCCTTTAACAACATCAACATGTTGGAGGCCAAAGTACATGGCTTGAAACAAACAAAAAAAATGGACCCCCCAAACAGAGTTATTAATTTAACAGGCTGGCAGTCTTGCTTGTTCTTTAACCTAAAACTGACCTTATTATTTGCATGTGATTAAAATGGTATAAAAGTAGATTGGGAAAAAATAAACCCACCTAAGCCTCACAACTAGATGGGGTCATGCTTTTAAAAAAAGAAAGAATATTTTAATCCTATGATGGTTGATTTGGGTCTAGAATAGTCAGCCAGCTACAGGTAAGGGGTTGACATACTTATCATCAGGGATCATAGATTAAGGAAAGTGACCAACACTATTGAGACAATGGACCTATGAGCTGTATTGTACTTTAGATTGAACTGTCTCATGTGTTGAAAGCTTATTTCCCACTCATGTCTTACCACCATAGCATTCCTCAATACTGGAACATCAGTCCTTCACAGGAACGAGGGCCTCCTCTCCCTTTGTTGCCAGAAAAGGCCATCTGCTACAAATGCAGCTGGAGGCATGGGTTCCTCCATGTGTATTCTTTGATTGGTGGTTTAGTCCCTGAGAGCTCTGGGCAAAAGGGGGTTGTCCTGGTTGGTTAATATTGTTCTTCCTACAGGGTTGCAAACCTCTTCTTCTTTAGTTCTTCCCCTACTTCCTCCATTGAGGTCCCCATGCTTAGTCTGATGGTTGGCTGCAACCCTCCACATCTCTATCTGTAAGTCTCTGGTAGAGCCTCTCAGGAGACATCCATATAAGGCTCCTTTCAGAAAGCACTTCTTGGAAACCAGGAAGGAGGTTGACATTTGAAATGTTAATAAATAAAGTAACCAATAAAAATTAAAATAAAAAGGAATCTGCATCCCATTAAAAAACAACCACACACAAAAAAAGAAAGCTTAGTTCCCAGTGCATCAATATTTAAAGTTACCAATATTAAAAAAGGGGTGTGATCATATGTGCTCTGATTTCATTACATTTGTTCTCTGAATTTTGAAAATTTCATGTTTCATTAGATGTTGGTGGCTGCATGTGGGAACTAAAGGGGGCAGGGGGGAAAAAGGGGAGGGAAGATAGCCCACATCCGTCCAGAGTTCCTCCTGTGCTCTGGGCCGGTGGACATGGGAGGGCTGCCAGACACTTTCCACTCGGCCCCTGGTGGGCATCTCAGCCACTGACCCCACTCAGTGGAGGGGTGGAAAAGGGGCAGCCCCAGAAACCAGGGGCCCTGGGGCAACAACCTTGGAGCCAGGGTTATGGGAGAGAGGGGAGTGGGAGAGAGGTTGCTACACAGATGACAGTCCTAAGTCTTGTCTGTGACTGGAACACAGGAAGGCGTTCCATTGGGAGATTAGAAACGGCTCATTAGAGGAAAGCCTATCCCATCATCCAAGTGCAGTGGGGCCTTGATGAACAGAGACAGTCTATGGTTTTAAAGCTTTATTGTAGAAAAGTGGGGGAAAGAGAGAAGGTAAAAGAGAGAGAGACAGGCCATGGCCCAGAGGAGGAAAGGGGGAAAAGGAGAGAGAGAGAAGAAAGGCTAGAGAATAAAAGAGTAAGAGGGAAAAAAGAGTAAGAGACTGAGAGGAGAGAGGAGAGGAGAGAGTGAGAGGAGTGTAAGGGGAGTAAGAGAGTGAGGTAGAGCCAAGCAGCCCCTCTTATGGTGGACTTAATTAACTTTACTGTTGCTAGGTAATTGGGAGGAGTCTAACCTGAAGGTCAAAAGCTTGGGGCATTCTCTACATGACTGCTAACCACATGCTTCTCCTGTGGGAGATGTGGGGGCGGTAACTTCAACAGGAGCCTTGAGTCTAGGAGACATGAGGAAATGCCTACCATGCCATGTAGGTGAATTATCACCACTGCAGGGTTCAGACCTCAACTTGACTGGAGACCAGACTGTCTGTGTATATCTCATTGCCCTACAGCTGTATGGGGTAGAGTCTAGTTGAAGGACATAGGTCACGGGAGGCATATCTCTCACATATGGTATTTTTAAAACTTAGCTTTTTATCAATTTTATTTTATTCATGAGTATGTTTTGACTATATGTATATATGCACACCATTTACATGACTTTTATCTGTAGAGGTCCAAAGAGGGTGTTAGATTCAATGGAAGTGAAGTTAGAAATGACTATGAGCCACTCAGTAAGTTCTGTAAATCAATCCTGGGTCATCTTGTAAAAGCAACAAGTGCTTTTATCTGCTGAGACATCTACAGCTCCCACATCATCACACTCTTGTAGTTGCTTGTCTTGTAGTTGGTTGTCTCTGTCTCTCTCCTACTATGAAGTATGTAGCTTAGCTACATCTGCAATTTCCTACCATAATATTTATCCTCAGACAAGAGAAGAGTTGACTATGAACTGAAATCCCTAAACTATGACCCAAAAGAAACCTTTCCATCTATCAAATTCTTTCTCTAGTTGTTTTTAGTACAATGGCTGACATGATGCATGGGAGTGGGCAACTAATTGCTGAATAAAAGAAAAATGGTTATAGCTTGATCCACACTGCACTGATGCAGGCTACCTTCTATAACTTACCACAATCTATGGCTAAAGAGGTATGCTCCTGTTCAGGAAAGGGGCTAGTTCCTAATATCAGCAAATACTCCAGTGTACTCACTGATCCTGTTTGTAAATGTTTTGTGATGCCCATGTGCACCCATCGGAGTTTGACCAAAAGGAAAAGCAGTGAAACACTTTCACAGTGACACAGTTAAGCTTCCGAAACAACTTTAAATGGTGTATTGATTTGGATTTCTTACATAAAATGTACAATACTCTGTTTAATTCAGTGTGGTTGGGTTTTGCACTGCCTATATAAATGATATGGTGGAAAAGCAGCAATTTTCCCTTTGTCAGATAGAATTATACTTAGAGTTTAAACATTGAAGAGACTACTAATAGATTTGGGGATTGACAAGACAAAAAGTAAGAAAGTTATGATTATGTCAATAGAATCACTAGGATTTTTTTTTGTCTAAAGCCTTTTCTTACTTGAAAATTCCAGGAAACTATATCATTTCTATGGAAGATCAATGATTTAGCTTCCTAAAACTATTGAACTTTTTTTTTATTTTTGAACTTTTTATAACTTCAAAAAAGTAATTATCCCTAAAGAATTGATCAATATTTTCTCCTGCATTATGATAGAATTAGTTCAGAGCATGGAATCTTACCAAATATGGACATAGGGGTAGTGTTGTCCTCTAACCCAACCTCCACATGCTTTGGTTTGGGGATGATCTACACCCAGAATCTAATTCATGCAAGGGATGTACTCTAAATCCAAGTATTTAGTTCTTCCATGTAATTTGGGGAGAATTTTATATAAAAATTACTCTTTCATTTTCAACTTATTTTCCTCATGTGGTAATAAAATATGCTGCCCTTTTTCTTATATTAACAAACGAAAATCCATATTTAACAAGTTATATAGATATTTCTGCAAGAGCTCCTGATTGCAGAACAAGAGAACCAGCTGTCCCAATGGCACTGAAGGAGAATGAAGGTGGAAGAATAGGATCTTTATTCTCATTAAACCCTTAAAAAGGAAAACTCTCCCAGATCGTCATGAGCCAATCACAAAGTGTTCACAATTCCTTTCCCCAGGGAACAAATGGAAGGTTATTTATGATGTGTTCTCCTATCAAGGGTATTTTTCTAAAACAAGTACTCTAACACCAATGAGAATGCAAAAGAGAGTAGATATCACCAGTGGACTGAGAGCAGGAAAGCTCCTAAAAGGACATGATCCAGTTTGCACTGTCATTTCATATTCTAAAACCACAAGGTAAGATGAGCAAGCAACCAAGGTTGTACAGAAGCTATGTAGCAGTAAGCAGGTTGCTGTTTCTCTGTGTTATTCTGTTCCAGGTAGCAAGTAAAGTCATGAGTGGCAAATAAGCAATAAATCAATAAATCAGTACCTAATAATTGGTCTTTTTATTGCCTTATTCTACTTTATTCCCTTGGTCTGGGTGCTACTATAATGCATGATATAGTTAGAGGGTCTATCTCTCCTCCATGGTATTACTCTAACTCAGTTTATCTTCTTATGTTATCCTGGCTGTATACAAGTGACTCTGAACTTCTCAGGTGTGTGGCTATGTGCCATTTGTGTTTGAATGTCTCTATCTTCCCTGGCATTCCTGCTATCTCCAGGGGAATGTGGACATAGGGTGTGTATGTGTTCTTTGTGTTGAGTGTACCTTTCTCTCACTGCTGAAAGACATTACCTATTTCACTATCTTCCCAGCAGGGCCCTGTCAGCTCTAGGAGAGATCTTAGATTGTTTTATAGGCAGTAAGTTCTTGGCTTAAAGGAACAGACAGACCCATAAGTAGCAATACTAAAAAAATATGGAGTCAAATCCTTCTCTCATTTAAAATTAGTCTAAAATGAAAATATGTGATCAAGGTTGAATCCCATTCACAAAAATTATATGTTGTTTATTAATGACAATAGCTTTAAGTTAGACAATTTGAATGAATTTGAAGGCTGAAGCTGTCCAGAGAGTGACTCAGGAATCAAAACCCAGTGGAACCTGTTAGTGTACTTGCCTGATTAATTTTTGGCAATACCCCATTACACAGAATAGCATTTCTCTTTTCCTGGAGTGTTTTGAATTATAGCATTTTTCTGGAAATACCAGATTAACTTCATACATGTTGTATATGAAAATTCTGTCCACTGCATTTCTTTCAGAGAGTAGGCTAGAAACAGTTTCTGAGAGTGCAGTGATCCCTAAGGCTTTCCAAAATTCTGCTAAAAAGAACGGGTTGTCATTGTAAAGGAACAGTACAAATTAGAGTTTTCTAGTAAAAATCATAAAACTTCCAGTTTGGATTTAAATTTTCTTGTGTCCTGCCATGAAATACTTGTTTGCAAATATTTCAATCCCCCACACCAGGTAAAATCTTGGTTTATGCAATTACCTAATGAATTCTAAGGAATTAAGTGAATCACTTGTCTGGTCCCTTTTCCACATTCCTACATTTCCTTTCTTTAATTAGATTTTGATTGTGGAAAATTAATTTAATTTTTTAAGAAAAAATTGTCATTCCATTTACACTTACATTTTTCAAAAACCATATGAGCTACCAAGAGCTGGCCAATCGTTTCATATGGAAGATTTCTTGACAAGATTGGTACAGCAAATATTACTCATCTTATTTATAAGAACTATAGGAAATTGATGCTTGCTGAAGAAAGAAGAATCAATTTTGTCCAGGAATGAGCCCCTTATATAGGGAGAGTTCTGCTATAAATTTGGCAAGTAGGGTAGATACAATATAGTTGAAGGCAGAATGATACAAATATAACCCTCATATGGAATTCTCAAAAATAAATAAAATTAAAATCTAAAACAATCTGCTTCATTATTAAAATATGTGCTTACTCCATTTACCCAAAATTTCTCAAATGAAAGAGATGGGAAGGTATTATCAAGGATTATCTGAGAAATGGGAAGAAGCTAAGATCCAGATATGGAGTTATATATGGAAAGGAGGAAGACTCTCCAGCACTGAAAGTGGGTGGCTGCTAGAGACAATGCACTATTATTTCACAGAGCTGTCTACAGGGCGAATTTTAAGGTATATGCCCTAAAGAAATCATAACAAAAAAAAAAGTATATATGTTTGAAAATACCAAGATGCTTCATAAATAAGAATAATTATTTTATTTAATAACAAATTCTCTAAAAAATGGGAATGTAGGTCCATTAGTAGAGTATTGCCAAGTATTGCCCTTACCTTTTACCATTAGTATAATCAATCAATCCATATATATATATATATATATTAGAGAATAACGTGACCATTTTATAGCTTCAGACTCTATACTGATATGAAAAAAAGGACTTCCTATTGAATTTTAGGGTGGTTTTTTTTTTTTTAAATAGAAACCATTCTTAATTATCTGGAAAGCACATTCACTCATGATGCATCTTATTCTTATTCTCCTTCTACTCCTGTGGTTCCCTTTTATTTCCCAACTAGGCACATCTGTTTTCATGTCTTCCTTTGCCTTTTGGGAAAGGATGGTTAGAATAATCCTAAAAGAATCACCACACCTGATTATATGCTACAGTCCAGAGCAATAATATATACAATATTTTATTCTTAAAATATTTAATGTAAAATTATAAAAATAAATTATTTTAAGAATAAGTACTATTGCATTGCATTAGATACTATTTAAAATACTGTTCTTCAAAATAAATGAACAAATTTTAAAATGACTTTATTAATTTATATAAAAATGTAGATATATTAATAGCTTATATATGCATAAATGGGTTTGTGATTAGCTCTAATGTGATGTGGTGGTTTGAATGAAAATGGTGCTTATAGACGTCTATAGTTGAATATTTGGTCCGTTGTTGATGGAACTGTTTGTGAAAATTTAGAAGTCATGGGCTCACTGAGGGAGTATGTCACTGAAAGTTTACTTTGTGGTTTCAAAAGCTCATCCCAGACCCAGTTAGCTCTCTCTGCCTACTGCTCATGGAACACAATATATACTCTCAACTAATGCTCCAGGGCCATGTCTGCCTGCTTGATGGCACTCTCCCCACCCTGACAATTATAATCCATAAGCCTTTGCAACTCTGAACCCCAAATTAATTTTTCCTTTAAAATTACCTTGGTCATGGAGTTTTATAACAGCAATATAAAAGTAATTAAGACATATTATATTGGAGTCTCTGGAGCAGTCACACCAAAGAAACAAGATTTATTCTGTTCCTAATCTTCTTGGGCATTCAAATATTAATGAAATTTGCTACAGAAAATATTTCCCAGTAAATATATTTATGTTTATAAAATTATTACCTAAACTGAAATGTATTATGCTTGTTTTAATGTTTATATATTTATATATTATATTTAATTATTTATGTATTAATAACTACATATCAGTATATATTTATTTATGTTACATTATATATGTTATATTATATATGTATATATTTATAAATATTCACATGTGTGTGTGCATATGTGTGCATTGCTGAGATATTTTGTGTAGAGAAATGACATGTATGTCAATTCACTCCTGTTCGGGACTAATAAAAGATGAAAGTAATGGTTCTATCAGAGATTAGGGTGTTGAATCAATGAGTGTATTCGGATTACTTACAGGAGTTTAGTGGCTAAGGACTGTTTATAAGAACATAGATGATTAAAAAACAACTGAGGAATACCGAATGGCAGAGAAACACCTGAAAAAATGTTCAACATCCTTAATCATCAGGGAAATGCAAATCAAAACAACCCTGAGATTCCACCTCACACCAGTCAGAATGGCTAAGATCAAAAATTCAGGTGACAGCAGTTGCTGGCGAGGATGTGGAGAAAGAGGAACACTCCTCCATTGTTGGTGGGATTGCAAGCTTGTACAACCACTCTGGAAATCAGTCTGGCGGTTCCTCAGAA
This sequence comes from Mus caroli, assembly GCF_978045245.1. Classification (NCBI taxonomy): domain Eukaryota; kingdom Metazoa; phylum Chordata; class Mammalia; order Rodentia; family Muridae; genus Mus; species Mus caroli. The sequence goes on from NW_028227256.1 coordinate 5,117,112, forward strand.
AATTGGACATAGTACTACTGGAGGATCCAGCAATACCTCTCCTGGGCATATATCCAGAAGATGTCCCAACCGGTAAAAAGGACACATGTTCCACTATGTTCATAGCAGCCCTATTTATAATAGCCAGAAGCTGGAAAGAACCCAGATGTCCCTCAACAGAGGAATGGATACAGAAATTATGGTACATTTACACAATGGAGTACTACTCAGCTATTAAAAAGAATGAATTTATGAAATTCCTAGCCAAATGGATGGACCTGGAGGGCATCATCTTGAGTGAAGTAACACAATCACAAAAGAACTCACACAATATGTATTCACTGATAAGTGGATATTAGCCCAAAACTTAGGATACCCAAGATTTAAGATACAATTTGCTAAACGCATGAATGGGTGGGTAGGGAAGTGGGGGGCGCTATGGGGGACTTTTGGGATAGTATTGGAAATGTAATTGAGGAAAATATGTAATAAAAATAAAAAAAAAAAACAACTGTTCTCCAAAAAAAAAAAAAACATATCCCAGAAGAGTGATGACTTTAAAAACTACAACCCTGGAGCCTTCTGCATGATGCTTAGGGAGTGAAGCAGGTTGAAGAGTCTCCTCTCCTCAGTTTTTCATACATCTTAGATCATATACGTGAATCTGGACAGTCTCAGAAACTTCCTGAGACCTGTGACTTGCTTACTTCCTCAGTTTGTACAAACCTATCTCCTGAAAGGACTGTTTCAATATAGAACTTCCTGAGGCTTAATAAGCCACAATGAAATATCGGATGTTTCCCTTAAAGGAAATTGCTACAGGACAATTTTGGTAAAAATAAATAAATAAATAAGGAGGCCTAAAAACTTTCATTTGCCCTCTACCTTACTTTCCTTAATCAGAGTTTCTTAGTGAACACTTCCTGTTTAGTTTAACTTGCTGGCACTCAGTCTAAGAATTATGCATCTCAGCACTAGGATCACAGACAGTATCCAGCTCTTTATGAGTGCTAGCAATTGGAACGTAAGTCTGCATGCTTGCACAAGTGCTTTACTAACTGAGCCTTCTTGCTAGCATGCTGAATTTAACTTTGAAGGTTTATTCAAATATGCTGAAGTTCATCATACTGAAATTAATGTTTTAAAATATATTTTAATTTAAATACATTACTGAGTTCACATATACTCTTTACCTTAATATTTACTATTTATATATACTATATGCAGTTAATTTACATGCCTATATTTATAGGTGAACTGTAAAAAAATTAAAGGGAAAATATAGTAAAATAAACAGGAATCCATTACACTAAACTGTTTATTCATATTAATTAGTAAATTGTTTAATTTACATAAAACTCTGTAAGGTGTTGTCATGGTTTGTATATTCTGGGACCAGGGAGTGGCACCACTTGGAAGTGTGGCCTTGTTGGAATAGGTGTGGTACTGTGGGTGTGGGCTTAAGACCCTCACCCTAGTTGCCTAGAAGTCAGTCTTCCACTAGCAGCCTTTGAATGAAGACATAGAACTCTCAGCTTTGCCTGTGCTATGTCTGCCTGGATACTGCCATGCTCCCACCTTGATGATAATGGACTGAAACTCTGAACCTGCAAGCTAGCCTCAATTAAATGTTTTTTTGTTTGTTTGTTTGTTTTTGTTTTGTTGTTGTTGTTGTTGTTGTTTTTTAATAAGACATGCCTTGGTCATGGTGTCTGTTCATCACAGTAAAAGCCCGACTAATACAGCTATAAAGAATATGATAAAAAAATTTCAGTCAAATAGCATGTTGTTCAAATAGTATGTTAACCTCAAAAATGGGGATAACTGTTCCTACTTGATGCAGTTTTAAAATTATGTATTTATAATTTTCCCATTGAGTTGATGGCTGCTGGGCAAAGGAGAATGAGTTTTCTTTAATATTCAGGCCATTCTTAGGTTGGCCATGCTCCACTGGATGCCATAACCATGAGCATATGGTTAACACTAATTATATTCTGTGGGTTATAAAAACAAAAGTATAGGGAAGAACATAAATTCAGGAGGGTGTATAAGTGGATCTGAACAGCAGGGGTGAATGAGTACACATTAAATTCACATATGAAATTCTCAAAAACCAAAACAATTGTATTTTAAAACTGGGATACATCCTCATCAGTATTTCTAGAACCTGTTGACTAAAAGTAAAGGTAGTCTGTGAACAATAGAAAAGCTCATATCTGATGATCATTAAGCAATCTCTCCCTAGCTAGTAGAAGATGTTTTGTTCCAGTCTTCCTTACTTTGCTTCCTTTCTTTGAAGATGTCTGACAAAAGTCAATATGTCTACCTATTTTTTCAATTTTTGTGCTGTTTCCAGAGGAAGATACAGGATAACTTGGCTAAACAACTGGCACAGAAGAACTAACTTCCCCTATTAAATTGGACAAAATATGTTGATATTGAACAATACATCATATCACCACTGGTTAACAAATAGTTTCAATAGAAGAGTAGAGGATTTATCTACTGAGATGGAAGCTCCCAAGTGTTGTGCTGTATTGCCAATGCCCCAGTCAGCTACAATCCAGACTAAAATTGCCTCGTTGGAGAAAGAATATGTTTGTCCTCATTTAGCAACTATAGGGACAATGGTACAAAGGCAGCTGCTAATTGTGAGAGAAGAAACTCACCAAAGCCATGTCTGTAGTGTACTGAGAATCACACAGTGAACAAAAAATTTCAAACAGAAAAATTCTTAAGCCTGTGGTGTCTGATGTATTCCTGGGCCACAAGATTTGTGAGGTTTCAAATATTTATTACTTGAGAAGTGTGTGTGTGTGTGTGTGTGTGTGTGTGTGTGTGTGTGTGTGTGCACGCATACATGTGCAGGCTGTACCTAATGTGTGTTTTAAAGAAATGAATCTCCCAGTGCCTCTCTTCCTGCTTCTATTTACTCCCAATATTTCTCTCTCCCAACTTCAAGTACTCTTCTCTTCACCCAACTGAGTGTCTTAGTGATGTAAACATGTTTCTGGGTTGTTTTATTCTTTTTCTCCTGACACATTCTATGAGAAGATTATGTGTCCCTTGGGTGTTTTTTTTTTTTTCCAAAAGAAGGAAAACCATAGAAAAGACCTGAATCTAGCCCTGTCAGATTAGTAAACTGAAGCCCAGAAACTGAAAACTAGGATTTAGTCCAGCTCAAGTGATTTGCAATAGGCCCCAGATTACAAGGAAAAACAAATATTCATTAGCTTAACTATATACATATATGTAATGAAAAATCTAGCACATTTACATGCTATATTATAACTATGCTTAACTTGTAGTAACCATATTAATCTATGATTATCCTGCAGTTTATCAGAATTACCTTGTATGACATAAAATTTGTAGCATTTCATGACATGCATCCCTCTAAAACATTTGAAAAGGAATGATTTCACAGTGAAATTAATGGGTCTTTGGATGGCAAACAGATTGTTCTTCAGTAGAGTGCATGCAGCCTTTCATGACATAGAATCTTACACTCCTCATTTCTAATTCAGCCTCTCATTATATTGACTAAATATTACACCTTTGAAAACAGAATTGTAAGGAATAATATAAAACAGAAAAAGGGAAGTGATTTATGAGTTAGTATAGGAAGATGAGGAGTGAGTCTGTGACATTGTGAAATTATAAGAGATGATGATGTGACCTCAGAAATGTTAAGAAAGGATGTTAACCATTAGCCGGTTCTAGTTACAAAGTATGAGCCTGGGGGATCAGCTCTCACCAGTGCTGCTACTCCAGGACAAAAAAAGGTCTCATTCTCAGGAGACAAAACAAGACCACTTCCTTTTCCTTTCTTTTCTTCTCTTTTCCTACCTTTTCTTTTCTTTTCTCTTCTTTCTTTCTTTTTAAATAAAATTAGGGACTTTGATATTTGAATTACAAAGATGCTGAAATTCTGAACGAAATTACCAAAAGATTACCATCATAGGTTGTGTATAGAATGAAAGTATTCCATCTTATTTACTTCATAAATAAACAACAAACACAAACAAGTAGGTCACAGAGGCTCAGAGCTTTCATAAGGGTACACTTGTTCTCTTCACCAAGGCATGGAAATTTTTGTTCCTCAACATATGGTCTGTAGAGAGAATATTTTTGTCTGAAATATGAACTCTGGTAGGAGCTTTCTGGATAAATCTGGATTAAATACACTGTTACTTGGTCTATAATGTTGCATAACTCTAAGTGGGCTGAGTTTATATGTAAAATATTATCTTCAAAAATAGTTGTTCGATATGTGTCTACTGGAGCATGAGCTAAGTAGTGCAATATGTGTGATAAAGACTATACTTTGAAAAGTATGAGAAAGTAAACTATTTTAGAACAAATTTAATATTGAATTCCATGGTGAATTCAATCAGAAATAACAACTGTTTATGTTGTGCTGTATAGTGAGGTGTTATTTAATAGCAAAGGGTATGCTAACATGTCAGAGTGAGATTTATGGTGATTCTCTAATTTTGCACAAAAGTAATATAAGTTAAATATTATCTTAACTGAAATTATGTGGTTCTTTATTATTATAACCACCTAACTCATATATATTATATTCTCCTAAAATAAAATATGTTCAATTGGAGAAAATTCTTATGGAAAATATTGTTTTCAATCATACTAGCACTAAAAACAAAAATGCCCAATAAATAAGGGTAAAATTATACATGAAGAATAAAAATTTATATAATGATGATCCTATAAATAATGAGATAAATAACATTTTGTATTACAAAAGAACACATACAATCCAACATTAAAAACATATAACTAACTGATGATCATTAATCATCATTAATTAAAATATTTGAGGAAAATCTTACCTTGTAACGTGAGATGCCCATAAATAAATAAGAAGGCTAGTATTTGAAATAATTGAGTTTGGCAAATATTTGTCTTTCCTGAGTTTTACTTTATTTTCTCATTCTGCCAACTGAACCATACACAGTGAAGTAGCTACAATTTCTACCAGACCATGATAACAATTAAGAAGGAGTGATTCTCATTGCAGAATCTCTCTTCATGGTCTTTACAATGGTGACAAATAGGATTTGGGTGATATTTCCAGTTATGATCTTGCATTTGTTGTTAAAACATGTCACTGTGATCACAGTGTATTTCCTAGGGTTCATCTGAGAGAGCTAAAATTGATAAGATCAAGCTAACATTCACAACCACACAGGAAGGAAGGACCTCTTCATTATATATCTCAGTAGTCTTGCCTGAGGTTCCTACAAAGTATCCTGGAAAGCAATAAGGCCATACTGAAGGTCACATAGGTTTAGGCCATACTAGTTTACCATAAAATATGAGTATATTTAATGAATATTATTTTGTTTGAACAATATTTATAGCAAATATAAATTGTCTTTGACTTTCAGCTAGTAAGATGCTTCAACTAGACTGTAGAGGAAGTGGTCCCTTTTTTTTCCTGTGTCCCCATGATCTCTGCCAAAAACATCAGGCCAGTGATATAAAATTGGGAAAGTATCATTGCATTTGTAATGCGTTCCGTCTAAAAGGACATTAGTCATCCATATTAGGTATTACAACTGTAAATGAGTAAAAATAAGTTAAATGTGCAAAGATTCAGCCTGTAATTTTCATTCAGGTATTGTTATTTTTCATTATGAATGGATATTAGCTCTGCTCCTGAATATGAATATATGTCCTTCATATATATATATACATATATATATATATATATATATATATATATCTTGTACATATGAAATATACATGTATGAGACCTGTTTTGAAATTTTGTTAGATACCATACTATTTCAAATGAGGACCACAAACAACTAAAATTTGCAGATTAAGTTTCCATTATATTACCTCTTTGTGAATAGTTAAACTAAAATATATAAAAATTATAAAAATTCTAATATTTCACTTTTAAATGCTTTAGGGAATTTGGAAATATAAGCACAGATTATAGTTCCAGCACAGATATAATTTGAGAGGAGAAATTACACAGAATTTTTGTCTCAGAGTCTCTTGTGGAATTTTCATCTTACTAGCTCTAAAAATCAGTTTTGTGATATGAGATTAATTTGAATTATTGATAATATAACTTTATAACTTTCGCCAAAATGGTTAGGAATTAAGAAAAGTCTTCTTTTAATTAAATTTACCTGACTTCTTTTTAAAGGTGAAGGAATGATGTGGAGAGATAGCTCAGTTAGTAAAGTACCTACTTTTCAACATGAGGGACTTGTCTAGCACAACATTGTGGCTCTGGAAACATTCAAATCATTGTGATTAGCCTTGCTGTCCAGTTGCCTAGCTTATTTTGGAAGTTCCAAGGAAGTGAGACATTGTGTCTCAGATACATACATACATACATACATATATACATACACACACACACACACACACACACAAGACATACATAGGTACATTAATAAGAGATAGATAAACAACTGTGGATACCTCAAGTTACTCTTTGTTCCAGAATACATTGGTTGCAAACTAAAATTCAAATACTGGAATGGGCTACCTCTCTTCAAGCTGTTAGTTGTAGAACTCCACAGAATCCTCAAACAATACATCCCATTGACATTTCTCTTGACTTTTTACCAGTACTTGGTGGTATGAGCCTATGGCTGAAGACACACTTTCATGACTGGATATAGAGATATCAAACAGGTACTGATGTTGTCTCTTACTCTCTGATGACTAGTTTTCATAGCACAAGCAGTTGCCAACCAAACTGTCGCAGGAGAAAAGTAATCAACAGTTTTATCTATCTTTCAACATTTTAAACTATAATAATTGCATGACAAGATATGTCCACTGGTGAAATAGTGGAAAAATATTATGAGACTAAGAATTCTGATTGGGTTCAAGTTCTGTCCCAAAGGAGAACACTCATGCCTCATACTACAAAGCCGAACTAGAACATCCATATGTTGGGGCACCCATATGTCATAGGAGAAAGCTCTAACTAGTATTTTGCTAAAGATATAAAGTCATATTAACAGTAATTCAAAGGAACGATTTTGTACACCCCTTTTTTTTTTACAGCAAGAGAGATGTAGAATTCATGAGTGATCATGATACAAAAGGTAGTTTCAAACTGCCTTCTCAATGTTTATCTTTATAGCCATTGGTTAGGCCAATTCTTACTCCTCATGAAAGAATTTAGTTTTTGAAATGATAACAGTTAATACAGACTCAGAACTTTTAGAATAATCATTTGTTGAGAGTTTGGCAGTAAATGGAACATCTATACCACATTCTCTCTCCCAAAAGCTCAGAGAACACTGAATAAGAGGGGCTGGAGAGATTGTAAGAGCTAGCGGTTTGGGAGGACTGCTGTGAAACAATGTCTTCTGGATATGGCTGTTGCTCTCAACAACAGTGTTCACCCGTAACAAACCAGGTCAGGATCAAGTTAGTTAGCATCCTAATATCATGGTGAGGGGGGACTCTTGAGCCTCTACCCCAAGCTTAAGAGGTATTGATTCCTGATCACTTCTGGATAAAAGAACATGTACCCTTTTAGGGTATATCCCCTGGTAGGTTACTGCAGCATGAGCATGCTCCAAAAGATAGTGTCACACCCATGCAGGATTGTGTACTACTAGGTTTAGAATCGGTGGATTATTAAAAAAATTAAACACTAAATTGAAAGAAGAACATGGATGTGTGGTAAGGGAGGGGAGGGGGAGGAGGAGAGGGAGACCGAGATGGAGAAGGAGAGAGGGAGAGGGAGGAGGAGAGTTGTCTTAGGAATGATAAGAAAATAGGATGGAATTTTAAGGGAACAAAAGAGAATTTCCCTGTGGCCTGAAGTCTATACATACCTCTGAGGAAGGCAGGAAGTAAGAAATTTTTGAGATACATATCAAAGCCTTATCTTGATATGCACATGTCCTAATGTCATATAAATTTATTTTATAGTAGCAAATTTCATCATGATTTTGGAATTTACATAATTACTCTATAACTTCAGGGGAATAATGCTAATTCACTCATTATACCAATTAGTTTTTGTTGTGTTAGAGGCGCAGCTCACTTTTGGACAGACAACACCAGCCAAAAGCAGTTCCACAGTGCAGAGGTTTATTTTGGGAGAACAGTGTAAAGGTGGCGGCCAAGAAGTGGGGAGTGAAGAGAAAGAGAGGGAGAGAGGTCAGAGGTCTGTCTTTTATTTGGATAATGGCACAGCCACTGACAGGTAAAAGTGGGGTGGGGTCAAGTGGATTCTGGAAATATATATCGGTTGCCATGGCTGCAGATGTGTGGTTCTCTGTCGCCTAAGTGTGATGTCACTGGGTTCGGAGCCGATCCTGAAACCAACATACCTCCCTTCTTCTTCTCATAAAGAAAAGGACAAAACGGGAGAAGAAACTGATGGTGAAAAGGGAATGGGGGTGTTGTGTATCTTAAGCTGCTTCCTGCTATCTAGGGGTATAGAAATTTTGTGGTGTAGCTGACTTTCGCCATCAGGTTCCATTTGGTAAACATTCGCACCAGGTTTCTCTGTGGACAGCGGCTGATAATCCTGTAACATGAACTGATTAATAGTTTGCTAAGAATTTTTTGTATTCGTCATTGAAGGAATGTAGAATCAAGATTGATTAGACAAGCAGAGAATAATAACACCAGGAAGATGACTAGGAGAGGTGTTACAAAAGGGAGTATCCACTTCCATATAGGGTTTTCGAAAATCCCAGAACTGGAGGTCTCACATTCCCTGAAATTCTGGTGTCTGATTGTAACTCCTGAATTTTATTTCTCGATAAGCCAAATGGGTTGACATAGAAACAGCATTCTTCTTGGAGGAACAGGGAAAGACCAGTTTCATTAGCAGTCAACACATCTATCCCCCTTCGGTTCTAAAGCACCACAGCTGCTAAAGAATCGATCTGTTTCTGAATAGTAAGCACAGTTTCAGACATGCTTTAAAAACTGCTTTCAGGATGATAGCCTCCAGATACATCCATTTGCCTAAGAATTTCATAAATTCATTGTTTTTAATAGCTGAGTAGTACCACATTTTCTGTATCCATTCTTCTGTTGAGGGACATCTGGGTTCTTTCCAGTTTCTGTCTATTATAAATAAGGCTGGTATGAACATAGTGGAGCAGTGAAGTAACCCAATCATAAAAGAAGTCATTAGATATGTACTGACTGATAAGTGGTTATTAGCCTGGAATCTTAGACTATCCAAAATACAATTTGCAAAACACATGAAACTCAAGAAGAAGGAAGACCAAAGTGTGGGTACTTTATTTCTTCTTAGAATGGGGAACAAAATACTCATGGACAGAGTTACAGAGACCAAGTTCGGAGCAGAGCCTGAAGAAATGACCATCCAGAGACTGCCACACTTGGGGATCCACCCCATAAACAACCACCAAACCCAGACACTGGGCAGATGCCAACAAGAGCCTGCTGACAGGAGCCTGATATAGCTGTCTCCTGCCAGGCTCTGCCAGTGCCTGCAAATACAGAAGTGGATGCTCACAGTCATCCATTGGATGAAGTACAAGGTCCTCAATGCAAGATCCAGAGAAATACCCAGGGAGCTGAAGGGGACTGAAGGATCCATAGAAGGATCATCAAAATGAATGAACCAGTATGCTCAGAGCTCCTTGAAACTATACCGCCAGTCAAAGAAAACATATGGTGGAACTTGTGGCTCTAGCTATATTTGTAGTAGAGGATGGCCTAGTCGGTCATCAATGGGAGGAGAGGCCCTTGGTCCTGTGAAGGCTCTATGCGCCAATATAGAATGCCAGGACCAGGAATGGGAGTAGGTGGGTTGGGGAGCAGGGGGAGGGGGAAGGAGATAGTGGATTTTTGGAGGGGGAACTAGGAAAGGGAATAATATTTGAAATGTAAATAAAGAAAATATCTAATAAAAACTAATAAAAAATAAATAAAATGATCAACTATATATTTTTATAGTTGATAAAGGAAAATCTAAAATTTTGACAAAAGATTCAAGCATCCCCCTGCCCCCCCCAAAAAGTAGTTATCCTGTGGCTTACTTAAGAAGTCTCAGTTTTTCAAAGGAAAATAAACCCTTGTTTTCCTCTCAAAAAAAAAAAAAAGATATTACTATGGCATTGTAGTATAAAATGGGACATAAATTAATGAATAGAAAACTATTTGATTATGTTGCAAAAATTAAGTAGATATTCAGTACAATGTATTAACAACAGATACATGCAGTTAATATCTATAATAATTAAGAATAAAACATAGTTGTAAAGATTGGTAAATATTTATACTATAGAAAAAAATGTTCTTTCCACAAAACCATACTTAAAACTGAATGTTACACATTTGACTATATAAGGTTGGGAAGGTTCATTTTAAAAAATGTAAAAATGAAAAGCAAAAAATTCTTGAAAAATTGTAACATGTTTAATATACAAATAATATAAGTAAGTTGTCAACTATTCAGGAATAAAACAGACAAAATACACAAAATAGAAAAGCCCAAACCTCAACATACAAACAAAGAAATAAACTAAAACTATATAATAATTTCATTAAAAAGGAGAAAGAAAACTGTTTTCAAACTTGGAAGTCATTATCCCTACAGATATGTCTCAGAACCAACACGTATGAGTATTCCTGTAGTGGCCAAGAGTGGCACACCTTGAACTACCCTCTTATGTTGGGCAGCTATCATATCTAAAACTGGGATTGACAAGGACTTGTTTCTGTGGATTATTCTTAGTTCAGGGAAAAGGAGTAAACTCCTGACAAGCTGGCAGGTAGATGATGATATACCTGAGTGCCACAAAGAAGTGATGTGTTTTGGACTGCAGGACATTGTGGCAGAGATGATATATGAAGGGTTGTGGTTCTATTGTAGTCTAGGGAGCATAATGTTTCTACAAAATGTGTCCCAAAAGCCTTAAAACATTTTGCCACTACAAAAAGAGGGATAGAGGAAAGATATGGATTCATGGCAACACCAGAGTCAGGGCAGCTGAAAAAAGGTGAGGTATGGTTACTCACCAGTATCACCGAACATGCTGTAAGTGGCAATTGTGAGTTAGTTCCTGAGGGTACACATAGCTAGTAATATTTAAAGTGACCAGGTCTGATGACATTAAGGAGTTGGTAGGCTGAGGTCAACATCTGAAGCAAAAGGCAAAAATGACAAATTATTGCCATTTATGAAGGGTGATGTCAAAGCGATAAGGACCTCAGAGGAAAGTTTGATCACTTCCCCTACTTTTTCAATATCTATAGGTTGGGCAATTGAGACGTATTTTCCCTGAATGTAGATGGTACTTACTGGGAACCTGGGTTGATTTTTATGGTAGAGCTTACGAACAACTCCTGTCTCCCACCTGGGATCCCACTGGTCTTGTATGTAGAAAAAGAGTGTCTTGCAGTGTTGATAGAAGAAATGAGTGGTCCATGATCCTAGCATATGTATCTGACAAGGCCAATTGGGCAGGACCCATATTCATCTGGCCGGTTTTTTTTTTACAATAATCTTTTGTCTGGTCAAAAAGAAAGCAAGTATAGAGATCACAATAATTAGGCAGGATAACAGATACAGGGATGGTAGCCATTTGGATTGTTTCCTGGCTATGTGAAAAAAAAAAAAGGGTTAACGGAAGTTGCTTACCTTCTGACTTTTCAGTGTTCAGATTAGTGTACTGCAATAAAGCCTTTGTAAGGTATTCTAAAAATTGAGATGGGTTTTTCTGTTTGTCCAGGGCAACCTCTTGCAATTTTTCAAAATTTACTGGCTTTAAGACTGGCTTTCTTAGGCCAGCCAGAAGGCAAGTTATAAATCTGCCTCTGGCTAAAATACTACCTGCAGAATTATAATTCCATCAAGGATCCTGGTCAGGTTCAGATCCAATTGGATATGTTCTATCTGTTTGATGAATTTCATCTGCATGCATTCTTGCCTCTTCCCAAACTCACCAATATTCATCATGAAGCAAATTATTAGTAAGAATCATATGTACACTGTGGAAAGTCAAGCTGTAAGATTGAGTAATGTACTAAAACTCTTTAATAAATGCAGAGGAGTTAGAGGTATAAGAACTCAGTCTGCTTTCTATTTGAGAAAGTTCACTCAGTGAGAAAGGAACATGTACTCGGATAAGACCTTCCACCCCAGCAACTTCCCTTAGAGGAAGTACTGATGCTGGCTCAGGTATCTTTGGAAGAGGACTTGGGGGTTTGTTATGGCCTTAGAGCGTGTGATAAGATGGGTAAAGGTTGGTGCCAATTCAGGGCAATTGGAGCAACCTCCAGCTGGCACAGGAGTAGTGGAGGGGTCTGGAGAGGTAGAGCTAGTAGGCTCTGGGGTATCATGGTGAGAAGGAAAAACTGACGCAGTACTTTGGGTTTTCAGTGGCATGAAAATAGGTCTGTGGTGGAAGGAAGGCAGTTTGTTAGCTGGGTCCTGGGTTGTAGCATCATCTAGTAGAGGTTGAATAGGTATCATGGCTAAGAGAAGTTGGGTTGGGGAGCAAGCAGAACACATAGAGAGGTGGGAGTGAAGACAGATAACTGCTTGGACATAGGGGACCTCTTTTTATTTATCAGACCATTGGCAGTATGTATGAGGATATCTTAAAATAATTGGATCTAATGTTCCATTAAGTGATCATTTGGAGCTATTATCTAGTGGATAGTGAACCCAGACCTTATTGTAGAGGTGTACTAGTTTTGATGTCCTCAAGTCTGGCAATAACTTCAAAGGTTTGAGATTTTTCAGGAGTCATCCCAGTGGAGTGACTGTGGATCTGTTTGAAGATAATTTAGTGCCCATTGGGCGATGGGGATGTTACTGAACTGTTCATGCTGGGGTCCCGAGAAGAGTTCGGTAACAGGTTAAGAGGTACAACCAAGCTAGATGTTCAGGTCATCACATGAATATGCAGAGTCTACGGAGTTGTACAAGAATCATCAGAAAGCAGTCCAACCCAGATCTAGGAATTCTGGAATGGCTGCAAAAGCCCAAGGGATTTTTGAACTGCTTTCGAGAAAGAAAGTCATCCAAGGGTCTAAGTCTTATCTCATAAATCAGCTAGGGGGCTGGTTATAAGGACAGGGGAATTGAAATGCTCACCCCTTAGCCCAAAAGGTTGGCCAGGCCCTATTTAGGCATTGAGGGTCCCTCCTTTTGACTGGAAAAACACCTTATGAATATTTTGGTGTGTTTTTGTGGGAAATGTGGGACTGTAAGGTTGGTGTTGGCCTGTCTGACTGTGTAACCCACGTAACAAAGGCTAGTTCCATGTGGTGGACTGTGATGCCACACGATGTGGATTGGTGGCAGTCCACATGGCACATTTATTGGTTACAGTCGATCCTCACAGTTGTGCTATGCAGTGCCAGAGGCAGCAGTGACCTGAACTCAGCTCTCCTGGGTAGCAATTCCCAGGTTTCAGCATCAATGTTGTGCTGGAAGTACAGCTCAAGTCTGGACAGACTATACCAGGTCAAAGCAGTTCCACGTGGCAGAGGTTTATTGTGGGAGAAAGAAGCAAAGGTGTCAGCTAAGAAAAGGAGTTGGAGAGAGAGAGAGAGAGAGAGAGAGAGAGAGAGAGAGAGAGAGAGAGAGAGAGAGAGAGAGCTCAAGCAGATGGGTCTGCCTTTATTTGGATACTGATGTAGCAGATTGCAGGTATAGGTGGGAGGTGAGCCAAGTGGATTCTGTGTATCAGTTGCCATGGCTGCAGATGTGTAGGTCTCTGAGGCCTAGGTGTGATGTCACTGGGTTCAGAGCCTATCCTAATAACAACAGTTTTGGGATTTTATATATTAATAGTTGTTGAATTAGTCAATGTCCTTTGGAGTTGCACTGTAACTAAGCCTTAGCACCATTTAACTCTTAGAGAGCCTAACAAGTTTGGGTAATAACAGACAGGGATCTAAACACCTATTAAACAAAAATAACATGAAATATTTATACCAAGAAACACTAGACATAACCAAACTCCAGATGCCTGGGTTCATCACAATAACACATTTAATACATATGGTGGTTTTAATGAGAAAATATTCTCCGTCATCCCATTTGTGTTCTGTCCATTTGTCTATATTTTACAGTTCAATTCTCTCCTCACTCTCATGAAAAGTTGTTCTTTATTCAACCTGGTCTTTTGACTTGCTTCTCCTATTTTACTTTGCAATATACTTTTAGACTTCAATTTAGTGTACTATTTTTATTTTATATGCAATATAAAAGAGTAATTGTTACAATATATTCTTTTAATCTCAAACCAGATATAAATAAAAATTATATTAATAAAAATGATATGAACCAAACTAATGGATAGTGAGAGTCAGAATAACAAGCTGATACTTCTTGGAAAACTTATTTACTTGATTACAATCAAACCAAAACAAAACAATAGTAACCCACAGATTATAAATAATGCAATCTCAAAACCACAGATTCCCCCAATGAAATCCAGTGCAAATGGTCATCTTAATACCTCATGTATACCCAGGTTTATAGAAGTTAAAGATAGAAGACTATCTATACTGCCCCCCTTCTTTTCAAATTTAAAAGAAATCCGCTCAAAAAATTTTCACTGATGATATAATAAAGAACTGGCTGAATATTTTACATTTTAATATAGTTCAATTAAAAGTACCACTAATTTCTACATTTGATAGAAAAACACGACTCCTGCAACAATATTGATAATATATTGTGTAGAACAGATGCCATTCTTTTAAAGATACAAATAGTAGTAAATTGTAATTATTATACTGTGTAATAATTCTATAACTTTTAATGTAAAATGATGGATAACTTGAAATAAATATATTTGAACCTTATTTTTAAAAACTCTTTAGATTCCTTGTGAATTTCACATTGTGCACCCCAATACTATTAATCTCCCCATTCTTCTCTATCTACCCTCCACCCTCGCAAACCCCCTGTAGTGTTGTGGGTCCCACATCTGCCCCACCACAGGACACAGCCACTTGGGGAGGCAGAACACTTGGAGTTTTACTGTGCTTATCTCATGACACTGCCTGGGATGGGTGCTGGGCTGTAGGGAAGCTCTGAGGCACCACCTGGGGGTGGTGAAGTACAGTGTGAGACATGGGGACACTGGAGCTGCTTCAGGGGTCCCTAGGTCTGCAACAAAACCAGGGCCATGGAGTTCTCAGACCTTTGAACACCCAGGCACTGCTGAAAAAGCAGAGAATGAAGTGGGGGTCCACAGGCTGGATCTTGCCCAGGGCCAGCGGGAAAAGGAGAAGCTCCAGCTAGTCCCGTGGGGAGTGGGGAGAGTCCTTGCCTGACAGTGGCAATCTTGGTTGCAGTTGTGACTGGGAGTGCAGCGAAGCCTTCTATGCGAGATTAGAGTGACTATGTAGGCAAAGGCTGTCTCCATGGCTTCCGTTGGTGGATCCCTATGAAAAGAGGCAGCCCATGGCATTTCTTGTCATAGCAGAAAGTGGATGTGTAAAACAATACCCCACTTCTCAGGTGGGCCTGAGATTAAATACCGTTTGCAAGGAGGAATATCTGGGAAGGATAGCTTACTGGGTATGCCCTTCTGGCTTCTAGGTACCTCATTAGCATGGACATCTATGTCTTGAGCCTACATGACCACAGCTCACATATCTTTTCCTATTGTTTTCATCTGAGATGTTAGGGATGCCTCATCTATACCATAATGCTTTGGGTACTGCTCATTATATGGCTAATGGCCACAAATCTAAAGGAGGCTTTGGCTATGTGACAGGGACCTAGTACTGGTGTGTAGGCCAAGAATCTACAGCTCCTTCAGGTCTCCAGGGCTTTAAAGCCTTTATCTCAACTGATGACCAGGCTAACTTTCATGGTCTACTTTTCTATAACCCCCTACAAAAGAAAAAAAAAGATATATTTTTAAAATCTTGTAATGGAAGATATAGTGTGTCACAGTGTGTCTGACAGCATATTCCTGTGTTCACAATCTTTAATTTCAAATGTTCATTGTAATGAGCCATTAGACAGGCTCAAGGTCTTGTATTCTGCTACATTCTCAATACTGAATCCTTAAGGGGACTCTTCTCTGATACCCTGTTGTTGCCATGTGACATGGAGATTGTGCAGCTTTTATCTGCAGAGCAGGGCTTTCCATGTGTTTCAGAAGATCATAGATTGGGTAAATGTTGAAGTGGGCCAACTCAAACCTAGGATCTGGGCCTAGAAGGCAGCTGAGTTGGTTGCATGGTCAGCTATCCTGAATCCAGTCCCAGGGCAGGCCCTCCCTGATAATCTCATCTAGCTCACACAACGATGCAGCCCACAAGGAACAGGGTGACCTCTGCTGCTTCATTACCTGAGGACCAGCTCACCCACCTGCTACAGGTGGCAAAGAGTGAGGGAAGCATCTCTTTATACCCACACCATTTTGTGACAGAAAAGGAGTGGGACCAGCTCTCTTGTACTCACTCCCTACCACCAGAATCAGCTCTCTTGTGCTTTCCTGGCAAAAGGAAGGCCTACTCAGCTCAGTTCCTTAGGTGGCAGTACAGACCAGTGAGATCTGTGTGACCCTTGGTAGTTAATACAAGTATGGACAGACTACCAACATACTTGTATGGACCCAAATTCACACACTACCACTGACTCAGACATGAGTCCCCAAAAGCATACCTGAACCTAGATGTCCCCATGGCCTCTGGTGGCAGTACATGCCACTCAGATCAGCCCATGGTAGCATGGCCCTCAGATATCCACATGATCTTAAGTGGCAGTCCAGACAACAGATATCCACTTACATTTTGTGGTAATTCTTGGGACATAGACATTGCCACAGAACCAAATGCAGCAGGAACATGGATCTATGCATGGCCCTTGGCAGCAAGTTGGGCCAGCACCTTACCATGACCACTCATATCTTCCTGTTTCTCAGTGTTATCAAGTCTCCCAGGTTCATTTTCTCCATCTTATATTAACTCCTTTGCTTTGCTTTCTCTTCCATTTCAGCACTGTGCACTCCATAATTTCCATCTCTTCATCATACATTTATCCACTATAGTGGTATCCACACAGGAGCTTTGGTGTCTTCCATCCAGCCACTCCAGGGTCAATGTGGTTAGATTAGGTACTTAAGTGACTTTCTTTTTGCCAGCCTGGTTGGGTGGAGGGAACATGGGTCTATATTTGAACCTTCTATCTGGGTACATCAATTTTATTTTGTCACTTGTAAAATTCTTTCTGTACTAATACATGTATGACTGTCAGCTTCTTTTCTAACATGTATTTTAAGATTTCACAGAACTGGTACACATGCTTCTCAGAGCTAAGATTTAACAGTACAGTTATAGACTGTCCCTATGCCTGTATTTTAACCACGTCAAGAGGACTCTGATAAAACAAGGTATTTGAGCTGTAAGGGCACACAATATATGAGAATTTCTGGAAAGAACTTCTTAGAAAGGCCTAAAACATGAGAGAAGATATGGAATGATATAGCTTGTCCCACCTACAATGCATCAGCCTTAAAATATAGCCCAGCTTCTTGTCAGCTATACATAAACCCTAATATTGAAATTTATCTTTCTGAGATATTTTCACCAAGGAGTCATGTCTTAAATAAATATATATAGCATGCTGAAGAAAAAACATATAAAGAGCAAAAGAAAGCATCAAAACTAGATTCAATCATGATGCAACTTTGGAATGTTTGCACAAGAAATTTTAAAACCTGTTGGTTCATACTTTTAATTCTAGTACACTAGAACTGTGATCATGAGAACTCATTAGAGTTTAAGGCCAGCCTGGGATAGATAATGAGTTTCAGACTAACCAGGGCTCCAGAGTAAGACCATGTCTCAAAAAATTCATAGAAACATAATAAAAAGAGAATATAGAATAAATATTTTACATATCAACTCTATTAATTAGAAATTACATCATAAAATTATAATCAATGTGCATTGATGTATTATTATAAAAATATTCAGATACTCTGCAAGAATAGGCAGGTAGTAGAATTTTAAGAAACAATCAAATGGGTTCAGGTCAGCACCAGCCCCTGGCTGCCTCAGGCACGAACTGGGCAGATGATCCCACAGTTCCCAGAAGACTCTCCATGCTGCAGGTGCTCTAGCACTCCCAGGATCCTAGGATCACTGGTGAGTGGAACACAACATCTGTTCCAAAACAACTGGGAGGGTCCTTGCCAGCAGAAGGACAGAAACCCACCCAACCAGTGGCTGGGGTTCATTCTGGTGGGCACCAGCCCAGGGCCAGCTTGGGCACAAACTCAGAGGTCATTCCCACAGTACCCAGAGGACTTTCCATGCCATAGGTGCCCTAGCATGCCCAGGATACTAGGATCACTGATCTGAGTTAAAGTTGAGGCTTCTTAGAAAACCAAGAAGGTAGAATTATAAGAATTGTTCCCTGATATTTGGATGGTGGCATATTAGTTAGAGCTATACTTTCTTTTTAAAGTTGGCTTTTACTCTGTGCATCTTCCCTGCTAGAGGAGAGTTGGCCTGACACCAAGACCCAGGTGAGAGTGCTATCCCAGGTCTCTCAGAGAACAGTCCTCGAAGGAGAACTTGTGGGCCACAGAAGCAATAGAGCTTCTTGAACAAGGTTCCTTCAGACCTTCATCTTCAGCAAGGAGGCAGATCTGAGCTCCAGACATCTGTGCACCTTCCCTGCAAGAGGAGAGCTTGCCTGAGGAGAGTGTTCTGACCACTGGGACTCAAGAGAGAGTTGGACACCCAGAAGTGCTAACAGAGGTTAACAGAATAACAGAGGAACACGTTCCAGCCAGACACAGCTAGAACATCTAACACCGGAGATTACCAGATGGTGAAAGGCAAATGTAAGAGTCTTACTAACAGAAACCACGACCACTCAGCAATATCAGAACCCAGTATTCCCACCACAGCGAATCCTGGATGCCCCAACATACCCGAAAAGCAGGATTCAGATTTAAAATCATATCTCATGATGCTGGTAGAGGATTTTAAGAAGGGCATTAATAACTAACTAAAATAAGTACAGGAGAATACTGCAAAACAGGTATAAGTCCTCAAAGAGGAAGCAAAAGAAAAAAAAAACACAAAGAATTACAGGAAAACACTTCTAAACAGGTAGGTGTCCTTAAAGAGGAAACAAAAAAATCCCTTAAAGAATTACAGGAAAAAAAAAAAAAAACAGTCAAACAGGTGATGGAATTGAACAAAGCCACCCAGGATCTAAAAATGGTAGTAGAAACGATAAAGAAATTCCCAAAGGCAGACAATTCTGGAAATAGAAATCTAAGAAAGAATTAAGAAACCATAGATGTGAGCATCAGTAATGGAATACAAGAAATGGAAGAAAGAATCTCAGGTACAGAATATCCAATAGAAAACATGGACACAACAATCAAAGAAAATACATAACACAGAAAGATCCTAACCCAAAACAACCAAGAAATCCAGGACACAATGACAAGACCAAACCTAAGGAAAATAGGTATAGATGAGAATGAAGATTTTCAACATAAAGTGCCAGTAAATATCTTCAACAAAATTATAGAAGAAAACATCCCTAGCCTAAAGAAAGAGATGGCAATGAACATACAAGAAGCTTACAGAACTCCAAATAGACTAGATCTGAAAAGAAATTCCTCCCAACACATAATAATCAGAAAACAAATGTACTAAATAAAGATAGAATATTAAAAGTAGTAAGGGAAAAAGGTCAAGTAACATATAAAGTCAGACCTATTAGAAATATACCAGACTTCTAATCAGAGACTATGAAAGCCAGAAGATCCAGGACAGATGTTATACAGACCCTCAGAGACCATAAATGCCAGCACAGGTTACTATACCCAACAAAACTCTCAATTACCATAGATGGAGAAACCAAAGTATTCCATTATAAAATCAAATTCACACAATATCTTTCCATGAATCCAGCCCTTCAAAGGATAATAAATGGAAAATTACAACACAAGGATGGAAATTATGCCCTAGAAAAAGCAAGAAAATAATCCTTCAACAAACCTAAAAAATTATAGACTCAAGAAAAGAATCCCAACTCTTATAACAAAAATAACAGGGAGCAACAATTACTTTTCCTTAATATCTCGTAATATCAGTGGACTCAATTCCCCAATAAAAAGACATAGACTAACAGCCTGGCTACATGAACAAGACCCAATATTTTGCTGTATACAGGAAACCCACCTCAGGGACAAAGACACTACCTCAGAGTAAAAGGCTGCAAAACAATTTTCCAAGCAAGTGGTCTGATTTAATAAGCTTGAGTAGCCATTCTAATATCAAATAAAATCGACTTCCAAGCAAAAGTTATGAAATAAGACAAGGAGGGACACTTCATACTCATCAAAGGCAAAATCTACTAAGATGAACTCTCAATTCTGAACACGTATGCTCAATATGCAAAGGAATCCACATTCATTAAAGAAACATTAGCAAAACTCAAAACACGCATTGCACCACACACAATAATAGTGGAAGACTTAACAACTCACTCTCATCAATGGACAGATTCTGGAAACAGAAACTAAACAGAGACACAATGAGACTAACAGAAGTTATGAGAAAATCGATTTAACAGATATCTACAGAACAGTTTGCCTTAAAGCAAAAGGAAATATATTATTCTAAGCACCTCATGGTACCTTCCCTAAAACTGACCATATAATTGGTCACAAAACAGGCCTCAACAGATATAAAAATTGAAACTATCCCATGCATCCAATCAGATCACCAAAGATTAAGGCTGGTCTTCAATAACAAAATAAATAATAGAAAGCCATCTTTCACATGGAAGCTGAACAACACTTTATTCAATGATAACTTGGTCAAGGAAGAAATAAAGAAAGAAGTTAAAGACTTTTTAGAGTTTAATGAAAATTAAGCCAGAACATACCCAAACTTATGGGACACAAAGAAAGCAGTCCTAAGAAGAAAACTCTGAGTGCCTCCAAAAAGAATCTAGTGAGGGCGCACACTAGCAGCTTGACAAATCACCTAAAAGCTCTAGAACAAAAGGAAGCAAATTCACCCAAGAGGAGTAGATGGCAGAAAATAATCAAACTCAGGTCTAAAATCAATCAAGTGGAATCAAAAAGAACTATAGAAAGAATCAACCAAACCAGGAGCTGATTCTTTGAGAAAATCAAGAAGACAGATGAACCCTTAGCCAGATTAACTAGAGCACACAGGGACAGTATCCTAATTAACAAAATCAGAAATGAAAAGGGAGATATAACAACAGAACCTGAGGCAATCCAAAACATCATCAGGTCCTACCTCAAAAGTTATACTCAACAAAACTGAAAAACCTGGATGAAATGGACAATTTTCTAGACAGATAACAGGTACCAAATTTAAATCAGTATCAGATTAATGAGCTAACAATCCTCAAACAAATGAAACATTCTTATATCTCCTAAAGAAATAGAAGCAGTCATTAATAGTCTCCCAATCAAAAAAATCCCAGGACCAGATGGGTTTATTGCAGACCTTCAAAAAGACCTAATTCCAATTCTCCTCAAACTATTCCACAAAATAGAAAAAGAAGGTACTCTACTCAATTTGTTCTATGGAGCCACAATTACCCTGAAACCTAAACTACATAAAGAACCAACAAAGAAAGAGAACTTCAGACAAAATTCTCTTATGAATATCGATGCAAAATTACTCAATAAAATTCTCACAAACTGAATCCAAGAACATATCAAAACAATCATCCATCATAATCAAGTAGACTTCATTCCAGGGATACAGGAATGGTTTAGTATAGGGAAATCCATCAATGTAATCCACTATATAATCAAACTGAAAGACAAAAACTACATTATCATTTCGTTAGATGCTGAAAAATCATTTGACAAAATCCAACACCCCTTTATGATAAAAGTCTTGGAAATATCATAAATTCAAGGCCTATACCTAAACATAATGAAAGCAATATACAGTAAACCCATAGTCAACATAAAATTAAATGGAGGGAAACTTAAAGCAATCCTGCTAAAATCAGGAACTAGACAAGGCTGCCCACTCTCTCCCTACCTATCCAATATAGTACTTGAAATCCAGCCAGAGCTATTAGACAACAAAAGGAGATCATGGTGATACAAATTGGAAAGAAAGAAGTCAAAATATCACTATTTGCAGATGATATGACGTTAAAAATTCCACCAGAGAATTCCTAAACCTGAGAAACAGCTTCAGTTCAGTAGATGGATATAAAATTAGTTCAAACAAATCAGTGGCCTTCATTTATACAAAGGATAAACAGGCTGAAAAATAAATTAGGGAAACAACACACTTCAAAATAGTCACAAATAATATAAAATACCTTGGTGTGACTCTAAGGAAGTGAAAGATATGTATGATAAGAACTTCAAGTCTCTGAAGAAAGAAATCTAAGAAGATCTCAGAAGATGGAAAGATCTCACAGTCTCATGGATTTCCAGGATTAATATACTAAAAATGGCTATCTTGCCAAAAGCAATCTACAGATTCAATGCAATCCCCATCAAATTTCCAGCTCAGTTTTTCACCAAGATAGAAAGGGCAATTTGAAAATTCATCTGGAGTAACAAAATATCTAGGATAGCAAAAACTATTCTCAACAATAAAAGAACCTCTGGTGGAATAATCATGCCTGACATTAAGATGTACTACAGAGCAATTGTGATAATAACTGCATGGTACTGATACAGCAACAGAAAGGTAGACCAATGGAATAGAATTGAAGACCCAGAAATGAACCACACACCTATGGTCACTTGAGCTTTGACAAAGGAGCTAAAACCATCCAGTGGAAAAAAGACAGCATTTTCAACAAATGGTGCTGGCACAACTGGTGGATATCATGTAGAAGAATGTGAATTAATTCATTCTTATCTCCTTGTCCAAAGCTCAAGTCTAAATAAATCAAGGAACTCCACATAAAACCAGAGACACTGAAACTTGTAGAGGAGAAAGTGGGTGGAAAGCCTCAAAGATATGGGCACAGGGGAAAAAATCCTGAACCAAAGAGCAATGGCTGGTGCTGTAAGATTGAGAATTCACAAATGAGACCTCATAAAATTGCAAAGCTTCTATAAGGCAAAAGACACTGTCAATAAGACAAAAAGGCCACCAACACATTGGGAAAGGATCTTTACCAATCCTAAATCCAATAAGGGACTAATATGGAATATATACAAATAATTCAAGGAGTTGGTCTCCAGAAAATCAAATAACCTCATTAAAAATGGAGTACAGAGCTAAACAAAGAATTCTCACCTGAGGAATTCTGAATGGCTGAGAAGCACTTGAAAAAATGTTCAGCATCCTTAATCATCAGGGAAATGCAAATCAAAACAACCCTAAGATTCCATCTTACACCAGTCAGAATGACTAAGATCAAAAATTCAGGTGACAGCAGATGCTGGCAAGGATGTGGAGAAAGAGAAAGACTCCTCCATTGCTGGGGGCATTGCAAGCTTGTACAACCACTCTGGAAATCTGTCTGGCGGTTAGTCAGAAAACTGGACATAGTTTTACTGGAAGATCCTGCAATACCTTTCCTGGGCATATATCCAGAAAATGTTCCAACTTTTAATAAGGACATGTACTCAACTATGTTCATAGCAGCCTTATTTATAATAGCCCGAAGCAGGAAAGAATCCAGATGTCCCTCAACAAAGGAATGGATGCAGAAAATATGG
Organism: Mus caroli; assembly: GCF_978045245.1. Classification (NCBI taxonomy): domain Eukaryota; kingdom Metazoa; phylum Chordata; class Mammalia; order Rodentia; family Muridae; genus Mus; species Mus caroli. The sequence continues at coordinate 5,140,778 of NW_028227256.1, forward strand.
TACATTTACACAATGGATTACTATTCGCTATTAAAAACAATTAATTTATGAAATTCTTAGGCAAATGGATGGATCTGGAGGATATCATCCTGTGTGAGGTAACCCAATCATAAAAGATCACACATGATATGCACTCACTGATAAGTGGATATTAGCACAGAAACTTAGAATACCCAAAATACAATTTGCAAAACACATGAAACTCAAGAAGAAGGAAGACCAAAGTGTGGATATTTCATTCCTTCTTAGAATGGGAAATAAAATATCCACTGAAGGAGTTACAGAGACAAAGTATGGAGCTGAGGAGGAAGGAAGGACCATCCAGAGACTGTCCCAATCAGGGGATCCATCCCATAAATAGCCACCAAACCTAGACACTACTGCATATGCCAGCAAGATTTTGGATAGGACCCTGATATAGCTGTCTCTTGTGGGGTTATGCTCATGCATGGCAAATACCAACGTGGATGCTCACAGACATCTACTGGATGGAACATAGGGCCCCAGTGAAGAAGCTAGAGAAAGTATCCAAGGGGCTAAAGAGTCTGCAACCCTATAAGGGGATCAACAATATGAACTAATCAGTATCCCCCAGAGCTTGTGTCTCTAGTTGCATATGTAGCAAAGGTTGGCCTAGTAGGCCATCAATGGGAGGAGAGGATCTTGGTCTTGCAAAGATTATATGGTCCAGTACAAGGTAATGCCTGGACCAGGAAGCAGGAGTGGGTGGGATGAGGAACAGGGTGGGGAGAGTGTATAGGGGAATTTTGGGATAGTATTTGAAATGTAAATGAAGAAAATATCTAATAAAAATTTTTAAAAAAGCAATCAAATGAAAAGTCTGTAAATGTAAAATAACCAAAATGAGAAATGCAGTAGATGGATAGCAGTTTCCTCTGAGATTGAGATGGAAACTTTAAGAGGTATGATGTAAAAGGGAAGTGAAAGAACTGACTATTTAGATCTGGACACTTATAAGAAATTAAATCAGCAGAATATTCTAGTTCAGCATTTTTCAATTTGGGAATCATTTCACAGGGGTCATATGTCAGATGTACTGCATACCAGATTGTTTATGAAATCATACTTTATGATTCATACCAGTAGCAAAATTACAGTTATGAAGTACTAATGAAAATAATTTATGGTTAGAGTCATCACAGCACAAGGAACTGTACTAAAGGGTTGCAACATTAGGAGGGTTTAGAACCACAGCTATAAGAGTGTGTGGGGGCGGGGGAATTCTATCCTGCAGGAAAGATTGCTAGAACAGGAAGTAAACAACTCAAAATACGTTCAGGAAGTCCCTAAAATTGACCATATTCACTAGGCCTTGTCCTTCCTAATAATATATAAACAGTAACCAAAGCAAAGACAGAGAATTAGATATGAACAAGCTGAAAGAGAATTCTCAGATAAGTTGAGATGCTTAGAAGAGCCTCAGAGCATCAAGTTGAACAGCATGGAAAAAGCAGAGACAAGAAAAATGGCCTAGAAGAAGCTGAGATCTACTTATCTATCAAAACCAACCAAACAAACAAAAAACCCCAAAACACTACAGTCTGTTGACCTGCCTTCAAGCTATGAAGTGTGCACAATGTTCCCAGGTTTTGTGAGGTGTTACCTGTGTTGGGGTTATTTGTGGTGATTATTTTTGAGTAATTTCTCTTTCTGCAAGTAATCTCTCATCCATATCCCTGTTAGTAACACCAATAATTCACATTGGTTCAACAAGTTAGGTTTTGTTAGTATCCACATTTGGTCTGTCATTATTTCCCTATATAGGATGAATGGAAATTTGTCTGTATCTCTTCAGGATGAGTGTTACAACATAGTAATTTGTAGAATCATCAACTGAACAGACAGAACCAAAGAAAGACTCAGTCAAGTAAGGTGTGTACTTACTTACAAGTTGATATTAGCCATAATGTACAAGAAACCCACACTACACTACCCAGACCCGAAGAAGCTAAACAAGAAGCAAAGTTGAATCTCACTTATAAGAGGGGATAAAATAGTCATAGGAGGCAGATGTATGGAGGGAATTGGGTGAGAGAGAAGATGAGGGGGGATGTTAGAATAAGTATCAGGTGTGGAAAGATACAAGAGAGAGAGAAAGAGGGCAAGGAAAATGAATGGAAATCTGCAGGGTGGGGTGGGGTCATCTCAAGAATGTGCCAGAGACCTTCAAAGGGCGAGGTACTCAGGAATCAATGGGGGTAATCTTAGCTGAGACTCACAGCTGTGGGGATATTGAACCTGAAGAGGCCACCTCCTGTAACTAGGCAGGAACACCAACTTACTCAAAAAAGCTTTCCACCCAAAATTTATCTTGTCTACAAGAAATGCAGATGGAGCAGAGACTGAATAAAAATGACCAACCAATAGCTGGTGCAACTTGAGACCCATCCCATGAGCAATCCCTCATTACTGTTCATGATACTTTGTTATGCTTGTAGACAATAACCTAGCATAATTGTCCTCTGAGAGTCTACCCAGTAGCTGTCTGAAACACATGCAGATAATGCCAAACATTGGACAGAGCTGGAAGACTGCTATGGAAGAGTTGGGGGAAGAATTTAACACCTGAAGGGGATATGAACTCAACAGGAAGACCAATATTGTCAACTAATCTGGACCCTTGGATGCTCTCAGAGACTGAATCACCAACCAAAGAGCACACAGGCCAGACCTTGTCTCTCACCCCCTGCCCTGCTCACATATGTATCACACGTGCATCTCAGTCTTCATGTGGATCCTCCAACAACTGTAGCTGGAGCTATCCCTAAATCTGTAGCCTGTCTATGGAATTCCTTCCCCAATAGGGCTGTCTTGTCTGTATCAGTGGAAGAGGATGCACCTAGTCTTGCAGACACTTGATATGCCAGGGTCAGGGTGGGATACCCAGCGGAGTCTCCACCCTCTCAGAAGAGAATGGTAGGGGTGGATGGGAGGAAGGACTGTGGAAGAGGGGACTATTGTGTGGGCACTGATTGGAATGTAAAATGAATACTTAAAAAAGAAAAAATAGTATGCACTGAACATACTAAAGTATGTCTTCACATAGAAATGCAACATGAAAAGAATATTTTTTAAATTATGAACACATTACCCATAAAAGTTGGGACAATTTCATAATTATTTCACAGAGTCCTAAAAGTATAAGGATTATTAAATAGAACAACCCAGAAGTATTTTTCAAGAATGCATTGATTTTAGACCTATACAACATTATAGGTTTATTTGGCTATATCCACAGCACATATAAAAATCTGAAGGTAAATCGTAGTAACATGTTCTGTCCAGTGCAGTTTAGTTAAGATTTTCTTCTGCTTGCTGGATGAAACAAAGAATGAACCTGATGTTTATAGGAAATTAAATGAATTGGCCATGTAATTGTATTTCCTTGGTTAGTTTTGTTATGAAGAAAACATTGGCACAAGAAAAAAAATACCATTTTTTTTCAGAATGGTTTTCCATTGTTACAAACAAGTGAAAAAAGATTACACTGTGTCAGAACAGACCAGCTTTCAGATCCCTGAGGACTTTGTATATGGAACCTCATGATCTGAAAATGATTCAAATTGCAGTTTGTTCTCTCTCTCTCTCTCTCTCTCTCTCTCTCTCTCTCTCTCTCTCTCTGTCTCTGTCTCTGTCTCTGTCTCTGTCTCTCTCTCTCTCTCTCCCTCCCTCTCTCTCTCTTCCTTCCCCTCCTCATTGTTGATATTTCCTGGGAAGACACGAATAAATAAATACTAACTCCAGATTGTGTACCAAATCTATCGGAATCCCAATTCCATCCAAATCCAGATTTATGAACCACTAATTTGCCTGGGTTTACTTAGAGGATCATGAGTAAAGGTTGCTTAAAGAAGCATGGTGACTCAAAAATGTTTGCATTAGTGAAAGCCCACAATGTGGCAGGTGATTTAGCTTCAGGAAAGCTGCAGCAAGCCTCTCCTTCAGGTAGCCTTACAGAACTTAAGCACTATCACAGAAATCCAAGTAAGAGTCCTGTGATCTCCCTTCTCCTTCTATAACGAAATATATTAACAGTGCCATCACCATTACCGTAGACTGATATAGGGGGATTTCCACTAATTGATTGACTAATGAGGACAACAAGAAGCTAATCACTGGGAGAAAAGCAGGAGGTGGGCCTTCTGGGTCTGAGAGAGGAAGAGGTGACACAGGAGGGCGAAACAGCCCTTTTTATGGGGATGTAGGGACAGACAGGTAGCAAAATGTAGATTGGAAACTGTTCAACTTTTTGGCGGCCTCCACCACCAGAAAATTTCCAACATAGAATAGTTGATGAGTTTAGGAAGACAGATTCCATGCCCATAGGTTGTGTCCTCCCTTGATTGTAAATAAGATGGTCTGGTGTTTTTTCATTCACAGAGAAACAAGTGGGCCAGAGGGAAAGAATATCGCCAAGACTGAATTCATCCAGGCTTTGGAATGGGAAGATTGGACAAAGGACAGATCCCCAGGGGATAGGTAAGTACAGCAGGACGCAGGCTGGGGACAGTGCTCCCACACCTGGCTGTGGGGACCTAGAGAGCAATCTCTGTGCTCTGGCCAGACGAGCCAGGATGGAAAGCCAGTTTGGAAGCAAGCTTGGAAGTAGCCTGGCCACAGGAATCAGGGCAAGACTGACACTTGGGACTGGCTATGAGGGTATTCAAGACTACAGATTCTGGTGCCTAGCTGGACTTAGCATGGACCATTTTTTTAAAAAAAAAACTACACATGACACAGTTTCTACCATGTGGTTGTGATTATTTCATTGCTGTGTATATTGACTGGTTTTGTGTCAGCTTGACACAAACTGCAGTTATCAATCCCAGGGAAAGGCACCTCAGTTGAGGAAATGCCTCCATGAGATCCAGCTGTATGGCATTTTCTCAATTAATGTTCAACAGGGGTGAGCCCAGCTCATTGTGAGTGGTGCCATTCCTGGGCTGGTAGTTGTGGGTTCTATAAGAAGGCAAGCTGATGAAGCCAAGGGAAGCAATCTAGTAAGCAGCACAACTCCATGGCCTCTGCATCAGCTTCTGCCTCCTGTTTCCTGCCTTGTGTAAGTTCCTGTCCTGACTTTCTTTGGTGATAAAACCACAATGTGAAAGTATAAGATGAATAAACTTTCCCTCCCCCAACAGCCCCCTCCTCCCTCATCTTGCTTTTAGTTCATGGTGTTTCACTGCAGCAACACACATCCTGACTAAGACACTATGACAATTTGCCCACGAGCTCTCTGCATATCACTACACTGGGCTCTGTTCTGTGATAACTGATGATTTTGCCACACTCTTGGGAATAGTTTTACCACAGCCAAGATTTTGAAGAGATGCACGATGTCTCACAGAGCTGAAGTGGTCACACCATTCTAGTACACTTTGCTTTTGATTTCATTTCCACCTCTACTAGAAAACATCCAGTGGGTAGAAACACTCCTCTTTTCCTTTATAGCTGCCTGAACAGAGATAACATTACTTTTTCATGATTTCAACAAACCGTTTAAAGAATTATTTGTTTTTGTTATGCATTTATGTGCTTTGCCTACATGTATGCTGTGCATATATGCCTGGAGCCTGTGGAATCCAGAAGAGGGTAGTGAATCCTCTGGAACTGGATTATACACGTTTGTGAGCCACCAAGTGGGTGCTGGGAACAGAACTTAGATCTTCTGCCAAAGAAAATGCTCTTAAGCGCTGGGCCTTCCATCTTTCCAGCCCTCTCAACATTTTTATTGCTGTTGTTTTTATTTTACTTTCATTATTTGCCACTATCTCAGTACCAAGTTAACTCAGTTTCATCTGGACAAATTGTTTTGTTCACAGTATATCATCAACGGGATAGTATTGAATATAAATGTCTGATGCATCTTTGCATTTCCATTCCCATGGGTGTTATATGCCACAGGCTAAATAAAAATTGTAAGGGACATACTAAAATGTATTTCCATGGAGGATGGAAATCTCAAAAGATGTATTCTTTATTTACTTACCTGTTGTAATAGTTGGAACTTATGGTATAGAGGGCCAGACATTGAAAGTCATAGTATTCTAGAGAAATTTGTAAAATGTTCATCTATCATGTCTAGACCTCTCAGAGACTTTCCTAATAGGCTGAGAGAAGTCATACAATCTAAAATTTCTGCCTTTTTTGACTTCTCTTCCTTTTACTTTCTCTCTCCCTCTCATTCTCATTTTCATTTTATATTCCTTATTGTCTCATATAGTCCTTACCACTATTTTCTATGTTCTCAATGTAACAGCCATAACTAAGACCATATGCATTATAAATGTCACATTGAAGGCTGATTGACACAGCCAAATTTAAAAAAAAAAAAAAACTTTATCAAAGACACAACAGATAAAGAATTCTTTAGAAAATAACATGAACGATTTCACCCAGAGAGGTCATCATACTGATGAGTAGTACAAATAAATTCTAATGCAGATAAAGGATAAAATGGAGAATATATGAGTTTAATAATCATTGTCCATTTTTGTGTAAAGTTGAAAATGTTACTACATAAAATTTTGTTGTCTTAATACTGGACATTTTTGTCTAAATTCCTGTGGATCATTAGGCTTGAAGAATCTGTGTAATATATTTAGGTTACTAGGTGTTAGGCTGCCTATGGACACATCTGATTTTTGAAGTATGAGAATTTTGCCTTTATTTTTGCCCCTCATCTTTGCAGAATTATTTGTGTTTATAATTGGTCATTTATTTCTCTACAGCTCTTTTCCTACTGATAATTATTTTGTTATGCCAAGAAATGTCACAGGAGGCAGCAGTGGCAGACACACAGACACACAGACACACATGCTGCCAAGCTGGGAGTGGACAAGCTGAAGTAAATCTGCATAAACTATCCAGTACTGATGGGACTTACTTGGTGTTATTTTTATAATACACTCATTACAAGCTCAGAGTGAGTTTTAAGTTATCTATTCTTATCATTTTCCATGTTTTGACTAGGGCATATTTATTGAGAACTGCAGATCAACTCTTAAAAGCACATATTTAATGAATCAGAAATGAGTAACAGACAGTTTTCTGACCAAATGCATCTATGTCAGGGAAGGAGCAACTGGAGAAACTGTTGTTACTGTGTTCTGCTTCTGCATGTCTTAATGCTTAAGGCTTCCTTCTCTTTGGTTATTATACTACAAAATCTAAAGGAATCATTTAATTGTTTTATATTGATAATGCATAATTGAGCAAAAGAAGCCTTTAAACTTTCTATCTTGGTGCTTCACAATTTCTGCTTGTAAATGAATTTCAGTTTCACAGAAAAGGCTAATGACAAATTTCTGAACTAAAGTAGAAAACTCTAAGACAATAGAAAGGATGTAAGTTGAAGCTCTAAGGCAGATAAAGATCACTATCAGAAAACTGTGCTAGAAATGGAGATTATAACAAATCCTTAGGTAAACTCAGTGAAAAGCAGTACTTTATGTAGTGAATTATCTAAACTACAGATATCAGTGTCATCACTTTACATTTATATTTAAAAGCTATATTATATTATAGGACCCTGCTGGAGTCAGGGCTTAGAATGAAGCTGCAGATTTCAACTGTGAGGTGAAAGTTCACTCTATATCCAGAAACGGAAATAGGTCTGGGTCAGAAAACAGGTCCAGAGCAGGAATGTGGGGGCAATTTCATGTCAAGGTGGGTAACAGGTGGATGAGAAGGCATTTTATACTTTCTGTAAGTTCATACAGGTATGCACACTGAACTATAGTGATTAAAAATCCTTGAAATATCTCATTCTTGTGCAAATATTATCTTGGGTAGCTGAGAATATTACTCATCCTTTATATCACTACAATGATTACTTCTTGCCTTATTCAAACTCACATACAAATCACATCTATTTGCTACTATTTCTCCATAGCAGAGAGTTAGGTCAACCTCCAAATTATGTATTTATGTAAAATGTATTATTGTTTTTGATATCAATTCTAAGATAAGAAAAATGAATTTCCGAAGAAGCAGATAACTGGGAGAAAGGATGAGTAAATATTGAAAGTGAAAATAAAGTCAGATAAAGCATCCTGTTAAATAGCATCATACATAGGGAAAAAGTGCTTAGCTTCTCCAAATGGCTGCAGGTTTCACAGAAACTCACAGTAAACTTCTCCTCAGAAGAACATGATAACTAAATATAAGAGGAGCAGTCATCAAGTAAGGTTTCATGTCTGCCTCCCTATTCAGTTCCATTTATTTCACAGTAGCAGTGCAAGGTCAAAGGTATGTCATTAACTTTGAAGATGCCTGTGAGCTGTTTCAAAGCTGCTCCTCCAGATAATCAAGCTCTCTTTTTAATTTTCTACCACCCAACCATGAGCTCAGAAGACATTCACTCACATATAATAAAGATACAGCAAATTTTAGCCTTCTCTTGTGCGGAATTAATTTCAAAAGTGTTCAATCAATGATACAGACACCACTGAACCATGTTTTTTGGTTGTAACTACTCCAGCAGAGTGAGGCAAACTGAATGTCTATAAATTATTAAGAAGTAAACTGATATAAGCATGAAAGCTAAAGCTTGAGAGATTTTATAGGATATATTATTTAAACCTTTTTGACATTGGTTTTAACAACAGATTTTTATATCTTCTCAAAACTGTATGTTAAACTATAAAGCAAATAACTTTATTTTGCCAAAATTAAATTTAGTGTGTGTGTGTGTGTGTGTGTGTGTACACTAAGGAATGCAAGACATAGAAAAGATCAGCAGACTTAAAGAAAGTTATTGCAAATGTTACTAGGCTGCACCTTTAGACAACCTCCTACAGACTGAATCATGCCATGCCTCCCTGCATCTCTCTCTAGGATTGAGAGTTAAAAGTGTGGTCTATGTTTTGATTTGACTGTTGAAATCAGGATATATAATGTACTTCAAGATATTCCATATTGTGTAAGACATAGCTTTTTCAGGTTATGCTTGAGCCTAGAAGACTCCATTTTGAAAACATTTTTAACTTCATTTGGAGGGAGAAGGATGATATAGCTTCTGGTTGAGTGTTCAAACCAACCATCAAACAAGGATTGACTGGGCATAAAAGGATTTCTGGGCATATAGAAAGGCCCCTTGGTATTGCAAACTTTATATGCCCCAGTATAGGGGAATGCCAGGGCCAAGAATTGGGAGTGGGTGGGTAGGGAAGCTGGGTGGGGATGAGGGTGTAGGGAACTTTCAGAATAGCATTTGAAATGTATATAAAGAAAATATCTAATAAAAAAAAGAAAGGAAACCACCCTATAAGTTCATACATTGAACTGAAACTCTGGGATCACATGAGTTTTAAAATAAATCCTGTCAGGGATGCCAGGTCTCAGAACTTTTTGGACATATCAGACCAAAGAAAACATGTAACTGCCTTGCCTAGACTGAGTGAAGTGATGAATATCTATCTCCATGATAACATAGTATCAGAAGTGATGAATACCTATCTCCATGATAACATAGTATCAGAAGTGATGAATACCTATCTCCATGATAACATAGTATCAGAAGTGATGAATACCTATCTCCATGATAACATAGTATCACACCATCCTATTACCTGATCCCTGATATGTACTTTGAGAATCAAAACTCCTGGCTTGTCTTGGCCCCCTGTTGTTGACTAAGCTTGCTCATCTGCCTTCTCATCCACCTGTTACCCACCTTGACATGAATTTGCCCCCACATTCCTGCTCTGGACCTGTTTTCTGACCCAGACCTATTTCCGTTTCTGGATATAGAGTGAACTTTCACCTCACAGTTGAAATCTGCAGCTTCATTCTAAGCCCTGACTCCAGCAGGGTCCTATTACAGCTGCCTCCCAACACTGGTTCTGATTATTTTTTTATTCCTTCTTTTTATTTTTTTATTTACACTCCAGATTTTATTCCTTTCACAGTCCACCCTCCGACTGTGCCACATCCCATACCTCCTCCCCACCCATCTCCATGAGGATGTCCCCACCCCTCAACCCTTACCCCACCTGATCTATAATCTCCCTGGGGCCTCCAGTCTCTTGAAAGTTAGATGTATCATCTTTGATTGAGCATAGACCCAGCAGTCCTTGGCAGTATATGTGCTGGGGACCTCATATCATTTGGTGTATGCTGCTGCCTGGTTGGTGGTCCAGGGTTTGAGAGATCTTGGGGTATAGGTTAATTGAGACTATTCATTCTCCTACAGGGTCACTCACCTCCTCACTTTCTTCCAGCTTTTCCCTAATTCAACCACAGCTTCTGTCCATTAGATTGGTATAAATATCAGCATCTGACTCTTTCAACTGCTCATAGGGTCTTTGAGAGGGCAGTCATGATAGGTCCCTTTTTGTGAGTACTCCATAGCCTCAGTAATAGTGTCAGGCCTTGGGGCCTCCCCATGAGCTGGATCCTATTTTAGCCTATCGCTAGATTCTCTTTTCCTCCATTTTCATCCCTGCAGTTCTTTCAGACAGGAACACTTCAGTCAGTTTTGACTGTGGGATGGCAACACCATTCCTCACTTGATGTCCTGTCTTTCTTCTGGAAGTGGGCTCTACAAGTTCCCTCTCCCCACTATAGGACATTCCACCTAAGGTCCCTCCCTTCCAGTCCTGAGAGTCTCAGGTCTCTGGTACATTTTGGAGGGTCTCCCAAACCTCCTACTACCTCCCGGGGTTGTCTGTTTCCATTTTTTCTGCTGGCCTTCAGGGCTTCAGTCTTTTTTCCCCAATCAATACCAGATTATGTTCCCGTCATAACCCCCCACCATGTCCCCTATCCTTCTCATGTCCCTCCCTCCCCCCTTGTGATTCCTTTCTTCTCCCTCCCAAGTGGGACTGCTCTGCACCCACCTTGAGGATGATGGAGTGAACCTCTGAACCTGTAAGCCAGCTTAATTCAATGTTGTCTTTTATAAGACTTGCCTTGATCATGTGTCTGTTCACAGCAGTAAAACCCTAACTAAGTCAGATGTTGGTACCAGGAGTGGAGTACTCCGTGACAATCTGACCATGTTTTGAGGAAGACTATGGAAGGACTTTGGAACTTTGAGCTAGAAAAGCCATTGGGATATTAAGATGTTCTCTAGTATGTTCTTTAAGATGTTCTGTAGTAGCTTGAAAGATAATATTAAGAAAATTGTAGAAGATGGAGGCCTGCCTTCTGAAATTTCAGAGGGAAGACTTATCAGGGATGTTGCTATTTTGATTGTGCTATTTTGATTGTGAAGATTCTGTGGTTTTAAATAGCTGGGGCTAAAGAATCAGCTGTGATTAACTTGATACCAACTAGATAACTGCTAAGTTGAAACGTTGGCATTATGGGAACTATTGATGTTGGTTAGCTGGAGCTAAGAAATTAGCAGCGATTAAGAAGAGACCAGCATCCAATTTTCTGAGGAACCACCAGACTGATTTCCAGAGTGGTTGTACAAGTTTGCAATCCCACCAACAATGAAGGAGTGGGAAAGTATCCAAGGAGATAAAGAGATCTGCAACCCTGTAGGTGCAACAACATTATGAACTAACCAGTACCCTGGAGCTCTTGACTCTAGCTGCATATGTATCAAAAGATGGCCTAGTAGGCCATCATTGGAAAGAGAGGCCCATTGGACATGCAAACTTTATATGCCCTAGTACAGGGGAACGCCAGGGCCAAAAAGTGGGAATGGGTGGGTAGGGAGTGGGGGGGAGGGTATGGGGGACTTTTGGGATAGCATTGGAAATGAAATTGAGGAAAATACGTAATAATATATATATACTGTCTTAGTCAGGGTTTCTATTCCTGCACAAACATCATGACCAAGAAGCAAGTTGGGGAGGAAGGGTTTATTCGGCTTACACTTCCATGCTGCTGTTCATCACCAAAGGAAGTCAGGACTGGAACTCAGACAGGTCAGGGAGCAGGAGCTGATACAGAGGCCATGGAGGGATGTTCTTTACTGGCTTGCCTCCCCTGGCTTGCTCAGCCTGCTCTTTTATAGAACCCAAGACTACCAGTCCAGAGATGGCACCACCCACAAGGGGCCTTCCCCCTTGATCACTAATTGAGAAAATGCCTTACAGTTGTATCTCATGGAGGCATTTCCTCAACTGAAGCTCCTTTCTCTGTGATAACTCCAGCTGTGCCAAGTTGACACAAAATTAGCCAGTACATATACGAAAAATACGTTTTATATATATATAAGAGACCAGCATCATTGACATGAAATCTTATGGGAAGTGTTGTCTGCAAGCATAAAGAAGTTGTGTTCCAGATATATCCAAGGCTGTACCTTGTGCTATGGCTGGACTTGGTAATGTGTAAGAGTCACTCAGTTGGTACTGGTTTTGAAGGCATGAAGGGGTCATGAAGGGTAGCTGGGACTTGGCACTGTGAGAGACCATGGAAGGCCATTTTTGAAGGTGCAGCCTCAGTTGCAATTGATGGCCCAGGACTGAAGGGGCCACAGAAGAATTTGAGGCTTGGTACCATGAAGAGAGTCTATGAGAGGCTATTGGTGGATCCTTGTTGCAGTGGAAGACAGGAGTGTTTTGGAGATGCCAGTACTATGAGATTGCCACCAAGAACAGCAGCAATAGTGTAGTACAGGAAGCTCAAGCTTAGAAGAAAAGGTGTATGCTATAAAGGGAAGACCTGGAGAAGTGATCCAAGCCCTTTCAGGAGCCCAGACCACTGTGAGTGGATCCCAGATATTGGATGGTCGGAGTTTGATTTTGCTTTTGATAGTGATTGTGCCCTGATATTTTTCCCTCTTGAAGGAAGAACATATTTTATTGGAGGCCACAATTAAGAGACTTTGAATTGTAAAGACTTTGGATTTTATAAAGATTGAATATTTTAAAGGGATTGAAATTTTAATATGTAAGAATTTGCAAAGACTATGGTACTTTTAATGTTATTTAGATTCTTGAGGATGAATAAGAAAATAAAGGTTGAGGCTTAATAATGATGTCTTTGTGTGTGAAGTTGACAAGGGGTCAGTTGTACTGGCTGGTTTTGGGTGTCAACTTAACACAAGCTGGAGTCATCAAAGAGAAAGGAGCTTCAGTTGAGGAAATGGCTTCATGAAACCCAGCTGTAAGGCATTTTCTCAATTGGTGATCAAGAGAGGTGGGTGGTACCATCTCTGGCCTGGTAGTAAGAAAGCAAGCTGGGAAAGGCAGAGGAAGCAAGCCAGTAAGTAACATCTCTCCATGGTCTCTGCATCAGCTGCTGTTTCCTACCCTGTGTGAATTCCAGTTGGTGGAACTGACTTCCTTTGGTCATGAAGAGCAATGTGAATGTATAAACTGAATAAACCATTTCCTCCCCAACTTGCTTCATGGTCATGATGTTTGTGCAAGAATAGAAACCCTAACTAATACACTCTGCAATGGACCAAACAGCTGATTTCATGAAGTAATTAAAGCAGGAGTTGTTTTCTTTCTGTTCCTACACCATTTTTTAAAAATGTATTCTTCTCTCATATATTTTTATCCCAACTGCAGTTTTTCTCCTTTGTCTCCTCTTAATCCTTCTCTTTCACCTCCCCTCTCCTCCAGACTTGCTCTTTCTCTTTTTCTCTTTAGAAAAGGGCAGGCTTCTCAGAGAGATCAACCAAACATAGCATATCAAGTTGCAATAAGCCTAGACAACTCCCCTTATATTAAGGCTGAATGAGAAACCCAGTAGAAAGAAAAGTGTCCCAAATGAGGCAGAAAATTCAGAGACAGCCCCTGTTCCCACTTTTAACAATCCTACAAGCAGACCAAGTTACACAACCAAAACATATATGCAGAGGGACTAGGTTCAGATAATCAGTTCAGGCTCTGTGTACCTCTTTGAGCAGAGGATTTTTATTCTTTGGATTCTATTGTGATATTCTTGACCTCCTCAGCTCATACAATCCTTCCTTCCTCTCTTCTGTACAATTCCCCAAGCTCCACCTAATAGTTGGCTTTGAGTCTCTGTATTTGCACCCATTCATTGCTGGATGACTGTTCCTGTACTTTGATACATCAATCATAGTCTCATCTTCTCCATATCCTCCTCACTATGCCCTGGAATCATTTTGGCCATATATGTGTTACAAGGGAGAACATACAAGTTAATAGTACTTGATCACCCTCATATTCCATGCTTCTCAGATGCTGACAAGACTCCTCTCCTCTCCAAGTTTTTAGTTAAATTTTTGTAGATATCAAGAATGATTTTAGCAACCCATTATAAAGTCCATTACATTGTAACTCATGTGAAAAAATACAATTTGAAGTTAGCACACTACCAGAGATTTTAAGGAGAAAGCTGGAGCCTTGGTAGTATCAACAAGCTACCTGTGCTCAGTTTAAAAATAAAAGAGACATTTTTAGTAAGAAGTATGTTGTAGTCAATGTAACCCCATTAAAATGGGAACAAACAATGGGGTTTAGTGACACCCCAAGTTAGTCTTTGGGATCCTGCCATGAAACTAGGATTTAAATGAAGTTCAAGAGATATACATGATGAAGTAATCTTGGTCAATGTATGGTCCCACCCAATATTGATCAGTCATTGCTCTAGTTTGTCTGCAAAGAGGTATAAAATATGGACAGAATTTTTCTCCCTTTCCAGGCAGCATACATCTTTTGTCTGTCAACCAGGTTTCAGTCTTTCCTATCTCCTACCATAAAATCTTGGAAATTGTTTAAATTCCTTGGGATACATCAGTTTAAATTTCTGGTAGCTAATAGCAGGGGCACAAGTAACAGTTTATAATACCTTCTTTCCTGACAGAGAAAATACAAACATACACTGAAGCTTGTTTTATATGCAGTTAAATCAGCGTTTAGGTGTTTCTGTACTGTGAAAAGGAAAAAATATAAGTATCCTAGGAGAAAATTCTCTCTAAGAAGAATATTCTCTCTTTCCACTTAAATTTTATATATATATATATATATATATATATATATATATATATATATATTAATTTGAAAGCTTGGCCTAACTTGAAACATGAGAAATTTGTAATACTGTAAATAAACAAAAATTACTCAAAATGATAAAGGATATAATGCCCAGAAAGGCTCATATTTAAACAAGTGACTGTGCTAGATAATTATTTTGAGAGTCATCCCTTTTAATATTACAAAACAGCTAACTGAATAAGTGTGTGATACTGTGATGCTGGTACAATAAACATTTATCGAACAGAAGTTAATCAGTTAGCTTGCCCTGAATATTTACATTGTGAAATCGGATTCTTCTCTTTGCAGTTGCTATATGTACTTAGTTCTTTGGGGTGAAAAAGTAACTGGTTGGGCAATGCAAATAGAAGAGGAATTATCTTCATCATTTTGTTAAATTTTCTAAAGACTCAGTAAGAATGGGATCATTCCATAGCCATTAGGGTGTGTGCCAGCAAGGTCAAATAATTAAGCAGTAAGCTAGCTGTAGTGGTTTAAATATGCATGACCCAAGGAGTGGCACTGTTAGGGGCTGTGGCATTGTTGGAGGAAGTGTCATACTATGAGCATGGCCTTGAGAACCTTCTCCTAGTTGGCTAGAAGCCAGTCTTCTGTTTGCCTTCAGAACAAGATGTAGAATTCTTAGCTCTTCAAGTGCCATACCTGCCTGGCTTTCTAATTATATGGTGATGGACTGAATATCTGATCCTATAAGCCAGACTCAAATAAACATTGTCCTTTATATGAGTTGTCTTGTTAATGGGGTCTCTTCACAGCAACAAAAACCTTAAGACAATAGCTCATTTCATACCATTTAATTTTAGATCTAGTTGTTTACACTAGGCAATTAGAAATGTATATGTTCTGTGACAGAATATTAATGATGAGCATTTTTGATATATGAAATTAATAATAATAAGGAAAACTTCACAGTATGTTTCAGGAAATTTTTTGCTTCATTTGGGACTAGAGCAAAGAGACTTTATTAGGGCAACAGCATATTTCTAAATGCATGTATTACAGAAATTAAGTAACCTGAAAACTGCTTCTGAAAAATCCTTATTGTGGATGCTATACTGGGAATGGGAAACTGGAATGGATGGATAACATGACTGACATCATGAGGCAGAATGGATAGAATTTTACATCATACAATAAAATCTAAAGTAAGCTATGTTCATATTACCAAGGACCAGATCATTTCAAAGGATAAAATTCATAATAGTATGTCATTAATAAAGATATATGCTGTAATTAGTTTTGTCTATAAAAAATCAAGTCATTTGTCACATAATTCACAACATATACTATATTGTGCTCAAATTAAGAACTATAACACTACTAAATATTTGTATAAAAAAGTATAAATTGCTTTTCTTTTTCAATCAGCTGCATACTTTTATTCACTGAGTTGTTTGCAGACTTTTATAAATTAGATATTTTCTTTTATTTACATTTCAAATGTTATCCCCTTTCTTGGTTTCCCCTCTGAAAACCTCCTATACTCTCCCCATTTCTCCTGCTCACCAACCCACCCACTCCTGCTACCTAACCCTGGCATTTCCCTTCAGTAGGGCACAGAGCCTTCACAGGACCAAGGGCCTCTCCTTCCATTGATGACCAACTAGGTCATCCTCTGCTACAAATGCAGTGGGAGTCATGAATCCCACCATGAGTACTCTTTGGTTGAGGTTTAGTCCAAGGGAGCTCTGGGGGTACTGGTTAGTTCATATCGTTTTCCTTCTATGGGTCCTTTCTCTAGCTCCTTCATTGGGGAGCCTGTGCTCAGTTCAATGGATGGCTGTGAGCATCCACTTCTGTATTTGTCAGGCACTGGCAAAGACTCACAGGGGACAACTATAAGAGGCTGATATCAGCAAGCTCTTGTAGGCATCCACAATAGTTTTGGGGTTTGGTGATTATAAAGGGTATGGATCCCTAGATGGAGCAAGTCTCTGGATGGTCATTTCTTTAGTCTCTGCTCCACACTTTGTCTCTGTAACTCCTTCCATAGGTATTTTATTCCCCCTTCTAAGAAGGTTTGAAGCTGGGCATGGTGTCGCATGCTTTTAATCCCAGCACTTGGGTGGCAGAGGCAGGTAGGTTTCTGAGTTTGAGTCCAGCCTGCTCTACAGAGTTCCAGGACAGCCAGGGTGATACAGAGAAGCCCTGTCTCAAAAAAAATGTATTACTGATAGGTGGATATTAGCCCAAAACTTAGGATACCCAAGATATAAGATACAATTTGCTAAACGCATGAAACTCAAGAAGAATGAAGACCAAAATGTGGACACTGTGGCCCTTCTTAGAATTGGGAACAAAACACCCATGGAAGGAGTTACAGAGACAAAGTTTGGAGCTGTGATGAAAGGATGGACCATCTAGAGACTGCCGTATCCAGGGATCCATCCCATAATCAGCTTCTAAACGCAGACAGCATTGCATACACTAGCAAGATTTTGCTGAAAGGACCTAAATATAGCTGTCTCTTGTGAGATGATGCCGGGGCCTAGCAAACACAGGAGTGGATGTTCACAGTCAGCTATTGGATGTATCACAGGGCTCCCAATGGAGAAGCTAGAGAAAGTACCCAAGGAGCTAAAGGGATCTGCAACCCTATAGTTGGAACAACATGTTGAACTAACCAGTACCCCGGAGCTCTTGTCTCTAGCTGCATATGTATCGAAAGATGGCCTAATCGGCCATCAATGGAAAGAGAGGCCCATTGGACTTGCAAACTTTATATGCCCCAATATAGGGGAATGCCAGGGCTAAAAGAATGGGAATGGGTGGGTAGGGAAGTGGGGGGCACTATGGGGGACTTTTGGGATAGCATTGGAAATGTAATTGAGGAAAATATGTAATAAAAAATGTTAAAAATTAAAAAAAATAAAAAGAAAAAAAAACCAAAGGAAAAAAAAGTTTTGAAGTATCCACAATTTGGTCTTCATTCTTGAGTTTCATGTGTTTGGGAATTGTATCTTGGGTATGGATCTAGTTTCTGGGCTAATATGCACTTATCAGTGAGTGCATATCAGTGATGTGTTCTTTTGTGATTGGGTTACCTCACTAAGGATGATATCCTCCAGATCCATGCATTTGCCTAAGAATTTCATAAATTTGTTGTTTTTAATAGCTAAGTTATACTCCACTGTGTAAATGTACCATATTTTCTGTATCCATTCTTCTGTTGAGGGACATTTGGCTTCTTTCCAGCTTCTGGCTATTACAAATAAGGCTGTTATGAAAATAGTGGAGCATGGTTCCTCATTATTTTTTGGAGCATCTTCTGAATATATGCCCAGGAGTGGTATTGCTGGGTCTTCAGGTAGCACTATGTCCAATTTTCTGAGGACCCAATAAAATGATTTCCAGAGTGGTTGTACCAGTTTGCAGTCCCATCAACAATGGATGAATGTTCCTATCTACAACCTTGCCAGCATCTGCTGTCACCTGACTTTTGATCTTAGCCATTCTGACTGGTGTGAGGTGGAATCTCAGGGTTGTTTTGATTTACATTTCCCTAATGACTAAGGATGTTGAACATGTCTTTAGGTGTTTCTCCGCCATTCATTATTCCTCAGTTGAGAATTCTTTGTTTAGATCTGTACCCTATTTTTTAATAGGGTTAATTGGTTCTTTGGAGTCTAACTTCTTGCATTTTTTTTGTATGTATGTATGTACAGGATATTACCCCTCTATCAGATGTGGGATTGGTAAAGACCTTTTTCCAAACTATGGTTGTTTTTTTGTCATATTGACAATTTCCTTTGCCTTAAAGAGCTTTGCAATTTTATGTGAGGTCCCACTTGTCAATTCTTGATCTTAGAGCATAAGCCATTGTTGGTCTGTTCAGGAAATTTTCCCCTGTTACCATATGCTCAAGGCTCTCCCCCACTTTCTATTCTATTAGTTTCAGTGTATCTGGTTTTATGTGGAGGTCCTTGATTCTCTTGGACTTGAGCTTTGTACAAGGAGATAGAAATGGATCAATTTGCATTCTTCTATATGCTAGCCACCAGTTGAGCCAGCACCATTTGTTGAAAATGCAGTTTTTTTTCCACTAGATGGTTTTAGCTCCTTTGTCAAAGATCAAGTGACTGTATGTGTATGTGTACATTCCTGGGACTTCAGTTCTATTCCATTGAACTACTTTACTGTCACTATACCAAAACCATGCAGTTTTTATCACAGTTGCACTGTAGTACACCTTGAGGTAAGGGATGTTGACTCAACCAGAAGTTCTTTTATTGTTGAGAATAGTTTTTGCTCTCCTAAGTTTTTGGTTATTCCAGATGTATTTGCAAATTGTTCTTTCTAACACTGTGAAGAATTGAGTTGCAATTTTGACAGGGATTGCATTTAATATGTACATTGCTTTTGGCAAGGTAGCAATTTTTACTATATTGATCCTGCCAATCCATGAACATGGGAGATCTTTCCATCTTCTAAGATCTTCTTTAATTTCTTTCTTAGAGACTTGAAGTTCTTATACAGATCTTTCACTTCCTTAGAATCACACCAAGGTATTTTCTATTATTTGTGACTATTGAGAAGGGTGTTGCTTCTCTAATTTCTTTCTCAGCCTGTTTATCCTTTGTGTAGAGATAGGCCATAGACTTCTTTGAGTTAATTTTATATCCAGATACTTCATTGAACCTGTTTATCAGGTTTAGGAGTTCTCTGGTGGAATTTTTAGGGTCACTAATATATACTATCATACCATTTGCAAAAAGTGATATTTTGATTTCTTCCTTTCCAATTTGTATCCCCTTGATCTCCTTTTGTTGTCAAATTGCTCTGGCTAGGACTTCAAGTACAATGTTGAATAGGTAGGGAGAAAGTGGGCAGCCTTGTCTAGTCCCTGATTTTGGTGGGATTGCTTCCAGCTTCTCACCATTTACTTTGATGTTGGCTACTGGTTTGCTGTAGATTGCTTTTATCATGTTTAGGTATGGGCCTTGAATTCCTGACCTTTCCAAGACTTTTTATCATGAATGGGTGTTGGATTTTGTCAAATGCTTTCTCAGCATCTAACCAGATGATCATGTGGTTTTTGACATTGAGTTTGTTTATATAATGTATTATGTTGATGGATTTCTATATATTAAACCATCCCTGCATCCCTGGAATGAAACCTACTTGGTCAGGATGGATGATTGTTTTGATGTTTTCTTGGATTTGGTTAGCAAGAATTTTATTGAGTATTTTTGCATCAATATTCATAAGGGAAATTGGTCTGAAGTTCTCTATCTTTCTTGGGTCTTTCTGTGGTTTAGGTATCAGAGTAATTGTGGCTTCATAGAATGAGTTGGTTAGAGTAACTTCTGCTTCTATTTTGTGGAATAGTTTGTGCAGAACTGGGATTAGATCTTCCTTGAAGGTCTGATAGAACTCTGCACTAAACCCATCTGGTCCTGGGCTTTTTTTGGTTGGGAGACTATTAATGACCACTTCTATTTCTTTAGGGGATACAGGACTGTTTAGATCATTAACCTCATCCTGATTTAACTTTGGTACCAGGCATCTGTCTAAAAATTTGTCCAATTTTTCCAGGTTCTCCAGTTTTGTTGAGTATAGGCTTTTGTAGAAGGATCTGATGGTGTGTTGGATTTTTTCAGGATCTGTTATGTCTCCCTTTTGATTTTTTTAATTTTGTTAATTAGGATGCTGTCCCTGTGCCCTTTAGTGAGTCTGGCTAAGAGTTTATCTATCTTGTTGATTTTCTCAAAGAACCAGCTCCTCCTTTGGTTGATTATTTGAATAGTTCTTTTGTTTCCACTTTGTTGACTTCTCGCCTGAGTTTGATTATTTCCTGCTGTCTACTCTTGGGTGAATTTGCTTCCTTTTGTTCTAGAGCTTTTAGGTGTGTTGTCAAGCTGCTAGTGTGTGCTCTCTCTAGTTTATTTTTGGAGGCACTCAGAGCTATGAGTTTTCCTCTTAGAAATGCTTTCTTTGTGTCCCATAATTTTGTGTATGTTGTGGCTTCATTTTCATTAAACTCTGAAAAGTCCTTAATTTCTTTCTTTATTCCTTCCTTGACCGAGGTATCTTGAGAAGATTGTTGTTCAGTTTCCACGTGAATGTTGGCTTTCTATTATTTATGTTGTTATTGAAGATCAGCCTTAGTCCATGGTGATCTGATAGGATGCATGGGGCAATTTCAATATTTTTGTATCCGTTGAGGCCTGTTTTGTGCCCAATTATGTGGTTAATTTTGGAGAAGGTACCATGAGGTGCTGAGAAGAAGGTATATCCTTTTGTTTTAGGATAAAATGTTCTGTAGATATATGTTAGATCCATTTGTTTCATAACTTCTGTTTGTTTCACTGTTCCTTGTTTATTTTTTTTTTTTGTTTCCATCATTTCTCCATTGGTTAAAGTGATTTGTTGAAGTCTCCCACTATTATTGTGTGAGGTGCAATGTGTGCTCTGAGCTTTACTAAAGTTTCTTTAATGAATGTGGCTGCCCTTGCATTTGGAGCATAGATATTCAGAAATGAGAGTTCCTCTTGGAGGATTTTACCTTTGATGAGTATGAAGTGTCTCTCCTTGTCTTTTTTGATAACTTTGGCTTGGAAGTCGATTTTATTCGATATTAGAATGGCTACTCCAGCTTGTTTCTTCAGACCATTTGCTTGGAAAATTATTTCCCAGCCTTTCACTCTGAGGTAGTGTCTGTCTTTTTCCCTGAGATGGGTTTCCTGTAAGCAGCAGAATGTTGGGTCCTCTTTATGTAGCCAGTTTGTTAGTCTATGTCTTTTTATTGGGGAGTTGAGTCCATTGTTATTAAGAGATATTAAGGAAACGTAATTGTTGCTTCCTATTATTTTTGTTGTTAAAGTTGCCATTCTGTTCTGTGGCTATCTATTTTTAGGTTTGTTGAAAGATTACTTTCTTGCTTTTTCTAGGATGTGGTTTCTGTCCTTGTATTGTTTTTTTTTGTTTTTGTTTTTGTTTTTTTTTTCTGTTATTATCCTTTGAAGGGCTGGATTCTTGGAAAGATGATGTGTGAACTTGATTTTGTCTTGGAATACTTTGGTTTCTCCATCTATGGTAATTGAGAGTTTGGCTGGCTATAGTAGCCTGGTCTGGCATTTGTGTTCTCTTAGTGTCTATATAACATCTGTCCAGGATCTTCTGGCTTTCACAGTCTCTGGTGAAAAATCTGGTGTAATTCTGATAGGCCTGCTTTTATAGGTTACTTGACATTTTTTCCTTACTGCTTTTAATATTCTATCTTTATTAGTGCATTTGTTGTTCTGATTATTATGTGTCAGGAGGAATTTCTTTTCTGGTCCAGTCTATTTGGAGTTCTGTAGGCTTCTTGCATGTTCATGGACATCTCTTTCTTTAGGTTTGGGAAGTTTTCTTCTATAATTTTTTTGAAGATATTTGCTGGCCCTTTGAGTTGAAAAATCTTCATTCTCATCTACTCCTATTATCCGTAGGTTTGGTCTTCTCATTGTGTCCTGGATTTCCTGGATGTTTTGATTTAGGATCTTTTTGCATTTTACATTATCTCTGATTGTTGTGCTGATGTTCTCTATGGAATCTTCTGCACCTGATATTCTCTCTTCCACCTCTTGTATTCTGTTGCTGATGCTCGAATCTATGGTTCCAGATTTCTTTCCTAGGTTTTCTATCTCCAGCGTTACCTCTCTTTGGGTTTTCTTTATTGTGTCTACTTCCCTTTTTAGGTCTAGTATAGTTTTGTTCACTTTCATCACCTGTTGGGATGTGTTTTCATCTTTTTCTTTAAGGACTTGTAACTCTTTAGCAGTGTCTCCTTTATTTCTTTACGTGAGTTATTAAAATCCTTCTTGATGTCCTCTACCATCAGCATGAGATATGCCTTTAAATCCAGGTCTAGCTTTTTCGGTGTGTTGGGGTACCCAGGACTGGCTGAGGTGGGAGTGCTGGGTTCTGATGATGGTGAGTGGTCTTGGTTTCTGTTAGTAAGATTCTTATGTCTGCCTTTGGCCTTATGGTAATCTATGCAGTCAGTTGTTATAGTTGTCTCTAGTTACAGCTTGTTCCTTTCGTGATTCTGTTAGCCTCTACCAGCACACCTGGGATACTAGCTCTCTCCTGAGTTTCAGTGGTTAGAGAACTCTCTGTAGGCAAGCTCTCCTCTTGTAGAGAAGGTGCACAGATATCTGTTGATCAGATTTGCCTCCTGGCAGAAGATGAAGGCCCAAACAGGGCCTTTCCCAGAAGCTGTTAGCTTCTGTAGTCCACACTCTCACCTGTGCAGACAATTCTTTGTGGGATCCAGGAAGGAAGATGGCTCCCACAGATGCTCAGGCAAAGTCCTCCCAGGCAGGGTGGATACCTCTCCTCTGGCAGGGAAGGTGCCCAGATGTCTGGAGCCTGTGCAGACTAGTCTTGGCAGCATCTGCGAACCAAGATGTCTCAGGCAGAAACTCTGGCAAAGGCCTCCTGGGCCGGGTCTCTGTTTAGTTTCTGTTTCTAAGATCTGTCCATTTGTGAGAGCACGGTGTTGAATTCTCACACTATTATTGTGTGCATTGCAATGTGTGCTTCGAGGTTTAGCAAAGTTTCTTTTATGAATATGGATGCTCTTGCATTTGGAGCATGTATGTTCAGAATTGAGATTTCATCTTTGTAGGTTTTACATTTGATGAGTATGAGGTGTCTCTCCTTATCTTTTTTGATAATTTTAGGTTGAAAGATAATTTTATTCAATATTAGAAAGGCTACTCCAGGTTGTTTCCAGGATCCCTTGCTTGGAAAATTGTTTTCCAGCCTTTGACTCTGAGGTAGTGTATTTCTTTGTCCCTGAAGTAGGTTTCCTGTATGCAGCAAATTGTTGGGTCCTGTTTACATAGCCAATTTGTTAGTTAATATCTTTTTATTGGGGAATTGAATCCATTGATATTAAGCTATATTAAGGAAAAACAATTGCTGCAATTGTTGCTTCCCATTATTATTTTGTTGTTGTTAGATTTGGAATTCTGTTCATGAGGCTATTTTTTTTTTTTTTTAGGTTAGTTGAAAGATTACTTTCTTCTTTTTTCTAGTGTGTAGTTTCCCTCCTTGCCTTGGATAGGTCTGCCTTTACATGTTACTTGACCTTTTTTACTTACTGGTTTTAATATTCTTTCTTGAGTTCAGTAGGCTTCTTGTATGTTTATGGACATCTCTTTATTTAGGTTAGGTAAGTTTTCTTCTATAATTTTGTTAGACATATTTACTGGCCCTTTAAGCTGAAAATCTTCACTCTCTTCTATAGCTATTATCCTTAGGTTTGGTCTTCCCATTGTGTCTTGGATTTCCTGGATGTTTTGAGTTAGGAGCTTTTTGCATTTTGCATTTTATTTGACTGTTGTGTCCATGTTTTCTATGGTATCTTCTATCTCTTCTTTTCTGTTGGTGATACTTGCTTGCATCTATGTCTCCTGACTTCTTTTCTATGTTTTCTATTTCCAGATTTGTCTCTCTTTGTGGTTTCTTTTTGTTTCTACTTCCATTTTTAGATCCTGGATGGGTTTTTTTTCAGTTCCTTCACCTGTTTGGTTATGTTTTCCTTTAATTTTTAAAGGAATTTCTATGTTTCCTCTTTACCAGCTTCTACCAATTTACCTGAATTCTTTTGTAATTCTTTATGGGATTTTTGTGTTTCTTTTTTCAGGGCTTCTACTTGTTTATCTGTGTTCTCCTGTATTTCTTTAAGTGAGCTATTAATGTCCTTCTTAAAATCCTCTATCAGTATCATGAGATATAATTTTCAATCTGAATCTTGCTTTTCTGGTGTGTTGGGATATTCAGGACTGCTATGGTGGGAGTACTTGCTTCTGATGATGCCAAGTAGTTCTGGTTGGTTAAATTCTTGCATTTGCCTTTTGCCATCTGGTAATCTCTGTTGTTAGGTGTTCTTTCTGTCTCTGGCTGGAGCTTGTTCCCCCTGTGGGTCTGTAAGCCTGTGTCAGCATTCCTGGGAGACTAGCTCTCTCCTGGCAAAACCAGTGCACAGAGGTCTGTGGAACAGCCCCACTTCCTGGATGCAGATGGAGGCAGGAAGTACCCTATTCCAGCTTCTCTGTTGATTCTGCAACCTGGTGCCTCCTTAGAGAGTCACAGTAGAGAAAAATCTAAATTTCTATTCTTAATTACTGAGTCCTAAATTTGAAAACCTCTTTTCCATTTTAAATTTTTTATTCATTTGTTTATTTAAAACAGGGTATAATTTTGTAGCTCTGGAAAGCCTAGAGCTCACCATGCAGCCTAGCCTGGGATAAAAGCTACACAATTGAGAGGACAAATGTAGATTCTGAATTTTAAAACAAAATAGATCATGAAGTGTTTTACAAAAATATTGTCTTTCTTGCCTCCATTTCCACATAAGTCTCTGGTCTCTAGTGGAGGGCTTGATGAAGACAATCCTTTTAGGACCAGTGCTCTAATGTCTCCAACATTCTGCATATTGTCCAGTTGTGGATCTCCATGTTAGTTCCCATTTATTGCAAGATGCAGTTTCTCTGATGATAGCAGAGTGAGACACTGATCTCTGGGTATAATCAAATGCTTTCAAGGGTCAAATAGCTACATTTTTTTAACAGAAGCATAATAAGATTGTCACACTCACAGGTGATAGATGACTTCCAAGAAAACTGTGGCCTCTAAACATAAGCCTAACATACACAGAGACTATGATAGCACTCACATGATTTAGGACTGCTTTTTGCACCAGGAAAGGGAAGCTAATGTGTGGGACAACATGGGATAGACCTGGACAGATGGAGCTGCAAGCATGAACCAGGTAAGTGAATACAGGCTCCCAACCCTAAGCAAGAAGTTATCAGCAATTTGGTACCTATTAACAAATAAATAACTAGCCTTATTCAATGGAGTCTCACTGGATATATTGACCATATACATTGTATGAAAACAATTTTTTTCAATAAAACTATAAAAATAAAGTTATATAGCTTTATACAGTTTGCTTTATTTACACTATTATCCAAAATTTATATATAGTTTTGGTTTAAATAGTTTTTCATTGCAAACATCCGTTCACAAAAAGTCATTATTAGAAAGAAAAGAAAATATTGAAGCAACAAAATTTTAGTTTCAAAAATTTCTAAGTTTTAAAAATTTTTCTGACAGAAATGTGTATACTGATTATAACTAGATAGCAATTGATAAACTGAAAAAATCATTATATTTTCTTATGATTTCAAACATGTCTCTAATACTTTTACATATGAAGCATTTTAAATGTGACTTTACATTTACAAAAAAGTACTGGTGGCAGTTTCAAATTTCCCTGCAGTTTATCTTGACTCTTTTTCCACTCGCCTGGTTCTTAGTTGGACCTTTCTAATGTGTGTGACCTTGTTCTAAGGCAGACCTTTCTAATGTGTTTGACCTTGTTCTAAGGCAGACCTTTCTAATGTGTTTGACCTTGTTCTAAGGCAGACCTTTCTAATGTGTAAGACCTGAAGATACTTGTGAAAAGCAAGCAAGCAAACAAAGAAATCACAACCAAAAACTCACTCAGATTGAACAAAGAAAAGAAAAGAAGAGAAAAGATGTGCCCATGAGTGTTCTCTTGTTTGAAATTTCAGTTCATATATTATCCCCACATTTTCACTTCAGGCAGCAAAATAAACCTCAGTCTTTTCAATGACACTGTTGTAACCTGCTTCCTACCAACGCAAACCATAACTTTCAGTACATCTCAATAGCTGTAAGAAAAGTTTCTGTCTTATTGACTATGTTGGCAGACTATCTCTGATGTAGGTTAGATGTTTCAGGGCATACATCATGCTCCAGGAAAATTCTCCTTTGCCTAAAATGTGGGACCAGTGGTTGAAATCCTTAGATAGCCCTCTGTGTGACTTCATATGCATGCCCTATTCCAGAATTAAGCAAAACACATGAATAAAGAAATGAATAGTTTTATCATTCCTTTATAAATATTATTTTAAAGATTACTTTAAATGTTATTTATTGTCAAATATTGAAATGTTGTCAATTTCATTATCTGTCCTGTATAGTATTTTGAGGTGAATAATGTGAGAAAATTATACAGCATTTGGCTCTCTTTTAAAGATGGTTGGTTGTGTAATGATATAAAAACTATAAATTCTGGTTTTTTTTTTAAATTGAAAACAGTCATAGTAATAGTGACATAAAATGTTCAGGGTGAAGTTAACCTACAGTTTACAAATAATTGTGATGTGAAAATGCAGTGATCCTATTGAATATCCTTCTTCAAACCACTTCAAGAGTACTAGAAACGAGGAAGGTAGGTAACAAGAAGGGTTCAAAAGGGTTGGTGCATGAATGTTACTGGAAAGGGCTAACAAAATAGATTTTACTGGTGAACTGGAGACAGGTAGGGATGTGAACAGGAAAGATCAGACATGGGGAGTGGAGAGTGATGGTACTCGGAGAGACAACAGGATTTCGAGGGCATTTAATGGATGATGCGAAAACTCCTTAAATTCTATGGAGGGTACACTAACAAAGATTCCTACACTTTAGTATCTTTAAATGTTTAAGTATCTGGTGGTCTTGGTATTAATATTACTTGAAAACTACCCACAGCATTTACAAGTTCTTTTAATGCTATACATCATTAATAATGTGTAGCCATAGATGTCATCTGAAATTTTGCTAAATTATCTTTTGTATTCTGTTGCCTTCCAGTTTTTGCCATTAATTCAGATAGTCTACTGTAGGTATTTTGTTCTTTCTTTGTAAACACTATTTATAAACAACAATAAGATTGTAAGAGCCAGAGGTGATGGACAGCTCCAAGGAAACCGTGTTTTTCAGACACAATAAGACTGATATACATATGAACTCAAAAACCTGTCAGTATGCACAGGACCTGCTCTGTTTCAAGGTTGCTTCTGAAAAATCCTTACTGTAAAAGTTGTGTGGGGAAAGTTAAGAGGCATGACCATAATTACCTGTAGAACTACCTGAAGAATAAACCCTGTGGAATTGCATTCACATTTTCTATATCTCTAAAATTTTCCTACAGCAGCTCTCTACTCAATGATAATTTGGTCAAGGAAATAAAGAAAGAAATTAAAGACTTCTTAGGGTTTAATGAAAATGAAGTAACAAAATTTCCAAACTTATGGGACACAATAAAAGGAAAACACATAGCTTTGAGTAACTCCAAAAATGTTCTGAAGAGAGAATACATGAACATCTTCACAGCACACCTAGAAGCTCTAGAACAAAAGGAAGCAAATTTACCCAAGAGGAGTAGACAGCAGGAAATAATCAAACTCAATGGCTGGAATCAAACAAGTGTAAACAAAAAGAACTATACAAAGAATCAATCAAACCAAGAGATGGTTCTTTGAGAAAATCAACAAGATAGATAAACTCTTAGACAGACTTACTAGAGGGTACAGGGACAGTATTTTAATTAACAAAATCAGAAATGAAAAGGAAGACATAACAAACGGATCTGAGGAAATCTGAAAAATTATCAGATCCTACTACAAAAGCCTATATTCAACACAACTGGAAAATCTGGATGAAATGGACAGTTTTCTAGACAGATACCAGGTACCAAAGTTAAATCAGGATCAGATTAATGAGCTAACAATTTTCAAACAAATGAAATACAGATACACTGAATCATGGGAAAAGGGGAATCCAGACACCGAAATACATTTCCAGATTTGAGCCAGTTTGCAGACTAAGAATCCCTTGGATGGACGAACAGCCAGGCCTTTATAACTACTGAAAAGTTTTACTGTTAGCCTTTTTCCAGTCCTGCCCTAGATGATCATTCAGACTTTTCCAAGAATAACTGCTGTTATGCAGGGTTGGGGGTAGGGAAGGAAACAAGTAAACATTCCAGAGTCTAATGGATGCAGGTTCTGAATTGATGCTGATTACAAGAGATACTAAGAAATACTGTGCCCCTCTAGTTAAAGTAGGGTCTTATGGAGATAAGGTAATTTTAATGGAGATATTTGGCTGATGTGTGATTCAGAAAATTATCATGTTGAATCCCTGACTTGTGGAATGAGTGCCATTATGATAGGAAAGACTAAATGGAAGCCTTTAGCATTGTCTCTGTGATGGAAAATCATGAAATAAATCAGTATCATATCCATGGAGGAACTGTAGAAATTAGTGCCACCATCAAGGATTGAAAATTGCAAGTGTGGTGATTCCCACCATATCACCCTTTAATTCTCCTATCTGATCAGTGCAAAAGGCAGGATTGTGGAAAATGACAGTTGACTATTCAAAACTCAATCAAGTAGTGACTCCAATTACAGCTGCTATACTAGAAGTGATGTCCTCACTTGAGCAAATTTACCCATCTCAAGGTATATGGTATATATAAGTATCGATCTAGCAAAGGCCTTTTTTCCCTCAGTGCCTGTAACCCAGAAGTAATTTGATATTGGTTGGCAAGGCCAGCACTATACCTGCCAGTTTTAGTTCAGGGATTTATTAACTCTCCATCATTGTATCATAACTTTGTTAGAAGTTATCTTCATTATTTGTCTTTTCATAAAATATTACATTGGTGGAGTCTATTGCTAAAATTATGCCAATTGAATGAAATGAGCAGGAAGTAGCAGCCACTTTGGATTCATTGCTAAAATAGATGCACATCAGAAAGTAGGAAATACATCCAACAAATATTCAAGGGTTAATTTCTTGAGATTTCAGTGGAGATATTCATTCTAAGGTGAAGGATAAATTATTGCACCTGATCCCTTCCACAACCAATAAAGAAGCACAGTGTTTAATGGGCTTATTTGGATTCTGGGGACAGCACATTCCTCATTTGGTTCTGTTACACCAGCCCATATTGCAACACACTTAGAAAGCAGCTAGCTTTGTGTGGGGTCTAGAATAGTGGGTGGCTCTTAAGCATACCCAGGCTTGTGTTAAGGCTGTTCTACAATTTAGACCATATTATCCAGCAGACCTGGATACTGGAGTTGTCTTTGGCAGATAGGGATACTGTTTGGTGAGTTTACCAGGCTCCTGTACGTGAATCTCAGAAAAGACATTTGAAGATTTGGAACAAAGCTCTATCATAATCTGAAGAAAACTATTTTCCCTTTGAAAGACAGCTCTTGGCATGTGAATCAACCTTAATGGAAACTGAGAATGTGACAGTTGGGCCACCAATTTATCAAGAGACCTGACCTGTCATGAACAGAGTGTTATTTGACCCACCCAGGCATAAAGTAGGATGTGCAGAGCAGCAATAAATTATCAAATGGAAGTGTCATATGTATGATAGGGCTTAAGCAGGTCCTAAATTTACATGAGAAAGTTGTCCAAGTGTGTTTGATTTCTACTGCTGTTACAATTCTCTCTGCTGCTAAGCAGGAACCTATAGCCTCAAGGAATACACTCTATGACAGTTTGACTAAGAAAGAGAAGACTAGGGCCTTGTTTATTAATGGTTCCTCATATTATGCAGGCAACATACAAAAGTAGACAGCTGAAGCATTAATAAACCCTTTCTGAGACAACCTTAAAGGATACCAGCAATAAAAAATCTTTTCTTTTCGGTGTGTGTGTGTGTGGGGGGGGGTTATTCAGCTTATACTTTCCACATTGCTGTTGATCACTTAAGGATACAGGAGTAGAACTCAGGCAGGTCAGGAAGCAGGAGCTGATGCATAGGCCATGGAGGGATGTGACTTACTAGCTTGCTTCCCCTGGCTTACTCAGCCTGTTTTCTTATAGAACCCAAGACTACCAGCCCAGAGATGGTCCCCCGCACAAGAGGCCTTTCCTCCTTGATCAGTAATTGGATCTCATGGAGGCACTTCCAGAACTGAAGCTACTTTCTCTGTGATAACTCCAGCCTGTGTCAAGTTGACACACAAACCCAGTCAGGAAATCTTAACAGTGAACAAAACTTTATGCAGTACACATGGTCATATATTTTGTTTGGAAGGAGAGATGACCATATGTATGATATTTCACTGATCCATGGCTTGTAGCTAATAGATTGTCTGGATGGTTAAGGACTTGTAAAGAGCCTGATTGGAAAATGGGTGAGAAAGACATCTGGGTAAGAAATATGTGTATAGATCTCTCCAAATGTGTGAAGGTTGTAAAGATACAGGCTTCTCATGTAAATGCTCACCAAAGGTGACTTTAGATAAGGAAGAGTAAATAGGTAAATATGATTATCCCTTCTGTTGACAGTCAGCCTCTTGCTTCTGCCATTTCTGTCATTGCTCAGTGAGCCCATGAACAATGGGACCATGATGGCAGAGATAGGATTATGCATAAGCTTAATAATGTAGACTGCTACTTACTCAATCTGACTTGGCTACAGATGCTATTGAGTACCAGATCTTCCAACACTGGACCATAGATATGGCATCATATCCCAGGGTGATCAGCCACTGGCCTGATGGTAGGTCAAGTACATTACACCTCTTCCTTGAAAAGGACAGTGTTTTGTCATTTATTTGAGTAAATACTTATTTTAGTTATGTATTTTCCTTTCCTGCAAATAATGATTCTATCCAAACCACTATAAGTGGACTTACAGAATTCATAATCCAACATCAAGTTATCCTATACAGTATTTCTGCAGACAGAGAAGTATGACAGTGAGTCCATGAAATGTATTAGTCAAACCATATTCCTCACTAACTTGAAACAGCTGGCATGATAGAATGATGGAATGGTGTTTTCCAGACACCTCAACAGTACCAACTAGGTGGCAATAGCATAGAAGACTGGGGCAGAGGCCTCTAGATGGCAGAATACGTTTTCCATTGGCATCTGTACTGGCTGGTTTTGTGTCAAGTTGACACAGCTGGAGTTATCACAGAGAAAGGAGCTTCAGTTGAGGAAATGCCTCCATGAGATCCAACTGAAAGGCATTTTCTCAATTAGTGATCAAAAGGGAAAGGCCCCTTGTGGGTGGGACCATCTCTGGGCTGGTGGTTCTATAAGAGAGCAGGCTGAGCAAGCCAGGGGAAGCAAGCCAGTAAGGAACATCCCTCCATGGCCTCTGCATCAGCTCCTGCTCCCTGACCTGCTTGAGTTCCAGTCCTGACTTCTTTCAGTGATGAACAGAAATGTGGAAGTGTAAGGTGAATAAACCCTTTCCTCCCCAACTGCTTCTTGGTCGTGATGTTTGTGCAGGAATAGAAACCCTGACTAAAACAGCATCTAATATGAAGTATTGATTTACAGGTCCAGAAATAAAAGAGTGGAAAAGGAATGGGTCCATTTACTATCATCCCTAGCAGCCAATTAAAAACATTTTTCTTCCTGTTCCTATGTCTTTAAGTTCTGATGGTCTAGAAGTTTTCGTTCAAGAAGGGGAAGGAGAGAGCCACAACGAACATCTCATTGCACTGGAATCACAGATTTTCCCCTGGCCATTTGGGCTTCTGATATCCTTAACACCACAAGCTAAGAGAGGAGTAAAAATATTAGGAAGAATGGTTGGTTCCAATTACCAAAGAGAAATTGGATGGCTTCTCCACAATGGAGGTAAGAAAGGTTATATCTAGAGTTTAGGAGATACTTCTGTGTGTCTCTTGCTGGTATTGTCCTGTGATTAATATCAATGGGAAACTATAGAAATCTACTCCAGGCAGAATGACAGGGTACAGACACTTCAGGAATGAAGTTTGGGTTACTCCTCCAGAAAAAGAGCCAAGGCTTGTGGAAGTATTGCTGAAAGTGAAAGAACTACAGATTGAGCCACATGACTAGTTGCTGAAACAATGATTATAATTGACAGGAGTGTTTTTGTCATATTTTGTTTAAAATGTGTTTGTACAAATATTCATGTTTCCTTTCATCAATTTATCATGTGATACAATATCAATTAAAAGAATATAGTTATATTTAAATTTGAGATATATAAAAGATGTCCTGCAATAGACATTGCTAATCTTATAATGTTTTGTGATTGTACAATGGATAGTTATATCATATTAAGCATAATTATGACTAGTTATCATCTCATTTGGAAAGTAAGCATCACACAGGGGATGTGATTATGTGTCAAGTTGACAAGGGATAGCCTTTCGAGCAGCCAGGAGTGTCAATCCCTAAGTCCATGTGGAGGAATCACCTCTTCCTAATAACCTGCAAGAGGTTATTTATATTATTCCTAATAATCTGTTATTTATATAATTCCTAATAACTTGTTATTTATATTATTCCTAATAACCTGTGACAGATCTTGTCTGTCCTTGGGAAAGACTGGTCCAAGTGGTGATATTTTCACATCTATCCATGGCCTATTCTTCTGCTAACTTCCTTTCTTCCTCTAGTCATTCCTATGGCCATATTGCCCACTTGTCCCTCTCCAAAGGAACTTTAGACAAGGTAGCTGTATTTGTATCTCAATTCATTTACATACTTGATTTACTATGAGAGCCACATAAGTCATATGAGCTCAGAGAGGTGAACTAAAAGCCCCATTACCTGGACTCACTAACAGCAAAAGATGTGATGGGCACCACTGTATTTCAGTTCCATGATTCTGCAATCCAAGTTTAAGACAATTAGTGTCTCACACATTTCACAGAGATGGTTGCCTTTATCTCTATACGCAAAGATGAAGCTAAAAGTTAAAGATTACAACAGATAGCACCTGTAACATAGAAACTAATCTCAGCAGGACAAGTCTAAAGCAACCTCTGGTTAGAAAGTGGTTGTCTAATTGGGAGAAAAAAAATGATTATAGTTGTCTTGGGGTTTCTATTGCTGTGAAGAGACACTAAGACCACAGCAACTCTTATAAAGGAAAATATTAATTAGAAGCATGCTTAAAGTTCAGAGATTTATTTGCTGTAATCATGGCAGGAAGCATGACACCACACAGGCAGAGAAGATGCTGGAGAGGTAGCTTAGGGTTCTATGTCTCAATCAGTTGATAGCAGGAGGAGAATGCCACACTAGAACTGGCTTGACTAACTGAAACCTCAAAGCCTTTTACAGTGACAGAATTTGCCAACAAAACTATACCAATTCCAGCTCCTCCTGAGTCAATGGGAGCTATTTTCATTTAAACCACCACACTCCATTCCCTGGGTTGCATAAGCTTGTGGTCATATCATAATACAGAATTACATTCAGTCCAACTTCATAAGTCTCTGTTGCATGTAGTATTAAAAACATGCTTATTCTTTCTTCAGAGTTCTGGGGTTTCCCAAGGAGTTCCAGGGTATGTTCCAAGAACAGCCTCTGCCATGTTGCCAGCTGGAGTTTTTCCTGACAGTGCCACCCATTCCAACTTACTTGGCTAAGCTGCAGATACCCTCCCTCCCCCAAACTCTGGGAGCTGGTGTTAGAGTGGTACTAGCTTATTGCCCCGAGCTGGCTCTGAAACTGCCAAAAAACATCCCCTGGCTGTGCAATTCTCCTGCCCACCTGAGTCATTGCAGATGGAAAACACCAGACAGCTTTAATATTTTATAATCATCCAGATAACACAACTTCCAGGGGCAAAATCTATTGTCCTAGACTCATCAGCTATCCTATATCATCCTTCTTCCATGGTGGAGGCCAGCATGGGTTCTAATAGCCCTCAGGCCTACCTGGTATCAGTACTGTCTGCTGTATAGCCTAGTCTGACTCCCCAGTCTCTCTGCATTCCCTTCTCTTCCTGTTCAGTTGGAAAATCCCACCTTATCCTTTGCCCGAAGATTAGCTTCTGCCGTCTTTATTGATACAATCAAGAAACAATTAGGGAACTATATATTAGTTATCAGCTCCTCCCACTATAAGTTTCCATTATCTATAACAGTCTGAGCCCTGTTTAAAAATTCAAAGCTAAAAGTCTCTTCTGATACCCCTGGCAAGCTCTTAGCTGTAACTTCCTATAGAATCTAAAGCAAAAAGAAGACCACATACTTCTAACATATCACGGTATAGGAGTATGTTCCTCCTTTCTCTGTGGGGATATTGACCACTGGCCCAAAAGGTCAATGGGATCAGAGATAAAGAACAGTGTTTCAGCGAGTTCAGGGGTACAAAGGAAATGACTACCAGGATCAGCTTCAGAGAGGCAGCTCAATTTTATACCAAGTGATTGATATTTATATAAATCTTCTTGGAGTTGGTAGGAATAGCAAAGGTGGGCAAAGTCATAATGTACTGAGCTACCTCATTAGCATGGGGAGGCATTCCAGGAATCTCAGGTACTTGCTGAAGGGGTTTCTTATCAGGAGAAGGGGTGTTGGACCTGTAATTTCCCTAAGGGCTAGATGACATCTCTCAGGTAGGGGATGTGGGAGCCAGGATCTACTAAATAGAGACTAGGGAGTCTCACTGACAAAAAGAGTGTGCTCAGGCTTTTCCAGTAATGTCAAACATCAACCTTAGCAGCATGGCTTCCTGACACAGGATATAGATTACTTTTCCCAAAGAGGGGAAGGTAAATGTAATTAGTAAATAAAATAAGACTGAAAACAAGCTGGGAAAATTCCAAATTCTGAATCTCCATGTCTGATATCAAACCATTCTTCAGATCTTTATCTCTTTTCAATTTTCTTCCTCTCAGGCTGTTTCTACTCCCTGTTAGTGCTTTTCTCAGCAGATTTCCCAGGATTCTGATATCTCAAACATCTTGGGGTATCCAAGGCAATCCAAGTGTCCCCTTCATAGCCACACAGCCTCCACAGAGGCCACATAATGGCCTCCTTGGGCCTCCATGCTAAGACACCCATGACACACACAGCATCATTCCTTAGCTGTGAAGGGAGATTCCATATAACCTCTTTCTTCTATTCTCTTCTCTAAAGTTACAACCACATGGCTGAAGCTGCCAAGTTTTGCTGCTTGCTAGGCCTGCAATGTGGTCCCTTCCTTCAATTACATTTTCACCAGCTTGCCAGTTTTGATGATTTCCTTCACCACCTAAGCTTGGCTGTTCTGGAACTTGTTGTGTATACTATGTTAGCCTTGAAATCTGAATTCTGCCTGCATCTGTCTCTCCAGTGCTGTGATTAAAGGTACATGACAACACACCTGGCACTAAGCTTTACTTTAATTACCATTCATAAGCTGGAAGCTTGCTTAGTTGGAAGACGTCTTTCCCTAAGGTCATCAAGCCCTTTATTCCATTTAGCAACAGGTTTTTCTTTAATCTTTTTATCTCGTTGAACACAGGATTTAGCTCTATTAAGCTTCCTGTTATCCCTTTTCTCTTCCAACTGCACATTCTGTATTTTTTTCCTTCCTCAGCTTGCTTCTTTTCATTATAGACCTGCATAAGATTGGCCACTAATAGCCACACTAATAGCCATAATCAATGTTATGTTGTTTAAAATGTCCTCAGCTAAAACTGACAATTCATAACAATTCAATTTATACCTTAGGCAGATATTTTGGTCAAGGGTACCAAACCAGCCATGTTCATCAGCAAAATATCACAAGAACAATATCTAAACCACATATTAAATTCTTCTCTGAAACCTCTTGATCAAGGTCCCCACAATTTAAATTACCCTCTGGACTACTCCCTTCCAAATTTCTACTATTGTGGCTCATTACATTCTGCTTAAAGCATTCAATTGCTTTTAAATACTAAGTCCGAATGTCCACATTCCTCCAAACAAAAACATTTTCTAACCTATCACATCAACATTCCAGTTCCTGGTACTAACTGCTGTCTTAGGGTTTCTATTCCTGTGAAGAAACACTGTGACCACAGTGACTTTTATAATGCAAAACGTTAAATTGGGTGCTACCTTACAGTTCAGAGTTTTACTTTATTTTTATCATGGACATAAGCATGGTAACACTGAGGCAGGCATAGTACTGTAGAGGAAGCCAAGAATTCTACATCTGGATCAACAGACAGCTGGAAGAAAATGCCATACCGGAACTGGCTTAAGCAATTGATACCTCAATGCCTACCCCTAGTTACACACTTTGCCAACAGGACCACACAAGCCATTTTCATTAAAACCGCCACAATAGTCACAAAGATCATGGATAAACTATCCCATGGCATTACCAGTGGACATCCACCAAGACACTCTCCATCACTAGAATAACAGTGCTTTCTGACTTCTGTAGAACCACTAGCCATAGAGACCACTCAAGGTTGACTACAGGAGTGGTGTCTAAGGTGAAAATTAGCATCAAGAACAGTTTATGCAGTTAAACTAGATAATAATCATCCTCTTAGTTTTGTCAGGGGAGAAATAGAGAAGGCATTAGCACATATGTTCAGACATGGCAAAGACACTTCAGAACCCAGAACTTAATTCTTCCTCTTTTGACCCTGCAGGAACATATGCATTCTGCTACATCTAAAACACTGCTCTATTGTTTTTTGGGTACTTCTGTGAAAACATTTTCTTTATTGATTATACCTGGCAGAAATTTTGTAGTGTTTAAAGGGATGACAACAACCTCTTAAGATTTGCCCAGCAAAAAACAGACCCTTTAGTTCTCAACTTAAGTCAGGATATGTCACAGGTATGAAGATCTGTTGGTTTACTCATTAAGTAGATACATATTTTGATATATATTTTCCACTAGGTCACTTTTTTATCCTGCAGTTTATGTCTAAACCAGGGCCCTGTGCATTAAAGTGTTAGCTTCCCTTTTCTGGTGGCTATAGATGGAAGAGATCACAATGGTAAAGGACATAGCCTAGGGAAGCCATGTTGATGAACTACCCACCTGTTAAAGAAATAAAGGTACTTTGTGACATCTTCCAGATATTCTTTGAGTTCTTCACCAGAGCCTTCCTTTTTTTTTAAAATTTTTTTTAAATTAGATGTTTTCCTAATTTACATTTCCAATGCTATCCCAAAAGTCCCTCATACCCTTTCCCCCACTCCCCTACCCCCCCCCCCCACTCCCATATTTTGGCCCTGGCATTCTCCTGTACTGTGGCATATAAAGTTTGCAAGTCCAATGGGCCTCTCTTTGCAGTGATGGCCGACTAGGCCATCTTTTGATACATATGCAGCTAGAGTCAAGAGCTCTGGGGTACTGGTTAGTTCATAATGTTGTTCCACCTATAGGGTTGAGCCTTCCTTTGCTTATGAATTACAATAAGTCTTATCAGATTAGTTACTTATTCACTGACTTGAGAGTGAATCCCTAAATCTTCTCCTTCCTTATTAGGCACCATGATAAAGGGGTATCTCACATTGATTATTTGATCTTACTGAAGGTCACTTTAATATTCTGTGACCTGAATAACTTTTTTAATATAGTTAAATCTTAATTGATTTTCCAGTTTATATCATTAAGCTTATCCTGCCTGTGCAAGATCCACCACTTTAAAACACAAAAGCAACCAACTTAAAGAAACTCACTCTGAAGTAAATGTTGATCATCATATCTCATATATCAAGGAAGGTAACCGAGTTTTCATAATTATTTACATTACACAAGTTTCTAGTTCCCTCAGGGGTTAAATTTACAGTATGTCCTTGACACCCTTTCCCTTAAGTTTTAAAACTGTAAACTCTCACAGTAAATTTTCCACTTAAAAATTATATCAGTCAGACTGTCTGGATTAGGAAAGTCACATTGCAATTTTACTGTATCTAGAGAATATGCAATGCTCTTTTTTCTTGGCTCCTTTATGTGAGAGTAACTGAAAAGAGAAAATAAAAATGTGATCCTCAATGCACAATGAGACAAAAATAAAAGCAGGTATCCAAGAGGGAAAGACATCCTATCTCAGTTAAAGAAAAATAAACTTAGAGATTCCAGGCAAAAAAGGCAAGCATCAAGGACCCAGTGGAACCATAGTTCCCAGACCCTACCCAATCCTGGTGATACTTCCCTTCAAGCTGGCAGCTGCTTGTTTAGTACCCAAGAATCCTTTCTTTAGGACCAAGCAGGAACCTCTGCTTCTCAAGTTTTCTCTGGGCTGTGGAAATTCACATGAACATTAGGTCTAGTCATAGATATAAGTAAAGCATGGTTGTGAGGCCACAGTTCTCTTTATTTTCTTTATTCTCTTTATTTTCTCCATAGTCTCCCTGTTGTATCCTGGGGATGCATGTTTAAACAAGCCTTCTACTGACCAGTATCATTCCTAGGTGTTCAACTAACACTTTCCTTATTGTTCCCCATTTCTCCCATCATCTTGGGGATCTTCAGAGCCCAGTGACTTTTGAAAGCCAATGAAGACTTTACCATACACAACAAGAACAGGTGTGAACCTGGTCTGGAGAAGTGATGATTGTGAAAAGGGATTTGAAATGCAAAGGACTTCATTTGTCAGTTCAGCTAAAAGAGACCCTATTTGTGTCTTCTTATCATTCTCCCTCAGAGTTCACCTGTTATACCTTATATGTAGTCCAAAGGTAGCAAGGTTTGACGCATGAGTTAGAGTTTAGTTGACAAATTCCTTGAGGCTGGACATTCGTACCTCCTTTTGAGAACTCTAAAAAAGAAAACAGACAAGCTTTCTGTAATGTTGTGGGTTCCAGATAAACAGATAAAGCCACCCTGGTCCCTGAACTAATTTTTCTCAAGAAATTACTATCTAGACACATGAGATCCAAGTGTGATACTTCAGCAGAGCTGTACCCCAACTCTTTTTACTGCTGTGAGAGTTCTGACCAAACTCATTCTTGTGGTGGTGATGGTTTTTTTTTTTTTTTTTTACAAAGGTACCAAAGAGTATGAGATAACCATGGTCACTTCCAAGACCTTGGAGCAGTTTTCTGTTAGATATACCAACTTTAATTTGGTCTTCTCAAATTATGGGTGAGAACCATAAAGAATTGTTTTTGATGTCCTGGTGGTCAGACAAGTAATCCTGGGCTTTTTCAATGAGATAGACAAATAACAAAATGCAAAACAACACAAAACAACAAAACAAAACAAAAAACCCAGCCACAGAGAAAGAGAGAGTAATAGCTTCATTGCAAACAATGTGCATTTGAATGGGGGTTCTAAGTTGGGATTCTGCTAAACAGAACCATGGTTGAGTGTGTAATAGGGCCCCAAGTTCCTGATCTTTCTCATATTAGTTCACTTTAGATACAACTTTCAGTTGTTCCTCTACCCTTGTTAACCTGCATCCCTCTAATTCCCCAGTCCTTCTTTACCTCTAGACTATATTTACTATGCTTCATAAGGCATTTTAAATTAATGTACTTCAGGTTTAGAATAGTAGTATTCATATAGAAAAGCTCCTCCTCCACACACACACACACACACACACACACACACATTTATCTTAATTGATAAACAAATACTGGGACAATGTAGCTTATAAGTCTATAGGGGTTTGTTAATCATTGTATATCTGAGGAGTTTTGACCTGTATGATATGTGTTCATCATTACTGTATCATACAAAGTAGTTTCATTGGTAACAAATCATTTAGGCTCTACTCATTTCCTTTTTAAATAAAAGTCTGTGGTTTTGAATAAGTTTGCCCCCATAGATTTACATGTTTGAATGTCTGAACATGAGGAGTGGCACTATTTGAAGGTGTGTCCTTATTGTAGGAGGTGTGACCGTGTTAGAGGAAGTGTGTCACTGAGTAGGCAAGGCTTTGAGGTAGTAAAAGTTCAAGCTACACCCAGTGTGAAACACATCCTGTATTCTCC
Source organism: Mus caroli (assembly GCF_978045245.1). Classification (NCBI taxonomy): domain Eukaryota; kingdom Metazoa; phylum Chordata; class Mammalia; order Rodentia; family Muridae; genus Mus; species Mus caroli. Next base: position 5,181,264 of record NW_028227256.1, read on the forward strand.
ATGCTGCCTGAGGATACAGATGAGGAACTTTCAGTTCCACACCATGTCTGCCTGGATGTTGCCATGTTTCCTAACTTTACCATAATGGAGTTAACCTCTGAAACTCTAAGCCAGCCCTAAATTAAATGTTTTCTTTATGAAAGATGTCTCAGTCATGGTGTCTTTTCAGGGCAGTAAAACCCTAATTAAGACATACTCAAACCACTGACAAGAGCTTCTGGTTTACTATAGTTTGTATCATTGTCTTTTCTAAAATGCTGGCTTGTTGAAATAATACAGTTTATTAAGCGTTCAAGGTAATTTGTCTATTCAACAGTATGTTCCTAGGTACCAAATTCTCTTTTTGCGGCATCATAGGACATTTCCCTTTATAACTGAATCGCATTTCTCTGCAGAATGTGCCTGAAAATGTCATTTTATTTTCTAGGTGACATCTTGATTACTTATTCATTTTAACATGTTAAATAAGTTGGCCACCAACCTTGTCAATGCACAGATTTTAGTGTGGGAAGAATATTTTAGTTGCTGTGAGTAAACACCAACATAAACATATGCTTAGTTTTTATAAGATACTGCTCAGTATTCTTCCAAAGGCTCTGAAGCACTGTGAATTCTCTTCCCAGCAAGGAGCGGACCTTGGTGATACCCATTCTTACCAGCACATGATGGTTTCTATATTTTTCAGTGTGAGATGTTGGCCTTTTAACATTGTCTATACTTAAGCCTCACTATGTCAACTGATATGGAGGGCTATATTTTGTGTGTGTGTAACTGAAACTGTATCATCACTGATGAAGCATTTACTAGGCTAATTTTTCACTTGAAAGTGGCTTTGAGATTTTATTATAATTGTAATATAAGATTGTCTTTTATTTTTGGTAATAGTAATTTAAGTTTCATGAAAATATTTTCATATCTGTATATAGCATTAATGTTTTTTTACAAAATTTTTAACTTATTTATTAAAGTCTAACTTAACAGGTTCTGCCTTTAAGTATCATTTTTTTTCTATCGAATAAATGTCAAATACAATATCACTTTGATTTTTCTACTTTGCTGTCTTTTTGGAGTTTCATAGCTGATCATTTTGCATTTAGCTCTGTGATTATCTCTCAGCTACTATTTTCGTTTTATTTTTATTAGATATTTTCTTTATTTACATTTCAAATGTTATCTCCTTTCCTAGTTTCCCCTCCAAAAATGACCTATCTTCTCCCCACTCCCTCTGCTCCCCAAACTACCCACTCCTGCTTCCTTGCCTAGGCATTCCCCTATATTGGGGCATAGAATCTTTACAGGAGCAAGAGCCTCTCCTCCCATTGATTATCGACTAGGCCATCCTCTGCTACATATGCAGTCGGACCCATGAGTCCCTCCATGTATTTTTTTTGATTGATGGTTTAGACCAAGGGAGCTATGGGGTTACTAGTTAGTTCATATTGTTCCTCCTAGGGGGCTGCAAACCCCTTCAGCTCCTTGAGTACTTTCTCTAGTTCCTTCATTGGGGAACCTGTGCTCTGTCAAATGGAGGACTGTGAACATCCACTTCTGTATTTACCAGGCACTTGCAGAACCTCTCAGGAGACAACTATATAAGGCTCTTGACAGGAAGCTCTTGATGACATCTGCAATAGTGTCTGGGTTTGGTGGTTGTTTATGGGATGGATCCACAGGTGGGGCAGTTTCTGGATGATCATTCCTTCAGTCTCTGTTCCACACTGTATCTGTAACTCCTTCCATGGATATTTAGTTCCCCCTTCTAGGAAGAATTGAAGTATGCACACATTGGTCTTTTTTCTTCTTGAGTTTCATGTGTATTGCAAATTGTATCTTGGGCATTTTGAGATTCTGGGCTAATATCCACTTATCAGTGAATACATATTATATGTGTTGTTTTGTGATTGGGTTACCACACTTAGGATGATATCCTCCAGATCCATCCATTTGTTTAAGAATGTCATGAATTCACTCTTTTTAATAGCAGAGTAGTACTCCATGTGTAAATGTACCACATTTTCTGCATCCATTCCTCTCTAGAGGGACATCTAAGTTCTTTCCAGTTTCTGGCTATTGTAAATAAGGTTGCTATGAACATAGTGGGGGATGTGTCCTTAGTACAAGTTGGAGCATCTTCTAGATATATGCCCAAGAGTGGTATGGCTAGATCTTCCAGTACAAATATGTCCAATATTCTGGAACTACCAAAGTAATTTCCAGACTGGATGTACCACCTTGCAATCCCACCAGCAATGGATGAGTGTTCCTCTTTCTCCACATTCTTGTCAGCATCAGCTGTCACCTGAGTTTTTGATCTTAGCCATTCTGACTGGTGTGAGGTGGAATCCCAGGGTTGTTTTGATTTTCATTCCCCTGATGATTAAGGATGTTGAACTTTTAGGTGCTTCTCTTTCATTCAGTATTCCTCAGTTGACAATTCTTTGTTTAGCTCTAGACCCCATTTTATTAGAGTTACTTCATTTTCTGGAGTCCAACTTCTTGAGTTTTTTAATCTATATTGGATAATAGCCCCCTATTGAATTTAGGATTGTTAAAGACCTTTTCCCAATCTCTTGGTTGCCTTTTTGTCTTATTGACAGTGTCTTTTGCCTTACAGAAGCTTTGCAATTTTATGACATCCCATTTGTCAATTCTTGTTCTTATAGCACAAGCTATTGCTGTTCTTTTAAGGAATTTTTCCCCTGTGTTCATATCTCCGAGACTCTTCCCCACATTTTCCTCTATAAGTTCAAGGGTCTATGGTTTTCTGTGGAGTTCCTTGATCCACTTAGACTTGAGCTTTGGAAAGGAGATAAGAATGGATCAATTTACATTCTTCTACATGCTAAACGACAGTTGAGCCTGCACCATTTGTTGAATGTGCTGTCTTCTTTCCACTGGATACTTTTAGCTCCTTTAGATCAAGTGATGATAGGTGTGTGGGTTCATTTCTGGGTCTTTAGTTCTATTTCATTGATCTACCTGTCTGTGTCTGTTCCAGTACCATGTAGTTTTGAAAGAGGAAAAACTGAACTTTTCCTGAACTCTCTTACCCCTCCCATCCAGAGATTGTTCCCGGAACACACCTGAACTTTTTACCCCAGAGTACTCTTCACCCCAGAAGTCCGACCCCCTCCCAAATGAAAACTGTTCCAGGAACATTTTTTAGATAAGGGTCTCCTGGAATGAACAAACCTAGTCCTACCCCTCCTAACTGAGTACTGTTCCAAGAACATTTTTGAGATAGGGGCCTCCTGGTACTACCCCAGGATGTTCCAATAGATCGGGTACATTGCCAAAATATAGGACACGACCCCTTGGTTATGGAAAGCCCCTTGGCAAAGCCCCTTGGTGACGTAAAACTTGTACTTTTCCCTTGGCTGTTTCCTATAAAAGCCTGTAAAAATTTGGGCTGGGCGCCGAATCTCCTCTGCACCATGCTTGGTGCATGAGATTCGACCCCAGAGTCTCTGGTATATGTGCTTTTTATGTGCTTTCTTGTCGTTGCTGTATTAAATCTTACTCTCTATACATCTTAAGTTCGGTCTCAGTGTCTTCTTGGGTGCGCGGCTGTCCCGAGGCTTGAGTGAGTGTCTCCCTTTGGGAGTCTTAGAGTCTTTCAGTTTTTATCACAATTGCTCTGTAGTACAGCTTGAGGTCAAGGATGCTGATTCCACCAGAGGTTATTTTATTGTTGATATTAGTTTTTGCTATCATAATTTTATTGTTATTCCAGATGAATTTGCAAATTGCCCTTTCTAACTCAGTGAAAAACTGAGCTGAAATTTTGATGGGGATTGCATTCAATCTGTAGATTGCTTTTGGCAAGATAGCCATTTTTACTATATTAATCCTGCCAATCCATGAGCATGGAGATCTTTCCATCTTCTGAAATCTTCAATTTCTTTCTTCAGAGACTTGAAGTTCTTATCATACAGATCTTTCACTTCCTTAGAGTCACGCCAAGATATTTTATATTATTTGTGACTATTTTCAAGGTTGTTGTTTCCCTAATTTCTTTCTCAGCCTGTTTATCCTTTGTGTAGAGAAGGGCCATTGATTTGTTTGAGTTAATTTTATACCCAGCTACTGCACTGAAGTTGTTTATCAGGTTTGGGAGTTCTCTGTTTGTGATGGTTTGTATATACTTGGGCCAGGGAGTGGCACCATCTGGAGGTTGGAATAGGTCTGTCACTGTTGGTGTGGGCTTAAGACTCTCACCCCAGTTGCCTGGAAGTCAGTCTTCCATTAGCAGCCTTTGGAGGAAGACATAGATCTCTCAGCTCTGCCTGTGCCATGCCTGCCTGGATACAGCCATGCTCTCACCTTAATGATAATGGACTGAACCTCCGAACCTGTAAGCCAACCCCAAGTAAATGTTTTTTATAAGACTTGCCTTGGTCATGCTGTCTGTTCACAGCAGTAAAACCCTAACTAAGACAGAAATTGGTACCAGGGACTGAGTATTGCTGTGATAGGCCTGACTATGCATTTATTTGAAAGAATGTGTATTTGGGGACTTTGGATTTGGAACACAGTGGAATGCTTTAAATGGGGCTTAATTGGTCATCCTAGTAGGAATATGGAAGACTTTGTTGATGGGAGTAATTTGAACCATGTTGACCTTGACCAAGAGATTTCAAAGGACAATAATTTCAGAATGTGGCATAAAGACTGCATTTGTGGTATTTTGGTGAAGAATGTAGCTATCTTTGTCTGAAAAGTCTGCCTGAGGCTAAGGTGAAGAGACTCAGATTAATTGAATTGACAAAGGAAGTTTCAAAAAAGCTCAGCAGAAACTTTGTTCTCTGGTTAAGTCTTATGAAGAGAAGTTTGAACATGCATAGCAAGCTTAGAAAAGAAAAATATATAATACATGGTTCATATAAAATATATGGTTTGAGTATTAAAGGGGTACCAGGAAGTGAAATGGAGCAAAATCCTGTGTTCTAGGAGATAACAGATTAAGGGAGTGAGACCTTGGGGCAAGATCCTACCCAGCTAAATTTAGATCCAGGCATGGTAGTACACACCTTTAATATCAAGAGATGGGCATGCTGATCTCAGCATTCAAGATCAATCTACAGAGCAAGATCCAGAACAGCCAATCTTAGGTAGTGATGGAGTTGGAGAACAGAAAGCTGGTGATAATTTAATAAATAAGGGGGTCATGTTCTAGTTCCTGTAAGCAGCAGAACTTGGCAGCTTCAGCCATTTGGCTCTGGCTCTAGAGTTAAGAATGAAAGGAACTACTGGACAATTGATGCTGGTGAGCTGGATCTAAGAAATTAACAATAATTAAGAAGAGACCAACATCACTGAGTTGAAATCTGGCAGTTGTTTTCTGGGAGCACAAATGTTGTACCTCATGCTGCGCCTGGACTTGGTAATGTGTAAGAGTCACCCAGGTGATACTTGTTTTGAAGGCATGATGGTGTCATGAAGAACAGCTGAGGCTTGGCACTGTGAGAGGTCATGGAAGGCCATTGAAGAAGGTGTAGCTTCAGCTGTAGTTGATGGCCCAGGACTGAAGGGGACATGCAAAGGCACCATGAAGAGAGCTTATGAGAGGCTATTTGTGAAGCCTAGTTGGAGTGGAACACCCTTTTGTATTGGAGATGTCAGATCCCACCCTGTGATGATCACCAAGAACAGCAGACAATCAACCTGAGCTTAGAGTGCTACAGAGGGCAGAGCTGGAGAAGTGATGCCAGCCCTTAGGAGGAGCCCAAAGGATCAAGTGGAATTCCAGACATTGAAACAAGAAGCTGTAACATTGAAATTGCCTTGGAGACTCAAAGATGTTAAAGATGCCAGGGCCATGGGATTCATGCTGAAGAAAGCTGCTAACAAGAAGTATAACCAGCCCAGGAGAAAGCAGTTTGTTGCATTCAACAAAGATGAAAAAGGAGTGGAGATCTGAAGACCACTTTGGCATCAGCCAGTGAGATGCAGAGTTTGGAATTTGCTCATCTGGTTTCCTGTCTTTCTTTGACGATTACAGTTAAGTGATTGGATGGATCACTTGAACTTTGGACTTTTAACATTGTTGAGACTGCTATAGACTATGAGAACTTTGAAAGTTGGACTAAATGCATTTTGCATTATGCTATGTTTAAGTATGGTCCCACATAGACTCATGTGTTTGAACAAGTCTATGGGGGCCATAGAGTGGAATGTGATGGTTTGTATATTCTTGGGCCAGGGAGTAGCACCATTTGGAGGTGTGGCCTTGTTGGAATAGGTGTGACCTCGTTGGAGTAGGTGTGTTACTGTGGGTGTGGGCTTCAGATCCTCACCCTAGTTGCCCGGGAGTCAGTCTTCCACTAGCAGCCTTTGGATGAAGACAGAACTCTCAGCTCTGCCTGTGCCATGCCTGCCTGGATACTGCCATGCTCCCACCTTGATGATAATGGACTGAACCTCAGAACCTGTAAGCCAGCCCCAAGTAAATGTTGTTTTTTATAAGACTTGCCTTGGTAATGCTGTCTGTTCACAGCAGTAAAACTAAGAGTGGAATTTTTAGGGTCACTTATATATCATATGATATTTTGATTTTTTTTTTCTTTCCAATTTTTATCCCTTTGATCTCCTATCGTTGTGTAATTTCTCTGCCTAAGACTTCAAGTACTATATTGAAAAGGTAGGGAGAGATTGGGCAGCCTTGTCTAGTCCCTGATTTTAGTGGGATTGCTTCAAGGTTCATTCAATTTCATTTATTGTTGGCTACTGGTTTACTGTATATTGCTTTTATTATGTATAGGTATGAGCCTTGAATTCCTGATCTTTCCAAGACTTTTATAATAAAGGGGTGTTGGATTTTGTCAAATGCTTTCTCAACATCCAATGAGATTATCATGTTTTTTGTCTTTGAGTTTGTTTATATAGTGGATTACCATTATGATGAATTTCCATGTATTGAACCATCCTTCCATCCCTGGGATGAAGTCTACTTGATCATGATGGATGATCATTTTGATATGTTCTTGGATTCACTTTGTGAAAATTTTAGTATTTTTGCATTGATATTCATAAGAGAAATTGGTCTATAGTTCTCTTTCTTTGTTGGGTCTTTATGTGGTTTTGGTATCAGAGTAATTGTGGCTTCATAAAACCAGTTGGGTAGGGTACATTATGCTTCTATTTTGTGTAATAGTTTGAGGAGTATTGGAATTAGGTCCTCTTTAGTCTGACAAAACTCTGTACTAAATGCATGAGGTCTTAGGCTTTTTTTGGTTGGGAGACTATTAAGGGCTATTTATATTTCCTTAGGGGATATGTGACTATCTAGATTGCTAATCTAATCTTGATTTAACTTTGGTACTGGTATCTGTATAGAAAATTGTCCATTTCATCCAGATTTTTCAGTTTTGTTGACTATAGGCTTTTGTATTAACATTTGATGAATTTTTCATATTTCCTTAGATTCTGTTTTTATGGTCTCCCTTTCATTTCTGATTTTGTTAATTAAAATACTATCCCTGTGCCCTCTAGTTAGTCTGGCTAAGGGTTTATCTATCTTGTTGATTTTCTCAAAGAACCAGCTCCTGGTTTGGTTGATTCTTTGTATAGTTCTTTTTGTTTCCACTTGGTTGATTTCAGTCCTGAGTTTGAATATTTCCTGCCATCTACTCCTCTTGAGTGAATTTGCTTCCTTTTGTTCTAGAGCTTTTAGGTGTGCTGTCAAACTCCTCTTGTATGCTCTTTCCAGATTATTTTTGGAGTCACTCAGAGCTATGTGTTTTCCTCTTAGGACTGCTTTCATTGTGTCCCATAAGTTTGGGTATGTTGTGACTTCATTTTCATTAAACTCTAAAAAGTCTTTCATTTCTTTCTTTATTTCTTCCTTGACCAAGTTATCATTGAGTAGAGAGTTATTCAGCTTTCACATGCATATGGGCTTTCTATTATTTATGTTTTTATGGATGATCAGCCTTAGTCTGTGGTGTTCTGATAGGATGCATTGGATTATTTCAATATTTTTGTATCTGTTGAGTCCTGTTTTGTGAACAACTATATGGTCAATTTTGGAGGAGGTACCATGAGGTACTCAGAAAAAGTTATATCCTTTTGTTTTAGGATAAAATATTGTATAGATATCAGTTAAATCCATTTGTTTCATAACTTATGTCAGTTTCACTGTGTCTCTAGTTACTTTTATTTTCCAGGGCCTGATCATTGATGGGATGAGGGGGCTTGAAGTCTCCCACTGTTATTGTGTGTGGTGCAATGTGTGTTTTGAGTTTTGCTAAAGTTTCTTCAGTGAATGTGGCTTTCCTTGATTTTGGAGCATAGGTGTTCAGATTTGAGAGTTCATATTGGTAATTTTACCTTTGTTGAGTATGAAGTGTCCTTCCTTATCTTTTTTGATAACTTTCGGTTGAACATCAATTTTATCAGAGTGTTTCTTGGGATCATTTGCTTGGAAAATTGTTTTCTATCCTATCACTCTGAGGTATTGTCTGTCTTCGTCACTGAGATTGTTTTCCTGTATGCAGCAAAATCTTGGGTCCTGTTTTAGTAACCAGTCTGGTAGTCTATGTCTTTTATTGGGGAATTGAGTCCATTGATATTAAGAAATATTAAGGAAAAGTCATTGTTGCTTTCTGTTATTTTTGTTGTTAGAGTTGGAATTTTGTTCATGTGGCTATCTTCTTTTAGGTTTTTTGAAACATTACTTTCTTGCTTTTTTTTTAGGGCAGAGTTTCCCTCTTTGTGTTGGAGTTTTCCCTTTATTATTCTTTGAAGGGGTGGATTTGTGGAAAGATTTTGTGTAAAATTGGTTTTGTCATGGAATACTTTGGTTTCTTCATCTATAGTAATTGAGAGTTTTGCTGGGTATAGTAGCCTGGGCTGGCATTTGTGTTCTCTTGGGGTCTGTATAACATCTGTCCAGGATCTTCTGGCTTTCATAGTCTCTGGTGAGAAATCTGGTGTAATTCTGATAGGTGTGCCTTTATATGTTACTTGGCCTTTTTCCCTTACTGCTTTTAATATTCTTTCTTTATTTTGTGCATTCGTTGTTCTGATTATTATGTGTCGGGAGGAATTTCTTTTCTGGTCCAGTTTATTTGGGGTTCTGTAGGCTTCTTGTATGTTCATGTGCATCTCTTTCTTTAGATTGGGGAAGTTTTCTTCTATAATTTTGTTGAAGACATTTACTGGAAATCTTCCTTCTTGTATATATCTATTATCCTTAGGTTTGGTCTTCTCACTGTATCCTGGATTTCTTGGATGTTTTGTGTTAGGATCTTTTTGCAGCTCATATTTTCTTTAAGGGGGTATTTTTTTAAAGGTGTTATTTATGTCCTTCTTATAGACCTCCATCATCATCATGAGAAGTGACTTTAGATCTATATCTTGCTTTTCTGGTGTTATGGTTTATTCAGGATTTGCTATGATGTGAGAGTTGGGTTCTGATGATGCCAAGTAACCTTCGTTTCTGTTGCTTCTGTTCTCATGCTTGCCTCCCACCAACTGATTTTCTCATGTGCTCCCTGCCCTTGATATATCTGATTGGAACCTGTCCTTCCCGTAATCTCAGTTGAGTCAGAGCTTCTCAGAGTCCAGCTTTCTCTATGTGATCCTGTGATTCTGGGATCCTGTGATGCTGAGATTCTGGGTGTGTCAGAGTTCTTAGCAGTCAACCTTCCTCTGATAAGACTCTTGAAAAAAGTGAGTTCACTTTGAGTCTGCACTAATTTCACCATCATCAGTTAACTAGATATTCACAACTGCATGTGAAAGAAGCAAGCATTTTAGTAGCAAGAAAATTGAAGACACAATTCACTGTCCTATCACTCATGGTTAGACTATTCAGAATCTATTTTGGTTTCTTTAAAAATGGAGATTCATGTTATCAGCATTGGTCCCATAAGGTTGCATGACAAGACTGTTTCCAGGTGTGATCTATATAGATTGAAAAACATATGAAGCACTTGTTCTATTACTTTTGTAATAGTTTTGTTTAAATATTTACTATGATAACAAGGATATCTCAAACCATTTCTAATAAATACTTCAATTTAAACCCAAAGCAAATAGCAGTTGCTGTTAAATTAAATAGATCCCATGCCTGTGACACATCAGGACATTAGACTGGAGTAGCACACAGTTTCTTAAAATACACAAGGCAAGGTCAGAGAGTATTTCCAGAAGTTACATGGCTATTCATAGATAAACTAGAAATGTACCAGATATAGTTGGTTTGTGGCTGATTATTCATAAGCAAATGATTTTCTGCTTGCTTAGATTTTTCTGTGCTAAAGCTAAAACCATATGCTTGCATTTTAGTAAATGCTTAGGTTTTATATTTGGAGGGGGCAGGTAATGCACAGGGATCAAGTAAATATAGTATATCATTATCTTACTATTATTTTGAAAGATTTAAAGAATTCTGAGTTTAGACTATGAGAGTCCTTCTTTCTAGTTTTCATTTCTGTTTTGCTTACTTATTTTAAATAAAAATCAGTCATCATATAGCAAGCCTGTAGTGCATGAAATTTCATTTTTAGTTACTTCTTAGGGAATGATCTTCAGGGTATCGTTTCTCATGTTATTGTGATTACATTGGAGAGAAAGCTATTTCTTGGTTCTCTTTAATGATTAATACAGAGTCCTTAGTGTTACTCCAGGGGAATCTGCAGAACTGTGGAACATGATGAATATAATTAAACAAAATGGTAACTGTGCAGGGGAGTTGTTCAAGTTATTTCACTTAGTAAAATAAATACATTTGAAGGGAAAATATTCTTTTGCCTGTAAGAAGTGGAAACTGCTTATTTTTATTTAGATATTAAACTTATGAAAGACTGTGGTCACCTTACGAATAAAAATGTAGTTGTTACATAGTCTTGAAATTATGATGTTGGACAAATTCTGGTTACATAAAATGGGCTGCTATGAAGAAAACATGTACGGCAGCTAAATATTTGCTTTCAAATATATATGTACCTTGGCTTGCAAGGAGGTATGTCTTGAAGTGGTAACCACCTCTCACTAGAGAGTGATTATTTTCTCATGACTGTCTACCAGAGTGAGTGCTGCCACTGTATATAATGAGAGGGATAAGATCAGTCCACATATTGCTAACCTGTCAACAGATTAACAGTAGACATCACAGTTTCTATATCCTTTGAACCACTGCAAACCTAGTAAACTATTAATCAAATTATTACAATTTGGGTATCATTGCATTCAGATAAGAATTCATCAGGTTATTAATTTTTCCTTTCTGTTATTAGAAGAATTCTTTGCAACAAAAATTTCTAATATAAACATTTCCACATAATATCTACAGAGAGAAAACAACATAAGTGTTTTTTTCTCAGTAATCTTGCTGTCCAATAGCATCTTTATAAATATTTTGGTTTATTTGTGTGTACTTGTGTGTGTATGGGTATGTGTGCATGCATGTGCATGTGAGTGCAGATTTCTTTTTTTTTCTTTTTTTTCTTTTTCTTTATTTTTAATATTTTTATTACATATTTTCCTCAGTTACATTTCCAATGCTATCCCAAAAGTCCCCCATAGCGCCCCCCACTTCCCTACCCACCCATTCCCATTCTTTTGGCCCTGGCATTCCCCTATATTGGGGCATATAAAGTTTGCAAGTCCAATGGGCCTCTCTTTCCATTGATGGCCGACTAGGCCATCTTTCGATACATATGCAGCTAGAGACAAGAGCTCCGGGGTACTGGTTAGTTCATCATGTTGTTCCAACTAGAGGGTTGCGGATCCCTTTAGCTCCTTGGGTACTTTCTCTAGCTTCTCCATTGGGAGCCCTGTGATCCATCCAATAGCTGACTGTGAGCATCCACTCCTGTGTTTGCTAGGCCCCTGCATAGTCTCACAAGAGACAGCTATATTTGGGTCCTTTCAGCAAAATCTTGCTAGTGTATGCAATGGTGTCCGCATTTAGAAGCTGCTTATGGGATGGATCCCTGGATACGGCAGTCTCTAGATAGTCCATCCTTTCATCACAGCTCCAAAGTTTGTCTCTGTAACTCCTTCCATGGGTGTTTTGTTCCCAGTTCTAAGAAGGGGCACAGTATCCACACTTTGGTCTTCATTCTTCTTGAGTTTCATGCGTTTAGCAAATTGTATCTTATATCTTGGGTATCCTAAGTTTTGGGCTAATATCCACTTATCAGTGAGTACATATTGTGTGAGTTCCTTTGTGATTGAGTTACCTCACTCAAGATGATGCCCTCCAGGTCCATCCATTTGGCTAGGAATTTCATAAATTCATTCTTTTTATTAGCTGAGTAGTACTCCATTGTGTAAATGTACCATAATTTCTGTATCCATTCCTCTGTTGAGGGACATCTGGGTTCTTTCCAGCTTCTGGCTATTATAATTAGGGCTGCTATGAATATAGTGGAGCATGTGTCCTTCTTACCAGTTGGGACATCTTCTGGATATATGCCCAGGAGAGGTATTGCTGGATCCTCTGGTAGTACTATGTCCAATTTTCTGAGGAACCACCAGACTGATTTCCAGAGTGGTTGTACAAGCTTGCAATCCCACCAACAATGGAGGAATGTTCCTCTTTCTCCACATCCTCACCATCATCTGCTGTCACCTGAATTTTTGATCTTAGCCATTCTGACTGGTGTGAGGTGGAATCTCAGGGTTGTTTTGATTTGCATTTCCCTGATGATTAAGGATGTTGAACATTTTTTCAGGTGCTTCTCTGCCATTCGGTATTCCTCAGGTGAGAATTCTTTGTTCAGTTCTGAGCCCCATTTTTTAATGGGGTTATTTGACTTTCTGGAGTCCACCTTCTTGAGTTCCTTATATATATTGGATATTAGTCCCTTATCTGATTTAGGATAGGTGAAGATCCTTTCCCAATCTGTTGGTGGTTTTTTTGTCTTATTGATGGTGTCTTTAGCCTTGCAGAAGCTTTGCAGTTTCATGAGGTCCCACTTGTCAATTCTCGATCTTACAGCACAAGCCATTACTGTTCTATTCAGAATTTTTTCCCTGTGCCCATATCTTCAAGGCTTTTCCCCACTTTCTCCTCTATAAGTTTCAGTGTCTCTGGTTTTATGTGAAGTTCCTTGCTCCACTTAGACTTGACCTTAGTACAAGGAGATAGGAATGGATCGATTCGCATTCTTCTACATGTTAACAACCAGTTGTGCCAGCACCATTTGTTGAAAATGCTGTCTTTCTTCCACTGGATGTTTTTAGCTCCCTTGTCGAAGATCAAGTGACCGTAGGTGTGTGGGTTCATTTCTGGGTCTTCAATTCTATTCCATTGGTCTATTTGTCTGTCACTATACCAGTACCATGCAGTTTTTATCACAATTGCTCTGTAGTAACGCTTTAGGTCCCGCATGGTGATTCCACCAGAGGTTCTTTTATCCTTGAGAAGAGTTTTTGCTATCCTAGGTTTTTTGTTATTCCAGATGAATTTGCAGATTGCACTTTCTAATTCGTTGAAGAATTGATTTGGAATTTTGATGGGGATTGCATTGAATCTGTAGATTGCTTTTGGCAAGATAGCCATTTTTACAATGTTGATCCTGCCAATCCATGAGCATGGGAGATCTTTCCATCTTCTGAGACCTTCTAGAATGTCTTTCTTCAGAGACTTGAAGTTTTTATTATACAGATCTTTCACTTCCTTAGTTAGAGTCACGCCAAGATATTTAATATTATTTGTGACTATTGAGAAGGGTGTTGTTTCCCTAATTTCTTTCTCAGCCTGTTTATTCTTTGTGTAGAGAAAGGCCATTGATTTGTTTGAGTTAATTTTATATCCAGCTACTTCACCGAAGCTGTTTATCAGGGTTAGGAGTTCTCTGGTGGAATTTTTGGGGTTACTTATATATACTATCATATCATCTGCAAAACGTGATATTTTGACTTCATCTTTTCCAATTTGTATCCCTTTGATCTCCTTTTGTTGTCGAATTGCTCTGGCTAGGACTTCAAGTACAATGTTGAATAGGTATGGAGAAAGTGGACAGCCTTGTCTAGACCCTGATTTTAGAGGGATTGCTTCAAGCCTCTCACCATTTACTTTGATGTTGGCTACTGGTTTGCTGTAGATTGCTTTTATCATGGTTAGGTATGGGCCTTGAATTCCTGATCTTTCCAAGACTTTTATCATGAATGGGTGTTGGATCTTGTCAAATGCTTTTTCCGCATCTAACGAGATGACCATGTGGTTTTTGTCTTTGAGTTTGTTTATATACTGGATTATGTTGATGGATTTCCATATATTGAACCATCCCTGCATCCCTGGGATGAAACCTACTTGGTCAGGATGGATGATTGTTTTGATGTGTTCTTGGATTCGGTTAGCAAGAACTTTATTGAGTATTTTTGCATCAATATTCATAAGGGATATTGGTCTGAAGTTTTCTATCTTTGTTGGGTCTTTTTGTGGTTTAGTTATCAGAGTAATTGTGGCTTCATAGAATGAGTTGGGTAGAGTACCTTCTGTTTCTATTTTGTGGAATAGTTTGTGAAGAACTGGGATTAGATCTTCTTTGAAGGTCTGATAGAACTCTGCACTAAACCCATCTGGTCCTGGGCTTTTTTTAGTTGGGAGACTATTAATGACTGCTTCTATTTCTTTGGGGGATATAGGGCTGTTTAGATCATTAACCTGATCTTGATTCAACTTTGGTACCTGGTATCTGTCTAGGAACTTCTCCATTTCATCCAGGTTCTCCAGTTTTGTTGAGTATAGCCTTTGGTAGAAGGATCTGATGGTGTTTTGGATGTCTTCAGGATCTGTTGTTATGTCTCCTTTTTCATTTCTGATTTTGTTAATTAGGATGCTTTCCCTGTGCCCTCTAGTGAGTCTGGCTAAGGGTTTATCTATCTTGTTGATTTTCTCAAAGAACCAGCTCCTTGATTGGTTGATTCTTTGAATAGTTCTTCTTGTTTCCACTTGGTTGATTTCGCCCCTGAGTTTGATTATTTCCTTCCGTCTACTCCTTTGGGTGAATTTGCTTCCTTTTGTTCTAGTGCTTTTATGTATGTTGTCAAGCTGCTAATGTGTGCTCTCTCTAGTTTCCTTTTGGAGGCACTCAGAGCTATGAGTTTTCCTCTTAGAAATGCTTTCATTGCGTCCCATAAGTTTGGGTATGTTGTGGCTTCATTTTCATTGAACTCTAAAAAGTCCTTAATTTCTTTCTTTATTCCTTCCTTGACCAAGGTATCATTGAGAAGAGTTTTGTTCAGTTTCCACGTGAAGGTTGGCTTTCTATTATTTATTTTGTTATTGAAGATCAGCCTTAGTCCATGGTGATCTTCTAGGATGCATGGGACAATTTCAATATTTTTGTATCTGTTGAGGCCTGTTTTGTGACCAATTATGTGGTCAATTTTGGAGAAGGTACCATGAGGTGCTGAAAAGAAGGTATATCCTTTTGTTTTAGGATAGAATGTTCTGTAGATATCTGTCAGAAACATTTGATTCATAATTTCTCTTAGTTTCACTGTGTCCCTGTTTAGTTTCTGTTTCCATGATCTGTCCATTGGTGAAAGTGGTGTGTTGAAGTCTCCCACTATTATTGTATGAGGTGCAATGTGTGCTTTGAGATTTACTAAAGTTTCTTTAATGAATGTGGCTGCCTTTGTATTTCGAGCATAGATATTCAGGATTGATAGTTCCTCTTGGAGGATTTTACCTTTGATGTGTATGAAGTGTCCCCCCCTGTCTTTTTTAAGGACTTTGGGTTGGAAGTCAATCTTATCAGATATTAGAATGGCTACTCCAGCTTGTTTCTTCATACCATTTGCTGGGAAAATTGTTTTCCAGCCTTTCATTCTGAGGTAGTGTCTATCTTTTTCTCTGAGATGAGTTTCCTGTAAGCAGCAAAATGTTGGGTCTTGTTTTGTGTAGCCAGTTTGTTAGTCTATGTCTTTTTTATCGGGGAGTTGAGTCCATTGATATTAAGAGATATTAAGGAAAAGTAATTGTTGTTTCCTGTTATTTTTGTTGTTAAAGTTGGCATTCTGTTCTTGTGGCTGTCTTCTTTTAGGTTTGTTGAGGGATTACCTTCTTGTTGTTTCTAGGGCATGGTTTTTGTCCTTGTATTGGTTTTTTTATGTTATTATCATTTGAAGGGCTGGATTCGTGGAGAGATAATGTGTGAATTTGGTTTTGTCGTGGAATACTTTGGTTTCTCCATCGATGTTAATTGAGAGTTTGGCTGGGTATAGTAGCCTGGGCTGGAGTTTGTGTTCTTTTAGTGTCTGTATAACATCCGTCCAGGATCTTCTGGCTTTCATAGTCTCTGGTGAAAAATCTGGTGTAATTCTGATAGGCTTGCCTTTATATGTTACTTGGCCTTTTTCTCTTACTGCTTTTAGTATTCTGTGTTTATTTAGAGCATTTGTTGTTCTGATTATTATGTGTCGGGAGGTATTTCTTTTCTGGTCCAGTCTATTTGGAGTTCTGTAGGCTTCTTGTATGTTCATGGGCATCTCTTTCTTTAGATTTGGGAAGTTTTCTTCTATAATTTTGTTGAAGATGTTTGCTGGTCCTTTGAGTTGAAAATCTTCATTCTCATCCACTCCTATTATCCGTAGGTTTGGTCTTCTCATTGTGTCCTGTATTTCTTGGATGTTTTGAGTTAGGATCTTTTTGCATTTTACATTTTCCTTGATTGTTGTGCCGATGTTCTCTATGGAATCTTCTGCACCTGAGATTCTCTCTTCCATCTCTTGTATTCTGTTGCTGATGCTGGTATCTATGGTTCCAGATTTCTTTCCTAGGGTTTCTATCTCCAGTGTTGCCTCATTTTGGGTTTTCTTTATTGTGTCTACTTCCCTTTTTAGGTCTAGTATGGTTTTGTTCAATTCCATCATCTGTTTGGATGTGTTTTCCTGTTTTTCTGTAAGGACTTCTACCCGTTTGATTATGTTATCCTGTTTTTCTTTAAGGATTTGTAACTCTTTAGCAGTGTTCTCCTGCAATTCTTTAAGGGATTTTTGTGCTTCCTCTTTAATGTCTTCTACCTGTTTACCAGTGTTCCTTTGTATTTCTTTAAGTGTGTTATTAAAGTCCTTCTTGAAGTCCTCTACCATCATCATGAGACATGCTTTTAGATCCGTGTCTAGCTTTTTTGGTGTGTTGGGGTGCCCTGGACTGGGCGAAGTTGGAGTGCTGGGTTCTGATGATGGTGAGTGGTCTTGGTTTCTGTTAGTAAGATTATTACGTTTACCTTTTGCCATCTGGTAATCTCTGGGGTTAGTTGTTGTCATTGTCACTGTTTAAAGATTGGAGCAGAAGCTGTGTTCCGCTCACCAGCAGTCTCAAAATCCTGTGGCGGGGTTCGTGGGTAGCTGGCGGGTGTCAGCCGACACTGGGCTCTAGCTACCTGGGTGCTGATCGGGCCGGAAGAGTGTGAGTGCAGATTTCAACAGAGGTCAGAATAGAACAAAATATCTCCTTAAACTGGATATATAGGACATTATGACTTGTCTTATGTAGATGTTCCAAGTTAAGCATGAGTTCCTTGTGAGGGCAAATACGTGCTCTGAGTCTTCTCTTGAGCTCCATTACCATCCTACGTAAATGTAAATAAATGGATGCAAAAGATATTCTATTTATTAATTCTCTGACAAAGCCCTAGATTTCTGTCTTAATTTGAGTTTCTATGACCAAGACAACTCTTATAAAGGCAAACATTTAATTGGGGCTAGATTATAGTTTTCAGAGGTTCAGTCCATTATCTTCATGTCAGGAATCATGGCATTATGTAGGAAGACTAGATACTGAAAGAGCTAATATTTCTACATCTTGGTTCAAAGGCATCCACATTGGGTGGAGCTTGAACACTAGGAGATATCAAAGCCTGTCTACACAGTGACACACTTCCCCCAACAAGCCCACACCTATTCCAACAAGGCCACATCTCCTAATTCTGGCACTTCCAATGTGCCAAGCATTTTCAAACAACCACAATATCAAAATTGTTTGTGGTGAGACTGGAGCATATAGAATGATAAGATATGTCATGATCTGGATGCTCAAGAACATGTGGCTATCATTTGTTTAGGAAGACAGCCTAAGAATCTCAGAGGTTAGTATCTGGTTATGTAAATTGAGTATGTAAATCCTACTATAAGGTTTAGTCAGACAAGTAAGGATAAAATGATAACAGAATACTGTCCTTCTTAAGATTAATCAATTTTGAATGCTACAAATTAATATTTCTTTTTAGAATAAATTAGTTCATATTGTTTAAACACAATTTTAATAGTAAATATTAAATGCATAGCAGCTTTGCCTTAAAAATCATTTGTCCTTGTTCACTGATCAATTTATTGTTGTCATTTATGGTTATTCATAGAATACCATAGGGTCCTGTCCCACACCTTCTAGGTTATGTACATGTCTTTTAACTACACGAGATACACTGCTATGAACTGTGCAGTGACCAAAGAGAGAAGTATTCTTGTTCCTATTCATGCACTGTCAAGCTCTGTATTTTTGTATTATTTTCATAAGAACTATTATTGACCTTCATACATTTTCAGTTCAAATTAAATGATGACTTTATCACTGCTACACTTCACAGCAGGGTGATGAAATAGCCAAAGTGTTGGCATTTCCACTGAGAGTTACTGATTCTGTTTCTATAAATCTCACTCATAAGATAAATCTCAATTATAGTAGAAAATTATAAGTAAAAATACATCAAGAATGAATTTTAGAGAAAAGCAGCTACTATTTGTCAATAAATCTCAGAATATATTTGAAGAGAATATGAAGTACATTTTAAATGTTTCAATAATGAATATAATTGAATTTGAAAATATAAGCTCACAAAAGTATATAGATTAATTATCTGAGCATTGAATTTGTTTGTTTATGAGACAAAGTATAAAAATGTTGGCAGCCAGGAACTTCACATTGAGACCAGGCTGGTCTTGAACTCACCTACCTCTGTTCCTCAAGTACCAGAATTAAAGAAATGTGTCAGCAGGTCTAGCTAATATAAATGCTATTCAGAATAAAATTAAACCTATTTTCTAAAAGCCTACACAAATAGTAAGTTTTGGTGTCTTCTCTTAGTGTTAGATTGATGAAATATCTGAATATATATTTCCAAATATTCAAACTTTAAATTACCTTTCTAGTTAGGCATTTATTTTTTCAGTATATATTTGTCAATATTTTAAAATATATATTAGTCTACAGGATACTTTAAGTAAAATATAATTAATTTGGAAACATTACAAATGTAATAACTTAAAAATAAATGGTGAAATATGAAAATAACTAGTTTTTTAATGATGAGAAATAACTCTGAATTTTAATTTAATGACCTAGTAGAAAAAGTCAAACTCATAAAAACTTGAAAATTTTGTTAACCAGAATAAATGAAATCCATTCTAGGGTAAAGAAAGATATTATTTCTAGAATTCTTTTAAAATTAAATGTTTGATTATTAAATATATTACAACAGGTATAAATATTACAAGTAATATACATTTAAAGCTGAAACACCCTTAATGAAAAGGAGAGTGTAACAGATGAAATAAGAAACTTATCATATAAAATTAATTTCATAATTCAGATAGTACCTATTGAATATAAATTTATAACATCTCATAATTCATGTAAAATCATAACAAAGTAACTGATTTTAATGACCCAAAGCTGCTGTAAAATGAATAGTTAAAATCATTAGTTAATTTTCTTTTTTTTTTTTCTTTTCTTTTATTGGATATTCTATCTACATTTCACATGTTATCCCCTTTCCTGGTTGCCCCTCCAGAAAACCACCTACCCCATCCCAGGTCACCCTGCTTCTATGGGGATGTTTCCCCACCTACCCACTTACCTCTGCCTCCCCACCCTGGCACTCCCTACACTAGGGCATTGGTCTTCACAGGACCAAGGGCCTTTCCTCCCATTGATTCCAAACAAGCTCATCCACTGCTACATATGTGACTATAGCAATGAATTGCTCTTTGGTTAGTGGTTTAGTCCCTGAGAGTTCTGAGAGTGTTTGGTTGGTTGATATTGTTGTTCTTCCTATGGAGTTGTAAATCCTTTGATTTCTTCCAGTCTTTTCTCTAAATATTCCATTGGGGCCCAAGTGCTCAGTCCAATGGTTGGCTGTGAGCATCCACCTCAGAATTTTTCAGGCTCTGACAGAGTCTCTCAGGAGACAGCTCTATCAGGCTCCTGTCAGTATGCACTTCTTGGTATCCTCAATAGTGTTTAGGTTTGGTGACTGTATATGGGATGGATCCCCAAGTGGGGCAGTCTCTGGATAGCCTTTCCTTCAGTCTTTGCTCCACAATGTGTCTCCATATTTCCTCCTGTGAGTATTTTAGTTCACCCTTCTAACAAGGACTGAAGCATCCACACATTGGTCTTCCTTCTTCTTGAGCTTCATGTGGTCTGTGAATTGTATCTTGGGTATTCCATGTTTTGGGGGTAATATCCACTTATCAGTGAGTGCATACCATGTGTGTTCTTTTGTGATTGGGTTACCTCACTTAGGATGATATTTTCTACTTCCATCAATTTGCTTAAGAATTTCATGAAGTCGTTGTTTTTAATAACTCCATTGTGTAAATGTATCACATTTTCTGTATCCATTCCTCTGTTGAAGGGCATCTGGGTTCTATCTAGCTTCTGACTATTAAAAATAAGGCTGCTATGAATATAGTAGAACATGTATCCTTGTTATATTTTGAAACATTTTTTGGATATATGCCCAGGAGTGGTCCAGTATGGTCCTCAGGTAGTATTATGTTCAATTTTCTGAGGAATTGCCAGACTGATTTCCAGAGTGGTTGTACCAGCTCTCAATCCCACCAGCAATGGAGGAGTATTCCTCTATCTCCACATCCTCACCAGGATCTGCTGTCACCTGAGTTTTTGATCTTAGCCATTCCGATTGGTGTGAGGTGGAATCACCGGGTTGTTTTTGATTTGCATTTCCCTGATGACTAAGGATGTTGAACATTTCTTTAGGTGCTTCTTGGCCATTCGGTATTCCTCAGTTGAGAATTCTTTGTTTAGCTCTGTACCCTATTTTTAATAGGGTTATTGGATTAATTTTCAAGTGAGTATGCCCAAATATATATGGATAGTAATAAACCAAGAAATAAGAAATTCTCCTCTCTCTTTCTCTCTCTCTCTCTCTCTCTCTCTCTCTCTCTCTCTCTCTCTCTTTCTCTCTCTCTCTCTCTCTCCCCTCTTTCTCCTCTCTTCTCTTCTCTTTCTCTCATTCTTTCCCTCACTCTTGTTCTCTCTATTGACACAGGATATATCCATTATGATTGTTTGTATATGCTTGGTCTAAGGAGTGGCAATCTTCAGAGGTGTGGCCTTGGAGAAGGTGTGTTACTGTGGACATGGGCTTTAATACCCTTGTCCTAGCTTCCTGGAAAACAGTCTTCTCTTAGCTGCCTTCAGATCAATAGGTAGACTTTTCAGCTCCTCCTGGACCATGCTTGCCTGGACACTATCACATTCCCACTGTGATGATAATGAACTAAACCTCTGAATCTGTATGCCAGCCCCAATTAAATGTTGTTCTTATAAGAGTTACCTTGATCATGGTGTCTTTACACAGCAGTAAAATTATCTATGAAGGTCAGACTGGCCTGGAGTTCACTATGTAGTTCAAATTGGCTTTGGCCACATGGGAATCACATACCTCCAGGAGTTCATGGGCTAAAATGGTATATCACCAAACCTGGCTCCCACACCATGGAATTTATTCCACAGATAAGATTGATATAACTTTGAATAATTCTGGAAATATTATGAGACATTAGTGGCAAAAATAATGATTTTTTTTCTTATAAAGCAACTAATATCTACCCCTCATGCACAATTGCAGTGATGTCTACACATTTTCAACATGTGCGAGCACTTGTCTATTTCCTAAGAAGGTATAGAAATGGACACCTGTGAAGCTGATATGCCTTAGCTAGTGTTTCTGATTTAATATTCTCCATAACAAGAGTGCATTTCTCAGGCCTTATATAAAGAAATGAAATCCAAATATTCTCTGTCTATTGAGAATCAAGGCCATAGGAATTTTCCCATTCAGATGTCTAGAAATTAACTGTGAATCAGGTGTTTTGTTTTAGGAAAGTGCTTACTTTTTGTCACTTAAAAATCAAAATTATTGAAGGTCTTATAATTGACCAGGAAAACATCAGATTCACACACACACACACACACACACACACACACACACACACACATGAATCTCATTCATCATAGTAATGTTTGATAAAGTCACTGGAAATAACACCTACTACAGTTCTTCAAGTCTCTGGTCATGTTTGTATCAATTAATCAACAACTTTATGTGTCCCTTTTTAAAAATACCTCATTTAACTTGCTATGTATAACATATTTATTAAAATATTTATTAACAACGAACTCATGGCAAAGCACAATCACTCATTATTGAATGAGACTCATTCAGCAAACACATTTTTAACACCACCTATTATAGCCTTCTTTCACTAAGAAATACTGCTAGCACTTCAGTAAAGGACCTTGAGAGCTATAGTGAAAAGTAAATTCCTGGGCTAAGAGAATGCCTTTGCTGGGCAGCTCGGTTTGTAACTCCAGTTCAAAGAGATCTTACACTAACCTCTTCTGACCTCTGTGAAACAAACACAGACACATAAACACAAGCTCACACATGCACTTGCCAGGTGCCTCTGCCCAGCCTTAGGGAAAAGAATTGAAGGGGAACAGATGTAGGATATATGCAGATCAATAAACTGATGATCTCTGGACTTTTAACACTTAACTATGCTGGAATCTGAAGCTGGTAGCTTTTAAAAATCTAAACACTTTCTTGCTTTTTGTGTGGCTTAAAACTACTGGATTCTCTGTGCTTTATTAGACTTTATAACTTTGATTTATCTAGCACTGTAGTCTTCATTCTTATTCTTTTTATTGTTCTGTGCTTAAATAAGAACTAAAAATTGACTATTAATTCTTTATTATTGTTTTTCTTCAATAAGTGCTAAGACAACTCTTTATTAACTATTAATTTTCTATGTTTCAATAAGTGCTAAACTTAACTGTTTCTCTGTTATTTCATTTACTTTATAAGTCTCTGTGCTTGATTAGGGCTAAAAAACTTAACTCTTGCTTATATAATCATTCTCTGCTTGACAATTTTCTATCTTAACCGTAAGTTACTCAGAGGCCAGAAGCTGCTTTACGTACAGAGTTTACAGAGGCCAGAGATCTTAATTTCTAAGTTACTCTGGAGTAGAAGCTGCACATCTCTGGCAATTAATACTCAATTGTTTAACAGCAAGAGATTAGGTAAAGTTGTTTCTTTTATCTTTCCCCTGCAGGTCCTTAGCAGCCTGACCCCAAGATGGAATTTCACTAGTTCCCTGTCAACTACTGAGAGTTGTTCTCTCAGAAAGAATAATTTTTACACAGGCATATAAGCATAGACACACACATACATTTATATACATTCATACATTCTTGTTGGGTCCAGCCACTTGTCTTATACTTACATACTTACACACATGTTTATAAACTTACATATACATATGGAGCAAAAGTCCAAGCACCAGCACAGAAAGATGAAATTCTGGATGAAAATTAAGTTTCAATCTTTATGGCATAGAGAAAGAAAGATTTTACCCTTTCAATGCTAAATGAATTAAGAAACCTGTTTCATTTTACAAAAAGCCTGCTTTCTGCTCTTCCTGCAGCTCCTTCTCCTCTTAGTCTATTCTCTCCTCCTGCCTCCTTAAGTCTGCTGTCGTCTTTGTCTTTGTCATTATCTGGTCAGTTCCTCATCTCTGCAAAGCTTCTATTTTGCTTCTGCTCTCTTTCTCTCTATTCTTCTTCTGTACCCTTTTAATATCATCATTCCTAGTTTTATACTTTCCAAGGACACATGATGGCATGATATTTCAAACTTCAAAAGTTTGCAAGTTCAAACATAAATTTGAATAAGAAATTGTATAAGGAGTTTACAACCACTACATTTGTTTCCATTAAAATTAGTTATCTAACTAGACATCCATTATCTGTCATTAGCTCCCCAGTTTGATTGAGAATTAAAAACTATAATTCTTATGTCTCAGTTAATATTGAAATTTTATATAGATAAACCCAGTCAACATTTTATCTTCTTTCTTTGAACCTAATAATAAAAGACTCAATCCCAGTTTGTGACCTTTAGTTAATTGTTTTACAGCCTAAAGGAAAGAATTCCTAAATCATAAATCTCTTTGCTTTCTGAAGTGTAACTAACTTATGACTGAAGAAGATTCACAAGGTCCTGATTGTAGCTTTTTTTTTTTTTTTTTTTTGGTTTTTCGAGACAGGGTTTCTCTGTATAGCCCTGGCTGTCCTGGAACTCACTTTGTAGACCAGGTTGGCCTCGAACTCAGAAATCTGCCTGCCTCTGCCTCCTGAGTGCTGGGATTAAAGGCGTGTGCCACCACGCCCGGCTCTGATTGTAGCTTTTATATCACAAAAATCTCTAAGTTCAGTCTTTATTATAAAGGGCTCAATAATTATTAATATGAATTTAGGAATTTTGGTAAAGTCATCATTAGGTATTAAGAAACCATCTATTCGTCTATATAGCCTCAGTATTACAAGACAGTAAATCTTTGCTGGTCTGAACAAAATCTGCCCATCAGAGCAGATTAATGCCCAGAAATTGATATATTCATTTAATAATGAAAGGAAATGCATATAAGTGTTAAGAATCAACCCTGAGATGAGATTTCTGAAAGCCTTACAATTCAAAATTATCTATCACACTCATGCAAAACAAAGTTGTCATGTCCAGGAAAGTCATCTACAAGACTTTGGCTTTTCCTAAATGGTTCCTGACACACTCACCCATAGTTAAATAATTATATTTTCATTTAAGAACAAAGATAGTATTTACTGAGGATAGTAAAATTGTTGACCCTCAATTTAGTAGAACAATGCAATGTGACTGAATCATACCAGGTACTGCACATATACCATCTCACTTAAGTATCACAAACATTCTAAGACAAAGTATGGCTATGTAGTATATTCTCATATCAAGTATCATACTTTACATGGAAACCAGAAAGTTATGTTATGCCATTTCATACATTTGAGTGTCAGAGGAAAATTAAGCCTGACAAGTCTGGTTTGGTTGTTCCAGCTTTGCACTTTTTATTTCTTTTATAGTTAATTCAGATATGTGCCATACATAAATTAAAATGTCAAATTAAGATTTGTTAAAACATTAAAAATGAATATTCCGTTAGACATGACTTGCCAAGGACATAATAGCTCTTAGCATTTCTTAGTTGCAGGCTTATAACTGTCTGGGTATTGGTGAAAAGGTGAACATTTTTGACAAAAAATAACCACTAATAATCATAGCAATGTTATTTGTGCACAAACACACACACAACACAGACACAGAGGAGAGAGAGAGAGAGAGAGAGAATATGATGCCACAGCATCATTATTTTTGTATTGTTTCTGATCCTCAATTCTGAAAGAATTTTCACTGCTTTATGATAAAAGACATCAAAGCCTTGTAGGGGCTACATGAAACTGACCTGAATTTTAGAGGAAGATATTAGATTTATTATAGTAAACTGTAAGCATGCCTGTTTATACATACAGGAGGAGTCAAGTCTACTTTCCAGCAAGCAATGGAAAGAGATATCAGTTTTATCTTTCAGGAAAGGCAGATAGCTGCTTGTTACTGTTCAAATATGTGTTCAAATGTTGAAATCCTAGAACTCAAAGTGAAAGTTTTAAGGCGAAATTTTGTAAGAAGTCAGTGCCAGATCTCTTGTAACTCATTCTATGGAAGAACAAAGCAAGAAGGCACTGCACATATCAGGACACAGTCTTCAGTGAACATTGAATCTTC
Source organism: Mus caroli (assembly GCF_978045245.1). NCBI lineage: Eukaryota > Metazoa > Chordata > Mammalia > Rodentia > Muridae > Mus > Mus caroli. The sequence goes on from NW_028227256.1 coordinate 5,207,132, forward strand.
CAGTCCAATCATGGACTTCCTGATCTTCATAAATAAAAAATATTCTCATGTTGCTTTTAAACTATGTTATGTTCTGTTAAAGCAGCAACCTGACTGATGGAAGCGAAATCAGATCTTCACATCACATTGAACACAATCATGGAAGACTTGCAGGAAATTTTCTTTTAAAAATGAACTGTGCAATGGGCAGGTGTAAGGAGAAAGAGAAGTTCTTGGATTGGTGTCTTGATAAAAATATTAGAAATAAAAGTGCAAAATTAAAAAAAAATCCAGCATTACAAGTCCTAGGTTAACAAGATCATTCATCTGTTGGGCTCCTCTTCATTTTTCATTGTCCTCCATGGCTGCTTTTGAGAGTGATGAATCAAGGATCTATTTTAGGCACTTTGATAACTGTCACAGTGGCTAAAATTCGAGTGTGAGGAACCACAGAAATGGCTTTTCATGATACAACAATATTAACTGTCATTCAATATTTAGTTTTAAACAGTAATGGTGTTTTTGTGGCTGTTACCTTGGCTCCAGTAAGTACTGTAGCACCTATTTTAATCAAGGAAACCACTACTGATTAATAATGCCTAAATATAAGGCCATGGATTTAAGAATAATGTCTAGGGAATGTGATCTTGGCTGTTATACTAATGAGTCTTGGAAGTCTTTCAGATAAGCCAAATGGAAGGGGGGCACCTTCAGAGCCAGACACTTTTATTAAGCTCTGAAATGCCAAATCAACCATCACCTCAATTAGGTTTACGTCTTATCCTACCTCTTCATTGGGAAAAAAAATTATTCCTCAATAATTTTAGGTCTTCTTTTTCAGAGGAAGAAATATTATAGCAACAAATAATTTTCCATCAATGTGGGCTCAATCCAATTCAGCTGAAATATGATCTGGCCAAAGTATCACCATTAAGGGTATCAGAACCATCCTTGGAAAGGCAGGCTTGCCTTAAGCCATACTAAAATTTGATGACATATTTATCATTTTAAGATATTTTACTTTTTCTTTCAGAATTCCCAACCCCCTACTTATAGAATGTAGACTTGATGTTTTTAAAATCTACCTACTTTTCTGTATTTTTAAAATGTGTATTACTTTGTTACTTACATCTTTTAATCTCTGTTCTAACCATTCTCATTAATTTGGGTTTTCATATTCTTTTTCTAAAGCACTCTCTCAACATGTGGCTATGTGTCTATCCAATGGCTGGCTGAATTTTACACCAAGTTATCTCAATGAACATCATTTCCACTACCCTTTGCTGTAGCCTCCCCCTCACCCAGCCTGGAACCTGTTTGCTCAGGGGTGGAGCTTCCTGCTCATTCGTCCTGCCACGCCTACTGCTGGACTGTGCCGCTTTGCCGCTTGGACCCACACACATGCCCACCCTGTTACTTGATCCCGAGATTGTTTGGTGGGAAATCGGGTTTCCTCCCCCTTCCTTTATAACTGGATGTCGGTACTAGTAAAATTGGGCTTTGAACAGGATGAACTTGTCTTGGCCTCGTTTCCTCTTCCTCCCTGTCTAGTTCCTCTCTTTTCAGCTCGGAAATGCCATTTCAGTTCACATTGCGAGCTGCTGGCCAGCCGTAACATTTTGCCAGTCTCAATTCTACTCCATAAGTTAACTTGAGATTTATAGCTTGCCTAATGCTTTTTGACACTTTAGAATTGGGCTTGAACTTGGAAAAATAATCAGCCTTAACTCGAAAACATTTGGTAGCTGAAAACAGAAGAAACATTCAACAAAAATCTGATTCATCTCTAGGTTAATTAGAGAGACTGGATAAAGAATAATCTGCATGGCAAATATAGGAAATTGTCAAATTTCAAAACAAATTTTAGAATATATAATGAATCAATGATAATACTAATATTACTGGGTCTTCAAACCTATTCCATTGAAGACCCAGTAATAAAACCACACACCTATGTTTACTTGATCTTTGACAAAGAAACCAAAATCATACAGTGGAAAGAAGACAGTATTTTCAACAAATGGTGCTAGTTCAACTTGTGGTCAGCATGTAGAAAAATGCAAATTGATCCATTGTGATCTCCTTGTACAAAGCTCAAGTCCAAGTGGATCAAGAATGTCCACATAAAATCATATGCTCTGAATCTAATAGAAGAAAAAGTGGAAAAGATCCTTGAACACATTGGCATAGAAGAAAATATCCTGAAATCCAATGGCTCATGCTCTTAAAATCAACAACTGACAAATGGCACCTTATAAAATTGAAAAGATTCTGTAAGTCAAAGGCCACTGAAAATATGGCATAATGGCAACCCATAGATTTGGAAAAGGTCTTTACCAACCCTACATCTGATATAGAGCTAATATCCAAAATATACAAAGAACTCAAGAAGTTAGACTCCAGAGAATCAAATAGCCCTATTAAAAATGAGGTACAGAGCTAAACAAAGAATTCTCAACTATGGAATCTTGAATGGCTGAAAAACACTTAAAGAAATGTTCAACATCCTTAGTCATCAGAGAAATGTAAATCAAAACAACCCTGAGATTCCACTTCACACCAATCAGAATTAAAATGCAAATCACAGGATCAAAAATACAGTTGACAGCAGATGCTGGGGAGGATGTGAAGGAAGAGGAAATTTCTTCATTGCTAGTGGAACTGCAAGCAGCTAAAACCACATTGGAAATCAATCAAAGTTCCTCAGCAAAATAGAAATAATTCTACCTGAAGATCTGTTGTGATTGGCCAGCAGCTCACATGTCTGGGTTCTGTTCTGGGAAGGTATCCTGGAACCTGGAAGAGAAGAGGGAGCTGGGCAGACGAGAGAAAAATGAAGCTAAGACAAAAATTTTGATCAAAGCTCAATTTTACTAATATGTGCACCGAGTTATGAAGGAGGGGAAGGGGCCCGATTCCCACTAAATCATCTTGGAGTAAGGTTGCAGGTGAACACGTGATGGCTCTGGAACAGCTAGGAGGCAGGCAGTGGGAGTGGCAGGATGATAGGGTGGCAAGCTCCTTCCTGATGCTCAGATGCTCTCTAACACTGAAACCTGAGCAAACAGGTTTCAGGCTGGGGAGGGGAGGTTACATCTCCTCCCTGTTGTTAATATAAAAAAGAAAAGGCTGTGCTGAGGCATAAAATTTATTTATGCCCTTAAGTTCTGCCTGAATTCTAGGGCCTAATGAAGAAACCTGTCTCAGTGGGATTTTTTAACTTTTCTTATGGCAAACCATATTTGGATAAGACTGTCCTTTCTGTTCTAGTAAACAACTAGCAGATTAGCCCTGAGCTGTAGGCTCTGACTTTATAATGCTAATTAGTACTGAATATCTAACTTCCTAGTTGAATTTTAAGTAGTCAGCTACAGGGCGTTGGAACCCTGGCGAAGGCTCACTGTATGAATTTGAAAGGCACTATACTATGAATAACACTGAAGGAGAATACGTGGATATTCCTCCACATTCTTGGACTACAGTTGGGGAACAGGGAGGAGGGGGTGACGACCGGCTCCGTAGTACAAGGCCAATTGGCTTTTTAGGGTGGGAGGCTGTGAAGGGTTTGCCCTTCTGACGGTACTGTCTCCAACCTCTCCCGCCCCCCCCCCCATTAAGTTTAATAAGGCCACACTTAACTGAGGTGATCAAATGATTTTCTCATCCGTAGCTGAGTGGGCTTTAACCTTGGCTTGGGGAGAAATTTACCCGATTCCTCCCATGGGAGCTGTCACAACCCACACTTGTGGCTCTTGGTATCTTTTGGGGAGGGGAGGCAGAGCCTTAGAAAGATATTTTTGGTTGTAACTAGAACTAGATACCAACCTCCATCCAAACTGGGTGTATCTCACAGGGAACCCAGAAATGGTCAAGGTGGACCTTCCCCTGCAGGAAATTTCTGCACCCAAGCAGTACCCGTACTGTGTTCATATGATCATGAATCAGTATGCACAATTCTGAGTACTGTGCAGCTCCTAAAGGAGAATTGTCAACCTCAGATTTAGCAAGTCCTCGACAAGAATTATGTCACTAGTAATACCACAATTTGTGGCTCTTAGGTTATATTAGGAGCTGGAGGTCACCCTCCTCATCTGTGTTATTCACACAGCCTGAGGAACTAAGGGGACCTTGCAATAACAGCAAGGGTGGAAAACCAGAGACCAGCTAAGGGACTAAGCCCATCTATCAGAAATAAAAAACAGTCTCTTCTAATATTTGAAATATATGCCTTTCTAGCCCTTGTAGTAAACCTAAATCTCAACTCAGACCGAAAGCCACAATACGTGCTGGAATGTCCTTGGAATAAAAATAGCAGTTGCCACCTATATGCTCTTGGGGGCGGGGATGCACGCCTGCTGCAGTCTGGCTGGAGGATGTTGATTGACCTGCTTGAGAAAATGAGATCCAGACAATGAGAAAGTAGCAATGCAAAGCTTCTTTTGGGGAAGTCCAGGTACTTTATTCAGTTGTGAATTGTAAAGCTAAAGCTCAGTCTCTGGCCTCCTGTGGGGGAGCTGGCTCAGAGAGTAGCAAGAAAACAGCTTTTCTGGGAGCCTGAGTTCCCAACTGATTTCTATGCAAAAGAGGAATTTTAGTCCTCAGAGTGATACTTACAAGAAAATTCAGGATCTGTGTTTAGCTGCTGAATTAATCTCTCGGGCAGCCACCGCGCTCTATTTTCATCTCATGAAAAAACACAGACCGAGCCCCTTCCCCAGATTAGAACCAGATCTGGACCCTTCCATTCATTAGATAATGGGTCCTTCCATGTTACCAATACATAAGAATTAGAAGTAACTGGATGCCAGTGGCAATCTGCTGCAGACTGACCTTTAATATCAGTTTGCAAAAAATTTAGAACAAATAAAGTAAAGGCAAGATGTGCCTTTGGTGACCTTGGGGGATATAACTGCCCCTGATTTGTCTTTAAAAGCCAATTCTTTAAGGTGTGATGAGCACATTCAACTATTCCTTGTCCCATGGGGTTATAAGGAATTTCAGTTTTATGTTTGATACTGAATTCATTAAAGAATGAAATAAAATTTTTACTGGAATAGGATGGCCTGTTATCTGTCTTAATAAGTTTAGGCAATCTCAAGGCATTAAAGGCTTATAGGCAATGATTAGTTACATTTTAGAAGCCTCTCCTGTATGCAGAGAAGCAAAAAGAAATCTTGAACAAGTATTGATACAAACATGTATATATTTTAGTTTTTCAAATTCTGCATAATGGGTTATATCCATTTGCCAAATATGATTAGCATAAGACCTCTAGAATTGATTCCTAAAAGTGGCACTGGAGAAAATGTAATACATTTAGGACATTGTTTTACAATCATTCTTGCTTGCTCCTTAGTGATCTTATGTCAGAACCTTAGGGTATGGCTAGAGTGATGAAACCTTTCATGATCACATTTGGCCAAAGCAACAGGATCCGAAATTAAGGCTTCTCCTATTAGAGCTCTGTTAATGTAATCATTGCCTTCAGCTAAAGGTCTAGGAAGACCCGAGTGAGATATAAATTTAGCCTGGCATTGTTTTAAAATGTCTAGGCAATTTAGAACAATTTAATAAATGTCTAAAAACCGCCTTCTTAAAAGGACAGCATTTTTTCTATGAGTTGTATATGTATAAGCAATTGCAAATTTGAGAATTAATAGCATCTGAGGGACGAACAATCTTAAGCAATTGTGAGCTCTGAGATATAGCATTGGCTATTAATATACAAATTAAGGTTGGATTGTTTAGTTTTATAAAACACCATCTTCAGCACACAACTAGATTATTTGTGCTGAAACAGGTGGCTGTGTGACTCAAGGCCCCGCCCCACAGCAGCCAGCAGCTAGTTGGGCCCATGTGGGCCAATGATCAGCTGGTAGGATGAGAAAAATGACTTTACAATAATGTTTTTTCTGGCCAAAGAATTGTTTTGGGCACAGCTAATATTTAATTACCAAAGAATATAATTAATAACAATTATAAAAGCTTTCTTATTTTTTGCAAAACTTTTGTAGTAAACTAAAACCCTAAGTAATAAAAAAATATTGTCTCTGAATCTTTTGGGTAAGAGCAAGGATTTAAGGTAAACTTCCCTTGAGAAGCATTAATTAATAAAACATTTTTCACTTAGGAAAAATATACATTGAAAGATTAAAACTCTTGGCTTCTTGTATAGAAGCAGAAATAATAAAAATTTTTACATAATGTAGATCAATATTTAGCCATGTTAGGGACAAAATATTTTAGTTATTACAAACTCACTAGAAGCAAAACCTTTACAATCATTATGATGCAAAGGAGAGAGAAAAAGAGACAAACTTTTGGATCTAATATAAAAGGTAGGCAAACCAGGTTGTAATGTCTTGATAAATTTTACAGTCTGATTGACTCTTTATAAACTATGAATTTGAACTTTATTAAAACAGCATCTGGCTAGGTCTGTAAAAAATTAAGTTTCTTTTGCAACACTAACTTTGGGAAGGTAAAACCCAATTTTAAAACAATTTATTACTTATAGAATTAATATTAGAAGCATTACTATCATATTACAAAGTTTGGCTGCCAATTAATACCTATGAATACATGTAAGCTTTAATGCTTTAATAAAGAGACATTGCTTTAAATCTTATCTTTACTTTTACTTTCTAGGATAGGAGCCATATTAATTATTATCTTAACTAGAAATATCATTAGAGACCCAGCCTCTTGGGCTGCCTTATGCCATGTGTCAGAAGGACTCTAAACTTGAGTTATCAATTTTAAGACTAACCATCTGTAGCAATGTAACAATTATTAATCTTAACCAACAACTTATGAGCTGATTGTGAAAACATGCAGAGCACATTAACAATAAAAAGAACCAAATGAAGCAGTTGCATTTAGACCAATCAGAGAATATTAATTTTTCTAGCTACAGTCATAGAATAAAAGGCACTTTATCATTTGCCAAACACATTAATCACGATTGTAGAGGATAAAAACATTTATCAGCTTTTTTACCCTGAAACTAAGAGCCTGTAGACTCTCCTTTTTTATTTTTTTTTTCTTATAACGAACAGTTTTTGTAGCAGGGGCCCTCCTGCCATGTGTCTGCTTCCTGGTTGAAGCACATGACAGCTCTCGGCTTTGCAGATAAAGTATTTTAGCCATTGTTATTATCTAACATAAAACATAGAACATCCATTCATACAGACTGAACACAAACATACATGAATTGAACACGATAACAGATTGGTGCACCAGACATTAGACAAGACACAACAGGGGCAGAGTACTTCTGCTATAAAGCCCAGAGAGAACTAAGCATGGCACTCCTGAAATTTTTCTCTGCTTTTTTGGGACATTTTCCTCCTGCATGATGCAGTATTTTTTAACTGTGGCCATCTGTCTATTTATTAATTTCCTTTTAATAAACCCTTTCTTTTCTCACACCGAAAATTGTAGCTTCTGGAAGCTACCTCTAACTGTCTGTTAAGTTCCTAGTCCCTGATAAACCTCACTGCTGAACCTAAGTGAATTAGCGCTCAGGTTTAACACTATTTCAACTTAGCCCATACTGACCTTCTCCGGTATGAATTTCCTTTAATTATTTTCTTCTTCTATGTAGCTCCAAACCAGCAGTGTTTCTTCCAAATGTCCTCTGCCATTTCTCAGCCCCACGTTGGGTGCCAGATGTTGTGTTTGGTCATCAGCTCACGTGTCTGGATTCTGTTCTGGGAAGGCATCCTGGAACCTGGAAGAGAAGAGGGACCTGGGCAGACGAGAGAAAGATGAAGCTAAGACAAAAATTTTGCTCAAAGCTCAACTTTACTAATACGTGCACCGAGTTATGAAGGAGGGGAAGGGGCCCGATTCCCACCAAATCATCTTGGAGTAAGGTTGCAGGTGAACACATAATGGCTCTGGAACAGCTAGGAGGCAGGCAGTGGGAGTGGCAGGATGATAGGGCGGCAAGCTCCACCCTGATGCTCCGATGCTCTCTAACACTGAAACCTGAGCAAACAGGTTTCAGGCTGGGGAGGGAAGGTTACAAAGATCCATTTGTACCACTAGGGGGAATATACCCAAAAGATGCTCCAACATATAATAAGGACACATGCTCCAAATGTTTATAGTAGCCTTATTTATAATAGCCAGAAGCTGGAAACAGCCCAGATGTCCCTAAACAGAAGGATGAATACAGATAATGTGATACATTTACACCATGTAGTATAGCTATTAAACCAATGACTTAAATTCGCTGGTACATAAATGGAACTAGAAAATATTATCCTTAGTGAAGTAACTCAGTCACAAAAGAACACACATGGTATGTACCCACTGATTAATGGATATTATCCCAAAAGCTCAGAATACCCATTACACAACATACAAACCACATGAAGCTTGAGAAGAAGGAAGACTAAAGGTTGGATTCTTCAATCCTATATAGAACAGGGAACAAAATAATCCCAGAAGATAGAGGGAGGGATAGACCTGGGAGGGAGAGAGGAAGGAGAAAGAAAAAGCAAGGGCATGAAGGGAGTAGTGTGGGCCTGTGTACCAGAGGCTTTCCACGGACATCTCTGGCTCGGCCTGGTGCAAGAGTTCCTTCCAGTGAAGGGAAGCTAGTACAGCCAGGGAGGGGAAGTCTCTGCTACTGCAGTTGGCTCCACCTCCATTGCTGCTGTGCCTTCCAGGTTACTCAGTTACTCCTCTCCTTGCATTGAGTTGGTTTGGGCTCGGCCGACAAGAGAGTAACTAGGCAGTGCTTTGGGAGAGCAGACCTCTTGCCAAGTGTTCCAGCTCTTAGAACAGAAGGCTTAGACGACTGAGTAGTTCTCACCCACCATTAATCCTTCCAGATAGGATTCCTATATACAGTTTTGGGGTGGGTAAGGGTCTGACAACAGGTGCTTCTCATTCGTTTGGTCTGAGAGCTTTGGGGAAACACTATTTGCATGTGGGAGGGCTTGGTGCTGCTCCTATGTGACTGATGGGTACATACCTCTCTGTGGGGTGTGGGGGTCTGTGGGAGGCTGTGTAGCTATGTGACAGGAGTCAGGGACCCATGAGGCGTAGCCAAACACCTGCTGTTCATGTAAGTGGAAGTTACCACCCATCAGTTCACCAGGGTTCCAGACTTTTGCTCGACCAGGTACCAGGCTGTCTGTGCACAGCCCATTTCCCCACAACTCCCCCGTTTTTCTTTTTAGAAGGGAGAGATGTCATCAGAATAACTGTCTTCTATGTTGGGAGCAGTTTGACACTGAAACATGCCCTGATTGGTAGTGATTTTTGCAATGCTACACATCTGCTGTTTTAGAAACTGAATGAGACAAGGTACAAAGAAAAGCAAGGCTCAAATGGCTAGTATGGGGCCAAGGAGAGGAAGAACCCAGGCTACCAAGGGGTTAGAGTACCAAGGGGTAGGGGTGTTGGGAGTATAGCATGCCCGGAGGATACCCCCAAAGTTCTTTGAACATTTGTATAGGTAGTTAGTTCCTGAGCTGACCATGGGCTTTGAATTCAGTAATCCCATAATCAGCCTCCAAATGCTGACACCATTGCATATGCCAGCAAGATTTTGCTGAACTGACCCTGATATAGTTCTTGTGAGGCTATGCCAGTGCCTGGAAAACAGAAGTGGATGCTCACAGTCAGCTATTGGATGGGACACAGGGCCCCCAATGGAGGAGTTAGAGAAAGTATCCAAGGAGTTAAAAGGGTCTGCAACCCTATAGGTGGAACAACAATATTAACTAACCAGTACCCCCCAGAGATCGTGTCTCTAGCTACATATGTAGCAGAAGATGGCCTAGTTGGTCATCACTGGGAAGAGAGGACCCTTGGTCTTGCAAAATCTATATGCCCAAGTACAGGGGAATGCCAGGGCCAAGAAGTGGGAGTGGGTGGGTAGGGGAGTGGGTGGGTAGGGTATGGGGGACTTTTGGGATAGCATTTGAAATGTAAATTAAGAAAATATCTAATTTAAAAAGAAAAGAATGCTACATATCCAGTCTCATTCAGAATTGTCACTACTATTGTAAGAGAGATAGTGAAAGAAATCAGGTATTAATATCTACTACATAGAGTTAGAAATCTCAGGGCAAGTTTAGCAAAGTAATTTTAAAATTATTATTACATTTATGTATGGCAGACTACATTACTTATTAGTAGAAAGTCTCCACACACAATCACTTAGAATAATAGCTGAGTTACTCCCATATGCAAGAATTTACAAAGACCTAGGAAGAAGGAAGGTTATGGTCTAAGAAGTAACTAGAATAAATACTTAGAACTAGATAGATAGATAGATAGATAGATAGATAGATAGATAGATAGATAGATAGATAGATAGATATAGAGATATAGAGATATAGAGATATAGAGATATAGAGTTACACACATACACAGGAATTTACAATGGCCTAGGGGAAGGTTGACTATACAATAGACTAGAACTGAAACTATAGCAAGGGCATGAAGCCTTTGCCCCTGGCTTTTACAATTAAACTGACCTTAGGTAGGGCTGCTTTTGATCCCAGTTGTTGACATTGATTTTTATCCCAGTTGGTTCCTGTTAGCTTTTGGTATGCATTCCTCTGTTTTGTGTAAAAGTCATTTATAAGACTGGTGCAAGCTTTGTGACAAATTACATTCAGATACCAGACTCCACTGTGTCTGTATTTGTTTGTCACTATTTTTGTCACCAACTTCTTGCCCACGTGTCCAGAACCCGAATATCTTCTGCGGATTGAGGGAGGCCAACTGGGGCCGGTCTGCGGCAGGCCTTCTTCTTATTATTCTTTTTTTCTTTTCCTTTTTTTTTATTAGATATTTTCTTAATTTACATTTCAAATGCTATCCCAAAAGTCCCCTATATACCGCCCCCCCCCTCTGCTCCTCAACCCACCCACTCCTGCTTCCTGACCCTGGATAATCTTCCCAAGACCAAGGGCCTCTCCTCCCATTGATGGCCTTCTAGGCCATCCTCTGCTACATATGCAACTAGAGACACAAGCTCTGAGGGATACTGGTTAGTTCATAGTGTTGTTCCTCCTATAGGGTTGCAGACCCCTTTAGCTTCTTGGATACTTTCTCTAGCCCCTCCATTGGGGGCCCTGTGTTCCATCCAATAGCTGACTGTGAGCATCCACTTCTGTATTTGCCAGGAACTGGCATAGCCTCACAAGAGAAAGCTATATCTCAGTCCTGTCAGCAAAATCTTGCTGGCATATGAAATAGTGTCTGGGTTTGTTGGTTGTTTATGGATTGTATCCCCGGTTGGGGCAGTCTCTGTATGGTCCTTCCGAACTTTTTCTCTTTAACTCCTTTCATGGATATTTCTTTCCTCATTCTAAGAAGGGCCATCTTCTTGATTGGTGGGGTGGTATTGGACATTTTTGTCAAGAATCCAGATAGGCTTAGGCTGGTCCTCTGGAAAAACACAAGTAAAACCCCTTCCGGTTGTAAGGAGGGGGTCTGGTCCCTTCCAAATTCCATCCAAAGGATCTTGACATCATACTATTATAGGGGACATTAATTTTGCTGTGTGCCAATGGAGGGAAATAGAAGAATGTTTGGAGTTTTTGTAGATGTTAAATATGTTTAGGGTTGTCAGCGCCATAATTAATTGTACATTAGGGGAATAGGTGGTTGCATTTTGTTTTAGAAGTTGGGCCTTTAGGGTTTGATGTGTTCTTTCTCTTATTCCTTGGCCTTGGGGGTTGTGGAGAATTCCTGTATGATGGACAATATACCAGAGTGTGCACAAGGTTTTAAATTGATAGCTAGTGAAGGCAGGGCCATTATCAGTTTTTATCTGTTGAGGACTGCCCATGATGGCAAAGGAGGAGAGTATATGGTGAAAGGACCTTTTTGAGTTTTTACCTGTTTGGGCTGTAGCCCATATAAAATGCGAGTATGTATCTACTGATGACAAAAACATATTTTTTCTTACTGAATTGGGCAATATGGGTGACATCATTTTGCCATAAGGCATTGGACTTAAGGCCATAGGTATTGGTGCCCATCATTTTTAAAGTTGGGGTGGTAATGAGGGATGCATAAGAGGAGTACGTTTTTATTATTCTTTGGTGTTGAGCAAGAGGGATGTGGGGAAAGTGAGCATGAAGCCCTTTTATATTTGTGTGTATGAAATTGATTTCCTTGTTCAGTGGAGCCTATGAATGCCCCAGTTATGGCGATTCAGTCAGTGAGTGCGTTTCTCTCAGATATAGTACCTGGCAAATGAGATTGAGCATGCTGGATGTAGATGGGGGAGTCTCTTTCCTGTAGAATGATGGAGACTTTTATGAGTAGAGGGGAAACTGTGTTTGTGTCCAGTTTGATGAAGGATCTTGACAACCAGGGGAGCAAATTGACAACATATACACTGTCTGAAAAGTGGTTAAGTGGATCTTGTCTTCTTTTAGTGTTAGATAGGTGGCATATAATTCTTTATATTGGGGGGATTGATTGGGTAGTTCTTTGAATTGGAAGATAGTGGATTCATCCTCAGGAAAGTAGTATATTACTGCTACAAATCCCCTCTTTCCACCATCAGTAAATATTGAGGGGGATCCTGCTATGGGCCCTTTTGAGAATAGTTTGGGGGCAGCCATTGCAACAGAGGGAGGGCAGAGGCCCATTTTTCATCAGGAAAATAATTTTCAATTTGTCCTGGCAATTCTATTGAGCTGATAGCAAAGCAGGAGTGAGTTTTGACTAGCCACTGAATGTCAGAGAGGGAGAAGGAGGTGACCAGAATATCAGGTTCTATCCCTAAGGTTTGCAGGGCTCTATCCCTGCCCTTTTAAATCATGCTAGTGAGTTCAGCTACCTCATTTAAAATTCGGTGTGCAGGACCCATGGGGTGTGAAGCCATTCCAGCACCACCTGAGGTTCGTAAAGGGTGCCCACCAGTATAGGGGAGGAGTTGAAGATGAGGAGCTGTATAGGTTTTGTTGGGTCATACCTAGCAAGTGCCTTATCTTTTAAGGCTTCATTGACAAAATTTAGCATAGCACTTGGACTGCCTCCAGGGACAGTGTTCTCAGGGTGGAGAGACTTTTGTCTCCTTTCAGAAGGTTGAACAGGGGTTGAAGAGTGCTTGTAGGAAGGGGGAGCCAGGACCAAAGCCAACTGAGATTCCCCAGAAAGTTCTGGAGGGAGGTGAGAGTTTATTTTTGAAGAAAGGAAAGGGTGGATTTGAGGGTATGTATTGAAGTAAGGGAGATCTCTATTCCTAATAATGCAATGGGCAGAATAAGTTGGATTGGAGGATTGCTATTTTGAATCCTAGGGCAGATAGGGAAGTTACTAGCTGGTCCTTAAGTTGTAGAGAGAGGTGGAAGAGTCTCACCAAACTAATATATCATCCATATAATGGTAGATATTTGATTTCTTTGTTTAAATAGGGTTTCAATGCAGTGGCTATGGCCTTGACAAATATTTGGACTGTTGGCCATACCCTGAGAGAGAACAGTCCATTCTTATCCTGATGTTGGGCCAGAGTTTTTAATGGGGGTACCGAGAAAGCAAAGCATTTGTAGTCTTGGAGTGGAGGATGGAAAAAAAGCAATTCTTTATGTTTATTGCCGACAGGGGAACATTGGTAGGGATGGCTGAGATGTGGGGTAGCCCTCTTTGTGGGGAGCCCCAGACTTGTATGGTTTTGTTAATTGTTCTCAGATCTTGTAATAATCTCCACCCCACCCTACTCCACCCTGAGGTCTTTTTTATAGCAAAAACAGGGGTTTTCCATGGACTGCAGGAAGGATGGAGATGTTGTAGCAACAGCTGTTTTTCTACCAGCTGTATGAGGGCTCTAAGCTTCTCCCTTGATAGAGGCCACTGTGCAACCCAGATAGCTTCATTGGAAAGCCATTCAAGGCAGGGAGTACTAAATCTGACTGTGGCCCCTATAATTGGGGGTAACTTGTAGGAGGGTTTTTAGGGTCTCCTTAAGTATTATCTTTATAGGTAATGTCCTCTATTGTTAATGTTGTCTCTTTCTGGGTGGGTGGTAAGAACCACCTCTAAGAATTGTAAGATGTCTCTCCTTTTTTTTAAATTAGGTATTTATTTCATTTACATTTCCAATGCTATCCCAAAAGTCCCCCACATCCTTCCCCACCCTGCTCCCCCACCCACCCACTCCCACTTCTTGACCCTGGCATTCCCCTATACTGAGGCATATAAAGTTTGCACAATCAATGGGCAATCCACGGATGGCCAACTAGGCCATCTTCTGATTCATATGCAGCTAGAGACAGGAGCTCTGGGGGGTACTGGTTAGTTCATATTGTTGTTCCACCTATAGGGTTGTAGATCCCCCCAGCTCCTTGGGTACTTTCTCTAGCTCCTCCATTGGGGGGCCCTGTGATCCATCCAATACCTGACTGTGAGCATCCACTTCTATGTTTGCTAGTTCCCCGCATAGTCTCACAAGAGACAGCTATATCAGGGTCCTTTCAGCAAAATATTGCTAGTGTATGCAATGGTGTCAGCATTTGGAGGTTGATTATGGGATGGATCCCCGGGTATGGCAGTCTCTCTCCTTAGAAGATCGGTGGCTACTTGAGCCACCAGGGGTCACATGTGGCTGGTAGCTCCATCCGGCATTCCTACCTGTATGCTTTTTTGGTGATGAATGTGTGAGTGGTACCCCCTATGCCTAGGAGCTGGGGCTCAGGGATCAGTTGTCAGGCACATGGGATCTATTGCTGACTTAGAAATGTCCTGTCTGCTCCATTATCAATAAGGCACTTGAATGGTTTATTATCTATTTTAATGGTTAATTTTGGATGGGAGCCTTCTGAGATGCTGGATATCCATAAGGCTTCTATGGGAGTAGTTGTTGGTGCTGAGGGCTGCTCCTTCTGGAATTTTAAGGTTCCAGTGGCTTACAATCCTTATCATATACAGCAGTACAGTATCTCTTCCAGTGGAAACCTTTTCTGCAGTGCTGGACAGATTGTCTTAGGGGGGTTGGAATCTCTTTGGTGGAGAATGTTTTGTGGGCTTTCATTCCTCCAGTGTCCTGCCTCTCCACATTTGAAGTAGATTCCTTCTGTTTTTACTGCTGTTACAAATGCCTGAGCCACAGATGTAATCTGGGGTGATGCAGTTCCTATATCTCTGGTTGCCACAATCCACCTATCATGATGTTCCTCCCGGAGATCCTGGCAAGCAAGTCTAATTTCAGAAGTCATGTTTTCCAATACAATGGTTTTAAGAAGGAGGTTTCTGGATGTGGGGGTGGGAATTTTTCTTTCTAGGCTCATTTTAGTTCTGAGAATAAAATCAGATAGGTGTTCTCCCAGCTTTTGATGGAGAGAGAGCAGGGAGGAGGGAGGGTCTTCTGACCCTGAGGGTGGAATGAACTTGTCCCAAGCTTGGGTCAAACAGAGGCAGACCTGCTCATAGTACCCTGCTGGCTGAGTTGCCTGCTGTGCTCCAGTAGAAAAGTCTTCCTGGCCAAAGACTATTAAAACCCCATGGGCTATTACCTCTGCTGTGGTTTTGCCTGACTTGTTGATGGCATTCATCTCGAAATAAGGCTTCCCATTTCAAAAACATTGGTCCTGAAAGAGCAGAACAACAAGTATCTCTCCAATCTTGGGAGGTGTTTAAGTTGGCAATATGGCTCTGTAGGAGAGATTTTGTCCAGAGTGCATGGATGCCATCTTCCTTTACTGTCTGCCTGAGATTTTTTAAAGTCTGAGTCTTGGAATGGGTACCAATTAAGGGGTTTATTATGGCTTGGGTTGATATTAACTGGGAATGCTTGACCGGTTTCGGTTTTTAGTTCTGTATCGGACTCCCGAGTAGCATGAGAGGTGGGGTTAATTTTTAAAAAAGAGTCTCAAATATTACAAAGTTGTTGGGTGGTAAATGGTTGGGAGTAAGGGACTATGGAGTTAGGTGGGACTTCATCTATGAGTTTTGAAGATACTTTGCTTTTACGGCTTGGAGAATGGGAAGGAAACATGTAGCAGTGAGAGATGGGGAACTGGTGTTAGCCACTAGAAAGTCTCAAATGCCAGAAAAGCAAGAGGCTCCCAGGACGCAATGGGGATTACTTTAGCCAAAATATCCAACAAAGGGGATATACAACCTGTAGAGACCATCTCCAGTAAATAGGCACAGTGCCCAATTGAAGGATGGGGCCACTCATGCATCTCAAAAATTTTAATCCATAAATGTTTCTGTCCAAAGAAAAGACAAGGACATAAAGTAGAACAGAGACTGAATAAAAGGCCATACAGATACTGCCTCTCCTAGGAATCCATCCAATCTGCAGACACCAACCCTCCCTAATGCTTGCTGACAGGAGCCTAGTATGAGTGTTCTCTGAGGGGTTCTACCAGCACCTGACTAATACAGATGCAAATACTTACGGCCAACCAGTAGCCTGAGCTGGGGGAGACCAAGGCAAGAGCTAGGGAAAGGACTTAAGAAGCTGAATGGGATTGCAATCCTATAGGATGAACAATATCAAATAACTGGACCAACCAAAGATCCCTGTGACTAAACCACCAACCAATGAGTATACATGGAGGAAGCCATGGCTCTACATAGATATGTAGCAGAAAATGACCTTATTTGACATCAATGGGAAGGGAGGCTCTTGCTCCTGTGGAGGCTTTATGCCCCAGAGTAGGGGGATATTAGAGGAGTGAGGCTGAGTGGGTAAGTGGGTATAGGAGCACCTTCATAGAGGCAAAAGAGAGTGGGGAGGGGGAATAGAATGGTGTGGGTCTATGGTGGGGTAATCAGGAAGGGGAATAACATTTGAAGTGTTTATGAATAAAATGATTAATAAAAAGTATTAGTATTAAATACTTATTTCATGTAAATAAAGACAATATGAAAGAGACAAATTGTAAGGACTGTAATAAGAACAAATGAATATTTTACTGATAAATAATGGAAAAGAAACTTTTACATATCAGTTATTTCAAAAAAAGTTTATGCTTTTATGTTTTGCTAAAATTTATTTAAATTGATAGTCTGTTATATTTACAAATCACTCTGTTTGAGCCTGGACTTTGGGGATGTAGGAGACTCATCACTTCTTATGAAAAAATGGTCTAAGTTTAATTTTTTCCTTGGAATTTGAATAACTACTCATTTACATAAGACATCACAACATTACAGGCAAATATGGGCAAGTGTTCCACAAGATTCCAGAATATCTAATTTTATGGGTCTCTTTGCAAACAATTCTCTAGACTTTTCTAATTAATATAATATTATAACCAGAAGCACTGTGCAAATATTATTCATTATTTTTATTATTTTCTTGCTTATGAATTACACATACATCAAGTGACGATTATATTTATTTACAGCATGTCAAATAGAAACCACTCTGGATATCCTGCATTTAAAAAAACAATAAAGCATGGTCTAAAACTGTAGTCATGTGGGTAGAATTCTGAGTGCTTGTGAGAACACATTCAAAAAAAACAATACAAGAAATTGGTGATTTTAGTTTCTTCAAAACATAGACTTTATTCTTGGAATGTGTGCCTCCCAGGTATAGCAGATAGAAGTTAACTTACTTCACATTATACTTTATTTCTTGCTACTGTTATTCAGCTAATGTTCACAAAATTCCTTATATGCTTCTATCGATAAACATGATTTTTGCCATGTGCAGCATCTTGTGAGTGGATATATTTTGAACTCATGAGAAGTATACTCATTTGGTTTTTCTTAACCCTCAGAACATAAATCGTCTAAGGCTTTGAACTTTATAGTTCGGTACTGGATACAACTGTAGTCTGTCTCACTTGTCTGCTCCATTCTCCCATGTCTTATCCTGCTAGAACAGTGATAGTAACCAACATACAGAACTGTTCCAACCATCACTGCAAACCTCTCACAATGAGCCACATTATGGTCTCTCCTACCTGCTGCACTTTGTCTGCCAGGGCTACTGGGAAGAAGTAGTAGCCTTGGGGATTCGTTGTAAATAGAATCATACTGAGCACAACCTGTGAAGGTTAGCTTTTTAAAATTAGACCTTAATAAGCAGCCCATGATGACTGGTTTTATTGTCAAGTGTTTATTCTTGCTTTTAAAATTGGAATGAATGGCATTCCAGTGCTATTTCTTAACCATCTAAGTTTGTGGGGTTTTTTTAGAAAGCAGAGCTAAATACACACCCATGAATTTATTTCTCATCTATGTATTTTCTTCACTGAAATGTCTTTTGTCCATTTTCTATCTGGAGATCTTTTGAACTCTGTACATAGTCTCACTGCATGTTCTTTACTACATGGGTTGTTTGCAAATGTCTATGCCAGGCCTTTGCTTGCTTTTATTTTGTCAGTACTACTTTTCATACAAGAAAAGACTTTCTAATCGATATTCTGTAAGAGTCCAGATTCTTCCTGTTCTTTCCATATAGTGAGCTCTGGAATCATATCAAATCTTTACAGAGTCATAACTCCTAGAAATTTCCCTAATGGTTTCTTCTAAAAATTATAGACGTTAATTTTGCATTGAAATATTTGATCCAGTTGGGGCTTATAAATAATAAAGTTATTATATTTAAATTGATTGAATGCATGAACTTAAGATCTTAACCACATGCTCTAGCATGAAATGATTTGAGACTTTATATTGTTTGGTTTTTTTTGGTAATTTCTTCCCAATCTCAGGCAGATTACAGTAAAATGCTTCCCCAAGGCTACCTGTGCATATTCATTGATTCTCAGAGCTCAAGTACCATATCCAGATATCAGCTCCTATTGTGCTGGAAATTCACCCTCTGGGGGCAACGAATGTCCTGAGAACACAGGTACAATAGCACCTGTCCAGAGTTAGCAGGGTTCTTACTTTATAGGGTTGCGAGAAATAAATTATTTAGATATTATCAAATTGTTTCATGTTCATAGCAGAAAAGTAGAGACACATAAATGAATGGAATAAAGGACCAAAAGTAGCTCCTGTCCAGAAAAGTCAAATGATTTTTCACAAAACTGAAAACACAATAAAAAGAAAAAATGACCAGCTTTACACCAATGTTTCTGGGACAGTTAAATATCCTACACATGAGAAAATGTTTCTTACAGAAACTGTGAGTTACCAAATAAAAACCCCAGCATCATATGTGCTACACCTTTCCTGGAACTCTTAGTCATGAATATTCTAGAGACATACAAAATAATACAGGGTCTTCTCTGTGTATTGGTTGGTTGGTCTGGCCTATTTTTTGGTCATATTTATGTTTTCAGAGAATCAATTCTTTGATTCTCTATAAATATGGGAATTATATTTAATTAATTTTCATCCTGTTCTAACTACTTCTATATGGCTTCTGATTTGGAGCTTATCTTTCTATGGACATTCCAATATCCTATAGTGTATTATTAGCTTATTTATTTAATATCACCCTAATTGTTTAGTGTAAGCACTTTTATCTATAACCATCCCACTTGAGACTGATTTTATTTTATCTCATGGATTTTGGTATATTATGTTTTCATTTCCATAGAAGTTATTTTATTTCATTCTTGATTTACTTAATGACTCATTCATCATAAATGATGTACTGTTAAATTTCCATGAATTTGTATAGGTACTTTAGTTTCTTTTGCTATTGATTTTCATCACTGTCCATTGTGATCACATAGAATAGAATAAATTATTTTAAATTTCCTATAAAATGCCCCTAACTTCATTCTGTAGTATTTGAATGAATTGTTCTGTAGGATTCATTTAGTCTATGATGAAATTTAGCCAATTCTTTTGGCTTATTTTTTACTAGTATATTCTGACTACTGGTGAAAGTGGAATATTGAAGTTGCTCACTATTACTTTGTTGATTTAATTATGTATATTTACATCTAGTAGCATTTGTTTTAAGAATTGAGTATACCCCAATTTGGAACATATATCTTTAAAATTGTAATATCTTTCTCACAGATTACATATTCAGTGGGAAGTGACTTTGAAAAAGTCAATTCTTACTTTGTTTTGAAGTTTATGTTTGCACATATTATAATAAAGAGTTCTCTGGTTAGATTTCTTTGAATTCTGTTATTTCATTCTTTCCCCCTAAAGTTGCATCAGTATTAGTCTATGAGATAAGATTCTTTGAAAAAAGAGTGGACACATTTCATAACCAAATCCAATAATCTGTGTCTTTTAGTTGGGAATTGAGTCTCTGAATATTTTCAAAATTATTATTAAAAGAAGTATATTAATTCCTGACATTTTGTTAATTTTGTGGAATTTTATAGTTTCTTAATTCTCTTTGGTTTAGCTACCCTTTACCATATCTTACACTTCCCTGTTGTATTTTAGTATATAGATATCTCTAGTTTCAGGCAAGGATTCTATTGTTTATCCACTATAGAGTTTTACTGCTGCTCTTGAATCCATTATTCTGTGTTTGTCCTGCAAAGTTTTTATTTTCTTCAGCTATGACTGATAGGTTCATTGGGTATAGTAAACTAAACTGGCTGCTATCTTTCAGATTTTATGTTTTTTTAAAAAAATTTCATTTGAGAAAATTACTGTTACAGATGATTGGTCTGTATTGACTTTTTTCTCAATTTAATCCCTCAATATATTTAATTACTTCTGTATATTTAGTCTTTTAACTACAGTAAAATATGAAGAAATTATTTTTGCCTTGTCTGTTTGATATGAAAATTGCCTTTTTCACATAATAGGCATAATTTCCCTTGGTTTTAGACATTCTCTAAAATGATTTTTATTTCTGAAAATGTTTTTCTATTGTTAGCACACTGACTTAGCAATGGTTTTTTGTTGCAGGAAAAAACAAACAAACAAACTCCATGACCATGGCAACTCTTATAAAGAAAAACATTTAACTGGGCTTCTTTACAGTTCAGCGATTTAGTCCATTGTTATAGTGCAGAAAGCATGGTAGCATGCAAACAGACATGGTACTGGAAAAGTAGTCGAAAGTTCTATATCCAGATTGAGAGGCAGCAGGAAAAAAGAATAACACTGGGCCTGGCTTTAACATCTGAAATGTAAAATGCCACCCTCAGTGACACACTTTCTACAACAAGGTCATTTTTATTCCAAGAAGGCCATACAGTCTAATAGTGTCACTCCTTATAAGCCAATGGAGCTACCTTCATTCAAACCATTGCATTTCATTCCCTGGCAGTCATATCATTATGCAGAGTTGCATTTAGTTCAAATTCAAAAGTCCCTAGAGTTTATCCCAATCTCAACGATTTACAGTTGAAAGTGTCATCTGAAATTCATTCAATCTCTTAATTATAATCTCTTATGAAGTCAAAATGAAAAGCATATCACATACTTCCAATATACAGTGGCACAATATATAAATTACTGTTTCAAAGTGAAGGAAAGGGAGGACAGTGAGGAAACTTTGGACCAATGAAAGACTGAAAATCAGCTAGAAAACTTCCAAATTCTGCATCTCCACATATAATATCAAAGCACTCAAGATCTTCAACTTGTTTCATTTTTGTTGAATCCAACATACTTCTTTCTCCTGGACTGGTTCCACTCCCTGTTAGCAGAATTTCTGGACAGGTATCACACCACACGATTCTGGCATGTCCAGCATCATGGGGTCTCCAAGACAATCCAGGCTTCACATTTACATCTTCATACAATGAACTCTCTAGGTGTTCCATGCAGAGATCCCCCTAAAATATGCTTGTTCTTAGAAGCTTTCCTTAGTTAAGGAAGGAAATTCTATAACCTGTTTCTTGCATCGTTTACTTTAAATCCATCACAATGTGGCTGAAACTGCCAGGTTCTACTGTCTGCTGGGACTTGACCATTGGCCAGCTTCCTTGTACAAACACAGTTTATCCAGATTTCTACATTTGATGGCTTCATTTACTGCCTAAGCTTGACTGCCCTGGCACTTGCTCTACAGAGCAAGTTGGCCTTGAACTCAGAAACCACCAGCTTCTGCCTTCAATTGCTTTGATTAAAAGTGTGCAAAATATTGGCTACCAGTAACCTTTTCTTTAAATCCTTTTCACTTTTCCCTAACCTATTTTCACAATTTGAAAGTTTATATTAGTTGTGACTTTTTCTGGGGTCACAACTACCTTTGTTACACTGTTGTTTTTTCTTGAACCTGCTTACAATCACAAGTGTTCACTTTCTCCTCCAATTTTACATTTTATACTTTCCCTTGCTTAGCTTTCTCATTTTCACTATAGTCTGCCCACGAATAGCCAAAATTTTCACACAAAATAGCCAATGTTTGGAAAAGTTCTCTTCCAAAGCCGTCTGAGGGAGATTGGTTAGCCAAGATCAGAGAGCAGTCACATTTTCACAAAAATATCTCAACAACAGTCTCTAATCCATTAAGGAGGAAATAAATAATTCTTTTTAAAAAATACAGGAAAACACAGGCAAAGAGGTAGAATCTAATGAAGATAAAACAAATATACTCTTTAAGGACATACAGGAAAATACAAACAAGTGAAGAAACTGAACATAATGGTCGAAGACATAAAAATGGAAATAGAAAGAATAAAGAAATCACAAATGGATGCAACCCTGGAGATAGAAAACCCAGGAAAGAGAACAGGAACTACAGATGCAAGTGTCACCAACAGAATACAAGAGATAGAAGAGAGAATCTCTATGTAGAAGATACCATGGATGATATTGATACAAGGATCAAAGAAAATGCCAAATATAAAAAGTTCCTGACCTCAAACATCCAGACAATTTGTGACTCGATGAAAAGACCAAATAAAATAATAACAGGAATAGAAGAAGTGGAAGAGTCCCATTAAACAGGCCAGAAAACATCTTCAACAAAGTAATAGAAGAAAACTTCACTGAAGAAAAAGATGTCC
This sequence comes from Mus caroli, assembly GCF_978045245.1. Taxonomy (NCBI): domain Eukaryota; kingdom Metazoa; phylum Chordata; class Mammalia; order Rodentia; family Muridae; genus Mus; species Mus caroli. The sequence goes on from NW_028227256.1 coordinate 5,229,940, forward strand.
ATAAACATATAAGAAGCCTATAGAACAGCAAATAGATTATAACTTAAAAGAAATTCCTCCTGCCACATAATATGTTATATATACAGAAAATCTATAGAAACATACTAAATATGTAAAAACATAATAAATATACAGAACATAGAATATTAAAAGCTTTAAGGGAAAAGGGAAATGTAACATATAAATGCTATAAGAAACACACCTCAGAAACAGAGATAGATACCTCAGAGTGAAGAACTGGATAAAAACTTTTCAAGCAAATGGTTCGTAAATAAATAAATAAATAAATGGAATAGCCATTCTAATATCTCATAAAATGGAATTTCAAGCAATAGTAAGCAAAAAGGATGGGGAAAGACACTTCATACTCATCAAAGAGAAATAAAATACAATGAAGTTTCAATTCTGAACAACTATGCCCCAAATGCAAGGGCACTCACATTCATAAAAAAACAAAAAAAAAAAACAAAAAAAAACAAAAACAAAAAAAAAACTTTACTAAAGCTCAAAAGTCACATTGGAACTCACACAATAATAATAGTGGGAGACTTCAACACCCCACTTTCATCAATATACAGGTCATCAAAACAGAAGCTAAACCGAGACAAAATGAAACTAACAAATTATGAACACAATGGATTTAACAGATAACTACAGAGCTCCAAACAAAAGAACATACCTTCTTCCTAGCACCTCACAGAAAGTTCTCCAAAACTGACAATAACATTGGACACAAAACCAACCCCAACAAGATTGAAATAACCCCATACATCATAGCAGATCACGTTGGGTTAAGCCTGTACTTCAATAAAAACAAAAACAACAGAAACCCCACATACTAACAGAAACTGAGCAACTCACTACTCAGTGATAACTTGGTTAGGGAAAAAATTAAATACTTTTTATACCATTCAATGAAAATGCAGGCACAATATATCCAAACTCATGGAACATAATGAAAGCATTGGGTTTTTTTTCCTACTTTTTTTTTAATTTTTAATATTTTTTATTACATATTTTCCTCAATTACATTTCCAATGCAATCCCAAAAGTCCCCCATACCTCCCCCACTTCCCTACCCACCCATTCCCATTCTTTTGACCCTGGCATTCCCCTGTATTGGGGCATATAAAGTTTGCAAGTCCAATGGGCCTCTCTTTCCAGTGATGGCCAACTAGGCCATCTTTCGATACATATGCAGCTAGAGACAAGAGCTCCGGGGTACTGGTTAGTTCATCATGTTGTTCTCCCTATAGGGTTGCATATCCCTTTAACTCCTTGGGTACTTTCTCTAGCTTCTCCATTGGGAGCCCTGTGATCCAGCCAATAGCTGACTGTGAGCATCCACTTCTGTGTTTGCTAGGCCACGGCATAGTCACACAAGAGACAGCTATATCTGGGTCCTTTCAGGAAAATCTTGCTAGTGTATGTAATGGTGTCAGCGTTTGGAAGCTGATTATGGGATGGATCCCTGGATATGGCAGTCTCTAGATGGTCCATCCTTTCATCACAGCTCGAAACTTTGTCTCTGTAATTCCTTCAATGGGTGCTTTGTTCCCAATTCTAACAAGGGGCATAGTGTCCACACTTTGGTCTTCATTCTTCTTGAGTTTCATGCGTTTAACAAATTGTATCTTATATCTTAGGTATCCTAAGTTTTGGGCTAATATCCACTTATCAGTGAATACATATTGTGTGAGTTCCTTTGTGATTGTGTTACCTCACTCAAGATGATGCCCTCCAGGTCCATCCATTTGGTTAGGAATTTCATAAATTCATTCTTTTTAATAGATGAGTAGTACTCCATTGTGTAAATGTACCATAATTTCTGTATCTGGGTTCTTTCCAGCTTCTGGCTATTATAAATAAGGTTGCTATGAACATAGTGGAGCATGTGTCCTTCTTACTGGTTGAGACATCTTCTGGATATATGCCCAGGAGAGGTATTGACGGATCCTCCAGTAGTACTATGTCCAATTTTCTGAGGAACTGCCAGACTGATTTCCAGAGTGGTTGTACAAGCTTGCAATCCCACCAAAAATGGAGGAGTGTTCCTCTTTCTCCACATCCTCGTCAGCATCTGCTGTCACCTGAATTTTTGATCTTAATCATTATGACTGGTGTGAGGGGGAATCTCAGGATTGTTTTGATTTGCATTTCCCTGATGATTACGGATGTTGAACATTTTTTCAGGTGCTTCTCTGCCATTCGGTATTCCTCAGGTGAGAATTCTTTGCTCAGTTCTAAGCCCCATTTTTTAATGGGGTTATTTGATTTTCTGGAGTCCACCTTCTTGAGTTCTTTATATATATTGGATATTAGTCCCTTATCTGATTTAGGATAGGTAAAGATCCTTTCCCAATCTGTTGGTGGTTTTTTTTTTTGTCTTATTGATGGTGTCTTTTGCCTTGCAGAAGCTTTGAAGTTTCATGAGGTCCCACTTGTCAATTCTCGATCATACAGCACAAGCCATTGCTGTTCTATTCAAGAATTTTTCCCCTGTGCCCATATCTTCAAGGCTTTTCCCCACTTTCTCCTCTATAAGTTTCAGTGTCTCTGGTTTTATGTGAAGTTCCTTGATCCACTTAGACTTGTCCTTAGTACAAGGAGATAGGAATGGATCGATTCGCATTCTTCTACATGATAACAACCAGTTGTGCCAGCACCATTAGTTGAAAATGCTGTCTTTCTTCCACTGGAAGGTTTTAGCTCCCTTGTCAAAGATCAAGGGACTGTAGGTGTGTGGGTTCATTTCTGGGTCTTCAATTCTATTCCATTGGTCTACTTGTCTGTCACTATACCAGTACCACGCAGTTTTTATCACAATTGCTCTGTAGTAAAGCATTAGGTCCGGCATGGTGATTCAACCAGAGGTTCTTTTATCCTTGAGAAGAGTTTTTGCTATCCTAGGTTTTTTGTAATTCCAGATGAATTTGCAGATTGCACTTTCTAATTTGTTGAAGAATTGAGTTGGAATTTTGATGGGGATTGCATTGAATCTGTAAATTGCTTTTGGCAAGATAGCCATCTTTACAATATTGATCCTGCCAATCCATGAGCATGGGAGATCTTTCCATCTTCTGAGATCTTCTATAATTTCTTTCTTCAGAGACTTGAAGTTTTTATTATACAGATCTTTCACTTCCTTAGTTAGAGTCACGCCAAGATATTTTATATTGTTTGTGACTATTGAGAAGGTGTTGTTTCCATAATTTCTTTCTCAGCCTGTTTATTCTTTGTGTAGAGAAAGGCCATTGATTTGTTTGAGTTAATTTTATATCCAGCTACTTCACAGAAGCTGTTTATCAGGTTTAGGAGTTCTTTGGTGGAATTTTTAGGGTCACTTATATATACTATCATATCATCTGCAAAAAGTGATATTTTGATTTCATCTTTTCCAATTTGTATCCCTTTGATCAACTTTTGTTGTCGAATTGCTCTGTCTAGGACTTCAAGTATGATGTTGAATAGGTATGGAGAAAGTGGACAGCCTTGTCTAGTCCCTGATTTTAGAGGGATTGCTTCAAGCTTCTCACAATTTACTTTGATGTTGGCTAATGGTTTGCTGTAGATTGTTTTTATCATGTTTAGGTATGGGCCTTGAATTCCTGATCTTTCCAAGACTTTTATCATGAATGGGTGTTGGATCTTGTCAAATGCTTTTTCCGCATCTAACGAGATGATCATGTGGTTTTTGTCTTTGAGTTTGTTTATATACTGGATTACATTGATGGATTTCCGTATATTGAACCATCCCTGCATCCCTGGGATGAAACCTACTTGGTCAGGATGGATGATTGTTTGATGTGTTCTTGGATTCGGTTAGCAAGAACTTTATTGAGGATTTTTGCATCAATATTCATAAGGGATATTGGTCTGAAGTTTCCTATCTTTGTTGGGTCTTTTTGTGGTTTAGATATCAGAGTAATTGTGGCTTCATAGAATGAGTTGGGTAGAGTACCTTCTGTTTCTATTTTGTGGAATAGTTTGTGAAGAACTGGGATTAGATCTTCTTTGAAGGTCTGATAGAACTCTGCACTAAACCCATCTGGTCCTGGGCTTTTTTTGGTTTGGAAACTATTAATGAATGCTTCTATTTCTTTGGGGGATATAGGGCTGTTTAGATCATTAACCTGATCTTGATTCAACTTTGGTACCTGGTATCTGTCTAGAAACTTCTCCATTTCATCCAGGTTCTCCAGTTTTGATGAGTATAGCCTTTTATATAAGGATCTGATGGTGTTTTGGATGTCTTCAGGATCTGTTGATATGTCTCCTTTTTCATTTCTGATTTTGTTAATTAGAATGCTTTCCCTGTGCCCTCTAGTGAGTCTGGCTAAGCGTTTATCTATCTTGTTGATTTTCTCAAAGAACTAGCTCCTTGTTTGGTTGATTCTTTGAATAGTTCTTGTTTCCACTTGGTTGATTTCCCCCTGAGTTTGATTATTTCCTGCTGTCTACTCCTCTTGGGTGAATTTGCTTCCTTTTGTTCTAGTGCTTTTAGGTGTGTTGTCAAGCTGCTAATGTGTGCTCTCTCTAGTTTCTTTTTGGAGGCACTCAGAGCTATGAGTTTTCCTCTTAGAAATGCTTTCATTACATCCCATAAGTTTGGGTATGTTGTGGCTTCATTTTCATTGAACTCTAAAAAGTCCTTAATTTCTTTCTTTATTCCTTCCTTGACCGAGGTATCATTGAGAAGAGTGTTGTTCAGTTTCCACGTGAATGTTGGCTTTCTATTATTTATTTTGTTATTGAAGATCACCCTTAGTCCATGGTGATCTGATAGGATGCATGGGACAATTTCAATATTTTTGTATCTGTTGAGGCCTGTTTTGTGACCAATTATGTGGTCAATTTTGGAGAAGGTACCATGAGGTGCTGAGAAGAAGGTATATCCTTTTGTTTTAGGATAGAATGTTCTGTAGATATCTGTCAGATCCATTTGATTCATAACTTCTGTTAGTTTCACTGTGTCCCTGTTTAGTTTCTGTTTCCATGATGTGTCCATTGTTGAAAGTGGTGTGTTTAAGTCTCCCACTCTTATTGTATGAGGTGCAATGTGTGCTTTGAGATTTACTAAAGTTTCTTTAATGAATGTGGCTGCCTTTGTATTTCGAGCATAGATATTCAGAATTGATAGTTCCTCTTTGAGGATTTTACCTTTGATGTGTAGGAAGTGCCCCTCCTTGTTTTTTTTTGATGACTTTGGGTTGGAAGTCAATCTTATCAGATATTAGAATGGCTACTCCAGCTTGTTTCTTCATACCATTTGCTTGGAAAATTGTTTTCCAGCCTTTCATTCTGAGGTAGTGTCTATCTTTTTCTCTGAGATGAGTTTCCTGTAAGCAGCAAAATGCTGGGTCTTGTTTGTGTAGCCAGTTTGTTAGTCTATGTCTTTTTATTGGGGAGCTGAGTCCATTGATATTAAGAGATAATAAGGAAAAGTAATTGTTGCTTCCTGTTATTTTTGTTGTTAAAGTTGGCATTCTGTTCTTGTGGCTGTCTTCTTTTAGGTTTGTTGAGGGATTAACTTCTTGTTTTTTCTAGGGTGTGGTTCCTATCCTTGTATTGTTTTTTGTTTTTTGTTTTTTCTGTTATTATCCTTTGAAGGGCTGGATTCGTGGAGAGATAATATGTGAATTTGGTTTTGTCGTGGAATACTTTGGTTTCTCCATCTATGTTAATAGAGAGTTTGGCTGGGTATAGTTGCCTGGGCTGGAATTTGTGTTCTTTTATTGTCTGTATAACATCTGTCCAGGATCTTCTGGCTTTCATAGTCTCTGGTGAAAAATCTGGTGTAATTCTGATAGGCTTGCCTTTATATGTTACTTGGCCTTTTTCTCTTACTGCTTTTAGTATTCTATCTTTATTTAGTGCATTTGTTGTTCTGATTATTATGTGTTGGGACGTATTTCTTTTCTGGTCCAGTCTATTTGGAGTTCTGTAGGCTCCATGTATGTTCATGGGCATCTCTTTCTTTAGATTTGGGAAGTTTTCTTCTATAATTTTGTTGAAGATGTTTGCTGGTCCTTTGAGTTGAAAATCTTCATTCTCATCCACTCCTATTATCCGTAGGTTTGGTCTTCTCATGGTGTCCTGGATTTCCTGGATGTTTTGAGTTAGGATCTTTTTGCATTTTCCATTTTCTTTGATTATTGTGCCGATGTTCTCTATGGAATCTTCTGCACCTGAGATTCTCTCTTCCATCTCTTGTATTCTGTTACTGATGCTCAAATCTATGTTTCCAGATTTCTTTCCTAGGGTTTCTATCTCCAGCGTTGCCTCACTTTGGGTTTTCTTTATTGTGTCTACTTCCCTTTTTAGGTCTTGGATTGTTTTATTCAATTCCATCACCTGTTTGGTTGTGTTTTCCTGCAATTCTTTAAGGGATTTTTGTGCTTCCTCTTTAATGTCTTCTACTTGTTTAGCAGTGTTCTCCTGTATTTCTTTAAGTGAGTTATTAAAGTCCTTCTTGATGTCCTCTACCATCATCATGAGATATGCTTTTAAATCCATGTCTAGCTTTTCAGTTGTGTTGGGGTGCCCTGGACTGGCCGAAGTGGTAGTTCTGGGTTCTGATGATGGTGCGTGGTCTTGGTTTCTGTTAGTAAGATTCTTATGTTTACCTTTCGCCATCTGGTAATCTCTGGAGTTGTTATAGTTGTCTTTGTTTAGAGATTGTTCTTCTGGTGATTCTGATTACCGTCTATCAGCAGACCTGGGAGACAGGCTCTCTCCTCTGAGTTACAGTGGTTAGAGCACTCTCTGCTGACAAGCTCTCCTCTTACAGGGAAGGTACTCAGATATCTGGTGTTTGGATCTCCTCCTGGCTGAAGAAGAAGGCCCAAAACAGGACCTTTCCCAGATGTTGTGTTGCTTTGGCAGGTCATAGAAGCTGTCAGCTTCTGTGGTGTACACTCTCACCTGTGCAGACTAAGTTCCTAAGTTCGGTGGAGTCCCAGAACCAAGATGGTGCTCCCTGCTCCTGAGGCAGAGGGCTCCCGTGCAGGGCGGGCCACTGTCCTATGGCTGGGAGGGTGCCGGATGTCTCGAAAGCATTGTTAAGAGGAAAATTCATAGCAGTATATATCTTCATAAAGAAATTATAAAGATCCTATTCTAGCCACTTAATAGCATACCTGAGAGGTCTAGAACAAAAGGAAGCAAATAGGCCCAAGAGGATTAGAAGGTAGAAAGTCGTCAAAATTAGGGCAGAAACCAACCATTTAGAAACAAATAGGATAATACAAAGAATCAACAAACCCAATAGCTGGTTCTTTGAGAAAATCAACATGATAGATAATCCTTAGCCAAATTAACTAATGACTCAGAGTTAGTATCCAAATTAGCAATATCAGATATAAAAAGGGAGACATAACAGCAGAAACTGATGAAATTTTTAAAAAAATTATCAGATCTCATTACAAAAGACTATACTCAACTAAACTAAAAAACGTAGAGAATATTGAAATTTTTCTGGAAAGATTTCACATCCCAAAGTTAAATCAAGATCAGGTAAAATGCCTAAACAGTCCCATAACACCTAAGGAAATAAAAACAGTCATTAAAAGTCTCCCAACCAAGTCTGCACAGGTCAGCTCATGGACTTCGGAGGGTGAGTGAGCGGTCTGCAGAAGCAACACAGTTACTGGGACAGATCCCGTTTTGGGCTCCAGACATCCAGGCACCTTCCCTGCCAGAGAAAAGGTGACCCCTGGTAGGGTTCTGACTGCTGGAGCAGGCAAGGGAGCCATCTTGTGTCCCGGGTCCCTCAGAGACTGGTCTACACATGTGAGCAAGCAGACTGCAAAAGTGACACAGCTTCTGGGATAGGCAGAAGTTACACAGCTTCTGGGACAGACCCCTGTTTTGGGCTTCAGACATCCGGTCACCTTTCCCGCCAGAGCAGAGGTGTCTTCCTGGGAGGTCTCTGACCACCAGAGCAGGTGAGAGAGCCATCTTATGTCCCAAGTCGATTAGGGACCAGTCTGTGCAGGTGAGCATGCAGACTGCAGAGGCAACACAGCTTCTCAGACAGGCCCTGTTTCAGGCCTTCATCTTAAGCCTGCAGAGAGTACTCTGACCACTGAGACTCAGGAGAGAGCTGGACTCCCAGGACTGCTGACAGAGGCTAAGAGAATCACAGGAGAAACAAGCTCCAAACAGAGACAACTATAACAAGTAACACCAAAGATTGCCAGGTGGCAAAAGGCAAACATTAAGAATCTTACTAACAGAAACCAAGGCCATTCACCATCATCAGAACCCAGCATTCCCAACTCAGCAAGTCCTGGATACCCCAACACACCCAATAAGCAAGACTCGTATTTAAAATCATATCTCATGATGCTGGTAGAGGACTTTAAGAAAGGCATTTATAACTCACTTAAAGAAATACAGGAGAACAATGCAAAAGAGGTAGAAGTGCTTAAAGAACTACAGAAAAACACAACCAAACAGGTGATGGAATTGAACAAAACCATCCAAAACCTAAAAAGGGAAGTAGAAATAATAGAGAAAACCCAAAGTGAAACAACTCTGGAGATAGAAACCCTAGGAAAGAAATCTGGAACCATAGATGCGAGCATTAGCAACAGAATACAAGAGATGGAAGAGAGAATCTCAGGTGCAGAAGATTCCATAGAGAACATGGGCACAACAATCAAAGAAAAGGCAAAATGTAAAAAGATCCTAACTCAAAATGTCCAGGAAATCCAGAACACAACGAGCAGACCAAACCTACGGATAATAGGAGTAGATGACAATGAAGATTTTCAACTTAAAGGGCCAGCAAATATCTTCAACAAAATTATAGAAAAATACTTCCCAAACCGAAAGAGATACCCATGAACATACAAGAAGTCTACAGAATTCCAAATAGACTGGACCAGAAAAGAAATTCCTCCTGACACATAATCATCAGAACAACAAATGCACTAAATAAAGATAGACTATTAAAAGCAGCAAGGGAAAAAGGTCAAGTAACATATAAAGGCAGGCCTATCAGAATTACACCAGACTTCTCCCCAGAGACTATGAAAGCCAGAAGATCCTGGACAGATGTTATGCAGACCCTAAGAGAACACAAAGCCAACCAAGGCTACTACACCCAGCAGAACTCTCAATCACCACAGATGAAGAAACCAAAGCATTCCATGACAAAACCAAATTCACACAATATCTTTCCACAAATCCAGCCCTTCAAAGGATAATAAAGGGAAAACACCAATACTAAGATGGAAACTACACAGTAGAAAAAGCAAGAAAGTAATCCTTTAACAAAACTGAAAGAAGAAAGGCACAACAACAGATTCCCAACTTTAACAACAAAATGACAGCAAGCAACAATTACTTTTTTTTTGATTTCTCTAAACATCAATGGACAGAATTCCCCAATAAAAAGACATAGACTAACAGACTGGCTACACAAACAGGTCCCAACATTTTGGTGGTTATAGGAAACCCACCGCAGGGATAGACAGACACTATCTCAGAGTAAAAGCTGGAAAAGAAATTGTCCAAGCAAATCGCCCCAAGAAGCAAGCTGGAGTTCCCATTCTGATATCAAATAAAATTGACTTCCAACCCAAAGTTATCAAAAAAGACAAGGAGGGTCACTTCATACTCATCAAAGGTAAAATCTACTAAGATGAACTCTCAATTCTAAATATCTATGCTCAAAATGTAAGGGCAGCCACATTCATTAAAGAAACTTTAGTAAAGCTCAAAGCACACATTACACCTCACACAATAATAATGGAAGACTTCAACACCCAACTCTCACCAATGGACATATCCTGGAAACAGAAACTAAACAGAGACACATGGACACCAACAGAAGTTATGAAACAAATGGTTTTAACAGATATCTACAGAACATTTTATCCTAAAACAAAAGGATACACCCTCTTCTCAGCACCTCAAGGTACCTCCTCCAAAATTGAACATATAATTGGTCAAAAAACAGGCCTCAACATATACAAAAATATTGAAATTATCACATGCATCCTATCAGATCACCAGGGACTAAGTCTGATCTTCAATAACAACATAAATAATGGAAAGCCAACATTCACATGGGAAATGAACAACACTCTACTCAATGATACCTTGATCAAGGAAGAAATAAAAAAAATTAAAACTTTTTAGAGTTTAATGAAAATGAAGCCAGAACATACCCAAACCTATGGGACACAATGAAAGCAGTCCTAAAAGGAAAACTCATAGCCCTGAGTGCCTCTAAAAAGGTACTAGAGGAAACATATACTATCAGTCTGCCAGCACACACAGAAGCTCTAGAATGAAAGGAAGCAAATTCACCTAAGAGGAGTAGACGGCAGGAAATAATCAAACGTAGGGCTGAAATCAACCAAGTGGAAACAAAAAGAACTATTCAAAGAATCAACCAAACTAGGAGCTGGTTCTTTGAGAAAATCAACAAGATAGATAAACCCTTAGCAAGACTAACTAGACAGCACAGGGAGAGTATCCTAATTAACAAAATCAGAAATGAAAAAGGAGACATACCAAGAGATCCTGAGGAAATCCAAAACATCATCAGATCCTACTACAAAAGGCTCTACTCACCAAAACTGGAAAACCTGGATGAAATGAAAACTTCCTAGACAGATACCAGGAACCAAATTTAAATCAGGATCAGATTAACGATCTTAACAGTCCCATTTCCCCTAAAGAAATAGAAGCAGTCATTAATAGTCTCCCCCTGCCCAAAAAAAAGCCCAGGACCAGATGGGTTTAGTGCAGAGTTGTATCGGTCCTTCAAAGAAGACCTAGTTCCAACTGTCCTCAAACTATTGCAAAAAATAGAAACAGAAGGTACTCTATACAATTCATTCTAGGAAGCCACAATTACTCTGATACCTAAACCAAACAAAGTTCCTACAAAAAAAGAGAACTTCACACCAATTTCTCTTATGAATATCAATGCAAAAATACTCAATAAAATACTCACAAAATGAATTCAAGAACACATCAAAATGATCATCAATCATGACCAAGTAGGCTTCATCCCAGGGATGCAGGGATGGTTTAACATACAAAAATCCATCAATGTAATCCACCATATAAACAAACTCAAAGACAAAAATCACATGATCATTTCATTAGATGCTGAGAAAGAAATTGAAAAAAATCCAAGACCCCTTCATGATAAAGGTCATGGAAAGATCAGGAATTCAAGGCCCATACCTAAACATAATAAAAGCAATATACAGCAAACCAGTAGCCAACATCAAAGTAAATGGTGAGAAGCTAGAAGCATTCCCACTAAAATGAGGGACTAGAAAAGGCAGCCCACTTTCTCCCTACCTATTCAACATTGTACTTGAAGTCCTAGCCAGAGCAATTCGACAACAAAAGGAGATCAATGGGATACAAATTGGAAAGGAAGAAGGCAAAATATCACTTTTTGCAGATGATATGATAGTATATATAAGTGATCCTAAAAATTCTACCAGAGAACTCCTAAACCTGATAAACAGCTTAAGTGCAGTAGCTGGATATAAAATTAAGTCAAACAAATCATTGGCTTTTCTCTACACAAAGGATAAACAGGATGAGAAAGAAATTAGGGAAACAACAACCTTCACAATAGTCACAAATAATGTACAATACCTTGATGTGACTCTAAGTAAGGAATTGAAAGATATGTATGACAAGAACTTCAAGTCTCTGAAGAAAGAAATTGAAGAACATCTCAGAAGATTGAAAAACCTCCTGTGCTCATGGATTGGCAGGATTAATATAGTAAAAATGGCTATCCTCCCAAAAGCAATCTACAGATTTAATGCAATCCCCATCAAAATTCCAATTCAATTCCTCACTGAGTTAGGGCAATTTGCAAATTCATCTGGAATAACAAAAAACCTAGGATAGCAAAAACTATTCTCAAAAAGAAGAGAAATTCTTTGGGACTCACCATGCCTGAACTCAAGCTGAACTACTGAGCAATTGCGGTTAAAAATGCAAGGTACTGGTATAGCAACAGACAAGTAGACCAATGGAATATATTTGAAGACCCAGAAATAAACCCACACACCTATCGTCACCTGGTCTTTGACAAGGGAGCTAAAACCATCCAGTGGAAAAAAGACAGCATTTTCAACAAATGGTGCTGGCACAACTGGCGGTTATCATGTAGAAGAACGCAAATTGATCCATTCTTATCTCCTTGTACAAAGCTCAAGTCTAAGTGGACTGAAGACCTCCTCATAAAACCAGAGACACTGAAATTTATAGAGGAGAAAGTGGCAAAAAGCCTTAAAGATATGGGCACAGGGGAAAAATTCCTAAACAGAACAGTAATGGCCTGTGCTGTAAGATCAAGAATCAACAAATGAGACCTCATAGAACTGCAAAGGTGCTGTAGGGCAAAATATACTGTCAATAAGAAAAAAAGTCCTCCAACTGATTGGGAAAGAATTTTTACCAATCCTAAATCTGATAGGGGACTAATATCCAATATATACAAAGAGGTCAAGAAGCTGGACTCCAGAAATTCAAATAACCCCATTAAAAATGGGGTACAGAGCTAAACATAGAATTCTCAACTGAGAAATCTTGAAGGGCTAAGAAGAAATTGAAAAAATGTTCAACATCCTTAATCATGAGGGAAATGCAAATCAAAACAACCCTGAGATTCCACCTCACATCAGTCAGAATGGCTAGGATCAAAAATTCAGTTGACAGAGATGCTGGCATGGATGTGGAGAAGGGGAAACACTCCTCCATTGCTGGTGGGATTGCAAGATTGTAAAACCACTCTGGAAATCAGTCTGGAGGTTTCTCTGAAACCTGGACATAGTACTACCAGGAGATCCAGCAATGACTCTGCTGGGCATATACCCAGAAGATGTTCCAAATGTTAATAAGGACACATGCTCCACTATGTTCATAGCAGCCTTATTTATAATAGCCAGAAGCTGGAAAGAACCCAGATGTCCCTAGTATAAGGAATAAAATATCCATGAAAGGAGTTGAAGAGACAAACTTTGGAGCCAAGACAAAAGGATGGACCATCCAGAGACTGTCCCACTAGGGTGTTCATCCCAAAACTATCCACCAAACACAGACACTATTACATACGACAGAAAGATTTTGCTGAAAGTACCCTGATATAGCTTATCCTGTGAGGCTTTGCCAGTGCCTGGCAAATACAGAAGTGGATTCTCACAGTCATCTATAGGATGGAACACAGGACCCCCAATGTAGGTGCTAGAGAAAGTACCCAAGGAACTGAAGGGGTCTTCAACACTATAGGTGGAACAATAATATGAGCTAACCATTACCCCCAGAACTCTTTTCTCTAGCTGCATATGTAGGAGAATATGGCCTAGTCGGCCATTATTGGGAAGAGAGGACCCTTTGTCTAGCAAACTTTTTATGCCACAATACAGGGGAAGGCCAGGGCCAAGAAATAGGAGTGAGTGGGTGAAGGAGCAGGGCAGGGTGAGGGTAGAGGGGACTTTTGGGACAGCATTTGAAATGTAAATGAAGAAAATATCTAATAAAATATATTTAAATTTAAAAAAAAAAAGATAATAAAGGGAAAACACCAACACAAGGATGGCAACTACAACCTAGAAAAAGCAAGAAAGTAACCCTTCAACAAACCTATAAGAAGACAGCCGCAAGAACAGAGTCCCAACTTTAACAACAAAAATGACAGCAAGCAACAATTACTTTTCTTTAATTTCTCTTAACATCAATGAGCTCAATTCCCCAATAAAAAGACCTGGACTAATAGACTGGCTACACAAACAGGACTCAACAATTTGCTACTTACAGGAAACCCACCTCAGGGAAAAAGACAGATGCTATCTCAGAGTGAAAGGCTGGAAAACAATTCTCCAAGCAAACGGTCCAAAGAAACAAGCTGGAGTAGCCATTCTAATATCAAATAAAATTGACTTGTAACCCAAAGTTATCAAAAAACATAAGGACGGGCACATCATACTCATCAAAGTTAAAATCTACTAAGATGAACTCTCAATTCTAAATATCTATGCTCCATATACAAGAGGAGACACATTCATTAAAGAAACTTTAGTAAAGCTCAAAGCACACATTGCACCTCATACAATAATTGGGGAGACTTCAACACCCAACTCTCACCAATGGACAGATCCTGGAAACAGAAACAAAACAGAGACACATGGACACAAAGAGAAGTTATGAAACAAATGGTTTTAATAGATATCTACAGAACATTTTATCCTAAAACAAAAGGATATACCACCTTCTCAGCACCACATGGTACCTCCTCCAAAATTCACCATATAATTGGTCAAAAAACATGCCTCCACAGATACAAAAATATTGAAATTATCCCATGCATCCTATCTGATCACTATGGACTAAGGCTGATCTTCAATAACAACATGAATCATAGAAAGCCAACATTCATGTGGAAAATGAACAACTCTCTTCTTAATGATTCCTTGGTCAAGGATCAAATGAAGAAATTAAAGACTTTGTAGAGTTTAATGAAAATGAAGCCAAAACATACCCAAACTTATGGGACACAATGAAAGCAATCCTAAGAGGAAAACTCATAGCCCTGAGTGCCTCCAAAAAGAATCTAGAGAGAGCACACACTAGCAGCTTGGAAACTCACCTAAAACCTTTAGAACAAAAGGAAGCAAATTCACCTAAGAGTAGTAGATGGCAGGAAATAATAATTATGGAAACAGTACCATTCACAATATCACAAAAAATTTATAAAAAAACTTCGTGTAGTTCAAAAAGCAAGTGAAATATCTGTATGACAAGAACTTCATGTCTCTGAAGAAAGTAATTGAAGAAGATCACAGAAGTTGGAAAGATCTCCCCTTGCTCATGGATTTGCAGGATTAATATAGTAAAAATGGCTGTCCTACTGAAAGCAATCTACAGAGCAATGCAATCTCGATGAAAATTCCAACTAAATTCTTCACTGAGTTAGAAAGGGCAATTTGAAAATTCATTTGGAATAATAAAAATCTAGGATAGCAAAAACTATTCTCAACAATAAAAGAACCTCTGGTGGAATCACCATGGCTAACCTTAAGCTGTACTACAGAGCAATTTTGATTAAAAAATGCATTGTACTGGTACAGCTACAGACAGGTAGATCAATGGAATAGAACTGAAGACCCAGAAATGAATCCACACACCAATGGTCACTTGATCTTTGACAAAGGAGCTAAAACCATCCAGTGGAAAAAAAGACAGTTTTTTCAACAAATGGTGCTGGCACAACTGGTGGTTATCATGTAAAAGAATGCAAATTGATCCATTTTTATCTCCTTGTACAAAGCTCAAGTCTAAGTGAATCAAAGACCTCCACATAAAACCAGAGACACTGAAATTTATAGAGGAGAAAGTGGTGAAAAGCCTCAAATATATGGGCACAGAGGAAAAGTTCCTAAACAGAACAGCAATGGCTTGTGGGGTAAGATCAAGAATTGACAAATGGGACCTCATAAAATTGCAGAACTGTCAATAAGACAAAAAAGCTACCAGCAGTTTGGGAAAGAATGTTTCCAATCCTAAATCTGATAGGGGACTAATATCCAAAATATACAAAGAGCTCAAGAAGCTGGACTCCAGAAATTCAAATAACCCCATTAAAAAATGGGGTACAGAGCTAAACAAAGAATTCTCAACTGAGGAATACTGAAGGGCTGAGAAGCACCTGAAAAAATGTTCAATATCCTTAACCATCAGGGAAATGCAAATCAAAACAACCTTGAGATTCCACCTCACACCAGTCAGAATGGCTAAGATCAAAAATTCAGGTGACAGTAGATGCTGGCAAGGATGTGGAGAAAGAGGAACACTCCTCCATTGCTGGTGGGATTACAAGCTGGTACAACCACTCTGGAAGTCAGTCTGGCAGTTCCTCAGAACATTGGACATAGTACTACTGGAAGATCCAGCATACCTCTCCTGGAAATATACCCAGAAGATGTTCCAACTGGTAATAAGGACTATGTTTTACTATGTTCAGACAGCCCTATTCATAATAGCTAGAAGCTGGAAAGAACCCAGATGTCCCTCAACAGAGGAATGGATACAGAAAATGTGATACATTTACACAATGGAGTATTACTCAGCTATTAAAAACAATGAATTTATGAAATATCTGGAGGATATCATCCTGAGTGAGATAACCCAATCACAAAAGAAGTCACTAAATATGCACTCACTGGTAAGTGAATATTATCCCAGAAACTTAGAATGCCCAAGATACAATTTGCAAAACACAAGAAAATATAGAATAAGGAAGACCAACGTGTGGATACTTTGTTCCTCTTCAGAATAGGGAATAAATTACCCATGAAAGAAGTTACAGAGACAAAGTTTGGATCTAAGATGAAAGGATGGATTATCTGGAGATAACCCCACCCAAGGACCCATCCCATAATCAGCCACCAAACCCAGACACTATTTCATATGCCAGCAAGTTTTTGCTGAAGACCCCTGATATAGCTGTCTCTAGTGAGCCTATGCCAGTGCCTGGCAAATACAGAAGTGAATGTTCTTAGTCATCTATAGGATGGAACACAGGGCCACCAATGGAGGAGCTAGAGAAAGTACCCAAGTAGCTGAAGGGGTCTGCAATCCTATAGGTGGAACAATATGAACTAACCAGTACCCCCAGAGATGGTGTCTCTAGCTGCATATGTAGCAGAAGATGGCCTAGTCGGCCATCATTGGGAAGAGAGACCCCTCGGTTTTACAAACTTTATAGGCCAGGGCCAAGAAGTGGGAATGGGTGGGTAGGGGGGCAGAGCAGGGGAAGGTATAGGGAACTTTAAGGATAGCATTTGAAAATGTAAATAAAGAAAATATCTAATAAAATAAAATAAAATAATTCATTAAAAAGTCTCCCAACCAAACCAAGCCAAACCAAACCAAACCAAACCAAACCAAACCAAACCAAAATATAACAAAACAAAACAAAACAAAACAAAACAAAACAAGGCTAAATAATTTTAGTGTACAATTCTATAAGACCTTCAAGGATAAATGAATAACGGCACTCCACAAATTATTCCACAAATAGAAATAGAAGGAACACTACCTAATTCATTCTATTAGGCTACAGTTATTCTGATACCTAACCACACAAAGGCAGTAGGGGAGTGTTCTTCTTTCTCCACATCCTTATCAGCATGTGCTGTCACTTGAGTTTTTGACCTTAGTCATTCTGATTGATGGAATCTCAGGGTCATTTTGATTTTCATTTTCCTAATGACTAAGAATATTGAACATTTCTTTAAGTGCTTCTTGGCCATTCAAAATTCCTCGGTTGGGAATTCTCTGTTTAGCACTGTATCCCATTGTTTAATTGGGTTATTTGGTCTTTTGAAGTATAACTTCTTGAGTTCTTTACATATTTTGGATATTAAACCTTGATGGTATGTAGGGTTAGTTAAGACATTTTCCAAATCTGTATGTTGCCATTTTGTTCTTCTGACAGTGTCCTTTGCCATACAGAAGAAGCTTTGTAGTTTCAAGAATTCCCACATCCATTATTTATCTTAGAACCTGAGTCATTGGTTTTTTGCTCAGGAAATTTTCCCCTGTGCCAACCCATTTGAAGCTCTTTCTCACTTTCTCTTCTATTAGATTCAGTGTATTTGGTTTTATGCTGAGGTCCTTCATGCTCTTGGACTTGAGCTTTGTGCAGGGTGACAAACATGGATCAATTTTCACAACCACTCTGGAAATCGATCTGGCTGTTTCTCAGAAAATTGGAAATAGTTCTACCTGAAGACTCACTCCTGAGTATATATCTATTAGAGGCTTCACAACATCACAAAGACACATGCTCCACTATATTCATAATAGCCAGAAACTGGAAGCACCCCAAATGTCCCTCAACTAAATAATGGATCTAGAAAATGTGGTTCATTTATACAATGGGATACTATTTAGCTATTAAAAACAAGAACATCATGAATTTTTCAGGTAAATGGATGGAAGTAGAAAATATTATCTGAGTGAGTTAACCCAGACCCAAAAGGACATGTGTAGTATATAGTCACTGATAAGTGGATGTTAGCCATCCATGATATAATCCCACAGATATTATGAAGTTAAACAAGAAGGAAGGCCCAACTGATGATGTGTTAATCCCAATTAGAAAAGGAACAAAGCTGGGTCCTGGTGGTGCATGCCTTTAATCCCAGCACTTGGGATGCAGAGACAGATGGATTTCTGAGTTCGAGGCCAGCCTGGTCTGCAGAGTGACTTCCAGGACAGCCAGGGCTACACAATGAAACCCTGTGGTAAAAAGAAAAAAAATAAAACAGGAAAAAAGAAAGAAAGAGAGAGAGAGAGAGAGAGAGAGAGAGAGAGAGAGAGAAGGAAAGAAAGAAAGAAAAGGAAGAAAAAATAGAAGAGGAACAAAATAATCATGGGAGGCAGAGGTAATAAGGGACTTTGGTGGAATAGGTGAAGATATGGAGAAACAGAGGGGAGGAGACAGGACAGAAGTCCAGAGGGTCAGAAGAATTAATAGAAATGTGAAGCTGCTGGGAGTTAGTGGTGAGGGAAACATCTAGAACATTGCAGAGACCTAGGATGGAGGAGGCTCCCAGGATGTAAGCCTAGCAGTGGGGATATGGAACCTAAAGAGACCACCTTCAGTAATTAACAGAACCCTCAGTGGAGAGATGGGGACATAAACCCACTTTCAAAAGTTTTGTCCCCAAATTGTTCTCATGTAAAAGAAATACAGGGACAAAAATGGAGCAGAGACTGAATCAATGGCTGACCAGTGACTGGCCTAATTTTGGATTCATCCCATGGGCAGACACTAAACCCTACACTATGACAGATGCTGTATTGTGATTGAAGATAGAAACATAGAATGACTGTGATTAGAGAGTCTCTACCAGCAGCTGACTGAGACAGATGAAGCTACTCACAACCAGAGCATTGAACTGTGGTCAGGGACCCTTAAGGACTAGTTAAGGGAAGTATTGATGGAATTGAAGGGGATGCCCTATGGACAACACAATAGAAAGACCAACAGTGTCAACTAACCTGGACCCCTGGAAGCTCCCAGCATCTAAGCTATCAACTAAAGAACATAAATGGATTGTTCCATGGCCCCTGGCACATATTTAGCAGAGGACTATCTTGATTGGCTTCATTCTATAGAGAGATGATGATCTAGAGAGGGGGGGTGGCCATGGGGAGATCCTCTCAGTGACAAAGGAAAGGAGGGACGGAGAAGGGAGGGCAACAATTAGAATGTAAATAAATAATATATATGCTTTCCTGAGTCCTCTTGAACCAAGCCCCTACAGTTCAAATCACCCTCACTATCTTTGTCTTTTATGTTCTTACTAAGGTGTATTATCACCTTTTCTGGTCCAAAGTCCTGAAGTGTTCCATATTCTTTCAAACAAAAGCATTGGCCCACGCTGTCATGACACTATCCCAGTCCCGGGTATGAATTTCAGTCTAAGGGTTTCTGTTGCTGTAAAGAGACATGGCCACAGCCACTCTTACAAAGGGACACATTTAATTGGGGACTGGTTGGCAGTTCAGAGCTATAGTCCATTGTTTACATGACAGGAAGAATGACTGCCTGCCTGCAGACATGGTGACAGGGAAGGAGATGAGAATTCTACACCAGAATCCAAAATCAGCAGGAAGGGAGCATCTGGGCCAGGATTGAGCATCTGAAACCTCAAAATCTTGCTCCAATGACACAATTCTTCCAACAGTAGCATACCTTCTAGTAGCACCACTCCCTATAAGTCTATTCAGGCTACCCTCAATCAAAACACCACACATACTTTTTACATTTATATTCTTATAATTCATAGATTTACTTTGTTCATTTTGTCCAATAACTATTAAAAGTTTCTTTCATGCTTTCTCATAGAATTATTGGTTTTGTTTCCAGAATATTCCTATTCCTTTGCTTTTATTTTCTCCTTCAATAATCTACACTATGGTTGAAGCTTTCTATGGGAGCTTTTTGTTTGACTTGCTAAATTTTTCATGTTAGTATTTCATTTTTAATTACCTTTATTATTTGACTGAATTTCATTTTTCATATTTTTCATTATTCTTTTGGAATTCGTTCAAAAGTATATTTGTGTCCCCTTTGATGCCTTTTGAGCATGTTTATAACCATACTCTTTATTTTTTTTGTCTGAAATTTCATTGTTGATGTATTGGAGACCATTGCCATGAAATTAGCAATACTTGTGAGAATGCATGTTGCCTTGGCTTTCATATTTCCTTTATATTCGATATAGAAGTACTAAAATGTGTTTAAATTTGTTTAAATCATTGCTTATTGTGGTGCTTTTGATGAGAATGGCCCTAGTAGATCATGTATTTTAATATATGATATTGGCCACCAGCTGTTAAGATTGTTGGTAATGATTAGGAGGTCTGTTCTTATCAGAGGAGGTTTTTCACTTGAGATGAGCTTTAAGGTTTCAAAAGTGCATATCATTTCCAGTTAGCTGTTTCATCCTCATTCTGCCTGAGATACTGCTCCAGTGCCATGCTATCCCTGCCTGAATGCTGCCATTTTCCTGATATGGTTATGGATTCACCCTCTAAAACTCTAAGCCCAATAAACTCATTAATCTACAAGTTGTCTTTCTTATGGTACCTGGGCACAGTGATGGAAAATTAAGTAAGACAGAAGTTCATACTAAGGAATAGACTATTGTTCTGATAGGCTTGACCATGCTGTCTTGTTAAAAGACTCTGAGTCTTTGAAGTAAGAAACTATTGAATCCTATAAATAGGCTTAATGGACCAGTCTAGTAGGACCTTGGAAAGAACAATGTGGATTATGGAGGTCCATCTGAAACTGAGAACAATGTGGATTATGGAGGTCGATGTGAATAAATTTCATAGGGGAAAATATTAGCAATTGGACAAGATACCAATTTTCTGAATACTGGCGAAGAAGATTTTCTAATTCCCTCTGTCTCAAGCATACTTAAAGTCGTGCCCTTTCGTAGAGGAGAATCTCCTCAGACTCACCAATCCCACTGAAAGAGAGTAAAAATTTTATTTTCTCTGTGTAATTTCTATTTTAAAAACCTTATTTTTACTGATAACTTAAATGTTTTGACCTCTCCTTTAGTCTACCCCCACCAGAGGTAGGGAAAGAGAAAGGAATGGGAGAAGTAGACCTGTTTAGAAAGGTTCTTTGGAGTAACTCTTGTCTGTGTTGTCTCAAAATCTACAGTTTAGTTCACAGGTTAGTATGGGGCAGCTCAATCTACTTGTAAACACTTTAGCAGTCCAGTTTGGTAGAGTCAGAATAGCAAACATGAATCAGCTGTGGTGGCACTACCTAGCAGAGACAGGCCTCAGTCTCTGCATGAGTCAGCAGAAGGGACCAGGAAGAATGTCAGGAAAAGTTCTCAGCTGTGTCTCTGTCAGTGAAGCAAAGATCAGTAAAGATGTGATACCAACAAACTTTACGCAAGCCGGGTGTGGTGGCGCACGCCTTTAATCCCAGCATTCGGGATTCGGGAGGCAGAGGCAGGCGGATTTCTGAGTTCGAGGTCTACAAACTTTGCACAGCTAGCTGTACCAGCAAGCCAAGCTCAGCTGCTATCACTGTTCACTGAGTCCTATTTATATCCCTCCAAATATGGGTCTTGCCTCAGCATATGTCCTGCCTCATCTGACATCACTCTGCCAATTGGCTTGAGTCAGTGGAAAAGGCAAGAAACTGCAGCACACTACCAGAAGTTTTTGGTGTGTTTCTCTGTATCTAGTTCCAAAAACTGTAGCTCAACTACACAATGTAAGGAGAACCAATGCATACATGTTGTTAGCAAAGACTCCTTTATCACACATCTTAGGTCTGTCTTAGAAGAACATCCTTTTTCCTATGTCTGCTTTAGTGAAACGTTCTTTCTTGAGTCTCCCTTAACCTTTCTCTTGTATATCCTTCAGAAAAACACTCCTTCACATGTTTGCTTCAGCAAAACACCATCCAACACAATTGACTCACCAAAAAGCCCTTACGTTTCTACTTCATCCCTGTTTTGTTTTTTGTTTTGTTTGTTCGCTTGTTTTTGTGAATTTTCCCAATTTTTCTTTTTAGTAAACTAATTTTGTAAACTGTCTTGCAGTTCTTTTGATAGTTGTTATCCAACTTTGTTGAGTTAATTTCCTAGAAATTAAGTTTGTGCCTGTGTATCATCAATTCTCTTCTAAACTTATAAAGTATCTTTTAAAGCAAACAAACAAGTAAAAGAATATAAAGCAGCATTAGTATTTCTTGCTGAGCATGACTAAATAGTTTTCTAAAACCTATAACAGAATCAGTAGCTTATTTTGTCATAATATCAATGATGCATAATAATAACTCTAGTAAAGTAGTTGGGATGAAGTGAATTAAAGACACATATTTTCTTTTCTTGATCCCTCACAATCCCTTTATTTTTCAGTACCCTTGCCCTACCCTTTTATCTTCTAATCACCTGGACCCATCCCTTCTTTGTTCTTCCTTTTTCATTTCTAAAAGATCAAAATTTAAGGTAAAGAAGGAACTTTCAGAACACCAGAATAATGACTTCTGAACATCAGGCCCTTTATGGAAGGAGACAAAACACTTCCAAAATTACCAAAATACTTTCTTTGAACCTAGAAGTTAATCAAATTTTGAATAATGTGAAAATACTTATCAAAAAAATGACTATTCCAGGGAAATATGTTGAATATAATTAGTAGCAAGGTTTTAATGCTATAGCTGCCTCAAGATCTGACCATCCTGAGACAGACAAACTGTATTCCAAAAAGTTAAGTAGGTACAGGAATTGGTGTTCTCAAGAGCTACTAGAGTGGGATGGGAAAGGGTTGAAGTTTTAAATGAAATGACCCAATAGTTCAGAAAGTCACTCTAAGGTTTCTAAGTTGGATTATCAGAATCCCATGTTTGCACAGAGTTTTGTACATAAATATCCCTAGTAGCATTACTCACAATAGCAATTAGGCTAACACAACTCAAATGGCATTGGATGATGAATAATAAATTATGTACATGTGTGTAATACCAAAGTGTTTGGAAATAGTTTGGTGGGCAGTGAGAAATTCTAATTAACGAAAGTAAGTCTTAAGATTCAAATTTTCTAGTCTATGCTTTTTTTTTTTTTAATACATGTGCAGTAAGTAAGGTAGTGTTTGTCATGGATTGGAGTGAAGCCAATCAGGGGTGACTACTAATAGATCTGAGACTTCTGTCTGTGTTGAAAATTTTCTGGATATTTATGGTGGTGATAGATGAAAACCTCTGTGGCTAAACTAAAAGCCATGGTGCAATACATAGATAATTTGCATAAACATTTTAATCATATCTTAGAAAGTATAGTGTAAAAGTATGTAAATACTAAGCAAAGGCATATGAAAATGAATACCGAGGAGATGATCACATATGTCTTGCAGGTTTCAAAATTCTGCCTGTTTTTATTGGCAACACAATTTATTGTGTGCCACGTGAAAGTTCAAACATTTATACTTGAGGCAGTTAGCAACTAGAACTGCCATGTATAAAAACCAGAAATGGTGAAAGGTGAATGAAAATAGAATCTTCAGTTTACAGTAAAAATGAAAAGTAAAGAAGAGAACTGAATATATGCTGAGTCATAAAACTAGTTCATGTTCGACTTGCTGCTCTCCTGAGACAATGTGCCTTCACACATGGAAGCAGCAGACACCTAAGCTTGGAGTCTGGGATAATGGACGTGATGGCTCTGCTTCTGATTATGCTTGGAATTGAAGATGTTGTCTGCTGATCTTATGTTAGAATTATCAACAATGACTCCAAGTAGGTCTTTTTATTTTTCAAATTTATTTTTAAATAATTGATGAAGATATTATCTTAGTATTTTATCTTAAAAACAAATTTAAACACTCTATTTGGAAATACAAGTTATATGAGAGTATTAATTTCATTATCATTTATTTCTATCTATTTAAAGCAAACAATAAAAGTTACATTTTAGGAGTTTTTGCAGCTGTCCATGACTTTGCGTTATGTGAGAGAATTTTGGTCATTAAAAAGAAAAAAAGAGTTTTGGAAACAAAAGCAGAATATTGATGGATTAATGAGGGTTGCCAGTTCGTTTATCTCTTTACACATATTTGTTTACATATTACAGTGCTTACTATGTGACTGGCATGTCCCTCTATATTGTCATCATAACTACCTAATCAAGTGAACATCATGGTTCTACTTTTGCAGTTGAAAGGGCCATGCATGTGGTACAATTGAGGTTATGACATATGATGTCATATGACATGGTCAGCTGGGGTTCTGACATGTACAATGGGAAACCAATCAACTTGTGAAGATAGAACCTTGATTTTCCTTGTTTTAAAGGCTTCTCCTTCCTGAAAACCTGAAGATGAATACAGAGATGTTTTCCTGATAGTCTTTTATTGTGTTCTGTACAAAAGAGAATACTTACTTTAGGAGAAAGAGAGAAGACGTCTAGCACAGTTTGTGTAAGATGAATGTCCATTTTATACTGGGGCACATGACTCCTTCAAGACCAGTGTTTATCATTTATTTATTTATGTATTTATTTATTTTTAGTTGTATGTTTTTTCATTCACTATAAATACCAGCCACCCTGTCCCTCCTCTCTCCCAGTTCCCTTTACAAATCCCTTCTCCCATTGCCTCCTTCTTTTATGCAGAGAATGGGAAGTGCCCCCACCCCAACATGGGTATTGCCCCACACTAGGACTTCCAGTCCCAGTAGAACTAAACATATCCTACTGAGGCCCAACAGGGTAGTTCAGTTAAGGGAAAGGGATCCAATGACACCAAGTCAGAGACAGACTCCTCTCCAATTGTTAGGGGACCCACAAGAAGACCAAATTGCACATTTGCTACATATGTGTAGGGAGCCTAGGTCTACTCTCTGTATGCTCTTTGGTTGGTAGTTCACTCTCTGTGAGACCCTATGGTACCAGGTTAGTTGATTTTAACAGTTTTATTGTGGTGTCTTCAACTCCTCTGGGTTGCTCAATTCTTCTATTTCTCTCAAAATATTG
Source organism: Mus caroli (assembly GCF_978045245.1). Taxonomy (NCBI): domain Eukaryota; kingdom Metazoa; phylum Chordata; class Mammalia; order Rodentia; family Muridae; genus Mus; species Mus caroli. Next base: position 5,255,004 of record NW_028227256.1, read on the forward strand.
TTTCATTAAAATGTTTTATGTATGATTAGGTATATATAGAATGCCTTTCTATATGCAATTGTGCTTTTTCTTTTGTGTCCATTGATGTAATTTATTTATTTTACATCCCAACCACTGACCCCTTCCAGTCCACCCTTACAGGATCCTTTCTCCTATGTTCCCTTCCCTTCTTCTCTGAGAGGGTGTACACCAAATCCCAGACATGAAGGTGGCAATTCATTCAATTCTATCCCTAACTCTTCAACAAGACTCCCTGAGCTCTGCCTGATGTTTTGCTGTGACTCTCTGCATCTGTTTCTGTCTGCTGTTGGATGAAGCCTCAGAGGAAAGTTATGCTAGGTCCTGTCTGTTAGCATAGCAGAGTATCATTAATAATGTCAAAGATTTGCTCTCTTACAGGATATGTGTCTCAAGTTGGGCCAGTTATTGGTTATCAGTTCCTTCGATCAGTATTCAATCTTTATCCCTGTATAAATTGCAAGCAATACACATTTTGGATTGAAGGCTTTGTTGGTGGGTTGATGTTCTCCCTCCACTGGAAGTTCTTCCCAGCTACAGGAGGTGATCACATCAGTCCCCACCTCCATGTCCCCACTGGTAGAAGTTTCAGTAAAGTCACCAGCATGGACTCTAAAGAACATCTCAAATCTCTACCTATTCCCAGAGATGATTGTCATTTTAGCTCCCAGCTCTCCTCCACACCCCTCTCCCTACAATGGATTCCCATCTCTGTTTCCTTCCTCTCTGCCTCTCACCCAGTTGCTTCCCTCCATCCACATCCAATGACTGTTATCCTTCTGAGTGATAATCATGCATCCTCTTTGGGCCCTCCTTATAACTTAGACTCTTTGGGTTTCTGGATTATGCTAATGTCCACTTATAAATTAGTACATACCATGAAATCTTTCTGGGCCTGGGTTACCTCACTCGGGATATTTTTTAGTTCCACCCATTTGCCTACACATCTCTTGATGGCTTTGTTTTAATAGTTTAATAGTATTCCATTGTGTAAATATACCATATTTTCTTTATCCATTCTTCAGCTGAGGGACATCTAGACTGTTTCAGTGTGTCCTTCTCTGAGCCTTGAATAGGCAAAACAAACATTTTACAACGTTGCCTGCCAGAGTCAGTACCTGGCCTTTCCACATTTGCATTTCCTATGGAGCCTTGAAGAGTTATTTTTTCATTCCTAGCCTCCCTTTCGGGTGTACCCAGTTCTCCATGGATGCTGGACAGCTACAGGTGTTTCCCCGAACGAGGGGCTAAAAAACAGGGGCTGGGGGGGGAGGGGAAACCAACTGAGAAATGCTGTCTTGGTGGATCCACAGAAAATGGAAGAAGTTATGGTATCCTGCACAGTAAGCAACAAACAGCATTCTGGTGGATATCCATCTCTTGATTTAGTTTAGAAGTCAGGCTCAATTTGCACAACCAAAAGTGATAAGTTACCCTGCACCCTTAGCTAAGAGTCAAGCACAGGAGGAGAAATGCTGTCAGGGGCCAGAAGCTTTTCAAGTTTTATGATAAACAAGCTGATGGCTGTTTTTTTTTTTTCCTAGAAAAAAAATCTCTGAAATTGTGATTATTGGGTTCAGAAGTTAACCCAATAACCACAATAAGGTGCTCCTTTCTTGAAATTATAGCTAGAGAAAGTAAAATTTTTATTTGGTCTAAATATATAAGATGTGTGTAGCCACTTACTTTTTGTTTCTCACTGATTTTATAGGTATACATATGTTCTGCACTTTTTGGTTATAGAGTATTAGCTTGTAAGTTATTGGGTATGATTAAAATATTGTAACATTGGTAACAGAAAGTTAGCTTAAAACTGGTAACACAGGATTGGAGTCATACTAGAAAACAACATGTGGCATAAACCAACCCGGGAAAACAGGTCTCTAAAGATATTTCTAAATTGGGATAATATTTTATGTAATTCTTGTTCTAGAAACTAGACTTATAAGGAATAAGATTTAAAACAATGTCTCTTTAATGAGGTATTAAAAGTTACACTGTCCCTTCTGTGCCACTGCAGCACGTGGTTTCCTGGCCCGGGGAGTCTCCAGACACCCGCAAGGACCCACACAGGATCCCCCACAGGATCCTAAGACCTCTGGTGAGTGGGACACAGCGCCTGCTCCAAGCCAATCTCGTGGGACCTAAGACTGCATTAATTAAAGAAGCAGATAAACCAGCCTGATCAGGGGCTCAAGTCCCTTCCAGGTCACTCCAGCAGCGGGGTTCCTTGTCTGTGGAGTTTCTGGACACCCCCAAGGTCCTCACAGGATCCTCCATGGGATCTTAAGACCTCTGGTGAGTGGAAAACAACTTCTGCCAGGAGAAAGGTTCAAACACCAGATATCTGGGCACCTTCCCTGCGAGAGGAGAGCTTGCCTGCAGAGAGTACTCTGACCACTGAAACTAAGGATAGAGCTAGTCTCCCCAGTCTGCTGATAGAGGCTAACATAATCACCTGAGGAACAAGCTCTAACCAGAGACAACTATAACAACTAGCTCCAGAGAACACCAGATGGCAAAAGGCAAATGTAAGAATCCTATTAACATAAATCAAGACTACTCAACATCATCAGAATGCAGCACTCCCACCCCACCTAGTCCTGGGCACTCCAACACACCCGAAAAGCTAGACCCATATTTAAAAGCATATCTCATGATAATGGTAGAGGACATCAAGAAGGACTTTAATAACTCACTTAAAGAAATACAGGAGAACACTGCTAAAGAGTTTCAAGTCCTTAAAGAAAAACAGGAAAACACAACCAAACAGGTAGAAGTCCTTAAAGAAAAACAAGAAAACACATCCAAACAGGTGATGGAAATGAACAAAACCATACTAGACCTAAAAAGGGAAGTAGACACAATAAAGAAAACCCAAAGTGAGGCAACGCTGGAGATAGAAACCCTAGGAAAAAAATCTGGAACCATAGATGCGAGCATGAGCAACAGAATACAAGAGATGGAAGAGAGAATCTCAGGTGCAGAAGATTCCATAGAGAATATCGGCACAACAATCAAAGAAAAATACAAAACGCAAAAGGATCCAAACTCAAAACATCCAGGAAATATAGGACACAATGAAAGACCAAACCTATGGATAATAGGAGTTGATGAGAATGAAGATTTTCAACTTAAAGGGCCAGCAAATATCTTCAACAAAATTATAGAAGAAAACTTCCCAAACCTAAAGAAAGACATGCCCATGATCATACAAGAAGCCTACAGAACTCCAAATAGACTGGACCAGAAAAGAAATTCCTCCTGACACATAATAATCAGAACAACAAATGCACTAAGTAAAGATAGAATATTAAAAGCAGTAAGGGAGAAAAGTCAAGTAACATATAAAGGCAGGCCTATCAGAATTACACCAGACTTTTCACCAGAGACTATGAAAGCCAGAAGAGCCTGGACAGATGTTATACAGACACTAAGAGAACACAAATGCCAGCCCAGGCTACTATACCCGGCCAAACTCTCAATTCCTATAGATGGAGAAACCATCTACTCCACGACAAAACCAAAATCACACATTATCTTTCCACGAATCCAGCCCGTCAAAGGATAATAACAGAAAAAAAAAAAAGAAAAAGAATACAAGGACGGAAACCACGCCCTAGAAAAAGTAAGAAAGTAATCCCTCAACAAACCAAAAAGAAGATAGCCACAAGAACAGAATGCCAACTCTAACAACAAATATAAAAGGAAGCAACAACTACTTTTCCTTAATATCTCTTAATATCAATGGACTCAATTCCCCAATAAAAAGACATAGACTAACAGACTGGCTACACAAACAAGACCCAACATTCTGCTGCTTACAGGAAACCCATCTCAGGGAAAAAGACAGACACTACCTCAGAGTGAAAGGCAGGAAAACAATTTTCCAAGCAAATGGCCTGAAGAAACAAACTGGAGTAGCCATTCTAATATAGAATAAAATCGACTTCCAACCCAAAGTTATCAAAAAAGACAAGGAGGGGCACTTCATAATCATCAAAGGTAAAATCCTCCAAGAGGATCTCTCAATTCTGAATATCTATGCTCCAAATGCAAGGGCAGCCACATTAATAAAAGACACTTTAGTAATGTTCAAAGCACACATTGTACCTCACACAATAATAGTGGGAGACTTCAACACACCACTTTCATCAATGGAGAGATCCTGGAAACAGAAACGGAACAGGGACACAGTGAAACTAACAGAAGTTATGAAACAAATGGGCTTAACAGATATCTACAGAACATTTTATCCTAAAACAAAAGGCTATACCTTCTTCTCAGCACCTCACGAGACCTTCTCCAAAATTGACCATATAATTGGTCACAAAACAGGCCTCAACAAATACAAAAATATTGAAATTGTCCCATGCATCCTATCATGCATCCTATCCCATGGCCTAAGGCTGATCTTCAATAACAACATAAATAATGGAAAGCCAACATTCACGTGGAAACTGAACAACACTCTTCTCAATGAATACCTTGGTCAAGGAAGGAATAAAGAAAGAAATTAAAGACTTTTTAGAGTTCAATGAAAATGAAGCCACAACATACCCAAACCTAAGGGACACAATGAAAGCATTTATAAGAAGGAAACTCATAGCTCTGAGTGCCTCCAAGATGTAACTGGAGAGAGCAAACACTACCAGCTTGACAACACATCTAAAAGCTCTAGAAAAAAAGGAAGAAAATTCACCCAAGAGGAGTAGACGGAAGGAAATAATCAAACTCAGGGGTGAAAACAACCAAGTGGAAACAAGAAGAATTATTCAAAGAATTAACCATATGCGGAGTTGGTTCTTTGAGAAAATCAACAAGATAGATATACCCTTAGCTAGACTCACTAGAGGGCACAGGGACAACATCCTAATTAACAAAATCAGAAATGAAAAGGCAGACATAACAACAGATCCTGAAGAAATTCAAAACACCATCAGATCCTTCTACAAAAGGCTATACTCAACAAAACTGGACAACCTGTACGAAATGGACAATTTTCTATACAGATACCAGGTACCAAAGTTAAATCAGGGTCAAGTTAACAATCTAAACAGTCCCATATCCCCTAAAGAAATAGAAGCAGTCATTAATAGTCTCCCAGCCAAAAAAGCCCAGGACCAGATGGGTTTAGTGCAGAATTCTACCAGACCTTCAAAGAAGATCTAATTCCAGTTCTGCACAAACTATTCCACAAAATAGAAGTAGAGGGAACTCTACCCAACTCATTCTATGAAGCCACAATTACTCTGATACCTAAACCACAAAAAGACCCAACAAAGATAGAGAACTTCAGACCAATTTCCTTTATGAATATAGATGCAAAAATACTCAATAAAATTCTCGCTAACTGAATCCAAGAACACATTAAATCAATCATCCATCCTGACCAAGTAGGTTTCATCCCAGGGATGCATGGATGCTTCAATATACGGAAATCCATCAAGGTAATCCAGTATATAAACAAACTCAAAGACAAAACCACATGATCATCTCGTTTGTTGCGGAAAAAGCATTCGACAATTCAAACCATTAGTTGAATAAGAAGTTTACAACAATGAATATTTTCCATTAGGAGTAATCATCTTGCTAAACATTCAACATTAATCATAGCTACACAGGTACATGAAGAGGTAAAAAACAAGTTAATTGTGAATTTTTTATAGATAAACCCAGTCAATATTTCATCTTCTGTCCTATCACCTATAATAAATCATTAGTTCCCATTTTATGATCTTTGGTTAATGGTTTCACAACCTCTTCGAATGTCCTCTGAGTATAGAAAGTCTGGTTACTATCTAGAAGCAATTAACTGGTGACACATGGTAGAATGACAGAGTTGTTTAAATACCTGAAAAGGGCCTAATAGCAGAGCCACTATAAAAGAGCCTTATAAATATTTACATAATTTTAGAAATTCTTATAGGACCATCATAAATAATTGATGAGTCATCTATTTGTCTATATAGCATCACTACAGGAGAGTAGTACATCTTCTTAGGTCTGCAGAGATCTACTCAAAAGGGTGGGCTAATACTGAGTGATTGTCATATATGTTTAATAGTAATTAAAAAAGCATATTAATAGCAGGGATCGTTCCTAAAATGGTTTTCGTCTAGGCCTGTCTACCAGAGCAAATTTATTGTGGATTATTATAATTTGAGGCAGATCTTCTCAGGAAGACCACCTGGTAGATATTAGCTTGTCCTATGATTGCTCCTGATAAAAAGCCATATTAATTAGATTCTTCAAATGTTTAGTATACACAAACATATGGAAATGAGCAGATGCTAGAGATACAAAATGATCCTTATGGAAAAGATAGCCTGGTCACAATTGACTGAGGGCCAGCTATCTTTGTTTCCACATGAAGACAAATGATTGCAGAATCATGAATTTCATAACAATTAGTTCAAATATCCAAAAAGATTGTGTGTGTGTATGAGTGTGTGTGTGTGTGTGTGTGTGTAAGTTTAGGAAAAAAATCATATCTGCAGCTATAATATTTAAGTAAAATTATTTAGCCAAGAACCATAAACCACATAAGTACTTGTTAAGAAACAATGAAACATCATGTTAGCTCCTTTTCTATTCAGTGTAACTTCATGTCTGACCAAAATAATTTAATGAATGAAGGATTTATTCTGGCTCATTTTGAGGGTATGGTTTGTCATAGGAAAGAAGTAATGTTGGCAGGAACTTGAGGTGGCTATTTACATTACATTCACAATTATAAGCAGAGAGATGCATTCTGCTCTTCAACAAGTCTCTTTTTTATGAAGTATCGGACATTAACCAGAGAACAGGGCTGCCTGAAGTTAGAATGGATTCTCCCACCTTAGTTAATGAACTAGATACTAAGAAGAACAAAGGCTCTAGAATCTGTCAATCTAAAAATGTCTATTATCCATCACAGTCCAACTAATTGTTAATTTCGGTTGCAAACATAGTGCATTATTAAGACTTTTCTTTCTATCCTTATCACTTGGTTCATGACAATCTCTCAATACAATTAGTGCAACTTCAAAACTTACCATCGTCTTTGAAAATTTATCAGTATAAATGCTATGTTTTATCTGATATTTAAACAACTTTTTAGCAGTGTATACTTACAACAGATAACTACCCATTCCAAAATACAGTGAAACAAAGTGAAAAGATCAAATTGAAAAATGAGGTCACAGCCAGGAAAATGTAGACTAATACAAGATCAAAGACTAGTTGTACAATACTGAACCATAAAGATCTATGTCAAATATCTAGGAAATATGATGGTCATATTGGTGCTCTAAACGTCTTGAATAGTTCCTCCTGCTTCATGTGGTAAACATAACGTTTAATTTTCACAGCCTCTACTCAATGCCACAGGTTTCCTCAGCAGATGTCCCATAGTTATGAACTCTAACATTCTGGGATCTCCACTGCAAGTTACACATCACCTCAAAGCTTTACCCAGGGACCTTTTCAGATCACTTTGCAGGGATTTTGCTCCTGCCCCTAACTATCTGGCTGAAACATTTCTCTGAAGACTCCATGACCTTCTAAACCTTGCATCTTTCACATATACAAAACAGGTATCATGAATTTGCATTTCCCAAGATGGAGGAGCCTTTCATGGGTGGGTCTTATTTTCAGAATACATATTTATTGTTCCAGGCAGTGTGACAAATTTCTCTGCAATATCACCCCCTCCCTCCCCCTTTTCTGGTGATAACACAATCATATACTTCCCTGTTTTGTTTTGTTATTTTTTATCCTCCCAACCCTCATACAACCTGCCTTGTTCTTTTGCCTCCTTTTGCATTCACAATGATTGCTGTTCTCAGATATTCCTCATCTGTGAGGTTTAACTTGTTCTTTCTCTTTTCTGCAACAAATGCATTTTAAACACATTTATGTTTATTTTTTCCCCTCTCCTTGCCTATACACTTGGATAACATCAGTAGGTAGTAGATATGCTACAGTCTAAATTCTATCCTGTCTTAAAAGTTCTACCAAATAAATTAAACCATCATTTTTGCATTTAACCTCAACTAATCTCTCAAGGCAAAGGGAGAACACAAATAAATTATACCCCAAATGTAGTAAGAATGGCCTTGGGCACAGTTCTCAACAGTACTCTGTTGGCATAAATACTTTACAAAAAAATGATTATCAAATATCAGCTCTTTGAGAGATTCTCCATAGGATATATACATAGAATCATGTAATCTGCAAATAAGGTTATTTGATTTTCTCATTTTTCAATCCTAGTTATATATGTAATATTATTATAGCTATTATAACAATTATCATTTTATAAATAAGAATTTTTAACATTTTATTAAACGAGAGTGAAAAAGGTGGGTACTCTTGTCTCTTTCCAAATCTTAGAAGTTTTCCTCATTTATTATGTTATCTACAAGTTTGTCATATATAAGTTTTAATAGTGTAAGGTATGTTCCATTTGCTCCTAGTTTCTTTAAAGCTTTTATCATGAAGGCATATTGAACATAGTCAGTTGCCTTTTCTACAACAACAGAGGTAATTTTTTTCTATCCTTAAGCCCATTTATATAGTGTGTTACATTTATTCATGTACATTGAACCAACACTAAATTCCGGCAATGAAACTGACCTAATTATGGTATTTTATTAATTTCTTCTTAGTGTATTTTAAAATTTACTTTACAAGTATATCCTTGAGAATATTTGCATCTCTGTTATCTGAAAAAGTAAGTAGTGCTTTTCTTTCATTGTTATGTTTATAAAATTTCTTCTCTTGGTAATTCTTATTCGTGGAATGAACTTTATTATGCTGCTTTAACTTCTGTGTTGTGGAACAGTGTGAAAAATATTGACTATTAGCTCTTCTTTAAAAGTTTGTGGTATTTAGTAGTGAGTCTATCTGGTTTTAGGTATTTTTTTAGGAGAGATTTTTTAAAGACACTTTTAGTTTTGCTGTTTGTCATAGACCTATTTAAACTATATCTTCTAGATTTCACTTTTATAGACCACATAGTTTATAAGTTTAGAAATTTACTTCTAGGATTCCATCTTTTTAAAATAGAATCTTTCAATGTATTTCCTAAAGAACTTCTGGATTACACTGGGTTCTCTATACCCCCTTTAGGGACTTAAGTTTAATGTCATGTAGGTTCTTATTTTATCAATTATATGTCATTACCTTTGTTAGTTTGACTATTTATTTGATGTATTATATTTATTCTATTGTTGTTTATATTTTGTTAGCACCTTTCGTAAAACCTTTGTTTGTTTGTTTCTTGCTAACTCCAGGGTTTGAGCTTGGCTTCCTCTCTTTTGCTACACTGATTTTGTAATACTGTGTTACGGATGGTAAGATTTGAACATCAATTTGTTTCTCTAATTTATGAATGGTTTTGATGTAATTTCATTAAATAAATTATCTACAACTTTTTGCCTTATCTTAGCTTCTACTTATATTCCACATTCTTATGTTTTGTTAATTGAATGTATCACAGAGTTCTTGAATATGTCATTTACATTATTTTGCTTCAAATATGTCTGAATACACTACCAGACTGACTTTGATCTTCAACCCTGAAATTATTCCTTCTTCTGGTTTTGTCCATTATTTATCCTTTTAAAAAAAATTGATCACTTTGTCTTTGTGTCTTTGTTTCTAGACTTTGTTTCTTTTTCTAATTTCAATTTCCTTCCTGATATTTCCCTCCACATTTTAAAATTTCTCTTCCACATAGCTGTTTTATTTTGTTCTTCACCTTAGTAAAGGCCTAATCTGAATCAATTTTCTTAGTTTATTCATCTGATTATTTTATTCTTCTATTGTGGAAACTGATTCTTTTAAAATATAGTGCTCTAACATTTGTCTGATATTCTGAAGATTTTAGTTCTTTGGGTTTCTGTTGTTGGAGTGTTTGGGGATTGAGTACTAGTTTGAGTCTCTGTTGCTCTAATAAATACTCACCAAATACTTACCATTACTGATCAAACAACATCCTTGGGAAGAGGTGATTTATTTGTCTTACAAGTTACAGTTAATCTAACATCAAGGGAAGCAAAGGAGGCAACCTTGAATCAGGAGCTGAAGCAGAGCCCATGGAGCTCATTTAATGGCTTGCCAATCTATTTTGCAGGTCCATGAAACACAACTAAGAAAAATGCAAAACATATGAAACAATAAGCTAGGAGAACACTGTTGTTTACTTTATGTCAACTTGACACAACCTAGACTTATTCCTGAAGTGAAAACCTCAACAAGGGAATTGACTCCATGACACTGACCTCTGAGTATATGTGTGTGACATTTTCTTGATTAATGATCAGTGTCACAGAGCCCATTCCACTGTGGACCGTGACATTTGTGAGCAGGTGGTACTAAGAAAGCAAGTGAAGACAGCTTTAGGGAATGCCTGAGCTTATTGTAATATGAAAACTGTCACACTCTGAGCCACTGCAGAAGTTGTCTAAAGTAATATACTTATTGGAATTAAAATTTTAAAGAACTTTATATACTTCCATTGAATAGGAATTTAGAAATTAAGTAGGTTTACTTACAAGAAAAATGTGAATTCTAAATGTAGAGTTCTGAATATTATATATTATACTTTATATGTAATTATTATTTATTATATAGTTGTAGTTAGTTATAGTAATAGGTATAGTAATGGTTATACTTGTTATAGTTATAGTTAGTTATAGTTATTGTTATAGTTATAGTTTTCTGGAGCACCTGCCTACCTGACAAGTGGTAAGAAGATATAACTTAGCACAGTATTAATCTCCATGAAAATGAATGAATACCAACAAAATTAATACATTGATCAAAATCGTGTCTTAAATAAACTTTAAAGACTTTTCTTGCCTATAAACTTTAGATTTTATCATTACTCTAGTGAATAAGAATTATCTAGTATACTGCATTGCAATTGCAATCAACTTTGCTTTCAATCAGGGTTGACACATTTGAGTACAGGACTGTAAAACCTACTTAGAATACTGTTCAATCAAAGCGTTCTCAAAACCTGTTCACACTTGCTTGGGGTGTTATCTCATTAAAAAGTTGTATTACTTAATAAGATTTGATGAATTGCCTGAAGCAAACATTTATCAAGTATCACATACTGTTTTAAATGTTGCTGAGAATTCCTTTGTAGTTTTTAATATTTAGAACTGAATTGCAGTTTTGTGATATTTGAAACAAATGCGTATTTTCCAATATTTTCTTAAATTTTATTACACAAATTACCATATTAAACAAAAGGTGGGGAGAGGGAATAGAGAGAGAGAGTATTGGAAGAGACAACTAGAATCAGGGAATCTCTGGGATGCACTAGAAACCTAGGACAAGGGACACTTCTAGGAATCTATGAGTATATCCCTAGCTAAGGCTCCTAGCTATAGGGGGTACAAAGCCTGAACTGGCCACTTCTCATAACTATAAAGGATTTCTAATGGAGAGATATGAACCCAGCCAATAAAACCTTTGGTTTACAATTTGTCCTGTCTACTAAGTGGCCTGGCATAAAGGTGGAACAGAAACTGTGCAGTTGGCTCATTAGTGACTGGTCCAGCTTGAACCACATGCCATGAGAGAAAGTCCACATTTAACATTGCCTGGAGTCAGTGTTGCATAGCTCAGAGACTTAGGATGTAATGAAACACAAATGAAAATTAAGGAAAAATAAGAAAAATGAGAGAAAAAATCACCTAAATAATTCCTAATGATATTCTGCTATACTCATAGATTGCTGCCTCACCTACTATAATATAATATTATATATTTGTTGGGGTCCAGCCTCAACACAGGATGAGAGTTTTCAATTGGAAGCAGGAATATCTGGAAGGCATGTAATAAATATACACAGACTACTTTTTTGGGTACAAGTTGACAGCAATTTTTCAAGGTCTGAAACTTCTGTCTCTTCTCTCTCATTCTCTGCTTTCTTTCTCTCTTGCTCAATGTCTCCCAGCTGGAGGCTGCACACTCAGTATTCTCCTGTGCACTCTGCTTTTCTCCTGTGCTCTTTTCTATTCTTGAACTCTCATACTCATACACCCCTCTGTGCATTCCCCTTTCACTTCCACACACACTCTTCACACACATCTCACACACACCACATGTACTCTCCTTTTACTCACACAAACACTCTCCATACACACCTCATATTCTCTCTTCACTCATTCTTCACATTCTCTCTTCACATGCTCTTTTCATGCTCTCTCTCTCTCTCTCTCTCTCTCTCTCTCTCTCTGTGTGTGTGTCTCTGTGTGTGTGTGTGTGTGTCTGTTTCTCTCTCTTTCTCTGTTTCTCTCTCTCTCTCTCTGTTTCTCTCTCTCTTTTTCTTCATTCACTCACCACATTCACCTCACATTCATCTCACGTCACTTGCTCTCTACATGCTTTCTTGCCTTTCTTGCTCCAGTCTTTTATTGTTACTCTAAAAGCAGGTAGAAATAAGACATTATACAATTATTGCCAAATCAAATTCAAAAGAATAACCACGTCCCACAAAGAATCAAGAATTACAAAGATTTTAATGAAGGGATGCTGGTATAGCTGTCTCGTATGAGGCTAAGCCAGTGCCTGGCAAATACAGAAGTAGATGCTCACAGTCATCTATAGGATGAAACACAGGGCTCCCAGTAGAGGAGCTAGAGAAAGAACCCAATGAGCTGAAGGGGTCTGCAACCCTATAGGTGGAACAACAATATGAACTAACCAGTACCTCCAGAGCTCATGTCTCTAGCTGCATATGTTGCAGAAGATAGCCTAGTCGGCCATCACTGGGAAGAGAGGCCCCTTGGTCTTGCAAACTTTATATGCCCTAGTACAGGGGAATGCCAGGGCCAAGAAGCAGGAGTGTGTGGGTAGGGTAGCAGGGCTTGGGGAGGGTATAGGGAACTTTCAGGATAGCATTTGAAATGTATTTAAAGAAAGTATTTAATATAAATATATAAATAAATAAGTAAATATTTTTTAAAAAAAAAGAATTACAATTGTTCCCCAAAGTTTCAAGCTTCCCTATTCCCAGGACTACAGCCAAAATAATAATAATTGCAAACTCATCATTATTTAAACTTTAACTTATATTTCAGAGCTCAGAGCTCTGAGGCCAGCTACTTGCATTTTCTTATGAAACTCTAATGATAAATAACATGAGCAAAGCTGCCAGACAATGGCCAGAAAGAATCAAGTTAAACCCTTAACTCAATAGTTCTGCTAGCTTCCTGCTTCTGCACATTGCACACAATGACTCTCCTAAGAGTCCCAGTGTTTTGACTTTGTTTTACTAATATAAGATCTTACATATTCTATACTTGCTTATCCAGGAACCACTCTCAAATGTTATGCAAAACTTATTTTATAACTTCAACAGTTTTCTTCTTTCTTGGGGTCCCAATGTTGGCTCTATTTCATTTTCTAATAATTTCTTCAAATTTTCTTTGCAAGTTGGGCAATAATCTGAAACTACCATTGGGTATCTACTGCATTGTTTTCTAGATGAGAACACACAGCATGCACCTGGGCCATTAGGTCTGTGCTGTGCTGTATCCTACGCCTCAATTTTTAATTGTTTAAAAATCATTCCATCAAGGAACATCTAGATTCACAGATTCACCAGAGCAGAAGAAGAAAGAAGTAAGAAAGTCAGATAGAAAGTCATGCACAAATGAAATCTATACAGCTGTTGTCCAGGGATAAGGTTAGGAGAAATGGAAACAACTGTTTTTTACAAAGAGCTGTCCCAGGCTACTGAGATGTCTCCATCCTGGCCTACTGCAGTCAGTCCTTTATTTTAGATGATGGGTCTCCTGAAGTGATGTGTCTCCTGCTTCTCAGGGTCCCAGATGCCATTCTTTTCTACAAGGAGATGCCACAGTCTTCTGAGATGTCTCCATCCTGGCCTACTGCAGGCAGTCCTTGTCATTGTATGCTATCCTCAGCATTCTACAAACATCATGGAAATATTATTGATAACTTTGCTTAGTGTGCTTGAAATTAGCATTTTCTTAATGTTTAACTTCAAAGAGTTTTTTTGTTATTTTGAGATTTTAAAAATATACTTACTGATAAAATAATTTCTCTCCTAGAACCAGTGATAATCATTTTTAAATAAACTGATTGTTAGACAATGTGAGAGAGAGAGAGAGAGAGAGAGAGAGAGAGAGAGAGAGAGAGAGGGAAATTATTAAATCTAAAAAAAAAAAAGAGAGAGACCTGTAGCAAGGATTTCACCCTTTATCCTTTTCCAACATCCCCTAAGTATAATTGATCTTGAGAAAAGATAGATTATGTAAACACACATATATATATAATAAAAATATATAAATTGCACATATATATGTGAGACTATCATGGGGAAATTTGCATAAACAATATCTTTATGGAAGAGTAGGATGTTGTGTTGATGCTTAGTGAACAGGACCCAACATTTTGCTACATACAGGACTCCCACCTTAGGGGCAAAGAGAGAGACTTGCTCAGAGTAAATGGCTAGAAATTTTCCAATTTTCCAAGCAAATGGTCCCAAGGAACATGTGGGAGTAGTCATTCTAATATCAAATAAAATTGACTTTCAACCTAAAGTTATCAAAAAAGACAAGAAGTGACACTTCATATCTGTAAAAGTTTAAAAATCTACCAAAATGAACTCTCAATTCTGAACAACTATGCTCCAAATGCAATGACATCCACATTCATTAAAGAAACATTAATAAAGCTCAAAGGACACATTGGATTCCCACACAATAATTGTGATGAGACTTCAACACCCCACTCTCATCAATGGACAGATCCTGAAAACAGAAACTGAACAGAGACACAGTAAAACTAACAGAAGTTATGAAACAAATGGATTTAACTGATATCTACAAAACATTTTATCCTAAAACTAAAGGATATACCTTCTTCTCAGCACCTCATGGTACCTTCTCCAAAATTGACCATGTAATCGCCACAAAACAGGTCTCAACATATACAAGAAGATCGAAGTAATCTCATGCATCCTATCAGATCATCATGGACTAAAGCCGATCTTCAATAACAACATAAATAATAGAAAGCCAAATACATGTGGAAGCTGAAAAACACTCTATTCAATGATAACTTGGTCAAGGAAGAAATAAAGAAAGAAATTAAAGACTTGTTAGAGTTTAATGAAAATAAAGCCACAATATAGCCAAACTTATGGGTGACAATGAAAGTAGTCCTAAGAGGAAAACTCATACCTCTGAGTGCCTCTAAAAAGAAACTGGAGAGAGCATACACTAGCAGGTTGACAGCACATCTGAAAGCTCTACAACAAAAGGAGGCAAATTCAACCAAGAGAAATAGATGACTGGAAATAATAAAACTCATGATTAAAATCAACCAAGTGGAAACAAAAAGAACTATACAAAGAATCAATCAAACCAGGAGATTTTTTTTTTGAGAAAATCAACAAGATAGATAAACCCAGACTAACTATAGGGCACAGGGACAGTATCCTAATTAACAGAATCAGAAATGAAAAGGAAGACATAACAACAGAATCTGAGGAAATAAAAAAATCATCAGATCCTTCTACAAAAGCCTATACTC
The DNA here is from genome assembly GCF_978045245.1 of Mus caroli. Classification (NCBI taxonomy): domain Eukaryota; kingdom Metazoa; phylum Chordata; class Mammalia; order Rodentia; family Muridae; genus Mus; species Mus caroli. The sequence goes on from NW_028227256.1 coordinate 5,270,589, forward strand.
AACAAAACTGGAAAATCTGGATGAAATGGACAATTTTCTAGACAGATACAAGGTACCAAAATTAATTCAGGATCAGATTAATGATGAAAAAGTCTCATATTCCCGAAAGAAATAGAAACAGTCATTAATAGTCTCCCAAATAAAAAAAAAAAAAAAACAAAAACAAAAACCCCAGTACCTAAAGGGTTTAGTGCAGAGTTCTATCAGACCTCCAGGGAAGATCTAATTCCAATATTCTTCAAACTATTCCATAAAATAGAAAAAAAAAAAAACAATGTAATCCACTATATAAACAAACTCAAAGACAAAAACCACATGATCATCTCATTAGATGCTGTGAAAGCATTTAACAAAATCCAACATCCCTTCATGATAAAAGTCTTAGACAGATCAAGAATTTAAGACCCATACCAAAACATAATAAAAACAATATACAGCAAACTATTAGCCAACATCAAACTAAATGAAGAGAAACTTGAAACAATCCCACTAAAATAAGGGACTAGACAAGGCTGCCCACTGTCTCTCTACCTTTTTAATACAGTACTTTAAGTCCTAGCCAGCACAATTAAACAGCAAAGGAAGATCAAAGGGATACAAATTGGAAAGGAAGAAGTCAAATTATCTCTATTTGTAGATGATGTCATAGTATATATAAGTGACCCTAAATGTTCTAAAAGAAAATCATAACCTGACAAACAACTTCAGTGAAGTAGCTGGATATAAAATTAACAAACAAATCAGTGGCCTTTCTCTATACAAAGGATAAACAGGCTGAGAAAGAAATTAGGGGAAAAACATCCTTCAAAATAGTCACAAATGATATGAATTACATTGGTATGACTCTAAGAAAGTGAACGATCTATATGATAAGAACTTCAAGTTTTTGAAGAAAGAAATCAAAGATGATCTCAGAAGATGGAGAGATCTCCCATGCTCATGGATTGCCAGGATTAATATAGTCAAAATGGCTATCTTGCCAAAAGCAAGCTACAAATTTAATGCAATCCCCATAAAAATTCCAACTCTGTTCTTCACAGAGTTAGAAAGGGCAATTTGCAAATTCATCTGGAATAACAAAAACAAAAAAAAAAAAAATAGGATAGCAACAACTATTCTCAACAATAAAAGGATCTCTGGTAGAATCACCATCCCTGACCTCTAGCTGTACTACAGGACAATTCTGATAAAAACTTCATGGTACTGGTCCAGTGACAGACAGGTATATCAATGGAAAAGAATTGAAGACCCAGAAAAGAACCCACACACCTATGGTCAATTGATCTTTGACAAAGGAGCTAAAACCATCCAGTGGAATAAAGACAGCATTTTCAACAAATAGTGCTGGCTTAACTGGCAGATAGAATGTAGAAGAATGTGAATTGATCCATTCTTATCCCTTTTTCCAAAGCTCAAGTCTAAGTGGATCAAGGAACTCCACACAATGCCAGAGACACTGAAACATATAGCTTAGAAAGTAGAGAGGAGTCTTGAACATATGGGCACAAGGAATAATTCCTGAACAGAACACCGATGGCCTGTGCTGTAAAATCAAGAATTGACAAATGGGACCTCATAAAATTGCAAAGCTTCTGTAAGGCAAAGGACACTGTCAATAAGACCAAAATTCAACCAGCAAATTGGGAAAAGATCTTTAGAAATCCTTAATCCAATAAGGTGCTAATAACTAGTATATACAAAGAATTCAAAAAGTTAGACTCCAGAAAACCAAAAAAAAAAACTATTTAAAAATGAGGTATAGAGCTAAACAAAGAATGCTGAACTGAAGAATTCTGAATGGCTGAGAAGAACCTAAACAATTTTAAAATCCTTAATCATCAGGGAAATGCAAATCAAAACAACCCTGAGATTCCACCTCACCCCAGTCAGAATGGCTAAGATAAAAAATTCAGGTGACAGCAGATGCTGGTGAGGATTCGGAGAAAGAGGAACACTGCTCCATTGCTAGTGGGATTGCAAGCTTGTACAACCACTCTGGAAATCAGTCTGGTGGTTTCTCAGAAAACTGGACAAAGTACAACTGGAGGATCCAGCAGTACCTCTTCTGGGCATATATCCAGAAGATGTTCCAACTGGCAATAGAACACATGCTCCACTATGTTCATAGCAGCCTTATTTATAATAGCCAGAAGCTGGAAAGAATCCAGATGCCCCTCAACAGAGGAATGGATACAGAAATGTGGTACATTTACACAATGGAGTACTACTCAGCTATTAAAAAGAATGAATTTATGAAAAGAAAATACTCATCACATAATAATCAAAACACTAAATGCACAGAACAAAGAAATAATATTAAAAGCTGCAAGGGAAAAGGGCCAAGTAACATATAAAGGCAGACCAATCATAATTACACCAGCCCTTTCAATAGAAACACTAAAATTCAGAAGAGCCTGGACAGAGGACATGAGAGTCTAAGAGAACACAAATACCAACCCAAGCAACATAGCCAGCAAAATTCTCAGTCAAGATAGATGGAAGAATCAAAATATTCCATGATAAAACCAAATTTAAACAATATCTATTTATTAATCCAGCCCTATAAAGGATTATAGGACTCCAACACAAGGAGGATATCTACACCAAAGAAAAGAGAAGATTTTTAATCATCTCACAATAAAACTGAATGGAGAGAACCATATGCACATAATGCCACCAACAGAAACAAACACAACAGGAACTAACAATCATCTGTCTTTAATATCTCTCAATATTAATGAACTCAACTCACCTATAAAAAGAAAAAAACTAACAGCCTGTATATGCAAACAAGATCCAACATTTTGCTGCAAACAAAGGAACACACCTAAATAAGAAAGAGAGACACTACCTCAGAGTAAAAGGCTGGAAAAAGATTTTCCATGCAAATGGCACCAAGAAACAAACAGGAGTTACAATCTTAATATCCAATAAATTATACTTTTAACCAAAAGTTATCAAGGGAAATGAGGAAAGATACTTAATATAAAAGTCTCAATCCTGAACATCTCTGCCCCATATGCAAGTACACCCACATTCATTAAAGAAACTTTACTAAAGTGAAAATACACATTGAACCCCACACAATAATAGTGGGAGACTTCAACACACCACTCTCACTAATTGTTTTTTACCTGTAAATTAATTTCTCTTAGACAGTATGGGGAGAAGAAAGCATATCGAGCTTTCAAGTACTTGTGGTTGGGATCAATGCAAGGGCTTTTTAGCTTCCTGGATTCTTATCTTAAGAGAAGAAAACAAGAGACCCCCACAGATTAGCAAAGGAGGCAGGACAAAAAGTGACAGTACCAAATGAAATCATGACTGACATTAGACCATTTTCAAGAATGATGATTCTCAAGGGACTCCTCATGGTTTTCTTTTGAATACTTCAGGTAATGGAGAGGGTTTTGGCTATTAAGGGTTATAGTAATAGTAACTGTCTTACGTTTGTTTGTTTGTTTGTTTGTTTGTTTGTTTGTTTGTTTGAGACAGGATTTCTCTTTGTAGCCCTGGCTGTCCTGGAACTCACTCTGTAGACCAGGCTGGCCTTGAACTGAGAAATCTGCCTGCCTCTGTCTCCCAAGTGCTGGGATTAAAGGTGTGCGCCACCCCTGCCCAGCTAGTCGCTGTCTATTTTGATTGGTAGATTTGGTCATATATTGACTTTCCCTTCTGTGAATATTACTTTCCAAAATACATCTAAGTTTACTCCCATGCACATCATTTGTGAATAAGCATGAGATATTTAACAGGATTTTCCTTAAAAGATTATTAGTATATACAATTTGGTTTTACTTTGAAAGCATCTATAACTTGCTCAGGTTAGATTGGTGCTATATTCTTGAAACCTAGATATATTCAGAATACACTTGAATAGAAACTGCCTAAATTTGTAATTATTGGCAGGAAAACTTATACTTTTTTTCAGGGATTGGAATATTGGTAGCTTAATGAAGTTAGAGTGTTGAAATGTTCTGGAGTTGCTAGGGGCATTATTTGGAGAAAGGTATATAATGTACACTTAAAGGAAATAAGCTTCAAACTTCAATATTAATAGAGCTTTCTGTTTGCATGTGCACAATACAAAACACAGGTCTCAGAAGGCTAACCAGTCTTCAGTGTTTGCTTTCCACATTTTGTTGTTTGTTTTATCCAAACTGAAAGCACATCCATTTCTCCTTATTACTTTCTACCTCCTTTCAAAAAAAAAAAAAAAGCAGCAAAACTGTTACTTGAAATTTTGGGAGTCCCCACCTGAGAATCCACATATTTCCAGACATTCTTCATTATCTGTAAATTGACAGATTGTATTTTTCATCCAAGGACATCATATTTTTTTACAATGTGTGTACAGTGCACATGTTTCTCTAGATTTATTTCCTAGAAAAGCCATTTCAAGTCTAATACCACACATAAAAGATCCACCTTTTTCTAATTAAAATACATAAACAAAAGCCAGGATAATTTGATTGAACATTCTTAGATTAATGGTATAATATTTGCTATGACTGCTATAACAAACATAATAGTATACATAAATACATGACAAACATTTATAGCATTTACAAAATATACGTTGTTGAATCGTAAACTATAGTCAATATATTTAAAATGTGGTTTAAATATAACAATATGCAAAATATATACTATTTAATTTGCCATTTAATACTACATCATTATGTTATTTTTATGCTATAACTTTATTATAAAATACATGTTGACTTTTGGTGCATTATTAAATGACCTGTAACATGAATCATTTTGAAGTAATGTGAAGCATAAAAGAGAAAACTATTTAACTTTAAGGCATTATCTGTGAACATTTTTCAACATATATAGCTTTATTGCCAAAGTGAAACTGTATTTCCCTTACAGACATTGTAAGAAGCCATGTTGATCCAGATATCTTTGCTATTCTGCCATAATCATTGGTGATTGTGGTGAAGAAGGTGTATTCAACTTTTCTTCTGTCACTCATAATTACATTTTCTTTCATGACTTGAAGATGTAATTGTGGTTCTATCTTGGCAAATAAAATGTTTTAGACTTTAAAGACATTCTTATGCAAATAAGAATTAACTTTCTCATGTGGGGCTACAATTATACTAATACTTTACAATATATAAACATACATTATTTAATTGATGCTATATTTTGTGTATGTGTAGACATGCATATGGGCATGTACATGTGCCTGCCATGGCCTTTGTGTGGCGTTCAGAGGATAGCTTGTGAGAGTTGGTTATATCCTTCCAGTATGCTAGTCCTGGAGGTTGAACATGTCAAGCTTGGTTAACATACATTTACCTGTTGAGCCATCATACAGATAACTCATCTAACTTTTAAGATTAACTAATATCGATTACTTTACCTCTCACAGTATTTCCATGCAGGGCCTAGGATGGTTTATTAGTCATCTTGATTGGGCCATGTGATAACCAAATACGCATTTAATCATTTCTGAGTGTCTCTGAACAGAGTTTCTAGAGTATATTTATACTTAAACTGAGGAGCTGAGGGAAACAATTCCCATTTCTAATATGGCTAGATATCGTACAATTTTGTCAGAATTTGTATGAGCTAAAATATCTGTCTTCTAGATGACAGCTTTATAGCTTTACCTGGGCATGTGTGTTTACTGGTTTCCCTTCAATGGTGGATCTGCACAAGAATATGTAAACCCTCCTGCAAATATTTAGAGTTGTTTTAAATAGTCTCTAAATGTGGATTTATACAGCTTTTCTAGTGTCATTGAACATTGTAATTCATATTGTTTACCAAAGGAGTCAAAGAAAGCCAACATTTTCAGAAATTAAGCAAAGTAAGTTTTTCTCGGGACTCCCCATTGAATAAATATCCAAGCACCCAGAGAGTCAGGTTATCTGAGTCCATATGAATAATACATCCTTGATTCCAGTGGTTGTTAATATATCAGTCTAAGAGACAAGTTAAAAATTATGTGGGACCAAGTGTGAAATGCCTTGTTTATAGGTCTTATAGCATTAAATAAATAATTCTATGGAATAATACATAAAATCTTGAATGTAATGCCTGGTCTACAAATATGATAAAGGGACCCTAGAAGTAGGAAATATTATCTAATTTTTAAAGTGATGATCACCTTTTCTATGTATTACATTTTTCCAATTATTTTGAAAATAAGGCACTATGCAATTAACGCTATTGTATTATATTGGATATTAGGTACTACAATCAAGATTCCATTCTTAATATTTTCCTTAATTTCATTCATGTTGTTTATCAATTAGATTAAGAATGGAATCTTAATATTTTCCTTAATTTCATTCATGTTGTTTATCAATTAGATTAAGAATGGAATCTTAATTTTTTAGAACCTTGCTTAAAAATAAAAACAAAAAACAAGAAAGCAATCAAACAAACAAAAACAGACTCCTAAGAAAGTTTGAAGACTATCTCATTAGATTTTGAGATAAAACCAGTATGACATTCAATTGTAAATCCTGGAAGCTTCCAGCAGAGGAAAATGAAGATGAGAAAGGAAATCATATTTTTAAGTTGGGGTCAACAGTGCAGCTGTGTTAGTAGTACTAGAAAGCATTGTTTTCTTAGAGAGACAGGTCTGGCTCAAGTAAGTTATGCACACTTCAGGAGGTAGCTGAAAGGCAAGGTCTTCTGGGGCATGGGGGCAGAAAATTTGGAACTTTGGAAGTCACTATGATACATGAGCATATTAAATTGGAGACAGATTAGATATGGCTAATTCATGCATAGTAGTTTCTTTGGGAGGTTGTCCAGAGAATTTTAGCTTTACTTTATGTTAAACTTTCATGACTTAAAAAGGAACATGGATATTAATTGTTTCTGAGGAGTCAAGGATTTCCATCTAGAAAAAAATACAATGGGCATAGGAGTGCATGAATTGTAGAAAGTGTCTTTCACCATATGTCTTGCATGGCTAAGTTCTTTTATATCTTTATAGATTCTTCCACTCAATATACTTCCCACAACTCTGCATGGTATCTACAACATGGGTCCAACTGAAGAATATGTTATATTTTAAGTTCCTATCCATTGGTCACATTTTTCCCAGTATCCAGAGTGTCTTGTAGTTCCTAAGTTTTATGGAAAAATATTGTCAGGATCCACCACCTTATGTTAATTTCTCACTTTACATCATAGTACATATTCCAAAGAAAATAGGTGAACACATCTAATGATGATCTTAAACACAAACACAAGCTCTGGAACTTCTGTAGTAGAGAAGAGACAACACTTTGATCCACGTAGCTTTCAGCAGTATAGAATAAGTAAGTTATGCACACTTCAGGAGGTAGCTAAAAGGCAAGGTCTTCTGTGGCATGGGGGCAGAAAATTTGGAACTTTGGAAGTCACTATGATACATGAGCATATTAAATTGGAGAATCCTCTGTCTGGTCTTCTAATGTCTGAAGGGTCTTTGGACTCATTACAACAAAACCAAAATATCGGAAATACTGGTGAGCATCCCAAACACTTTGTGGTTTATGAGTTTCTCAGCTAGGGTTGAAACCAATTACCTTTTTATTGTCTGCCTCACTGTTGAGATCAGTCATAAAATGTTGAGTACATATCCCTTCCAAAAGAAACTCTGGGCTATCTAAATCCTCTTTTCTAAACAGGTCTTGAACAAACATGAAAAATAAAGCCTGAACAATAGGGTGCTAAATTCAGAGAAATGAAGGTACTAAATGGAACAATCTTGTCTGATCTAGGACAGATGCTCCTAATGAGTGAATGATATGATGTTCTGTGGTGACATGCTGTGAATGTTTGATATAAAGTGGCAATAGGGCTCCAGAGTGTCAGGTGCCAGACTGTCTGGTCGCTCCTTTAATCCCTGGCTTAGCCTTCATTTTCTCTTTTCCCTCCTTGCATCTCTGGGCCCACCCTCTCTAGACTTCCTTTGATTTTCATTTAACCATGCTCTTCTCTGTAGAATCAGCAAGCTCAAGGTGGTTTTCACAGGAAATCAGTAACACAATCTCTACCAGAAGGGCTCCCTAGAATCATCACAGACTTGGCTTATATAATCTTACCTCCTTTTTGTATCTAAAGGGACTAATAAATCAGCTTATTATTTTGCTCAAGACTAAGCAAATTTGCACAAAATAGTCTGGAAGCGAACATAAATTTCTTGGCTCCTTAAAACAATGCAGACTACCAGGAAAGGTGAGAAAACAGACCAGTAATTTTGAGATCTATAATCCAAAGGAAATATATGATAGTTGAGTTGTTAAAAGAGCCTAAAAGGAAAGAAACAATAGGGTAGGGAGTTATAAAGTATTTGAAGAAACTGAACTGTGGGTAGAGCTCATTGATAGTACTTGCCTAGCATAGTTGATCAATTAAAGCTAGTTATTGCATTGATATAATGCTAGTTAATCAATTGCATAATTGAAACTCATGGCTGAAAGTTCTCAATTTTTAAAGTGTTTTAAATTTTTGAATTAAAACTTATTTTCTTTTTTTCAATAAATTCTGACTATAATTTCATCTCTCTCTATTTATCCCAGGCCACCCCTCTTTCCAGATCCACTCCCCTGTTTCCTTTCAGAAAATAGTAGGCTCCCCAGTGATACAGAGCAAGCATGGCATAGCAAGATACAATAAGTCTAGGCAAAATTCCTCATATCAGAGTTGTGCAATGCAATCCAGGAGAGGGAAAGGGGACCCAAAAGCAGGTGAAAGAGTCAGAGACAGCCCTGCTGCCACTGTTAAGAGTTGCACAAAGAATACCAGACTATACAATCATATTATATATGCAGAGTACCTAGGACAGACCCATGAATGCTATCTAATGGCCACTTTGGTGTCTATGAATCCCTATGAGCCCTGCTTAGTTAATTCTGTGGGCCATATTCTCCTGGTGTCCTTGATCTTTACAGTTCTTCCCCCTCTTCTTTTATAGGGTTCCCTGAGTTCAAAGAAGAGGGACCCAATGGAGATCTCCAATTTCAGTTTTCTTTCTGCTTAATGCTTGATTGTTGGTTTCTTCATCTGCTCCCATCAGCTGTAGGCAGAGACCTCTCTGATGATGACTGAGCTAGGCACTGATCTATAAGTATAGCAGAATAACATTAAGAATTGCTTTATTGGGGGCTGGTGAGATGGCTCAGTGGGTAAGAGCACCCGACTGCTCTTCCGAAGGTCCAGAGTTCAAATCCCAGCAACCACATGGTGGCTCACAACCATCTGTAACGAGATCTGGCGCCCTCTTCTGGAGTGTCTGAAGACAGCTGCAGTGTACTTACATATAATCAATAAATAAATCTTAAAAAAAAAAAAGATTTAAAAAAAAAAAAAAGAATTGCTTTATTGTTTTCTTTTTCCTCTATCCTAGGTCTCTGACCTATACAGCCTCTGGGTTAAAGTCATTCAGTCAGTGTTAAGCATGGGCTTCCTCTCATGGTGTGGACCTCAAATTAGACCAGTCATTTGTTGCTCACTCCCACAAGTTCTCTGCTTTGATTTCTCCAGCACATCTTGCAGGCAGGATAGGTTGTAGGTCAAAGGCTTTTTGGCTGGGTTGGTGTCATAGTCTCATCTCAAAATTTTTCCTGGTTACAAAAGCTTACCAGTTCAGGTTCCAAATACTAATGAGTGCTTGCTAGGGTCACCCTCATAGATTCCTTGGAGTTTCTACTGCACTGGGTTTCCACCCTGCCCCCTAAATGTCCTATAATCCCATTTGTCTTTACCTGTACTCTCTAACTTTATCTCCTACCAACTCATTGTTCTTCTTCCCATTTGTACCTACCCCCAGTCTACCTGCAACATCTAATCTATGGACCCTTCCCAAGGAGATCCATGTATCATCTGTAAACCATATGTGTTATTTAGACTTTGTAGAGCCCTGAATTTTAGTATGATTATTATTTATTTAAAAGCTAATATCTACTTATAAGTGAGTACATACCATATTTGTCTTTCTGGGTGTGGTTATCTCACTCAGGATACTTCTTCTAGTTCCATCCATTTGCCTGAAAATTTTAACACCTGAAATCTTTTGACACCTGAGTAATACTCTATTGTGAACATAGACCACATTTCCTTCATTGATTGTTTACAGGTTGAGGCACATCTCGGTGGTTTCCAGTCTCAGGCTAGTATGAATAGAGAGCAACAATTATCATGGCTGAGCAAGTATTCTTGTGGTAGGATGGAGGTCCTTTGATATAGCTGGGTCTTTAGGTAGATTGATTCCCGTTTGTTTTTTTGTTTTTTTTTTTAAGAAAAAATTGATTTCCACAGCAGCAGCTATACAAGTGTGTACTTACTCCAGAAAAGAAGGAGTGCTCCCTGTACTTCATATGCTCACCTTCATTAGTGTTCACTTATACTGTTGATCTTAGACATTCTGACATGTATAAAATAGAATCTTAAAGAAGTTCTGATTTGCATTTCCCTGATGGCTAAAGATTTTGAACATTTCTTTAAGCCATTTGAGATTCCTGTATTGAGCAATCTCTGTTTAGATCTGTATCACATTTTTAATTTTTTTTAATGGTGAGCACTCTGGACTCTATAAGATCCTAATATTGTAAAACATGCATATGTCTGCAAATACCCCCAAACAGAATAAGACCAGGAAAAAATCTCGAATAAAGCATCATAATCAAACTATTTCAGATGTACTAAAATGAACTAAATTGTCTCAGATCCTTGCTGTGAAACACAAGTTGGTATGTGTTTGGATGTTTGTGGTGAATGGTGGAGCAAATACTGGTTTTTTTGTGGCCTCTGGATCTTACTGTGTTCTAATTGTTGTCTCAATCTCTGATGTTTGTCTGGCATTTTCTACTTTTGTGATTTTATTTATGATTCCTCAATTTGTATTTGCTAGTATTATGATTCTGTGTAATTAAAGCAAGGTTTTGTTTCCTGAACTTTTATCAAATGATATCTAACTGATCCTTGAAGTTCTTTGTAGTATTTATTAGCTTCTTGTTGGTTAAAACTAACTAGTTTTGCTCTGATTGAGACTCCGTTTATTTCCTACATTACCAGAATTACTTTAATTACATACAATTCTGTACTGAGAAAATTCCAGTCAGTAAGATTAATTTAATGGTTTTCATGTAAAGCACTGCAGTCATTCTTTCTTACATAAAAAGTTATGTATATGTATTTGAAATAGACTTTTTAAGTTTCGACAACAACTTACACTCTCATATTTCTCCTCCGTGCATCAATGTGATTATGATTTAATGTTAGTTGAGGTTGTTGAGTTTTCCAAATAAGTTTAATAATTATAATAAAATTTAGAGATACTTGAGAATTAAAATTGTTAAAAGTCTGGATTGCCAAGAAAGGATGAACTTTAAGTGTCAAAATTTCCTTAAGAAAGTGTAATATCTGGGATATTTAGGATAAACTTTCTAGACCAATGGAAAATCATGTTATCTCAGAAAATATCAGACTCAGAGAGACACTTCAATATAAGACAGTATGTTTTACTTGCTGTTTTAAAATCTTTTTATTATGTTACTTCATGTTCATGAGTCTTTTGCCTGCATATTCATGTGTGAACCACATGCATTCAGTATTTTCTGAGATCTCCTGGAACTGTAATTAGAGACAATTTTGAAACCACAAAGTGGTGCTAGGAATTAATCCTGGGTTCTCTATAAGACCAGCTGGTGCTCCATACCACTGCTCAATATCTCCAACCCTTTAATTTGGTTTTGAAATAGTGTTTGGCTTTCTAGTATGGACCTATCTTCAACTACTGAGTTTCCGCCCCTAATCTCAAGAACATTGGCATTGCACAGATTCCTGTACCCAGATGAAGTTGTTTGAAGTTTTTGTTTGTTTGTTGAGTTTTGTTTTCTGTTTATCTTATTTTTTTCTGTTTTGTTTTGTTTTGTATTGTATGTGTGTATGCATGCCCCTGGGAACCAGAAGAATGTTTCAGATCCCTCCAGCACTGACATTATAGGTATTTATGTGTTGCCTAATGGATTGAAAGAGCCTGTTCTGTTTTCTTTTTCCTTTTTTTTTTTTTCTTTTTCTTTTTTTGGTTTTTCGAGACAGGGTTTCTCTGTATAGCTCTGGCTGTCCTGGAACTCACTCTGTAGACCAAGCTGGCCTAGAACTCAGAATCCACCTGCCTCTGCCTCCAAAGTACTGGGATTAAAGTTGTGCACCACCACTGCCTGACTGAGCATGTACTCTTTTTTTTTTTATTTTTAATATTTTTTATTACGTATTTTCCTCAATTACATTTCCAATGCTATCCCAAAAGTCCCCCATACCCTTCCTCCCCCCCCCCACTTCCCAACCCACCCATTCCCATTTTTTTGGCCCTGGTGTTCCCCAGTACTGGGGCATATAAAGTTTGTGTGTCCAATGGGCCTCTTTCCAGTGATGGCCAACTAGGCCATCTTTTGATACATTTGCAGCTAGAGTCAAGAGCTCCGGGGTACTGGTTAGTTCATAATGTTGTTCCACCTATAGGGTTGCAGATCCCTTTAGCTCCTTGGGTACTTTCTCTAGCTCCTCCATTGGGAGCCCTGTGATCCATCCACTAGCTGACTGTGAGCATCCACTTCTGTGTTTGCTATGCCCCGTCATAGTCTCACAAGAGACAGCTATATCTGGGTCCTTTCAGCAAAATCTTGCTAGTGTATGCAATGGTATCAGCGTTTGGAAGCTGATTATGGGGTGGATCTCGAGCATGTACTCTTAATGAATGAACCATCTTTCCATATCCATGGAAAGTTTGTTTGTTTTTGCCCTTAAAAATTGAACTTAGTGCCTCATTCACTTTTCTAGTATAGCCAGGGTTACAAGTTAAGTACAGTTAGAAAACTTTTATTATCATGAACCCCATATCTTTATTTCTAAAATCTTATAAATCATTTAAGTTTAAGCAAGCAAGCCTATAACAGCCTGTTTTCAGACCGGCAGCTCTTTGCAGTTTAAAGATGGTTTTGTAGAAAATAGATAGTCCAGTCATATCACCCTGCAGTTGTTATCCCTCTTCCTAGTTTCCCCTCCACAAACTCCCTATCACATCCCACCCCCTGCTTCTATGAGGATGCTCCTTCATCCATCCACCCATTCCTGCCTCACTGCCCTACCATTCCCCTATACCTGGGCATTAAGCCTTCACAGGACCAAGGGCCTCCTCTCTAATTGATGCCACATAAGTTCATCCTCTGCTACATATGCCGCTGGAGCCATGGGTCCCTCCATGTGTATTCTTTGGTTGGTGGTTTAGTCCCTGGGAGCTCTAGGGGGTTTTGTTGGTTGATATTGTTTTTCCTGTGGAATTGCAAATTCCTTCAGCTCCTTTCAGTCCTTCCCCTAACTCTTCATTGGAGTCCTCATACTCAATCTGATAGTTGACTGCAAGCAGTCACATCTGTATCTATAAGGCTCTGTAAAAGCCTCTCAGGAGACAGCTATATCAGTCTCCTGTCAGGAAGCACTTCTTGGCATCAGCAATAGTGTCTGGGTTTGGTGTCTGTATATGGGATAGATTCCAAGGTGGGAAAGTCTCTGAATGACCTTTCTTTCAGTCCCTGCTCCACATTGCTCCCTTTATTTCCTTTAGATAGGAGCAATTTATGGTCTTCCTTCTTCTTGAGCTTCACATGGTCTATGAACTGTATCATGGGTATTCTGAGCTTTTGAGCTAATATCCATTTATCAGTGAATGTATACCATGTGTGTTCTTCTGTGGTTACCTCGCTCAGGATGATATTTTCTAGTTCCATCCATTTGCCTCTAAATTATATGAAGTCATTGTTTTGAGCAGCTGAGTAGTACTCCATTGTGTGGCCCAGGTGGGGCAGTCTCTGAATTGTCTTTCCTTCCATCTATGTTCTACTCTTTGTCCCTACATTTCCTTTAGATAGGAAAAATTCTGGGTTAAAATTTTTGAGATGCAGTCATGATAGGTCCTTTTTAGTGAGTATTCTATAGCCTCAGTAATATTGTCAGGTCTTGGGACTTCCCCTTGAGCTGGATTCCACTTTGGGCTGGTGGCAGGATCTTCTTTTCCTCAGGCCCCTCTCCATTTCCATCCCTGTAATTCTTTCAAACAGGAACAATTATGGGTCAGAGATATGATTGTGGGGTGGAAACCCCATCCCTCACTTGATATCCTGTCTTCCTGCTGAAGGGGGTTCTATAAGTTCCCTCTCCCTACTGTCGAGCACTTCAACTAAGGTTCCTCCCTTCGATTCCCAAGATTCTCTTATGTCCAAGGTCTCTGGTGCATTCTGGGCAGTTCCCCCAACCTCCTATTTTCTGAGGGTGCCTGTTTCCTTTCTTTATTCTGGACTCAGGGCTTCAGTCCTTTTCCCTCACCCAATACCAGATCAGATTCCTCTCCCACCCTCACTCTTCTCCCCATTAATTTTCTCTTCCAGGTACCTCCCTCCCTCCCCACTTCTGATTGCTTTCTTCTCTCTTCCAAGTGTGACTGAGATATCCTCACTTTGGGCATTTCAGCTTGTTGGCCTTTATGAGTTCTGTGAACTGTACTTTTTTTTTTGGGGGGGGACTAATAGCCACTTATTACTAAGTACATACCTTGCATGTCCTTTTGGGTCTGAGTTCCCACACTCTGGATGATAATTTCTAGTTCCATCCATTTTTTTCTGCAAAACTCAGCATGTCCTCATTCTTAATAACTGAGTAGTATTCCATTGTGTATATGAACCACATTTTCTGTATCCATTCTTCTGTGATGGGACATTTAGGTAGTTTCCAGCTTCTGGATATCACAAATAAGGCCACTATGAGCACAGTGGAACACATGCCACTGTGACATGGTGAGGCATCTTTTCAGTATATTCTCAAGAGAGGTATAGCTGGGTCTTCAGGTAGACCTATTTCCAATTTTCGGAGGCACCTCCAGATTGATTTCCAGAGTGGTTGTACCGGTTTGCAATCCCATCAGCAATGGAGGAGTGTTTTATCTTTCTCAACATCCACTCCAACATGTGTTGTTGCCTGAGGTTTGGAACGTAGCCATTCTGATTGGTTTAAGGTGGAATCTCATGGTCGTTTTGATTTACATTTCTCTGATAAATAAGGACTTTGAACATTTCTTTAGGTGCTTCTTAGCCATTCAATATTTTTTCAGTTGTGAATTCTCCGTTTAGTTCCATACCCCATTTTTTTTGTGTGTGAATAACTTGAGTTCTTTGTATACTTTGGATATTAGCCCTCTATCAGCTGTGGGGTTAGTGAAGATATTTTCCCAATCTGTAGATTGTCAATTTGTCTTATTGACTATGCCCTTTGCCTTATAGAAGCTTTCCAGTTTCATGAGTTCCCATTTATCAATTCTTGATCTTAGTCATTGGAGTTCTGTTTAGGAAATTTCACCCTGTGCCAATGAGCTCAAGGCTCTTTCTCACTTTCTCTTCTATTAGATTCTGTGTATCTGGTTTTATGTTGAGATCCTTGATCCACTTGGATTTTATCTTTGTACAAGATGACAAATATGGGTCTATTTTCATTCTTCTACATACAGACAGCCAGTTAGATCAGCACCATTTATTGAAGATTCTTTCTTTTTTTTTTTCCATTGTATGTTTTTGGTGTATTTGTCAAAGATCAAGTGACCATATGCGTGTGGTTTTATTTCTGGGTCTTCAATTCTATTCCATTGATCAGCGTGTCTGTCTCTGTACCAATACCATGAAGTTTTTATCACTATTGCTCTCTAGTAAAGCTTGAGCAGTCAGGGATTGTGATTGCCCCAGTTGTTCTCAACAAGCAGCTGAAAGAGTCAGATGCAGATATTTGCACCCAACCATTGGACAGAAGCAGCTGACCCCTCTTGTTGAATTATGGAAGGGTGAAAGAAGCTGAGGAGAAAGGCAACCCTGTAGGAGGAACAGCAGTCTCAGTTAATCTGAACCCCCGTGATCTCTCAAACACTCAACCACTAAACAGACAGCATACACCAGCTGATGTGAGACCTCCAACACAGGTATAGTAGAAGCCTTTTGGGTCTTTTTTCATTCAGAGATGATACACCTAACTCACAGGAGACTTGGAGGCCCCAGGGAGTTTAGAGATCAGGTGGGGTGGGAGGTAGGGATATCCACATAGAGACAGGGTGAGTGGGGAGGAGGTGTGAGATGTGGAGCAGGGAGAGGGTGAATGGGGAGTACGGGAATGGAATATGGAGTATAAAAATAATTTAATTAAAAAAATTGTGAGAAGCATCCCTCAACCAGGAGCCATGCCTAACCTCTTGATATGGTCCCTACAGGTTCTCTCTTCCCTTTGCTAGGCATTTAAGCTAATGTTATTCCCATTGGGTCCTGAGAATCTCTTGCTTTCCTGGCATCTGGGACTTTCTTTTGGCTATCCCCACTTCTCCATTCCCCATTGCTACACACCTCTCTTCAATTCCTGATCCTCTATATATCTCCCCCATCTCCTTCCACACCTGATCCTGCCCTATTAAAGAATAAACTACTTTTAAAAGAAAACAGTTGGGAGCTGGAGAGATGACTCAGTGGTTAAGAGTATTGGCTGATCTTTCAGAGTACTTGAGTTCAATTCCCAGCAACCAAATGGTGGCTCACAATCATCTATAATGTCATCTGATATGCTCTTCTCCCCTGCAGAAGAAATAGAGCACACATGTACATTAAATAAACAAATAAATCTTTCTATAAAAGAAAATATCTCTATATTGTGTTAATTTGGTTTACATATTTTCTTTGAATAACTATTTATTGAATTTATAAGTCATGAAGTATTTTATTGTTATATTAATTATAATTATTATTTGCTGTACTAGGGGTAGAACCAATGACATTATTAATGGTATACCAGCATTGCTCTGGTCTAACCAACATAATTGTTTTTGTAAAAACACTTCGATGCATGTACTTGTAGATAAGCTTAAAATACTTCATTAATATTATTACTGCTTATATTATTATTATTAATATTAATACTGCTTATTTTAGTGGTATTAAGAGTTACTGTATATTTTCTGCCTCAGTATTTACTTAAACTATTGGAGTTATACATGATGGATTGTTAGTATTTTATTTCAGAGGAGGTTTAATTTTCATTCTCTTTTTAAACTGAAAAACAAGCTGGACAAGTTATAAAAGTTCATTTAGTAACAAGGACATTATGAATATCACAACTGTTCTAAAGTGATTCCTGTGATCATGCTCTTATGACACTGATACCGCATGAAGAAAAACTGTGGCTTGGGGATGGCACATGATACTACAATAATTACTCATCAATTATTAGTGACAAGATAATGTTGCCTTTGCCCTAGCTTCCCAATATAGATCCCATCCCTAATGGACCATTATATAGATATCAAAATGGTAATGCTTTCAAAAGTTGCAACTCCTAGGTTGTTTAACTAATTTGGCAAATAGTACCTTTCTTAGGTCTTCCCAGACTTTCAGAGGTCAGACATCAAATATTCATGAATATTAATGAACCAGAGCAGATTATGTTCGAAATGGTTTGTACTCTGTGTAGAAAGGTCAGATTTTCACTTTTACCTTGAAGTTCTTTCTATTAGGAGTGTAGTTTAAATGTGTATTAATCTTACAGATCAAAGCCTGACAAACAAATGCAAAATTGAACATAGAAAAGCTTCCATTTTTATTTTCTAATATGGTTCATTAAAAAAGATATTTTCTTTTTAGTAATAGTACATTAATGAACGCAAAGACAAGTGGCCAGTTATCACAGATCTGAATTTACATTTTACAAACATCCACCAAAACATTTAAATAGGAAATAAATATATTTACATTTTATTTTCTCATTGCATTGTAATATGTATAAAATATATAATATTTATAATATTTTATTTATCTTTAAAGGTAAGCTATAATGTAAAGTGACATGATTTAAAATATTAAGGAGTCAGAACAAAACACAAACAGCAAGTTTAAAGATATAGATGAAGATGTTCCTTTAGCTTATAAGCACATCAATACCAACAGAAACAAAATTTTAAGCTGGAACACAGACACTTACCTTACAAAGTTAAGCACAAGTGTGTGCTTGCACTGATAAAGCTTCTTCACACTGCTGGTTTAAAACAATAAAATGAAGTGATTGTTCAGATTTAGGTTTCATCAGGGAGAAGTTAAGCTTCACTTAAGACCAGCATTCAGCATAGACTATACTATAAACAATCTTTGTCACTGTAAATGAGGGACATGTGGATTCATTAGCGAGTATGTTCAGAGCACAACCACACTGCCTATATGGAAGTGCCTTCTCTGCTGGCCAATATTGACTTGACATCATTTTCTTTTCTTCTTGCTGAATGACAGTTTTATGAGCAAAGGCTTTAAAATGACAAGTCAGCCCATGACTAAAATGTGAGATTACTAGCACATTCAGCTATATAAAATTAAATTAGATAGGAAAGCCTTGGGTATTTGTTATATTTAAATTACTAAGGTAATTTTGAAGTTAAACTATAACAAATTCAAGTCCTCCTACTTAGATACACTACATTTCAGGTGATTTTTTTTTTTTTTATCACAGAAAAGACATTCTTATCTTAGTTGTTTAAAACTTCTCTGTCTAACTCATGTAACTACATTTCCTGTAAGCTTGCAGTGTATACACTGTAAGAAGCCCTTTAATGATCTACACATGCACACACACACACATGTATGTGCATGCACATCTAAAAAGGCACTGGAAGGGTTAACACATCATTAAGCATTCTCATGTATGTTTAATGCTCAAACTTGAGATTGTTAAAAATATATATATATCTGAACCTAATTTACTGAGAAGTTGAAATCTGTGTTTTCATGAATTTCTACATTTTTTTTCATTTAAGTAGCTAAAGTCATAGAGACTGACAGTGGTTAATCACACTATAAAGAAAGCTTTAAACACTAACTGTTAAATGGATGAGAACCAGAACAGTACTTTCATAATTGGTGCCTATCCTACTAATCATGTTAAATAGCAATTTCAGTATGGTGATATTTTTACCAAGATTATAAAATGTAACAAAACCAAGGTTGTTCTAGTAGGTTTTAATTCAACCAACACCTTATAGCTGAATACATATATAGCTATGTGTCCCATATGTGAAACACTTTCTTTCAGGATAATTAAGCTTAACATTTTATACTTGTATCTGTACATATATTTATGTGTCTGTAGACACACATAGGATATAAGCTCTATACTCAAGATCTAATATCACACTTCAGCTGTTTTCCCAACATGTGCACTGATAGAATAGTTGATATAACAATAACAGCAAAAAGACTTAGCTCAGGTTTGAATTTTCAATTGAGCTTTGTAAAATCTAGTTTTAGATTTTTTTTTTCAGGTGACATTTCACCTGCGTGTATGTATATGCACCACATGTGTATCTGGTGCTACTGAGTTCTGAAGCAGGCATTAAATTCTCTAAAAATTGTAGTTTCAGATGATTGTAAGTCACTTTGTGGGTGCTACAATCAAATCCAGGTCCTTGAAAGAGAAGTAAACATTTTTATCCACTAAGCCATCTCTCCTGCTCTATAAAGTTTTGAATGATTACAGAAGACCTCTGCATAGTTTTAAATTCCAGTTGTTGCCCACTATGGGGCAGCAGCAAGTGTAGTAGCCGAGCTTTCAGAAGAGATGATAGAGGTTCTCTCTTTAATCTTTCTCCTCGATGTTAGAAAGGCAGAACTCAGAATTCAGTAAAATTCAAAATTGTCATAGCTCTTGTGTTTGGTTGCTCTAGTAAGCAGTAATCCCAAAATGATTATTGTGGGTATACATTGAAATTTCTTGTAAAAGTAGAATATATAAACCTTTATTATCATATTTTCATGTTATGTTGACAAAGCATCTTAGATCCAAAATAACATTTTCAGATCTCATTGTGAGATTTCACGTAATCCACTGCAAAATGAATTAATATTTTTAATTATTATGAAAATAGTTTGCTAGTTGATGACTTTATGCTTATGGATGGGTGTTTCTTTAAAAAATAATTTAGCTTTCCTCTTGAGTCTAATGTGGGACTGTCTTCTATTTAAAGAAGGGATACTGACCTACTTATTAGAAATTTGGTCATTTTAAGGGGGAATCCAACAGTGTTCAATTGAAATGCATACCAATAAAAGTGGACTTTATTTGTTCACTTTTCAAGAAGTAGCTAGTTGTTTAAAAGCAGACACCAACAGAGCTTTAGTAAAGAATGAAGAATGCTTCTTGTTTTGTATGATGAAAGGTCTCTAGTTCCTGGCTTTGGGTGCCCACCCCACAATGCACATTTCTGACTTTTTACCTTCCTAATGCTGAAACAAGCTACCTGCAGCAGCCTACATCATTTGACATAGTCAATTACTTTCCATTGCATTTTATAACATGAATTTTGATGCTGGTTTTCAAATCTCACTTAATTTACACAAAAATAAACTCAAATGAAAATATCACCAGCTCTCATAATGTCTGTAGCTAACTTTCAGGAACTCTTTAGTTCATGACTAAATAGAAAAGTATAACAAAGACATGTTTCTTACACAGAATTTATTGATATTTTTTTCTGCAAGAGCTTTGGGACATTTAAATTTATTAAAGTTTAGTTTGTTCATTAATCTCATTAGGCAAAAAAGAAGAAATGTATTTAAATGAAGAGTGTTTTTGACATTCATGATTAATACCATTTTCTAATATAAAACATGTTAGTAACATTCACCAAAGAAGAAATAGTTAATTTACTAGGGTGTTGTCACAGGCCAATGTAATTGTCTTTATTAATTCTGCAGAATATTTTACAGTAAGATAAACACAGCTGTAGTGCTCATATTGAACTGTTTGATGAGATTATAGGAAGTCACTCACATGAGTAAGTTAAGGTGCTTCTGTCTTTGAGGTCATTTGCTTTCATTTTGTTTTGTTGTTTGTTTGATTTGCATGCTACTTGCCTTGCTTTTATTTTTTAACTTCTTTACACTCATAATACAATGATAGGGCATTGATTCATGATCTGGCCCAATATCTATTTGTCATACAAAATCATCTAAAATAGAGAAATGGCCATTTAATTGGTATTTTTATTTATAGGTAGCTTACAATTTTTATATTATTTACATACTTTACACCAATCAATCCTTGTCACCAAACATGATGACAGCTGTATCCTGATAGAGATCAGTGGAGAAAAAATAGGTTGTTCTGCCATCCCAGGGTCATTTACAGATGCCTCCTGACCTTTCTGCTGCTGGAATTGCAGTCTGACTCCATGGTTGACTTGGTGACAGCATGGACTCTTCAGGGTGAAAGTAGGGAGTGAGTGACCCTGAAGGCTGTCAGGCAGAGCTCAGCATGTCAAGCCATGTGCTTTGCCTTGCTTGTAGAAGCAGAGCTGACAGCAGCAGAAGTGGAAGCCTGATTACCTAAAAACAGAGGGTCCAAACAAGCTACTTTGGCAGCAAAAAATGAATGAATACAGTGAAGAACAGCAAATAAATTTGAAAATTCCAACTCCTGAAAGGAAAAGAAAAATAGATCAGGGGAAAAATAATTTCTTCACAAAATTGTCAACAAGTGGTCATATTTATGTGTAACAAACATTTGGAATCAAGGAAATGGAATGCATGAAAATACAATGGTATGATAGACACATTATAATGCCAAGAAGACTGAAGGTTGATTAATAGATTTACATGCTTAATGAAGATGATATGCAGATTATTATTGCAATGAGGATAACCCACATGTAAACAACAGAGGTTAATGACATATTTTCTGTTTAGTTATATGTTTGTGGTATATGATGAACTACAACTGTTTTATATACTATTCCTGATGTTTGCAATTTATACAATCCAGACTATTAGAAGAGATTATACTATGTCAAAATGCTGCTTAAGAAAATTGACAGATGTTAGTGGTTTCTCTTCGGTTTTGCAAGAATAACATAATAGCATTCAATTAGTGTCTCAACAGTTGTCTTTCTCCCCATTTTACAGTCCCCAGTTAGTTTATTTTAGTGACATTTCTGAAAGTGTTAAATTTTTTCACTTCATTATTGTAGTTTCTAAAAGTATTCCACTAAGGAAGATTTTTTATTTTGTCATAATTATCTAAAATGTATTTTGTTCTAATAATTAAATAAATTACAATCATATGATTTATTCTTCCCTTTTCTTTCCTCTGATAAATCCCTACCAAGTTCTCTCCTTCCATCCCACTAATATTTCTGTGTATCTGTGTATTTTTGTGTTTCTCTCTGTGTATATGTTCTGTTTTCCTTTAGAAGAACAATAATTTTGACTGTCATTGAAAACAAATATTAAAGCAATAGTTCTCAAAATATTTCTATTACATTGAAGATAATATTTGTTTTTTAGGCTTTCCAAACATCTAAATATTTAAGCATCTTATGTAAGATTAATGTTTCTAATTATTTTACCCTCCTTGTTCAGTATTTTACAATAATTTGATGCTGATTAAGACTTCAATTAGTTTGTATATCTTTATCACACTGAGCTTTGTTCTGGATTATAAGAATGAACAGATAATGAGAAGAGATTGCAGGAGACTGATGAATTCATGTTTGGCAATAATTCACCACCACCTTCCTAGTGTTCTGCATCCATGAGAAGATCTTACAGCCACAGTTATTTCCATGGTGTCCTTGATCACAACTGTATAAATTTCCAGAAGATATTTTCCTCTCTCTACCCAGTCCTCATGTTTCTGAGACTTTCGTTTCCATACTTATATGAGCTTTATATGCTATTGACTTGCAACAAAGTTTGTCTTCTTTTTTCTTCCTCCATGAATCTTACAAAATAAAATCTAATTTAAACATTTAATTATTTGGTCATTAAATGAATATATATCATGATCTCTATTTTTGTTAAACATGTATCAGAAAGCAAGATAGATGAGGATGGACTGATGATACTTCATAAACACAGGGATTGGGAGAATTCATTTAAGAGTTTCCAGGTCAACAAATCCACAATGCCTTATAGGTATAACTGGGAAGAATATCTAGGTGAACCAAAATTATGTCTATTGTAATGTACTCTAGGCAGGAGGAGTATAGTCCTGTAGACCATGAGGTAGAACCATTCTAAGGGAATTTGAGACATTGAGCATATACTTTATGGATTTATGAGTAGAAGATTACATTTTTATGGTTAATAACATAAGAGGCTTCTGAAGCAAGATCTGACACACTCATTAAATGGTCACCTGGGTGTACCATTGATAGAGATATCTGTGGCACTGGAAGAGGAGAGAATCTGAAAAGTTATTCACTAAGAAAAGGTGCCAGCTTTGAAAGTAAAGTCGAATGTGTGAGAGAAGCTGCCAGATACTATGACATTGTAAGAAGAACTATTCCAACACTAAGGTAAAACTCTTTGTCTAGTGCATTAAATTTGAGGTTGCATTTGATATAAAAGGAGCAAGTCATAAAGTAAATGTAGATTTAAAAAGTTTGTGTCTATCAGCTTATAAGTGATGGATGAAATTTTTTATAGGTGAAAACAAGGCATATATAGTATATAGAAGAAAGATCATATTCTCATCCATGGGATTCAGCAACTCATAGAAATAAGAATGAACAGAACAATAAGGGAGAGTATCTCTGGCTAAATGGGACTGTCTTGGGTAGTGGTGCTTTGAATTGGCCATTTTGTTTAACAACTTGAACATTATTTATCTTCTCAGTATGAGAAAGGGTTTTTGTACAGAAATTGGAAGAAAAGATTATTAGGAAAGTGTAAAGAAACTAGAGACAAGATAGACAAGCCCATGTTGAACAGTCTTCTCTTTTGTAATGACAGTAGGGAAATCAACCAATAAACTGAATCACGAATAGTTGCCACACACTCTTTCCCCAGATGCAATCACTAGGTCTCTTTACTAGTCCTTCAACAGATCACCATCTAAAGACTTGCTTTTTCTCCACCCACATCTCCTAAGGATCCCACAGATTATTTTTATCCCTTTCCTAGCTTATCACTATATCCTATTTCTCAACCCAAGCACACCTTTTGCTCAACCTCAAACTGTACACAGAGCTCTCTCTCATTCATTCTCTCTCTCTCTCTCTCTCTCTCTCTCTCTCTCTCTCTCTCTCTCTCTCTCTCTCTCCCCGTGTGTGTGTGTGTGTGTGTGTGTGTGTGTGTTGTGCATGGGTGTGTGCATGTGCATGTTTTCTCCTAGAGCAAATCACTCATTCTTTCACCAAGCACTACAACAGAACACCATCTTAAGCATCCTTGCCCTCTCTCCAAATCTCCTATAGATCCATAACTCCTGTCTAATCCCACAGACCATCTCTTCCTAACATCCCATTCCCCACTACATCTTGGCCTCCAACAACAACATACATTCAGTGCAAAATTTTGAATCACATACCAGCTGTGTAGGCCAATAAAACAAGCAACACATGGCTATCATACGCACTAAAATCCAAAGGGAAAACAAAAACCAAAGAAGAAAACACCCACACAACCAAAACACTCAGAAACCAATGCCTAAAAGTATAATCATTCCAAACCCAGATGTTTAAGATGCCAGCAGTAGAATAAAATCAAATAAGCCAGTCAGTAAGTCTCTACTATAGCCCAACTATCCTACCACAGCAGGCCCTGAATATTTCAACATAGTTGAAACACAAGAAGAAGACATTAAAACCAACTAAATGTTGATAGAGAACGTTATAGAGAAAATTAATAAATCACATAAAGAAAACCAAGAAAATACAAGCAGATGAAGGAAACAAATAAAACTGTTTAAGACCTGAAAAGGAAAATAGAAACAATAAAGAAAACATACTGAGTGAACTCTTGCAATGAAAAATTTAGGAATTTGAACTGGAACTGCAAAGGCAATTGCCAACCAACAGTATACAAAAATGGAAGGGAGAACTCTTGAAAAATGAATACATAAGGATATATATATATATATATATATATATATATATATATATAATCTAAAAAACAACCCCAATATAAAACAATTAGGATACTTTGAAGACAATAAAAACACCAATCCTAAGAATAATAGGAATAGAGTAGGGAAAAGAAACCCAGTTTAAGGACTTAGAAAATATTTTCAATAAAATCATAGAAAATTTTCTGAACTAAAGAAGATGCCTAAAAAGGCTCATAAAGGTTCAGAAACAGATAAAACACCAAATATATTGGGCAAAAGAGAAAAGCATCACATTGCTAGATAATAAACACTAAACATATAGAACAAAAAATAATAATATTAAAAGCTACAAAGGAAAAAGACCTAGGAGCATATAAAGGCATACATGAGTTTTCTTGGAGACTTTAAATGGCCTCTACAGATGCATTGCAGACTCTAAGATGCCACACATGTCATCTCTGATAACTATACCCAGCAAAATTTTGAATCACCAGAAGGGGAAAAAAGATATTCTATGATAATGATAAACTTAAACAATATATTTATATAAATCCAGATGTACAGAAAGTTCTAGACAAAAATCCCAACTTAAGAAGATTAATTACAACCATGAAAACACAGGAAATAAATACTCTCACACCAGCAAAACCAAAAGAATAGAAACACATACACACACCACCATCATCACCATGATCAACATCACAAAAAACAACAAGAAGAAGAAAATAATAGGGAGAAAACACCAGTGGTCATTAATATTTCTCAACATCAACATTCTCAATTTCTCAACAAAAAATACAGACTAATAGAATGGCAGCAAAAACAGTATCTATCCTTCTGCTAAATCTAAGAAACATACTTCAACATCAAGGATAAACACTACATCAGGGTCAAAGACTAGAAATAGATATTCCAATCAAACAGACCTAAGGAGGAAGCAAGTATAGCTTTTTAAATATCTAATAAAACAGGTTTTAAATAAAACTAATAAAAAGATATAAAGAAGTATATTACATACTCATAAGAAGAAAATAAATCCACCAAGATAACATTTGATGTTTGCTGTTGTTGTTGTTGTTGTTGATGATGTTTTGTGTTTCAAGACACAGTTTCTTTGTGTATACTTGGCTATGCTGTTACTAACTCTGCATACTAGGCTGGGTTTACACTAAGATCTGTGAGCCTCTGGCTTCTAAGTGCTAGAATTGAAAGCATGTGCTGTCTCAGCTTCAACATTCATGCCTCAACAACAGTAGCATAAACATTTGTAAAAGAGACACTACTAACACTTAAAATACAAAGACCCTTACACACAAATAGTTGGGTACTTCAATATCCTACTTGGAACAACTAACAAGTAATCCAGACAAAACTAAACAGAGAAATATTGGAGATAACAGATGACATAAACTAAATGAAACTAACAGATATTTACAGAACATTTCACCCAATCACAAACAAATAAACCTTCTTCTAAGCACCTAATGAAACTTTCTCCAAAACTGAAGATATACTCAGGTACAAAGTAAATCTCAACAGATACAAAAAAGTGAAATAACTACTTGCATCCTATCAGACCATCACAAATTAAAACTAGATATCAAAACAAACAGAAACCTTGTAATCCCATGGACATTGCACAATTTGTTACTTAATGAAAATTAGTTCATAACAGAAATAAAAACAAAATTAAAGACTTTGCAGATTTTAATGGAAATGAATCCATAACATATACAAAATTATGGGACACAAAGTGTCCTAAGAGGAAATTCATAGAACTAAATTCCTACATAAAACAATTAGAGGATTCCTATCATAGCAACTTAGGGGCACAACTAGAAAGCTCTAGAACAAAAAGAATTAAAAACTACACTATGGTTTAAGAAAAGTGATTTGTATATAAAATGTGCTTTCAATAAGTTTTGGTGTAGCACCAAGAGACACACATGTATAATTTTTGTTTCTAATTTCTCCCTGCAAAACTTGCAAATATAAAACACTTTCTATTTTTAAACTATATATTCATATGTGTATATAGTTCAAGTGTATTTATAATGTATATATTTATGTTCTATAATAATAATTAATAATAACAATAGAGTCTTTAAATGTATTGTTCCTTTCAAAATATTTCAGAAACAGCCAATGAATTGGTAGAATATATGTAGTATGAGTATTCTCTATATAAATGATGAAAGACACTACATGAACACACAGACTCACCGTTTCATCATACAACTCAAAGAGTACTCAATTTAAAATTCATGAATTGCTTAATTCTGCAATTTACAATCTACCATTAATTAGACTACTACCCACTGAAAATGGGTTAATAAAACCATATAATGCATAACCATGGAAAAGGTTTAATAGTGTATGTGTAGATTGCATTTATGAAGTGCTAGAGGACTCAAATATGCAGACAACTATTGAAATGATATTCCTTGGGAAAAAAGAAGTGGAGAATCTAATAGAGAAGGCCATATTTTTTCAGATAATGAAATAATTGTATATTTCTATGTTCTAGCAAATTAATCTACTGTTTTACACTAATTTTAATGAATATTCTTTTCTTTTCTTTTTTTTTTTTTTCAAGACAGGGTTTCTCAGTATAGTCCTGGCTGTCTTGGAACACACTTTGTAGACCAGACTGGCCTCGAACTCAGAAATCTGCTGGGATTAAAGGCGTGTGCCACCACTGCCCAGCTTTAATGAATATTCTTATACATTTATAAGATATATCACAAGTAACAATGGTTCTTGATAGTATTGTTTTGTCACTGGATGTGGCATGCTAGCATTTTCCCTAGAGTTGCTTGATTTGTGCTCAGGAATGAAGTCTGCAGGCTCCCTTTCACCCCAATGTTTTTGTTTCTATATTAGTATGCTTTCAAATAATAAGACAGAGTGAGGTCCTTTTCTTATTTTGTGGAAAACTTTATGAAAGATTGGTAACAATGATTTACTAGGTGTTTACAGGTCTCTAAATATGCATCTTCATAAAGAATCTTGTCTTCATAGCTTGCATTAGATATGCTTGGGTAATTATCCTTGAGGCCCACTCATTGGTTTATACATTTATAGAAATTTACATCTTTTATAAAAGTATATAAATTCTATAATTAGCTTAGGTAATTACATGTGTATTACCCTGTTCATATTATTTAAATGAACCTTGGAAATATTTTGTTTACTTTCTAATTTTTTTAATTTCAATCTCTCCATATTTATTTAGTCATCTAGCCTATGTTTATGAACATGTTTTTGTGATTTTATTTATTTTAAATTTATTGAGGCTGATTTTATGAATGACCTAAATTATTTTTAAAATGAATGCATAGTAAATGTAATTGGGTGGCAGGCTATAAGTATATTTGAATATCTGGCTGGTTAATCACACTGACTAGGTTTTTCCATAATTTTATTAATCTTATGTTTAATTGTTCTGTCCATTGGTCACATGGGGTACTGAAGACCTCGATGAATCAATTGTATGTTTTATCTTTTCCATAATTTCCAAATAAGAGTTTTCATTTATTTTGGAGATCTATTATTATTATCAACCTTTTTTTTAACAATGACAATATTGTTATATTTTGAAAATGAAATTATTTGAATGTGAAAGTCTCCCACAGATTTGTGTTTTAAAAGATTAGAACAAAGCTTGTGGAAATATTTAGCTCTGGAAAATCTAGGAAGTAGGTTTGAGCTACTGAAAGGCCAGTGAATTCTTGGGACTATATGCTTTATGTATTCTTTTCTCAGTGCTTCATGACTGTTAAAAGGAAGACTGTCTGCTATGTGTTCCTACCATAATCTTGACATACATAATTGTTGGAAGCTATTAAGACAACACTATTGTCCTGATCTCTAAATTGGGCCTCTCCCCCGAGAAGAAAAGAGGGTCAAAAGCGGGCCACCGACACATCAATTCCGAGAACAACCACAGGATGTTCCAGCCCTAAGTCATTGCCACACCCTGACCACACCCTGATAGCAAGTTCCTGCTTCCCTGTGTAGCTGCCAAAAGAAAGAATTTCTATTGCCCCCCTCCCATAAGTACTTCTCCTTTTGCTTGTATTGCCCCACCCCTCCCACTAAGTATCTGTACTTCCCCTTTTGCTTGTGCATTTAAGCCTTGGGCCTTTCTCAATACATTTGGGGCCTTGATGCATTCCAGAATGGTTTCTGTGTCGTTATTCACACAAGGCCCTCGTCTCTCTCTACCCACCCCCCCCATTTGGTTATTAGGAGAAGGTCCCCTCGAGACCCTCGAATAACTGGACCTGCTGGACGGGTCACATAATCTTGATATACATGTGAACCATAGGCTGAACTCTAAAATAGTGAGCCAAAGTAAATATCCCTTAGTTGTTCTTATATGTATTTTGCTAACAACAATAAAAAGATAACTGTTACAATGTCAACAAAGTTTTACTTTTGAGAGTGTCATATATGTATATAGTAAAAATGATTATTTTGTGCTTCATAATAAAATTCCTGCCTAGGATTCAAGAAACAATCTATACTTTAATTTTTGTGAATGCATTGCCAAATATGTTAGTTTTCTCCTGATTTGAAAGGTATGCTTTTGTATCTTGTATTTCAAACTAAAACATGTTTAATTTGAAGTTTTGTCAGGTTTCTTTTGGACAGACTATAGACAGTGGGTGATAACTGGAGATCTGAACTCCCCCTCCTTCCCAGTTATAATGAAGAGCCCACTGTCCACAAGGCTATGTGAGGATTATGCCTGTAATTTTCACCTTCTTGGCAATAATACTCTGACACCTCCCTTATGTTGAGCTTTAGTCTATTGCTATGTACTATAATGCTAAATTCTGTATGCCAAGACCTATCTGCCCCAAGACAAGTGAATTCTCTATGTACTATGCTTTGTTGTGCAAACCTAGTTCTTTCATTTAAGACTATTGGTTGAATAAAGATGCCTGCAGCCTGTAGCTGGACAGAAGAGAAGAAGGCAGGGCTTTGGTTCCCAGGTTTGAGGTTTGAGGGGAGACCACTAGGAGAGAGTAGGAGAAAGGAAGAATGTACCATGGGCATTGATCAGTTGGAGTAGGAGTGGTTCATGTGGAATATGAGAAAAGCTATCTCAAGATTATCAACAGAGACATAGACAAAACAGCATACTGGTTTGGTATTTCACCAATCTCCTTTAAAGGTTATTTTTAGTCTTTTACTTGAGAACCAAAGGTAAATTAGAAACCCCCAGATACTATTTACTGCAACACTCTTACTTTGATAAAACAATCTGAGTAGAAGTCAGGCAAAACAGAAGATCTAACTAAAATTTGGAGTATATAAACTGTTGAAGAAATGTCTCATGTCCCCTACACATGAAAGAAAATACTAAAAAAAGGGATGGTAAAATCTTAAGCTAAATTATATATATATATATATATATATATATATATATATATATATATATATATATATATATATATTCCTAATAAAATTGTGCCAAGGAACATTTTGAGCATGCTTCAAACAGATAAAAGAGTCAAAACTCCAAGAATGGAAACCATCCCAAAAATACACAACATAAAGAATATCTGCATAGGAACTTTAAAAGAAAAGATACAGTGAAAATAAAACAAAACAAAATCACAATGGAACAATAGATTACTCAACAGTACAGAAAAGCAAACAAGAAATAGCAAATGAAAAGCAATATCAAGGCTCTTTCTGCAATAAGTCCATCTGGCCCTGGGCTTTTTTTT
This sequence comes from Mus caroli, assembly GCF_978045245.1. Classification (NCBI taxonomy): domain Eukaryota; kingdom Metazoa; phylum Chordata; class Mammalia; order Rodentia; family Muridae; genus Mus; species Mus caroli. The sequence goes on from NW_028227256.1 coordinate 5,301,236, forward strand.
TTTTTTTTTTTTTTTTTTTTGTGACTTCTATTTCCTTGAGCAATATGAACCTGTTGAGATAGTTTACCTGCTCTTGATTTAACTTTGGTATGTGGTATCTGTCTAGAAAATCATCCCTTTCATCTAGATTTTCCAGTTTTGTTGAGTATAGACTTTTATAATAGGATCTGACATTTTTTTTAAAATTTCCTCGTCTGTTGTTATGTCTCCCTTTTCATTTCAGACGTTGTTAATTTGGATACTGCCATTCCTTCCTTTAGTTAGATTTAATAGGGGCTTATCTATCTTATTGATTCTCTCAAAGAACCAGTTTTGTTGATTCTCTGTGTTGTTTTCTTTGTATCTATTTGGTTTATTTCAGCCCTGTGTTTGACTACTTCTTGCCTTCTACACCTCTTTGAGTGAGTTTGCTTCTTTTAGGTCTAGAGCTCTAAGGTGTGCTGTTAAGTTGTTAGTGTAAGATCTCTCCAGTTTCTTTACCAGGGAACATAGTGCTATGAAGTTTCCTCTTAGCACTGCTTTCATTATGTCCCTTAAGTTAGGGTATCATGTGTCAACATTTCCATTAAATTCCAGGAAGTCTTTCATTTCTTTCTTTATTTCTTCCCTGACCAAGTTGTCATTTAGTAAAGAGTTGTTCAATTTCCACATGTATGCTGGCTTTCTGTAGTTTCTGCTGTTCTTGAAGACCACCCTTCTTAGCCCATGGTGATCTGATAAGCTGCATAGTATTATTTCCATCTTCTGTATCTGTTGACTGTTTTGTGACAGATTGTATGGTCGATTTTGGGGAAGGGACCATGAGTTGCTAAGAACAAGGTATATTCTTTTGTTTTAGTGTGAAATGTTCTGCTGATATCTGTTAAATCCAATTGGCTCATAAACTCTCTTAGTTTCACTGTCTCTGTTTAGTTTCTGTCTCAATGTCCTGTTAGAGTGGGGTGTTGAAGTCTCCCCCTATTACTGAGTGGGGTCAATAGGTGTTTTGAGCTTTAGTAAGGTTTCTTGGAAATCTATCTGGAGGTTCCTCAGAAAATTGGAAATAGATCTACCTGAAGACCCAGCTATAGCCCAAAAGATGCCCCACCATGCCACAGGACCATGTGTTCCACTATGCTCCTAGTGGCTTTATTTGTGATAGCCAGAAGCTGGAACTAACAGAGATGTCCCATGCCAGAAAAAAATGATTCAGATAATGTGGTTCATTTACACAATGGAATATTAAGAGTGAGGACATGCTGAGTTTTGCAGGCAAACAGATGGAACTAGAAAATATCCTCCCAAGTGAGGTAACTTCGGATCCAAGAGGAAATTCATGGTATGTACTCACTAATAAGTGGATATTAGCCACCACCACCCCACAAAAAATAAAAAGCACAGAATACCCAAGATATAGTCCACAGGACTCCAAAAGTTCAACAAGCTGAAGTGCCCCAGTGAGGATGCCTCAATCCCACTTGGGAGGCAGGAGAAAGCAATCACAAGTGGGAAGGAAGGGAGAAGGCACCTGGGAGGAAAAGTGGGGTAGTTGGGGGGAGAGGGGAACCTAATCTGGTGTCTGGTAAGGGGAAAGGACTGAAGCATGAGGGCCAGTAGAAAGAATGAAAACAGATAAACTTAGGAAATAGATTGGTGGGGCCCTCCAGAATGTACTAGAGACATGGAAGGTGAGAAACACTCAAAGGGAAAGACCTTAGATGAAATGCCCGATAGTAGGGGGAGGGAACATATAAAGCCCACCTCCAGCAGGGCATCAAATGAAGGAGAGGGAGGCCATTCCACAGTCACAACCCTAACCCATAATTGTTCCTTCCTGAAAGAATTATAGGGATGGAAATGAAGAGAAGCCTGGGGAAAAGAAGATCCAGTGACAGACCCAAAGTGGGATCCACCTCAAGGGGAGGCCCCAATGCCTGACACTATTACTGAGACTATGGAGAGGTCACAGAAAGGGATCTATCAAGTCTGTGCAGGTGAGAGTGCGGAATACAGAAGCAACACAGCTTATGGGAGAGGCAGAAGCAGCACAACTTCTAAGACAGACCCTGTTTCGGGCTCCAGATATCTGGGCATTTTCCCTGTCAGAGGAGAGGTGTTCACCTGGAATGACTCTTCCAGAGCAGGTGAGGGAGCCATCTTGGTCCCAGGTCCCTCAGAGACCAGTCTGCACAGGTCAGCTTTCAGACTGCAAGGGTGAGCAAGCAGACTGCAGAAGAGACACAGATTTGGGGACAGGCAGAAGTGACAGCTTCTGGGACAGAACCTGTTTTGGGCTACAGACATCCGGTCATCTTCCCCACCAGAGGAGAGGTATATGCCTGGGAGGGCTCTGCCAGAGCAGGTGAGGGAGCCATTTTGAGTCCCTCAGAGACTAGTCTGCACAAGTGAGAGTGTGGACTACAGAAGCAACACAGCTTGTGGGACATGCAGAAGCTACACAGCTTCTGAGACAGACCCTGTTTCAGGCTCCAGACATCCAGTGACCTTTCCCACAAGAGGAGAGGTATCTGCCCTGGAGGGCTCTGACCTCCAGAGCAGGTGAGAGAGTCATCTTGTGTCCTGTATCCCTCGGAGACCAGTCTGTGAAGATGAGCATGCAGACTGCAGAGACAACACATCTTCTGAGACAGACACAGTTTTGGGCCTTCATCTTTAGCCAGAAGGCAGGTCTGAACACCAGATATCAGTGCACCTTCCCTGCAAGAGAAGAGCCTGGCTGCATAGAGTACTCTGACCACTGAGACTCAGGAGAGAGCCAGACTCCCAGTTCTGCTGGCAGAGGCTAACAAAATCACAGGAGGAACAACCTCAAACCAGAGACAACTATAACAACTAACTCCAGAGATTACCAGATGGTAAAAAGCAAATGTAAGAATCTCAATAACAGAAACAAAGACCACTCACCATCATCAGAACCCAGTACTCCCACCTCAGTCAGTCCTGGATACCCCAAACCACCTGAAAAGCAAGACTCGGATTTAAAATCATATCTCATAATGCTGGTAGAGGACATCAAGAAGGACTTTAATAACTCACTTAAAGAAATACATGAGAACATTGCTAAAGAGGTAGAAGTGCTTAAAGAATTACAGGAAAACACAACCAAACAGGTGATGGAATTGAACAAAACCATCCAAGATCTAAAAAGGGAAGTAGAAATAATAGAGAAAACCCAAAGTGAGACAACTCTGGGGATAGAAACCCTAGGAAAGAAATCAGGAACCATAGATGCAATCATCAGTAACAGAATACAAGAGATGGAAGAGAGAATCTCAGGTGCAGAAGATTCCAAATAGAACATGGGCACAACAATTAAAGAAAATGCAAAATGCACAAAGGTCCTAACTCAAAATATCCAGGAAATCCAGGACAAAATGAGAAGAACAAACCTACATATAATAGGAGTAGATGAGAATGAAGACTTTCAACTTAAAGGGCCAGCAAATATCTTCAACAAAATTATAGAAGAAAACTTACCAAACCTAAAGAAAGAGATGCCCATGAACATACAAGAAGCCTACAGAATGCCATATAGACTGGATAAGAAAAGAAATTCCTCTTGACACATAGTAATCAGAACAACAACTGCACTAAATAAAGATCAATTATTAAAAGCAGAAAGGGAAAAAGGTCAAGTAACATATAAAGGCAGGCCTATTAGAATTACAGCAGACTTCTCATCAGAGACCATGAAAGCCAGAAGATCCTGCACAGATCTTAGGAGACCCTAAGATAACACAATGCCAGCCCAGGCTACTATACCCAGCAAAACTCTCAATAACCATAGATGGAGACACCAAAGTATTCCATAATAAAACCAAATTCACACAATATCTTTCCATGAATCTAGCCCTCCAAAGGATAATAAAATGAATACACAAATACAAGGACAGAAACTACTCTGTAGAAAAAGCAAGAAAGTAATCCTTCAACAAACCTAAAAGAATACAGCCTTAAGAACAGAATCCCAACTTTAACAACAAAAATAGGAAGCAACAGTTACTTTTCTTTAATTTCTCTTAACATCAATGGACTCAATTTCCCAATAAAAATATGTAGACTAACAGACTTGCTAAGCAAACAGGACCCAAAATTTTGTTGCTTACAGGAAAACCACCTCAGGGAAAAGGAAACAGACTACCTCAGAGTGATAGGCTGAAAAACACTTTTCCAAGCAAATTATCTGAAGAAATAAGCTGGAGTAGCCATTATAATATTGAATAAAATCGACTTCCAACCTAAAGTTATCAAAAAAGACAAGGAGGGGCACTTCATACACATCAAAGGTAAAATCTACTAAGATGAATTACCAATTCTGAATATCTATGCTCCAAATACAAGGGCAGCCACATTCATTAAAGAAACTTTAGTAAACCTCAAAGCACACATTGCACCTCCCACGATAATATTGGGAGTCTTCAATACCCTACTGTCACCAATTGATAGATCCTGGAAACAGAAACTAAACAGAGACACATGGACACCAACAGAAGTTATGAAAAAAATGGATTTAATAGATATCTACAGAACATTTTATCCTAAAATAAAAGGATATACCTTCTCAGTGCCACATGATACATCTTTCAAAATTGACCATATAATTGGTCACAGAACAGGCCTCCACAGTTACAAATATATTGAAATCATCCCATGCATTTTATCTGATCACCATGGACTAAGGCTGATCTTTAATAACAACATAAATGAGCAAAAGCCAACTTTCACGTGGAAACTGAACACTCTATTCAATGATTCTTTGGTCAAGGATGAAATAAAGAAAGAAATTAAAGACTTTTTACAGTTTAATGAAAATGAAGCCACAACATGCCCAAACCTATGGGGCACAATGAAGGCAATCCTAAGAGGAAAACTCATAGCCCTGAGTGCCTCCAAAAAGAAATTAGAGAGAGCTTACACTAGCAACCTGACAGCAAACCTAGAAGCTCTAGAACTAATGGAAGCAAATTCACCCATGAACAGTAGACAGCAGGAAATAATCAAACTCAGGGCTAAAATCAACCAAGTGGAAACAAAAAGAACTATTCAAAGAATCAACCAAACCAGGAAATGGTTCTTTGAGAAAATCAACAAGATAGATAAACCCTTAGCCATACTAACAAGAGGGCACAGGGACAGTGTCCTAATTAACAAAATCAATAATGAAAAAGGAGACATAACAACAGAACCTGAGAAAATCCAAAACATCATCAGATCATAATACAAAAGGCTATACTCAACAAAACTAGAAAACAAGAATGAAATGGATAACTTCCTAGACAGATACCAGGTACCAAAGTTAAATCAGGATCAGATTAATGATCTAAACAGTCCCATTTCCCCTAAAAAATCGAAGTAGTCATCAATAGTCTCCCAACCAAAAAAAGCCCAGGACCAGACGGGTTTAGTGCAGAGTTCTAGCAGACCTTCAAAGAAGATATAATTCCACCTCTTATCAAAATACTCCACAAAATAGAAACAGAAGGTAGTCTACCCAAATCATTCTATGAAGATCCAACTACTCTGATACCTAAACCACACAAAGATCCAACAAAGAAAGAGAACTTCAAACCAAATTCCCTTATGAATATCGATGCAAAAATACTCAATAAATTCCTTGCACAGTGAATCCAAGAACACATCAAAATGATCATCCATCATGACCAAGAGGGCTTCATCCCAGGGATGCAGGGATGTTTTACTATACCAAAATCCATCAATGTAATCCACTATATAAACAAACTCAAAGACAAAAACCACATGATCATCTCATTAGATGCTGAGAAAGCATTTCACAAATTCAACACCCCTTCATGATAAAAATCAAGGAAAGATCAGGAATTCAAGGTCCATACCTAAACATAATATAATAAAAGCAATCTATAGCAAACCAGTAGCGATCATCAAACTAAATGGAGAGATACTTGACGTAATCCCACTAAATCAGGGAGTAGACAAGGCTGCCCACTTTCACCCTAGCTATTCAATATAGTACTTGAAGTTCTTGCCAGAGCAATTCAACAACTAAAGGAAATCAAGGGGATACAAATTAGAAAGTGAGAAGTCAAAGTATCACTATTTGCAGATGATATGATAGTATATATAAGTGACCTCAAAAATTCCACCAGAGCAGCCTGAGGACAGTGGTCCGCCCTGCATGGGAGCCCTCTGCCTCAGGAGCAGGGAGCACTATCTTGGTTCTGGGACTCCACCGAACTTAGGAACTTAGTCTGCACAGGTGAGAGTGTGCACCACAGAGGCAGACAGCTTCTGGGACAGGCGGGAGCCACAGAGCCGCTGAGGCAGCACCCTTTTGGGGCCTCAGACATCCGGCACCCTCCCAGCCGGAGGACAGTGGTCCGCCCTGCACGGGAGCCCTCTGCCTCAGGAGCAGGGAGCACCATCTTGGTTCCAGGATTCCACCAAACTTATAAGAACTTATAAACTTAGTCTGCACAGGTGAGAGTGTGCACCACAGAAGCTGACAGCTTCTGTGACCTGCCAAAGCAACACAGCATCTGGGAAAGGTCCTGTATTGGGCCTTCATCTTCAGCCAGGAGGAGGTCCAAACACCAGATATCTGTGCACCTTCCATGTAAGAGGAGAGCTTGCCAGCAGAGAGTGCTTTAACCAATGAAACTCAGAGGAGAGAGCCTGTCTTCCAGGTCTGCTGATAGACGTTAATCAGAATCACCAGAAGAACAATCTCTAAAGAGAGACAACTATAACAACTAACTCCAGAGATTACCAGATGTCGAAAGGTAAACGTAAGAATCTAACTAACAGAAACCAAGACCACTCACCATCATCAGAACCCAGCATTCCCACTTCGCCCACTCCAGGGCACCCCAACACACCCGAAAAGCTAGACCTGGATTTAAAAGCATATCTCATGATGATGGTAGAGGACATCAAGAAGGACTTTAATAACTCACTTAAAGAAATACAGGAGAACACTGCTAAACAAGTAGAAGACATTAAAGAGGAAGCACAAAAATCCCTTAAAGAACTGCAGGAAAACACAACCAAACAGGTGATGCAATTGAATAAAACCATCCAAGACCTAAAAAGGGAAGTAGATACAATAAAGAAAACCCAAAGTGAGGCAACGCTGGAAATAGAAACCCTAGGAAAGAAATCTGGAGCCATAGATGCTAGCATCAGCAACAGAATACAAGAGATGGAAGAGAGAATCTCAGGTGCAGAAGATTCCATAGAGAACATCAGCACAACAATCAAAGAAAATGGAAAATGCAAAAAGATCTTAACTCAAAACATCCAGGAAATCCAGGACACAAAGAGAAGACCAAACCTACGGATAATAGGAGTGGATGAGAATGAAGATTTTCAACTCAAAGGACCAGTAAACATCTTCAACAAAATTATAGAAGAAAACTTCCCAAATCTAAAGAAAGAGATGCCCATGAACATACAAGAAGCCTACAGAACTCCAAATAGACTGGACCAGAAAAGAAATACCTCCCGACACATAATAATCAGAACAACAAATGCACTAAATAAAGATAGAATACTAAAAGCAGTAAGAGAAAAAGGCCAAGTAACATATAAAGGCAAGCCTATCAGAATTACACCAGATTTTTCACCAGAGACTATGAAAGCCAGAAGATCCTGGACAGATGTTATACAGACACTAAAAGAACACAAATTCCAGCCCAGGCTACTATACCCAGCCAAACTCTCAATTAACATAGATGGAGAAACCAAAGTATTCCAAGACAAAATCAAATTCACACATTATCTTTCCAAGAATCCAGCCCTTCAAAGGATAATAACAGAAAAAAAAAAACAATACAAGGACAGGAACCACACCCTAGAAAAAACAAGAAGGTAATCCTTCAACAAACCCAAAAGAAGACAGCCACAAGAACAGAATGCCAACTTTAACAACAAAATAACAGGAAGCAACAATTACTTTTCCTTAATATCTCTTAATATCAATGGACTCAACTCCCCAATAAAAAGACATAGACTTACAAACTGGCTACACAAACAAGTTATGTGTCGGGAGGTATTTCTTTTCTGGTCCAGTCTATTTGGAGTTCTGTAGGCTTCTTGTATGTTCATGGGCATCTCTTTCTTTAGATTTGGGAAGTTTTCTTCTATAATTTTGGCTACACAAACAACATTTTGCTGCTTACAGGAAACTCATCTCAGAGAAAAAGATAGACACTACCTCAGAATGAAAGGCTGGAAAACAATTTTCCAAGCAAATGGTATGAAGAAACAAGCTGGAGTAGCCATTCTAATATCTGATAAGATTGACTTCCAAACCAAAGTCATCAAAAAAGACAGGGAGGGGCACTTCATACTCATCAAAGTTAAAATCCTTCAGGAGGAATAATCAATTCTGAATATCTATGCTCGAAATACAAAGGCAGCCACATTCATTAAAGAAACTTTAGTAAAGCTCAAAGCACATATTGCTCCTCACACAATAATAGTGGGAGACTTCAACACACCACTTTCACCAATGGACAGATCATGGAAACAGAAACTAAACAGGGACACAGTGAAACTAACAGAAGTTATGAATCAAATGGATCTGGCAGATATCTACAGAACATTCTATCTTAAAACAAAAGGATATACCTTCTTCTCAGCACCTCATGGTACCTTCTCCAAAACTGACCACATAATTGGTCACAAAACAGGCCTCAACAGATACAAAAATATTGAAATTGTCCCATGCATCCTATCAGATCACCATGGACTAAGGCTGATCTTCAATAATAAAATAAATAATAGAAAGCCAACATTCACATGGAAACTGAACAACACTCTTCTCAATGATACCTTGGTCAAGGAAGGAATAAAGAAAGAAATTAAGGACTTTTTAGAGCTCAATGAAAATGAAGCCACAACATACCCAAACTTATGGGACACAAGGAAAGCATTTCTAAGAGGAAAACTCATAGCTCTGAGTGCCTCCAAAAAGAAACTAGAGAGAGCACACATTAGCAGCTTGACAACACACCTAAAAGCACTAGAACAAAAGGAAGCAAATTCACCCAAGAAGAGTAGATGACAGGATATAATCAAACTCAGGGGCAAAATCAACCAAGTGGAAAAAAGAACTATTCAAAGAATCAACCAATCAAGGACTGGTTCTTTGAGAAAATCAACAAGATAAATAAACCCTTAGCCAGACTCACTAGAGGGCACAGGGAAAGCATTCTAATTAACAAAATCAGAAATGAAAAAGAGACATAACAACAGATCCTGAAGACATCCAAAACACCATCAGATCCATCTACAAAAGGCTATACTCAACAAAACTGGAGAACCTGGATGAAATGGAGATGTTTCTAGACATATACCAGGTACCAAAGTTGAATCAAGATCAGGTTAATGATCTAAACAGCCCTATATCCCCCAAAGAAATAGAAGCAGTCATTAATAGTTTCCCAACCAAAAAAGCCCAGGACCAGATGGGTTTAGTGCAGAGTTCTATCAGACCTTCAATGAAGATCTAATCCCAGTTCTTCACAAACTATTCCACAAAATAGAAACAGAAGGTACTCTACCCAACTCATTCTATGAATCCACAATTACTCTGATACCTAAACCACAAAAAGACCCAACAAAGATAGAAAACTTCAGACCAATATCCCTTATGAATATTGATGCAAAAATCCTCAATAAAGTTCTTGCTAACCGAATCCAAGAACACATCAAAACAATCATCCATCCTGACCAAGTAGGTTTCATCCCAGGGATGCAGGGATGGTTCAATATACGGAAATCTATCAACGTAATCCAGTATATAAACAAACTCAAAGACAAAAACCACATGATCATCTCTTTAGATGCGGAAAAAGCATTTGACAAGATCTAACACCCATTCATGATAAAAGTCTTGGAAAGATCAGGAATTCAAGGCCCATACCTAAACATGATAAAAGCAATCTACAGCAAACCAGTAGCCAACATCAAAGTAAATGGTGAGAAGCTTGAAGCAATCCCTCTAAAATCAGGGACTAGACAAGGTTTTCCACTTTTTCGATACCTATTCAACATTGTACTTGCAGTTCTAGTCAGAGCAATTAGACAACAAAAGGAGATCAAAGGGATACAAATTGGAAAAGATGAAGTCAAAATATCACTTTTTGCAGATGATATGATAGTATATATAAGTGACCCTAAAAATTCGACCAGAGAACTCCTAAACCTGATAAACAGCTTCGGTGAAGTAGCTGGATATAAAATTAACTCAAACAAATCAATGGCCTTTCTATACACAAAGAATAAACAGGCTGAGTAAGAAATTAGGGAAACAACACCCTTCTCAATAATCACAAATAATATAAAATATCTTGGTGTGACTCTAACTAAGGAAGTGAAAGATCTGTACAATAAAACTTCAAGTCTCTGAAGAAAGAAATTATAGAAGATCTCAGAAGATGGAAAGATCCCCATGCTCATGGATTGGCAGGATCAACATTGTAAAAATGGCTATCTTGCCAAAAGCAATCTACAGATTCAATGCAATCCCCATCAAAATTCCAAATCAATTCTTCAACGAATTAGAAAGTGCAATCTGCAAATTCATCTGGAATAACAAAAAAACCTAGGATAGCAAAACCTCTTCTCAAGGATAAAAGAACCTCTGGTGGAATCACCATGCCAAACCTAAAGCTTTACTACAGAGCAATTGTGATAAAAACTGCGTGGTACTGGTATAGTGACAGACAAGTGGACCAATGGAATAGAATTGAAGACCCAGAAATGAACCCACACACCTATGGTCACTTGATCTTCGACAAGGGAGCTAAAACTATCCAGTGGAAGAAAGACAGCATTTTCAACAAATGGTGCTGGCACAACTGGTTGTTATTATGTAGAAGAATGTTAATCATGAATCGATCCATTCCTATCTCCTTGTACTAAGGTCAAGTCTAAGTGGATCAAGGAACTTCACATAAAACCAGAGACACTGAAACTTATAGAGGAGAAAGTGGGGAAAAGCCTTGAAGATATGGGCACAGGGGAAAAATTCTTGAATAGAACAGCAATGGCTTGTGCTGTAAGATCGAGAATTGACAAGTGGGACCTCATGAAACCTCAAAGGTTCTGCAAGGCAAAAGACACCATCAATAAGACAAAAAAAAACACCAAAAATTGGGAAAGGATCTTTACCTATCCTAAATCAGATAAGGGACTAATATCCAATATATATAAAGAACTCAAGAAGGTGGACTCCAGAAAATCAAATAACCCCATGAAAAAATGGGGCTCAGAACTGAACAAAGAATTCTCACCTGAGGAATACCGAATGGCAGAGAAGCACCTGAAAAAATGTTCAACATCCTTAATCATCAGGGAAATGTAAATCAAAACAACCCTGAGATTCCACCTCACACCAGTCAGAATGGCTATGATAAAAAATTCAGGTGACAGCAGATGCTGGCGAGGATGTGGAGAAAGAGGAACACTCCTCCATTGTTGATGGGATTGCAAGCTTGTACAACTACTCTGGAAATCAGTCTGGCGGTTCCTTAGAAAATTGGACATAGTACTACCGGAGGATCCAGCAATACCTCTCCTGGGCATATATCCAGAAAATGTCCCAACCGGTAAGAAGGACACATGCTCCACTATGTAAATAGCAGCCTTATTTATAATAGCCAGAAGCTGGAAAGAACCCAGATGCCCCTCAACAGAGGAATGGATACAGAAATTATGGTACATTTACACAATGGAGTACTACTCAGCTATTAAAAAGAATGAATTTATGAAATTCCTAGGCAAATGGATGGACCTTGAGGGCATAATCTTGAGTGAGGTAACACAATCACAATGGAACTCACACAATATGTATTCACTGATAAGTGGATATTAGCCCAAAACTTAGGATACACAAGATATAAGATACAATTTGCTAAATGCATGAAACTCAAGAAGAATGAAGACCAAAGTGTGGACACTATGCCCCTTCTTAGAATTGGGAACAAAACACCCATGGAAGGAGTTACAGAGACAAAGTTTAGAGCTGTGATGAAAGGATGGACCATCTAGAGACTGCCATATCCAGGGATCCATCCCATAATCAGCTTCCAAACGCTGACACCATTGCATACACTAGCAAGATTTTGCTGAAAGGACCCAGATATAGCTGTCTGTTGTGAGACTATGCCGGGGCCTAGCAAACACAGAAGTGGATGCTCACAGTCAGCTATTGGATGCATCACAGGGCTCCCAATGGAGAAGCTAGAGAAAGTACCCAAGGAGTTAAAGGGATATGCAACCCTGTAGGGAGAACAACATGATGAACTAACCAGTACCCTGGAGCTCTTGTCTCTAGCTGCTTATGTATCGAAAGATGGCCTAGTCGGCCATCACTGGAAAGAGAGGCCCATTGTACTTGCAAACTTTATATGCCCCAATACATGGGAATGCCAGGGCCAAAAGAATGGGAATGGGTGGGTAGGGATGTGTGTGGGGGGGTACGGGGGACTTTTGGGATAGCATTGGAAATGTAATTGAGGAAAATACGTAATAAAAAAATATTTTAAAAAAATTCCACCAGAGAACTCGTAAACCTGATAAACAGCTTCAGTGCAGTAGCTGAATATAAAAGTAACACAAACACATCAATGGCCTTTCTCTGCACAAAGGATAAACGGGCTGAGAAATAAATTAGGGAGATAACACCATTCCTAGTAGTCACAAATAATATAAAATACCTTGATGTGACTCTAACAAAGGTAGTAAGAGATCTGTATGATAAGAACTTCAAGTCTCTGAAGAAAGAAATTTAAGAAGATCTCAGAAGATGGAAAGATCTCCCATGTTCATGGAATGGGAGGATTAATATAGTAAAAATGATATCCTGCTAAAAGAAATCTACAGATTCAATGCAATCCCCTTCAAATTCCCACTCAATTCTTGACTGAGTTTGAAAGGGCAATTTGCAAATTCATCAGGAATAATAAAAAACCTAGGACAGCAAAAACTACTCTCAATAATAAAAATAACTCTGGTGGAATCACCATGCCTGATATTTGGCTATTCTATATAGCAACTGTGATAAAAAAACAAAAAACAAAACTGCATGTTGGTAGGTACAGTGACAGACAGGTAGATCAATGGAATAGAATTGAAGACCTAGAAATGAATCCACATACCTATGGTCACTTGATCTTTAACAGGGAGCTAAAACCATCCAGTGGAAAAAAAAAGACAGCATTTTCAACAAATGGTGCTGGCACAACTGGCAGTTATCATGTAGAAGAATGTGAATTGATCCATTCCTATCTCCTTGTACAAAGCTCAAGTCTAAGTGGATCAAAGACCTCCACATAAAACCAGAGACACTGAAATAAATAGAAAAGAAAGTGGGGAAAAGCCTCGAATATATGGGCACAGGGGTAAAATTCCTAAAGAGAATAGCAATTCCTTGTGTGGTAAGATCAAGAATTGACAAATGGGACCTCATAAAATTGTAAAGCTTCTGTAAGGCAAAAGACCCTCTAAACAAGACAAAAAGGCCACCAACAGATTAGGAAAGGAATTTTACCAATCCTAAATCTGATAGGGAAATAATATCCAATATATAAAAAGAGCTCAAGAAGCTGTACTCCAGAAATTTAAATAACCCCATTAAAAATGGTGTACAGCTAAGCAAAGAATTCTCTACTGAGGAATACTGAATGGCTGAGAAGCACCTGAAAAAAATGTTCAACGTCCTTAATCATCAGGGAAACACAAATCAAAACAAACTTGAGATTCCTCCTCACACCAGTCAGAATGGCTAAGATCAAAAATTCAGGTGACAGCAGATGCTGGTAAGGATGTGAACAAAGAGAAACTCTCCTCCACTGCTAGTGGGATTGCAAACTTGTACAACCACTCTGGAAGTCAGTCTGGAGATTCCTCAGAAAAGTGGACATAATCCTACCGCAAGATCTAGCAATACATCTCCTGGATATATACCCAGAAGATGTTCCAACTGGTAATAAAAACACATGCTCCACTATGTTCATAGCAGCCTTATTTATAATAGCCAGAAGCTGGACAAACCCAGATGTCTCTCAACAGAGGAATGGATACAGAAAATGTGGTACATTTACACAATGGAGTACTACTCAGCTATTATAAACAATGAATATATGAAATCCTTGGACAAATGGATGCATCTGGAGGATATCATCCTTAGTAAGGTAACCCAATCCCAGAAGAAGTCATTAGATATGCACTCACTGATAAGTGGATATTAGCCCAGAAACTTAGAATACCCAAGATACAATTTGCAAAACACAAGAAAATCAAGAAGAGGGAAGACTTCATTCCTCCTTAAAATGGGAATAAAATACTATGGAGTGAGTTAAAGAGACAAAGTTTGGAGCTAAGGCAAAAGGATGGACTATCCAGAGACTACACCACCCCAGGATCAATCCCATATGCAAGATTTTGCTTAAACGACCCTGGTATAGCTGTCTTGCATGAGGCTATGCTAGTGCCTGGCAAATACAGAATTGGATGTTCACAGTCATCTATAAGATTGAACACAGGACCCCCAATGGAGAATCTAGATAAAGCAAACAAGGGGCTGATGGGGTTTGCAACCCTATACAATATGAACTAACCAGTACCCCCAGAGCTCGTGTCTCTAGCTGCGAATGTAGCAGAAGATGGCCTAGTTGGCCATCACTGGGAAGAGAGGCCCTTTAGAACTGCAAACAACTTTATATGCCTCAGTACAGGGAAATGCCAGGGCCAAGAAATGGGAGTGTGTGTGTAGGGGAGCAGGGCGGGGGGAGGGTATAGGGAACTTTCGGGATAGCATTTCAAATGTATATAAAGAAAATATCTAATAAAAAATATTGACAGACTTATAAAAAAGGATCTATCATGACTTCTGAGGCAATGGGCTATGTACAGAAAGCCTGGTTTCCAGTTGAGGCTAGATCTTGGATCCTGGGAGATCCCAATGAGTGGTAATTCCCACCTACATGGGATGACAGGCGTTCAACCATGTCTCATTGAACCCTGGCTCCTGTCAAGTTTACCACCACCTCAGCCCCAACAGAAGAAATGTGGCTTTTAGTCTCATAGACAATATCCCAAGCTTCTGGCCTTCAGCTAAACTCCTCCCCAGTTACCTAGCAACAGTAAAGATAACAGTTTACCATAAGAGGGGCTGCATGCCCTCACCTCACTCTTATGCTCCTCTCTACTCTCACACTCCTCTTGCTCTCTCCTCTCACTCTCTTACTCTCTCTTTCTTACTCTCTAGCATTTCTTCTCTCTCTACTTTTCCCCTTCTCTCCTCTTGGCCATGGGTGGTCTCTCTCTCTTTCTACTTTCTCTCCTTTCCCCCTGCCTTTCTATAATAATGCTCTAAAACCATAGACTGTTAATCAAGGCCCACTGCACTTGGATGATGGGATAGGCTTTCCTCTAATGAGCCTTTTCTAATCTCCTGGTGGAAAGCCTTCCTGTGCTCCAGTCAAGGCCTGGACTAGAAACTCTCACCTGTGTGGGAACCTCTCTCCCTCAGCCCTCTCTCCCATAACCCCGTTTTGGGGTTGCCCCTTGTCCACCCCCTTTCAAGTGGGGTCAGTGGTTTAGATGCCCACCCAGGGCTGAGCAGAAAGCGTCTGGAAGCCCTCCTGTGTCCTCCTGCCCAGAGCATAGGAGGAACTCTGTCCTGATGTGGGCTATCCTCCCTCACCCTTCTTTCCGTGTACCCCTTAGTTCCTTCTTAAAGCCCCAACAAGCAGCTGAAAGAGTCAGATGCAGATATTGTAACCAACCAATGGACAGAAACAGCTCACCACTGTTGTTGAATTGGGAAAGGGCAACCCTGTAAGTTGGATCAGCAGTCTCAGTTAATCTGGAACCCTGAGATCTCTCAAACACTGGACCACCAAACATGCAGCATACACCAGCTGATAAGAGGCCCCCAATACATTTACATAGAGGATTGTCAGGTCTGTGTTCATTCAGAGATGATATACCTAACCCTCAAGAGATTGGAGGTCCCAGAGATTTTGGAGGTCAGGTGGGGAGAAAAGTGGGTACATCAACATGAGGAGAGAGGGCTGGGGAGGAGGTATGGGATGTGGTACAGTTGGAGTGTGGACGGGACAGGGGGTAAAACATGGAGTGTATCAAAATAATTAATTAATTAATTAATTAGTTTTAAAAAGAAGAAAGAAAGCAATGTCATTTAGTCACCTAGAAAGAAGCTATAAAGATACTAAAAAATACTGAGGGAAAATGAAAAATGAAACCAAAATATTGAAAGATAAGAATTGAAAATTGTCAAAATTGATGGAAGGCTATATCTACTATATCTATACAATTTACAATTGAGTTGCTCTGTGAAACACAAGGTAAAAAAAAAATTCTCTCCAAGACTCTTCAGAATCACACTTCTGAAGAGGGGAGCCAACAAACAGAACCTTACCTAGAGAAGACCAGAACTCAAATGATAATCTCACCAGAAATTATATAGCCTATGGGAAGTACAATACCCCTGCTGAAAGAGAAGAACTGCAGATTATGAATTCTCTGATCATCAACATTAAGACTTCATAAATAAAGATTACTTAAGATACTCTCAGGAAAAAAGATGGGAAAAATAAAATTAAAAACAAAACAAAACAAAACAAAACATGATATGCACTCACTGATAAGTGGATATTAGCCCTGAAGCTCGGGATACCCAAGATACAATTCACAAAACACATGATACTCAAGAAAAAGGAAGACCAAAGTGTGGATAATTCACTCCTTCTTAGAAGGGCAAACAAAATACCCATGGAAGGAGTTACAGAGACAAAGTTCAGAGCAGAGACTGAAGGAATGACCATCCAGAGACTGCCTCACTTGGGGATCCATCCCATATACAACCACCAAACACAGACACAATTGTAGATGCCAACCATAGCTTGCTGACAGGAGCCTGATACAGCTGTCTCCTGAGAGGCTCTGCCAGTTCCTGACAAAAACAGAAGTAGATGCTCACAGCCGTCCATTGGATGGAGCACAGGGTCCCCAAAGAAGGAGCTAGAGAAAGTACCGAAGGAGCTGAAGGGATTTGCAGCCCTATAGGAGGAACAACAATATAAACAGTATCTTCAGTGCTCCCTGAAACTAAACCACCAACCAAGGTAAACACATGGTGAGACTCATGGCTCTACCTGCATATTTAGCAGAGGATGGCCTAGTCGGTCATTAATGGGAGGAGAAGCCCTTGGACCTGTGAAGGTTATATGCCCCAGTATAGAGAACTGCCAGGGCCAGGAAGCAGGAGCAGGTGGGTTGGTGAGCAGGGGGAAGGGGAAAAGGGATAGGGGGTTTTTGGAGGGGAAACTATGAAAGGGTATAATATTTGAAATGTAAATAAAGAATATACCTAATAAAATAAATTTTAAAAAAAGAAAGATGAAAATTTTTTCATACAAAATAAAGTCAATATTAATTTTTGTATTTTTATTTTTATATTTGAAATGCAAATAAATATTAATAAATATAAAGATAATATAGTTATATGTTATAATATAATATCAATATAAAATAATATTTAACCTATATATAATAATGTAAATATATTTTATATACTAAAGTATAAGATGTGTAATATAAAATAAATATACTTGTAAAATATATAATAATATAAAATATCTACCATTAAAATATATTATAGTATATGTAAATAATATAAAAGTATATATAATATAAATATAATATATAAATATATAAGTATATTTATATATTTATATAAATATAATATATAAAGATACATTAATATTAATAAATGTGAATAAAATAAAAATTTAATTTTAATTTTATATGTTTATTTTTATTTGTTTGTTTGTTTTAGTGTTGGAACTAAATCACCAAATACAGATGTAAGCTGGACCTGCCAATAAGTAATGATGTATTTCTGAGCTTCAGAAACCTTTAGCTCTACAAATGGTCAGGCATCATAAACAATAGGATGGACAAAGAGCTCACTCTTATTGTTCATTTAGGAGAGACACCCTGGATTAGAAATACTTGCAGATTTTTCAGCCAGGAAGTGCCAGACATGCTTCACATAGATTATTCAACACATCATGAATTCCTCCGTGAGGATGTTTGACACACATTTACTGAATCTGAGAACCTGGCATCTAAATTCCATATGCAGGGCTTGTTTGCAGCACAGAACAATTTTATAAAAGACAGATCTTTAAGGTATGTACTTCTTCCCACAGTTTATAATAGATAAAATGCTACTTCGTAGAGGTTAGCTATCTTCAATTTCTGTTTTAAATCTTACTTAATATATTTGAAAAGCCTCTTATGGCAGGATAGAGTTGTGAGATAACATAGCTGGGTATCAGAAGTCTAGAGAAAGATTTTCAATGTTCAAGTGGATTTTTAAATGTTTCCTTGCATGCACAGATAGAAAGCATACCAATCTGTTTTGTATTGTGCTATTTAAAAGTCACTAGCCTGTTTTTTTCTGAATGTTACTTAATATTTCTATTTCATTTTTAGGCACCTTGAAATCAAGATTATGGTCATGTTATCTGAAAATGTAATTTACAAAACTGCAGGACACTCACATAACCATATACTTGCAGATCTACCAAAGTCTATGTAGAATACAAGGATCTGAATAACATGAAGAATTTGCTATTGGCCCAGTGTGTATCACTGCCACCATGGTCACAAGTGTCAAATGTATGGACATTCAGAGTTCTCAAAATAAATCAACTAAGTTTTGGGAGACATTTCAAAATATTCTATGGCTTCTATTGTGAACCACAACCCCAATTAACAAGAAAAATCCTAAGACGTTTAATGAGACATGAAAAACATTAAGGAAACATACTAAGTTCAAAATAATAACGTAAGCATGTATGAGTTCATACTTTTAGAGGGAAAATATCTAATGAGGTTTTCTTTAGTGGCGCTAGTCATACCAGCTAAAAACAAAGAAACAAAGCTCACCCAGGTCCTTTATATGTCCAGATCAGTTCCCTTAAATATTTTTGAGATATTTCCCAAACAAACTTTTAATCACTATTCAGTGCTTCTAATTCAATAATATAAAAGTCAATTGATCAATGTTTTCAACCAAACATGCTTCCTTCATATTTATGAACATCACTTAGAATTCATTTGACTTAGGAACATAAAAATATATCATTAAATTTGTTTGTTAAAAGCCACCTCCAGATTAAGAGGTAAGGAAAGATCAGGTTCACTGACCTCTGCACTCAGCTCCATCTTCTAAATCACTGCTCTGCCCTTCTTCTCTTTTACTCATTTGTTTCCATTATGTATTAGTTTCTTAAGAATGGCCATTACCTTAGAAGTATATCATAACAATATTATTTTAATGAGTTCATCTACAAGAATTGTAATAAAATTTAGTTGTTAATAGGATGGAAAAGAACAGTAAGAAGTGATTATGTCATGAAGACTCACTGCTATCTTGAGTAATTTCAGTTTTTTCTTTAATTAACTTATATATTCACTCCACATTCTAATTGCAGTCCAACCCAAACAAAGCACCTCCCCTCCTCTGAGAAGGGAGAGCTCCCTCAAGCCCCAGGTATCACCCTTCCCTGGGACATCAAGTCATATCCTCTCCCACTGAGACCATCCTAGGCTGCTCAGTTAGGGGAATGGGATCCACACTTGGGTCACTGATTTAGGAACAGCCCCAACTCTAGTTGTTGGGGAACCAGATGAAGATCAAGCTGCATGTATGCTACATATATGTAGGAGGCTTTGGTCCAGTCCATGTATGCTTTTTGGTTGGTGGTTCAGTCTCTGAGAAACATCAAGTGTCCAGCTTAGTTGAGTCTGTTGGTCTTCTTGTGGAGTTCCTATCCCCAGCAGGTCCCTCAATTCTTCCACAAACTTTCCACAAAATTGCCCTCAATCCTTCCTCCCATTCTTCCTAAAGAGTCCCTGAGCTCCTGGAGATTTCATTATTAAAGAGCACATTCTCATGATAAGTCACTTTTTGTGAGCTCTCCATAGCCTCAGTAATAGTGTCAGGCCTTGGGACCTCCCCTTGAGTTGGATCTCACTTTGGGCCTGTCGCTGAACCTTCTTCTCCCCAGGTTCCTCTCCATTTCCATCCCTGTAATTCTTTCAAACACGAACAATTATGGATCAAAGATATGACTGTGGGATGGCAACCCCATACCTCACTTGATATCCTGTCTTTCTGTTGGAGGTGGGCTCTATAAGTTCTCTCTCCCTACTGTCAGTCACTTCATCAAAGGTCCCTCCCTTTTAGTCCTGGGAGTCTCTCACCTCCCAGGTCTTTGGTGCATTCTAGGGGTTTCCCCCAACCTATTATTTTCTGAGGTTGCATGTTTCCTTTCTTTCTGCTGGCCCTTAGGGCTTCAGTTTCTATTCCCTCACCCACTAACAGATCAGGTTCCCTTTTCCCCAACTCTGACTGCCCTCTGAAAGACACAACTGTAACCTCCCCTCACCAGCCTGAAACCTTTTTTCTGAGGTTTCAGTGTTAGAGAGTATAGGGCAGAGCTTGCTGCCCTATCATCCTGCCACTCCCACTGCCTGCCTCCTAGCTGTTCTGGAGCCATCATGTGTTTACCTGCAACCTTACTCCAAGATGATTTGGTGGGAATCGGGCCCCTTCCCCTCCTTCATAACTTGGTGCATGAATTAGTAAAATTGAGTTTTGATCAGAATTTTGTCTTAGCTACGTCTTTCTCTCATCTGCCTGGCTCCCTCTTCTCTACCATATTCCAGGATGCCTTCCCAGAACAGAACCCAGACATGTGAGCTGCTGGCCGGACACAACATCTGGTGCCCATGCGGGACTGAGAAATGGCAGAGGACATTTGGAAGAAACACTGCTGGTTTGGAGCTCCATAGAAGAAGAAAATAATTAAAGGAAATTCATACCAGAGAAGGTCTGTATGGGCTAAGTTGAAACAGCATTTAACCTGAGCGCTAATTCACTTAGGTTCAGCAGTGAAGTTTATCAGGAGCTAGGAACTTAACAGGCAATTAGCCATAGCTCCCAGAAGCTACATTTTTAGGCGTGAGAAAAGAAAGGGTTTGTTAAAAGGAAATTAATAATCAGGTGGACTGCATCATGTGGAAGGAAAATGTTCCAAAATGCAGAGAGAAATTTCAGGAGTGCCTTGCTTTGTTCTCTCGGTGCTTTACAGCAGAAGTACTCTGCCCCTTTTGTGTCTTGTCTAATGTCCGGTGCACCAATCTGTTCAAGTGTTCAATTCATGTATGTTTGTGTCCAGTCTGTATGAATGAATGTTCTATGTTTTATGTTGGATAATAAAGATGGAAAAAAAAAAACCAAAAAAAAACTTTATCTGCAAAGCCGAGAGCTGTCATGTGCTTCAACCAGGAAACAGACACATGGCAGGAGGGCCCCTGCTGGAAAAAATGGTTCGTTATAAGAAAAGAGGGAGAGTCTACAGCCTCTTAGTTTCGGGGTAAAAAAGCTGATAAATGGTTTTTTCCTGGAGGGTTCTCTACAATAGTGATTAATGTGTTTGGCAAATAATAAAGTGCTTTTTATTCTATGATTATAGCTAGAAAAATTAATATTTTCTGATTGGTCTAAATGTAACTGCTTCATTTGGTTCTTTTTTATTGGTAATGTGCTCTGCGTGTTTTCACTATCAGCTCATAAGTTATGGGTTAAGATTAATAATTGTTACATTGCTAACAGATTGTTAGTCTTAAAATTGATAACTCAAGTTTAGAGTCCTTCCTACACATGGCATAAGACAGGCCAAGAGGCTGGGTCTCTAAAGATATTTCTAGTTAAGATAATAATTAATGTGGTTCCTATCCTAGAAAGTAAATTTTAAGATAAGATTTAAAACAATGTCTCTTTATTAAAGCATTAAAGCTTACCTGTACTCATAGTATTAATTGGCAGCCAAACTTTGTAATATGATAGTAATGCTTCTAATATTAATTCTATAAGTAATAATTTTTTTAAAATTGAGTTTTACTTTCCCATAGTTAATGTTGCAAAAGAAACTTAATAATTCTTTACAGATCTAGCCAGATGCTGTTTTAATAAAGTTCAAATTTATAGTTTATAAAGAGTCAATCACACTGTAAAATTTATCAAGGCATTACAATCTGATTTGCCTACCTTTTATATAGTTATACTAGATCCGAAAGTTTGTTTCTTTTTCTCTCTCCTTTGCATCTTAATGATTGTAAAGGTTTTGCTTCTAGTGAGTTTATAATAACTGAAATATTTTGCCTCTAATATGGCAAAATATTGATCTACATTATGTAAGAAATTTTTATCATTTCTGCTTCTATACAAGAAGCCAAAAGTTTTAAGCTTTCAATGTATATTTTTTTCCTAAGTGAAAAATGTTTTATTAACTAATGCTTCTCAAGGGAAGTTTACTTTAAATCCTTGCTCTCACCCAAAAGATTCAGAGACAATACCCTTTTATTACTTAGTGTTTTAGTTTACTACAAAAGGTTTTTACAAAAAATTAAGATAGCTTTTATAATTATTATTAATTATATTCAGTGGTAATTAAATATTAGCTGTGCCCAAAACAATTCCTTGGCCAGAAAAAACATTGTAAAGTCATTTTTCTCATCCTCCCAGCCAATCGCTGGCCCACGTGGGCCCAGCTACCTGCTGGCTGCCTTGAGACACACAGTTTCCCCCTGTTTCAGCACAAATAATCTAGTTGTGTGCTGTAGATGGTGTTTCATAATACTGAACAATCAAACCTTAATTTCTATATTAATAGTCAATGCTATATCTCAGAGCTCACAATTGCTTAAGATTGTTCGTCCCTCAGATGCTAATAATTCTCAAATTTACAATTGCTTATGCATATACAACTCATAAAAATAATGCTGTCCCTTTAAGAAGGCAGTGTTTAGACATTTGTTAAATTGTTCTAAATTGCCTGGACATTTTAAAACAATGCCAGGCTAGATTTATATCTCAGACAGTCTATAGGTCATAATATAAGGCAGATTAGATATATAACGTTGTTCTTTGTATATTCATAACAGTTATGGTTTAAAATAATATTTTACTATTCTTAAAAATTGTACATGTATAATTCTTTCCTTTTAGTGTCTTCAGTTACTACTTGTTGCCACATAATAGTATTAATTCTTGAGGACTTTTACTTAATAATTTGTTACAAATGAATGATCTTATTTCTAGCTAATAAATAAATTATGCACATATGACTCTTAATAACTTTTCAAGCTTTCTAGTTACAACCGCTCCTTAAAAGAAATGATTGAAAGTACAAGTAGCCACTGCCCCTTTTCAGTCAAGTATTTAAAATGTTTTATCAACAAGTTATTAATTCAAAAGATTAGATATTGTGAAACTTTAGAACTTTAACTTCTTAAAAGACAAAAGAGGGAGAAATTGTATCCCCATACATATTATTTAGTGCATTCCCATGCACATTATTTAAATCATACCTTTATTTTCAAATTTTAAAATTTAAATGTCAAAAAATGTAATAAATGCTTTATAGTATCTTAAAAGGATATATTGATCCTAAACAGCTACCTTATTAGGGAAGGGAAAAACAGGTTCTCTCCACAGAACACTGCAGAAGCATGACGGTTAATTCATGTGACGAGCTGGCAGGTAAATTGACTCAGTGCCCTAATCAAAGACTAGGAAACTAAATTGGGTTCATGTTTTAGATCCATCCTTGCTTACCATTTTTCCAGTTTAGACTAGCTTTAAGCCTTTTAATTTTATGGCAATAGTACATCAGAGACTGTATATTCTGACTTAGTAAGATTAGTCATTTAATAGAGTCATAATGATTTTTCTCTTTTCTTCAGTGTGACCAGTCATTCTAACTCAATCTTAGACTGGTCTAATATTCAGTCCAATATTAGAGATTCCTATTGTAGATAATTATATTCTTAATTACCTAGTGAAGTTAATTCAGAGCACATCCCCCACTTCCAGAGAGTCTCTGGCCTTTTGACTAATTCTAAAACCAGCTCAGAGACTGAGCTTGAGCCTTGCTAATTTGCAAATGAATAAAGTACCTGGACTTCCCTAAAAGAAGCTTTGTGATGTTACTCTTCACTGTCTAAGATTTTTATCTTTCAAGCAGGTCAATCTACACCTTCAGCCAGACTGCAGTGGGCATGCATCCCCACCCCCTAGAGCGTGCTAGAGGCAGCTGTTATTTTCATTCTAAAGACATTGTGGCTTTTGGTCTGACTTTAAATTTAGGTTTGCTATGAGGGCTAGAAAGGCAAAAATTTCAAATATTAGAAGAGATTTTTTTTATTCTGATAGACAGGCTTAGTCCCTTAGCTGGTCTCTGGTTTTCCACCCTTGCTGTTATTGCAAGGTCCCCTTATTTCCTCAGGTTGTGGGAATAACAGGGATGAGGAGGGTGACCTACAGCTCCTAATATAGCCTAAGAGCCACAAATTGTGGTGTTACTAGTGACATAATTCTTGTTGAGGCCTTACTAAATCTGAAGTTGACAATTCTCCTTTAGGAGCTGCATAGTACTCAGAACTGTGCATACTGATTCGTGAGCATACGAATACCTTAGGGGTACTGCTTGGGTGCAGAAATTTACTGCAGGGGAAGGTCCAGCTTGACCATTTCTGGGTTCCCTGTGAGATACACTGATTTGGATGGAGGTTGGTATCTATTTCCAGTTACAACCAAAAATATCTTTCTAAGGCTCTGCCTCCCCTCCCCAAATGATACCAAGAGCCACAAGTGTGGGTCGTGACAGCACCCATGGTAGGAATCCAGTCAATTTCCCCCCAAGCCAAGGTTAAAGCCCACTCATCTACGGATGAGTTAAGTGTGGCCTTGTTAAACTTAATTAATATGGGGGGAGAGAGGTTGGAGACCACAGTTAGAAGGGCAAGCCCTTCACAGCCTCCCACCCTAAAAAGCCAATTGGCCTTGTACTATGGTCGTCACCCCCTCCTCCCTGTTCCCTGCCTGTCATCCAAGAATTCGGAGGAATACTCTTCTACAGTGTTTTCATAATAAAGTGCCTTTCAAATTCGTACAGTCTTCACCGGGTTCCAAAGCCCTAAAAAGACTGTGTAGCTGACTACTTGGTATTCAGTAAAAATTTCAACAAGGAAGTTACCTATTCAGTACTAATTAGCATTATAAAAGTCAGAGCCTACAGCTCAGGGCTAATCTGCTAGTTGTTTACTAGGACAGAAAGGACAGTCTTATCCAGATACAGTTTACCATAAGAAAAGTTAAAAAATCCCACTGAGACAGGTTTCTTAATTAGGCCCTAGAATTCAGGCAGAACTAAAGGGTATAAATTAATTTTATGCCTCAGCCCAGCCTTTTCTTTTTTATATTAACAACAGGGAGGAGATGTAACCTCCCCTCCCCAGACTGAAACCTGTCTGCTGAGGTTTCAGTGTTAGAGCGCGGTCAGAGCAGAGCTTGCCACCCTATCGTCCTGCCACTCCCACTGCCTGCCTCCTAGCTGTTCCGGAGCCATCACGTGTTCACCTGCAACCTTACTCCAAGGTGATTTGGCGGGAATAGGGCCCCTCCCCTGGCTTCATAACTGAGTGTCGGAAATCTTAAAATGGAACCTTGAACAGAGACTTGTCTTGGTTCCGACTTTCTCTTGCGCTGCCTAGTCCCCCCCTCTTCTCTTCCAGGTTTCCAAGATGCCTTTCCAGACTAGAACCCAGACATGTGAGCCACTGGCCAGACACAACACACAACAAGCAGATGAAAGAGTCAGATGCAGATATTTGCACCCAACCAATGGACAGAAGCAGCAGACCCCTGTTGTTGAATTATGGAAGGCTGAAAGAAGCTGAGGACAAGGGCAACCCTTTAGGAGGACCAGCAGTCTCAATAAATCTGGAACCCCGAGATCTCTCAAACACTGGACCACAAAAGAGACAGCATATCCAGCTGATATGAGCCCTCCAACACACTTACAGTAGAGAACTTCTCGGTCCATGTTCATTCAGAAATGATGCACCTAACCCTCAAGATACTGGAGGCCCCAGGAAGTTTAGAGGTCAGGTGGAATTGGGGGTGGTGGAATTCACAAGAGACATGGTAGGGGTGGGGAGGAGATGTGGGATGTGGAGCAGTCAGAGGGTGGATGGGGGAAGGAGAATGGCATATGGAGTATAAAAAATATATTAAAAATAAAATATTTTTTTTAAAAAAAGAGCACATTCTCTTATTTAACCACTGATCTTTGCTGTCTCTGTATTTTTCTGTTTCTTTCTCTTTTGCTTTATTTCACCCCACCTCTCCTTCTTGCCCAGGCTCTGTTCCTGTATGTTTTGAGTGCCATTTATAATATTATGATATAGCACAAAAGCTATATCATATTAGATATCCATGGCATGCTTATGGACTTCCCAGACTTCAGAAACAAAGTCAAAATATTTGTTCATTATAAATAACTCAAACTCATAATCATAAAGACAGAATCTTCTTTTCTGTATTTTATTATATGTGATATATCTTTATGTATATCTATCTCTATGTATATCTAAAACATCTATAACTATATATTGCTCCAATGGTTTATAATTTTTTTTCTCAAACTAATGACATGTGTGGATCTGTAGATACTGTTTTCAGTCTACAAACCAATGACCTTTCATCATTATCTGCATTCATTTTCTCCTTGTCAAAAGAAATGATTCTTGCTGTCTTGGTAACTGTGTTTTTAAATGCAGAGATTTAGCACAATATCTTTAAGAAGATTCTCCCTAACAAAAATTATGTTTTTCTTTTTAAGCTCTCTGTGGCAATTGCAGTACAGTGATGAGGGAAAGAAACAGACAACAAAATTGGTGAGTGTTTTAGAATTAGGGTTAATGGTACTTCAAAGCACGATTGATTTCTATTTCAAGGATAGTGTGCCAATTCTGTCCATTCCACAAATTAAAGTTAGAGATAATCCCATAAGATATACACAACAAACAGAAGGGTATTCTAAAGATAAGACTCACAGTGACACACTTTCAACAACAGAGAGGTAGCACTATCACAAATTCACTGGGCCCTTTATATGTTTTACACGTTCCAAAAGTAGATTTTTGAGAACCATACATACCAGTAGATGTACACCAGAAAACAAGTAATTCTGTCATTGTAGAAATCACTGATAAAGCATTTGCTTTTTATTGCTAAGTTCATCATAGACCTAAAGAAAAAAAGGCCATAGACTTGTTTGCCATCCCTTGCTGAGGCATAGAACTAGTGAGGATCCTCTTGCAGCCCTATCCCCTAGTGTTACTTATATTCATATAATATTCTGTTTCTACCATTATATTATTTTGTATTGTGTGTATTAGTAGTATTATATACAGTTGCTGCCCTTCTGTTGTAAACAGCACTTCTCTCTCTCTCTCTCTGTTTAAATGCTGCTCTATCAAAATGTACACAAAAATGTGCACACATATTTTTTATGTATGAATTGACTGGAGGACATTTATGTTTATTGCATACCTAACTTATCTATTATGTTGTAACAAACATGTAGATATATCTGAAACATAATGATTTTAAATTATCCATATTCATATTGAATATAGTATCACCATATCTTCTCTGACAATTAGACTCAGTCATTTTTCATAGTAGCCATTTGTAAAGATAACCTTTAGCAAATTCTGATATGAGACAATCTGGACATGTTTCTTTCTCTTTGTGGTTAATGCATTAATTTGTGGGTTTTGCTGTTTGCTTTTCTGAATTCTTTACATGCTTTGAATGAGTTCTTTCTCACATACACAGCTTGTAATGATGGTCTGCCATTATGTAGCCTGCCCTTTCATTGTTCATTTCCTTTGTTGTACAGAGCATTTTAGTTTGATATCATTTCATTTATTTGGTTTGGCTTGTATTAGCTTACCTTTTGAGGTGAAATGTGAAATCAATTGCATAAAACATAACCTATAGGCTTCTTCTATAATTTTATAGTTTCTTATGCTCCAGTACAGTGGAACACCAGGGCCAAGAAGTGGGAGTGGGTGGGTAGGGGAGCAGGGCAGGAGGAGGGTAAAGGGATAGCATTTGAAATGTAAATGAAGAAAATATCTAATAAAAAATGAAAAAAGGAGAATTTACTCTATTTTGACTTAAGATAGAAATTTCATACTCTGGTTACTATTTTTCAAATATTTACTGGCTAGTTGTTGTTTGTTTGTTTGTTTGTTTGTTTGTTTGTTTCTATCTCCTAATGTTGACATCTTGGTCAAAATTCAACTGACTCTAAATGCATGAATTCTTTTTTGTACAGTCACGCCATTAAACTGGTCAACCAATTTGTATTTGGGGGGGGGGGGTGTTGCCTAGTCCCTATGGCTTTGTAACTGCTGCCAGGCAGAGTATAATTTTAGCTTTATTATCTGGGCTCAAGTCAGTCGTGGCTCCTTAGGACCTTTAGATTTATTGTTTATTTAAATTTTGTTTGAATTCTAATTGACTTGAGGAGATTTTCTGTTTTGTTTTTCCCTTTCTGTGATTATAGTAGTCATTATCTTTGTAGTCAGCATATACAATCTTTGTATTTTTGTTTATAATAATATTTTAACAATATTAATGCATTCATCACAATATATAGACCATATGCTTTTTTGTGTCTTCCTTAGTTTCTTTCACTATACTTTAATGTTCCTTTCACAAATATTTACATCCCATATTAACATTTTAAAGATATTGGAGGTGGAAGTATTTGCTCAATTTTTTTTCAGAGTTCTATTAATATATAGCAAAATACTAATTTTTGTCAACTGATTTGATGTCTTACTTTATTGCATGTGGTACTGTGCTCTAGAAGGCTTTGGTAAGGTCATTTGGATTTCCTTTCATATAAGGTAATATCACTATAAATTAACCTTCTTGCACTATCTGAATGCCTTTATGTCTTTGTTTTGAATAACTGTTTTGGCAGGTGGCAGCTGCTGAATAAGAACATGGCTATGCTTTTATGGTTTTGAAATGTGCTTATCTGGCATTAAATATCAAGAGAAAAAAGAACTATATATCAGTGCATCACTTGTCATTGTTGAATGAATCTGTTTCCTCAGCAACAAAGGAAATATTAGTATATTTTAAGTAATGAAATTATATAGAGTTTCAAAAAATACAAATGTAGACTATATTCTCTTGTCCCCAGAGAATTAGAGTGGATATTAGCCCAGAAACTTAGAATACCCAAGATATAATTTGCAAAATACAAGAAAATCAAGAAGAAGGAAGACCAAAGTGTGGATACTTCATTCCTTCTTAGAAAAGGGAACAAAACACACATGGAAGGAGTTACAGAGACAAAGTTTGGTGCTAAAACAAGAGGTTGGACCATCCAGAGACTACCTCACTCAGGGATCCATCCCATAATCACCCACTAAACCCAGACACTATCGCATATGTCAGCAAGATTTTGCTGAAAGGACCCTGATATAGCTGTCTCGAGTGAGGCTATGCCAGTGCCTGGCAAATACAGAAGTGGATGCTCATGGTCATCTATAGGATGGAACACAGGGCCCCCAATGGAGGAGCTAGAGAAAGAACCCAAGGAGCTGAAGGGGTCTGCAACAACAATGTGGAACAATATGAACTAACCAGTACCCCCCAGAGCTCGTGTCTCTAGCTACATATGTAGCAGAAGATGGCCTAGTCGGCCATCATTGGGAAGAGAGACCCCTTGGTCTTGCAAGCTTTATATGCCCCAGTACAAAGGAATGCCAGGGCCAAGAAGTGGGAGTGGGTGCGTAAGGGCAGGGGGAGGGTATAGGGGACTTTCAGGATAGCATTTGTAATGTAAATAAAGAAAATATCTAATGAAAAATAAAAAGATAAAATATTTATAATATACATTTCTATATACTTAGAATCTAAAGGTAGTATTTATAAAGAACTGCTTAGTTAGAAAAAGAAGAGTAAAAAAATGAACAAAGCAGTTACAAATGAGCAAGGAAGTCAATGAGGAAGTGATGTTGCTGTATTAAGAAGCCTCCACTGAGCAAGTATCACATACAGTAGAAAATTCAGGAGGTTACTATGTATCAACAGAATTCTGTAAAAAAAAAAATGAGAAAATGCTTCCATTTACAATAGCTTTTAAAATGTAATTGGGGATAAATTTAACTATGGAGATAAAAGATTTGTACACAGATCATTTAAGTATATTTGAAGAAACTAAAAGAAACACAAGTAAGCATACATAGAGACTATCTTCCTGAGATAGAATGACAATGAAAACAATGAGTGAAATAGTGTATTATAGAAATGGGCAAAAACAATAAAACATTTTATCGAAAACAATAGAATTGTGAAATAGAAGCAACAGATGTTGCTCATGTTAAAAACAACTGGAGAACTGCCAGTTAAAATTAAAATTAAAATTAAAAAAGCAAACTATAATAAAATGTAGTGTTGGCTTATGTTGCTTGTAGAGACTGGGAGAAACAACTTCCCAAAATTGCAAATGGAAATATAAAATGTTACAGTGGCTGTGAATCTAATCCACAGTTTTGTTTGTTTTATCTTAAACAGGTGGTCTCTCATTTGTAATTACAGACTGTTATACCTGAAAAAATGAAAACATATCCATGCAGTTGTCTCCACAGCACTGCCCTTGCAGTTAGATGGGTTGTGATTAATAAGCCAGATGCTGTGTGTTGCCAGTTGAGACTCTGAACACTACAGATTTACTGACTAGCAGCCTGCCACTCTGCTGGTGCACTTGAGCTTCATCCTACTTGGTAATTTTAGTATTCTCTGCAGAAATGCTATTTTCATATTTTATCATTTTTAATTGGTTATTTTATTATTGACATATCAAATGTTATTCACCTTCCCAGTATCCTGTCCACAAACCTTCTATCCCTTTCCCCTGCCCCTGCCTCTGAAGATTCTCCTCCACCAGTCAATCACTCCTGCCTCAGTGCCCTAGCACTACCCTCTTCTGAGTCATCTTGCCTCCACAGGACCAAGGGGCTTGTCTCTCAGTGCTGCCCAGTAAGGCAATCCCCTACTACATATCCAGATGTTGCCATGGGTCCCCCCATGTGTACACTTAGGTTGGTAGTTTAGTCCCTGGGAGATTGGGGGGGGTAGTTGGTTAATAATGTTGTTCTTCCTTTTGGGTTGTAAACCCCTTCAGCTCCTTCAGTCCTTTCCCTAACTTCTCCATTGTAGTCCCCACACTCAGTCTGATGATTGGCTACATGCATCTGCATCAGTATTGGTCAGGCACTATCAGAGCCTCTCAGGGGACAGCTATAACAGGCTCCCATCAGCAAGCACTTCTTGGAATTAGCAATAGAGTCTGGGTTTGGTGTCTGCAGATGAGATGGATCCCTAGGTGGGGCAGTCTCCAGATGGCCTTTCCTTCAGTTTCTGCTCCACTCTTTGTCCCTGCATTTCCTTTTGACAAGAGGAATTCTAGATTAATAGTTTTGAGATGGATGGGTGGCCCCATCCCTCAATAAGGGGCCATGCCTATCCACTAGATATGGTCTCTACAGGTTGTAATGCCCTCCCTATTGGGTCCTGAGAAACCCTGGTTTCCCTGACATTAGAGACTTTCTAGTGGCTACACCCAGTTCCCTCTCCCCAACTGCTACCCTCTTTCTTTCAAATTCTTGACCCTCTGTACTTCTTTCCCATCTCCTCCCTTACCTAAATTGCCCTCTTTTTCTCTCTCCCTGCTCTTTCCATCCCAGACCCTGCTTTCCCTCTACTTCGCAAGATTATTTTCTTCCCCCTTCTGAGTAGGACTGTAGCATCCACAGTTTGCTATTGTCTTCTTTCTTCTTGGGTTTCACATGGTCTGTAAGTTGTATCTTGAGTATTTTAAGCTTCTTTTTGGATAACATCTATTTATCACTTTAGTACATACCATTGTGTTCTTTTGTGGCTGCATTACCTTACTCAGAATGATATTTTCAAGTTCCATCCATTTGTCTGCATATTTCATGAAGTCATTGTTTTTAATAGCTAAATAGTACTCCATTGTGTAAATGTACCACATTTTCTGTATGTATTCCTCTGTTAAGGGACATCTGGGTTCTATATATAGAGTCTGGTTATTTTAAATAAGCCTGCTATAAACATAGTGGAGCTTGTGTCGGTGTTATATGTTGGAGCATTTTTGGATATATATCAGGAGTGTTATAGCTGGGCCCTCAGGTAGAACTATGTCCAATATTCTGAGGAACTACCAGACTGATTTTCAGAGTGATTGCACCAGCTTGAAATGCCTCAAAAATGTAGTAGTGTTCCTCTTTCTCCACATCAACTCCAGTATCTGCTGTCACTTGAGTTTTTGATCTTAGCCATTCTGACTTGTGTAAGATGGAATCTCAGAATTGTTTTGATATGTATTTCTCTGATGACCAAGGATGTTGTTCATTTCTTTAAATTCTTCTCACCCATTTGAGATTCCTCAGTTGAGAATTCTGTTTAGCTCTGTAACGCATTTTTAATAGGGTTATTTGGTTCTCTGGAGTCAATCTTCTTGAGTTCTTTATATATTTTGAATGTTAGCCCTCTATCAAATGTAAGGTTGGTCTAGAGCTTAGAGCTTAGGTCATTGGTCATTCAGAAAATTTTGCCCTGTGCCAATGTCTTCGAGATTCTTTCCTACTTTCTTCTATTAGATTCATCCTATCTGGCTTTATGTGGAAGCCCTTGATCCACTTGGACTTGATCTTGTTACAAGAAGAAAAGAACAAATCAATTTGTATTCTTCTACATGCTGACCTCCAGTTGAACCAGCACCATTTGAAAAATATGTCTTTTTTTTTTAACTGGATGGTTTTGGCTCCTTTGTCAAAGATCAAGTGACCAGAGTTGTGTGGGTTCATTTATGGGACTACAATTCTATTCCATTGATCTACCTGCCTGTCTCTGGACCAATACCATGCAGTTTTATCACTATTGCTATGTAGTATAGCTTGAGGATAAAACTGGTGATTCCCCCAGAAGTTCTTTTATTGTTGAGAATTTTTTTTTATATTCTGGATTTTTTTTTATTCCAGATAAATTTGAGAATTGCTCTTTCTATCCCTATGAAGAATTGAGTTGGAATTTTCATGAGAATTTCATTGAATCTGTAGAATGATTTTGGTAATATGGCCATTTTTACTATGTTAATCCTGCCAATCAATGAACATAGGAGACCTTACCATCTTCTGAGGTCTTCTTCAATTTCTTTCTTCAGAAACTTGAAGTTCTTGTCATACTGATATTTCACTTGCTTGGTTAGAGTCACACCAAGTTTTCATATTATTTGTGACTATTTTAAAGGGTGGTATTTCTCTAATTTCTTTTTCAGCCTATTTACCCTTTGAGTAGAGGAAGGCTACTGATTTGTTCGAGTTAATATTGTATCCAGCCACTTTGCAGAAGTTGTTTAATAGATATAGGAGTTCTCTTGTGGATTATTTTGGGTCACTTATATATACTTTCATGTCATGTGCATTTAGTGATATCTTGACTTCCTCACTTCTAGTTTCTATCCATTTGATCTCCTTTTGTTGTCTAATTGTTTCTGGCTTGAACTTCAAGTACTATATTGATAGATAAGGGAGAGATTGGAAAGTCTTGTCTTGTTCCTGATTTTAGTGAGATTGCTTCATGTTTCCTTCCATTTAGTTTGATGTTGGCTACCGGTTTGCTATTTACTGCTTTTATCTATCTATCTATCTATCTATCTATCTATCTATCTATCTATCTATCTATAGAGTGTGTGGATTTCTTTTTTGTTTGTTTGTTTTTTATTAGATATTTTCCTCATTTACATTTCAAATGCTATCACCAAAGCCCCCATACCCTCCCCCCACCCCCACTCCCCAACCAACCCACTCCCATTTCCTGGCCCTGGCATTCCCCTGTACTGGGGCATATGATCTTTACAATACCAAGGGCCTCTCCTCCCATTGATGGCCGACTAGGTCATCCTCTGTTACATATGCAACAAGAGACACAGCTGTGGGGGTACTGGTTGGTTCATATCATTGTTCCTCCTATAAGGTTGCAGACCCCTTTCGATCCTTGGGTACTTTCTCTAGCTCCTTCATTAGGGGCCCCGTGTTCCATCCAATAGATGACTGTGAGCATCTACTTCTGTATTTGCCAGGCATTGGCATAGACTCAGATGAGAGAGCTACGTCAGGGTCCTGTCAGCAAAATCATTCTGGAATATGCAATAGTGTCTGGGTTTGGTAGTTGTATATTGGATAAATCCCTGGGTGGGGCAGTCTCTAGATGGTCTTTCCTTCCATTTAGTACCGAACTTTGTCTCTTTAACTCATTCCATGGGTATTTTATTCCCCATTCTAAGAAGGAACAAAGTATCCACAGTTTGGTCTTCCTTCTTCTTGAGCTTCATGTATTTTGTGAATTGTATCTTGAATATTCAAAGTTTCTGGGCTAATATCAGCTTCTCATTCAGTGCATACCACATGTGTTCTTTTGTGATTGGGTTACCTCACTCAGGATGATATCCTCCAGATCCATCTATTAGCCTAAGAATTTCATGCATTCATTGTTTTTACTTGCTGAGTAGTATTCCATTGTGTAAATGTACCACATTTTCTGTATCCATTCCTCTGTTCAGGAACATCTGGGTTCTTTCCAGCTTCTGGCTATTATAAATAAGGGTGTTATGAACATAGTGAAGAATGTGTTCTTATTACAAGTTGGAACGTCTTTTGGGTATATGCCCAGGAGAGGAATTGCTGGATATTCTGGGAGTACTTTGTCCAATTTTCTGAGGAACTGCCAGACTGATATCCAGAGTGGTTGTACAAGCTTGCAATCCAACTAACAATGGAGGATTGTCCCTCATTCTACATATCGACCCCGGCATCTGCTGTCACCTGAATTGTTAATATTAGCCATTCTTACTGGTTTGAGGTGGAATCTCAGGGTTGTTTTGATTTTTGTTTCCCTGATGATTAAGGATGTTGAACATTTTTTCAGGTGCTTCTCAGCTATTCTGTATTCCTCAGTTGAGAATTCTTTGTTTAGCTCTCTACCCCATTTTTAATAGGGTTATTTGATTTTCTGGAGTCCATCTTCTTGAGTTCTTTATATATATTGGATATTAGTCTCTATCTGATTTAGGATTGGTAAGGATCCTTTCCCAAACTGTCGGTAGCCTTTTTGTCTTATTTACAGTGTCTTTTGCCTTAAAGAAGTTTTGAAATTTTATGAGGTCCCATTTGTTGATTCTAAATCTTACAACACAAGCCATTGCCTTCTATTCAGGAATTTTTCCCTTGTGCCCATATCTTCGAGGCTTTTCCCCACTTTCTCCTCTATGAGTTTCAGAGTCTCTGGTTTTATGTGGAGCTCATTGATCCATGTAGACTTGACCTTAGTAGAAGAAGATAAGAATGGATCAATTCGCATTCTTCTACATGATAACCACCATTTGTGTCAGCACCATTTGTTGAAAATGCTGTCTTTTTTCTGCTGGATGATTTTAGCTCCCTTGACAAACATGAAGTGAACATAGTTCACTTCTGGTTCTTCAATTCTATTCCATTGATCTACCTGTCTGTTGCTATACAAGTACCATGCAGTTTTTAACACAATTGCTCTGTAGTACAGTTTGAGGTCAGGCATGGTGATTCCATCAGAGGTTCTTTTATCTTTGAGAAGAGTTTTTGCTATCCTAGGTTTTGTGTGATTTCCTGATGAATTTGCAAATTGCCCTTTCTAATTTGTTGAAGAATTGAGTTGGAATTTTGATGGGTATTACATTGAATCTGTAGATTGTTTTCAGCAAGACAGCCATTTTTACTATATTGATCCTGTCAATTCATGAGCATGGGAGTTTTTCCATCTTCTGAGATCTTCTTTGATTTCTTTCTTCAGAGACTTGAAATTCTTATCATACAAATTTTTCATTCCTTAGTTAGATTCACACCAAGGTATTTTATATTATTTGTGACTATTATGAGGGTGTTGTTTCCATAATTTCTTACTCAGCCTGTTTATCCTTTTGGTAGAGAAAGTCCATTGATTTGTTTGAGTTAATTTTATATTCAACTACTTCACTGAAGCTGTTTATCAGGTTTAGAGTTCTCGTGGAATTTTTAGGATCACTTATATATACTATTATATCATCTGCAAATAGTTATACTTTGACTTCTTCCTCTCCAATTTGTATCCCCATGACCTCCTTTTGTTTTCTGGCATCTAACAAGATGATCATGTGAGTTTTGTCTTTGAGTTTGTTTACATAGTATATTACGTTGATGGATTTCCCTATATTAAACCATTTCTGCATCCCTAAATGAAGCCTGCTTGTTCATGATGGATGATTGTTTTCATGTGTTCTTAGATTCGGTTAAGGAGAATTTTATTATTTTTGCATCAACATTCATAAGGGAAATTGGTCTGAAGTTCTCTATCTTTGTTGGGTCAATATGTGGCTTAGGTATCACAGTAATTGGGGCTTCATAGAATGAATAGGGTAGAGTTCCTTCTGTTTTTATTTTGTGGAAAAGTTTGAGGAGAACTGGAATTAAGTCTTCTTTGAAGGTCTGATAGAACTCTGCACTAAACCCATCTGGTCCTGGGCTTTTTTTGTTTGGGAGACTATTAATGACTGCTTCTATTTCTTTAGGGGATATAGAACTGTTTAGGTCATTAATCTGATCCTGATGTAACTTTGGAACCTGGTATCTGTATAGAAATTTGTCCATTTCATCCAGGCTTTTGAGTTTTGTTGAGTATACCCTTTTGTAGAAGGATCTGATGGTGGTCTGGATTTCCTCAGGATCTGTTGTTATGTCTTCCTTTTCCTTTCTGATATTGTTAATTAGAATACTATCCCTGTGCCCTCTAGTGAGTCTGGCTAAGGCTT
The DNA here is from genome assembly GCF_978045245.1 of Mus caroli. Taxonomy (NCBI): domain Eukaryota; kingdom Metazoa; phylum Chordata; class Mammalia; order Rodentia; family Muridae; genus Mus; species Mus caroli. The sequence continues at coordinate 5,338,099 of NW_028227256.1, forward strand.
TATCTATCTTGTAGATTTTCTCAAAGAACTAGCTCCTTGTTTGGTTGATTCTTTGAATAGTTCTTTTTGTTTCCACTTGGTTGATTTTAGACCTGAGTTTGATTATTTCCTTCTGTCTGCTCCTAGTTGGTGAATTTGCTTCCTTTTGTTCCAGAGATTTTAGGTGTGCTGTCAAGCTGCTAGTATATGCTCTCTCTAGTTTCTTTTAGGAGGCACTCAGAGCTATGAGTTTTCTTCTTAGGAATGCTTTCATTGTATCCCATAAGATTGGGTATGTTGTGACTTTATTTTCATTAAACTCTAAAAGTCTTTAATTTCATTCTTTATTTCTTCCTGGACCAAGGTACCACTGAGTTGTTCAAGTTCCAAGGTAATGTTGGATTCTATTAATTATGTTGTAGCCAACATCAAAGTAAATGATGAAAAGCTAGAAGCAATCCCACTAAAATCAGAGACTAGACAAGGCTGCCCACTTTCTCCTTAGATATTCAACATAGTACTTGAAGATTGAAATAATCTCATGGATCTTGTCAGATCACCACAGACAAAGGCTGATCTTCAATAACAACATAAATAATAGAAAGTCCATACAGACATGGAAGCTGAACAGCACTCTATTCAATGATAACTTGTTCAAGGAAGAAGTAAGGAAAAAAAAAAAGACTCTTTAGAGGTTAATGAAAATGAAACTACAATATACCCAAAATTATGGGTGACAATGAAAGCAGTCCTAAGAAGAAAACTCATAGGTCTGAATGTCTCCAAAAGAATCTGGAGATAGAATACACGAGCAACTTGACAGCACATCTAAAACTCTACAACAAAAGGAAGCAAATCCACTGAAGAGGAGTAGATGGCAGAAAATAATCAAACTCAGGGCTGAAATCAACCAAGTAGAAACAAAAAGAACTATACAAAGAGTCAAGAGTCAACCAAACCAGTAGCTGGTTCGTTGAGAAAATCAACAAGACAGATAAACCCTTAGCCAGACTAACTAGAGGGCACAGGGACATTATCTTAATTAAAACACTCAGAAATGAAAAGGGAGACATAAAAACAGAATCTGAGGAAATTTAAAAAAAAATCATCAGACACTACTACAAAAGCCTATAATTAACAAAACTGGAAAATTTGGATGAAATGGACAATTTTCTAGACAGATATGACATACCAAATTTAAATCTGGAACAGATAAACAATCTAAATAGACTCATATCCCCTACAGCAATGGAAGCAGTCATTCATCATCTACCAACCTAAAAAGGCTAGGACAGATGGGTTTACTACAGACTTCTATCAGACGTTCAAAGAAGACCTAATACCAATACTACTCAAACTAGTCCACAAAACAGAAACAGAAGGTACTCTACCCAATTTCTTCTATGAAGCCTCAATTATTCTGATACCTAAACCACAGAAAGACCCAACAAAAAAAAAAGAACTTCAGACCAATTTCCCTCATGAATATCAATGCAAAAATATGCAATAAAATATTTACAAATTGAATCCAAGAACACATCAAAATGATCACCCATTATGGCCAAGTAGACTTCATCCCAGAGATGCAAGGATGGTTTAATATATGGAAATCCATCAACATAATCTACTATATAAACAAACTCAAACACAAAAACTATATGATCATCTCATTAGATGCTCAGGAAGCATTTGAAAAAATCCAACATCTGTTCATGATAAAAGTCTTGGAAAGATCAGGAATCCAAGGCCCATAACTAAACATTTTAAAAGCAATATACAGCAAACCAGTAGCCACCATCAAACTAAATGGACAGAAATGTGAAACAATCCCACTTTTATCAGGGACTAGAAAAGGCTGCCCACTCTCTCCCTACCTATTCTGTATAGTGCTGGAACTACTAGCCAGAACAATTAGACAACAGAAGAAGATCAAAGGAATACAAATTGGAAAGGAAGAAGTCAAAAATATCACTATTTGCAGATGATATATACATAACTGACCCCAAGAATTCCACCAGAGTACTCTTAAACCTGATAAAAAATTTCAGTGAAGTAGCTAGATATAAAATTGACACAAACGAATCAGTGGCCTTTCTCTACACAAAGGATAAACAGACTGAAAAAGTAATTAGGGAAACAACATCCTTCAAAATAGTCACAAATAATATAAAATACCTTGGTATAACTATAACTAAGGAAGTGAAAGATCTGTATGATAAGAAGTTCAAGTCTGTGAAGAAAAAAATCAAAGAAGATCTCAGAAGATGGAAAGATCTCCCATGCTCATGGATTGGCAGGATTAATATAGTGAAAATGGCTATCTTGCCAAAAACAATCTACAGATTCAATGCAATCTCCATCAAAATTCCAGCTCAGTTCTTCATAGAGTTAAAAAGGGAAATTTGCCAATTCAAATGGAATGACAAAAAACCTAGGATAGCAAAAATTCTTCTCAACAATAAAAGAACCTCTGGTGGAATCACCATGCCTGTCCTCAAGCTGTACTACAGAGCAATTGTGATTAAAAACTGCATGTTACTGGTACAGTGACAGACAGATAGTTCAATGGAATAGAATTGAAGACCCAGAAATGAACCCACACACCTATGGTTACTATATCTTTGACAAGGGAGCTAAAACCATCCAGTGGGGAAAAAAGACAGCATTTTCAACAAATGGTGCTGGCTCAACTGGCAGTTAGCATGTAGAAGAATGTGAATTGATCCATTCTTATCTCCTTTTCCAAAACTCAAGTCGAAGTGGATCAAGGAACTCCACATAAAACTATAGACACTGAAACACATAGAAAATTATGTGAGGAAGAGCCTGGAACATATGGGCACAGGGGAATAATTCCTGAACAGAACACCAATGGCTTGTGCTAGAAGATCAAGAATCAACAAATGGGACCTGATAAAATTGCAAATCTTCTGTAAGGCAAAGGACACTGTCAACAAGACAAGAAGGCAACCAACAGATTGGAAAGAGATCTTTACCAATCCTAAATCTGATAGGGGGTTAATATCCAATATATTCAAATAACTCAAGAATTTAGACTCCAGAGAACCAAATAACCCTATTAAAAAATCGGGTACAGAGCTAAACAAGGAATTCTTAACTGAGGAATATAGAATGGCTTAGAAGCACTTAAAATTTTTCCAACATCCTTAATCATCAGGGAAATGCAAATCAAAACAACCCTGAGATTCCACCTCACACCAGTCAGAATGGGTAAGATAAAAATTTTAGGTGACAGCAAATGCTGGCAAGAATGTGGAGAAAGAGAAATACTCCTCCATTCCTGGAGGGATTGCAAGCTTGTACAACCACTCTGGAAATCAGTCTGGTGGTTCCTCAGAAAATTGTACATAATACTATGGAAGATCCAGCAATACCTGGGCATATACCCAGAAAATGTTCCAACTTGTAATAAGGACACATGCTCAACTATGTTCATAGCAGCCTATTTATAATAGCCAGAAGCTGGAAAGAACACAGACGTCCCTCAACAGAGGAATGGATGCAGAAAATATGGTACATTTATACAATGAAGTACTACTAAACTATTAAAAACAATGAATTTATGAAATTCTTAGACAAATGCATAGATCTGGATCTCAAAAGAACACATATGATATGCACTCACTGATAAGTGGATATTATCCCAGAAGTTCAGAATACCCAAGATACAATTTGCAAAACACATGAAACTCAAGAAGACCAAAGGGTGGATACTTTGTTCCTTCTTAGAATGGGGCACAAAATTCCCATGGCAGGAGTTACAGACAAAGTTCAGAGCAGAAACTGATGGAATGATAATCCAAAGGCTGCCCCTCCTGGCATCCATCCAATAAACAGTCACCAAATCCTGACACTATTGTGTATGCCAACAAGAACTAGCTGACAGGACCCTGATAATACTGTCTTTTGAGAATCTCTGTCAGTGCCTGACAAATACAGAAGTTTATGTACACAGCCATCCACTGGACGAAGCATAGGGTCCCCAATGAAGGAACTAGGTAATGTACCCTAGGAGCTAAATGGGTTTGCAGCCCCATAGGAGAAACTACAATATGAACTAACTAGTAACCCCAGAGCTCTCTTGGACTAAGCCACCAATCAAAGAAAACACATGGTGGGACTCATGGCTCTAGATGCATATGTAGCAGAGAATGGTGTAGTTGGTTATCAATGGGAGAAGAGGCCCTTGATTATGTGAAGGTTATATGCCCTAGTATAGGGGAATGCCAGGTCCAGGAAGCAGGAGTGGGTGTGTTGGGGACCAGGGGGAGGGGATAGGTGATTTTCAGAGGGAAAACTAGAAAAGAGGATAACATTTGAAATGTAAATAAAGAAAGTATCTAATAAAAAATCAAATGTATCCGGGAGTGATGACGCACACCTTTAATCCCAGCACTCTGCAGGCTGAGGCAGGCAGATTTCTTAGTTCGAGGCCAGCCTGGTCTACAAAGTGAGTTCTAGGGCTAGCGACACAGAGAAACCCTGTCTCGAAAAAAAAAAAAATCAAATGTTATATGTGAATGTGGTTACATTCATTCTTTGGGAGATGTGAAAGAAAAGGAATACATACATGGCAGAGAAGACCACAGTTACTTTAACTGAGACAAATATAAATGAAGGAGAGAGCTCTCCAAAACTATGCAAACATGAGCAAGAAAATGTCGAAAAAGGGCATGGAAATATATATAAGACAAAGTAGTGTCACAGGTTAAAAGCAAAGCAAGTTAAAAGGATTGCTTCTGATCAGAATGTAAGAGACTGCATAGAATATCACACAGAGCCAAGTTCAGGAAAACTTGGAAAGACAGCCTAAGAATAACCCTGAATATAGATAATTGATTAAAAAAAATTGTGGTAATTTTATTTCGTAGACAAAAATGAGCATTGGGTTTCTATGTTACAGGATTAAATTTTCATTTTGTTATTTATTTATTCTTTCCTCTACAGAGGAATAATATTTTTTATAATTTAGTTAAACTCAATCAGTGGCACTGTGAACTCATGATAGGGTAATGGAAATAAGTTGTATTTCTAATTTTTGTAGTATAAATACTTTTAAATGTAAATGGTGTTAAACTTCTATTGAGTTAACAACATAGTTAACATATTCCTAAATGCTGAAATACTATATAAATCAATATGAAAAGTTATTTAGTAATTCATTTTCTTTCAGTCATAATTACATAGCTATTACTCATTAAATGATTTCATTAAAATCATTTTTCAGAATTTGTACTCACATTTAAAATTGATGGATGACTATGAAGCAGATAGTTTTTAAAAGTATTTTAAAATGGAGAACCTGCAATATAGCCCCTTCAGCTCTTAGTATGTTATTTTAGTCACACACAATTGTAGTTCATACAAGATTAAGACTCAGAACAGAATCAGTTGAATATAATTTTTCTGGAGTAATGCCTTTCAATGAAAATCTGTTGCTAGCCTTAAAGTAAAAGTATTTGAGGATCACAGGAATATTCCAAAGTAAGCAAAGAACATTTGCAATGGTTAATCTGGAAATTTCTCCCCATTGAGTCTTAGTGATACTGACATAATTAGAGATGTATTATATGGTGGTTTCTTGTGTTTACCTTTGCTTCAATCTGTTTCGTATCTGGATTCTGAAACAGAAATTTGATTTTGCTTTTGCCGTCATCTGATGAGCCTTTAAGCTGAGAAAATTTATACCTCCAAAGTACAGCCTAAAAGGAGATAGAAATGGAACACATAAGTCATAAAAGTAAATGTCTGCATTCAAGTCAAGAAATTATGTAGTTTAAATATAAAAGTTAATCTTATTTAATAATGTGCCCCAACACCAACATGTAAATGAAAATGTATCCATCAAAGGCTATCTTTCAAAGTTCAGTGTATCCTTTAACATATGTAGCAGGTGCCACCAATGTTTCTCAAAGATATAATTGTTTAAGCAGATTCTTCGGTAGTACTGCCTAGTACTATTTCATCCCCAACAAAATGAAAACTGTCCCTGGTAAAAATCTCTGTGCATTATGATTGTCTTATATTAGAGACAATAAGATTAGTAAAAGTTTCAAGGGTAAACCTATGCGTACATAACAAGAAGTGAGTAAACATTCATTTGTAACAAAGTATATATTCACATATATATTTATATGAAGCAAACAGTCAATATTTTATATAAATTCTGCTTATTTTTCTTATAACTAGTTAGTTCACTTTAACAGAAAAATTAATCTTACAGGGAGAGTTAGAGGAACACACCTATATTGCTGGTGGGAGTAGACACAAGAACCACCATTTTGGTGGTTCCTTGGAGAAATGGGAATCAATCCACCTCAATATCTAGCTGTACCACTATTAGGCATATACCCAAAGGATGCTTCATTATACCACAAGGACAACTGATCAAACATGTTCATTGCTGCTCTATTCATAATAGCCAGAAACTACAAACAATAAAATGTTTCTGAAAAAAGAGTGGGTAAAGAACATGTGATTAAATTTACACACTGACACATTACTCAGCTCTTTAAAAAGGGACTTATTGCAGGGCGTGGTGGCACACACCTTTAATCCCAGAACTCAGGAGGCAGAGGCAGGCGGATTTCTGAATTTGAAGCCAGTATGGTCTACAAAGTGAGTTCCAGAACATCTAGGGCTATACAGAGAAACCCTGTCTCAAAATAAAAACAAACAAGCAAACAAACAAACAAACAAAAAAGGACATATTGAAATTTGCAGGCAAATGACTAGAACTACAAAAAAATATCATCTTTAGTGTGGCAACCAGGCCTTATGTTATTTATTAGCTTATGTGTGAAAATTAGCCATTAATACAAACTGTTGACCCGACAGGTTAGTCACCGAGAAAAGGAATGGGATAGATCTCCATTGGAGGAAAAAACACAATAGATATGGTGCTGAGGGTGGGTCAGGAATGGTAGGATCATGTGGGTTAAAGGAGGGAAGATGGGGATGAGTGAGGGAATACAGGTAGAGATAGTTAAAGGGGTATTTGAGGGGCAGCAGGGAATCTTAGTGCAGTAAAAAGTTATTAAAATGTATAAATGTGATCCTAATGAAGTCTCCAAATAATGAGAAAGATGGAGCTTCAATTGGTCATTTCTTGTCACCAAAGCTTCATGCTAGCAAAGTTTGGAACTATGTTAGATCCAATTTAGATGTTGCCCAAAGGGGTCTCATTGAAATCCCCCCGAACCAATGTTCCTGCCAAGACTATAGATTCCTATCCAAAAACTGATATCAAGGCATCATTGCTAAAAAGAATACTTACAAAACTCATTGAATACAAGGCAGAGCTGGTGTCTTTACCTGTGTTCTTATGATGCAAGTAGAAGAAATGTGTGAGCTAGAGGGGATAGAGGACACTAGGAGAACAAAACATTCTAAGTCAACTGAGCAAAGTTCAAATAAACTCACAGAGACTGAAGCAATAAACAGAGGGTTTACACATGTCTGTACAGCTCTTCTGTGTATATGTTATAGCTTTCAGTTTAGTACTTTTACAGGATGCCTTTATGTGTGAATGAGTTTGTCTCTGTTTCTTATGTGCCCTCTAGAGTGTTTTTTTCCCCTTACATTGGTTTAGCTTGTCTAACTTAAAGATAATGTTCTTTGTTTTATTTTATTATATTCTATTTTGTTAAAAAACACAATTGAGACAAAAATTAGTAGCTATCCATTAAAAAAGAAAGAGAAAATCCTCCAAAACCATGCAACAAGTGATTATTTACTGTTAAAAGATAATTTCCTGACAAGTACTGCTTTAATGACTCAGATTTCTCTTGTAGCATAAAGATCAATTAAATTTTCTTTGCATGCAAGTAATTAGATATAGTTTCTACAACTCATATCTACTGGCCATGATGGCTTACATGAATATAACATTTTGTGATTCCTTTCCTCTTGGTATTAGTAGTAATTATGTGGCTAGCAATAATTGTGCAATGTATACAAAATTTGGCACTAAACGTGTGCTTATATATTCTTTGCTCTCTGACATTATGCAAAATAAAAAGGGGTACTTAAGTAGCAAAGCTGTAAAAAAGCTGTGAACTTACTATTAACTATGGACAAAGTAGAGTGCAGAATGTTCTTCCCAAAAGGTATTCTTCTAGAAAGGATTGCCTAAACTATGACATGTCAATGGACTTGAAATCAAGACCATGAAGGGACTGCTGTGTCATATCAACATCATCTCTGTAAGAAAGGCAAAGGCTTTGGAAGAATATTCTTAGCTCTTTTCACATTGTTAAAGATAAGACATAATATCAGGTGTATTCCATTACTGTACTTATATTTCCTTTAGCTAACCATAAACGCCACCTTGTGTTTTTCCTGCTTAATTATAAAAAATGAGAAATGCCTTTTTTTGCACCACACTTGAGCTAAAAGAATGATCCAGAAGTACAGCTTACAATGAAGCACAATCCTAATCCTCAGTGACCTTTTCCTTCCCTTAACCATGAATTACCGTATAATCATATTTTTAAAATGAAAACAGTATACTTGTCAAGAAGTATTTCCTCCATTTCATCTCCAGCAAACAAAATGTTCCTTTTCACAATCCTTGTATAAGACCTTTAATCTAACTGTTGCTGGTCATGACATTGGCTCTTGTGGACACACAGTGTTCCAAATCATTAAACATCAACACTCAGCCAGCATTATGATCCAATGTGGTATTTTAGATTTTCAGAAATTAGCAGCACCAGAATAGTCTGGAGGGCTTGTATAATTAATTTGCTAGATTCCAATGCTAAATTTGATATAATGGTTCTAGAGTTGACCCTGAGATTATATATCTAACAAACTTATAAATACTTATATTGATGCTTGCTGGAGTTTACCCATATATCAGCTGTTTAAAAAGAATAAAAAACACTAACACACACAAGATATGTTGCAACTGTTCAATTTATACTGTATAGGTAGCTGAGGTTTAATTTGAAAGCATGTATAAAAGCATGACCATACCTGAACATGAACATGAAAGCACATGTGTGATCACAGGTTTCTGAGCTGGAACATGAAAGAACATGTAAAAGATGATCATGGACACCTGAGCATGGGCATAAAAGAGTGGGTGTAGCATGATCATAGGCACATGGACGTAAACATGAAAGCACATGTGTAGTGTGATCAGAAGCACCTGAGCTGGAATTCAGAAGTCTGTGTAAAGAATGATCATAAACATCTGGAGTGCTTAAAAATGAAGGCACATGTGCAGTATGATCATGGACATCAAAGTTTAAACTCAAAATCAGCCTGCAGCCTTCTCATGGAAAAGTTCAAGAATTCCCATGACACTTGTTTAGTGAGTGTATGGCTTGGAAGCCTATCAGAGTAAATTTTTTTTTCTAACAAATCATGAGTTTCCATTTCTCCTCAGAACAATTTTAAAAATAAAAATCTGTATGAATATTCACTTAGCAAAATTTAACTTATAACTTAGTAAACTTAAGTGATGATGTACCATTACGTATGTTCCACATATGCTTACTTTGAAGAGAGGAATGGAGTAGACATCAGTGGCATGACTCTAATACAGGTATTCAGGCTTTTGGAAGAACAATGAGTATTCCACAGTATGCAGAGGTACCAAGCTATGATCTTTTGTACTTACAAATTTTAAATTTTAAATGAGTCATCTAATTTCATTAGTTTACAATGGGCCTATCAGAATGTTATCCTGCAATAAATAAAGGAATATCTTTTTGTTTGTTTGTTTGTTTTGTAGCTGAGGATGGCCTAGTCGGTCATAAATGGGAGGAGAGGCCTTGGTCCTTTGAAGTTTCTATGCCCCAGTATAGGGGAATGCCGGGACCAGAAATGGGAGTGGGTGAGTTGGGGAGCAGGGGGAGGAGGAGGGGATAGGGTATTTTCAGAGGAGAAACTAAAAAAGGGGATAACATTTGAAATGTAGATAAAGAAAATATCTAATAAAAAAAGAAAAGAAAAAGGAATGTCTTTTAACACTACAGCTTATCCAGATATTTCCCCTGATTTGTACCTTCAAGAAAAACCAAGGATATGTGTGGTATGTTTGTATGTCTACATCATGTTTGTAGTAGGTATGTATGTATTGGTACTAGTGCACAAGTGTACAGATGCATTAGAAGGGCTGAAGTGCCCTCTGGTATCTGTCTCTATTGCTCCCAACTTTATATACAGTGTCTCTCTCTTTTGAACCTCCCACATAACAAATTCTTGCTAGTCTAAATGCCAGCTCCCCCTGTGGAGTTTATGTTTGCATCTCTGTGCCCTGGGATTACAGGTAGTCCATTGGCCAGGCTTTATGTGGGTCTTAGGAATGAGAAAACTGGCTGTCATTTTTATGAGACATCTCATTATCCCCTAATTAGAATTTGTGCAGTGTGTTAATCATGGTTATACTCATTAAAGATATTGTTGAAACTAAATAATGGCTCCAGATTTCTTGTCATTGACCCCATTTAAGATATGGTAGTTAGAATATAGCATTATGTTTGCTAAGCCAATTATGTGATCCAAATAAATAGATGTTTATGAAATTTAAATGTAAAATTATGTAATAAAAGCATTGTTTTTAAGTTCCTCAATCCCATATGTTTATCACTCTATTAAAATATTCTCATAGTAACAAAAGCAATCAGTAGATTTTCTTTCTATGAGTAAGTAGCCTATACAGAAAGCTTACTTTGTAAATCATATTTTATACATGTTTACATTTTATTATTTTAAGTTGATTTTATTATCATTAGAATATATAAATCATCCTCATTTTCCTTTTTTTTCTTTTCTTTTTTTTTTTTGTTGTTGTTGTTGTTTATTTGTTTTTTTTTTTTTTTTTTTTTTTTTTGAGACAGGGTTTCTCTGTGTAGCCCTGGCTGTCCTGGAACTCACTTTGTAGACCATGCTGGCCTTGAACTCAGAAAGCCTCCTGTCTCTGCCTCCCGAGTGCTGGGATTAAAGGTGTGTGCCACTATGCCCAACTATAATCTTCATTTTCATCTAGTATAATAAATCTCTATCATAAAATTCACACTGATCCTGTTCAGTGTAAAATTCAGATCATTAAGAGTGTGCCCAAGAACTTCATGAATTCATTGTTTTTAATAACTGAGTAGTACTCCATTGTGTAAATGTACCACATTTTCTGTATCCATTCCTCTGTTGAAGGACATCTGGGCTCTTTCCAGCTTCTGGCTATTATAAATAAGGCTACTATGAACATAGTGGAGCATGTGTCCTTATTACATGTTGTAGCATCTTCTAGGTATATGCCCAGGAGTGGTATAGCTGAGTCCCCAGGTAGTACTATGTCCAATTTTCTGAGGAACAACCAAACTGATTTACAGAATGGTTGTACCAGCTTGCAATTCTGCCAGCAATAGACGAGTGTATTGCTCTTTCTCCTCAACCTTGCCAGCATCTGCTGTCATCTAAGTGTCACCTAATCTTAGCCATTCTGACTGGTGTGAGGTGGAATCTCAGGGTTGTTTTGATTTACATTTCTCTGATATTATTTTTAAAAGATTTATTTATTTGTGTATTTATATGAAATTTGACCAAAAAAATCAATAGAACTAGAAAAAGTAATCATGAATGAGGTATTTTAGACCCAGAAATACATCTGTGGTGTATTAACTTATATGTTATATGAGCTTTTACATCAATAACCAAGCTATACTCTGTAGAACCACAGAGTTGTAGCTGTATTTTGGCTACTTTGTGGGTTCATTTAATTTACACATTTCTTCATCATTTTTCCAACCATGCAACTCCCTAACACTAGATAGGAGAAAAAAAGTATTGACAGGTAAGTGTTGTTATTAATTGATAGACTAAATTTTGTTGATTAGGGCTCTTTGGAATGAATTTGATCTTTACCATAAGGATATCTAATTTCTTCTCCTTTTGCATGCCTACTTAACAAATAGGAACCAACAGCAACCCACCAAAAACCAAACAACCCCAATGCCTGGGGGTCCTAGTGGATAGATAGATAGATAGATAGATAGATAGATAGATAGATAGATAGATAGATAGATAGATAGATACCTTCTAAAAAGTTCCCAGAATTTCAAAAATATCACACAATCACAGAAACAATCTGCAGCTTGCAAACTCTCAGAAAATAAATTCCAATTTCAGTGCTTTTTAAAGAAACAACAATTCTTACTACACACAGAGGTACATAAAGCACAGTCCGAAAAAGGGCAGACAGATGATTTTTAGAAAAGAAAAACAGAAAAGATAGTTATGGATGGATGAAGGATGTAACATGTTCAGTTGATGAAAGGGAAGAGAAAAGGGTATATCGGAGGAAGTACACCAAAAGACAGCTAAAACCAAGAGCATTTTAAGGGTTCCTAATATAGTAGAAAGTTCTTAAAATACAAAAATATGTGAAATCAATTTAACTGAAATTGCCAAATAATGAGGGAAACAAAAACACAACTGGATATTTCATATCGCCAAAGAGAATTTTCTGTGCTAGGATTGGGTTGTTGGCCAAGAGGTCCTGTGGTGGTTTGAATAGGCTTGACCCAACAGGTGGCATTATTAGGATGTGTGGCCTTTTTGGTGTACAAGTCGCCTTATTGGAGGAAGCATGTCATTGTGGAGGTAGGTTTTGAGACCTTCCTCCTAGCTTCCTGGAAGTCAATCTTCCAGTTGCCTTTGGAACAAGAGGCAGAACTCTCAGCTACTCCGGCACCATGCTTCCCTGGACATTGCTGTCCTTTCCACCATGAGGATAATGGACTAAACCTCTAAATTTATAATCCAGCCCAAATTAAATGTTGTTCTTATAAGAGTTGCTTTGAACTTGGTATCTGTTCATAGCAGTAAAACCCTGAAGACAGTTCACATGGGAATTCCACCCAAACCCTGGCTGTTACCAAGATAATTCGTTGCATACCAAAAACTAATGGCAATTTCCCATTGCTGATGACCATACCTACACTGAACATGAAAGAAATTGAGCCCCCTGCCTACATAAAGCCATCATCACTATTTTCAGTGCCTTCAGTATAGGAAGGTATTCTTCTTGATAACAAAGAAAGAACATAAACACAAACCAAGTCATGTGCACTTCAGCCTTCAATGCTGTCCTGTTGGCAAATACAAAAATGGTTGTTGCTGCACAAAATTTGTGGAAGTTATCAACCAATCTCTAATATTACTCTAGGCACACTCAATGAGATGAAACAGATACATGACACTATGAGTGTGACTATTAAGCTGAGACTAGGTCTCCTAAGAAAATTTAATAAAATCAAATAGTATGATACTATTGTAAAAAAAAGAAATAAAAAAATGACTCCTAATGACATTCTGCTATATTCTCTGATCAGTGACTTGTTCAGCCACCATCAGAAGCTTCCTCCTGCTGCAGATGGGTACTAATATAGAGATTCACAGATAGAAATTGAGAGACCTGGGGACAGTCCTTCCTAACCAGGATGTCTCCATCAATTCCTTCTCTTCAGGGTTCTTGATCTCCCACCCACTCTGCAGAAGAGGAGGCAGAAAGAATGTAAGAGCCAGAGGGTGTGGAAGACACCAAGGAAACTAGGCCTTCTTAAGTAACATAATCAACGTTCATACAGACTCACAAAGACTGAGGCATGATGAAGAGAGACTGTAAGAGTGTATACCTGATCCTCTGCATATATTTTGGCTTCCAGTACAGTACTTTTAAAAGATTCCCGAGTGTGTGAATAAGTGAGCTTTTGATTCTTGTGTTTTCTTTTGGAATATTTACCTTCTGTTTGTTTTGTTCAAATCAGATGTATGTTTTACTTTCCTTTTTTCCAATTATATTATGTTTTACTTTATTATTATCTTTTAAAAGCCTGTTGTTTTCTAATAAGAAACAGAAAGGAAGAGGATCCAGATTTTTTTTCATGGGGAGGGTGGACTAGCAGGTGTAGAGAGCAAAGAAATATTAATGTAGGTATATTAAGTAAGAAAAAATTCCTTTGCAGTAAAAATGAAAATGTGAAGAACTGAGTCATAATATATAAAAATCTGTAGGGATGCAGACATGTCACAGACCTTTAATCTCTCTGACTGGAATGCAAACAAACCTTTAGTACATGTCTTTGATCCCAAAACAATGATGCCTAATTGAGGGGAAGACAAAGTGAGAAAAAACAAAGATTTGCCAGAATGGATCAGAAATAAGATATGCCCAATTCTCATGAGGACAGGAAAAAGAGCTAAAGGGGTTTGCAACCCCATAAGGAAAACAACAATATCAACCAAACAGACCACCAGAGCTCCCAGAAACTGAATCACCAACCAAAAAGTATCCATGGAGGACCCATGGCTCCAGCTGTATATGTAGCAGAGGATGGCCTTATCTGGCATCAGTGGGAGTGGAGGCCCTTGGTCCTGTGGAAGCTCAATGGCCCAGCATAGGGGAATGCTAGGGTAGTGAGGTGGGAGTGTGTGTGAGGTTAAGTGGGTGGGTGGGTGGGGAAGCACCCTCACTGAAGATGGGAGAGGGGGAAGTGATGCAAATAGGAAAAGAACTCAAACTACCCTTATATGTAGATGATATGGTATTCTAGATAAAACAAACCAAAACTTCTACCAGAAAACTTATAATTAATATTTTCAAAAATGGCACGTTGAATAACAAATTACAAAATTAATAATTTTTATATGTTTAATAAAATATATGCTGAGTAAGATCATGGAAACACTCTTATTCACAATAGCCTAAAAAATATTTAGCACTAATCTTAAACAAAGAGATAATACCTTTACAATATAAAATGTGTAAAGTTTTAAGATCAGTATTCTTCCTTAGGTTGGTATTTTGGTGTCAACGTAATCTTAAAGAGCAATTAATGCATGTATGACTTCAGATTAAATATAAGTTTGTGTGAAGAAACTGAGGGGCATGATGAACACTGTGTGCTCTCTTAATGAAGACAATTGCTTAATATGTCAGAACATATATCATTAATACTCATTAAACACTCCAGTGAGCATATGGGAAACATCCTGTAGTCTATCCTTGAGCTTCAGAGTAGCATTGCCTTGGAGATGGATGGGAATGAGATATCATCCTGCGGCTTTTCAGACCCCAACCTCAGTTCTTGCAAGAGACATGCAATAGTTATAATTATTGCCATGACATAGATGCTATAATTATTAACATTATTCTTCATATTTCATAGTTAATAAGAATAAATCCTACCTTCCATTCTCTATGGCTATTATTAATGGCTATTATTTCATGTATCTTCATTTGCTTTTTTGACTTTCTGAAACTATTTCCTTAATCAAATATCAGCTAATCACAGATTGATAATTATCATAACTGAGCTTCCATTGTATATACTTTTAATTTTCTTAGCGTCAGGATCTTTATAGAGCAAGATGACAAACCAGAAATCAATATCATCAAACACAGAGCTCTGTGTTGTCATTTCTTCATAAGAATTCTGATGCTATTCTAAGCTTCTTTTCCTACATGGGAGAGTAGTGAAAATAGTTCCCCCACACTATTTATTTGAATACGATACATCATTAAGATTGGGTCAATTTTTGAAATATCCAGTAATAAATCATACTGCTGTAGAAAAAAGAATAAAAAGAAACCTGAATAAATGTTTTTTTCTTACATTTTAAAACAGATTTTCGTTGAAAACACACACATACAAGAAACTTTGTATGGAATGAGTATGTTGTATTTATATGTATTAGAAATATAATAAATATGATTATTGGGTTAAAGAAGTACAGACCATGAATTTGAGATGAAATAAAAATTATAAAAGGTAGTAGAAAAAATCGAAGCAGAAATGATGTAATTATGCTTAAACTTTTCTATAGATTCTGTAAACACAAAGAGAATGATTTCTTGAGATTGTGCCTATGCTGAATAGACAGAACATTTTATGTAACTGATGCTTTCACAGCATAGCATAATGGCTCACACAGTATCCATATTATATCAGGTGTTGTTTAAGATTTAGAAATGATTTAAATGATGATGTTTTGTGCCATATTCAAACATGATATCAATTTATAGAAGTGATGGAAAATCTGAAGGTTCATCTAAGAACTAGTCTTACTATTCGCTATAGATATCAAGGAATGTTGTTTAGGTCTTCATGTGCATGTAATTATATTATCACTAAGAGTAGAGCACCAAGAATATACAAGTTTATACCTATACAAATGATAAAGAATGAAAGTGGAAACTAGGAATATACCAGATTTAGATGAGAGTATACTTTTCTTCACTCCTTTCTTTACATGGTATTCTATTTATCCACATATTTTTTCCTTATTGAAGACATTGTCCATCTTTGAACTATGATTTAGTCTACAGGAAGAAGTTCTAGTTTATAATTCTTCCAAGTTTTACCGTATACTACTGTTATAGAAGTTGAAAGAAATGAAGCCAGCCTGAGAATGACAAAAATGGCTCTGGCAGGCCTTGTCTTTCTCCTCCATTCCCTTTACCTTGCTAAAATACATCAAATTATATTTCAAAATCCAACTGTCAAAGTCTATTCCATTATTGACCAAATTTTCATCCTTCTGAGGCTGACTACCAAAGGATTGAAGTCCAACAATCAAAAGACCCCTTTCGCTCACCTAACCTTTAGCTCACCTAATTAACATGCCCAATTACAGTTGAACACCTCATTCTAACAGGTGGTTTCCCCTTTCCATTTCAAAAACCAACATTTGCTTATGTGCCTTGACTGTCTCCTCTCTATCCAAAGGCACTCTTTTATGCACCTCCAACCCCTACCACCTTTAGGGACAAATGTCCCTTCCCCCTCTTCTTTGTTTCCTTCTCCCTCATCCTCTATCTCCTACTTGTGTCTCTTATTCTCTGTCCTTTGTCCCTTTGGGGCAAGTACAAATCCTTTGTTCTGGAAACTTGGTCTTGGGCTGTCCTGAGCTAATTCTAGTCCCCACAGAAGTGAACTGACAATATACACTCATAATATGAAAGCCCTGAATTCTGACCACCAGTGAGTACGTTTTTGAAGAAAATTTTAGAATCAATGATATCCTATGCATTTGAATAGCATAAGTCTGAGCTCTCACACCTGGGGCAGAGCAGAAGATAATTTAAAATGCAAGTAAAGGCCAGAACTCTGCAAGGCTTTCAGCCCAAGTGAAGCACACACTTTAGACTAGACTGAACCTCGTGGGATAATACTGTACACCACGAGTGAGTCATGTAGATATAGAGGCAGAGAGAAGTACTTGTGCCTACATAAAGCTGTAGTCTCCTCTACAGTGTAAAAGCAATCACTCAAGCCCTGATCTTTGTAGCAGATTTTAGGCTTTGCCTCTTATTTTATTCCTAGTGTCGAGTAGTGGTCATAAAACATAGTAGAATTATCACAAAAAGGTGCTTGATAAATATTACAAGGAGTATCATCTGGAAGACACAATATAAATAAGAGGTTACTGAAATTAGTAATAGAAGAAAGTAAAATGAAGAAAACCATCTAGATTTCATGGGGAGTCTAAAATCAGGTTCAATCAGAAAGTCCAGAATCGAGATTATAGAACTAAATTCATATACAATTAAATCATGACCCCAGCTTCTGACATTACTAAGAGACATATCTCATAGCAGACACCCTGAACCTCTGGCTCTTTCAATTATACCAGTCCCTCTTCTTCAACGTTCCCTGAGCCATATGTATTGGAGTGTTCTAAGATTCTTCATTTTGATTGCTTGTGGGTTTTTTTTTTTTTTTGTATTGGTCTCCATTTGTTGCAAGAAGTTCCTTGATGCAGGCTAGACCATGAAGAGGGATGGTCAGGATTTGACTGAGAGGAGTGGTCTGATGTACCTTAGTGGTCCAATCTTATGGAGATATTTTCTTGATTGTAGTTGCCTCTTCTCAGATAACTCCAGTTTTTGTCACATTGACAAAACAAAAACTAACAACTAGATTAATATGCTATTTATTATTGTTTATGTACTATATATTTTTAAAAATTAAATAGTACCTATATAGCTAAGAGACAGAACTTTAATTGTCAGGGATTTGAATTTTATGCGTGACTTAGTTACAGAAAACTAGATACTGGGTAATTTGCAAATAACAAAGTTTTTCTTCTTATACTTCCATAGGCTTGGAAGCCATATATCAATTGTATTGTAGCAGATATAGTTCCGGATAAAATCATATAGTGTGCAGCTACTTTGCTATGACGTAAAATATTGGAAAGGGAAAACAGGCTTCAAACACTGAAGAAGCCAAGAAGATGAATAAAACACAGGAAGGCTGAAGAAACTCACTAAAGCACAGAAAACTTCAAGAATTCATAATTTTTTCACTAACTTTGTAAAAGCAGAAAACAATTACTAGAGAAGGAGATTGTGATGGAGCAGTGCTTGGCACGCAGGGAGCTCTAGGCATGCTGGTATGGGCTTTGTGATGAACAATGTCAGGTACTAGGACTGTCAAATAAGATACAGTTCCCTTTTCAAATCCTAAAATTTATTGCAAGTGGTAGGGTTTGAATGAGTGCTTCCAAACTCCATAGAGTACATAGAGAAAGCGACCATATCATCTAGAAATAATTGGCTCTCTTTCTGCCTCACTTCCACTACACTGCCACCTAAATTCTACTGTTGCCATCTTGAGAAGCAAAGTCTGCCCTTCCAGTATATGAACATGTTTTTCTCATTTGTATTGTTTAGAATATAACCCAATCCTGTGTGCATGCCACATCAGTACTACAGCACTGAGATACATTTCTAGCCCCAATGTAAGTTTAAAATGGAAATATACATTCAAACCAAAGTGCAATGGTTTATTTTTATTTTCTGTGTATTGTTTTCATTGCTTTTATTTCTCAGCACAAGACAATTCCAGTCTTGCAACTATTACTGGTAATCATCTCTTCTCATTATTCATCCTTTCTTTTTGAACCATTACCACTTAAATGGTTAGTTAGGGCTCTGGAAACAAACACACTTCTAGAGACAGCCGGATATAAGAGATAGCATCTTCACTACTAAAGAGCTTAAGGAATTTGCTAACTCGTTCACACAGAAGTCTGGGGAATATATTTGGGAACAAATTTTAAGGTTGTGTTATAATGGTGGAAGGAACATAAAACTGACTCAGGCTGAGTTTATTGATATGGTTCCTCTCAGTGGAGATTCAATGTTTAATATGCCAGCTCCTTCAATTGGAAAAGACATAAAAATAAAAAAGTTACAAATTAAAAATTAAAAAATTAGAAATTAAAAATTTTAGGAAGGTATCAAAATTAAAAAAAAAAATGCTGAAGCATTTGTCAAAAGATGGCCTCCTGGGACGGAATTGGAAATGTTTTATATCCCCTGGCTTAGTGTTGATGAAAGGATTTTAAGGGTCAGAGAAATTGCAATGCTAGAGTGGGTATGTGTGCAAAATCTAATCCACCACAATGGGAAGGCCCAGAAGGCATGCCCTGTACTAATCCTATAAAATGCAAATTGGTGAGAGAGAGAGACACCAGAATATTTGCAGAGTTTTGTTGTCCTTTTCTGTGTAGCAGAACTTAGAGTTCGAGATGTTACTGCTCACTTGGACATATTATATGCAATCAGTTTGACCCATGGTAGTGGCAGGTAGCAGCTCTCAATGAACAAAAACAAAGGTGATCATAGTTATCATAATGAGTATTACAGAGAAAGTTGTGACCATAATAATTTAACATGTAATGATCTGCACAGGCAAAAGGAATTTTATGATGGCATGATTCACATAAACTTTTGGTACAAGCTAATCACTCCTAATGTTTCCAGGAATGAAATATATAAAGAGCCAATTGAGCAGAAAGATTCTCAAACAAATGAAATAAAGGCTATTCTGGATGGTGGCAAAAGGCAAGCTTAGTCCATGAATAAATTTCCAGACTTGAGCCAGTTTTCAGACCAGCAATGAACCCCTTGAATGAAGGGACAGCTAGGTTCCCCTGAGGAAGGAACTTGATAAAATTCCAAAAATTTTACTGCAGCATTTCTCCAGTCCTTCCCCCAGAGGGACCTACAACTTTTTACAAGAGTAAAAGCCTTTTACAATGAGGAAGGAAACAATCAGATTTTCTTGAGTCTATAGGATATTGGTTCTGAACTTATGTTGATTACAAGAGATCTCCAAATATATTTTACTCCTCTACTTAAAGTAGGAGCTTATTGAGTCAGGTGATTAATGGAGATTTGGCTGAAGTCTGACACACAATAGGTACAGTTGGCCTTTGAACTTATTGTTTTGTGATTTGCCTAGTCCCAGAATATGTAGTTGGAATAGATAAACTTAGAAGCTGGCAGAATTCTCACATTGGTTCCCTTACCTGTGCAGTGAGAGCTATTATGGTTGAAAATGCTAACTGGAAGACTTTAGAATTGACCCTACTAGAGAAAATAATAAATTAAAAAATCACATCCCTAGAGAAATTGCAGAAATTAATGCCACCATCAAGGACTTGAATGATGCAGGAGCAGTGGTTCCCACAACATCTCTTTTTTAAGCTCCTGTGTGGCCAGTGCAGAAGACAGTAAAATTTTTAGGAGTCTAGTGGTATGGGGCATGCAGAAATATTCCTTCTAAGCTGAATGATAATTTATTGCACCAGGTCCATCCTACCAAGAAGAAACACTACATTTAATGGACCTATTTGTATTCTGGAGATAGCACATTCCTCACTTGGGTGTGTTACCCCAGTCCATATACCATGTGACTTGGAAATATGCCAGATTTTTGTGTGGGCTGGAATAGGAGAAGGCTTTTCAGCAGATCTAGGCCACTGAACAAGCTGCTCTACCACTTGGACCATATGATCCTGCAGACCCGGTGGTATTTCAGGTGTCAGTGTCAGAGATACTGTTTGAAGCCTTTGGCAGGTCATATAAGGTAAATCACAGAAGAACCTTTGGATTTTAGAGCAAGGCCATACCAACATCTGCAGACAACTGTTCTCCCTTTGAAATAAAGCTCTTATTCTTCTATTTGGCCTTACTTGAAATAGTATTTGACAATGGGTGACCCACTTACCCTGACCTGAGCTGCCCATCATAAATTGAGTGTCATGTGACACACCAAGGCATAGAATTACATGCAGCACAGGAATCTACTACTATCAAATGGAAGGAAATCCTCATAGTGGCAGAACTTCACAGTTATCTACCAGCAGCGAAGACAGTAAAGTTAACAGTGGCTTTCTCATATGCAGAGTCCTTATGGGTACCATGTTCAGAAGACAGCAACAGCATATTGCTGTTAGAGTAAATCAAAACAAAAAGCAAGCATAATGGATTTCGCTATGGTTTGGAGAAGAGTCTTCCAAAGGCCCAAATGTTAAGGTCCTCCTCAAGACCACACTGCAGAGGTGTTTTATGAACAGCTCAACTATGTGCTATCTCTACATATGTGCAGAGAACCGACTAGGAGAAGCTTGGTCATTAAGGCCATGTTCACAAAGAATACAAGGGGCTCTCATCTTTTTGTCTTCCTTGTCATTCAGTGTTGCCCTACTACAAGTCCAGAATAAACAAAGTACTGATTTGTAAGCTAGAGGTTCTGAAACTGTGTGCCAAAACCTGCTTTTCTCTCTTTACACTGATCATAAAGCAATTCACTGAAACACAATGTCTCCTAACACAGATTACTTGCCTACAGAAAATAACATGTTTGTGGTTGAGACAAAATCCATTGAAATATGGGATACTTAGAAATAATGGTTAAATACTGCTAATTTCAGCATAAAGTTGTAAGGTTTAAGAATAGCTCATTTAGCTGGGCGTGGTGACACACACCATTAATCTCAGCACTTGGGAGGCAGAGGCAGGCAGTTCTCTGAGTACAAGGCCAGCCTGGTCTACAAAGTGAGTTCCAGGACAGCCCAGGCTACACAGAGGAACCCTGTCTCAAAAACACCAAAAAAAAAAAAAAAAAAAGTTCATTTATTCAATTAATATGTGAAGTTTTCCAAGATTTATCTTCAAATTAATAAAAATACTTGTATGCAAGCTAATTAATAATTTCAATATAAGATAAATTAAATTAATTGAAAATATTTAAGTCAAGTATTTTTTAAAAAATATATTTATTTATTCACTTTATATCCCAATATCAGCCCTTCCTCTCCTTGCAGTACTCCCTTACTCAAGTCCTTCCCCTACTTCACTGAAACCAGAGAAGGTAGTCAATTTAGGGGCACAGGATCTATAGGAAGGCAAGCAATAGACTCAGGCACAGCCCCTGCTCCAGTTGTTGGGGGACACACATGAAGACCAAGCTGCTCAACTACTATATATATACATATATATATATGTATATATATATATATATGTATATATATAGTCTTAGTCAGAGTTTCTATTCCTACACACACATCATGACTAAGAAGCAAGTTGGGGAGGAAAGGGTTTATTCGGCTTACACTTCCATACTGCTGCTCATCACCATGGAAGTCAGGACTGGAACTCAAGCGGGTCAGGAAGCAGGAGCTGATGCAGAGGCCATGGAGGGATTTTCCTTACTGGCTTGCTTCCCCTGGCTTGCTCAGCCTGCTCTCTTATAGAACTGAGACTACCAGCTCAGGGATGGTCCCACCCACAAAGGGCCTTTCCCACTTGATCACTAATTGAGAAAATGCCTTACAGTTGGATCTCATGGAGGCATTTCCTCAACTGAAGCTCCTTTTTCTGTGATAACTCCAGCTGTGTCAAGTTGACACAAAACTAGCCAGTACACACACACACACACACACACACACACACACACACACACACATATATATATATATATATATATATATATATATATATATATATATATATATATATATATTGTCCAGGCCATGCTCACTCTCTGCTTGCTGTCCCTAGGGCTCCAAGTTAGATGATGCTGTTATGCTGTTAGTTTTTCCATGGAGTCCCTGTCATCTTTCGGCCCCCAAATCCTTCTTCTATTCCTTCTGAAATACTTCCCAAACTCCATCTAATGTTTGGGTATAAGCTTTTCTATCTTTTTCCATTGGCTGCTTGGTGGAACGTCTCAGAGGAGTTATGCTAGGTCCTGTCTGCAAGCATAATAGAGTATCATTAATAGTGTCAGGAACTGGTCTCAGTTTAGGGCAGCTTGCAGGCAGGAAATATTTTGGGTCAAAGGTTTTATGTGTGGGTTGCTATCTTTATTTCTCTACTGGGAGTCCTGTCTGACAACAGGGAGTGGCCATTTCAGCTTCCATATCTCTTACTGCTATGGGTCTCAGCTAGAATCACCCTCATCGACCTTCTGAGGTCTCTCTCACACCCATAGCAGTCAAATTCCTTCTCTCTCTCCTACTCTCCCTACATATGACTTCCCTCCATATCCCTCTTCTACCCAGTCCCCTCCTTCCATCGACTTCCAATATCCATTTTGTTTTCCCTTCTGAGAAAGACTCAACAATCCTCCCTTGGGCCTTCCTTGTTATTTGGCTTTTGGGGGTCTGTTGATTTTATCATAATTATCCTTTACTTTATGACTAGTATCCACTTTAAGTGAGTACAGACCATATGTTTCCTTTTGGGACTGGGTTACCTCTCAGGATATTTTCTAGTTCTATCATTTGCCTATGAGGTTCACAATGTCCTTGGTTTTAATTGTTGAGTAGTATTCATTTGTGTAAATGAACCACATTTTCTTTATCCATTTTCAGTTGAGGAGCATCTAGGTTGTTTCTAGTTTCTAGCTATTTGTAATAAATCTGCTATGAACATAGTTAAAGTGTCCTTCTGGCGACATGAAACATCATTTGAGTATATTCCCAGGAGTGATATAGCAAGGTCTTGAGGTAGAACTATTCTCAATCCTCTGAAAAAACACCAAATTGATTTCCCGAGTGGTTGTACAAGTTTGCACTCCCATCAGCAGTAGAGGAGTGTTGCCCTTGCTCTACAACCTCTCCAGCAGGTTGAGTTTTGATCTTAACCATTCTGATGGCTATAATGTAGAATCTCAGAGTCATTTTTTTTTGCATTTTCCTGATGTCTAAGTGTAGGGGAATCCTCCCTAATTAATTGATTGGCTAATAAAGATGACATGTAGCCAATCACTGGGCAAAGAGGAGGAGACAGGCTTTCCTGATCTGAGAGAGGAAAAGGGGACAAGGAAGGAATAACCTTCTTTTAATGGTAAGGCAGAGAGCAAGGGTTTGCAGTATGTAGATTGGGAACTGTTAGACCTGGTGGCAACCTCTGCCACCAGAAGAATTTCCAACATAGAATAGTTGATGAGTTCAGCACAATAGATTTCATGCCCAGTGGTTGTGTCATCTGTTGATTTTAAACTAAGATTGTCTGGTGTTTTCCACTCACAGTGACTCAGGTAGGAAGGAGGTAAAGAACATAGCTGGGGCAGAATTCAGCCAGGCTTTGAAACAGAAAGATTGGGCAAGGGACAGAGCTACAGGGGAGAGGTAACCACAGTGGAGTGCAGGCTGGCTGGTGAGAGGGCACCTGCATCTGGCCATAACAGAAAACCATGACAGGTTAAAATGCAGAGATCACTGGATTTCCAACTCCAATTGATATATCTACAATACAACCTATACACCTAATATTCAGTGAAAGAAAGATGAAATTTCAAGACCTGTAAGTCATATAAAGTACTCAGAAACTGCTGGTTGTTTGTGAGCCTAGAGGCTGCCTGGGGCTGAGAAAAAAGAAAAACAAACCCGGGTATGCCCCATAGTTAAAACATTCCTGGGAACAGCTTGACCATATAGATAAAGAGGAATGTGAGAACATAATAGGGCAATCTGAACTGAGTCAACAACTCACAGAACTCTGACACCCTGCACGTACATGTAATTTTTCTGCTGATGTTTGAATAAGCCAATAGTGTGTTGCTATTCTGAATTCCACACCCCTAAGCCCCTTACCCCATAAAAACCCCTAGCTTTCAAGCCTCGTGGCCGACATCCGTTATCTCCTGTGTGGGATGCATGTCGGAGCTCCGTCATTAAACTACCTTGTGTATTTACATCAGGATGGTCTGTTCGTGATTTTTTGGGTGCATGCCAAATCAGGAATTGAGTGGGGGGGGGGGGTTCCCCACTAGGTTCTATCACTCAGGAAACATCATGAAAGTGGGAGTGGAAAGATTGTAAGATCCAGAGTATCAGGATCAACTTTGAGTTTGTGTCTCTTATAAATGATAGGAAATAGATGCATATGATAATGTCAGAAAAATGGTAGCCTAAACAAGATCATAACGTATCAATATACATGCTAATATGAAAGGAGAATATCCTGGAGCCTCTTCCTTAGACAAAGAAGTGGTAGAGGCAATTAAAGACTTCCCCAAGATGAGCCCCCTAATTGGTTATCCAATACCAAGTAATTGGCCCTGAAAACATAAACAGACAAGCAAGACCAAATGGACTCAGCAAGTTGTATTTGTATATTTATGAACATATGTGAATATATGCCTGTAACAATATCATTTAAAGAAAAAGTGGCCATAAATTTGAAAGAAAATGGGGTGTGGAAAAAAGGGTGAATGGAAGAGGAGAGGGAGAAGGTAAATAATGTAATTATATTTAATTAAAAATGATCTCTGGGCTAGATAGATGGATGAACAGTTAAGAGCACTTGTTGCTCTTGCAGAGGAACTGGGATTGGCTCCCAGCAACCATATGGCATCCAACTGTATGGATAATTCCACCTAGTTCCAGAGGGCTTGATGAGTTTTCTGGTCTACATGGGTACTGCTTGGATGTGGTTCATAGACATACATGTAGGCAAAATTTTCAAATAAACTAAATATGTAGTTTTTAAAAATTCTAAAAAAGTTAAAGATACAAAGAATAATCAATAGAAAGTTTCTTCTGAGAGTAAGAAAAAATGTCTGAAGTGAATTTGGAAATAGTAACCCCATTCTGTGACTATCCTTAAAACTGTCAACACGTACCATAATAGTGAAGAATATAGTGTGTGCATTTTGTTTTAATCAGGCTGTTACTTTTTACAATGGAAGTAACATAAAAATTATCAACTTCATAAAATAAATCTTAGAGACTAAGACATGATCGAGAATAGACTTTTGGGATACTCATTCTGATTAAATAAACAAACTCTCATTTTAAAGGATTTTTTTTCAAGTCAGTTTAATCAATAGCTGAGTATATTTGACAAATTAATACTCAGGTTAATTAATCAGTAAATCAGTTACTTCATTACAGTAATACTCACAGGCTTATTTTCACTTGATAGTAATCTTATTAAAGTATCAGAAATGTTGCTACAACAGGGCCCCCAATGGAGTAGCTAGAGAAAGGACCCAAGGAGCTAAAGGGATCTGCAACCCTATAGATGGAACAACATTATGAACTAACCAGTACCCTGGAGCTCTTGACTCTAGCTGCATATGTATCAAAAGATGGCCTAGTCGGCCATCACTGGAAAGAGAGTCCCATTGGACTTGCAAACTTTATATGCCCCAGTACAGGGGAATGTCAGGGCCAAAAAAAATGGGAATGGATGGGTAGGAAAGTAGGGGGGAGGGTATGGGGGACTTTTGGGATAGCATTGGAAATGTAATTGAGGAAAATACGTAATAAAAAAATGTTAAAATTTTTTAAAAAAAAGGAATTCTTAATGAATATCCTTTATGTATCACACAAAGGCCACATTCTTTGTGATAGAATCTGTTCTTCTACAAGTAACATTGGGTTTTCCTGTGAACACCAAACCTCCACTAGCAGTCCGTGGACAGTTGGGACATTGTGAATGACAATCATAGGTGCTGCATCTTGAACCATCATAAGTACTCTGTACATATGCTAGGTTTGCTACTTTCATTTCTAGCTTGACACACCTATAGATCCACTTCTTTCCTGAACAAACTATATTCTATCTTCCTCATGCATGTATCATTGTATTTGTTATAAATTTTCTTTCAAAAATTTTGTGCACACATTAACCTAAGAGAAAGTTTATAACAGATTATTTATTAACCACGGAAACAATGGGAGGGTACGGTTCCACTTACACTATGCTAGTCCTTCTTTTGATGGAGATACTAGCAAGACTCTTTCTCTAAATTTCAAAGCCCAAAGAAGATACCGCAGCAAGGACTATGAGATCAGAACCAGAAGAGGTGTAAGATCATTTCAAACTGATAATAATGATGTGTAATACCTTAACTTTTTTACATGTTACACGATGATAAACAAGAATGACTATAGATAATACTGCTGAAGAAAGGCTATTACTGTTCCAATGGACCAGAGTATGTTGGAAATGTGAAAGTCATCAGAACACATAGCACTCATATTAAGTCATATGTTTATAACAGGTATCTAGTAGAAATTCCAAACACCCAAATTGCACCATTCTGTAACTAAGTTTAAGATATCAACTATAAAACTGAAAAAAATGTTTTTCATACATTCATCATCTACATTTGACTCAGAAAAAAATATGAAGGAACTCTAAAAAATCATTGGCAAAGGAAGAAATTGTTCCAAACATATAAAGATATATTTTTTTAAGGAAGGAGAATAAATCAGTACCTATCATTTATCATCTATCAGTGTATACTTTCTGTTACCTCATCAATATATCATTTATTCATCTATTATCTATAATCTACTGACCTATAATACATCTCTCTATATAAAATATTTACCAATAGTCTCTTTCTATATTTATATGTATATATGGACAGAGTGGCATGAAATTACTTTGCTATAATTGTTTGCATTAACATTGCTTTAATAGGTTATGTTCCATAGATAAAATTGAAGATCATAAATCCAATGTACAATTATTTTAAAGGCTGCAAGTAATTCAAAGGCTTTTCATGCATTCTTGAGTGATCGTTTTGGTACCTACTTCTCCTGCCACCTGATGCATATTACCTTAGTTGCTGCGTCAAAGCAGATGAAGCCTGTGCTGAAGTCAATAGTGAGGCCCATTAAGTGACTCTCCAACACACATGCATAGGTCTTGCACTGGAGAAAACAAAGAATATTGGTAGTTTCCATGTGGCTTATATAAACTCATTATCAAGAGGAATATGAGATCTCTATGAATGTAATACTAGTAGCTGACTAGAGTATGGTTCAGTAGTAGAATACATTCCTAACATGAGTAAGACCCTAGGTTTGATCCATAGCATTATAATTTTACTTGTAAATATTTTGTAAAGATAAATAAATATGAATACTGAAACAGGAAAATATCATAAATAAGATATGAACTAACATGGATCTTATGTACAACCTAACACATTGTTATATCTGGTCATCTAGTTGTATTAGAGTTTGATTTCAAGCTACAGAGCAATGAATTATATGAACTATAATCATAATTCACATATAAGGGAGCTAAATTTTTTCAGCAACTTTCAAATACCAATGCTCATATTGCATTAATTTGTATTAAATTAATTCAAAGTATATTGTCTCTCACAAATACCTATAATTATCAGATTGGTTTTATGAGACTGTTATATTCAAATGATTAAAGCCTAGTTTGCATTAAAAAATTTATAACCATGACAAAATATTTATTTGAAGTTAAAATAATAAATTAGAAGGCATTATTATTGGGCATTGAAAGCTCGTGCTTAGGTATAATTGTATTTGCTAAATATGTAGATATCTTAGGTAGCTGTATTAAGCCATTAGTGATTTATGAAAACTAATATCAACATTAAGGAACATTTTAGGCTATATTGTTTTCTTTTAATTTAGGCTTAATTATTTGCTATTTTCATGTATGGCCATTAAAGGAAAGATTTCGGGTAAAAATACATTATAGTACATCCAAATTTTCTCATTAAGTTGAACATTGCAAATTAAGTTACATTGCCTCAAAAATCATTAAATGGAAGCAAATAAATAGGATAAGTTGAAGTCAGCTAATAGTTTACTTTATATCGTATAATGTTAAGAGATGTACTGAGTGTATTTTATACACTTAAGTAAAGAAATGCTTATTTATTGTATAGTTACACTATCCATTTAATAAAACATGGGTTTCAGTGTAAAATAAGTGATAACCAAAATTATTCTTTATGAAAGCTCCAAGATAAATTGCTTGGCAAGATTTGTTTATAACTATATATTAAATAACATCCATAGATAAATATACATAGGATAAGTATTTTAAATGGCCCTTGGAACTAAATTTCTAGCACCAGATTAAATAAGGAATCAATTCATAGTAACTTTATGTGCAATAACGTTTTGAAATTAGTATACTCTCTGTCATACTAAAATAAGTAATTGTTGAACTGGATTATAGTTATGAAACAAATGTTCTTTACTGCCAAAATTCACTGACCTGGGAAAATAATAGAGTCAGGGAAATTACCCTAAGTGAACCTCACAATGTTTCTTTTAATCTAGGATATGTAACATTTTATTTATAACTTGTGTATTTTATACATTAATATTCACTGCATTTTCTAAAGTTTAATTGTAACTTTAAATGATCACGTTGAATATACTCAAAGTGTTTGCTTTCCTGGATCATCCTTTCAAATAAGTATGCTAGTATTTATACTGCTTAATAAAGGTATAAAATAAAGTATAAAATAATAAATAGACACTTTTGAAGGTAGAGAACATTATTTTGTAGTCCTTATAATATAAATATATTTCAAAACAGTTTTATTTGAGTTCTTCAGTAGTATTAATCACGTTATAACATTTTCATTTTCTGCCTATTTATTTTATTTTATTATGTTGAGACAGCATATCATGTGGCACAAACTGGAATCAAATTGCCTTAAGTAGCTCATGATGACAGTTACCTGCTTTTCATGCCTTTACTGCCCAATTGCTGGGATTATAGGCATATACTATAAGGCCCAAGTCTAATTTTTACAATGGTAACAAAACAGACATTTGTTATTTCAAAATTAAACAATATTCATCATGTTAGTATATTCAGATTTTCAAATAAAAAATGATATATCCAAACATTCAACTAACTTCACCCTCTTTTAGTTTCATATCTGTCATATGTGATTGAAAAATAAGTATCCATGTATGATGGTCCTTGAACTATGAATCTATTTCAAGGGGTAAGAACCTAATTAACTTCAAATTTCCCTGTATCTTGTTCCAGGTCAACCATAGAACCAATTCTATGAGGTATTGCATTTCAACTTCTCATGTAGTCAAGAGACGAAAGGTTCTATGAATTCTGATCTAGATATAGCTTCACATTGGAGTACTACAATTTAGTAAATACTCACTGGACACTTGTGATTTGCAAAATGTATTAAATTTCAACACATACAGAAATAAAATAAATCACCTTATGACAAGAAGTTCATCCAGTGTTAGGATATGCGTCATACAAAGAAAACAGTGAAAGTGGTCTCCTTTGCTTCAGGGGGAAGAAGGAAGTCCGCAGAGTTATGGAAGGCATCTGGTAGAAAGTCCTAGAAATCATGGGATGTCCCAGAAGCAACCCTTGGAGAAAGCCTCACACACTATGCATAGACTTAAAATGCACTGATGAAAGAGAGGCTTCTAGCACCTAGGTGACCAGGTCTGTTCAACAGGAAGAACTTTGTAAATAGTAAACTACAGCCAGAACGTTTTCTGTATAAGATTCAAGTTATAGTAATATTTGATAGGAAGTAGCCTACAAAGGCAAAAAAATCAATGAATATACAGATATGGCTAATTATTCATTTTTAAATAACAGTTAAACACTGGATGCATTTGATATGGAGGTCAAACTCACAGAACTGGGCTTACATCTTCTGAGTACTCCAGTAAGTGCTACATTCTCCAAGTGCCACACCTACTGAACTCCACAGACTCTCACCTGTATGCGCTCCACTTCAAGAAAGGTGGCTGTTTGGAAGGCTCGTTCCCATTGGGCAAGGTCACTCTCTAACTCCACAGAGAAGTAGAGGTCCTCCCCACACTCAGACTGCATAGTGAAGCAATGTTTCCGCCGATCCAGCAGGTCACTGTCCTGATGAAAACCTGGAGTTACACAGGCTGGCATACATCAGTTCCTACTCAGCACAGCAAACGTCTACTAACACTGCTCAAAACAAAGTTTAGGCTCCACATAACCATTAAGTCTTAATCAAGAAATTAGGAGTTTATACCTAACACACCATTTCCTTTTGTAACTTCTGATGCCCATCCACCAGAAGAGACCCTAGGTTCAGCTCGAACTAACTAAGGAATAACCACAGTGCTGAATATACAAAACATCTCTTTGATTGCAAAACACACTTATATATAACCCCAAACTTTTTTACAAAGCTGTCTGTATACAGAAATGAAGATATCGCCACTTCTTATAGGCAATAAGGATTTTTACTGAGATGATTTTGAAATCATTTAAAAATGATGAACATAGGAAATTGTGGGAAAAAACGAGTATAATTTATCTACACCAATTACACTGTATCACAACCCACCCTCCACCCCCAAACATTTCACTGTGTCAAATGATTTTGTTCCTAGAAGATTCCTGGTTTTGCCTCAAGTTTTACACTAAGGTGTTTACCTATTCCAAAACATTTCAATTCCAATGTGCTTTCCAAATTCAAAGACTCTAATAGGTTAAAAAAATACAGTGACATGTTTAAGTAAGGGGATAAGAGGATATACAACTTTCTAAAATATATGATTTGAAATATATATATTTGGTGTACTGAAAATTGCAAAAAAAGCCCAATCACTGGTATTATATTCTTTGACAGAGAATGCGTGCAAATGGCTCATCACTAAGCAGTGGAAGTGAATCAAGTCCTTAGCTTTGGCAATAAATTTTAAAAGAATATCTAACTTCCTTGCATCCAAATATTATAAGTACACACTGGAAGAATAAAGGCAGTTATTCCAGTATTGTAGAAATAGCTCTGACACTTATTATCAGTAAACTTTCAGAGCGCTTAGAAGATGACCTATGATTCGTCTAAGGGGAAAACACTGAAGACACACTGTGAACACACCAAAGAGATAAATAGGTGGGAAAGGGCTTTTGGTGATTTTGAGTGAATATTGTATCTGGGGAGTGTTTCCATGGAAGATATTAAATAAAAACAGCCACAAATATGATGGCACAAATTATTATGGGTGTGACTACAATCTTTATAGATTGGGTAGGTAACAAACATTAATTGAACAGGGGATGAAAATGGGATTGATATTTAACAATGTTTAACATAAACAGCAAGATTACTCTTCCAGAAAAGGAACAGCAGTGGCAGAGGCCTGAAGTGATGATTGGACTATCCAGAATCCCATGACAAAAGTAGGAAGTACCAAGGACTCACATGCTAGGAGATGAGGTCACTGGTCAGGCACAGATTTTGAACTTGAGCCTAAGTGTAATTATAAGCCATTCTACCAACAAAGTTTCTTGGTATCCTTAATCTCTGTTGCCAATATTTTATCTTCTTCTTTAACTTTTTAAAATTAATAACCTTGGCACAAAATTATAACTTAACTTCAGTTTTCAGAATTTGCCATCTTTACTATTCATTACTCTGGTCTTAACTTCTTCTTTGGTGTGTGTTGGGGAGGGGATACTGGTGCATATGTGAGCATGGGGAGATGCAAATGTTCGAATTCATAAGGAGGCCAGACATCAACCTTGGGTATTGTAACTTAATCTGCCAATCTCGGTTTTGTTTACTACTTGCTTGTTTTATTTTCTGTTGAAAGATCTACTATTGGCCAGAAATTCATCCATTAGCTTAGGCTGAAGTCAGCTAGCCCTGGAATACTCCTTTCCATGCCCGTCACTGTTAGGATGCCATGCCTTTTTTTGGGCACTAACATCCTTGCTTGCACATTCCTCTCATGTTTGTGCAGTAGACACATTACCTTCAGAGCTATCTTTGCAGACCCTCATTTTCCATTGTAACCTAAAATGTTTACCAGTGGAATTGCTAGCTCAGCAATCTTTACATTCTCATAATAAGGAAACAATCTTAAAGTGACTTTCATTGACATATTTTATAGTCTTTTGATAAAACTTAACTAGGTTACACATTTTTAAACCACATGGAGCAACAATTATTGCTGAGTCTTGAGCCCCTTAGGAAAAATTCTTATCTAATCAAGCTGGCAAACATCATTTAAGCGTTTCTGAATAATTGCTATTGTCACTTGTAAAACATCACACTGTGCACATCTGGGGCTCATCTGAGTATTAAGTACACAGTTGAAAGTAGCAAAAGCATTATAAAAGTGCTGTGAATTAAAAGTCAAGAAAACAGCAAGAGAGAGTATAAGAAAAGAGAGTTTTCTTCTAAGAAGAGCCTGTAGTATTGAGACTCACTGCATCACAAGCTCAGAAAAACCTAGCATCCTGCCAAGAACCATGAGCAGAAAGGATGTTACAGAAAGAGGTGCAGAGAAGAGCAAGAGAGGAAGACCTGGAGAAAGACAGAAATTCAAGAATCATTCCCCACAAATTTAATGGAATTGACTGTAGCCCCTGAAGCATGGCTTTGCTTCAGCAGTGCTGACCTTCAGTAGAGACCCTGAATCCACTCATTTAATTTTCATCTTTGCTCTCTGCACTGTTTCTTCTCTTTGAAAATCTGCACTCATTATCAAGCTGATATGAATAATAATGCACCAGAAGTTATTTAAAATTATTTATAATTTAAATTAGTTTTTATGCTAGTAGTTCTTTATAAATAATAGTACTACACTCAAAATTGGTATGCAATAAAATATATCTGTGGAATTTTTCCTTCTATAATTGGCCCTGGAGACACACATTGCTCGGTATTTGTCAAATTTGTGACTTTTTGTTCATTTGTAAAGTGCAGTTTAATAAAGGTGATTGTAATGAAATAGGTAACCATATCATGAACAACAACGTTCAGTCTGATGTGTGAGTGCTCCAGCTGAAGCATCCACCTCGGTTCACACTGAAGGGTCCACCTCAATTCACTGCAATCCTTTCAATAGACAATGGCTATGTGAAACAGAGAGATGAAGGAGCAGCATTTTTTCAATGTTAACAATGTAAATGTTTTCTAATGTTTTATAAATTTATGTTAAACATTCATAGACTTTAAATAAAATTTAAGCATATACATATTCCCAGCCACAGATTTTCTATTTTAATTAAAATATGTAAGATTAAGCAGAAAAGACAGTAAAACTGAGCATGTTTTTCTGGAGGTAGTTTCTGTGTGTGCAGTGTGGTTCCTTCCTCCTCCATTTGGCACTGACCTTGCCATAGAAACATCTTCCCTTTACAATGATGCAAAACTTCATAAAACTTAGAAGTATAACTGATGAAATGACCATGACAAGGGTAATTTTTTTCATCATTTTGCTAAATATCAGCTGCTTCTGTTTGCTCGCATTTTATCTGCCATTTGCCACTACTGTATTTACTTCATCATTTATTGAGTAAGGAAATTATTCCACATTTAGATGCAAAGTTGCTCTAGACAAACAAATATTGTGGTTTAAGAAAAAAAGTACCCGTTGTAAAATTTCTTCCACTAAAAATAATGTTTTCAAACTTTTTCACAGTTATTCTACTCACTGAGACTAAAAAATACAGTAGTAGATTTATATATATTTAAATTTAAACTTGAGTCTAATTTAACAGTTGCTTTCAGGTGTGAATCATGTGCACAAGCTAGCTGATCAAATCTATATCTGGTCTAATTAAAATATGTAAATCCAGAAACTACAACAATATTTTCATTTTTTATAAAAGCAATAATCTTCTCTAGAGGTAATTGAAGGAAGTTCAATATTATCTATAATTATATAGTAGGTACAAAGCAATCCTTGACAAATGAGGCTGCCTCACTCATAATCTTGATATAATTCTACACAGATAAAAAATACTTTTAAAGTATATTCTGATTCCCCGGGAACCTACAGATTACACTAGCTAGAGAAGCAAGTAGGCTAATGGTAGGTGACTTTTCCCTCCTCTCCTCCAAATATCCTCAGTATCTTTCCCAGTTCTGTAGTAAACCACCTACTGCAGCCCCCCTTCCCCTCCTGCACCCATTTCCAGTGAATCACTCAGATCTTTCCTTCCTAACTTCCGGAACACCACTCATTTATCCCAACCTTCAAGCACAGCAGCCAGCCATTCACTGAGAACCTACAGGCCACTCAGGCCAAGAAAGCAGGAAGTCTGCAGACCTTCATTTCTCCATCCCTTTCTCTAAGTCCAGTCACCTAATCTCAACACCACTCTGTAGCAGACCTGCTGTGGCCTCCCTCCATTCACAAGGAACTAAATAAGAGAAACCAAAACCAAACAACAAACAAAAAACCTCTGAGTTTATTGCTGTGGCTGCTCATCAAGATATAAAATGACAGCTATCACCCTTAGATAAATACACCAGGTATAGCCAGTGATTTTAGATACTCTATGGGTAAATTGCTTCCCTGAAAGGAAATTTGTTCAATATTTACTTTTTTAAAAAAATTTTTAACTTGTAATTGCATAACTTCCCTTCCCATTTCTCCCTCCAACCTTTTCTCATGCATTGCTCTCTCTCTCTCTCTCTTTCTCTTTCTCTCTCTTGCTCTCATGCACACAAACACACCACACACAAAAATACACATGTAAATACATAAATATAACTTTATTGACCCATTTAATGTTATCTGTATGCATATGATCTTGGGGATGATAATATTTGAAAAGAGTAATATAAATGAATTTTTCATAATTATGTAAAATAAGATTTTTCAATAATTTGAAGAAAAACTTTTACCTTTGAAACATTTAAGTCAATTGAAAATCAAACAATGTCATCTATTGGGTGGAACACAGGGCCCCTAATGAAGAGGCTAGAGAAAGTACCCAAAGAACTAAAGGGGTCGGCAACCCTATAGGAGGAACAACAATATGAACTAACCAGTACTCTCCAGAGCTCTGGCTCTAGTTGCATATGTAGCAGAGGATGGCCTAGTCGGCCATCAATGGGAGGAGAGGCCTTTGGTCTTGCGAATATCATATGCCCCAGTACAGGGGAATGCCAGGGCCAGTAAGTGGGAGTGGGTGGGTTGGGGAGCAGGGCTGGGGGAAAGTATAGGGGGCTTTGGGGATAGCATTTGAAATGTAAATGAGGAAAATATCTAATAAAAATTTTAGAAAAATCAAACAATGCATTTGACTTATCCATATACAAGCCTATATTAAATCTGCTTATTATTGTTTTGGGGATTTCAGATAATGTTAAGAGCCCTCTTTCCCATGAAACCATACTTTTTAATACAAATGACCAAATTATTAAATATTTTCTCTAATCTTTTATTAATCCATTAAATTAGGCTATAGTCTTTATTTTCTTTCAAGGAAAATAGTTTTCTAATGCAGTCTATCTCTTATATAGTCCTCCAGGAGGTCTGGAAAGTGAGAATATCAGTTCTGGGGTTACTCAGATAAATTTGGAGAGATAATATTACCATTATTCATTTCCTAAAGAAACATTTAAAATGGATTTAATGGTATGTCCCTTGTAATTCTTGTGTAGGCAAAGTTCCTTATTCATGTTCATCATTTGGAGAAGTGACTTCTGTATATAAAGGCTTGCATGATGTTCACAATATCATTGATAACTGTCATTTTAACATCACAGTTGATGTTTGTTAAGAACTAGATCAGATCTTAGTCCTGTGCAGGATCAGGATTTCTTCTGTCTCTCTCTGTCTCTGTCTCTGTCTCTGTCTCTCTCTCTCTCTCTCTCTCTCTTTCCCTGCCTTTCCTAACCTCCTCTCTCTGCATTATGGATGCTGTTATAGAGGATAAGCTGTCACAGATCAAAATACTTATATAAGTGCTGAAGCCTAGCCCATAGAAATATGCACCATTTCTCATTAATATGCTTTCCTCTTTGAAACATATCACTTATACAGTGAAATACTACAATGGATAATTTTCATAACATAACTATGCAAATTAAGCTTTTGAAAGGTCAGAATCATTATGCTAAATTGAACAAGCCAGACTCAGAAATACAAGTTAAACATGACCTCATACCTGCATAGAATATAAGTTCAATGATCTCTTAGAAATTGGGAGTAGCATATTGATCCCAGGTGCAAGATGCAAGTAAATGTACAGAGAAACCTAGGAGTGAAAAGTGGACACTGAGCTGGAGTTAAGTGGAGAAAGAAATGACAGTGTGCAGAGGTGCTTTTATAGCAAAGAGGGTGAATGAAGATTGTCATTATGTACTCCATACTCTGAAGTTTAGAAAACAATTCTTAAGGTGTTAACTTAAAAGAAGTATTTGGAAACTGCCTTGAAGTCCTTCAATTGATGGATAGATAATGAAAATATGCTTTTCATACAAAACAACTGCGAAAAAATCTGTGAAATTGTGAAAATCACAAGTAAATCGATGAAACAAAAAATATGATATTGAATAATGAAAGACCAAGATTGTGAAGCCAAATGCCATAGTTTCTATCTTACACATGGCTGTTAGCTCTGTATCCTTAGAGTTGAGTGCACAAACTGATCACAGAAGTCAGGAAAGTAGGGTGATCCCATAGCAGCAGCAAGGGAAGAAAAGACTCTAGAGAGGGAAGAAGAAGACACAAAGTGATGGATGAAAGCAAAAATGAGGGACAGGAATGGCATTACACAGGAAGAGAGAGGAGACAAGTACCATTAAAGGTATTGGGGAAAGTCATTGAGAATCAATTTGCAAGATTAATATTATGCTTACTCTGTATCTGTCTCTATCTCCCTCTCTGATATTCATTCTCTCTCTCTCTCTCTCTCTCTCTCTCTCTCTCTTTCCCTCTCCCTCTCTCTCTCTCTCTCTCTCTCTCTCTCTCTCTCTCTCCCTCTCCCTCTCCCTCTTCCTCTCTCTCTCTCTCTCTCTCTCTCTCTCTCTCTCTCTCTCTCTCTCTCTCTCTCTCTCTCTCTCTCATCTCTGTCTCTCTTATCTTCATCTCTACATATTTCTCTAAATGGGGTTAGACAGTATAGAGTGAGAATGTTTCTTCCCAAGAGCCATAGACCACCTTACATAAACCCCCTATCAGACACAGGAAAGCATTTGAATTTGTTGTGTGTAAGGTTCAAAATTCTACCAAAACACTTTAGGCTGTTGAAATGGCCCTTGACTGGCTCTAGAAAACTGAAGGTAAATCTCTATTGCTGAAGACAACCACATTTTGAACACAGGTCTTGAAGCAATCAGCTGGAACTGAAGCCTCTTTCTTGAGGGTGAACTTTCATAGTATTTAAAGTTTTTCCAGCTGCCAAGGGAGAAAAACAAACAAATTGTAAAGCTACCAAGCTATAAAGCTGATAAGCACAACAATAACTGGCCCTATATAAAACCCACAAGAATGAAGAATTGACGCTTTTATCCTTGTGGTAACCTATAATTATTCAGTTTGCTTTAATGCCTGCTCAATGGGAGAATTTTATTCCTTATATTTTAAACCTATCCAACTACTCACGGTTAGAGTGCCCATAGACCTTAAAGGAGATCCTACCATAGCTGTATTCATCAATCAATATAAGACCTTACTGAATTCTAAATACCAATCCTTGTACCCATAGATAAGTTTAGCTTTCACCTCTTGTCAGAGACCATCCCATGAGAAAGCGAGCCCTTCACAATCTCCCTAACAGGCCAAATGGTCTCATGCTAGGAGCTGGTTATCACTCCTTCCTCCCTATTCCCTTCCTGGCACCCGAGGCTGTAAAAGCTGAATAATTGTCCCCTCTTCCCCATCTCTTCCTAAACTCCCATGCTATCCAAGGACATGAATTACGCCTGAGCCCAGCCTGACACCCAAGGCTGTCAAGGAGGATCTATGTTCCAGAGATAAGATGCAGAGTGCCCGCTGCCTGGTGCCTGACTTCAGCCCCCATGTCAGCAGATGCCCACTTCGTTGTTCTTTGTAAAATTCCCCCTCGACCCCTCCCCTATTCCCCGGGATGTATGCTTTAAAAAGAAAGCACCTCATCATAACAAACGAGACCTCAATAGGTACCATCTTCTTGGTCTCCTGTTTCTCTTTCTCTTCCTCCCATTTCCTTCCAGGTTTGCAGTCCCCCTCACACCCACGAATAACTGAATCCCGTGGGACGGGATAACCTCTCACCAAAGAAACTTCTTTTTGCAACATAGTGGGACTATTACAGATTGTTAACTTGTAAAAATTCAAATTATGAGTGACCATGAGGTAACTAGATTCAGTTGGCACATTTACAATCTATACACAAGGCTAAGTGCTCATCTCAAAAGCAGATATGTAAGATTGTAAAATCTGGAGGACCAGGACATCTACAGCAAAATATTATTTTTATGTCATAAAAGTGAAATTAAACCACAAAAATCTCACCAAGACCTGCATAATGACACCAGACCACATGCCAACATTGACTGGGGACATTTCACAAGGCCAACCAAAAGATGAAAATCTGCCTAATTTATAGGTAAACAATAATTGCAAGAAGAGAAATCAGCATACTCTAGACATAATTCCAATTATTCAATGCTAACTGACAGTTCTAAATATGTATATGTAAGTGCAACACTAAATGGATCCAATTGGTATTTTTAATACATGTTTATTTGTATGCATGTATGTACACAAAAGTTGTCATGAAATAGAGAGAGAGAGAGAGAGAGAGAGAGAGAATAGGAGGACATGGATGGCGTTGAATGGGGGAGAGAATGTAGTAGAAAATATGTAAACAATACTCATGTATAAAATTCTCAAAAAGCATCAAGAATTTTAACTATTAAATAATTAAATAATTAAAAGGTGGATGTTTACCCTGACTTAAACATTAGTCAGTGTATATATTTACTGAAGCATCATGTTGCTCTGTCAATATATTCAATTACTTTTTGTATTTAGAGATCAGTTGAAGCAATACATGCAATTGTAAGTAAGGCAAGCAAAACAAGTAACTGACTGTTTCATAGACCTGAACTATTTATATGGAACAGTCATGAATTATAAAATATATAAGTACAATATGTTTTTAATGTAGTTAACACCAGCTGATTTTTCTCATCACCATAGTTGGAATTAATAGTCTAACTCTCCCAAGACTTTTCTTTCAGCAGAGTCTAAATGTCATCATATCAACTCACTATACATTAGTGCATTAACTGATTGCATGGAGCAGAACAAAGATTAATTTTCATGGCTACACAGAGCAGCATGTAAATTAACCTCTCCAACTGCCTATCTTTCCTAAATGCCTTTCTCTATGACAATGATAATTATGCCTTTGATAAATATCCTAGCACATAACTGCTTAAGCTTCTTCACTGAAATAGTATTCTTGCTTATTTGGAAAAATAAAATGAAGCAAACTAAAGTTTGTTCAAAGTGTATAAATGATCAGTGTGGGAATGTGCACTTCATGTTCATGTGAAAAAATTCTTATGTGATATTTTTTAAAAGTAGAGACATAGTAGAGAGTTTTAGTAAATGACTTGTATCATTAGAGTTGATTTGCATTATTGATTTCTTATTTAGTATACTTTAGTCTGTTTTGTTATTATTTTGGTTAATATACAAAGGAATTTTCTGTAAGACATTGCTACAGGGAAACAGAAACCTTGCTGTCAAAATCAGCATTATCAGAACTGGAAAAGCAAATAAATTAAAATGATGAGCCAGTATGACTTATCTGTGACAGAATTATTAAATGAGATGTGTTTCATAGTTGCCTAATGAGATTAATGATTTTAAATATCAGTTCAAAGACTATTCTATTTCAATTCTAATATTCTACCTCCAAGAAAAATGGAATCATACTAGGAAATAACTAAAGGGGATATAGCTTGACATATTAGCACATGCACAGAAACTCTATATTCTTTGAAGCTGCAAATGAGGATGTCACAGGTTAACATTTAGTCCTTCCATAAAAACAAATTAAAACTAATCTCACAATTTTTTTTCGAACATATAAGACTAAAGGAATAGAACTGCAATTCTTAGGGTTTAAAGCCTGAAGGATGATATTTATTCTCCAATATTCTTACATGCATTCCTTTCTGATGATATAATGACTGTCTCTCATAAGGAAACTGAGTTTGAGCTTTACTTTTAGTTAGTTGTTATGAGCATTTTGCCTGGAGATGTAAGAAGAGGAAATGGAACACCTGGAACTGTAGATACAGGCCTGTGTAAGCCTCAGCATGGAGCTGGGGATCATCCCTAAGTCTTTGGGAAAATCAGTCACGTTATTAATTGGCTAACTATCTTTCCAGACCTATGAGATTTTTTTCTTTACAATTTCTTTATTTTTTATTAAAAAGAAATTACAAGTAGTTTATTTAAAATATTTTTCTCTGTTAAATATAATTATAAAGACACATCTCAAATTCCACTGTTCAAAGTGCATGAAACATGGTATGTTATCTTTCCTCATATTAAGCTAGTTTAGCATTTCATTATTTTAATATCTCACTGCCTCAACATATTCAATTTTTTCTGCAGATTTCAAAGACTTGACTAGTAGGAAGAACTCCTATAATGCAGATAACATTGAATATGGGGCAAACTTTGTGTTTCCTGATTTTCACTGTTCTCCATAAGCACTAGTATAAGCCATTATCAGGGAAGGGGTAAATATTCTGGTGACTGTGGGAACTACAAAAGGTATGATAGTCTTAAAAAATGGGATTAGTTAATGTGATGGATTTTTATGGAAAGAATGCATTGTGATAAATATATTCAGCAAGTGTTCATTAATACAGAATGCATCTTTGGAGTGGCTTCATATTACCTTTCTAAAAAAGACTCTGGTCTAGAGATGGTCACTTCACCTACAGTCTCTTTAGCTGCCCATTGTGTCACAGATGTTGTTATATATTATTTCAAAATGTATATAATTTTAAAAATATCTTGCATTAGCATTCAAAATTATGTAATCTTACTACCTCAGTAATCATTTATTTGAGGCCTACAGCAATATCTACCACAGACATACAGTTCAAAGATGCTTAGAAGTAATTCCACATCTGATATGTATTGCACATTATCTTGTTGTGGACATTTCCCACCTGGCAAAACATATGACATTTCTATGTCCTTGAGCTTTGTTCTGAGTGGAATAAGAAAAAGCTTAAAATCACAGAAGTTGGAAATGACACAGAGTGACTGAGCCTCTTAGAAGCTTCAGAGAGTATTTACCTTGACTTTCACTACAGAGTGAGGGTGGCCTATAAGGACACTCATGAAGAAAGATCAAACAGTCTGAGATACTAGGACTTAATGACTCTGGTTCCAGAGCAAACAGTAAAATGAAAGAATTTGTGGACTAAGGCTACAAAAAAATCCAGTAGAGCCCAAACAGATGAGCAATGAAGGCACTGATACAACAGGGTTCTGAGAATGAATTGACCTTGTCTCAGCAGAGGACAGAACTGAGATATCACATCAAAGGTATCATAAGAGTTTTAGACACAAATCAAAGGTCTTATACTTAAACAGATGGAAGATTAGGGTGTAGAGGTAAATGTCATTAAGCATCCACACAGAAACTTCCAGAAGACAACAAATGAATTTGTTTGAATACAAGTAACAGTGCTGGAGAAGGTCAATGCCATTGCTTTATAAAAGCACTGAATGCAACGGATTGAAAATGGTTAAAAACATCTACAGAGTAAACTACAACAGACACTTGATCGCAATATTAATTAAGTTTGGTCTCTGTTCTCTCCTTTTTTACAATATAATGTAACTATTAAAATATGTTTCAAAATTTATTTACCTGTCACAATTGTTACTTTTAAGCATTTCTGTTGAATAAGAACATGTTACACTTGTTCATCAACTGAACCTAAGTCTCCTGCACATATATAGCAGTTATACAACTTGGTCTTTGTGTAGATTTCCCAACAATTGGAGAGGGACTGCCCCTGAATCTGTTGCCTCCCTGTAGATCCCATTCCTCTAACTGGGCTGCCTCATCTGTTCCTAGTCCTGTGGGAGGTGGAAGGGGATGTTCATCTGTCTCAGATGAGAAGGGGAGTGGAGAATGGGGAAGGAGCTGTATGATCAGGAGTCTGAGAAGAGTAGGGATTGATATTGGGATGTAAAGTAAATAAAATAATGAAAAAAATGAAGAGTGGATTTAGCTTTTTAAACACGAGGCATAGGAATATATTTAATCATCTATGTATCTGTGTCTTTAATATATGACTTTCTCATTGTTTATTTTAATTTTAAATGCAAAGTGTTTTTCTCCATTTATCTTTATTCTTACTCTCCATCTTTTTTTTGTCCTTCTCATTATTAGGTATAGAACTCAGGGCCTCTAGCATGCATGTAATACATGTATATACAACACACATATACACAAATCTCACTACATATACCTACTATTGAGGAAGGAGGAAGGATGAAGATATATAGAGATAGTCATGGAGAATGAGATAGAAATAGAGAATAAGATAAATATATGGGAATAGAGATAGATATAGAGGAAGAGATAGAAACAGAAAGAGATACAGGTAGAGATGAGAAAGATATGGAGAAAGGAAAGATACACAGATTAAAATAGAAAGAATACTTAGTCATTTAACAGCAAGACAAGCATCAAGACAAGGATGTCTCTTCCTCAGCCTCGATCACCCACCATTCTAGACTAATCATCTGAACATTTCTGCTGTCATTTGCTCTCATGAAAAAGACCATCTTTCCTGCTTCTGGTTACTAATTTTATTGCAAAAGATGCTAGACAAGATACAGGGAGTACCTCTATCATACCGGTTTTGGAAAGATTATGAGAATAAGAAATATTTCAAAAGAATCATAACAGAAAAATTCCCAAGAACGAGGCAAAGAGATATAAATTCAGAAACAAGGGGCATTTAAGAAACAAAACTAGATAATGTCCAGAAAGAAATCACTAAGTACACAAGACAAAGAAATTATGTTAAAACTTACCTTGAGAAATGATAAGATAGAAACACATAGTCAATAAACACAAGCTCATTAGAATAACACCAGATCACTCAACTGGAATT
Organism: Mus caroli; assembly: GCF_978045245.1. NCBI lineage: Eukaryota > Metazoa > Chordata > Mammalia > Rodentia > Muridae > Mus > Mus caroli. Next base: position 5,382,078 of record NW_028227256.1, read on the forward strand.
TTAAAAGCAAAAAGGGACTATGAAACTGAATAGAGAGTTCTCAGAAGAAAAACGTATACAATGAGATGTTATTAATCTTTAAGGAAAAATAGATAAAAATTTTGCAAAAAATATCTGTGGAACTGATAAGTGTTATACTAAGTGAGATAAGACAGGCTTACTCTTCAAATGCTGCACATTCTCTTTCCTATGTGAATCTCATAGAAAAGCAAAACCAAATATCTGTTACTTGAGACTGAAAACCACAAGAAGGTAGGGAATAGAAGTTAGCAGCATCAAGCCACACATAAGAGATTTGGAACTGTTTTAAGCTTTGCCATAGCACAGAAGGGTGGCTACAGTTTAGAAGTTTCTATACAATATTTCAAGAATCCTGTTTTCATAATAAGGCCTTACTACATATTCCCAGCTGATCTAAAACTTACTATGTAGACAAAACTGGCTTCAAATTTAGAGATTCATCTGCTTTGTCTCCTCTGTGCTGTTATCAAAGGTTTGTACCACAACATCTGACATAGTTACTGGTAGAAAATGTAATTTTTTCTATTCATAAATCACTGTTGTTCATTTGGAAATACTTGCTTGTAATTATTTGACAACTCCACACATTTCTCATGCACTACCACAATGTATCCCAAGTTGATGTTTCTAAAAACCACAAAAAATATTTATAAAAGTCTCAATGAAATTTAAAATAATGGAAAAAAGTACCTGAATTTCTCTAAAGAAGACAAAACTTGGCCAATAAGCACAGACAATAAAGATCAACATCACTAATAGGGGAAATTCACACATAAAGCATTTGGAGGTATTACCTCCTATTACTTAACATGTTTATTTTCTAAAAGGAAAAAGACACCGGCTGTTAGGTTAATACAGATGTAATACAGCTGCGTGGAGAGTTAGGTCAAATTACCAATTACATGGAAGAGTATACATATTGCTAAAGGATTTACAAATGAAAAACTATGACCCAGGCAGCAATTCTGCTCTGGGCCTATACCAGAGGAGATATAATCATTACTAGATGAAGGCAGTAATACCTTTATGCTTTCAGTTTTCAAATTAACAAGAATATAGAAGCTCTTGAAGAAACTGTGAGAGACAAAATGACTAAAATGTTGTATAAACACAAGGGAATATTATCCACCTCTAAGAATGGCTATTCTTAATGCATTCATTAATACTTTTATACTTTCATTTTTCAAATTAACAGGAATATGGAAGGAGTTACAGAGACAAAGATTGGAGCTGAGACAAAAGGATGGACCATCTAGAGACTGCCATACCCAGGGATCCATCACATAATCAGCCCCCAAACGCTGACACCATTGCACACACTAGAAAGATTTTGCTGATAGGACCCTGATATAGCTGTCTCTTGTGAGATTATGCCGGGGCCTAGCAAAAACAGAAGTGGATGTTCACAGTCAGCTATTGGATGGATCACAGGGCCCCCAATGGAGGAGCTAGAGAAAGTATGCAAGGAGCTAAAGGGGTCTGCAACCCTATAGGTGGAACAACAACATGAATTAACCAGTACCCCCCGGAGCTCGTGTCTCTAGCTGCATATGTACCAGAAAATGACCTAGTAGGCCATCAGTGAAAAGAGAGGCCCCTTGTTCTTACAAACTTTATATGCCTCAGTACAGGGGAATGCCAGGGCCAAGAAGTGGGAGTAGGGGGAGAGGGGAGTGGGGGGTTGGGGGACTTATAGGGTAGCATTGGAAATGTAAATGAATAAAATACCTAATTAATAATAATAAAAAAGAATGGCTAAGATCCCACTATCTCATATAGCAAATATGAGCAGTAAGATGACCTAAATGAAATGAGTTAGCTATAAGGATAAATGAGCTCCTTTGATTTTGGACTCTAGAAAATCACTGAAAAGTGCAATTCAAATATATAGAAATGGAAACATGAAGAACAGGTGTGACAGTGGGAGAACCACACAAATATAGGTGAAAAGCCACAAAGAGGCAGATACACAGGAAGAGAACATGTACAAATCTGAAGAGCAATACAGGATTTCATCTGTTCTTTACTCAAAAAGAAAAACAATTGATTAAAGAAGTGAAGATTATGCAAATGTATTTCATGTGCCATTTCATTATACATAATATACTAATATATATTGTAATATGCATGTCAATATATTAATATAATTTCCCATAGATTCATGTTGTATACATTAAATCTAGACAATAAAAATTTTTGAAAGAAAACGTGCACTGATGGTTCTTTCAAATTAATCCACTAGACTGTATAAGTCATTTCAGTCTTTTTTTTTTTACTTTATAATATTTTTTATTACGTATTTTCCTCAATTACATTTCCAATGCTATCCCAAAAGTCCCCCATGCCCTCCCCCGCAACTTCCCTACCCACCCATTCCCATGTTTTTCGGCCCTGGCGTTCCCCTGTACTGGGGCATATAAAGTTTGTGTGTCCAATGGGCCTCTCTTTCTAGTGATGGCCGACTAGGCCATCTTTTGATACATATGCAGCTAGAGTCAAGAGCTCCGGGGTACTGGTTAGTTCATAATGTTATTCCACCTATAGGGTTGCAGATCCCTTTAGCTCTTTGGGTACTTTCTCTAGCTCCTCCATTGGGGACCCTGTGTTCCATCCAATAGCTGACTGTGAGCATCCACTTCTCTGTTTGCTAGGCCCCGGCATAGTCTCACAAGAGACAGCTATATCTGGGTCCTTTCAGCAAAATCTTGCTAGTGTATGCAATCGTGTCAGCGTTTGGAAGCTGATTATGGGGTGGATCCCTGGATAAGAATCTCTGATGACTTGATGCTGTGAGAGTTCTATGAGTCACCAAGATTTAACCAATATATGATATACACTGATTGTCAAATCTCAAAACAAAGAAAATGAGTCTTTCTCCTTTGGATTTTGTGTTTTTTCCTTGCTTAAGCTTACTCTCTGCATGCCTGTGAATTTTTGTATGTTGAGATACTCTCACTGTTCATGTTCTCTTCAAATCACAGATTGTTTTTACACGCTGTGTCTGATCAGATACCCACACTTCAGAAGACATTCCATCCAAGTGCTTGTCCTTACTGCACATACCTTGAGAACCTTGCACATGATCTCACACACGGAGAAGGTTTTCTCTGCTCGAGTCCAGTCCCAGGTGGTCACCTTTAAAAGACAGGTAATAACAGATCATTTGTGCTAGTAAGGCATTTCTGCTTCCCTCTGTTTCATCTAGTTAATTATGCTTTCATAGATGTGTTTCTGTAGTCTCTCAGTGGTACTCCATATAAATTTCCTTCTATAGCATTTGAGTTTTTTTTTTTTTTTCAAAACTTGTCAGGAGTTGTCTCCCTCTTTTCAGGACACATTTTATGTTGTTTGTAATAATTTCTACTTGACAAAATCTTTTATGTCTTAAAATAATTCTTGTATTATTTTAAAACAAATATTAAATGTGCAAGTACTCAATATGCATTTTCCTTAGTAAGATATAGAGAAGAAAATAGACATCAATAATTGCCTCAATTATTTAAAATTAGATTATTGATATTTTAAAGTCATTCTAAAATTATTAAGATAATGTGAAGATGTCAACTCTACTCTGAAGTCATTCTAAAATATTTCATCTCTCCAAGCAGAAGAAATTATTCAGGGTAGAAATATAGCACAATATATAAACTATTATTTTTCCTTTGTGGTTCTCTGAATTTTGTAAGGACATAAACATTAAAAATAGTAATAATTCAGACTTGAGAACTCTCAGATCATTTATATTATTAAATCTGTCAGTGAACAGCATGGTATCTTGTGTTTATAGTCAATAAATACTTATTGGGTGCTAATTCTCGGTAAGGTACATGTTTTCAAAGCAAACCTTTCAAGAAAATAAATGCACAGACATAGAACATACAACAAAACATATTACAAATAGATTAGGTTCCAGAAGAATTGAACAGTATGGAAGGTCATATATTAAACTGTGATACCAACAGCCAAGCTTGTATATTCCCCCAAAGACACATGAAGTTAGAAACTTCTGGTCTTTTATATTTTGGAACATGGCAGCACATTGAGAAGGTGGGCTATAATGTAAGAAAGTTTATGTCATTAGGGACATGACCTTCCATGGAGTATTAACATCTGAAGTCCTTCTATATTCTCTACCTCCTGGCTGCCATAAGGCAAGCTTCCTCACTCGATGTGTACTCCAAGCATGTTGTATTGTGCTGCCCTAACCTGTACAACACAACCATGTGGCCATGAACTGAAACCAAATTCTGACTAAGGACTCTCAAAGAGTCCATAGATACAAAAGGAATAAAATGTTCATTAATATAGAATAAATGTTTAAATCTCTTACTCTACCTATCATCATTACTTTTTCATTCAATACATGAAATTGCTTGATATATCTTTAGGGACATTTCTTAAATCCTTTCCAATGTCTTCATGAAATGTTTAACAACAATATTATGATTTGCTCCATTTTTCAGGTTCTCAAGCAAAAAAACATCTAATGTCTTCAAAGCTTTACATTTGGCAAAATATTTTAAACAAAGATTAATGATTTCCTAAATGCCTTATTTTCAAAATACATTGTTAATTATGTGTTGCTCAGGTGATGTGAACCTGCTCTAAACAGATCTGGGAGTTCAAACTTTGGCTATAAACACTTACTGGAGGTGAGAGGAACCTGTAAAGACAGGAGCCCCTCAGGGCAAGAAACACAGGTGTATACACACGGTCCTGGAGGGATTCCTGCTCCCGTGCTTCACACCAGCCCATGTAGACTATCTGCAAGGAAAGTGAGTTCTGTTGACTGACAAAATACACTTTACATATTGTAGTCTATTTGTGTGTCTTGTGCTGATAACATTTCATGAAAAATTATCAAATTGGTTTATAGCAAATTCTACTAAACAACAGAGGAGTTTGTCTCTATAACATTGTCAAACATTGCCTAATGACATTTGTCACACATTCCCTCTCTTTTTCTGCTCTTAAAAGTATTTACAACAGATTATTAGCTTAACTATTGTTTTACCAATTACTTTTATTTATTAAACCTGGATATTCTCATAATACACAACATGCAAATGAGCAATGTAAGCAATGTAAGCCAGTCAGTCTGTCCACCAGAATGAAGCCTACCATCCTCTGGGATTCACAAGATAGGATGACAAAACACTTATTCTGAGCACTAACCTCAGGTGGTAAAGCATATGTTATCATTTTTTATAATTAAAAAAATTGAGGTTCATTTTTACACATCAAGCTGCAGTGACTGATCATAGTTCTGGGTTTTGTTGACTGAGAGACATCAGTTTCTAAGGGAAAGCACTGTTCTGTAGAGAGAATCTCTTGAGCAATATATGGAGGCTTCACTTGTCAATAAAAGGCTACTGGCCTTTGAGTTTAGCAGGAAAGAGGAAGGTGGAAATTGCAGTACAAAAAGCGGACTCTGAGATAGGTTGGGGAAAGAGAATTTGCCCTAAACTCTGGGGAAGAAGGTAGCATAAACCTGAGAAGTGGTAACTAACCATATGGAAAACAGAATACTTTAAACCAGTTAAATAAGCTGTAAACTAGCCAGGGAATAAGCCAAAGCATTTTAGCTAAGAAATTATTCATAAATTATTTATCCCAGTCTTGTTATTTGGGGGAAACAAAGAGGCTGAGTGGAAAAGCTGAATTCTACATTTGGCATATCATACATGGGGCATAAAATCCAAACTTAAGAAAAGTCTATGGTGAGAGGCAGGGCAGTTCCACTGTTCCTCATGCTCCACCATTAAGCTGCTATGAGACTCAACACACACAAATGTCGGTTGAATGTTAGTTTTGATATTTGATTCACATTTTATTGATTCCAAATGGGAATACCCTTCTTATCTCACTAGTTTTACTTTTTGATTTCTTATTTTCAGACATTGATTCATCAATTACATTGTTTTCTATAACACCTTCTTATGTCCAATAAAATATGAAACATATGAGGAAACTCAGCTGGACTTAGTGTCCACTACACTGCTTCTAAGATACAATGGTGGAAGTAGCAGAGTGTCCAGCACAGCTGTCATGCTCATGCAGCTGCTAATAACAAATTATCAGCTCATTGCAGAAGATAAGGTCCTTCTTGTGTCCAAACCTGGATTTAAGATGGTTTGTATACACCATACTATTGTAACAGTTGAAGAATAATAACACAAGAACCTTTACAAACAATTCCCACTTATGCCCAATGACATTTTCTTCCTACTGCATCATTTTTTTCTGTATAATAAACTGGATTGTCCATTATCTTAGTTTATATTATGATAACTCTCTTGCATTTATAAAGTCTCTGACTTAACAACTTTAGGAATTGTGATTTACATATCTTCTCTAGAGAATTAATGTATGTTTTGAAATTTACATTATAATTGAACACTTCTTAGACTTTTCAGTTGTTAATGAAATAATAATAAGATCCAGACACAATAAATTATTTGGATTGATTTTTATATAATCAATTATAATTAATGAAATAATACCAAACATTGAAAATAATAAAATAATAAAGTCACTTTCCTCATAAAAACATATAACTATGTATATATTTACATACACACACACACTCACGAATGCAAGCATGCACGCATGTTGAAACACACTAAGTCCTTTGAAAAGAAGGATTTCAATTATGAAAATGGCCAAGAGTACTGGTCTGAGTGCAAGCCTGTAGTCCATGTCCTTTCTTAGTTAATGATTGATGTGGAAGGGTCCAGTCTACTGTGGATGGTGCCACCTTTAGGCAGTTGTTCCTAGATGGTTTAAGAAAACAAACTTGGAATCCATCCCACACACAATCACCAAAGCCAGACTCTATTTTGGGTGCCAACAAGTGCTTGCTGACAGGAACCTGATATAGCTGTTTCCTGGGTGACTCTGCCAGTGCCTGACATATACAGAGATTGATGCTCTCAGCAAGCAATTGGAATGAGCACAAGGTCCCCATTGGAGGAGCTAGCGAAAGAGATAATAAGACTGTAGCATGTTTCAACATGCGTGCATGCCTGCATTTGTGTGTGTGTGTGTGTGTGTGTGTGTGTATAAATGTATGCATAGTTAAATGTTTTTTAAGGTAAAAAGTGAGATATTTTCTATATTTAATAAAAGCATTATCGCTTTTGAGGTTCTGGAAGTCTAGAGTCACATTTTTTGTAAAACCCCCCCATCTAAAATGTCTTAAAACACATGGATTAACAGTGGCTGCACAGAAACTATACACCCTCAAAGTCTGACTTTCATTTAAATACAAATATCCAAAATGTAAACAGAGACAATAGAGAGATTTTCAAAGCTTTCCTTTAAAAATAATAAAGACAAAATTCAGTTCTAGTTAGGATGCTATTAAAATCCGTGCAAGCTGTCATATCCCATTGGGTTTCTATTGCAATGTTCAACGAGGAAAATTCTAGTCCACCCCAGCTTGGGGCCACCTTGGAAAACAGACCTGAGTGGAAATTTCTTTGAGAAACTTGGAGGTTTGTTATTGGGGGAACGGTATCCTATTTTAGTTCCCATTGGAGCTTTGCTGGCCACTGAGCCACAGTGGAAGCTCTCCTGGCTACAAGTTCTGCTTCCAAGTAGAGGGCTCTGAGCTGGTTCCACTTTTGACTTCAAGGCCAGAGCCGAAACTAGCTGCTTCAATGCTGACGCCTGAAATGTCTGTGGAACAGCTCTTTCTTTGGCGGTTCTGGAGGCTGACTTCTGTTCAGGTCTGGTGAGAGAGTACCGTTAGGTCCGAACACATTCAGCTCCTTGTAACATTCTGTTTCTATGATCTCATTTTGCCATGGAATTGGCACAGAGCCTGTAGAGAACTTTGAGTAAAAGTCATCGTCCGTATGGTCCAGGTTGACACCTTTCACAGTGGAGAACTGCTCAATGTCCAGCACATCCTTGCAGTATACAGCCCGGGGATCTGGAACGAAGGGAGGGCCCATCATCCCAGCCTCCAGGCGCTTAAAGTTTATGTTCCTGAAGAAGGGTGCCTCTTGACCTCGGTGTTTCCCTCCTCCTGATAGCCCAGCCTCGGCTTCGAGTCTTTGGTGAGCAGCGTGTTGCAGATGGACTTGGCCTCTTCAGAGAACTTGGAGGAATACAACTCCTCAGTCTCCAGAACCCAGCGACCCACCTCTTCCCGTTTCACCTTCTCCTTGCGACCTCGAAATGGTGACTGGCCTTCAATCATCTCATAGATGAGGCACCCCAGGCCCCAGTAGTCAGGGCTCAGTCCATATCGCTGGTTGTTCAGAACTTCTGGGGCCATGTAGCCAACAGTGCCTACCCGGTCACGGATAAGGTCTCCCTCGGGGATCTTCACGGCCAGTCTGAGGTCTGAGATCCTTATGTGGCCATAATCATCCAGCAAGATGTTTTCGGGTTTTAGATCTCTATAGACAGTTTTCTCACGGTGTAAGTCTTCTAGGCCACAGAGGATCTTGGCTGCATAAAATAAGGCTCGCTCTTCCTCAAAGTCAGGATTCCCCATGTTGTAGATGTGAAACTTCAGGTCACCACCATTCATAATGGTCAGAACCAGGCATAGTGCATCTTTGGTCTCATAGGCATAGGCCAGGTGACCTTTGGAGTGAGGTACTTGGTCATTATTTCCTTCCCCTTCATCCCAAGGTTTTCATCTGGAGTAATTTCATATTCTGCCACTAAGTCCAGGAACCGAATATAGCACTCCAGCCCAGGCCTGGTTTTACAGAACTGTCGAAAAAGCAGTCTCCCAATTGGTTGCTTGTCACATAGACTGTAGTAATCTCTGTCTATGGTCCCTTCGGGGGTCTTCACAGGATTTCCTTCCACTTCTTGCTTTTCCCTTTGCTCTTTCCTCCACCCCCTTCCCCGGCTTTCAGCTAGACCTTGTTGGCCACAAGGTTTTCCAGCTCCATTGACAGTTGACAGTCAGCGAGGGAGCGGGCCGGCTGTGCTGTCAGTGTCTGGGGTGATGAGCTGCCGCCAGCTGCTGCCAAACCCCAGAGCAAGCAGCCTGCCTGCTTCAGCATTATTCTTTCTCAGAGCCCAAGGAGTTTCTCCCTCTGCACCAAAGAGATGCTGACTGCAGCTGCTTCTTCCTCCCTCTGTGTCCCCCCTCCCCCCTCCCTCAACACTCCCTCCTCCCACCCTCCGCGCATCTGTCACTCCATTCTAGTTACATGTTTTTATGAGGAGAGTGACTTTATTATTTTCAATGTTTGGTATCATTTTATTAATTATAATTGACTATATAAAAATAAATCCAAATAATTTAATGTGTTGGGATCTTATTATACCCAAGGAGCTGAACGAGCTTGCAGCCCCATAGGAGACTGCAACAACAATATGAACCAACCTGTACCCCCAGAGCTCCCAGGGACTCAACCACCGACCAAAGAGTACACATGGAGTGACCCATGGCTTCAGCTGCATATGTAGCAGAGAATGGCCTTGTCAGTGGCAGGAGAGGCCCTTGATCCTGGGAAGGCTTCATGCCCCAGTCTAGGGAAATGCCAGGACAAGAAAGTGGGAGTGGGCAGGTTGGTGAGCAGGGGGAGGAGGGATGGGATAGGGGGTTTTCAGAGGGGAAATGCAAGTAAAGAAATATCTAATTAAAAAAAAAAGAAATAAACTTAGCAAGCAATGAAGAACTAGCCAGGAAGTAGTGTTCCGACTCAGTCTCTGTCAGTTGCTGTCTCCAGGCATATTGAGTTTCCACCTTGGTATCCCTCAGATATGGACTGTAATCTGAGAGTTGCCAGCTGAAATAAACTCTTTCCTCCATAAGTTACATTTGGTCATGGTGTTGTATCACAACAATGAAACTCTAAGTGTATCATATGTTATTGCTATGGTAGACCTGAATATATTTTATGTAGTATTGTAAAAGGACTTTAGAATTTGGGGGGAAAAATCTCTTGAGTATTTAATGTGTAGTGAGCTGTTGGGGGAACTAAGAAGCTAAACCTGTGAATGTTCAGATAATCTAGAACCAGCTTGTGAAGTTTCAGAGGGAAGTTAGAGTGGTCCATAAAGACTTTAAGACTATTCAGTATTTTGAATTAAACTTGGTCAACTAGGGCTGAAGACTTGGCTGTGATGAACAAGACTCCAACATCATTGAGACAATATCTTCTGGAGATTTTTCCTCAGGGTCAGCATAAAGTAGCTATGGCCCAGAGGTGACAAATGTAGAACCTCAATTCTGGCAGCCAAACTTGGTAATGGGTAAGAAAAATTGTAGGTATTACTAGTTATGGAAGCTTAAAAGGGCCACAGAAAGCAGGAGAAGCTTGGCCTCTGAAAAGTCAGCAAAGAATATTACTGAAAATGCTGCCACAGTTGAAGTAGAACTCCCAAACTGTGGGGCAATGGGATATGTACAGACAGCCTGGTCTCCAGTCAAGTTGAGGTCTTGAACCCTGGTGGGACCTGTGTGTGATGATTTCCACCTACATGGAAGGTGTTCGATCATGTCTCCTGGACCCCAAGCTCCTGTCAAAGTTACCACCTCCACAGCCCCCACAAGAGAAGTGTGTGGCTTTCAGTCATGCTGACAATGTCACAAGCTTCTGCATTCTGGCTAGACTCCTCCCCACAGTTACCTAGCAACAGCAAGATAACAAAGCCCACTATAAGAAGGGCTGCTTAGCCCCTCCTCACTCTCTTTAAGCTTTCTTACTCTCTAACTCTCCTTTTCTCTCTCTCTCTCTTCCTACATTCTCTAAGCTTTTACCTCTCTTACTCTTTAGCCTTCCTTCTCTCTCTCTCTTCCCCCTTTCTCTCCATGTGGCCATGGCCAGCCTCTCTCTCTCTCTCTCTCTCTCTTTCTCTCTCTCTTTAAACTTCTCTCTTCCCCCTGCCTTTCTACAATAAAGCTCTAAAACCATAGACTGACTGTCTCTGACCATCAAGGCCCACCATGCTTGAACGATGGAATAGGCTTTCTCCTAAGGAGTCATGTCTAACCTCCCACCAGAAGGCCTTCCTACACTGCAGCCACGGACCAGACTAAGGACTCTCACCTGTGTGGGAACCACCTAGTGCCTGCCTCTCCCACTGCACTCTTCCCTTATCTCTGGGTCCGAGTGCCGCCCCAGGGCCCCTAGTGCTACTCCATCATATCCAGCGTGGGATGCAGGAGACTGAGAACCTGGTACCTGGGCCTGCCCCTTGTCCACCACCCACCATCTGGCTTAACACAGCCAGATGCCCACCCAGGGCTGTGTGGAAAGCGTCCTCCAGTCCTCCCACATTTGGCTGCCCAGAACACTGGAACACTGGTGGGATGTGGGCTCTTTCCCACACACCCATAGGCCTGCCCACAACAAATCATAAAGAGAAGTTGAGACTTGGCACCATGTGGTAGGCTCAGAATCTTTGAAGAGAGGCTATTTTTGGTGGAACAGCTCAGCTGCAGGGGAGACCCTAAAATTTTAGAGATGAATCATGAGATGACTGCAAAAGACAACAGAAGCTGTGGAGTGGAGCCAGCCAGTGAGAAACGATGTGTGTGCAGTAGAGAACAGAGTCAGAGAAGTGACCCTGGACCCTCAGGGTCCTGATAAAAGTGAGGAGCTCTAGATGTCAAGCATTGAGTTTTTTATACTTTTGTATTTTAGTTTCACTTTGATTTGTGTGTGATCATGCCCTTACTAATGCCTCCTTGTAATAAGAATTTGAGTCCTTAGTTTTTATTTCACAGGAGCCCATTGAAAAAAAGACTGGAGAATGTTATATGACTTTGGAATTTCCAAATGAAAGGACATCTTAGAGGATTTAGGTATTTTAGACAGGCTTTGAACTTTGAAACAGACATGAATATTATAAAGATATTTTAAAATGTTTGAATTTTGCAAGATTGTGGGACTTTGAAAAGTTGAAATGTTTTGTATTGTGATATTAATATCATATGTTGGTAATGAACAAGAAAGTAAAGGTTATATATTAAGAGTAATGTGTGTGTGTGTCAGATTTAAAAGGGGTTGATTTTCCTGATTAGCTTTTTGTTTTGACATAAGTTACCATCTTTTGAGCAGAGGGAAATGCAATTGAGAAATTGCCCCTGCCAGATTGGCTTGTGGATATACCTGTGGGAGACTTTCTTACTAATGATTGGTATAGAAGCATCCAGACCACTGTGGTGATACTTCCTCCAGGCAAACATTCTTGGATATCACAGGAAAGCTGTCTGAGCAGGTCATAGGGAGGAGGTAGCCAGGAAACAGCACTACTGTGGTACTGCTGCCTTCAGGTTCCTACCTACGACTCCTGGCCTGACTTCCTTAGATGACAAAATGTGAATGGTAGTTTTAAGAGGAGGCCTTTTCTCCCAAGCTGCTTTGGTCATGTATTGTATCACATTAATAGAAATCCTAACTAAGGCTTAGCATGCAAGCTAGTTTAGTTGTATTATAGTAATTGAGTTATGGTAAAAGAAGGGAATGGCCAGGTCTATCTTTGACATTTCTATTTTAAATAATTCAGAAAAGCCACCAAGGCAGTTGTTTTAGAAGACTGGAAAATATACTGGGCTTAGAGTCCTATATACTTACCAAAGTATTAGGAATGGATAGAGAACACCCAGTCTATGGTCATTTACACCTATGTAACATATAAATCTAAACATGGGTCTTATTTTTCCATAACGTAATAACAACATCAGTGCAGAAACAGAATTTCTACAGTCATGATCACAAGTAGAGGAGAAAACCTCTGCTTAGCAACAAATCTAGAGGAAAAGGATCAGGGTCATATGTAAAGTGGGTTCAGGCAGAAGTTAGAGAGATGGGGCAAAAAAGTCAATCTGCAAATAGAGGTGATCCTACACAGTAGTTCTTTTCATAATGGCACTTCTATTTCTATACACTTTCATGTTCATTTTCCTATGGCTTCAAAAACATAAAAAAGGATACTTTTAAATATTGTGAGTACATTTAGATAAAAGAGACAAAAAAAAAGATAGTAGAATGCTACAGCTGGAAAGAACCCAGATGTCCCTCAACAGAGAAATTGATATAGAAAATGTGGTACATTTACACAATGGAGTATTATTCAGCTATTAAAAACAACGAATTTATGAAATTCTTAGGCAAATGGATGGAACCAGAAAATATCATCCTAAGTGAGGTAACCCAATCACAAAAGAATACACATGATATACACTCACTGATAAGTGGCTATTAGCCCAGAAGCACAGAAGCTTGGAATATCCAAGATACAATTCACAAACCACATGAAACTCAAGAAGAAGGAAGACCAAAGTGTGGATACATCGATCCTTCTTAGAAGGGGAAACAAAATACCCATGGGAGGAGTTTCAGAGACAAAGTGTGGAGCAGAGACTGAAAGAATGACCATCCAGAAACTGTCTCACCTGTGGATGATTCATTCCCTATACAATCACCAAACCCAGGCACTTTGGGGGATGCCAACAAATGCTTACTGACAAAAGCCTGTTAAAGATGTCACTGGAGAGGCTCCACCAGTGCCTGAAAAATACAGAAGTGCATCCTTGCAGTCTACCATTGGACTGAGTACACGGTCCCCAGTGAAGGAACTCAAGAAAGTACCCAAGGAGATGAAGGGGTTAAAATCCCCATAGGAGGAACAAAAATATGAACTAACCAGTACCCCTAGAGCTCCCAGGGACTGAATCACCAACCAAAGAGTTCACATGGTGGGACTCATGGCTCCAGCTACATATGTAGCAGAGGATGACCTTGTTCATCAATGGGAGGAGAGGCCGTTGATCCTGTTTAAGTGTCTATGCCCCAGTGTAGGGAAATGCCATGGCCAGGAAGCAGGTGTGGGTGGGTTGGTGAGCAGGGTGGGGGGAAGGAGGTAGGGTGTTTTCAGTGAGGAAACCAGGAAAGGGGACAACATTTGAAAGAAGTTGATTTAGTAAAAATGTTCTAGAGTGATGATCAAAGCCATGAATATGGGTAGAAAGGTAAGAAACAGGCATCACAATGAAAAATTAAACCCTTAAAATCTAGTTCCCAAGCAAGAAGAGATAAACAGAGCTTAGACACAGAGAAATGCTCACACACAAAGGGATTCCCAAGTGTAAATAAAGGGTCAGTCTACCAAGAGCTATAATTGAACAGAGGTATTTCATCCTAATTCTTCAGAAAACTAGAGAGAAAACAAACATAATAATAGGGACCAAGAAGCAGGAAAAGAGTTGTTGCTTTTTGTAGTGCTAAAGACAGAAGGCAGAGCCAATACATGTTAGGCAAGTATTTTAACAGTAAACTGTCACGTAACCCAAATTATGCTGAAATAAGTTAGGTTAATAACTGATTTCTAAATGGAAACAAAATAGGATATCACGTCATAAAATAGAAAATCCCAGTAACCCACATTTCTATATATGTATGAATTATCATTTAAGATGAAACTTGGGCTTTTATGACCATGGCATCATATCAGCCTTGGAGAAGCCAACACAGCAGTATTCAGAGAAAGGAGGGAGACAAGCCCAAGAAAGATAGGAAATGCCCCCAGAGAAAGGAGCAAAACAAATTTAGAGAAAGTAAGGCGTTAAATGATCAAATGATGGTGCTTTCACTACTAATGTCCACACAATTGCAACATTGAAATGACAAGTGCAGTTTGGTGACAACAGTCTACTCTTACAGTCTGCTTCCAAGTGATATCAATGCATCCAGCATAGTTTAGTAGTCACATCCACACTCTTAAATCCCTACCAAGCTGCTCAGTGAAGACTCTACCTCCAGCACAATTCACTCTAAGTATTCTTCTATTTTTAGAAGATAATGATGGTTATTTAAACTGAACTTATGCCTATATTTCCCACAATAGAAAATAAAACAATAATGAAACTATATATACAAGTTCATTTCTGATAATATTAAAGTCAATTAGGTCAGAGAAACAGCATGTATTTTATGAGAAATTTTCTCAAAAAATAGCAAGATTAGCAGCAGTGTTTACATAATGTTTGCTTTAATAGAAGGCAACTTATTTTTAATATATGCCTTTCCATTATTAGTTTAGCTTCCAGAAGATGTCCTCTTCACACATATGACAAAGAAAATGTGGAAGAAAAAAAAAAAAACAAGTACCACATACCTCTGTGGCAGTAAGAATTGTTTTCATAGGATCCCAAACACTCAAGCTATTTTAATCTCTAACTAGTAAAGTGAAAAGTGCAAAATACCAAAACAAACAAACAAAAAAACCCTTAAATATTGAAAAATGCTAGACAATACTAAAGAAGAGAGAGAGATAGAGAGATAGAGAGGCAGAAAGACATAGGTACACAGAGACATAGAGACACTGAGAGACAGAGAAAAGAAAACAAGGATTGGGGAAAGAGAAAGTGCACAGCAGAGGTACAGTGTCCCCTGCGTAAGCTAGGACTCTGCTGGCTCTAATAAGAACTTTAATACTACATTAAACAAGCAATAAATAAAACAAAAGGCAAAGGGAACTTTTGTCTTGCTTATGGAGCACGTATAATTCATGGGGAACAGAAGTTATACTAACAAGAGGAACTGAAACATTTAAGACAAATATAGTCCAAATGTCAAACTTCTGCAGTGTTGCTCACATTAGAACACCATACAGAGCAAAAAGCACTACTAGAAGAGAGAATCATTCTGTGAGACTGTAGGATCAGAGCCCCAGTATGATATGGTAATGGTCGGCATGGTGTATATTATGAAGCTCTTTTAAATTAAATTGTTTAAATTTAAAATTCCAAATAAAAATAACAAAGAACATGGTCAAATGGAGACATCTCATTTTCAAAATATGCCAATTACCAAATAAGGCTCTATACTCACTGAGACACACAAGTTAATATGTTTTAAGCAGTTTCTTATACCTAAAAGAATCAATGTTCAACAAGAAATTAGAACAAGTTGACTTCAATTTTGGTGTAAACTTAAAGAAGTGGGTACAATCATATAAAATCTTTAAATCTCTGTATTTGGATAATGACTTTCATCATTCAAATGACCAGGTTCTGTTCTAAGTATAATTTGGAATTCACAAGGGAGTAGAAAGTCTTCTACTGAAAGTTTAACACAAATATGTTAAAACTAAGCAACATAACATCATAGGTGAAAGGATGAATCATAAATAAAGTAAGACATTAGTTTGTCAATAAAATCTAAGATATTCAACTCATATTGTTCTTAGGAACACTCTATAGACATGCATTTGATTAACCTGATAATCCATGGTTTATGATATATATTTCCTTTTAGAAAAAGATGAAAACATAAGGAAAATAGGGACAGGTGTTAATTAAATAGTAAATAAAGCTGTAATACATGTTTTGAAAAAGAAAAACAGTTGTTCAAAGTTTACTATTCTTATAATTAGTATTAAGAGCAAAAATATCTTCATTCTCAGACCTCACAAACACTACCAGAATGTAAAATGCAATATTTATAAAATTAATTTTGAGTTTAAAATGAACTACAATGATTACTAGAATATCATAAATGATGGAGGAAATTTTTCAAAAATAAATAATCCTATAATTACTAAGGCAATTCAATTTGTTATTTAAAACTAGAAAGAAAAATGTGAGGATAGGTTAAATATGTCCTTAACTTTTGTTAATTGTTGGAAAAAACAAACTACATACTTGCAAAATCTTTCAAAGAATAAAGAAAAGAGCAATCCTCAGGTTACTTTATAGGGTCATTATGACCTAAGAAACTGAGCTTACAAGGATACTTAGTGTGAGATGTGTTAGGAACTAAAAAGGAGACCCCGGGGAAGTGGAGGAAGGGGAGGATATGGCCCATGTTCCGCCAGAGTTCCTGTACTCTGGAAAGGCAGACACAGGCGTGGGGGTGGGGGCAGCCCCGGGGTGGGCATCCAAGCCTCTGACCCACTTGGGGGGGGAGGGGGTGGAGAAGGGGCAACTCCCAACTTGGAGGCCCCAGGGCCACACCCTGTAGCCCTGGGTTATAGGAGAGGGGACAAGGGAAGAGGTTCCCAACACCGACCAGAGTGTGCGAGTGTGCAGCAGATCTTGATAAGCAGAGACTCTCTATGGTTTAAGAGCTTCATTATAGAAATGCAGGGGGAAAGAAAGAAGTTAGGAGGAGAGAGAGAGAGAGAGAGAGAGAGAGAGAGAGAGAGAGAGAGAGAGAGAGAGAGAGAGAGAGAGAGAGAGAGAGAGAGAATGTGAAAGAGGGAGAGAGGAGAGAAGAGGAGAGAGGAGAAAAGAAGAGGAGAGGAGAGAAGTGAGAGGTAAGGGAACAAAGGAATGAGAGAGCAAGGTGGAAGCCTAACAACCTCTTTTGTGGTCTTTATTGTTGCTAGGTAACTGGGGAGGAGTTTAGCCTGAAGGTCAGAAGCTTGGGCCATTGTCTTCATGACTACTGACTATGCCTCTCTTGTGGGGGCTGGGGAGGGGGCGTTAGCTTAAGCAGGGGCCAGAGTTCCAGGAGCATGAGGGAACACCTACCGTGTCATATAGGTGAATTATGACCTCGGGTTTCAGACCTCAGTTCAACTGGAGACCAGCCTGCAATTCCCCACAGAGATGAACATTTTCCATGAAATTTACTGTTTAAAATTTATTTTGTTTTTTATTTAAAAATGTTTTCATTCAATGTATTTTGATTATGTGTGCCCCTCTCCCTACTTCTCCCAGTTCCTCCTACCTATCCAACTTCATGTTGTCTCTTTCTTTTTCTGGAGAGAGATGAGAGAGACAGAGAGACAGAGAGAGACACACAGAGAGACAAAAAGACAAAACACAACAAAAAAATCAATAGAGAAACAAAATATAGCATGGCTAATTACTGGCCATGAGATCTGAACTATAGCATTATTGATATGCTCAGTGACACTGCATTGGAAAAATGAAAAAGATCTTACATTTCCCAGCAGGTATCATTTACAAGTAGCTTCTTAGTTAAGATAGGACTTTGCATCTACTTTCTTTTTCATGGCTGGGATTTTGTTTGGCTTGAAGCTGTATGTTTTCTGCTTGTTCCTTGTAACAGTTTCCTTGGATTCCTATGGGTTCCATGGGCCCTGTTACATGTGGAAGAAACTATTTCCTTGAAGTCTACTACCACATTTGACTTTTACAATATTTCTCCCTCTTCTTCCAATTAGATCCCTGAACCTTGAGAGGAATGGTTTGATGAAGACACCCCACTTAGGATTGAGTGTTACAAAGTCTCTCTGTCTCTGTCTCTGTCTCTCTGTCTCTCTCTGTCTCTGTCTCTGTCTCTCTGTCTCTGTCTCTGTCTCTCTCTCTCTGTCTCTCTCTCTCTGTCTCTCTGTCTCTGTCTCTGTCTCTGTCTCTCTCTCTCTCTCTCTCTCTCTCTCTCTCTCTCTCTCTCTCTCTCCCTCTCACCCTCTGTCTCTCTGCTGTAGGTCTCTAATTCCCACCTACTTCAAGAAAGAACTTCTCTGAGAAGGATTAAGTTTGGTGTAGGAGATTGCAACTTACAGTACTATTTGTACAACTGGAGGTGTCCAGGAACAGACTCTTGAAAAAGTCGAACTTATTTTACAGTAGATGAATATATTATTTCTAGAAGGTTGACATTCTTATTTGTTAATATTCTATTTAGTGATGCCTATAACTGCATTCTAAAGAAGAATAACAGCACAAAATATGTGAAAAGTATACACCAATCTATGGGTATAGCAGTATGTCATTAAGAGTAATTTTATTTCTGAGTTCTCTTAGCAGAGTTATAGTAGAAGATATTCCACAGGGCACATCTAGTCTGAGGTTCTTGGCCACTTTAGCAGTGTCATTTCATGGGTGAGTTTGAAATCCAATCAAAAACACTTCTATATTATTAGTGCCAATATTGTATTAGTATGTCTTGCAAATTTATTTTTAATGCAATATTTTTGTGGTTCTGAGCTACCAGACTCTGGATGAATGTTTCTAATGTCATCCATTTACCTACAAATATTATAATTTCATTTTTCTTAACAAGTGATTAATGTTCTGTTCATGTAACTGCAACATATTTTTCAAATGTATTCATTGACTGATGAATATCTAAGCTATTTCCACCTTTTGGCTATTATGGAATAGTACAGCAATGAGCATGGATGAACACAATGTAGAGTTATTTGAGTATATATTGTAGAGTAGTATATCTGTATCATGAGGTAGACCATGGTTCATATTTCTGAAGATCATCTACTCATGTTCACACAGTTACTGCTTCCACTAAAGTAAATATTTGCATTTCTCTGCATCCTCCAAGCATATGCTGTCATATTTCTTATTATAGCTTTTAAAGTATAGACTACAACTGAAGTGAATTGGAAAAGTGTAAATATGGCATATTTTATGGTATTTTAGGCACATTTTATGTCAATAGTTTGTTTTATTTTGATAAACAGATCCTAGAAAGATCTCATTGCTCAATATGTCTAGACATTGTCATCCATGATTATTTTCCAGTGTGTGTGTCTTCATGAGTGTGAAGCTATCCTGGACTATATAGACAGACGTCATCTTTAAAACCAGATCTCAACCCAAACTGAAGCAAAAGCAGTTTCTCTAATATGAATATGGATTGAATGGAGTGGCACTATTATTATACATCAACTTTCCAAATGATTCCCATCTGCAACTGCTTATCTCTTCAAACCTACAGAGTTTCTAACAATGTAAAAGATTTCCTTCCTCTACATCATTGTCAACACTTTATTTTTTGAGTTTATTTAAATATGCTCATTGTTTGGGAATTTCAAACACTTAAGTAATAAATAATGGATATTTTTCTACCTCTGTCCCATTGCATTCTCTACCCTCTATCCCCTGTTGGAGACTTTTTTCCCAACCAGCACCATCTCATTCTCATGACTTCTTTTTGTAGGTAGGATCCTCTGAATTTAATTGGAGTCTTTAACACAGGAGTGGGTCTAAGGGCTAATTATCCCTTTAAATCACATAAATCGTTTGTGTGTTTTGAATTTTGACATCAGGCATCCTAACATAAAAAGTGGTATAGCTTATAGTGAGCTGCATTCGCCTTCCTCTCAAATCAGTGGTGTTAAACATCTTTCTACACACTTTATGGCCACATGTATCCCTTTCTTGAAAAAGAAAAGAAAGAAAGGAAGAAAGAGAGAGGGAGAGAGACAGAGAAAGAAAGAAAGAAAGAAAGAAAGAAAGAAAGAAAGAAAGAAAGAAAGAAAGAAAGAAAGGAAGGAAGGAAGGAAGGAAGGAAGGAAGGAAGGAAGGAAGGAAGGAAGGAAGGAAGGAAGGAAGGAAGGAAGGAAGGAAGAAAGAAAGAAAGAAAGAAAAGAAGGAAGAAAGAAAGAAAAAAGAAGAGAAAAGAAAAACCTAACACATCTTTGTTCTTATTTTAACTTTTGTCTAAATAGTTTCATTAGTTACCTATAACTTGAGATAACAAACCTTCATTAGGTGTCTTGCTTGCAAACATCTACTTCCATTCCAGGAATTGTCCTCTTACATAGTTCATTGTTTTCTTTGCTGTGCAGAAGCTTTCTTGGTATGATAATTTATCTTAGATTTTTTAATTAGATATTTACTTTATTTACATTTCAAATGTCCCATTTCCTGGTTTCACTACTGAAAAACTCCTATTCCCTACCCCATTCCCCTGTTCACCAACCCACCAACACACACTTCCTCGCCCTAGCATTCCCCTTCACTGGCCCATAGAGCCTTCATAGGACCAAGGGCTTTCATTGATGACTGACTAGGCCATTCTCTGTTATACATGCAGCTGGAGCCATGAGTCCCACCATGTGTATTCTTTGGTTAGTGATTTAGTCCCTGGGAGCTCTGGAGGTACTGGTTAGTGCATATTGTTGTTCCTTCTATAGGGATGCTAATCCCCTCAGCTCTTTGGGCCCTTTCTCTAGATACTTCATTGGGGAGCCTCTTCTCAGTCCAATGGAAGGCTGCAAGGATGCACTTCTGTATTTGTCAGGCACTGGTGGAGCCTCTCCAGTGACAGCTATAACAGGAGTCTGCCAGTAAGCATTTGTTGGCATCCACAAAAGTGTCTGGGTTTGGTGATTGTATAGGGGATAAATCCCCTAGTGAGGCAGTCTCTGGATGGCCATTCCTTCTGTCTCTGCTCCACACTTTGTAACTCCTTCCATGGGTATTTTGTTCCCACTTCAAGAAGAAAAAAAGTATCCACACTTTGGTCTTCCTTCTTGAGTGAGTTTCATGTGGTTTGTGAATTGTATCTTGGATATTCCAAGCTTCTGGGCTAATATTCACTTATCAGTGAGTGCATATCATGTGTATTCTTTTGTGATTGGGTTACCTCACTTAGGATGATATTTTCTGGTCCCATCCATTTGCCTAAGAATTTCATAAATTCATTGTTTTTAATAGCTGAGAAGTACTTCATTGTGTAAATGTACCACATTTTCTGAATCCATTCCTTTGTTGAGGAACATCTGGGTTCTTTCCAGCTTCTGGCTATTATAAATAAGGCTGATATGAACATAGTGGAGCATGTGTCCTAATTACATGTTGGAGCATCTTCTGGGTATCTGCCCAGGAGTGGTATTAGTGGGTCCTCAGGTAGTATTATGTTCAATTTTGTGAGGAACCACCAAACTGATTTCCAAAGTACTTTTACCAGTTTGCAACCCCACCAGCAATGGAGGAGTGTTTCTCTTTCTACACAACCTTGCCAGCATCAGCTGTCACCAGAGTTTTTTAACTTAGCCATTCTGACTTGCGTGAGGTGGAATCTCAGGGTTGTTTTGATTTGCATTTCCCGGGATGTCGGACATTTCTTTAAATGCTTCTCAGCAATTCTGTATTCCTCAGTTGAGAATTCTTTGTTTAGCTCTGAATCCCAATTTTAATAGGGTTATTTGGTTCTTTGGTTCTTGACTTCTCTTTATATATTGGGTATTAGCTCTCTATCAGATATAGGATTGGTAAAAATATTTTTCCAATCTGGTAATTGCATTTTTATCCTATTGACAGTGTCCTTTGCTTTACAGGAGCTTTGCAATTTTATGATGTCTCATTTGCTGATTCTTGATCTTAGAGCATAGGCTATTGGTGTTCTGTTTAGGAAATTTTTCCCTGTGCCCATATCTTCAATGTTCTTCTCTACTTTCTCCTTTATTAAGTTTCAGTGTCTCTGGTTTTATGTGGAGTCCCTTGATTCACTTGAACTTGAGCTTTGAATAAGGAGATAAGAACGAATTGATTAGCATTCTCCTACATGCTAATCGCGAGTTGAGTCAGCATCATTTGTTGAAAACACAGTCTTTTTCCACTGGATAGTTTAAGGTCCTTTGTCAAAGATCAAGTGACCATAGGTGTATGGGTTCATTTCTGGGTTTTTTAATTCTATTGATCTACCTGCCTCTCTCTGTACCAATACTGTGCAGTTTTTATCACAATTGCTCTAAGTACAGCTTAGGACAGGGATGGTGATTCCTCCAGAAGTTCTTTTATTGTTGAGAATAGTTTTCACTATCCTAGGTTTTTTGTTATTCCAGATGAATTTGCAAATTGCTCTTTCTAACTCTATAAGAATTGAGTTGAAATTTTGATGAGGATTGCATAGAATCTGCACATTGCTTTTGGTAAGCTGGCCATTTTTATTATATCAATCCTGACAATCTATGAACATGGGAGATCTTTCCAATCTTCTGAGATCTTCGATTTCATTCTTCAGAGACTTGAAGTTCTTATCATACAGATCTTTCGCTTGCTCAGTCAGATTCACACCAAGGTATTTAAGATAATCTTTATGACTATTGTGAAGGGCATTGTTTCCCTAATTTCTTTTACAACCTGTTTGTCTGTTTTGTAGAGAAAGGCAACTGAATTGTTTGAGTTAATTTTATGTCCAGCTACTTTGCTGAAGTTTGTTTTATCAGGTTTAGGAGTTCTCTGGTAGAATTTTTGGTTCACTTTAGCATACTATCATATTGTCTACAAATAGTGATATTTTGACTTCTTCCTTTACAATTTGTATCCCTTTGATCTCCTTTTGTTGTCTAATTGCTCTGTCTAGGACTTCAAGTACTATATTGAATAGGTAGGGAGAGAGTGGACAGCCTTGTCTAGTCCCTGATTTTAGTGGGATTGCTTCAAGTTTCTCTCCATTTAGATTGATGTTGACTACTGATTTGCTGTATATTGTTTTTTACTATGTTTATGCTTGTGCCTTGAATTCCTGAACTTTCCAAGACTTTTATCATTAACAGGAGTTGGATTTTGTCAAATGCTTTCTCAGCATATAATGAGAAAATCATATGGGTTTTTTTTTCTGTGAGTTTGTTTATATAGTAGATTATGTTGATGGATTTCTGTGTACTGAACCATCCCTGCTTCCCTGGGATGAAGCCTACTTGGTCATGATGGATGATCATTTTGATGATTTCTTGGATTCAGTTTGTGAGAATTTTGTTGAGTATATTTGCATCGATATTCATAAGGGAAATCGGTCTGAAGTTCTATTTTTGTTGGGTCTTTGTGTGGTTTAGGTGTCAGAATAATTGTGGCTTCACAAAATGAACTGAGTAGAGTACCTACTAGTTCTATTTTGTGGACTAGATCAAGGAGTATTGGTATTAGGTCTTCTTTGAATGTCTGATAGAAATCTGCATTAAACACATCTGGTCCTGGGCGTTTTTTGGTTGGGGACTATTAATGACTGTTTCTATTTCTTTGGGTGATATGGGACTGTTTAGATTGTTTATCCTGGTTTAACTTTGTTATCTGGTATCTGTCTAGAAAATTGTACATTTCCTCCAGACTTTACACTTTTGTTGAATATAAGTTTTTGTAGTAGGATCTGATGTCTTTTGGATTTCCTTGGTTTCTGTTAGGTTTCCCTTTTCATTTCTGATTTTGTTAATTAAGATACCGTCCCTGTGCCTTCTACTTAGTGTGACTAAGGGTTTATCTATTTTGTTGGTTTTCTCAAAGAACCAACTTCTGGTTTGTTTGATTGTTTGTACAGTTCTTTTTCTTTCCTCTTGGTTTATTTCAGCCCTGAGTTTATTTCCTGCCATCTACTCCTCTTGGGTGAATTTACTTCTTTTTGTTCTAGCACTTTCAGATGTGCTGTCAAGCTGCTAGTGTATACTCTCTCTATTTTCTTTTCAGAGGCACTCAGAGCTATGAATTTTCCTCTTAGGACTGCTTTCAGTGTGTCCAATAGGTTTGGATTTTGTGGGTTCATTTTCATTAAACACTAAACAGTCTTCAATTTCTTTCTTTTTTTCTTGCTTGACCAAATTATCATTGAGTCCAGTATTGTTCAGCTTCCACGTGTATGAGGGATTTCTATTATGTTGTTATCAAAGACCAGCCTTAGACTGTGGTGATCTGATAGTATACATGGGATTATTTCAGTCTTCTTGTATCTGTTGAAGCCTGGTTTGTAGCTGATTATACGGTCAATTTTGGAGAAGGTACCATGAGTGCTGAGAAGGTATATTCTTTTGTTTCAGGATAAAAGGTTCTGTTAAATCCATTTGTTTTATAACTTCTCTTAGTTTCACCGTGACTTTGTTTAGTTTCTGTTTCCATGGTCTGTCCATTGCAGAAATTGGCGTGTTGAAGTGTCCAAGCAAATTATTCCAAGATACAAGCTGGAATAACCATTCTAATATTGAATAAAATAAACATCCATATTAAAGTTATCAAAAAGGATAGGGAAGAACACATCATACTCATCAAAGGAAAAAATCTACCAAGAAGAACTCTCTATTCTGAATATCTATGCTTCTAATGCAAGGGCAATCATAATGGGCTACAGCTCTAAAACTGAAAGATGTCCCAAATTAAATGTTTTCCTTTTTAGAGTTGCTATGGTTATGATGTTTCTTCATAGAATTTTTCTTGACTAAGACACTCACCTATGACCACACTTTATATGGGCTCTGTGAGCTGCTTTCAAGTGTACCTATCGGAAAATGGCCAATAGTTTGGTGACAGCACTTCCCTTCTGATTTCCATGGAATAATTAACCAGATGCTACAGAGATTCTGATTCCTGTTGAATTCTCTAGATATTTCTTTTCACATACGTTGACCCAACAGTGACCATCCCAGCACCTGACAGTCCTCCTTTTTCCACTAAATACAGCCCCAATTTGCCTCTCAGTACACCTTCTTATGGACCAAGTCTCATGAGTTAGTAAATACTGCTCTTAACTCACTCCATTGGCTATTTTTTCTTGTCTCTTTTCCAGTTACATGACTTCTCTATTCTTTGTAGTGTCACAGGATAGCCATTAGTGCTTGATGTACCTATAGTTCTTCCAGTACTCTATCTGACATAGCTGTCAGTCCAATCACTAGGAGTGCTCAATGGCTTTAAAGAACTCTAGCCATAAGAGAGCAAACATGGCATGGGTGATGAGGCTTGAAGACAGTGTCATCTCTGTAGAGCTTAAAAAAATAGATTTGGCCAGAAGGCCTTCAATTTATCCCTGTATTGGATAAGGTGTATTTAGTCACTGGAGTGTAAACAAGTTATTGATTCTACCTGTTGAACTGCCATAAATAGATAGGTTATGATAGATAGATAGATAGATAGATAGAGAGAGAGAGAGAGAGAGAGAGAGAGAGAGAGAGTTTCTATTCTACTGATGTGTACAAAGCTTCTGATCATTTCCATGAATGAGACAAAAATATTATTAAAAATGTTTTCTCAGGTTCGTTTTTCTACAATTCTCAACTATAGACTATTGAACTTCTGGTGACAGTATCTTGCACAAGATGAGGTATGAAAATCTGCCAGTATCCCAAGAACTTCAAAAATAACTGTAGCTCCTTTTTACTTATAAGTACAGGCTGCTGAACCTTTTCACCAATAATTTTATCAGTATTATGTGTGTCTTATCAGACCATAAAACTCACAAGAATTTTCACCTGTGTCTGGCCTTTCTACCTTGTGTAGATTTGTCCTTCATGCATCTTCTTTTAGAAGCATCTATACATTCTTTTAATGCTTTTCTAGATGTACAAAACATTCAGCATTTAGTCATATCTTATCCCCATAATTAATTGAGTTTTTTTTTCAGAGAATAGGAAGAATAACAACAAAAGCATCCCTTGTCAAACAGTGGGACTATAAGTATAATCTTGTAGAAATACTCTGAGGGTCCACTGTTGACTATTCTATGTTGCTGCACACTAGTTTTCAAACACATAAACTAAGGAAATAAAAAAAATTCACTTGCAAGGTCTAGTACAACATGGAAAGATCTAATCACTTGTACTAGTCGTTCTGTTAAAACTCAGTATTTGGTATAGCAGCATGGATGGGAAAAATATGTTAAGTATCTCTCTATAATCTGTAGTAATTGTCCAGGAGCCAACAGGCCATATTTCACTGTTGAAAGGGCTCTGTACTAGCCAAATAAGGTCTATCCTTTTAAATTCTCTAATGGTTTCTCTAATTTTATCATGGCCTGGACAATCTATACTGTTTAACTTCTGTCACCCCAATCAAAGTAGGTAATTTTATAGGTTCTTGCCAGAGGATGCATGACTGACTTCACTGTTCACACTTTTAAACAAAACTCTCCAACATAAAATGTATAAATATATAAATTATATAATGTATAAAATATATAGTCCAGCAATGTATTCATCCCCAGAATGTTTCCTTGTAGTAGAGAAATATATAGTATATACACTTGGAAATACTCCCCAAACCAGGTTAATCCTTTTACCAACACTATCTTATGGCCATTGTGTTTGATACTTTTGGGGATTGCCATAAATTTAGGTACATTCAGTTCCAGTACCACAATATACCTGTGACTCAACAGGAGGCCTCTTTGGCCACATTGTCAGGGGTGCCTTGGAGGATCCCACAATGAGATAATTTTCTCGTACACTGGAGCAGCTTAGGGGCCTACTTGCCTTCCACTCATTTAAACCCTTTAATCCTTTGGTGAATTGTTTGTCAGCCTAAATACTTTCCAAATAGTCCCAAGTATGAAAGCTGACCCTCTATCAATGTTTTCACTAGAAAGTCTAACTTAATGTAGATCTTGCCACATTTGACTTTAGGTAACCCAGAAACACGCTCCCTTTGCTTTGCCTGTTTCTTATCTCTTCTACATTTCTCTCTGACTTTGCAGGTACTCTTTATTTTTATACCTGCCATATCACTTTGTACTTAATAATGATATTAACCACCAAAGGGCTCCAGAAAGCTTCTAAAGGCATAAAATCCTTGAGGTTCTAAATGGATCAATGCAGTTCTATCTGGCCCAGTGAACTGGGGTTCAAACACAGATTCTCTTATTCCAAATTTCCTCAATAGCACCTGTCCTACCTCTTTGTCCTCCAACCCCTGATATTTGTACGGGTCTCAGATGGAGATAATCAAGTGTTCCTAATGGCTTAGATAAGATCACCCTTTGGCTATCAAAGTCCTGATGACTTTAATAAACTATGTACTTAATTCCTTTATACTGTCTGTATGTTGTGTAGCTTTTGCATTAAGGAAGAGATAGGGAGTTACATTACTCAGTTTTCCTTCCTCCACAGCAGACAGACTGAGCCTATCCATGCAGACTCAAAAGCTACGCTGTAACTAATTCTTTCACTACTTGTTTAAAACAATTCTAGCCTCTCAGGTGCTGACAATTCTCTGATTATTGTAGTTTCTTGCCCTGAAATATTGTGTCCTTATCTACATGCTTGATTTAAGATTTTTCCTTTTATTTTTCCAATTAAACTCTGTACCCTATGGTTATCTTTATTACTTTTACCATGTTTGTTTTCTTCTTTACTTTCTAAATGCTCTCATGGGCACCAAGTTATGGGATCGCAGGAAGTGCATCTCACTTTGGATCTTACTTCTCCTCTCTAGCCTCCAAGTCAATACCTCCACCTCATCCTCTTTAGCTAATTTACCTGACAAGCCACAGGCTAACACAAAGAATGCTAACCAAAATCTTCCTTTCTTGTTGCAACTCCTGCTTTACATAAACAATCTCCTGATTAATATCATCTCACCCTCAGATACATCTTAAGTACACATAATAGAGGCCAAGCAACCTCTGCTGAGTTTTACCAAATGCTCAACACTTGCATACTAATCTCAATTGCTGCAAATGTCTCGCAAAACCATAACTGTTTTCAAAGTTTCTCTGTATTCCTGTGGTGTCCCTACTCATCAAGCAGGTATGCCACTCTATACCACAAGGACTAAGATGGCCATATTGGGATTCTTCCCACAGACACTCCAAATTGGATGCCTCAGACTTAGTGGCAAGCTTCACTCACCATACAAAGGATTACATAACTGCTGTTGTAACAAAAAATAGGCACTAAAACATATCATACAGGAAGGGTTGACTATACCATAATTTCCTTCATTAATTCTTGCCCATCATGCTGTACAGACTCAGTGGCATGCATTGCTACCCACAAACAGAACCATGCATTCACCCCCTCCCTAATTCATCTTTGGCTCCATTGTGTTCCTGTTCATATGCCAATAATTTTGTGTGAGAAGATATTTTCAGGGAAGATATAGTACATACCTAATCATCCCAGATAGACAAACTCATGATAGACCAAAGTACATATAGCATCAGAGTTCAATTTTGTGAACTTATGAATTTTATTTGGGTTACTTATAAGAATAAAAGTTAAGGGGGTTACACAGAGGAACAAAAATTACTCAAAGATACCTTCATCACTGACAACAACACAAATGACAGCTTTGGGAGCCTAAAGTACTCTGCACACGTTTCTAAGGTTTAGTTTCCTTTTCATGTGGTGCACTTGGTTTTCACCTCTTCCAATTAGTATGCCTGGTCTCTGCTTCTTTCTGTGTTGGTGGGCTGGTGTTTGCTTCTTGTTTGCAGCTTTATTCTTCTGAGAGTTTCTCTCAACAATTTTTATTGATTAGTGTTGGGAAAAAAAAAGGGTCCTAGTAAATTTTGTCAGTTTCAGGGACTTCCTGGAGCTATTTTGAATTGTTTACCGTCTCTTTTATTGCCCTTTCCTGCAGGATGCTACATTTTAATCACAGATGAAACTGCTTCACAACACTGTGATCCTGAATTCTGGGCTAGATTATCTCTCTCCATTTAAAATTCCCATGTCTCATTTCTACTAAAACAAGAGTAAGGGACTCTTTTTGGTGCATAGACAGCTGAAAGAGAGTAAAAACCATTTCATTTGTCATAATTGCTCACACACATGTGAAATAATTACATGGTTGAAGTGACAAGACATTCACAGAAAATTCCTCCTATCTGTCACAGCAAAGAACACATTGAAAGAGAAGCTGTTCCAGCTAATCTTTAATGCTTTTTTATAAAACTTGGAAATACAGGAAAACTAGAAAAGGAGTATACAAAAACAAGAATAATAAGAGGAAAGTTTCCCATATGCTCCTGTGAGGAGAGCTTGTAAGCATTACTTTTTTAATAGGGAGTTTTTTGGTCAGTTGCTATTATGTGGCAGTTTCTTCAGAGATTGAAACATTCTATCCTGCAGGGGAAACTCTTTAAACAAGAAAGTAAACACAAGATAGCTTCAGGAAGTCCCTGAAATTAACCTAATTCACCAGGCCCTTCTCTATCAGAGTAAGTAATGAAAGCTGGAAAGCCCCCTCAGAAAAGGAAGTTGAGCGGGCAAAAAGGCTCAGATACTGAGTTTAGAATATTGCAGTAGGAGAAGGAAGGCTGCAAAGACTGTTTAACAAAAGAAACCAGCCAACCTGACTAGATGCAGTTTAGACTAGAGTGGTTTATAAAAGACACTCTCAAATCAGTTAATCTATTTGCAGGATGTGCAATATGCTCCAGATGATCCAGCATTTGCAAGCTGTTACACATCCTGGCATGGACCTTGGTGATAGAGCTGTCTTTGTGTCATTTCTGGTCCTGTTAGTAACTACTCACCCATATTCCTATAAATAACTCCAATAAAATTCATTGTTTCACCAAGGTGGACTTTAGTGGTAACTTGGTTAGTGTTCCATTTGAAAGGAACAGTATTGGCCCAGGATGCCCAAGACCAATCTCTCAGCACAAAGGAGATAAATTTGCCCCAGAGAGACAGGAGGTAGGGAATAAGAGGCAAGGACATGAAATGAGAATGAAGGAGAAACAAAAGATAAAAGGGAAGAGGAAGGAGAGGTATTTGGCCTAGAGGACAAAGGACTGCCTCTAGATAGAGAGCAGACTGACATGGCACATACAAAATGACATTTAATAAAGGTACAATAGGAAGCCCCGTGTTAGGATGAGGTGTTTAATTGTAATTGGGCGTGTTAATTAGTTGATACTAAGGGGTTTTTATTGCTGGTCTTCAGTACTTTTGTAGTTGTACCTTGGTAGTCAGCCTCAGAAGGAAGAAGTGGCCAAATATGGGAATAGACCTTGGTAGCTAGATTTAGAAATACAATCTAATGGTTTTTAGCAAGACAGTGGGGACAGGAGAGAAGGGCAAGGCATATCAAAGCTCAGCTTGCCAAGCT
Organism: Mus caroli; assembly: GCF_978045245.1. NCBI lineage: Eukaryota > Metazoa > Chordata > Mammalia > Rodentia > Muridae > Mus > Mus caroli. The sequence goes on from NW_028227256.1 coordinate 5,412,553, forward strand.
TGAGCTGGCCAGAGTCCTTTTACTATTGCTTTGAAGAGACACCATGACAACAGGAACTCTTATAAAAGAAAGCATCTAACTGGAGCTTTATTACAGTTTCAGAAGTTTAGCACATTATTATTATAGTGGAGAGCATGTGGCATGCAGGCAAATGTGATACTGGAGAAATAGCTGAGGGTTCCACACTGGTATCTTCAGGTAGCAGGAAGAAAAAGAGATACTGGGCCTGGATTAGGCTTTTGAAACCTCAAAGTTCCTCCCTAGTTCCACACTTCTTCCAATGGGGCCACACCTACCCCAGCCAAGCAATTCCCCCAAATTCTTCTCAAGTAGTGCCACTAAGCATTCAAACATCAGAGCCTTGTGGGAGACATTCTTATGTCATGGGTTCCCTGCTTGTGATGACTAGACATGTTTGTTGTTTGTCTCTCCAGGGGAGGTTTTATCATACAACAGTTGCCAAATGTGTGCTACTTATACTACACAAAGAAAATTGAGTTATTTCTTAAAATATTTTTCTAGTTATTTGTTACATCTTTCTATTTAATTTACTTTGTTATTTTCACTCTTCCCTCATTTCTTACATCTCACATTCTCTTTCTTGCTCATTTATTTTTTCTTTCCTTTCTTTTTTCTGTGGTGCTGGGAGTTAAACCCAGTGTATCATACATGCTATGCACTCTACCATGCTGCTACACTCCCAGTTTTATGCTTGAAATCTTCATTTAGGAAAACTATAGGTTCATAGAAAAATTAAGTGCAAAGAGTCATTCTTTCATAAATGTGAGTTCTGCCCCCCTCCCCGACCCCACCCATGAATATCTATGAGATGAAAGTTTGCTGAACTGGTTGCTGTTATTATTTCTGTGACCAAATTAATAGAATGATTTATTTTCACTAGTGATTGAGAGTAAAAATCACTTGGACATGCTTAGCAAAATGCAGTGGAGCTCCTTGCTTACATCCAAGTGGAACAGGAATCCAAAGCAGGGCAGAAATGAGAGACTGCCTCCCTTTGTTGTCCTATTTCCTCTATAAAAGTTTCAAGACTTCCAAGAGTAGCTCCTTGAGCTGGTAAACAAATCTGCGAACAGATAAGCTGGGTGAGGGTGGTCTACATTCAAACTGTGAGATTCTTTGCCTGGCTCTCATCAGTTCATGGACATTACACATTGCCAAATCTCTTCAGTACAGCTTCAAGCTTTCCCACAGACTTAATTGTTTCAATACTTTCTATAGAGCAAATACAAAATCTTTTCTGGTATTCAAGATAGCCTTGAAATTGTAAATCTTTGTAAAATAAAAAAAAACAACACTCAAAATTCAATATATAATTACAGAATAAAAATTTCCTTTGCAAAAGATAAGAGTGTGAATATAATAAAACTAAAGGCTAGCAGAGCTCTATGTATAGCATCCTAGGTTATTTTGGAATTAGCTGGTGTTCACATGGTTTTAGAAAGCCATCTTTCCAGCTCTGTTGCCTGCAACAGTTGTTGTTCTGTTTCTGATACAGTCTCTACTAGATAGAAAGGGCTTACCTCAAAAGACATTCAACATTCCTGGAATCTTCAATATCCTGAGTTCTCCACTATAACTTTGGCTTTACCTTAGCATCTTTAGACACAGCCTACTCAGAAGTACCTCACAGGGAATTTGACACTAGAATGCATTAGTTGACTTCTGTAGCTCAAACATGGTTCAAGGCCCCATTATGCAATAACTTGCATTTTGCACACAATTAGAAAGGATGCACTCTACAGTGGAAGATAAATCTCATCTTTGGCTACAGGAGTATGAACCTGCTTTCTCATGTATGAGCAGATTAAGAAGTAAAGAGAAAGCCTTTTCCTTTTCCCATTTTCCTTCAGTCTAGTCCCCTAGCTCATGAGAATGAACCATCTAGTTCATGATGCATGCTGCCTCCTAGTTAAACTTTTTTCAAAGGCACTGGATAGACAAAATCCAACTAAGTTGACTATTGAAATCAGCAATCTAATTGTCATTTGCATTCTATCTGTAAACTTTCCTGTTTTTTTTTTTATTTTTTTTTTATTTGCAGTGTCGTGGGGTTAGCGATTTCTCTGTATGGACCTGTCTGTCTAGGAACTCACAGAACTCACTCTGTATATCAGGCTGTCCTTAAACTCAGAGATCTGCCTTCCTTTGCCTTCCAAGTGTTGGGATTAAAGGCATGTGCCACCAATGCTCAGCTAGTACATTTATTTCTTATACTAAATTTTTCATTTTAAGAGTTTATGAATTTTTTCTTAACAGCCATTTATTGATTTTTGTATTGGGAAGGCTTTCTCTAGGCTTTTGGCTTATAGTCTCATTTTCCTCAGTGCATTTCATTATATATAAATTTGCTCTCACTGAAGCTCAGTCTCGCAATTATTGCACACATTATTCTGTAGCTGGTTTATCATCTAAAGTCATCAATAACATCACTCAAAGTCATCTTTATTTTCTCCTGTGTAGTCTATTAGAAATTTCACAGCTCTACATTTTACACTTAGGTCATTGACCCATGTTGTACTTTATAATCATGTGTAAATTATTAATTATATTTAGTTTCTCAGCTCTAATTGTTAGGACAACAATGAGCTTTATCTTTCAGCATCTTTATCTTTGTCAAAAATTAGTTACCTGTGTTTGTGTGGCTCTTTCTAACATTCTCAACTGCTCTAGAGTTCTGATTCCTCCTTGATGCCATTTGTCTTGTTTTCTAGTTTTGTTCTTATTCGGCATTAGTGGGATAGTTTGAATCTTTTTAACTTTCATACAATCTTTAGAAGCAGTAGTCAATATATGTAACATTATATGCTAAGGTTTTCATTAGTATTGACAGAATTTTACAATAATTACATTTGTATATTTATTCCTGATTTTTCTAAACAAAGAGGGAAAAAGCACTTGAAGCATTTGACAAAGAAGAATGAATACCATCTATGAAGGCATACTCAGAATATATAGCAATGAAATAAAAGCAAGCAAGAATGAATCCTAGCAGTATTAATGACTATCTAACTTAGTTGTTTAATTGAAAAAGAGCCATCAACCCATCTGTCTTCTTAGACAAAGTGAATACAAACCCATGGCACATCTTTCTGGCTTATCTTATCTTCCTTTGACTGTGTGGGCCCATTCCTATGTCATCTGGAAACTGTGATGCATGAATTCTAACAGTCCTCTCCAAAGATGCTGAACTATAAAGAAACTGTCACAGGTCAGGCCTCACTATTTTAACAGCTGTCTAGATAATGGTGATAGTGTCTACAGCTGAGAATGATATCTCTCCCTAAATCATGGCAAAAGCCATGTAATTATGTTATAATTCCAACAGCTGGTAGCTAGCTATTAACAAAAACCATAGTGGGAGTGTATTGGGACATGATAGAGAAAACAACAAAGATACAGTTTTGATGCCCAGAACATTTCCAAATAGAAAAGTGGTATGGTAAATGTAGACTAATTCTACAACTAGAAATAGGTAACAAAAGAAGCAGCTTTTTAAACAGAAAGTATAGCATTTTAGAGAGCAGAATAAGGTCACCAAGGCAACAAAGGCATAAGCATCCAAGAAATCTAAAAGTGAGTCACTTCACTGCCTCTTTTCTGTTTTCATAATGTAGTTGGTTGTTTCTAAAATGTGAATCCCTTCAGTTTCAAGATCCTAAAACTCAAATGTTGAATGACATGGGACATAAAGGAGGAAAAAGAAATCACACCAACACAAAAAAACAGGAAGAGTCTACATTTAAGGAGAAACAAGCAAGTAACAGGCCATGCCCCACTCAGATGGAGCTGCTGCAAATATGCTCATAACTAGATTGGGGTCAAATAATATTGCCACAATTTTACTTGACTAGGAATAAATGTAGGTTCTTTCTGGAGCAAAAAAACATCGTTTGACATCTCAAATTTTTTATACATTTTATATGCATTATTCTTTAGGCAATGTTTATGAGCCACAGAAGTATAATTTAGAGAACCAAGAGCCTACAGAGTCAGACCAGGGAAGTTCAGCCACAGAAGAGAGGAACACTGAAAGGATTCTGAAGCAGGGATTAAAATTCTAATGTTCAAAATATAAGTAAGTAATTATAGATATTTAAAACATATGCTTAACATATCAAGACCTGTATAGCTGGTCATAAGAAATTATAAAATAACAAAAATAAATATACATTAATAAATTTATAAAAATTATGAACTTAACACCTCAGGTTTTAATTTTAAATTATTTTACATATATAGGCAAGAAGAAGACAGAATTAAGTGATTATAACAGTCATTATGTATGAAATATGTGAAGAATTCTGAAACATTTTTACGTTGAAAATTCTGTTTCTCTGTCCCTTGGTATGGGTTTGTACAGTCTCTCACTGAAGCTTAAATCTTATAGTCAGAAGCTTCTCTCAGTAGAAGCTGTTTTGTATACAGAGGTTATTTAAGATACATCTAGACTGCAATGAACAATATGGCTGAAATTAAATGCTGAGGAGACCTGGCTTGGTTATACCTTTTCTCCAAGATGTTCCTCCCCCTCCCCCAACTAGAACTCTACATCTTATCTTCTTTCTGAGTCAGGGAAAGACAGGATTTTTTAGAAGATTGGACTTCTCTTTATATATGAGGTTGCTTATAATTGTGCAGAGAATGATGTCTCCATCACAAATACAGATACTTGCTTTTGATATTGTTTCTACTGTACTGGCAGTCACCAATCGCTCCTCTGGTGCCATTTCTATATATTCATTGTTGCAGCTTCCTCTCTAGGAAAGGATCCAGAAGCATTGAAGTTTAACTAAGGGTTTGTTCATCTACTTATTAATAATTGATGTAGATTTTGTTCTCTGCCTACAGAATCATCCAGTGGTAGCATGTTGGGTGACTATTTAGCTCCAGGTAAGAGTCCAGCTCTCATATAACCCAGGCTTTGATAGCATCTAACATTCAAGTTCACTTTGCTGTTCTGAAGTTTGCTCTCCTTTTCTTGTAAGCGCCCGACTACGCCACAACAGGATCCTTCTGCACACGTTTATTGGGAGAGCTTGATTGCAGAGGCGAAAAGACCCCAAGCCCAGAACTGGTGCTGCTTATATAGGCCTAGGAGAGGCGTGTCTCATACCTGGATTGGTTATGCTTTCTACCTCATATGCATGTCTCACATCCGATTGGTTATACTCTCTCAGTACCTCACAAAACCTCATTAACATACCTCATTTGCATGTCTCACATCTGATTGGTTATACTCTCAGTACCTCACAAAACCTCATTATCATGCCTGGGCCAGGCAGTGTCTTGGCAAAAAACTTTACTGCATATGTACACATTGGTTGTTTACCCAAACTTATGCGTGGTGGCCAGCGGTAGCCAGCGTTACTACCCTGCAATGGCATATGTGGCTTCCCACATCCTTTCTCATAAAAGAAACCAAACAACCCCTAACAGTCCCTTCCAGGAAACTTCTACTTACACTAAACCCATTATCAGTTGGCCATGATTTGAATAATTTGTTATTGAGCAATTTTATTTTTCTGGAGTATTTATAAGACCTTGGCTGTGTTTGTATTTCTATAAAAGCCATCTTAACAGAATGAACTTTAAGGAGAACTGTTAAGGAGTACAGTGAAGATGAGACAAGCCACTGGAACTCAGAAGGAATATCTTCTTTACTTAATGTAGAAGAACACAAGGTTGATTTTGAATTTGCAAATGAGCCTATTCTCTCTCTCTCTCTCTCTCTCTCTCTCTCTTTTTCTATTGTGCAAACCTCTTTTGTCTTCTGGCAGCCTCTCTCTGAAAGCCTCTACTAAGCAGCAATTACTGATTCAACACAAATCCCCTGAGCAATTACCCTGATCTACCATTGTAAATGCCTAACTACAAAGGCTTCATTTGAGGCACTGAAATTAGGTAGTTTGAGATAAGCTAAGGCAATTTGGACAGTAGTAATTGAGATAGAAAAAAGTCACACCAGTGTCCAAACAAAAAATAAGGTAGACTTGACAGCAGGGCAGGACACACTGACAGAAAAGTGGGTACATATTTTCTGGGCACATGAAATCAGTTTTACCTAAACAAAATTTTCTTCGCAGAATGTTTTGATAAAATATTTCATCTAGTTTCATAAATGAGGATTAAAATGTAGGTTATTTTTACCCTTTGGTCAAGAGTAATATTATATACCACATTATTCATTGTTTCAGAATTTTTAATTCAACATTTTCAGGTGAACAAAAATAAACTAAATTTCATAAGCCTCTGTCATAAACATTGAGTGGCATATAGCAGTAAAAATGTGTTGGTATGCATTCAAGTCTCTGCTTTGGAAGAGTAAGAATAAAAATTTTTATGTATCTTTTATGTTGATAAAAGTATTAAAACAATAACAAGAAAGTAAATTAATTATGAATGGAAAGAATGGAATGTTGGGAAGGAGTGGTAATTTTAGTTTTGATTGCCATGCGGTCTCAGGAAAAGACTGTATAAATACAAGCTTAAGAAACTGAGGGAGTTATCCATATGGGTACTTGGAAGTATACTGAAAAAGCCAGATACTGTATGAGGCAGATCAAACACAACTCATAGTATAGGAGAAAAATTTTGCCAACAGTATATCAGACATGAGTTTCAGAGCACGAGTTCATGGCCATCATGGTGGCTGTCAGTCATGGCAGTAACTATATTACAGCTACATAAAAGTAAATAATGCAGCTACCATCAAGAAATCTAACAAGAAATGTTATTGAGAATTTGGGGGAAAGAAGAACACCTATTCACTGCTGGTGGGAATGAAAATTAATTCAGTCATTAGGTAAATCGTTATGGTAGTTACTAAAAATGAAAAGTAGACTCTTTCATTATCCTACAATAATAATCCTGAGCATATATTCAAAGAACAATCTATATTGCCACCAAGAAACATGCACATCCAAGTTTGTTGCTGCTGTATCCAGGATTGAAAATAAATGGAAGCAGATTAGATTGTTCATCAAAAGAAAAATGCTAAATTAAAATGTGGTACATGTAGATGTAATATTAATGAACTATAAAAAAGACAAAGTCATGTAATTCACAGGAAAATGGGTGAATAACCCAAACTCAGAAAGAAAAAAAAATGTTCTCATCATTTGCAGAGCTTTCCTATAGTAGATACATGAATACATGTACACAGGTGTAATATGAATAATGTGTAGATACTTAGACAACAAATCAAAAGAGGAAAATAGCTGGTGATGAGAAGAAAGAAGTACAGGCAAAAGAACACATGACTCCTGAAAATGAATACAAAAGTTTTTTTTTCAAGTTTTAACTCTTTCATACCCCTCCCCCCATTTCTCTTGGGTTGTGAGTTCATCTCTTTATGAATTGAAAGACCAAGAGCCATTTTTTTTCTCCTCTGACAATCAGGCTATTATCTCTTAAATTCCAATGCCCATTGTGCAATAGAAATAAGACATGATTAGTCACTGGATACATTTGTCTGTTGACACAGAAAGAACAAAACTGATTTCAAAAGAAATTATTCTGTGAAAGAGATTGTTTAACTTCTGTTTAGGGATGTATAAAATCATTATGATATAGTGTCATTTAATATGTAAAGTACATTGTTATGCATAAAATTAAGCAATTTCCATAATTAAAAGAATTAAAAACGTTCTTGTAGTGAGTCTAAATAAAAAGATGGAAGTTAGTGGATATTCACATCAACTGAGGGCCTAGAAATCTGTTGGGTTCTAAATATATTTTGAAAATAAAATTTTAACATGTGGTATAAAATAAAAAGCTAAATTAAAATGACATATATATATTGCTACTTTTAAATAGAAGAATAAAAGGTACTACTCTGAAATTATAAAGATTTTGAGAAAACGTAAAGAGGTAGGAAAGCAAGAAATTCTATTTTATACATTTTTAGTACTATTAGAAATATATGACCAAGTATAGGAGATACACTAAAAATGTATATATGTAAAAATAATAATCAAAGAAGTCTTCAATTTCAGAGGGAGTTTTGTAGACAAAGAAAATGATGGAGAGGGATATTGATGGGTGGAATTGATGTAAATGCACTACTCATGTATTAAATTCTCAAAATGTTAAACTGATAAAAATAAATACCAAAATTAAATGTTTTCAACCATTCTGAATGACTTTTAGCTTACATGTGCGTATGTGTATTTTCTGTTCTTTTCATTTTTGAGAATGAATTACATGTTTTTCCTTTCTCTTCACCAAACCTACCCATTCCTGTTTTGCTTCAAATTCATGGACTCACTTTTCAACAATTATTATTAAAGAAATGTAAATATTCATATGTACATATTTATTCCTAAACATAACATGTTGAGACCATATATTGTTACTTGTATGTATATTTTTATGGTTGTACAATTGACACTTGACAATCAATCAGTATACTCTTCCCTAGAAAGGATCAACTCTACTAACCCCAAATTTACTCAGTTGACTATAGTATTCTGAAAAGGAATGAGGGCTAGTGAGATTTTCCCTATCAAATTTTACATATTTGCTACTGCCATCCTTGTTAAGTTTATGTTTCCATCGCCATGTTGGTAAGACTTTACAGGTAGAGCTTCTGATGTTACGAGGAGACACAATTTCACAGCAAACACTGAATCTCTGGCTCTTGAAATCTTGCTGTCTTGGCTCCCACAGTGTTCCATAATCCTTAGGTTCTGTCAGATATTCTAGATGTTCTCATTGGGACTAAGCTCTACAACTCAGCATTATATTGGTTGTGGTTGTCTGTAGTATTCTCTGTCTTTTGCAAAAGGATATTTGCTTGATAAAGAGTGAAGAATATTGACTGGATTTTAAAGAGAATAGTCAAATCTTGTCATATAGAATCTTGAGTGATCATTTCAAAACCAAGAAACTATATAAGTATCAACAAAGCAAATGTTCAAATACTAGAAAGGTTGATATTTGGAGCAGTGAAAAAGAGAAAGAACATACAAGGAAAGAAAGCCAAAATTATGCTGATCTTACTCATGAGATACTATTGAAAGAAACTGTGATAACTAATTTAATAGAGGACTGAACCTCCTTTATTTGTAACTTGGGGAAAACATAGTTGTCACTGATTACTGACAATGAACTGGGTGTGTTTCAAGGCAGGGCAGGAGGAGGCTAGTGAGAGGCAGCAGTTACAATCTCTTTTTCTTTTTGAGTGAAACTAGTTCTGAAAGGAGGAGAGACAGTAGATCATAAGAAAGATTTGGTGGAGAAGTAAATGATAGTGATAAGGAGAGAGAGGGAAGAAAAGTGACAGTGAAAAAGCATTTTTTGACTGATGTTGTCTCTGTACTGAGGATATACAGGACACTCAACACAGCAAAATATAAGTACAAAAAGGCAGTAGTAGTTTTCAAGTCTCTGATCACATCTGTTTTTCAGAATGCAAAGGAAACATTGGAGGGAGAATGATGGCTGTGGTGTTGGACATTTAAGGACATATACAACACACTCATATAAGTATAAGTGATAAGTGTCTGGGGGGAATATAGAAGAGCTACTCAGTAGCTTTAGGATTTTAAATGAAGTCAAATAATATAACATGTGCTTAATGAGAGACTAGAGATAAGATACGTATTTGTCTTCCTTCAGGGATATTCAGCTACATGGATTTAGTTTGAGTTATGTTAGCCTAAGGCAGAACAGGAAGGAAGGAACTTTTAGAAAATGAGGGTGTGGACAGATAGTAGATTATGGTATTTTATCTGGGTTAGTAGGGAAGATAGCTTGTTGGGGTTATTCTAGTGCATCCTGTGTTCAGAGGCTGAATTCAGTGCTCTGATCCTCTGATCCAGACTTTCATCTGTTCTTTTGGCACTGTACTAGCCTATGGTGTTGAGGTTTATTCTATTGACATGTAGTGTAATGCTAAATTCTATACCTGAAGGTTGAGGAATAAGAGTGACTTCTCATGTTTATAAGCTTTTGTTGTACAAATTTGGTTCTTGATTTCAAACTATTGGTTAAACAAAATTGGCTACAGGCAAATACTGAAGGGATTAGAGGTAGGTGGTTTTGGAGTGACCTGGTTGGAGAGGAGATGAGGAGAGAGAAGAGACCAGGTAGAGAAGGAGGAAGAATGAGGGAGAGAGAGAGAGAGAGAGAGAGAGAAATGAGGGAGAGAGAGAAATGGGGGAGAGAGAGAAATGGGGGAGAGAGGAGGAGGAGGAAGAGGAGGAGGAAGAGGAGGAGGAAGCCACCAAGAGGGGAGGGGAGATACCTTGAGCACATGGTCAAGAGAAACAGCAAGTATTGGTGGTAAACTGCTAGGAAGGTAGCCAGGCCAGCAGTTAGAATGGTAGATTGGGGGTTAACTACAGTAAGTGTCAAAGCTAAATAAAATGATAGTCTGAGTCTCATTTATTGAAAGCTAGTCAGGGATAGGCTTAAATTGGTTATACTATACTACATATTATAAAAATGTTCCCAATAATCTGATAGATCAGTAAATGGCCTAGGCTAATGATTGGGCAGAGAGAAGAAGGCAAAATTTAGAACTGAATGAGGGGTCTCAAGTGAGACCAAGAGGAAAAGGAAGGAAAGAGGACAGGGGTAGAGAGATCACCAAGAGGTCAAATATACAATGAGAAGCTGGTCTTGAGGACACACATGGGACAGAGAAAGCTAAGTGAGACTCTAACTACAAATAACATGGGCTCTGTGGTTGGAATATAGGTCAGAATAGTTCAGAATCTATCCATTATAGCTTTACAGCTTGTAAATAAATTTACATTAACTCTGTTTCTTTTGTTTGGGAATTATGTAAACAAAAGTGGTGCAGAGACCCTTAGAGATATTAAGGGGTAAAAGGGAACATAGCAATAGCCAAGTAAATTAATAGTGCATTGATGGATAAAATGAATTAAAAGAGATGGATCAAAAGTTAGAAGATTCCTTTAGAGCTGGAGCATTGCTGTACTTAATGTGATCAGAGAGAATGCTGTAAATGGAGGTAGCTCTTCATAACTATGACGAAATACTAAAGTTATAAAGGTAAGAAGGAAATCATTGTTTGAAATAACAGTCTCAGAGGTTTTCAATTCAGAGTTATATTGGTTTGGAGCCTGTGCAAAGATATAATATTATGGTGGAAGCAGATTTTTAAATCCACAAACTCTAACAAAGGAAAGCAAGGAAGAAAATAACGAGATGAGGATGAAGATCCTGGTATGCCCCTGTATGCCCCTGGGAACTAATATATTTCAATTGAGTCTTACCTGCTAAGAACTACATCCTTTTATTATCATCCACAGTCCAGTAACTGTTAGGTCCAAAGGAGATTCCATATTCCCCAAACTCCTAAAGGAAGTCCAAGTATCCAAAATGAGCACAACTTGGACTATAAGAAGATTTCTAGTGATTAGAAGCCAGCATTTCTCAAGAAAATTGTAAAGTGAACGCAATTCCTTTTTACCAGAAGAATTTATTTTATTTGTCACTGACAGAAGAGACAAATGGCTATCTGTGCATGATGGCCTCCAGGCTCCCACTGTATTTCACGTTCCTGTTACACACTTCAAAGTTCATGATAGCCTTCTAGCCCTTATCTTCTCTCCTACTTTAAATGCCCTGGAGCTCACAAGCACCTTGACTTCCCGTACTCTTCATTCTCCTTATATATCTATCACTCACTTATCTCTTTCTCATTGCTCCACTCTCCTTCTTTTGTCTCATTCCTTTTCTCTCCATCTCTTTGCTTTTTTCCTGCATTTCAAATGGCCAGGTCAAGTCTGCTAATTTCTCTTTCTGCACTAGACCTTCCAGATGCCTCTGGTTATTGTTTCTCTCATATCTACAACAAAACACTTTCCCTTTAAGTATAATATGGGTCTGTCATGTCAACAGCTTATACAGTGATTAAACATACAACCTATGAAATTCAAAGAACCCTCTAGGTCCAAACTATAGCAGACGATGTACAGAAATTACAATAGCTGAGATTTTGTTAATAGCCATATTATACTTATTTAAAGCTATTTGTACTGACCACTAAACTGTGTCACTGAAGAGGAGTGAAAATCATGACAAATAGATAAGAGCTGGTTAAGAAATTGAAAGTCCAGCACAAATAAAAAGCAAGATCATATAAAAAGTAGCAAAAGACTTATGACAGGGATCATTTCTGTAATCTAGGTGCTAGATCACCTTGGCTAGAAAAATGTCTGTAGATGTGTGGTAGCTGTGTTTGTGTGTGTGTGTGTGTGTGTGTGTGCGTGTTCTCAAGATAACAGTATATAGATCAGGAATGTCAATCCATCTTAATGTCCAGTGAGAGAGAAATGTAAGAATTAGTTAGCACTTAGTAGGTCTATGGGATGAAACAATTCTCCACAGATGATCAAAGAGTCAATTAGAGTAGAAATAGACTACAGCTTTCATAACTGCAGAAAATCATAATGTTCAGATTACTGGATTTGTCTTTATGTATATTTATCTCTATGCATCCCTGTTACATTTAAAATTGGAGAATAGGTAGAGAGGAAAAGCATCTAAAGTATAAACAAAACAAAAAGTTCATTCTTCCTCATGATTAAATGTACACTACATGGAGCTCACCCTACCCCGATCCTCAGCAGTTCTCAAATTGTAATTTTCATTACGCAAACTAATCTAGAGGTCTGAATTTTTTCTTTACCATTCTGAATGAATTTTTCAAGCAGTAGGTCAATTCATTTTTGTGATGAGATTCAAGTATATTAAAACTCACCGTGATAATACCCAAGAATGGATTTGAAGTGACTATGTACATAGTGTTTTTTTTTTAAGGTAAATAAATAAAGCCTTATATATTGCTTTATTTACCAAGTAGTAGTTAAAGGTAGGAAGGACATTGCCAGTAAAAATTCATAAAGAATACACTTGAAAGAATGATTTATTGAGAAGATAAAAATCATAGTACAATAAAAGGCAAGACTTTTGTATTATTTTAGATTTCAGTTTCTCAGTATCTGGACTGAAAGTTGAGTAGCTGCATGATTTGAATGCATCACTATACAGTTTATAAAGTGTGTTTTTACATTAAAAGCATGATGGTTTCCATTAATTGCTTGTAACATTCCATTATAAGAATAAGAATGATTAGAATTCCGTTGGAAATGGTCTACATTCCTAATAATGTAAATAGATAGATATATGTTTTAGATTTACATAAAGAGACTAGTTAAGCACCATTCCTAATAATGTAAATAGATATATGTTTTAGATTTACATAAAGAGACTAGTTAAGCACCATTCCTAATAATGTAAATAGATATATGTTTTAGATTTACATAAAGAGACTAGTTAAGCACCATTCCTAATAATGTAAATAGATATATGTTTTAGATTTACATAAAGAGACTAGTTAAGCACCATTCCTAATAATGTAAATAGATATATGTTTTAGATTTACATAAAGAGACTAGTTAAGCACCATTCCTAATAATGTAAATAGATATATGTTTTAGATTTACGTAAAGAGACTAGTTAAGCACCATTCCTAATAATGTAAATAGATATATGTTTTAGATTTACGTAAAGAGACTAGTTAAGCACCATTCCTAATAATGTAAATAGATATATGTTTTAGATTTACGTAAAGAGACTAGTTAAGCACCATTCCTAATAATGTAAATAGATATATGTTTTAGATTTACATAGAGAGACTAGTTAAGCACCATTCCTAATAATGTAAATAGATATATGTTTTAGATTTACATAGAGAGACTAGTTAAGCACCATTCCTAATAATGTAAATAGATATATGTTTTAGATTTACGTAAAGAGACTAGTTAAGCACCATTCCTAATAATGTAAATAGATATATGTTTTAGATTTACATAAAGAGACTAGTTAAGCACCATTCCTAATAATGTAAATAGATATATGTTTTAGATTTACGTAAAGAGACTAGTTAAGCACCATTCCTAATAATGTAAATAGATATATGTTTTAGATTTACGTAAAGAGACTAGTTAAGCACCATTACTAATAATGTAAATAGATATATGTTTTAGATTTACGTAAAGAGACTAGTTAAGCACCATTACTAATAATGTAAATAGATATATGTTTTAGATTTACGTAAAGAGACTAGTTAAGCACCATTACTAATAATGTAAATAGATATATGTTTTAGATTTACATAGAGAGACTAGTTAAGCACCATTCCTAATAATGTAAATAGATATATGTTTTAGATTTACATAGAGAGACTAGTTAAGCACCATTACTAATAATGTAAATAGATATATGTTTTAGATTTACGTAAAGAGACTAGTTAAGCACCATTACTAATAATGTAAATAGATATATGTTTTAGATTTACGTAAAGAGACTAGTTAAGCACCATTCCTAATAATGTAAATAGATATATGTTTTAGATTTACATAGAGAGACTAGTTAAGCACCATTCCTAATAATGTAAATAGATATATGTTTTAGATTTACATAAAGAGACTAGTTAAGCACCATTACTTGGAACTTATCTTGGTGCTATTGCTGTGATGCCTATTGCATAGTTCAAAGAACAATATCAGTTATACATTAAACATTTCAGGAAACTTGATGGATAGATGAGAAACATAGGAAGAAAGGTTATTACAGAAGCCATAGCATAGCTAGACTTTGGCAGACACGTTTTATTATAGTAAAAGCCATCAGATAAGGAAACAAACATCTTCTAAAAGAGCAACAGTGCTTACTCCATAAATACTTTCAGGACCACATGTGTTTATTACAATATAGAGCTTTCCCTCTATAATTCTTCAACCTTCTATTTAAAATATATTTAGGTTTTCTTTGCATAAATAATAAAATCTTCCTAGTACCAGGTTGGAGTTAGCATACATTCTAACAATATTACATGAACTGCAATAATTCAATAATTTAAAAGTTTTTAAAACAGTAACTAACATGAGCTACATGTGTGCATGCCTTTAATCCTAACACTCAGGAGACAGAGGCAGGTAGATCTTTGAGTTTCAGATGAGCCTGGTCTATACAGAGAGTTCCAGATCAGTCAGGGGTACACAGAGAAATCCAACCTCAAAAACCAAAACTATACTGAACTAAACAAAAACAAAGTAACAAAAGTGGTAGCATGTAATGATTTTTAAGCACTTAATAATGCTTCCTTTTTTATTACCAACTTTAGTTAATCAGTATAGTTCACACCTACAATGACATGTCTTCATAACAATATGGAATTAGGTATTAGTGAAAAACAAAAAAACTCATCACTATTTTAGAATACTTCACTGTAAACACTAAATTTAATTTTCAAAGAAGTTATCAGTGAAATAAAAGCACCAAGGTGATAAGTGCTGTTTGGTTTTTGTTTTTTGTGTTGTTGTTGTTGTTGTTGTTGTTTTTCCCTGCTGGAGACACATGGTAGGCTCCTCAGGGGTGTTTATTTGCAAAACCTTCAGAAGCCTTACAAACGCCACTGCTGACAGGAGTAACTGGTTGTCATCCTCATCAGAACATGTTAGTATTTTGCAAAACGTTCGCCATTAAGAGAGTAACTGAACCATCCTCTCTTTTTGCCATTTTGAGAACTGGGGATTGGCTTTAATGCTTTGAATTAATCCCCAAAATCAGGAATCAGCGTGTCCAAACTCTGAAGGTCCTTGACCCCAATTGGATTTTTATCGATCAATAAAGAGCCAACGGCCAATGACTGGTCGGGTAGTCTGAAGGGGGACCTTTAGTTTTGCAAGTGCAAGGAACTGGGACAGAGAAAGAAGCAGAGATTGTGATGACGGGGAAGAAGAAAAAACATACCTGAAGGTCCACCAACACGTGAGAATCAGGGAAAGTGCCCAAACGGGCCACTTCCCCAATTGTGTTTGGGCTAGCCGAGATGAAATATAGATTTGGAAAGATCTTAACTCAGGAGTACCAAAAGGGAATGTTTGCTAGCAGGAGGAAATATTAGAAATGCCCAACTATTAAGCTAGTCAAAGCATGTTTAAAATTTACTTGTGTGTGTGTGTGTGTGTGTGTGTGTGTGTGTGCGCGCGCGCGCGGGCAGGAGGCGGGCATGCATGTACATGTGTGTTTCATTCATAAATACAGATAACTCCTGGGTGGGTGCGTGCATGCAACCAGTCGGGAGTACAGAATGGTTAGCAAACTACCATTACATTCAGTGTTCTGGGGAAAAAATTAATTAGTACTCCATTTCTCCAGAAGTACAACAGAAAGAAATCAATATTATTGCTTAATACTTTGAATCTGAGCTCATTGAGATTTGCAAATTCCATGAATTAATAGCAGCAGATTATTCCCGAATATCAAAATATGTAGTTTTGTGTTATAGCTTTAAAAATAACCTACCACAAATGACAAGTAAGTAATTTTAAAATGACACACTTAAATCTCACAGGATGTAAGTTAAAACATCAGCACATTGCACTGCCTAGCCTGCTCTGCCTCTATGCTTGACCACAGTATCATAGACTTCATTATCAAATAAATAACATTATTCTTACTCAGCTCCCCACCCCTAACCCCTCTCTTTTTATCTGACAAGATTTTCAAGACTTTAAGTACTCGTGTAATTAAATTAGATACATTTGGTTAATCAAGGATAAAGTCCCTTTCTTAACCTTTTTTTTTTTTCTTTCTTCAAAGATTTATTTATTATATGTAAGTACACTGTAGCTGTCTTCAGACACTCCAGAAGAGGGCGCCAGATCTCGTTGCGGATGGTTGTGAGCCACCATGTGGTTGCTGGGATTTGAACTCTGGACCTTCGGAAGAGCAGTCGGGTGCTCTTACCCACTGAGCCATCTCACCAGCCCTTTCTTAACCTTTCATTTTCCCAATATATTAAAAGTGCTTTTTTTGCATGTATAGTGACATTTCATAGGTAACCAGGATTAGGATGTGTGCATACCATTTGGAATATTAATCTGGTCAGTACATATTAGCAAGTTAAAAGCAAATTTAAGGGATTAGGCTATTGAGGTTCACCTACAAGTAACAGCATGGTTTCTTATTTCAAGGCATTTATGGAGTTGTGACACATGAGGTGATGGTGTGTCCCTCAGTGCCAGGCATGGAAAAACTCCCCTAAAATCTTTGGACAAGGAAATTTAAAAATTTCCAAAAGCTGTACAGAATATTGCCATTTACCTTTCAGAAGTAGAAAGTGAAAAATACTCTATTTTTGAACACACCACATGCAGCAGACACCGGGCTTGTGGGAATTGAGCAGGAACTGATCGGGAAGCCACTCCTGAATGATGGAGTCTCTTAGTATCAGAAGGTACCATGTAAGCTGCCAAGGGAGAAAAGAAACCAATAGCCCCACCCAGTTACAAAGTACAAAACCTGCAGTGATGACTAGTCTTATGTAGTGGCACTATATAAGATATAGTGCAACTGTGGCACTATATCTTAGGGCAAATAATAGTTGAATTTGACTTAAGGCCCATTTAATGAGAGGAAATTCATATTGTACACTATAAATGTAATCTATAGTGGATATATATAGAATATATACTATTGTATATATGATACATAAAATATACCATAGATATTTGTATATAATGTGTATATATACATATATGTGTGTGTGCATATATATATAGATATAGATATATACACTTTAGTACTATAAATCTACCATAAGAAAGTTCTATGATCCTAGAAAAAATTTGTTACTGCCACTTTTCTAAATTTATGCAATTTATTCTCCTTTCCTCTTGAAGAATTATAGTTACTACAGTAGTATAAAATACCATGGAATTATAAATACTATAGTAGTATACCTAATTACTATAGTAATATAATTAATACAGTAGTATATCAGTAACTAATATGTATTATCTATCTATGTGTTATTTATCTAAGGAGCTAATAGCTAATATGTTTATATTCATTCCACCAAGCCTTGGTGTGTTACTTTCTTGCTGGCTGTATACAACTATCAAGATACTAGGTAGTAATGTGTGGGATGGAATAATTGTTTTTTGCATCACGTTTTCTCTCTCTCTCTCTCTCTCTCTCTCACACACACACACACACACACACTATAAAGAAGTTGCTTTTGATTTATATACACCAGAATCTGTATCTCTCAAATAAATATTTTAAATCTTGTTGTCTAATATGAGAGCATTTCCAAGGGACTTTGAAAGGTAATAATGTAATAAGGCTGGAGTTCTAATGGAAGAGATTAGATGATATAGAGAACTCCCTCAACTCCCTTATACTTGTCAACATTAAAGCAATATGATGGCCATGAGTGAATCAATAATCAGATCCTCACCAGACACAAAATCTATGGTGTCTTGTTCTTGAATTTTTTTTTCCTTAGAAATACAGAATTGAGGCCAGACATGATGGCACATGCCTTTAATTCCAGCACTCAGGAGGCAAAGGCAGGTGGATATGTGTGAGTTCAAGGCCACCTTGGTCTACATTGTGAGTTCTATGACAACCAGGGCTCTATAGACTCTCAATGGATAGATAGATAGATAGATGATACTCTGCTTGTATATTAAGTATTTATTCTGCTTTCCATGTAAAATATGGTAGTTTGACATGTTACTCCAAATTGTCTAATCCAAACATCATACACTTCTTGGTAGCATTTTTTAGGATTAGGTTAGAAGGAATCAACAACTATTAAAAAGTGTTCCTCTTTCTCCACATCCTTGCCAGCATCTGCTGTCACCTGAGTTTTTGATCTTACCCATTCTGAGGTGGAATCTCAGGCTTGTTTGGATTTGCATTTCCCTGATGATTAAAGATGTTGAACATTTTTTTCTTTTTCTTTTTCTTTTTCTTTTTCTTTTTCTTTTTCTTTTTCTTTTTCTCTTTCTTTCTTTCTTTTTTTTTTCTTCTCAGCCATTCAGTAGTCCTTGGTTGAGATTTCTTTGTTTAGCTCTGTACCTCATATTTAACAGGGTTATTTGGTTTCTGAAGTCCAACTTCTTGAGTTCTTTATATATATTGTATATTAGCCCCCTATCAGATTTAGGATTGGTAAAAACTGTTTACCAATCTATTGGTTGCTGTTTTGTCTTATTGACAGTGTCCTTTGCCTTACAGAAGCTTTGCAATTTTATGAAGTCCCATTTGTCAATTCTTGATCTTACAGCACAAGACATTGCTGTTCTGTTCAGAAATTTTTCCCTTGTGCCCATATTTTTGAGGCTCATCCCCACTTTTTCCTCTCTATGTTTCAATGTCTCTGGCTTTATGTGGAGTTACTTGATCCATTTAAACTTGAGCTTTGTACAAGGAAATAAGAAGGGTTCAATTCTCATTCTTCTACATGTTAACTGACAGTTGAGCCAGCACCATTTGTTGAAAATGCTGTCTTCTTTCCACTGGATGGTTATACCTCCTTTGTCAAAGATCAAGTGACCATAGGTGTGTGGGTTCATTTCTGGATCTTCAATTCTATTCCACTGATTTACCTGTCTGTCACTGTACCAGTACCATGCAGTTTTTAATCACAATTGCTCTGAAGTACAGCCTCAGGTTGGGAATGGTGATTTTTCCAGAGGTTCTTTTATTGTTAAGAATAGTTTTTGCTTGCTCTCCTAGGAATTTTTTTTTTATTTCTGATGAATTTGGAAATTTCCCTTTCTAACTCTGTGAAGAATTGAGTTGAAATTTTGATGCAGATTGCATTGACTCTGTATATTGCTTTTGTCAAGATGGCCATTTTTACTATATTAATCCTGCCAATCCATGAGCATGGGAGATCTTTCCATCTTCTGAGATCTTCTTTGATTGCTTTCTTCAGAGACTTGAAGTTCTTATCATAAAGACCTTTTACTTCCTTAGTTAGAGTCACACCAAGGTATTTTATATTATTTGTGACTATTTTCAAGGGTATTGTTTTCCTAATTTCTTTCTCAGCCCGTTTATCCTTTATGTAGAGAAAGGCCACTGATTTGTTTGAGTTAATTTTATATCCGGCTACTTCACTGAAGTTGTTTATCAGGTTTAGAAGTTCTCTGTTGGAATTTTTGAGATCCTTTAAATATACTCTCATATCTGTAACTAGTGATATTTTGACTTCTTCCTTTCCAATTTGTATTTTTTTTATCTCCTTTTGCTGTCCAATTGATCTTGCTAGGACATCAAGTAGTATACTGAATAGGTAGAGAGAGAGAGAGTGGGTAGCCTTCTCCATTGCTGGTGGGATTGCAAGCTGGTACAACCACCCCAGAAATCAGTTTGGTAGTTCCTCAGAAAATTGGACATAGTTCTACTGGAAGATCCAGCAATACCACTCCTGGGCATATAGCCAGAAATGCTCCAAGTTGTAATAAGGACACATGCTCCACTATATTCATAGCAGTTTTAGTTATAATAGCCAGAAGTTGGGAAGATCCCAGATCTCTCTCAACAGAGGAATGGATACAGAAAATGAGGTACATTTACACAATGGAGTACTACTTAGCTATTAAAAACAATTAATTCATGAAATTTTTAGACAAATGGATGGATCTGGAGGATATCATCCTAAGTGAGATAACCCAATCGGAAAAGAACACACGTGATATGCACTCACTGATAAGTGGATATTAGCCCAGAAGCTCAGAAATACCCAAGATACAATTTGCAAAACACATGAAACTCAAGAAGAAGAAAGACCAAAGTGTGGACAATTGGAACCTTCTTAGAAGGGGGAACAAAATACCCATGGAAGGAGTTATAGAGACAAAGTTTGGGGCAGAGATTGAAGGAATGACCATCCAGAAACTGCCTCACCTGGGGATTCATCCCATAAATAACCACCAAACCCAGACACTATTGCAGATGTCAACAAGCTTTTGCTGAGAGTAGCCTGATATAGCTGTCCCCTGAGATGCTTTGCCAGTGCCTGACTAATACAGAAGTGGATGCTCACAGTCATCCATTAGACAGAGCACAGAGTCCCCAATGGAGTAGCTAGAGAAAGTACCCAAGGAGCTGAAGGGATTTGCAGCCCCATAGGAGGAACTACAATATAAACTAACCAGTAACCCCAGAGCTCCCTGGGACTAAACCACCAATCAAAGAAAACACATGGTGGGACTCATGGCTCTAGCTGCATATGTAGCAGAGGTTGGCCTAGTCAGTCATCAATGGGAAGAGAGGCCCTTGGTTCTGTGAAGGTTCTATACCCCAGTACAGGGGATGCCTGGGCCAGGAAGTGTGAGTGGGTGGTTTGGGGAGCAGAGGGAAGAGGGAGAGGATAGGGGATTTTCAGAGAGGAAACTAGGAAAGGGGATAACATTTGAAAGGTAAACAAAGAAAATATCTAGTAAAAATAACTTTTAAGAAAAATAGAATGTAGAAATTATACTCCAACATGGTATCTAACAGCTCACACCCTTGCATAGTTCAGAGATCACAAAAATAAGAAATAACTCACTACTTGGTAGCTTTTTATCTGTGATTATAGAAATTTCTTTCAATGTTGCAAAGTTGGCAATGATATTGAGATACTGAATAAACAGTCTCTGATAAGTTCAATTCAATTTAATTAATAGGAACATTATACTGGAGGAGACTAATCAGGAAAAACGTTTTAAGTAGATTAGAAAATAGTAGTGACACAGGCTTACAAGCCATGAAGAATAAAACTATCATTTATGGAAAGTGTTGCATGTTAGCAATTGACAGCAACCTTAGAAAGCTCAGACAATCTCTCAGTCTGAAGTGATTCCTTGAAGAGGACTCCATGCTGTAGGTGAGAAATTCATCTGGCTCAAGTCTTGCAGCCTTGTGAGACCCTGACCCTGTGTCTCTCAGAGACAGTGACTTTTAAATAGGAAATATATCTTCTTTAAGGTTGTTGTGCTGGTGCAATGTGCTGCAATTGTGACACAATGAAAACACAGAATTAGAATGATGGCGGCGCTGCTCCCACAGATCCTTAAACTGTGGCACAGATGGGTACTGGCAAGAGAGTGTAAACTAGAAGACACTTTAAGATGATTTTAAGTCCCCTTAGAGAAATCATTTAATCAACCTAGATTGTTAATAGGATTCTGAACTTCAAGGACCTTATATCCCATAGGACCTGAGAACACTTTGAAAACTGGAAGAAGAGGGTGTTTATTATCTAGTGGTTATTTGATGAGATAATTTTCTTTGTTGTGTGGTTCCTAAGTTTTAGGAAATGTGTGTTCTGACATGCCCATGGTTTTAGGTATGATTTGGTATCTTCATGCTGTAAAAACTTAAAATGTAAAAGGAAAGTACAGGGAAAGACCTTCCTCCATATGAAATACTTTTAGTTTGACTAACTTCTGTAGAGGGAATAGTGTATATAGAGGGGATAGCTATTGAAATCAGACATAAAGAAGCCTGGGTCTCTGAGGAGAATACCATTTGCTAAGACAACCTCAGAAAAAGTCAATTCTCACACATGAGCTTTTCAGAACTTTAAAGATAGGCCCAAGCTACTTTTATTGTCTCTCATCCACATCAAGAGTCAGTAAGATAGAAAGATGATAGCTCAAAAGAACCAAGAAAAGTCTTCTATTTAATGAAATAATTGTCCCTGAAAACAGTGAGAGCTCTAATTAATTAAAAACTTTGCTTCATGGCACTAGAGAGGTAAGTCAAGGGTCCTTGATCTTCCAGAGGACTTATGTTTGACTTCCGGCACCCATATGGCAACATGCAACTATCCACTACTCCAGTCAAGGACTCACATAATACACAGATATATGTCCAAGTTAAACAACCATACAACTGAATTAATATATTTCAAAATAAAAATAATCAGTAGGAAAATGAACAGCTTAAGCTTGTAAATATGATGCACAAAATAATGCAGAGGAAAAGTGGGCTGATTCTAACTTCTATTGGCAAGGATCAAAAGTCTCATAAGTCTACTTAGCTACAAATGCATAGTACTATTATTATAAATAAAGGAGTGTCTCAGAATTCTGATCAGATTTTGAAATATAACCAAAGAAAATGAGTGGTTGCTAGATGTCAGCAATACAGAGAAAATTGGCTTTTCCCCATTGCTGTTGCACTGTGTGTGAATATACTGTGGATATATGTGATTCTCCAGTGTATTTCTAATTTAGACAAGCTGCCAATTCAGGGGTTTTGGTCCAGAGATGGGAAGGATTTGTATATGTTCCTGTGCCATGTGGAGACAGGTCATCTAGACATACTTTATGCAACTTAAATGGTGATATTCTGAACTTTGAAATGATAAGGTTTAGAAGAGATTGAAGTTTGACCTGATATGAAATGTGTTTCTGAGAAGAGATTTAAAAGGATAGATGCAGTTTATATTTGAAAAACATTGGTTAGCATGACATAAGCTGAAGGAACATGGTGAGGTTAGCATTTTCAGGATCTGAACTGAGGACATATATTTTAAAATTGTAAAGTGCTAATAGTATATGCACGAGCACACTATCACCTGTTCCACAATTATACATTGGCCTAGAATAATACTTAAAAATTCAAAACCCTATAGAGAGGTTACTTTGTTATCTATCTGTATATAAATCACACTCTAGTTTTTGAAAACTATGCCACTTGGGGAGAAATAGATAAGTAGTTCACATGTTTTTTATAATCTTTAAGTCTTATTCAAGTTATAAATTGTTCAATAGGAAATTTAATTAAATAGTTGGTCAAAAAGACAACATACCAGTCATTAAATGCTTATTTTAACTGTCTGAATATGAGTCTAGAGATATAATAGCTGATCAACTAAGGAGCCCAGTGAGCACATCGGAATTAGCTTGGCTAGAACATCAGTGAGCCAGTTTAGGTAATTGTGCAATGATTCCTACAGGTTATGGCTACCAGCACAATATTCCAGAATTAGAAATACAGGACTTTATTCATCACAAATTTGACTATTTGCATATTATGTTCAGTAAACAAATTTATGTTCCTGTTTATGACAGGTTTCCTGAAGTTTGGGAACTCAACTCTTAATTTAATCTTTTTGTGGGTATGAAAAACAAAGAATGTAACTTCAGCCAAGAAAGCAGGTAGGCTAATTGTAGACTTCTCCTTCTGCTCATCCAAAACCAATTCCCCAGCCTTATCTAGAGCTCTGCAACAGACCATGTGCTGTATCCTACCTTTTTCTTTAAACCTTAGGGCCCAGTTTATGACCAAACTTATCTTCCCTCCTAAATTTCCTCCCCACACTTATTGCTTTATTCCAGACTCCAGCTACAACAGACATTCCCTGGAATCCCAAAAGCTGACCAAGCATGCAGGCTAGCTACAGATCTTTCCCTCTCCCTATTTCCTGAAGTTTAATACCCCAGTGTCACTCCCATGTGGACTCTACTTTCTTTCTTCACCAATCTCCAATGGATCACACAGATCTTCCACTCCAAACTTCCTTTGCATCACATATTGTTTTGTTCCAGCCCCCCAACTTTAATAGGTAATCCTTGGCAACCCAAAGACCATCTCATCCAGATAAGCAGGTAGAGTAACTGCAAATCTTCATCTTTCCCCTATGTGTTTCAATTTTAGCCCCCAAGTCTCATCTCCAAGTCTGAGGCAAACCCTTTGCTGTGACCTTTCTTCATTCTATGCCCTGTTCCCAGGAGTCTAAG
Organism: Mus caroli; assembly: GCF_978045245.1. Classification (NCBI taxonomy): domain Eukaryota; kingdom Metazoa; phylum Chordata; class Mammalia; order Rodentia; family Muridae; genus Mus; species Mus caroli. The sequence continues at coordinate 5,437,146 of NW_028227256.1, forward strand.
TAAATTCAGGTGGAACACCCTGCTTTCCACTCTCCTATGAACCCTCTCAGCTATACCTCCTCTGAGACCATCTCCATTCCTTAATGTCAGTTTCAATACGTAGGAACATATTTTACATGAAACTCCCAGTGGCTACACCTAGCAGGATTCCAGAAGAATTTAATACCAGGCAACACACAGCTAACAAGCTTTATTAAGAACCAGATAGAGAACAGAAACCAAGGAACAAAGCACCCATTCAACAAAGACAAAAACAGATATAGGCTTCTAGTTTGACAATTTTTCCAAACCCAGATGCCTAGATGCAGTAAAATTATAATTAATAACAGCCAGGAAAATATGTCATCACTAGAGCCCCACTATACCAGGCCACTAGTATTGCAACAAAGCAGACACACGAGGAAAGACCATAACTGTCTTAGAAAATCTTAAAAACATGGATGATTATCATGATATATACCACTTACCAAAGTTAAATCAAGATGAGATAAGCAATGTAAACAGACCTATAATCCCCAGTGATTAGAAGTCTCCAAACCAACCAACCAACCAAACAAACAAAAAAACAAACCAAAAGAAACCAAAAAACAAGGACCACATAGTTTCAGTGCAGCCTTCTACCATATATTCAAAGAGTTAAATCTAAATATTCCTCAAGTTACTGCACAAAATTGAAACAAAAAATATGTCCAATTTACTTTATGAAATTTCATTTACTCTGATACTAAAACCAAATAAAACCTAACAGAAGAAGAGAATTACTTACAGACCCGTTTCTCTTATGGACATAGATGTAAAAAAATTCTAGATAAAATACTTTAAAAATCAAGCCCAAGAATACATGAATAAATTATCCACCTTGATCAAGTAAATTTCATCCCATAGATGCAGTTATGATTCAACATATGTAAATAGATTAAGGTAATCCACCATATAAAGAAATTTAAAGACAAAAAAAAAAGATAATCTTATTAGGTACAGAACATGCTTTTGACAAAATCCAATATCCGTTCATGAAAAAGTCCAAGAGATATTAGGAATACAAGAGACCTACCTAAAAATGATAAAGGTTGATTACAGCAAGCTCATAGCCAATATCAACTTAAATGGAAAGAAACTCAAAACAATTATACTGATGTCTGAACAAGGCAAGATTATCTAATCTCTCCATATGTAGCAAAGATAGTACTTGAAGTCTCAGCTAAAATAACAAGGTAATTAAAGGAGATCAAGTTGCTTTATTTGGAAATGATATCATAGTATATATTAATTATCCTGAAAAGAACTGGGAAACTTTTATACCTCATCAATACTTTCTGCAAAGTAGCTGGATAAAAAACATTAATGTACAAAAATCAATAGCCCTCCTATATATGAATGAAAAAGAAATCTGGGAAACAAAACCTTTCACAATAATTTCAAAGAATATAAAATATCTTGGGGTTATTCTAACCAAGCAAGTGAAACACTTGTATGATAACATCTGAAGACATTGAAGAAAGAAATTGAAGATAAAAGATGGAAAGATTTTACATGCTCATTGGATTGGTAGAATTGTTACAGCAAAAATGGCTACAAAATTAATATATTAAAATATATTACTTTATAAATTAGCATAATTATTAATATTAATATATATTGAAAAGCAACCTACAGATTTAAAGTAATGTCATCAAAATTTCAAAACAATTCTTCACAGATCTTTGAAAAGATAATCTTCAGCTTCATATGAAAACACAACAAAATATGATAGCTAAAGTAATCCTGAATATTAAATGAACTGTGGGTGTTATCACTATCCCAAATTTCAAGTTGTACTAAATGATATAGAAATAAAAAACAGCATTGTTTTGTTCCAAAAAGTGACTAATGGGTTTGGATTGAAGATTCAGACATAAATCCACAAACCTATGGACATGTGATGCTTGATAAAGAAGCCAGAAATACAGAGTGAAAAAGAGACTGCATCTTCAACAAATGATGCTGATCAAATTGGATGACTGTGTGTAGATGAATATAAATATATTTATACTGATCACCCTGCACAAAACTCAGCCTCAAGTAGATCAGAAATTTAAACATAAAATGAATCTTATAGAAGAGAAATTGAGGAGTATTCTTAAATTCAATGGAGCAAGAAAAGACATTTTAAGAAAAGAAAACACTAAGGTTAACAATTTATAAGCAGGACATCAGGAAACTGAAAATCTGCATGGCTATGGATACTGTCACTTGAACAAATTAGTAACCTACTGAACTGGAAAACATTTTTACAAACTAAACCTCTGATACAGGGTTAATATCCAAAAGATATGTGTGTGTGTGTGTGTGTGTGTGTGTGTGTGTGTGTGTGTGTGTGTGTGTGTATGAAATAACCCAATTAAAAATGGGGTACAGATTGTAACAGAGAACTCACAGTAGAGGAAACTTAAACAGCTAATAAACTCTTTAAAAATATTCAACATCCTTAGCCATCATGAAAAAGTAATTCAAATTGCTTTGAGATTTCATCTTGTACCTGTCAGAATGGCTAACATCAATATAAACAAATCGCTGTTCATCCTAATAAGCATGTGGAGTAAGAGGAGCATTCATCCATTGCTGGTGATAGCACAGCTTTTGTAGTCACTATACATATCAGTGTGATGGTTCCTGTGGAAGATGGGATTTGTTCTACTCCAAAATCCAGCCATTGTACTTTTGGACATATATCCCAAGTATGTTTCATCCTACCATTAATACATTTGCTTTATAATCTTCATTTCTGTTCTGTTCACAATAACCAGTAATTCAAATAACCTAAATGCCTCTCAAAAGAAAAATGAATAATGAAAGTTCACACAATGGAACATTACATTAAGTGTCCCCCCACCAAAAAAATTTTAAAAATGAAAGGAAAGGAAAGAGAGAAGGGAAAGAAAAGAAAAATGTCATAAATTCTTTAGGCAAATGGATGGAACTAGAAAAAAAAAAAAAACATTATTTAGAGTGAGGTATCTGAAACCCTGAAAGGCAAATATAGCATGAATCCCCTTACTTGACTTATATGTGGATATTATTAATTAAGTCAATATTAGCCAAACTATAGTCTATAGAACCACAGAAGTTAAACTTACAGTAAGGGAGTACAGAGTATCTGTATGTCATTAAGGATGAATGGGGCAGGCTCCATTGTGAGAGTGAAAGCAGAGGGGAAGAAGAGAAGTTTTCATGAGAGAGAATTCAAAGAAAAATAGCTAAAGGTAAGAGCCTTTTGAGGGATAATATTAAAACTTAATACAGCAGAAACTTCCTAAAATATATACACATATGAAGGTGATCTAAATGAAATTGCCAAATAATGGGAGAAAAAGAGCCCAAGTAGATCATCTGTTGTCATCAAATGAAGCTTCCAGTACCTAGACTGGTTTTAATCTAATTAAGTTGTTGGCCAAATGTATCTCATAGGAATTCTCAAACAACAAATCCTTTGTCGATACTATATAGGTTGCCTCACAAAAACTGATGATAATGTGCATTGCTGAAGACAATAGCTACAAAACCCACTGAACATTGAGAAGTTGAGTTGGTGCTTACATAGAGCCTTCAAGTCTTTGGTACAAGGCAGTTCTTTGAAGGCAAAAAAGAAAATGAAAACTTAAACAAGAACCCAGTTACAAAGCTTTCATTTACAATAATGTTCTGATTGTAATGTATACTAGGGAAATCAATGGTGGTTACACAAAATTTGTAGGACTAATCAACCAATATCTGATTTGCTTGGGTCCATTCCATGAATTAAAACACATAATCATCACTGCTTGTGTGAACAAGAACTTGAAACTAGATATCACATGGACCTACAATAAAACAAAATGCTTCTCTTCTGGAACTTATTTGAGACATGGTCTTGTTTAATGATGTGCATGCTGGCCAATGGAATACTGGAATTCATTTACTCCTGATTCTCTTCTCCTCATAGAACTAATGAAATGATAGGTGCATTGTAGCCTCCTCCAGCTTTGACCAGGCAGATTCAGACCTTGGGGTGGAACCCACCTGGGGAGGAGCCCTCTGACCTAGATGGTTTTATTGTTCTGTCACCTGCCCCTGCTCTTCTCCAAGATTCTGCAACCTGCTAAGAGGCTGAACCTGCCTTCCTGAGAAATTCCTGAGACAGCCACAGCCAGCAAGTTGTCATTTGACACAATACTGCCAAACTAGTTCTGTCAGCCTAATTGCTTACAGGCTGGCAACAGGCATCAAGAGTGGATCAGCAGGATATGGGCTTTCCCCCTTTATAAGCACAGAGTCTTAGTAAACATTGGGCCTTGATCAGAAATCTGTCTTGGTCTGTCTCTTTTCTTCTCTTGCAGCTCCAGTCCCCCATTCAAGAACCCAGTTCATGTGGCCGCAGGCATCTACAGTGCTTGCTGCTATTTCCAGCTTTATATGATGGTTTCAAATTAAATCCTGATGCTTGCTTTGAAAACGCATTACCTGCCGAGTTACCTCACCAGACTGGGACCCAAATTGATAATGATCATAGGTATGCCTTTCTATTTGCTCTTGGGTCAGAAATCACTTCTGTGTTCCCTGACTTGGAAAATAATAAAATAGAGGAGGCAGCCTCACCCTCCAACACGTTTCTCAGTGGCCAATGAAGACCAGACAGTACCTGTGCAACATTACAGACTAACACCTCTTAAATGTTCAGTCATCTTAAACAGCATGAGGTTTTCTGTGAACTAAGACCGTACAGTAATTTTTATAGGAGACAAACTTAGAAGTAAAACAAGCAGAGAAAAACAAAATACAAAAACCAAACCAAACCAAAACAAAACAAAAAACTACCACCAGCACCAGTACCACCACCAACAACAATAAACAGGCAAACAAACAAAAAACTGTCAAGATGCTGCACTTTTTATTTTAACTGTGAAATGAACAGCTACATTCTCTGAGATAAGCAGAGAGAGGTATGGAGAGTTAAGTTAGAATAAACAGGTGTTAATCAAACAATGGTCAGGGCTCTGGCTGACAACTGGTGTCCAATCTTACTATAACATAGGAAAAGAGTAAAACCTGCACCCGCAGCAAGCTGTGACACAGTGTGGGTTTTCTGCAGACTACAGCACATTGGTACATATGCTTCAAAGCCTTCCTTTCACAGACACCATGCTGTTTCCTGCACAGAAACATGAACCACATTCTCTTCTCTGTGTAATGATGGTGCTTGTATAGACAGACTTATCTGCTCTGTCTCTTTATGTAACACATTTTTATTGGCCTTTACTTTAGAACTACTCTGCCTGGTTTCTTTCTTACACATGACAAAGTGACAAAGACCCATCAAACTCAGGACAAAGCACAGGAGCTCAGCAGTTCTCTTGATGAGTTTTTAACTCTTTATTTTCCTTTGGTTCATTTTTAGCAAAGTTTCTCTTCCCTTTCTCTCATAGTTCAGTAGAATGCTGATCTGGTTCAGATGTGCTCCACTGCTTCGATTCCTGACCATTCTAGGCAGCATATTGCCACAGCATTGTTCTGCATGTATGGAACTAACCTTAGTTGTCTCTGGTTACATGCCCATGTATCCTCTTTGAGCCTGACAGCCTTCTTCAGACTTCAAGATCTGAATTGGTTTATGTTTCTTTTTATAGTATTTGACTCAAGGCTCTGCTTGAAATAGTGCTCTTATTTTTTTTGTTTTGTTTTGTTTTTGGGTTTTGTTTGTTTGTTTGTTTGTTTTGTTTTTCATGAAAGGACATAGTTCAAAAGATATATTTTAAATTGATAAAATCAGAAGATATATTTTAAATTGATAAAAAGTGATAACAGTAAAGCATATGGCACGATTAATATTGCATTATGTAGTCTTCCAATTACCAACCCTCCACTCAAATTTATACCTCAAGTATAACCATACATATAAATAGAGTTTAAGAGACATTTGTGGTTTTCACCTGCTTTGTCCTTCAGTTAATAGCATTTACCATGCTTATGAAAGTTAACTGCTATTGAAAACTGTGATTCTTAAACAGTAATGTGATTCTGCTTCCAAGGACTTTATTTGAAAGTATTTCCTGGGACAGGTCACATAGCATATTAGTTATATGTTCTGAGTTGCACTTTCATGCTTCAAGTTCTGCTAAAATCTAGACGAGTAAAATAAAGAAAATATAAGGACTGTGTTACTGTTTCAATCATGAAGAAATGGAAAGAGAATCCTGCCACTTAGACAGTACAGATAGTGGTACTATGGAATTTGCAATCAACCCATAAAACCATAAAGGGTAAATGGGTCCTTCAGGCCAAACATCGTAACTATAAGTGTCTCTGACATTAATCAATTAAGCTTCCCTCCATGGATTAAGGGAGATAATTTTGTCCTCTATGGGTCTTGATGTGTCCTTTTCTTTTTTTATTAGACATTTTCTTCATTTACATTTCAAATGCTATCCCTAAAGTCCCCTATACACTTCCCCTACCCTGCTCTCCAACTCACACACTCCCACTTCCTGGCCCTGGCATTCCCCTGTACTGAGGCATATGACCTTGTCAAGACCAAGGGCCTCTCCTCCCATTGATGGCCAACTAGGCCATCCTCTGCTACATAAACAACTAGAGACACAGTTCTCAGGGTTAGTTCATATTGTTGATCCTCTTATGGGGTTGCTGACCCCTTTAGCTCCTAGGGTATTTTCTCTAGCTCCTCCTTTAGGGGCCCTGTGTTCCATCCAATAGATGACTGTGAGCATCCACTTCTGTATTTGTTATATATGCAATATATGCAATGTATATGCAACAGTGTCTGGGTTTGGTGGTTGTACATGGGAGGGATCCCCTGGGTGGGGCATTCTCCAGATGGTCTTTTCTTCTGTCTCAGCTCCAAACTTTGTAACTCCTTCCATGGGTATTTTGTTCCCCATTCTAGGAAGAAAAGAAGTATCCACCCTTTGGTCTTCCTTCTTCTTGAGTTTCATGTATTTTTCAAATTGTATCTTGAGTAGTCTAAGTTTCTGGGTTAATATCCACCTATCAGTGAGTGCATATCATGTGTATTCTTTCATGATTGGGTTACCTCACTCAGGATTATATCCTTCAGAGCCATCCATTTGCCTAAGAATTTCATAAATTCATTGTTTTTAATAGGGTTATTTGATTTTCTGGAGTCCATCTTCTTAAGTTCCTTATATTTATTGGTTATTAGTCCTCTATTTGATTTAGGATTGGTAAAGAACCTCTTCCAATCTGTTGGTGGCCTTTTTGTCTTATTGACAGTATCTTTTGACTTACAGAAGATTTTCAGTTTTATGAGGTCCCATTTGTTGATTCTCGATCTTACAACACAAACCATTGGTGTTCTTTTCAGGAATATTTCTCTTGTGCCCATATCTTTGAGGCTTTTCCCCACTTTCTCCTCTATAAATTTAAGTGTCTCTGGTTTTATGTGGAGTTCCTTGATCCACTTGAGCTTTGTACAATGAGATAAGAATGGATCAATTCGCATTCTTCTACATGATAATCACCAGTTGAGCCAGTTCCATTTGATTAAATTCCTGTCTTTTTTCCACTGGATGGTTTTAGCTCCCTTGTCAAAGATCAAGTGGCCATAGGTGTGTGGGTTGATTTCTGGGTCTTCAATTCTATTCCATTTATCTACCTGTCTGTCGGTGTACCAGTACCATGCAGTTTTTAATCACAATTGCTCTGTAGTACACCTTGAGGTCAGGCATGGTGATTCTACCAGAGGTTTTTTATTGTTGAGAATAGTTTTTGGCATCCTAGGTTTTTTTGTTATTCAAGTTGAATTTGCAAATTGCCCTTTCTAACTCGGTAATGAATTGAGTTGGAATTTTGATGGGAATTGCCTTGCATCTATAGATTGCTTTTGGCAAGATAGTCATTTTGACTATATTAATCCTGCCAATCCATGAGCATGGAAGATCTTTCCATCCTCTGAAATCTTCTTGATTTCTTTCTTCAGAGACTTGAAGTTCTTATCATACAGGTCTTTCACTTCCCTAGTTAGCTTGACACCAAGATATTTTACATTATTTGTGAATATTGTGGAGGGTGCTCTTTTCCTAAATTTTTTTCTCAGCCTTTTTATCCTTTGTGTAAAGAAAGGCCACTGATTTGTTTGAGTTAATATAATATCCAGCTACTTCACTGAAGCTGTTTAGCAGGTTTAGGAGTTTCTTGGTAGAATTTTTAGGGTCACTTATATAGTATTATCATGTCATCTACAAACATTGATATTTTGACTTCTTCCTTTTCAGTTTTTATCGCCTTGATCTCCTTTTGTTGTCGAATTGCTCTGGCTAGAACTTCAAGTACTATATTGAATAGGTAGGGAGAAAGTGGGCAGCATTGTCTAGTTCCTGATTTTAGTGAGAATGCCTCAAATTCCTCTCCATTTACGTTGATGTTGGCTATTTGTTTGCAGTATATTGTTTTTATTATGTTTCAGTATGGGCCTTGATCTTTCCAAGACTTTTATCATGAATGGGTGTTGGATTTTGTCAAATGCTTTCTCAGCATCTAACAAGATGATCATGTGGTTTCTGTCTTTGAATTTGTTTATATAATGGATTACATTGATGGATTTCTGTATATTAAACCATCCCTGCATCCCTGGAATGAAACCTACTTGATCATGATGGATGATCGTTTTGATGTGTTCTTGGATTCAATTAGCGAGAATTTTATTGAAGATTTTTGCATTGATATTCATAAAGGAAATTGGTCTGAAGTTCTCTTTCTGTGTTGGATCTTTCTGTGGTTTAGGTATCAGAGTAATTGTGTCTTGGTAGAATGAATTGTATAGAGTACCTTCTTTTTCTATTTTGTGAAATAGTTTGAGGAGAATTGGAATTAGATCTTCTTTGAAGGTCTGATGAAACTCTACACTAAACTCAACTGGTCCTGGGCTTTTTTTGGTTGGGAGACTATTAATGACTACTTTTATTTCTTTAGGTATTAGGGGACTTAACTTTGTTACCTGGTATCTGTCTAGGAATTTGTCCATTTCATCCAGGTTTTCCAGTTTTGTTGAGTATAGCCCTTTGTAGTAGGATACGATGATGTTTTGGACTTGAAGTCCTCCTATTCTGTGGTTATGTCTCCCTTTTCATTTCAGATTTTGTTAGTTAGGATACTGTCTCTGTGCCCTCTAGTTAGTCTGGCTAAGGGTTTAATCTATCTTGTTGATTTTCTCAAAGAACCAACTACTAGTTTGGTTGATTCTATAAATAGTTCTTTTTGTTTCCACTTGTTTGATTTCATCCCTGAGTTTGATTAGATCCTGTCATTTACTCCTTGTGGGTATATTTGCTTCCTTTTGTTCTAGAGCTTTTATGTGTGCTGTCAAGCTGCTAGTGCATTCTCGCTCTAGTTTCTTTTTGGAGGTACTCAGAGCTATGAGTTTTCCTCTTAGGACTCCTTTCATTGTGTCCCATAAGTTTGGCTATGTTTTGGCTTCATTTTCATTTAACTCTAAAAAGTCTTTAATTTCTTTCTTTGTTTCTTCCTTGACCAAGTTATCATTGAGGAGAGTGTTGTCCAGCTTCCATGTGATTGTTGACTTTGTATTATTTATGTTGTTATTGAAGATCAGTCTTAGTCCGTGGTGATATGATAAGATACATGGAATAATTTCAATATTTTTGTATTTGTTGAGGCCTGTTTTTTGACCAATTATATGGTCAATTTTGGAGAAGGTACCATGAGGTGCTGAGAAGAAGGTATATCCTTTTGTTTTCAGATAAAATGTTCTGTAGATATCTGTTAAATCCATTTGTTTCATAACTTCTGTTAGATTAAGTGTGACTCTGTGTAGTTTCTATTTCCAGGATCTGTCCATTGATGAGGATGGGGTATTCAAATCTCCCACTATTATTGTGTGAGGTACAATGTGTGCTTTGAACTTTACTAAAGTTTCTTTAATGAATGTGGCTGCCCTTGCATTTAGAGCATAGATATTCAGAATTGAGAGTTCATCTCGGAAGATTTTACCTTTGATGAGTATGAAGTGCCCCTCCTTGTCTTTTATGATAACTTTGGGTTGGAAGTCGATTTTATTAGATATTAGAATGGCTACTCCAGCTTGTTTCTTCAGGATGTTTGCTTGGAAAAATTGTTTTCCAGCCTTTCACTCTGAGGTAGTCTCTGTCTTTTTCCCTGAGGTGGTTTCCTATAAGCAGCAAAATGTTGGGTCCTGTTTGTGTATCCAGTCTGTTAGTCTATGTCTTTTTATTGGGGAATTGACTCCATTGATATTAAGAGATATTAAGGAAAAGTAATTGTTGCTTCTTATTATTTTTGTTGTAAGAGTTGGGATTCTGTTTTTCTTGTGGCTGTCTTCTTTTAGGTTTGTTAAAGGATTACTTTCTTGCTTTTTTTGGGGCTTGTAAACCATCCTTGAATTGGTGTTTTGCTGTTATTATCCTTTGAAGGCCTAGATTTGTGGAAAGATATTGTGTGAATTTGGTTTTGTCATGGAATACTTTGGTTTCTCCATCTATGGTAGTTGAGAGTTTTCCTGGGAATAGTAGTGTGGTTGGCATTTATGTTCTCTTAGGGTCTCTATGACATCTGTCCAGGATCTTCTGGCTTTCATAGTCTCTGGTGAGAAGTCTGTAGTAATTCTAATAGGCCTTCCTTTATATGTTACTTGACTTTTTTCCCTTACTGCTTTTAATATTCTGTCTTTATTTAGTACATTTGTGGTTCTGAATATTATGTGTCGATAGGAATTTCTTTTCTGGCCCAGTCTATTTGGAGTTCTTTAGGCTTCTTGTATGTTCATGGGCATCTCTTTCTTTAGTTTAGGGAAGTTTTCTTCTATAATTTTGTTGAAGATATTTGCTAGCCCTTTAATTTGAAAATCTTCATTCTCATCTACTATTATCGGTAGGTTTGGTCTTCTCATTGTGTCCTGTATTTCCTGGATGTTTTGACTTAGGATCTTTTTGCATTTTGCATTTTCTTTGATTGTTGTGTCCATGTTCTCTATGGAATCTTCTGCATCTGAGATTCTCTCTTACATCTCTTATATTCTGTTGCTTATGCTCACATCTGTTTCCTGATTTCTTTCCTAGGGTTTCTGTCTCCAGAGTTGTCTGCCTTTGGGTTTTCTTTATTGTTTCTACTTCCATTTTTAGATCTTGGATGGTTTTGTTCAATTCCACCTCCTGTTTGATTGTGTTTTCCTGTAATTCTTTAAGTGTTTTTTGTGTTTCCTCTTTAAGGCTTTCTACCTGTTTAGCAGTGTCCCTCCTCAGACTGGTCTCTTTGGGACCTGAGATGCAAGATGGCATTCTCACCTGGTCCTGGGGACTGAGAGCCCTCTCTGAAGGCTGCCTCTCCTCTGGTGGGGAAAGTGTGCAGAGGTCTGGGTCTCACATCTGTTTCATGGCTAAAAATTAAGGCCCAAAAGGTACCCTGTCCCAGAAGCTTTGCCGCTTCTGCCAACTGCGTGATTTCCTGTGCAGACTGGTCTCTTTGGGACCCAAGATACAAGATGGCATTCTCACCTGGTCCTGCAGACAGAGAGCGATGTGTTCTTTTCTAATTTGTATCAAAATCTAAGTATTCTCTGAAAAATCTTTTTATAGCAGTTACTATAATTAATTTTATGAGTTCAGTGAAATGTTATATACTGTTTTAAAGTATTGGAAAGATAGTGCTCTGGCCATCATACAAAGGTAATACAACCATGACAACTAGAGGTAATTAAAGCAGAACTGATATTTAACTAAATAATGGGTACCTAGCATTCTGGCACATGAGTATAATCACAGTGCTCATGAGAGAAAGAAGGCAAGAGAAAAGGAAGTTCAGAGTCATCCTTGGCTACAAAATGAGTTCCAGGTTAGCTTTGAATATATGAGAACCTGTTTCTAAATGAATAAACAGCAAATAAATAAATAACACAAGAATAGGAAAACTTACACATTCAAACTATGTGCACATATTTGTATTCTGTGAAGAGAAGAGAAAAGAAGAGAAGAGAAGAGAAGAGAAGAGAAGAGAAGAGAAGAGAAGAGAAGAGAAGAGAAGAGAAGAGAAGAGAAGAGCAGGGGAGGGGAGGGGAGAAGAGAAGAGAAGAGAAGAGAAGAGAAGAGAAGAGAAAAAGGAAAAGAAAAGAAAAGAAAGGAAAAGAAAAGAAAAGAAAAGAAAAGAAAAGAAAAGAAAAGAAAAGAAAAGAAAAGAAAAGAAAAGTCTGGACTGTGACTGTTCTCATATAAAGAGTTAGCACTCTGGGTGTAGATGATATGATTTATGAAAAGTGACAGAAAGGAAGCATGAATTCCCTATCATTAGTTGAAGTTCAATGCCTTCTAATGAGAAACTAAGGAAGTTTGAGTAAATTGTGAATTTAGTAACACACAGCAATTAATAAATTAATCAAGATTTTTTGCTAAGGCTATGAACATGTTTAAATCAACTCTTTCCATGAGCTAAAAATATATGAAGCATCAGTACACTATGGCTAAAAGGTCTTGTGCTATCATGGTTTTCAATATACTCCAAAAAGCCTAAAAGGCATATAACAGAGCACAAAGATAACAGAAAATATCAGTATATATTATAATCTACTATATCTTATAGAATTGTAAGGGTGACTCAGCAGTAAAAAGAAAATATGCCAATAGCCTCTGTGCTCCATCTTCTGGGCCACAGCTACACCTACAATCTGGGATCTACAACCAGTTTCCCAGCTCTGCCTGAATCTGTGGAAGCCTGATGTCAAGAGGAACAACCAAGTGAGATCCTCATTCCCCAATATCCTGCCCATGGGGTCCCTGGTATGCACAGAAGCTGTGAGGTCTTGCCTGTCCCCTCTGAACTCTGGTCCTCATCTCTACCTGCAATCCCACCTGCCTCAAGTCATCAGAGAACCCAGCTGCCACTCTGGACAATCAGCTCTATCTGCAATCCCAGATGCCTACTGTCTTTGGGGACTATCAGCTCTACCTGCAGACCCAGAGGCCTAATGCCATCAGGGATTATCAAACTTGCAAATACCAGGGATAACCAGATGTCTAAAAGAATCCAGCATAAGAATACAATCAAGAAAAGCCAGGGTAATAGGCCACAACTATCCAACCTCAGCAAACCCTGGACATTTTAACACACCTGAAGCCTAAACAAATGACTTTAGATCTTATCTAATGAAGATTATAGAGGCCTTGGAAGAAGATTCAAATAAATTTCTTACAGAAATACAGAAAATGCAAGCAAATGGGTAGACACCTTTAAAGAGAAAACAAATAAATACAAAGAAATAGAAAAAAACAAACAAACAAAAGGGTGAAGGAAATGAATAAAACAGCTTAAGAACTGAAAAGAAGCCAGGCAGTGGTAGCACATGCCTTTAATCTCAGGACTTGGGAGGCAGAGGCAGGTGGATTTCTGAGTTTGAGGCCAGCCTGGTCTACAAAGTGAGTTCCAGGACAGCCAGGGCTATACAGAGAAACTCTGTCTTCAAAACAAAACAAAACAAAACAAAACAAAACAACTTAAAAAAATAGAAGCAATAAAGAAAACAGAAACTGAGGCAATCCTAGAGATGGAAAGAAAACCTAGGAAAGGGAACAGGAACTACAGATGTAAGCATCAAGAGCAGAATACAAAAGATGAAAGAATTTCAGAAGTGGAAGATATGATAGAAGAAATTGATACATCAGTCAAAGAAAATGACAAATCTAAAAAGTTCATGACACAAAACATCTAAGAAGTGTGGGACACCATGAGAAGACCAGATCTAACAATACTAAGAATAAAAGAAGGAGATTTCCAGCTCAAAGACCCAGAAAATACCGTCAACAAAATCAGTGAAAAAAAAAATCCCTAACCTAAGGAGATACCAGTAAACATACAAGAAGCTTACAGAACACCAATAGAGTGAATCAAAAATGAAAATCCTCACACAACATTAATAATCAAAACACTAAATATATAGGGAAAAAAGTATATTTATAGTTGCAAGGAGAAAAGTCCAAGTAACATATAAAGGCAGACCTATCAGAATTGCACATGACTTCCCAAAAGAGACTCTAAAACCCACAATGTCCTGGACCAACCCTAAGAGACAACAGATGTCAGCTCACACTGAAAGAGGAAAAACTGAACTCTTCCTGAACTCAAGTCCTCTAGTCCTCTTACCCCTCCCATCCAGAGACTGTTCCCAGAACACTCCTGAACTTCTCACCCCAGAAGTCCCCCTCCCAAATGGAAACTGTTCCAAGAACATTTTTAGATAAGGGTCTCCTGGAACAAACCCAGTCCAAACCCTCCCAACTTAGGACTGTGCCAGGAACATTTTCAAGATAAGGGTTTGAACAAACCTCAAAATGTTCCAATAAATCAAGTACATTGCCAAAGTATAGGACACGACCCCTTGGTTACGAAAAGCCCCTTGGAAAGACCCTGGGAATAACCTTTGGCAGAACCCCTTAGTGACGCACATTTGTACTTTCCCTGCCCTGCTCCCCCCTTGCCTTTCTTCTATAAAAGCCTGTGAAAAATTTGGGCCGGTTGTCGAATCTCCTCTGCACCTTGCTTGGTGTATGAGTTTCGACCCCAGAGCCTCTGGTTCATGTGCTTGCTTGTTGCTGCTTTATAAAATCTTACTCTCTACATCCTGAGTTCGGTCTCAGTGTCTTCTTGGGTGCGCGGCTGACCCGGGGCTTGAGTGAGTGTCTCCCTTTGGGAATCTTAAAGTCTTTCAACACTACTATATCCAGAAAATGTTTCAATCACCATAGATTGAACAAAATCAAATATTAATGACAAAATCAAATTTAAACAACACCCTTTCTCTAATTCAGCCCTACATTGGATACTGGAAGAAAATCTCCAACACAAGGAGACTAACTATAGCCAAGAAAACAAAAGAAATGAATAATTTCATACCAGCAAAACAAAAATAAAAGAATCACACACACACACACACACACACACACACACACACTCACACACTACCACTACCAACATCAAAATAACAGGAACTATCATTGGTCATTAATATCTCCCAACATCAATGGACTCAATTCACAAATGAAAAAACACAGGCTAACAGAATACTTATATAAACAGTATCCATCATTCAGCTGCATACAGGATACACACATCAGCAACAAATATAGATAGATACTACCTCAGAGGAAAATGCTGTAAAGATATTATCTAAGCAAACAGACCCATAGAACCAGATGGTGTAGCCATTCTAATATCTAATACAATGTCCTTTCAACCAAAAGTAATGAAAAGAGATGGGGAAGGAAATTTCATACTCCTCAAAAGATAACAATCCTCAGAGATAACATCTCAGTTCTGAATATCTATGCCCCAAATGCAAGGACACCCACATTTATAAAAGAAATATTACTAAAGATTAAACCACACATCAAACCCTATACATTAATAATGGGAGACTTCAACACCCCATTCTTACTAGTGAACATGTCATCATAAAAATTGAGTAAAAAAAAAATGAAACCAACAGACATTATGAATAAAAATAACCTCCCAGATATATATAGAACTGTTAATCCAAAATAAAAAATAATATACTTCTCAGCACCTCAGGAACCCATTAAAATTAGCTATAAACTCAGTCTAAAATCAAGTCTGGACAGAAAGAAGAAGATTGAAGTAACTCCTGGCATTTTATCAGATCACCATGGATTAAAGATGGACTCCACCATCAGACATAACAGAAAGCCTTTGAAGTCACAGAAACTGAACTACACTCTACTCAATGACGACTAGGTAAAGGAAGAAATCAAGAAAGAAATTAAAGACTTTCTAGACTGCCACAACATACCCAAATTTATAGGACACAATGAAAGCAGTGTCAAGAAGAAAATTCAGAGCTCTAACTGCCTTTATAAAACTATTACTGAGTTCTCATACTAGCAACTTAACAGCACACCTGGAACTGTTGGAACAAAAAGAACGAAACACACCCAAGAGGAGTAGACAGAAGGAAAAAAAAATCAAGGTTAGGGCTGAAACAAATCAATTAGAAACAAGGAAAACAATACAAAGAATGAAGGAAAACAAGAGCCTGTTCCTGAGAAAATCAACAAGATAGACAAACCCTCAGCTAAACTAACAAGAAAGCAGAGACATAATATATCCAAATTAACAAAATCAGAAATAAAAAGCAGTATATAACAACAGACACTGAAGAAATCCAAGCAAGCATTCAGTCTTACTTAAAAAGCCTACACACCACAAAATTGGAAAATCTAAAAAGGATGGATGATTTTTAGATAGATTCCACTAGCAAAAGTTAAATTAATATCAGGTAAACAATCTATCAATAAATAAGAAGTCATTAAACGTCTCCCAACCCAGAAAAATCCAGGAACAGATGGTTTTAGCACAGAATTTTACCAGACTTTTAAAGAAGAGCTAATATCAATACTTCTCAAACTATTCCACAAATTAGACACAGAAAGAAGATTGCCACAAATTTTATGAGTCATCCTGATACCTAAACCACACAAAGACTCAACAAAATTAGAGAATTTCAGACTAATTTTCCGTAAGAACATTGGTGGAAAATTACTCAATAAAATACTCACAAACTGAATCTAAGAACACAACAAAAACATCATCCACCACAATCAAGTTGGCTTTGTCCCAGGGATGCAGGTGTGTCCAATATAGTAAAATCTATCTTATAAACAAAATATACCATATAAACAAACTGAAAGGAAAAAAAAAACCCACATGGTCATCTTGTTAGATGCTGAAAGCCCTTTGACGAAATCCAACAGCACTTCATTTTAATATTGTCAGGAGATCAGTGATACAGGCACATACCTAAACACAGTAAAAGGCAATATACCACAAGCCAATAGACAACATCAAATTAAATGTAGAGAAACTTACAGCAATTCCATTAAAATTAGGGACAAGGCAAGACTGCCCACTCCTTCAGTATCTCTTCAATACAGTATTTGAAGTTCTGGGTAGACCAATAAGACAGCTAAAGGAGATCAAGGAGTCACAAATTGGAAAAGAAGTAAAAATATATTGCTTTTCACAAATAATATGATAATATACATAAGTGACCCCAAAAATTATAGCAGAAAATGCCGAAAGCTGAAAAGAGGTGAGAACTTCAAAGTGACTGGATACAAAATTAATTCAAAGAAATCATTATCCCTTCTTTATAATAAAATGACTGGGTGGAGAAAGAAATAAGGAGTACAATACCCTTTATATAACAGCCACATATAATATAAAATATCTTTGTGTAACTCTAACCAAGAAAGTAAAAGACCTGTATGACAAAAATGTCAAGTCCCTAAAGAAAGAAACTGAAGAAAGTATCAGAAGATGGAAAGACATCCCATGCTCCCGGATTAGTAGGACTAACATGGTAAAAATGGCCATCTTATCACAAGCAATCTACAAATTCAATACAATTCTCCAATATCCTTCCAAATCCTCCCCAGCTCCTTAGCTATCCAATCTCTCTCTCCCTCTTCCTCTCCATTTCCCTCTCCCTTTCTCTGACTGTTGCTCACTTTCTGTTGCTGCTCCTTCTCCCTCTTCCCTTTCCTTTACATTCTCCACTTTCTACATTCAAAGAAGTAAACCCAAACCCAAACAGCAACAAAAACATCCACAAAAGTACAAAAGCAAAATTCACAGCATACAAGCAAAGACTAATAAGAAAAGACAAATCCAAAACAATAAGTCCACTAAAATACCACTGAGTTTAATTTGTGTTATCCAACCTCTTCTAGACATGGTGTCTTTCTGCCCTAAGATATGATTGCAAAACCTGGTGAATATCAATTGGACAAATTTGATGTTCCATTTGCCAGAAGGTTTCAGCTCCAAATATCCTTTGATTAGGTGGGCCCCACATCTACTTTCCACTCAGTACTGGAACACTGTCTCATTAAACCTGTACTTGTTTGTCTATAATGTTAAAGTGTCTGTAAATTTATATGTTCATCAGTCTTGTGTCTTTGGAGTTGTCCATCATCTCTGGCTCTTACAATCCTTTTGTTCCATCAAGTCAGAAGTTAAGGATTTCAGCCAGGCAGTGGTGGCACACACCTTTAATCCCAGCGCTTGGGAGGCAAAGGCAGGCAGATTTCTGAGTTCGAGGCCAGCCTGGTCTACAGAGTGAGTTCCAGGACAGCCAGGGCTACACAGAGAAACCCTGTCTCAAAAAAAAAAAAAAGTTAAGGATTTCATCAGTACTATCTGAGACCTGTACCAGAGACTTCCCTACTTTGCTGTAGCCTGAACCCAGTAATACATTAGGCAAGTGAATTGATTATGACTTTATACAGCATTCAGATACCCTGGATTCATTTTTCTGTCATGGTCACTCCCATTTACCTGAGAATGAACCCATATTCCCTTTGGAGTAGAATGCATAATAGAACAGTATTATGCAGTGCCAGTTTTGTTGTTTATTCTATAAGTGTATATATGTTCATGCATGCACCTGTATATAAAGGCCAACAGTCAACCTGGGGCTTTGTTCCAGTAGAGCCACTTGTCTTGATTTTTGAGACGAGATCTCCCATTGGTTTGAGGCTCAACAGGTTGAGAAGACAGTGAATTCCAGAGGACTACCAGCATGCATCTCCCCAGTGTTGTGATTAAAACCCTATTCCAGCATGCTTAGGTGATTTGTTTATTTTTTTAACTGTTGAAATTATTGTATAATTATATTTGTAACTACTACTTTATTAAACCAGAGTAATTTCTATCTAGAATCTAAGTATTTATTCTTATACCCACATGTTAGTATAATTTTGACCCCTCATTAAAGAGCTATCTCTTTGTCACAGGCAAAGAACCTATCAATCACAACATATCAAAATGCAAAGAACAAGAGATACTGTGGTGTTGGGTCCCACCTGGCCATGTAAGGAACAGACTGCCATGGTTCTCCCCACCAAACAGAGCCAACAGGGTAGGGCAATCCACGACTGTTGATGGTTGGAGTGGACATAAGGTTTTTTTGTATAATAATGTACATATTTTCATGCTCCTCTTTTGCTGAATGTCCTCTCTGCCAAGGTTAATGGCTCCATGATAATTAGAGTCAGCAGGAAGCTGAGTGTGGCACTCAGTCACAGCCATGATCTATACAGCATAATCCCTAAGCATAGGCTCAGAGAAAATTGAAGAAGTAGTAGGCAAAGATTGCAAGAGCCAAAGAAGCAGACAGCTTGCTGTGATATCATGTCTCCTAAGAATGTCAGGGAGTCTATACTTACTATGCATCACCAATATTGCTTCTAAATAAGATCTGAATGATACTAATGAACATACTAACATGGTTTTTGGTTTTAATATGGGTTCTGTGTATTGAACTCAGGTCCTCCAGTTTGGAATATCTAATTTGCAGTCTGATTTATCTCTCAAGTCCTCTTTATGTGATTTTTATAGGTGGAGATTCTCTGTGTGATAAGAAGATCTTATGTCAGTGGAGACAGCAACCATACTATGTTAAAGTTTGGTCTTACAAGTGACCAAAACCTTTGTCAAACGGGGGTGATGATGACATGTGAACCTTTGATTTATATCCATATGTATAGCTAATTTGATCTAGTCCCTGTAAAGGTTTGTGTTAAAGAAATGCAAAACGAAAGGTAAGCCAGTCACAATTGGCCAACAGTATTGTCATGTAACTAGGAAGTTTTCCATAGGATAGACCAAAAAATAATAATAATAATAATAATAATAATAATAATAATAATAATAACATCATTACTGTACTAAAGCAAGCATTTATTTCCATTTAACATTTTCCTATATATAATTATCCTCAACTATGCTGTAAAACACCAAATTCCTTTAGTTTAGTATTTCCTTATTTATGAAGATCCTCCCTCAAATAAATGGTTAGAAATCTCTCTTTTGTCTTATATTTTACTCTTAGCAGCAGTGATAAAATGTAGTTACCATTGTAAGTAAAGAAATGATGTGAAACTATTTAGGTTATGAAACACAATAATAACTTCCTAGACTCAGACTCAGAGTCACATGCTGAGTCTAGAAAGAGGAAGGCTGGTAGACCTCTGAAAGCCATTCATAGATGAGGAAATAGTTATTTTTATTTTTGTAAGATACACAAACATCACAGATTTTCACTTTTATCTGGTTTGCAACAAAAGAGATTCATCTAATGATATCTATTCTGACTTTCTCTCTAAGGGTTGTTTCTTTGTATTAAAACACTTTCTTATTACTGTCCCATCCTCTATCACAGTCCTATGGAATCAATTATATTCCCTTGTTACCATCAGAACAAAATGCTGAAGATAATGGAGCCATGCAGGAAACATCTTAGATATCTTTGTAGACTTCAAGATCGATCAGACACTCCAAGCTCTGGTATCTTCACTGAGTTCAAATGACTCAAATATGCATTAGAAAATGTGTTGACTTTGGTATGTTTTTCTACCCTCTGAATCTAGCCATTATCAAATAGGTTCACAAATGAGGGTCTGTTTAAGTAGGCAAGAGTTAAAGATGTAGATCAGATCTTTGTAGACACACAGAATACTCCAGAGACTGGCTGTTTCCCTACTATTTCCTTTACAAATAGATTTGTGAGCACCACCAACAGTCTCTACTAAAAATGAGGCTGTTATTCACAGAACAATGTATATTTAAGAGTTTAAAAATTCTAATGATAGTAAGTATATATAATGTAGCTTTATTATTTAATATTCAAAATATATGTTAAAATAATTAGCTTTTTATACAAATGTTGCAGGGCAGAAAACTGGATCCTTTCAAGTTTTTTCAAGTAAAATATAGTTCAAATCATTTAATGTATGCTTAGACGATGAGTGACAGCAGGAAATCAAAATTAATATTAAGAGCAATAAGCTTGTTAACCTGTTATATTAAGCAGACATTATTTTCATTCTATTTATTAAGTTAAACTCATCCGGAATACTGTCAACATATTAGGCACTGAAACCAATTTAAAGAATGTCTTTAAAAATTAAGATAGGGAAGGAGGATGCTTGGGGGTGAGGTTGAGGTGGGTGGGGAAGGTGGGGAGTAGGGGGAGCATCCTTTGAGAGGCAAAAGTGAGTGAGGAGGGGGTTAAGAACTCAGGAAGGTGGAACCAAGTAGGTGAGGCAACATTGGAAACACAAATAAAGTGATTTAATTAAAAAATATACTGATAAGCTAACACAAAAAGAAAGTAAATATACTAGATTCAGTAAACAAAATTAAGATATACTAGTGAACCCTGGTGAGGCGGTTCAGCTGCTAATAGTACTTGCTTTTCCAGAGGACCAGGAATCAGTTCTAAGCACTTATATGGCACTCAGACCTATCTGAAAATCTAGCACTAAGTGCATGACATTCTCTTTTAGTTTCTGTAGGTACAGCATGCACAAGCATATATGCAAACAAAACACATAAAATATTTTTAACTTAAGATATACTAATGCTATATTATAGAAATACTATGCCTAGATCCTCAGCACCATGCACAAATCAATATAATTTTTTTTGGCAAAAGTGGGTTTTGTCTTAGATTACACATCCTCAAAACCAACTTCTTATGTATTCAGCAAAGCAGATATATTAATTTTTCTGTAAAGATAGACTATAGTACCAATTATTTCTATATGAGAATCAGATGGCACCAAGATTATCTTCTAGAAAAGGAACATTGAAGCAAAAGTGTAAATCAGTGTTCAATCACTATTTAATCTTACCTGCTGGTTTACAGGGAAATTTCTGTTGATTTTTTTGATCTGCAATGATAAATTAATCAATATCAGTGAGAATAAAAATATTTCTGATGATCTATTTCTAAGAGTTATTTTACATGAGCCAGGGGCTTATGCATGCCTTCGTTCCCAGCATTTGAGAGGCAGAGGCAGAGGCAGAGGCAGAGGCAGAGGCAGAGGCAGAGGCAGAGGCAGAGGCAGAGGCAGAGGCAGAGGCAGAGGCAGAGGCAGAGGCAGAGGCAGAGGCAGAGGCAGAGAGAGAGGCAGAGAGAGAGGCAGAGAGAGAGGCAGAGAGAGAGGCAGAGAGAGAGGCAGAGAGAGGCAGAGAGAGAGGCAGAGAGGAAGAGAGGCAGGGAGGCAGAGAGGCAGAGAGGCAGAGAGGCAGAGAGGCAGAGAGGCAGAGAGGCAGAGAGGCAGAGAGGAAGAGAGGCAGAGAGGAAGAGAGGCAGAGAGAGAGGCAGAGAGGCAGAGAGGCAGAGAGGCAGAGAGGCAGAGAGGCAGAGAGGCAGAGAGGCAGAGAGGCAGAGAGGCAGAGAGGCAGAGAGGCAGAGAGGCAGAGAGGCAGAGAGGCAGAGAGGCAGAGAGGCAGAGAGGCAGAGAGGCAGAGAGGCAGAGAGGCAGAGAGGCAGAGAGGCAGAGAGGCAGAGAGGCAGAGAGGCAGAGAGGCAGAGAGGCAGAGAGGCAGAGAGGCAGAGAGGCAGAGAGGCAGAGAGGCAGAGGCTAGAGACAGATCTCTGTATTTAAGGGCAGCCTGCTTTGGACAGGAGTTTCAAGTAAGCCAAGGTTACATAGTGAGAACCTGTCTCAAAACATAGCTGGGAGTAGGCTATGTTACACTAAAGGGTGCCTCAACATACTAAACTTATTGCATATAGTCCCATTTTAATTACAGATCATACACTGTATCAAATATAAAGATTTTGAAACCTTTTAATTGTTTTAATTTATAGAAAACTAATATTAATTCCATGTGATATAAATGAGTATCAGCCAAAATTAAGTAAAAGCAGGTTTACGATTTGAATTCATACTGTACATCATAGAACAGTAAATTTACTTTAATATTCATAACAAGAGAGTAGATGGAAAAGCCAAGTATTAAAGTATATGATATGTATTTTCAGTCATAATCCAAACAGAATATATTTTACTTTAAGAAAATATAGAGTTACATTGCATAAAAATCTAAACTCTCCAGGAGCATCTCCTCTGAAGTAACATGGAAACAGATATGAAAAAGCAAATGGAAGTAGATACTCCTAGAAGATGTATATGCTCAGCAGTGTACTGGCTGATGAAATCCATTACTCTCCATCAAATTCAGGGAGACAGCACCAGGTTTATATGGTATAAGCTTATATCAAACTAAATAAATATAGACTCATTCTTTATATGAAAAATTATGTTATTGACATATTTTTTTCTTTTTAAACTTCCTGGAATTATCTAGTAAATATGAATGTGCAATTACATGCATATAAGAACAAAGTTATAAAAATCACTAAACTCTCTTCTACCAGCACAAACTGACCTTCTAGGTATTTTTTCATGTAAAATGGAAAACTGAAATAAAATTTGCAAATGAATATATTTTAAGCAAGTTTTGAGGAGGTTTATGCAAAAACCCTGTTATTCCTCTAATGCTATAACAATGTTGATATGGCCCACCTCCAGCAGAAAGACAAGGCATCAAGTGAGAAATGCAGGGATGGAAACGAAGAGGAGCCTGAGGAAAAGAAGGTTCAGTGATAGGACCAAAGTGGGATCCAGCTCAAGGGGAGGCCCCAAGGCCTGACACTATTACTGAGGTGTGCTCACAAAAAGGGACCTATCATGACTGCCCTCCAAAAGACTGAACAAGCAACTGAAAGAGTGAGATGCAGATATTTGTACCCAACCAATGGACAGAAGCTACTGACCCCTGTGATTGAATTAGGGAAAAACTGGAAGAAGCTAAGGAGGAGGGCAACCCTGTAGAAGGACCAGCAATCTCAATTAACCCTTACCCCTGAGATCTTTCAGACACCATGCCACCAACCAGGCAGCATACACCAGCTGATATGAAGCCACCAACATATACAGCAAAGGACTGCCAGGTCTGGGTTCAGTCAGAGAAGATGCACCTAACCTTCAAGAGACTGGAAACCCCAGGGAGTATAGAGGCCTGGTGGGGTGAGGGTGGAGGTGTCACGTACTTTGGTTGAGTCAGTTTGACATAGCGAAAGCTGGGAAACTGACCGATGAAGCAATGGGTTTCAAAGGGAACTCTCTTCCTTAAGTCTGACATTCTTCTCCCCTAATTTTTATAAATCATAATATCAATCCTCCACTCACCGCTAGTCTGTTATATGGATTCACGTGCACTCTATTAAGCATTACCTTATAGTAAATGCCTTTTAAGATTGTATTCTAACATAGCTAAAGCCTTCTCCCAGTGTTCTTAGATTCCAGATAATAACAAGGAGTTTAACCTATTCAATAACCAATTAAGTACTAGTCACTAAATCAGCTATCTACAGAAAGAGACTGGAATTCTCACTGAGATAGAAATTCTTATTACAGACTATATTCCATGCCAACAGCAAATTAAGTTACTATACTGATAAATGGGAATTCTCCAGATATAGATAAATATTAACAAGGCCTAAGTCCTTGACACTACTTTATTCCTGAGGCCAGACAAGAGTTAATACCCCTCTTGCCCAATTAACTCTAAAGTGTGAAACTCAGCGATGACCCCAGCAGGTGCTAATCTAAGATTAACATAGTCCTTTTGAAGTCATTCCTCTTACATCTGGAGGGATGCTGATCGCTAGCTTAAACTTTGCAGTCACTCCCTTTGCACCTGGGAAATTTCAATGTACCGTATCTGTTATCTTTTACTATTGATGATATTTGCTGTAATATAATTAGTCTAAGCTCGACCAGAAAATTACATTCATATTCAACACCTCTCTTGTGTGTTTGTCTGTCTGTCACGTCCTAATCTTTGCCCATCTACTCTAGAGAACCGTTTTATGCAGGCACGGGACCCAGAGGGTCTGCGGCATGGAGGTGGAGACATCCTCCTGGAAACACGGGGCAGGGAAGAGGTATGAGATAGGGAACAGTTAAAGGGTAGACCTGGAGGGCAATAAAATCTGGAGTGAAAAGTAGTTTAAATAAAATTAAAAAAAACAAAACAAAACAAAACAAAACAAATAAACAACGTTAACCTGGTCTGGTTAACCTTACCTTGTACTAGGGCAATTATCTGCTTACTAGATTTCTTTCACAACAATGATTATAATTTGGAAACAGAGACATCACAAACTAATCAATCTGAACTTATTTAGCATGAGTAAAACCACATCTTTACTTATTTTCCATCGAGAAATAATTGTAGGAATAGATGAATATCGTGTGTGGAACATTTTTACTCTTAACTTGACTTTTTAAATTTGACAAATAGTCTGAGAAACCTTATGTGGTAACTTGAGTATTGGCCATGTAGACAGGCAACAATGGGCAGGGAGCAGTAATTATATAGTACATGCTGAGCACAGGCAGTTTGCTTCATCCTGGGACTCAGAAATATTAGATACAATGACACTTCCAGATGTATTGTATTACATGCTCACATAAACCTAGCCCAAATAAATGCATTCACACACACACACACACACACACACACACACACTTATATTGTCAATGTAGTTGAGAAATAAAAACACATTTAATCAGATTCAATCCCTATTTATAATAAAAGCTCCCAAAATGTAATGAAAAAAGCAAACTTTATCACCAACAAAGTGAAAGATGAGAAATTCATACTAAAACATCATACTCAGTAGTAAATGACTGGAGCTTTTCCCTATAGTGGAGGATAAGACAACCTGCAAAGGTTAGTTAAAATTTCCCTACTATAATTTCATGAAGAGAAAGTATATTCAGAGTTTCATCAAAAAGAAAAAGTATAAAATGCAACTATTATATGTCATCAAAGGAAATTAAAGAAAATGTAGAGAAATGTGACAACATTCTATAATAGGTGATTTTTATGACTTCCTATTTCAGAATCACTGTCTTCTCGGTAGCTGCACAAATTCAGTGAAATTCTACACATACTTTTATTCAAAAAAATATGTGGAAGGAGTTACAGAGACAAAGTTTGGAGCTCAGACAGAAGAAAGGACCATCGAGAGACTGCCACCCGGGGATCCATCCCATATACAATCACCAAACCCAGACACTATTGCATATGCCAGCAAGATTTTGCTGACGGGATCCTGATAAAGCTATCTCTTGTGAGGCTATGACAGTGTCTGGCAAATACAGAAGTGGATGGAACACAGGGCCCCTAAAGAAAGCTAGAGAAAAAACCCAAAGAGTTAAACGGGTCTTCAACTACCACACACACACTCCAGTGAAGTCTGCTTGACAGGCTGAGAAGCCTAAAAGCCACTCACGAGGCAGAGTTTCACAGAAACTCACCTCCTGGAGTTTTGGAGTTATCATTTACCCATATCCTCATCCCCTATTCCTGCATTAGTCTTGTGTATGGAAAAATTCTGTTATAGCTAAGTCTCCCCAGTGTTCCAAGGTCCCAGAAGCGGAACTTAAAATCCTGTAAGAATGCAGTAAGGAAGTTAACCTATTCAATAACTAATTAAGCATTACAAAAGATGGAGCCAGTAGCTCAGAGATGGTCTATTAAGGATGGTAGCTAATCACACCCAATCAAGGGAATACCAAAATAGAGCCAGGGAATCCCACTGAGATAGAAATCTTCAGTACAGGCTACATTGCCTATTAGAAGCATGTTGGTGAATTCTCCTGACAAATGGAGATTCTCCAGATACTTAAGTTACACTCATATAAGAATTTAGCAAGGCCTAGGAAATAAGGGGGTTGTGGCATTCCATTATTTATGAGAAGGTCTGTTAAGGGCAGAACCCCCTGGTGCTAGCTTTCACAAGGCTCAAAGGAGTAGCACAAATTGTTACTAGGGTGTGAAATCCTTACCTGTCACTAAGCTGCCCCTAGGCAGGACTGCTTTATCTTTACTGTAAACATCTACCTGGTTCCTGTAAATCCTTTTGAAGTCATTCCTTTGTTTTGTACCAGGTAACTTCAATGTACTTTGCCTGCTACCCTTTGTATTTTCTGTACTATATAAGATTGAGATTCACTTTGTGACAACACATTCAGATTCTACACAGTCTCGCAAGTTGGTCTGTCTGTCACTCGCCGAAGCTTTGCCCACCTGCCCCAGAGACCCGTTCCACGCAGACAAGGGACCCTGAGGGTCTGCGGCATTCAACCCTTTAGGAGGATCAACAATATGAACTAACCAGTACCCCCGAAACTGTGTCTCTAGTTGCATATGTAGCAGAGGATGGTCTAGTCAGCCATCAATGGGAGGAGAGGCCCTTGGTCTTGCAAAGATCATATGCCAGGGGAATGCCAGGTCCATGAAGCAGGTGTGGGTGGGTTGGGGAGCATGGCAGGGCAAGGGGACTTTCGGGATGGCATTTGAAATGTAAATGAAGAAAATATATAATAAAAAAAGGAAAAAAATAGAGACACCCTTTCTCAAACTGGATTTAGCTCAGAGGTGTAGCTCATCCTACAGCAAAGCCTGACTAGATTCCCTACACTGGAAAAGAAGACAGAAGTTAAACGTCCTTGAATTCAAAGGGAATCTGAAAAGGTCATAATCACACAGGAAATTTAAAAAGAGAATTTATTCACATCTTCTTTATGTTTCAGTGATATTTGACAGCTTGCTTTTGATTCCATTTTTCTTTTCCTTTTTTTTTCCTTCCTTTTTTCTCTAACAATTGATCATGTAGGTCAACTTGTTCTTCATCTTGCCTTTCCAAAAGAGTCCCAGACACTGATATAAAATTTACTACAAAGCATTATTAGAGCTGCTGGATATGGACCTACAACTGCTCGCACACACATGCATGGACACAGACATGCACTCAATGTCTGCATTTGTGCGCATGTGCATACACACTACACACACACACACACACACATACACACAATCATGTGGATACATGGAAGACATACTAGCATACCTTCTAACATTCATGAAATAACTGTTTTTAGCAAGGTGCTAAGTTTATGCATGTATATCAATACTAAAGAATCAATTTGGATCATCCCTTTTATATGCAAATATCAACTCAAAGTGAATCCAAACTTTAAATATAAATCAGTAAACTAGCAAATTATACACACACAGTCACACAGACACATAGACACACAGACAAACACACACACACAAATATCTTCAGGAAAATACAAAAGAACAGAAAAACATGATGTTGCTGATAGTTTCTCAAATATCTGAAGTTATTAACCCATAGAGAGTAAGGGTAACTATACTGAACCTTCCCATAGTGCTGCAACTCACACCTATATAGAGGACTACATGCACACACGTGCTCCAATGAAAGAAATGTTAAATGGATTCTAATTCACACCTCTTTGAATTTTCAAATGCTTTACAGAAGTTAGTTTGATGCATGGAGCTACACAGTCTTTAGGTCGTGATCAACAAAAGGTATTTATTTATAAACCTTTCCAAGATGATCATTGAGAAGAAATATTGTGGGAACTAACAAGAGGCCTGGGAAAGAGGGGGAGGAAGGTCCCAGGTCCCACCAGAGTTCCACCTCTAGACAGGCAGATGTGGGAGGGCTACCAGACATTTTCTACTCAGCCCCTGGTGGGCATCCTAGCCACTAACACACTTGTCAGGGGGTGAACAAGGGGCAGCCCAACCTAGGGGCCCTGGGGCCACACCCTGTAGCCCCGGGGTTATGAGAGAGAGGGAAGAGGGAAGAGAGGTTCCCACACCAGTGAGAGTGAACGCAGCATTGATGAGCAGAGACTGTCTATGGTTTTAAGCTTTATTATAGAAAGGCAGGGGGAAAGAGAAGAAGTAGAAAGGGAGAGAGGGAAGGCTAGAAAGAAAGAGTAAGAGGGAGAGAGTGAGAGGAGAGGAGAGTAAAAGAACAAAGGAGTGAGAGGAGGGAGAGGGCAAGAAGGGTCCAAACAGCTCCTTTTAATGTGAGCTGCTATCTTTTCTGTTGCTAGGTAACTGGGGAGGAGTTTAGCTTGAAGGTCAGAAGCTTAGGACATTGCTTACTAGCCATGCTTCTCCTGTGGGGGCTGAGGTGGTCAGTAACTTAGACAGGAGCCAGAGTTCCAGGAGACATGAGAGAACTCCTTCCATCCCATGTAGGTAAATTATGACAACCAGGTACCAGAGTTCAGCATCTCAGCTAGACTGGAGACTAGCTTGTCTATGCATAGCTCAATGCCCCACAAAACGTTATTTCAAATTGCATAAGCATGTGTGGATAATATTTCTTTAATTAAAATATAGTTGCATCACTTCCCTTCTTTCTCCTCACTTCATCTCCTCTCAGATTCATGATCCCTTATTATTTATTATTGTCACACCCATACATAAACACTCAACAACAACAAACCTTATGAGTGACTTTAGTGTTGTTTATAGGTATATGGTTTTAGGAGGCTCTTTTCTGGGAGAGACTAAGTCTCTCCTTTTCAATACTTAGCATGGGGTTCTGAAGGATCACCTTCATATCAATTAGTATCATTATTTGGGTCCTTTTTAGGAAGCCATGTTGTTAAATTTTTGTGAGTGTTTGTTGGTTTGGGGGTTTTTGTTTGTTTTGTTTTGTCATACTTAAGTGACACAATCTTATAAAAAACTTCATGTTTCTTTGGTTCTTAAAACTCATCTACCTCCTTTTACACAACGCCCCTTGTGCTCTATTGTAGATATATTAATTGCAGTTGCGGCCATAGTCAGCTGTCCTCTGCATTTTATGGATCTTTGTGTTGGTTCTGCTATAGAAAATAGATCCTATGTTATGGAATAGGATTTGAGAACACATGGAGATAGCATTGCTCCTGATTCAAGTTTGTACACTGCATGCACATACACACAAACACACACACACAAGTGCACATATACATGAACTCTCACACACATACACACACTCTCTTACACATACTACACACATAAATGAACTCATATATACTCACAAACACTCATGTAGATACTCACACATACACAAACATACACACCCACTGAAGCACACCAGTGTGATTGATAGACTGAAAATTTCTGCAACCATCCAAACAATCCCTATTCAGAAACTCACATTTAAAGTATTCATCTTTGTCTGTTTCACCAAAATCAAGAATGCAGACATCCATGGTAATTGGGGGCCTATGATGAAGATTTATTTTGTATGGTTTCTAAAAGTGCAATAAATAATGCCAAATCTTAGGGTAAAAATATCAAGCACTTATAGAAGAATTGAAACAGAAAAACTACCCTCATGTATGTGGTGCACATGCATAGTGCTGTCATAATGGGCACCAGATAATGGCTTAAGGTGCTGCCTGTATGGTGATGATGAAATGGGAAACAGTAACAGGTGATGGAGAAGTTCCAACTAGGGAAAACAGAGGGACATAAAGAGGAGGGACAAATAACACCAGAGTTATTTAATAAGGCCCCAAAGGCATCATAATATTTTGTACTTACCTAAAATTTTACAATACATACATAAAGCTTAAGGAAAATTAAGTCTCTTGGGCTAATAGTGTTATTCACAAAAGCCACAGACTAACAAAAACCTTAACACCAGGAATGAGAAACCTCTTTTTAAAGAGTGCCAGGATAGTCCAAGTGATTCCCAGAAAAATATAGATTATCCAGGGTTTGAGGATGGCTTCCTATTGCTGAAGACACCATACTCAATGGGCACATGGTTCCCGTGGATAGAATGAATCTAATGTGAAATCCTCTTTCCTGGTGTAAATTTAATTGTTCCAAAAAAAATTATGAAAGTTGCCAAAGGATAGAAACAATTAAACAGTCTTACTCAGTTGAAACACCTATTGACCTAGCAATGATAAGAATAACAAGACATATATGACAGTGCTAGATGTGGTACTCATATCTCTGTAGCAAGCAATGATTGTCCAACTGGACTCACAGTCCATTTAATAAAAAAGAAATCATGGCTAGTTCTGAAAATCTAGCTGGTCTTCTAGTGAAATAATGGATCTTAGAGGATTATCTAAACCCAACACTTCTCTAAATGAGCATTATTTCTCAATGCAAATTTTATCTGTAAATTTTATCTTCATATCCACAGATGTAGCTAACACTCATTAATAAAGCATCTTTTTATAGTAAATGGAGATCATCATGTTAAGCCATGACTGGACACAAAACAGTGATCAATGGGTTGTGAGGACCTCAAGCTCACTGGATACATCTTCTGACACAGATGCCAAAATAAAGAATAAAACTATAACTGCTACGGTTTGCATATAATGCATCACCTCACTCACTCTTGCTTTTGTTCTGACTTAAGTGACTGTAGTTATTTGATTTCACTTGACATAACCCAGATTTCTACCTGATACCTATGTGACTGACAATTCCATTACGATGTATAGGAAAAATGATGCAGAAAACAAGCTAGTAGCTAGAACCTACATCTAATTATTCAACATGGTCATGGCTATGAAAAGTAAGAACTTCAGTGACAGCCATGCCTATTTGAACCTCATTCTGCAGTCTCTGATCACAGCCCTTAGTTCATCTTTAAGGACACTTACTTTCTGGGAGGCTTTATTCAACTACAAGCTTTTTGCTTTGATAAAAGGTCTTCTATTTACTTTTATGTTAGCTTTCCATAAGCAATATCATTATGAAGAATAATGTCTTGTTTTCCCACCTTGTTTTTCCCTAATATTATAAACTCACTCAAAAGAAAAAATATATGATTCTTAACCTCTTAACTATAAAGATTGTAGGAAGTCCTCGAAGATATGAGTACAGGGAAAAAATTCCTGAATGGAACAGCAATGACTTGGGCTGTAAGATCGAGAATCAACAAATGGGACCTCATAAAATTGCAAAGCTTCTACAAGGCAAAAGGCACCGTCAATAAGTCAGAAAGGCCACCAACAGATTGAGAAAGGATCTTCACCTATCCTAAATCAGATAGGGAACTAATATCCAATATATATAAAGAACTCAAGAAGATGGACTCCAGAAAATCAAATAACCCCATTAAAAATTGGGGCTCAGAGCTAAACAAAGAATTCTCACCTGAGGAATACTGAATGGCTGAGAAGCACCTGAAAAAAATGTTCAACATCCTTAATCATCAGGGAAATGCAAATCAAAACAACCCTGAGATTCCACCTCACACCAGTCAGAATGGCTACACCTCACACCAGTCAGAATGGCTAAGATCAAAAATTCAGGTGACAGCAGATGCTGGTGAGGATGTGGAGAAAGAGGAATACTCCTCCATTGTTGGTGGGATTGCAAGCTTGTACAACCACTCTGGAAATCAGTCTGGCGCTTCCTCAGAAAATTGGACATAGTACTATCAGAGGATCCCACATTACCTCGCCTGGGCATATATTCAGAAGATGTTCCAACCCGTAAGAAGGACACATGCTCCACTATGTTCATAGCAGCCTTATTTATAATAGCCAGAAGCTGGAAAGAACCCACATGCCCCTCAACAGAGGGATGGATACAGAAATTATGGTACATTTACATAATGGAGTACTACTCAGCTATTAAAAAGAATGAATTTATGAAATTCCTAGGCAAATGGATGGACCTGGAGGGCATCATCCTGAGTGAGGTAACCCAATCACAAAAGAACTCACACAATATGTACTCACTGATAAGTGGATATTAGCCCAGAAACTTAGGATACCCAAGATATAAGACACAGTTTGCTAAACACATGAAATTCAAGAAAGAAGACCAAAGTGTGGACACTTTGCCCCTTCTTAGAATTGGGAACAAAACACCCATGCAAGGAGTTACAGAGACACACTTTGGAGCTGAGATGAAAGGATGGACCATCTAGAGACTGCCATATCCAGGAATCCATCCCATAATCAGCTTCCAAACGCTGACATCATTGCATACACTAGCAAGATTTTGCTGAAAGGACCCAGATATAGCTGTCTCTTGTGAGACTATGCCGGGGCCTAGCAAACAGAGAAGTGGATGCTCACAGTCAGCTATTGGATGGATCACAGGGCCCCCAATGGAGGAGCTAGAGAAAGTAACCAAGGAGCTAAAGGGATCTGCAACCCTATAGGTGGAATAACAATATGAACTAACCAGTACTCCCCAGAGCTCGTGTGTCTAGCTGCATATGTATCAGAAGATGGCCTAGTCGGCCATCAGTGGAAAAAGAAGCCCATGGTCATGCTAACTTTATCTGCCTCAGTACAGGGGAATGCCAGGGCCAAGAAGTGGGAGTGCATGGGTGGGGGAGTGGGTGGGGGAGCATGTGGGGGGGCTTTTGGGATAGCATTGGAAATGTAAATGAAATAAATACCTAATAAAAAATAAAATAAAAAATAAATTAAAAAAAGATTGTAGGAAAAAAGCGGAAATAACAACTGACTAAATTCACATGTCTAATTAATATTCTCTGCCTCTGTTGTGAATCCTAAAGGTATCTGTCCATTTTTCTGAGGGCTTATATCATCCACAGTTAAATATTGATTTTACAAATTGCAGGACAGCTGCTACATGATCCTGAGGTAGCAAAAATTAGGCAAGTCAGTACTATAAAGAGAGTGGGAAAAAAACACTATCAATGCAAGAGCTGTTGAAGAAATTCCCAGAACCACTGAGAGAGTCAGCAGCTACTGTAGTTCAGAAACTTTGTCACACAGAAAGAAAAAGAAAATTTAGTCTTCTTGATCAATATATAAGATTTCTCTTACTTTAAATACAGATCATATTGTATACACATTGTTATACAATATGTGTGTGTGTTCCTTTTTTTTTTATTATTATATATTTACTTTATTTACATTTCAATGTTGTCCCCTTTCCTGGTACACACATATTTCATATGGTTTAAAGTGAAACATTTTATTACAATAAATGCTGCTACTACGGGGTATTTATATTTGAATCTATAACAAACGAGACAGTTCTCTCAGAACACTTTGATATGATAATTTCACATTTAGAAAAATGAAAGACCTGAGTGAGGATACTCTCTGAGGATGGGTCTAAATGTTACCCATTTCCACATGGATGCAGACCTGCAGGTTCTTGATAGTTTAGTCATTATTTAAAGTTTATTTTACTGAGTTTTCTCATTTTCCTTAAGGTACCGATACTCAAATAACTAACCTTTCAGAATCTCAGTAATTATCATAAAATGATTATCCCAAATATGTGGAAACACATAACCCTGTATATGACAGATCCCATCACTCACTAATGACTTGTGAAATAGTTTAGTTTAGTTTAGTTTAGTTTAGTTTAGTTTAGTTTAGTTTAGTTTAGTTTAGAGGGTGCCTCAAAAGGGTAACTAAAAATATGTTGGTGCCATATAAAAGACAAAATTTAAAAGCTTATTTAAATTAAATCATTAATGTAACTTGTAATTACTTAATACTACTTATGAGAAGGGGTTTAAGATTCACATAAATATCAAGAAGTTGTATTCTAACCAAATTTAATGATACCAAATCTCATGTTTATCTTCAGCATAAAAATACCTGTGAAAAGACAGGAGCTGTTTACTTTGGTAGATAAAGGATATTTTTCCCTGCTTTATTTTAAATTTTTATTTTTAATTTATTTATTATTTTTAATTAGATATTTCCTTTATTTACATTTTAAATGTTATCCCCTTTCCTAGTTTCCTCTCTGAAAATCCTCTATCCCCTCACCCCTCCTCCTGCTCCACAACCCACCCAATCCTGCCTCCTGGCCTTGGCATTCCCCTATATTAGGGCATAGAACCTTCACGAGACCAAGGGCCTCTCCTCCCATTGATGGCTGCCTAGACCATCCTCTGCTACATGTGCAGCTAGAGCCATGAGTCAGCATGTGATTGCTTTGATGATTGGTAGTTTAGTCCCAGGGAGCTCTGGGGGTACTGTTTAGTTCATGTTGTTGTTCCTCCTACACGGCTGCAAACCCCTTCAGCTCCTTGGGTACTTGGGTTTTGTGGTCGATCCAATGGATGACTGTGCACATCCACTTCTGTATTTGCTGATATTCCACTTCATGCCAGTCAGAATGGCTAAGATCAAAAACTCAGGAGACAACAGATGCTGGTGAGGATGTGGAGAAAGAGGAACACTCCTCCATTGCTGGTGGGATTGCAAGGTGGTACAACCACTCTGGAAATCTGTTAGGTGGTTCCTCAGAAAATTAGGCATAGTCCTACCAGAAGATCCAGCAATACCACTACTGGTCATATACTCAGAAGAGGCTCCAACTTATAATAAGGACATGTGCTCCACTATGTTCACAGCAGCTTTATTTATAATAGCCAGAATCTGGAAAGAACCCAGATGTCTCCCAACAGAGTAATGGATACAGAAAATGTGGTACATTTACACAATGGAGTACTACACAGCGGTTAAAAATAATGAATTTATGAAATTATTAGGCAAATGGATATATCTGGAGGATATCACCCTGAGTGAGGTAAGCCAATCACAAAAGAACACACATGATACATACTCACTGATAAGTGGATATTAGCCCAGAAACTCAGAATACCCAAGATAAAATTTGCAAAACACATGAAACTCAAGAAGGAAGACCAAAGTGTGGATACTTTGACCCTTCTTAGAAGGGGGAACAAAATCCCCAGGGAAGGAGTTACAGAGACAAAGTTCGGAGCAGAGTCTGAAGGAATGACCATCCAGAGACTGCCCCACCTGGGCGATCCATCCCATAAACAACCACAAAACCCAGTCACTATTGCAGATGCCAACAAGATTTTGCTGACAGGATCCTGATATAGTGGTCTCCTGGGAGGCTCTGCTAGTGCCTAGCAAATAAAGGATATTTTGATGCTATGGTGCTTTTGAGCCTCACATACTTAAAAGTATGTTGCTGTAGTGGTCCTTATCCACTTCCTACTGCAATCACAGAAATAGCAGACTTCTACCGTGATGTGTAACAAATACTTGCTTTTCTCCTAGAACTCAAGTGTGTGCATGTGTAGTTACACTGAGCACATGTTACTCACATTGTAAAGGATAATAAGAGACCAATTTTTGGTAATGTTATGTTGTTTTTCTAAAATATGACCTCTTAATAACATGCTTGTTATATTCTTTTAATAATAGTATCCTTACCTCATATTCATTTGAATATATTAGTAAGAATATTACAGTACCCAAAATGAATCAGTAATAACCTTACATTAGGGAAAATAATATAAGCACTTTGCCTTGGAGTAATTTTACCCTGAGCAGGCCTAGGTTTAAATCTGTACTTCTCTCTCCCTGCATATCTGATTGTCCATCCTTTCTATAACCTATACTACAAGTCTGAATGCCAGTTGGATGATGTCTGTCCCTGTGTCTGTTTCTGTCCTTAACAAAGATCTTTCACTCTGTATATATTGTACAGCACAGAAACCATATGATGAGGGAGTCGTCTTTACAGAAATCTCTAACAAAGTTTTACAAGGGATTAATTCACTGACTCCAACTAACCCAGAAAACAAACAAGCAAATGTTATTGTGTAATAGCGGAATGGTGCTTCCATAATTGATAGTGCATATTTTATTATATAAAGTTGCTTTTCAGCCTATTGTTGCTTTCAGCAAATGACTACATTACTGTGTGTTTATATACACAAACATTGTTTTTTGGTTTGCAGTTTGGAAGAATACACTACTTAATACTAAAGCTTAGGTTGTAAAAGCTGATTACACGGGAGAATGTCAGGCGATTAAGTTTGATTATATTGTTCTCTTAAAGGTAGGTTAAACAAACAGGCTGCATACACAGTAGGAAAGCTGTCATAGTCTTAGGTAACCTATGGGTCTATTATTGACTCCAGCTGTGAGGTTCAGCCTATGATCCACTCTCCTGGAATGTAGGCAATATTTTCACACCTTATCTTTTCACACTTGAAACCCAGTATTCAGTAACTTGGTCCTAATTCCTTCAAGGATGGTAGTTATTTGTATAGAATCTAAACCTGCTAGGGTTTTGCTTTTAAAGTTCTTGTTCAATCAAACTTGCCTATCTTTTGAGTGTTAAGATCTTTAAAATACATGATAGTTTTCACTCATTGCCTTGTTTTATTAATCAAAAATACCAACTAAATGAAAATTATGATTGATGTCATTTCATGAAGTAATAGTTAATGGCATGAATATAGTAACAGCATGCAATTTACATATGACATGTCCTTAAGATAAGCATTTCTGGAATGATTCATTTCAGCCCATACTAGTTAAATTGTCTGCATTTACTGGTATTTACTTTTATAACAGAACCCATTACTTTCTTTTCCACATAGATGCTCTTGCTCTGTTCTTATCACTGA
This sequence comes from Mus caroli, assembly GCF_978045245.1. Classification (NCBI taxonomy): domain Eukaryota; kingdom Metazoa; phylum Chordata; class Mammalia; order Rodentia; family Muridae; genus Mus; species Mus caroli. Next base: position 5,474,293 of record NW_028227256.1, read on the forward strand.
TCACCTGTAATCCCTACTCACAGTTCATGTATCAACATGTCTTTTAGATACACACAGCATCTCATAATCCTTCACTCACATGAAACAGAAATTTCAACCTCATTTATGTCCTTAGTTGTTTTATTTCATCCTTCTTCATTTAGCTTCCTGTACCACAAAGGCAGACATGACCTATTTTTTCTCAATATTACATTCTAGCACTTTTTATAGATATTTTCTTTGTTTACATTTCAAATGTTATCCCCTTGGTTTCCTCTCTGAAAACCCCCTATCTAGCACTTAAGTTCATGTAATAGGTTCCCAGAAAGAACATAAATGCATAAATGGGTATATTAAAAATGAGAATGCCACCAATGAAGTTAAAATATGCTAATGCCTTAATACACACATAAATATGTAAAAATTTTTATCTTAAACATTATTAGTTTTATGGAAAAATGGCAGAAAGAGTACCCACTAACACAAAACAGTTTTCGGTATTACTAAACCACCATTGATTTCTTTACTATAGACCCTTGAGTAAAATGGTGAGTCCATTGAAATGCACGACTTTTGACTGAAATCTGGATGCTATTTTCATTTATGTGGATTTTCAAAATACCTGTTCTCTTTCCAAGATCACTTCCATGACATACACTTTTCCATGTCTCTTCCAATTCTACTTTTACAGCAAAACTTTTCAAAATGGTCTTGTTCATGAAGAATTTGAAGTTCCTACACATGGAATGAATTTAGTAATTCTAGAATATTCATTAGTTAGGATCTGTGTAAATGTTTTCTCAGGCAGAAATTAGGATAAAATATTTTGAGAGATATCCATAGAGGTAAAATGTAATTGTTATCAGATCTCACATGAACACAGTGTCAACCCTCATTTCTGCTGTTACTCTTGCTCACTTTCTTTATTATTTGTGAAATTAAACTAGAAGACAATTCTACAGTTTCTTCTTTCCAACCTCTAAATGGCAAAATATTTGAGTAAATACTAAGGAACTAAAGATTAAAATAAAATATATTTTCAATAAAGTATATTTTCAATATCTGTAAATGTATATTTTATATACTAAAATTTTTTTTGAATTCTCTGTTGTGAAACGTTCTCCTCAAGACGAGAGAAATCATTAGATTCTTTTAATGTTAGCAAAGAGCTGACTTTTAAAAGTACTATCTGACAAATACAATATTTTTTCTTTTTACTATTATTATTATTATTATTTTATTTTCTTTATTTACATCTCAAATTTTATCCCCTTTCCTCAAGAGCCCCAGAAAACACCCCTATCCTATCCCCTCTCCCCATGCTCACTAACCCACCCACTCCTGCTTCTCTGTCCTGGCATTCCCCTACACTGAGACATAGAGTCCACACAAAAGCAAGAGCTTCTCTTGTCATTGAGGTCTCAAAAGGCCATCCTTTGCTACATATGCAGCTGGAACCTTGAGTCACTCCATGTGTACTCTTTGGTTGGTAGTTTAGTCCCTGGAAGCTCTGGAGGTACTGGTTGGTTCATATTGTTGTTCCTCCTACGAGGCTGCAAACCCCTTCTGCTCCTTGGGACCTTTCTCTAGCTCCTTAATTAGGGAGCTTGTTCTCAGTCCAGTGAATGTCTATGAGCATCCACTTCTGTATTTGTCAGGTACTAGCAGAGCCTATCAAGGGACAGCTAAATCAGGCTCCTGTCAGCAAGCACTTGTTGGCATCAACAATAGTGTCTGGGTTTGGTAACTGTATATGGGATGAATCCCCAGGTGGGACAGTCACTGGATGGCCTTTCTTCCAGTTTCTGCTCCACACTTTGTCTCTCTCATGGGTATTTTGATCTCACTTCCAAGAAGAACTGAAGTATCCACACTGTGGTCTTCCTTCTTGTTGACCTGTGAATGGTGTCTTGGGTATTTCGAGCTTCTAAGCTAATATCCACTTATCAGTGAGTGCATACCATGTGTGTTCTTTTGATATTGGGTTATCTCACTCAGGATGATATCCATTTGCCTAAGAATGTCATGCATTCATCGTTTTTAATAACTGTTCTTAGAGAATAACCTATTGATGTTCTGTTCAGGAAAATTTTCCCTGTGTCCATGTGCTAAAAGTTCTTCCCCACTTTCTTTTCTATTAGTTTCAATGTATCTGGTTTTATGTGGAGGTCCTTGATCCACTTGGACTTCTATAAGCTATGTATAAGGAGATAAGAATGGATCAATTTGCATTCTTCTACATGTCAATAGCCAGTTGAACCAGCATCAATTGTTAAAAATGCTGTCTTTTTTTTTTCCCCCAATGGGATGGTTTTACCTCCTTTGTCAAAGATCAAGTGACCATAGGTGTGTGAGTTCATTTCAGGGGCTTCAGTTATATTCTATTGAACTATCTGCCTGTCACTTTACCAATACCATGCAGTTTTTATAATGAATGCTCTGTAGTACAGCTTGAAGTCAGGGATGCTGATTTCCCTAGAAGTTCTTTATTTTTGAGAATATTTTTTGCTCTCCTGGGATTTTTGTTATTCCAGATGAATTTGGAAATTGCTCTTTCTAACTCTATGAAGAATTGAGTTAGAAATTTGATGGGGATTGCATTGACTCTGTGGATTGCTTTCGGCAAGGTGGCCATTTTTACTATATTAATCCTACCAATCCATTAGCATGGGAGATCTTTCCATCTTCTTAGATTTTCTTCAATTTCTTTCTTCAGAGACTTGAAGTTCTTGTCATACAGATCTTTCACTTGCTTAGTTAGAATCACACCAAGATTTATTTTTATTATTGTGACTATAATGAAAGGTGATGTTTCCATAATTTCTTTCTCATCCTGTTTATTCTTTCAGTAGAGGAAGGCTATTATATCATCAGAAAATAGTGACATTTTGACTTCTTCCTTTACAAATTGTATCCCTTTGACCTTCTTTTTTTCGAGACAGTGTTTCTCTTTATAGCCCTGGCTGTCCTGGAACTCACTTTGTAGACCAGGGTGGCCTGGAACTCAGAAATCTGCCTGCCTCTGCCTCCCAAGTGCTGGGATTAAAGGTGTGCGCCACCACACCCGGCTCCCTTTGATCTCCTTTTGTTGTTTAATTGCTCTGGCTGGGACTTGGAGTACTATATTGAACAGGTAGGGGGAAAGCTTGTCTAGTCCCTGATTTTAGTGAGATTGCTTCAAGTGTCTTTCTATTTAGTTTGATATTGGCTACTAGTTTTCTGTATATTGCTTTTACTATGTTTAGGTATGGGCCTTGAATTCCTGATCTTTCCGAGACTTTTATCATGAAAGGCTGTTAGATTTTGTCAAATGCTTTCTCAGCATCTAATGAAATGATCATGTATTTTTTTCCTTTGAATTAATTTATAAAGTGGATTATGTTAATGTATTTCCATATATTGAACCATCCCTGCATTCATGGGATGAAGCCTACTTGATCATTATGGATAATCATTTTGATGTGTTCTTGGATTTGATTTGCAAGAATTTTATTGAGTATTTTTGCATCGATATTCATAAGGGATATTGGTCTGAAGTTCTCTTTCTTTGTTGGGTCTTTGTGTTGTATATATATTAATTATGGATTCATAGAATGAATTTGGCAGTGTTCCTTGTTTCTATTTTGTGATATAGTTGGAAGAGTTTTGGAATTAGGTCTTCTTTGAAGGTTTGATAGAACTCTGCTCTAAAGCCATCTGGTCCTGGGCTTTTTTTTTTTTTTTTTTTTTTTTGGTTGGGAGACTACTAATGGTTGCTTCTATGTCTTTAGGGGTTATGGGACAGATTAGATAGTTTTTCTGATCCTAATTTAGCTCTGACACCTGATATCTGTCTAGAAAATTGTCCATTTCTTTCAGATTTTTCAGTTTGGTTGAATATAGACTTTTGTAGTAGAATCTGACAATTTTTTGATTTCTTTATTTTCTGTTATTATGTCTCCCTTTTCATTTCTGATTTTGTTGATTTGGATAAGGTTTCTGTGCCCTCTGGTTTGTATGGCTAAGGTTTTATCCTTGTGTTGATTTTCTCAAAGAACTAGCTCCTGGTTTGGTTGATTATTTGCATAGTTCTTTTTGTTTCTACTTGGTTGATTTCAGCCATTAGTTTGATTATTTCCTACCTTCCCTTCCTCTTGGGTCTATTTGTTTCTTTTTGTTATAGAGCTTTCAGTTGTGCTGCCAAGCTGGTAGAGTATACTCTCTCCAGTTTTTTCTGGAGGCACTCAGAGCTATGAGTTTTCCTCTTACCACTGCTTTCATTTGTCCACAAGTTTGGGTTGGTTGCACCTCCAATTTCACTAAATTCTAGAAAGTCTTTAATTTCTTTCCTTATTTCTTCCTTGACCAAGTTATCAAGTACAGTGTTGTTCAACATCCATGTTTTTGTGAGCTTTCTGTTGTTTTTGTTGTTATTAAAGACCAGCCTCACTCGGTGGTGATCTCATAGAATGCATGAGATTATTTCAATCTTCTTGTATCTGTTGAGGCCTGTTTTATGATCAATTATATGGTCAGTTTTGGTGAATGTACCATGATGTACTGAGAAGAAGGTATATTATTTTGTTTTAGGATAAAATTTTATGTAAATATCTGTTAAATCCATTTGTTTCATAACTTCTGTTAATTTCACTGTGTCTCTGTTTAGTTTCTGTTTCCCTGATCTGTCTATTGATGAGAATGTGGTGTTGAAGTCTCACACAATTCTTATGTGGGGTGCAATGTGTGCTTTGAGCTGTAATAAAGTTACTTTTATGAATGTGGGTAGCCTTGCATTTGTAGCATATATGTTCAGAATTGTGAGTTCATCTTGGTAGATTTTACCTTTGATGAGTATGAAGTGTCTATCCTTACAATTTTTGCTAACTTTTGGTTGAAAGTCAACTTTATTCAGTATTAGAATGACTACTCCAGCTGGTTTGGTTGGAACATTTGCTTAGAAAATTGCTTTTCAGCCTTTTACTCTGAGGTAGTGTCTGCCATTGTTACTGAGGAGGGTTTCCTGTATGCAGCAAAATGTTAGGTCTTGTTTACATATCCAGCCTGTTAGTCTATGTCTTTTTATTGGGGAACTGAGTCCATTGATATTAAGAGATTTTAAGGAAAAGTGATTGTTTCTTCCTGTTATTTTATTTTTAGTGGTGGAATTATGTTTATATGGCTATCTTCTTTATGGTTTGTTCAAAGGAGATTATTTTGTTGCTATTTCTAGAATGTAGTTTCCTTCCTTATGGTGAGTTTTCCATGTATTATCATTTGAAGGGCTAGATTTGTGGAATTATATTGTGTAAATTTGTTTTTGTCCTGGAATACCTTGTTTTATCCGTCTATGGTAATTGAGAGTTTTGCTGGACATAGTAGCCTTGGCTGGCTTTTGTGTTCTTTTAGGGTCTGTATTACATCTGCCTAGGATCTTCTGGCTTTCATAGTCTCTGGTGAGAAGTCTGTTGTAATTCTGATAGGTCTTCCTTTATATGTTACTTGACCTTTTTTTCCTTACTGCTTTTAATATTCTTTCTTTTTTGTGTATTTGTTGTTTTGATTATTGTGTGATGGGAAGAATTTTTCTGGTTCAATCTATTTGGAGTTCTGTAGGCTTCTTGTATGTTCATGAGCATCTCTTTCTTTAGGTTAAGGAAGTTTTCTTCTCTAATTTTGTTGAAGATATTAACTGGCCCTTTAAGTTGGGAACATTCACTCTCTTCTATACCTATTATTCTTAGTTTTAGCCTTCTTATTGCTCCTGGATTTGCTGGATGTTTTTGGTTAGGAGCTTTTTGCATTTTGCATTTTCTTTGACTATTATGCCCATGTTTTCTATGGTATCTTTTGCATCTGAAATTTTCTTTTCTATCTCTTGAATTCTGTTGCTGATGCTCACATCTATAACTCCTGACCTCTTTCCTATGTTTTCTATCTCCAGAATTGTCTCCCTTTCTGATTTCTTTAATGTTTCTACCTCCATTTTTTTTTATCCTGGATGGTTTTGTTCAATTCCTTCACCTGTTTATTTGTGTTTTCCTGTAATTCTTTAAGGGATATTTGGGTTTCCTCTTAAAGTGCTTCTTCTTGTTTACCTGTGTTCTCCTGTATTTACTTAAGGGAGTTATTTATGTCCTTCTTAAAGTCCACTCTCAGCATCATGAGATGTGGTTTTATATCCAAATATTGCTTTTCTGTTGTGTTGGGATATCCAGAAATTGCTATTGTGGGAGAACTGGGTTCTGATGATGCCATGTAGTCTGGGTTTCTGTTCGTAAGTTTCTTGTGCTTGCCTTTCACTTTCTGTTTATCTCTGGTTTTAGTTGGTCTTGCTGTTTCTGCCTTGATATTTTCCATCCTATGTGCTTGTAAGCCTTTGTTGGCATGCTTATGAAACCAGCTTTCCTCTCGCAGGACCTGTGCTCAGTGGGCTAAGAACAGCACAAGCTCTAGGGTGCAGATGGAGACTGGAAAGGGAATATTTTTCACTTACATAAAGTCTCTTGTTTAAATATCATTAAATCCTAATAAGAAAGGCAAGGACAATGTTGTTTCAGTTTTAAAACATGGACTTCTGGTGGATTTTTTCCTGTCTCACTGACTATTCCAACTTATGTAAGCACTCGTAGAAACAGCAGGTTTTTGATTCAAAAATTGGCTTAAATATGAGATACATAGCTAAACCGGAAATTTTAAAGCATGAGCTTAAATTAATAGCAATAAAAAGGTTCCTCAACAAAGGAATGGATACAGAAAATGTGGTACATTTACATAATGGAGTACTACGAAGCTATTAAAAACACTGAATTTATGAAAATCTTAGAAATATGGATGGATCTGTAGGATATCATCTTGAGTTAGGTAACCCAATCACCAAAGAACACACACGATATGCATTCACTGATAAGTGGATATTAGCCCACAAGCACAGAATCCTTCTTAGAGGGAGATTAAAATACCCATGAAAGGAGTTACAGAGACAAAGATTGGAGCAGAGACTGAAGGAACGACTATCCAGAGACTGCCCCACTTGGGGATCCATCACATAAACAACCACCAAACCCAGACACTATGGCAGATGCCAACAAGAGCCTGCTGACAGGATCCTGATATAGCTGTCTTCTGAGGGCCTCTTCCAGTGCCTGGCAAATACAGAAGTGGATGCTCACAATCATCCATTAGACAGAGCACAAGCTCTCCAATGCAGTAGCCTGAGAAAGTATCCAAGGAGTTAAAGGGGTCTGAAGCCCCAGAGGAGGAACATCACTATGAACTAACCAGTACATCCAAAACTTATTGGAAATAAACCACCGACAAAAGAATACATATGGTGGGACTCGTGGCTCTAGCTGTATATGTAGCAGAGGATGGCCTAGTCGGTCATCAATGGGAGGAGATGCCTGAGAAGGTTCTATGCCCCAGTATATGGGAATGCCAGGACTGGGGATGGGAGTGGGTGGGTTGGGGAGCAGGGAGAAGGGGGAGGGAATAGAGGAATTTTGGAGGGGAAACTAGGAAAGGGAATAACATTTGAAATGTAAAGAAAGAAAATATCTAATAAAAATAGGTAATGTCTTTGAGAGCTCTTGATATTTAATATTATACAGACATCACTGTGATGGTTTGTATATGTTTGGCCTAGGAAGTGGCACTATTTGGAGGTGTGGACTTGTTCAGGTAGGAGTGTCACTGTGGGCGTGGTCTTACTAGTCCTAGCTGCCTGGAAGTCAGTCTTCCACTAGCTGCCTTCAGATGAAGATATAGAATTCTCAGCTCTGCCTGCACCATTCCTACCTAGATGCTGCCATCCTCCCACAATGATACTGGACTGAACCTCTGAACTTGTAAGCCAGCCCCAATTAAATGTCCTTTAAAAGACTTACCTTGGTCATGTTATCTGTTTACAGCTGTAAAACCCTAACCAAGACAGTCACATACTCAGAAAAACCTATCAGAACATGGGGAAGTCTCATAAGGATTCGCACCTAGATGAAGATCTATAGGTAATTAACACTCATTCACACACACAGAGAGACAGTTTTCTCCAGGGATGAGTTCTCTGATAGTCTATCCAATCCCAAGTGGTCAGCATTAAATGTATATATATATACATATATATATATATATATATGGTAAACTATATGGACTCAACAGGTCATTGTCACATATCCATATCTGTATAAAAGTAATAAACAAAGTAAGTGGCAATAATTTGGAATGATTTGTAAAGACATGAGAGGGGTAGAAAAGAGAAGGGAGAGGAAATGAAGAAGATTCAGGAATCATATGAAATTCTCAATAAAAAATAAAATCATAAAATATTTGAATTGATGAGAATAACAAAACATAAGTGTATGGTTCATACTCTATTCATTCTGAAGAGCTTCTATGTTCAGAGAAAGGAAGCAGGAGAAAAGAAGTATGTAATAGCTTAACAATAATAGGAATCTATTTATTGTAAGTAATCAGATTACAATATGTACTATTTGCTTGTACTTATCAGTGTAACTGCCAAGTTGCTACCTACTGAGTCAAAGAAAAAGTTAACATGCCTTTCCCATGGTACAAGACTAGGATTTCACCTGGGCATATAAAAGCATTGCCTAGTGTGGAGATGCTGAAGGGTCTACTGGTTGTCTGTGAACTTGTGTATTAGGCACATATGCATCCCTCCTGAGAGGTATTGAAGTGGTGCTAGAAAAAGAGCTACAAACTTCATGCATTATTAAATTCACAAACAGAAGACAGGTCTGTCATTTTACAATTCTGTAAGACTTCAGTTCCAAGTAGGTCACACAGAAAATTCGCAGGTGTTAGTAGAACTCCATTTATCAGTGGTAGCACATAGCAGAAGCTTTTGTTCTCATCTACTGGACCTGTTTTTTTTTTTTCCACAGCCAATCTCATGTCCTCCAATTTAGCAATTTGTAGCCAGTCCTTCCTATAATGCCAACTCTTCACATCAAGGCTTGGATCGCCTAGTGACCATGTTTTAATCCCTTCGATAATCTATGTTAATCTCCATATAGTAACATATCTCAACTACATGACAATGATGATCAAAACTATAAACTTCGCCTCATTTTTCACAGAAAGGAATATAGGATTTGGAGGAAATCTCTTGCTTCCGGGTGCTAGGATTAATGACACATAGTACCACACATGGCCCAACTTTCTCCCCTGGCCAGTCTTGAACTTGATGCTCTTTCTGCCTCTCCTCTTCAGCATATTCTACTTGTGTATGCCACCATACGCAGCTTCTTTGTTTTCTTGACAATAACCATTCTGCCTGGAGTAAGTAGGAACCTCAGAATAGTTTAAATTGTAACCACCTAAGTATATGAAAAACTTTACAAGGTATTTATAGGCCATTTTCATTACTTCCTGTTAAAACTTTATATTCAGTGTTTTTGTCCACTTATTGATTGTACAACTGGTGGTCTTGGTGGTGGTGGTGGTGGTGGTGATGGTGGTGGTGATGGTGGTGGTGATGGTAGTGGTATGTGTGCTTGTGTGTTTGTGTGTGTGTTGTTGTTGTTTATACACTTTAATATTAGTCCCTTGACATACAGGTTTGGTTTGTCTACTGCTCATCGTGCAGGCTATTCATTCATGACTTTATTTGCTTGAGTCACATGATTGCATTTATTGGTTTTTAGGATTATTTCTTATGTTATTAGAGTGCATTTTAGAAAGTCCTTCTTTATGGTTATATATTCAAGATTTACCCCTTGTGTTTTCCTCCAATGTGAGAAAGTTTCAAGTCTTATTTTGTAGGTTTTGGTTTACATTGAATTCATTTTTGTGTAAAATAAGAGGTCAAGTATTAATTTCATATTTCTGCAGGTGGATCTCCAGTTTTGTTTTTTTTCTACTTTTTATTAGGTATTTTCCTCATTTACTTTTCCAATGCTATCCCAAAAGTCCCCCATACCCTCCCACCCACTCCCCGACCCACCCACTCCCACTTTTTGGCCCTGGCGTTCCCCTGTACTGGGGCATATAAAGTTTGCAAGTCCAATGGGCCACTATTTCCAGTGATGGTGGACTAGGCCATCTTTTGATACTATGCAGCTAGAGTCAAGAGCTCCAGGGTACTGGGCCACTCTTACCAGTGATGGCGGACTAGGCCATCTTTTGAAACTATGCAGCTAGAGTCAAGAGCTCCAGGGTACTGGTTTGTTCATAATGTTGTTATACCTATAGGGTTGCAGATCCCTTTAGCTCCTTGGGTACTTTCTTTAGCTCCTCCATTGGGGGCCCTGTGATCCATCCAATAGCTGACTGTGAGCATCCACTTCTGTGTTTGCTAGGCACTGGAATAGTCTCACAAGAGACAGCTATATCTGGGTCCTTTCAGCAAAATCTTGCTAGTATATGCAATGGTGTCAGCATTTGGAAGCTGATTATGGGATGGAACCCTGGATATGGCAGGCTCTAGATGGTCCATCCTTTTGACACAGCTCCAAACTTTGTCTCTGTAACTCCTTCCATGGGTGTTTTGTTCCCAATTCTAAGAAGGAGAAAACTGTCCACACTTTGGTCTTCATTCTTCTTGAGTTTCATGCGTTTAGCAAATTGTATCTTATATCTTGGGTGTCCTAAGTTTCTGGGCTAATATCCACTTATCAGTGAGTACATATTGTATGAGTTCTTCTGTGATTGGGTTACCTCACTCAGGATGATACCCTCCAGGTCCATCCATTTGGCTAGGAATTTCATAAACTCATTCTTTTTAATAGCTAAGTAGTACTCCATTGTGTAAATGTACAATGTTTTCTGTATCAATTCCTCTGTTGAGGGGCATGTGGGTTCTTTCCAGCTTCTGGCTATTATAAATAAGGCTGCTATGAACATAGTGGAGCATGTGTCCTTCTTAACGGTTGGAACATCTTCTGCATATATGCCCAGGAGAGGTATTGCAGGATCCTCCAGTAGTACTATATCCAGTTTTCTGAGGAACTGCCAGACTGATTTCCAGAGTGGTTGTACAAGCTTGCAATCCCACCAACAATGGAGGACTGTTCTTCTTTCTCCACATCCTCACCATCATCTGCTGTCACCTGAATTTTTGATCCTAGCCATTCTGACTGGTGTGAGGTGGAATCCCAGGATTGTTTTGATTTGCATTTCCCTGATGATTAAGTATGTTGAACATTTTTTCAGGGGCTTCTTAGCCAATCTGTATTCCTCAGGTGAGAATTCTTTGTTTAGCTCTGAGCCCCATTTTTAAATGGGGTAATTTGATTTTCTGGGGTCCAGCTTCTTGAGTTCATTCTATATATACTGGATATTAGTCCCCTATCTGATTTAGGATAGATAAAGATACTTTCCCAATCTATTGGTGGTCTTTTTGTCTTATTGACGGTGTCTTTTGCCTTGCAGAAGCTTTACAATTTTCTGAGGTTCCCATTTGTAGATTCTTGATCTTACAGCACAAGCAATTGCTGTTCTATTCAGGAATTTTCCCCCTGTACCCATATCTTCGAGGCTTTTCCCTACTTTCTCCTCTATATGTTTCAGTGTCTCTGGTTTTATGTGGAGTTCCTTGATCCACTTAGATTTGACCTTAGTACAAAGAGATAGGAATGGATCAATTCTCATTCTTCTACATGATAACCGCCAGTTGGGCAAGCACATTTGTTGAAGATGCTGTTTTTTTTCCACTGGATGGTATTTGCTCCCTTGTCAAAGGTCAAGTGACAATAGGTGTGTGGGTGTATTTCTGGGTCTTCAATTCTATTCCATTGGTCTACTTGTCTGTAACTATACCAGTACCACGCAGTTTTTATCACAATTGCTCTGTAGTACAGCTTTAGGTCAGGCATGATGATTCCATGAGAGGTTCTTTTATCCTTGAGAAGAGTTTTTGCTATCCTAGGTTTTTTGTTATTCCAGATGAATTTGCAGATTGCCCTTTCTAATTCGTTGAAGAATTGAATTTTAATTTTGATAGGGATTTCATTGAATCTGTAGATTGCTATTGGCAAGATAGCCATTTTTACTATATTGATCCTGCCAATCCATGAGCATGGGAGATCTTTCCATCTTCTGAGATCATCTACAATTACTTTCTTCAGAGACTTGAAGTTCTTATCATACATATCTTTCACTTCCTTAGTTAGAGTCACACCAAGGTACTTTATAATTTTTGTGACTATTGAGAAGGGTGTTGTTTCCCTAATTTCTTTCTCAGCCTGTTTATTCTTTGTGTAGAGAAAGGCCATTGACTTGTTTGAGTTAATTTTATATCCAGCTACTTCACCGAAGCTGTTTATCAGGCTTAGGAGTTCTCTGGTGGAATTTTTAGGGTCACTTATATATACTATCATATCATCTGCAAAAAGTGATATTTTGACTTCATTTTGCCATTTGTATCTGCTTGATCTCCTTTTGTTGTTGAATTGCTCTTGCTAGGACTTCAAGTACAATGTTGAATAGGTATGGAGAAAGTGGGCAGCCTTGTCTAGTCCCTGATTTTAGTGGGATTGCTTCCTGCTTCTCACCATTTACATTGATGTTGGCTATTGGTTTGCTGTAGATTGCTTTTATCATGTTTAGGTATGGGCCTTGAATTCCTGATCTTTCCAAGACTTTTATCATGAATGGGTGTTGGATTTTGTCAAATGTTTTTTCTGCATCTAAAGAGATGATCATGTGGTTTTTTTCTTTGAGTTTGTTTATATACTGGATTAAATTGATGGATTTCTATATATTGAACCATCCCTGCATCACTGGGATGAAACCTATTTGGTCAGGATGGATGATTGTTTTCATGTGTTCTTGGATTTGGTTAGCGAGTACTTTATTAAGGATTTTTGCATCGATATTCATAAGGGAAAATGGTCGGAAGTTTACTATCTTTGTTGGGTCTTTTGTGCTTTAGGTATCAGAGTAATTGTGGCTTCATAGAATGAGTTGGGTAGAGTACCTTCTACTTCTATTTTGTGGAATAGTTTGTGAAAATCCAGGATTAGATCTTCTTTGATTGTCTGATAGAAATCTGCACTAAACCCATCTGGTCCTGGGCTTTTTTTGGTTCGGAGACTATTAATGACTGCTTCTATTTGTTAAGGGGATATAGGACTGTTTAGATCATTAACCTGATCTTGATTTAACTTTGGTACCTGGTATTTGTCTAGAAATTTGTTCATTTCATCCAGGTTCTCCAGGTTTGTGGAGTATAGTCTTTTGTAGAAGGATCTGATGGTGTTTTGGATTTCTTCAGGATCTGTTGTTATGTCTTCCTTTTCATTTCTGATTTTTTTTTAATTAGAATGCTTTCCCTGTACCCTCTAGTGAGTCTGGCTAAAGTTTGTCTATCTTGTTGATTTTCTCAAAGAACCAGCTCCTCCTTTGGTTGATTCTTTGGATAGTTCTTCTTGTTTCCACTTGGTTGATTTTGCCCCTGTGTTTGATTATTTCCTGCTGTCTACTCCTCTTGGGTGAATTTGCTTCCTTTTGTTCTAGAGCTTTTAGGTGTGTTGTCAAGCTGCTAATGTGTGCTCTCTGTAGTTTAGTTTTGGAGGCACTCAGAGCTATGAGTTTTCTTCTTAGAAATGCTTTCATTCTGTCCCATAAGTTTGGGTATGTTTTGGCTTCATTTTCATTGAACTCCAAAAAGTCCTTAATTTCTTTCTTTATTCCTTCCTTGACCAAGTTATCATTGAGGATAGTGTTGTTCAGTTTCCACATGAATGTTAGCTTCTATTATTTATTTTGTTATTGAAGATCAGCCTTAGTCCATGGTGATCTGATAGGATACATGAGACAATTTCAATATTTTTGTATCTGTTGAGGGTGGTTTTGTGTCCAATTATGTGGTCAATTTTGGAGAAGGTACCATGAGGTTCTGAGAAGAAGGTATATCCTTTTGTTTTAGAATAAAATGTTCTGTAGATATCTGTTAGATCCATTTCTTTCATAACTTCTGTTAGTTTCACTGTGTCCCTGTTTAATTTCTGTTTCAATGATCTGTCCATTAGTGAAAGTGGTTTGTTGAAGTCCCCCACTATTATTGTGTGAGGTGCAATGTGTGCTTTAAGCTTTACTAAAGTTTCTTTAATGAATGTGGATGCCCTTGTATTTGGAGCATAGATACTCAGAATTGAGAGTTCCTATTGGAAGATTTTACCTTTGATGAGTATGAAGTGTCCCTCCTTGTCTTTTTTTATGACCTTGCGTTGTAAGTCGATTTTATTAGATATTAGAATGCCTACTCCAGCTTCTTTCTTCAGACCATGTGCTTGGAAAATTGTTTTCCAGCCTTTCATTCTGAGGTAGTGTCTATCTTTTTCCCTGAGATGGGTTTCCTGTAAGCAGCAAACTGTTGGGTCCTGTTTGTGTAGCCAGTCTATTAGTCTATGTCTTTTTATTGGGGAGTTAAGTCCATTGATATTAAGAGATATTAAGGAAAAGTAATTGTTGCTTCCTATTATTTTTGTTGTTAAAGTTGGCATTCTGTTCTTGTGGCTGTCTTATTTTAGGTTTGTTGAGGGATTTCGTTCTTTCTTTTTCTAGGACGTGGTTTCCATCCTTGTATTGGTTTTTTTCTGTTATTATCATTTGAAGGTCTGGATTCGTGGAAAGATAATGTGTGGATTTGGTTCTGTGGTGGAATACTTTTGTTTCTCCATCTAAGGTTATTGAAAGTTTGGCTGGGTATAGTATCCTGGGTTGTCATTTGTGTTCTCTTAGTGTCTGTATAACATCTGTCCAAGCTCTTCTTGCTTTCACTGTCTCTGGTGAAAAATCTGGTGTAATTCTGATAGGCTTGCCTTTATATGTTACTTGATCCTTTTCCCTTACTGCTTTTAATATTCTATCTTTATTTAGTGCATTTGTTGTTCTGATTATTATGTGTCGGGAGGAATTTCTTTCCTGCTCCAGTCTATTTGGAGTTCTCTAGGCTTCTTGTATGTTCATGGGCATCACTTTCTTTAGGTTTGGGAAGTTTTCTTCTATAATTTTGTTGAAGATATTTGCCGGTCCTTGTAGTTGAAAATCTTCATTCTCATCTACTCCTATTATCCATAGGTTTGGTCTTCTCATTGTGTCCTGGATTTTCTGGATGTTTTGAGTTAGGATCTTTTTGCGTTTTGTATTTTCTTTGATTGTTGTCCCAATGTTCTCTATGGAATCTTCTGCACCTGAGATTCTCTCTTCCATCTCTTGTGTTCTGTTGCAGATGCTTGTATCTATGGTTCCAGATTTCTTTCCTAGGGTTTCTATCTCCAGTGTTGCCTCACTTTGGGTTTTCTTTATTGTGTCTACTTCCCTTTTTAGGTCTTGGATTGTTTTATTCAATTCCATCACCTGTTTGGTCATGTTTTCCTGTAATTCTTTAAGGGATTTTTGTGCTTCCTCTTTAAGATCTTCTACCAGTTTAGCAGTGTTCTTCTGTATTTCTTTGAGTGAGTTATTAAGGTCCTTCTTGATGTCCTCTACCATGATCATGATATATGATTTTAGATCCAGGTCTAGCTTTTCGGGTGTGTTGGGGTGCCCTGGACTGGGCAAGGTGGGAGTGCTGGGTTCTGGTGATGGTGAGTGGTCTTGGTTTCTGTTAGTAAGATTCTTATGTTTACCTTTCACCATCTGGTAATCTCTGGAGTTAGTTGATTTAGTTGTTTCTGGTTAGAGCTTGTTCCTCAGGTGATTCTGTTAGCCTCTATCAGCAGACCTGGGAGACTAGCTCTCTCCTCTGAGTTTCAGTGGTCAGAGCACTCTCTGCAGGCAAGCTCTCCTCTTACAGGGAAGGTGCACAGATATCTGGCGTTAGGACCTCCCTCTTGGCCAAAGATGAAGACCCAAAACAGGACCTGTCCCGAAGTTGAGTTGCTTTTGCCTATCCCAGAAGCTGTTAGGTTCTGTATTCTGCACTCTCACCTGTGCAGAATACTCTCGGTGGGGTCCCGGAAACAAGATGTCTGCTGCAGATGCTCAGGCAAAGCACTCCGGGGGATCTCCAGTTTTTGACAATATCTTTTAAAGACTTCCTCTCTTTCCCATTGTGTGTTTTGGCACCATTGTCAGCTTTTAGCTAGTCATATCTGTCCACATTTATCTCTGGGTTCTTTATGCAGTCACATAGATCTTTCTGTCTGTTTGCTTGAGCAACTTGCTGGTTTTGTTATTAATTATTGAATTTAGTAGAAGTTGAGTTCATGTATAATTGCTTTTTTTTTAAACCTAAATTGTGTTGACAGTTGAGGGCACGTTATGCTTCCATATATATAAATTGCAAAACATGCAAATTTCTAGTTCTGTAATGAATGCTATGGATTCATGGGGACTGTATTCATTCTATTTTTTTATTCTCACCAATATTTTCATAATATTAATTTTATAATCCATAATCATTTGGGTTATTTTTTATATCCTATTGAGATCATCAGTGTTTTTATGGAGCTTGAGAAATGGTACTGTAGAGGTCTTTCTTCTCCTCAGTTATCCCTCAGTACTTCTGTTTTTGAAACAATTGTTAAGGAGATTCTATTTTTGCTTTTTTAATTTTTTTAACGGTAAACCAAATACTGGTATAAAGAAAATTCTGAGATTTATGTATTGATGTTGTCTCCTACTTTTTTTATGATATCTAGATATTTTATAGTAGGGTTTTTAAACTGCAGAATCAACATGTGAATGAATTTGAGATCATTCTTCCTGATATGTATTGTTTCTCTTTCTTTTGCTTTATTTTTCTGTGTATAACTGTAAGCACTATACTGAGTAAGAGTGCAGTGATACCCTTATCTCATCCCTGATATTAGAGGTTATGCTATGACTCTATATTTACTTATATGTCAGATATAGGTTGTTGTATACAGGTTTTTTTTTTTTTTTTTTTTTTTTTTTTTTTTTACTATTGAGGTATATAATTCCTATTTCTAGTATCTTTAGGATTTAATCCTGAAGGTGTGTTAAATTCTTGGAAAGAAATTTCCACATTTATTGAGAGAGCATGTGATATTTCTTCTTTTATATATACTTTTTTAAATTTAAACGTAATTATATAATATTCTCCCTTCTCCCTCCATCCCCAGTGCTTTTTGCATATGCCCTTGCTCTTTCTAAAATGCATGGCTAATTGTTGTTTTTTTATCTTCTATATCATATTAATTGATCTATACATGCTAAAATGTGTTTGTACTCCTGGAATGAACTGTCTTGATCTTACTTTGCTAAATTGATTATAAGTATTTCATTGAGATTTTTAGCTCCTATGTTCAGTAGGGCATCACACTATAGTATTCATTTTGGTTTCTTTTTCCTTTTTGTCTTTATCTGATCATAATCATAGTAATAATAGGTTCATGAAATGAATTTGACCACATTCCTTTTTGTTCCTTTCAATTAAACAGAATAATTTGAGAGTTGTAATTCATCAGTGAATCTATCTTGTCATGAGCTATCTCTGAAATTCTTTGTTGCTGGCTATGCATCTGGATAAGTTGTTTGTAAAGATATGTAGTAAGATTTCTCTATCAATTTCCAGTATTTCTTCATATTCTAGTTTTTAAAAACATGTTTTCAAAGTATGTCCTCACAAGTCTCTGGATTGTGTTAGCATCTCTTGTAATATTTGTTGTGTTTTGTTTTGTCTCATCTAATATTTTAAATATGTATCTTTTCTTTCTTTTCATTACTTTGGTTTATAAATCTTGATTATGTCACAATGAATCAGTTCTTCATTTCATCAATTCTTATAATTCTTTTCATCACATTTATTAATTTCTCCCATGATATTTTTGTCTGTTTTTTGCCATATATTATTTTAAGTTTTATTTCTTCATATTCCTTGAGACACATTATTTTTTACCTGAAACCTATCAATTTTTATCTGAAACACACACATATAAATGCTGTGTATAAAACAGCTTTAAAGATCCCAAATGCTCTAAAAACATAGGTTATTTTCATTTAATTTACTTATTAATTCAGTTTTATATCCTGATAACTGTCCCCCTTCCTGGTTCCCTCTCTCACATAATTGCCCCCCTTCCCTTCTCCTCTGAGAGGGTGGGGGTCGTCTGGGTATCCTTCCACCCTGGCACATCAAGTCTCTGAAGGGCTAGCCACATCTTCTCCCACTGAGCTCAGACAAAGCAGTCCAGTTAGGGGAGCAGATTCCACAGATAAGCACCAGCTTTAGGCATAGACCCTGCTCCAGTTGTTGGGGGCCTATATAAAACCTGAGGTGTACATCTACTACATATGGTATGGGGACCTCAGTCCTGCCTATGTATGCTCTTTAGTTGGTGGCTCAGTCTCTGAAAACCCCCATGGGTCCATATTAGTTGACTCTATTTGTCTTCCTGTGGAGTTCCTACCCCCTTCAGGGTCCCCAATCCTATTTAATTTTTAATTGTTGCATTTTTAAAAAATTGTAATTGTTCTTCTCTTCACTAGTCTACTGGTCACTCAAGAGTGCATTTTCAAATTCTAAGAAGTTCCACAAACTTTGTGACTTCTTTTTCATTGATTTCTAGCTTATTACACTACGACATAAGATATAAGAAACTACCTCATGGTTCTGAAATTAGGAAGGCTTGCTTTGTGGCATCAAATCTAATCTGTTTTATGAAAAGTTCCATGTGCTTTTGAGGTAATGTGTAATCCAAGAATATTTAATTGTATCCTGTAAATTTGTGTTAATTGAGTTTGATGCATGGCATAATTCAACTCTGAAGTTTCTCTTTGAAAATTTAGCTTGGATGACCTATCTAAAGATCACAGTGGTGCACCAAGGTCCTCCACTATGAGTTTTACTAGAGCCATCTGTAAATTAAAATTTTGTCTTTTGAAATATTGATACCACAGTACCAAAGCTTACAAATACAAAATTACTATATATTCTTGCTAACGTGTATCCAGTATTAACAGGATATACTTCTTGTTTTCTGACTAACTAATGTTGATCTAAAGTGTACCTTTTCAGATGTAATCATTATATGCACATAAGCACAAATGAGTTATATCATTTCAAGTGTGATAGGTACAAGTTACAATTTCTCATGTACTTTAATATTTTTCAAATTTGTTATATGTTTAACAATAACTTGTGTGAAATTTTTACATCTTAATTTCCACATCTGATATATTTACAGACATGGAATTATTTTCATCCATTGTTAGCAGCCACACTACCTCAGTATTCTGAAAAAGATTAGTTAAATAATAGGAAAAATGATCAGTTCTAAATATTTATACAAGATTTTCTTTCTAGAACTTTCTTAGAATAAGAAAAAGTAAGAGAACTTGAAGTAACATCTAACTATCATGGCTTGGTTTCTGTGGGGAAAATGTGAATTTCTCCTTTTGTACTTTTATAATTCAAAACTGATGTACTGCTACACACATGTCAACATATATTATAATCATAAATATTTGTTAATGAGAACTGACTAGAAGAACAAAATGACATGATAATACAGAGCAATTAAATAATGGACAGATAAGTTATATTACAGTACTTGCAGAGCAAGCATGGGAGTCGCCTAGAAGATGAAATAAGATGTCCAAGTTACTTTGACACAGCTGAGTCACCTAAGAAGAAAGTTGCAACTGAGATGTTTCCTAGATCAGACTGGCTAGTGGGCATGTCTGTTGGGGACTTAATTGAATATAAGTTGATATAGGATGGCCTAGCCCACTATGGGATGTACAATTCCTTGAACAGGTGACCATAGACTTTATGAGAAGGTAACTAAACAAGAACCTGAGTGATCTAAGAGTCAGCAGGTTTTCTCTATGGTTTCTGAGTCAAGATCCTCTTTGACTTCCTGCCCTGACTTCAATCATGATAGACTATGGAGTATACATCCAATAAATTTTGAAGTGTCTTGTAGTTAGAAAGCTTTACCACAGCTGCAGAAAGGAAGGTAACACCAAGTGTCCATAGATGGTTTCTCTTTTGTACATTTCATGGTGAACACTTTTCTAGGTGGAAATTGTGCCATGAAGCTGGTATGTGTTTTCTACAAGAGCTTCTACACTTTCACATTCTCTCTATCACAGTACTAGATTTTCAAGTGCTCTTAGTTGCCTCTCTTTCCCTTAACTAAACATTTCTTGTAAGGAGCAGATTTTCTAAAAGTATCTTTAGGACAATTTGATTCTGGCTATGAAGAAAGAAATTATTTAAAGATTAGCATTCTACTCTTTAAAAAAAGTTTCTCACATATACAAAACCAGGGTTCATGAGTAAGGTATCCTTCTGATTGCTGCCAAGAAACATAAAGTCACATTCTCATAAGATATTGGCATGGAAACACAGGAGAGATAGAATTACAATCTTCATATCTCAGCTTTAGTAGGACACCACAAATTAACAAAGTTTGGCAGGAAAACAGAACATCGCTTTGACTCAAACCATGTAGCTTGGTCAGGGTTATGGATATTCAGTCTATTTGTGTTTTTACAGGCACATCTTAATTTTCCTCTGTCTTCATTAGCACAACAGTTAAACTCAGCTTTGTCAATCTTCTCACCCCCAGAATAGTTAAAAAGTAACACAAATATAAGGCAATTGGCTATAACATCTTGGCCTGTCTTAGTTTGAAGAAAGATACAAAATATTTACTGAGATCTTTCTGGGGCCAAAAGCAAAATCTGCAGTTACTCTGGCTGAAAGGGACATTAGCTTTAAGAAAGATTTGTGATTTCATAAGTTCATAAGATTTGCACATTTTGCCTAACTCCTGAATTCAAACTTCTGATTTTCCACGATGATTTCTCAAGTATTATGAAATAACTGAGGGCATGAGAAGGAACAGAGGCAAAGGAATGGCTGATCACAATTTTTTTTTCAAAAATGGAATGATTTATATTATATTATCAACAGTAAACAATGTGACGTGTGTGTGTGTGTATGTGTGTGTGTGTGTGTGTGTGTGTAAATATGTGTGGGTTCATGTGCAAGTATAGATTCATGTGTATAAATGCAAAAATGGAAAGATCTATTATAATACTACAAACATCAAACAATATGACACTAGTAGAGGTATGTGTCTGTATAAATGTACATGCGTCCATGTGCAGATGTATACATATGTATAGATGAAACATGGAATAATCTATTATAATACTACCAGCATTAAACGATGTGACACTAGTGGGTTTGTGTCTCTATGCAAATGTTTGTATATTCATGTACAATTGTAGATTCATGTGTATAGATGCAAAAATGGAACAATCTATTATAATACTATCAAAATTAAACAACATGACACTAGTAGGTGGGTATAACTGTGTAAGTGTACTTCTATTCATGCGTAGGTATAGATGCATGTGTACAGATGCTCTAGAGCAACTTCAGCTGTAACTCATCAGTTCTTTGCAGAGCATCCACTTGTCTGATGCTTGCCAAATGCTCTATACATCCTGGCCAGTAAGTGTCAGTGATTTGATTGTTTCTGTCCCCCTGTGCTGATTAAAAATATAGGGCACTATGCTTTTTCTCACATGTTCTGGGTATAAATCCAGGTCCTTGCTTTTGTCCAAAAAGAATTTTATAGTCTAAGCTTTGTACTTCTTCTTGTTTTTTTATTTTCAAACTTTATTAGAATATTTTTCTAGAATATCAAGAAAGGATAAACTATTTCAATGTATGCTACGTCCACTCCAGTGCAGTCTGCTTGGTAGGCCTAAAAGCCTGGAAGCAGTTAGGAGACAAAGAGTTTCACAGAAACAGCCTCCTGGAACCTTGGCATTCCAATAGCCCATATACTCAAACCCTGTCCCTGTGTTAGTCTGGTGTATAGATCAATATGCTCTCTTTCAGTATTGTTTTATTATAAGCCCTTTTAAGGATTGATTTTGACATATAGCTAAGCCTTCGCCAGTGTTCCAATGTCCTAGGCAGTCCTTGAAGCCAACCCTGAGCTTGGAATTCAGTAAGAATGTTACCTATTCAGTAACATTCAAATTCACTTCTAGTAGAGACAGTGAAACTAATTAGGCATTACAAAGAACAGAGCTAGAAAAGCTCAGGGCTAGTCTGCATAGTAATTACTTGGGACAATAGCTGAGACTCACCCAAACCCAGGAATACACAATGGCCTAGGAAATAGGTGGGTTAGTAAAACAGATTCCCCTGGTCCAGGTTTTTTCACTAGGACCAGAGGAATAGCATAATCAGGTATTTACTAAAGAACCCCTGGTTGTAGGTTTAACAATAGACTAGCATTGCATCAGAGCATTCACCTGGTTCCTGTGTTTAGCTGATCTTTTTAATTAAGGGTTGTTCTTATTCTCAGTGGTGGCCTGGCTCCTGCTATCTTTTTATGTATGCATTCTTTTTGTTCTGTGTCAATGTAACTTGGCAGATGTGTTTGCCTGGATTTCTTGGTTTTCTTCTGTATTAAAAGTCTGATGTTCCTTTGGACAAAATACATTCAGATTCAGCATTCTCTAGTGCCTGCGTCTGTCTGTCAATTCTCACCGACCCTTGTTCACCTGCAACCAGAAACCTGTTCCCCACAGGTAGGAGACCCAATAGAAGTTAGTCTGTGGCAAATGTAATGGTAGCAAAGACATGATGACCAGAAAACCACACAGGAAATGAGGGCGAATAAAGAAGGTTATGAGAAACACAAGATAAGAGAGAAGCTGTTTCTAGTGACAGAGACCTTGTCATGCTACACAGGTTCTTGCAACTCATAAGGACAGCCACTCACTAGTCTTGTGCCTACAGAGCACCACAGGAAACTTCCAGTCTCTATGTTGTCACCTTTTATTTGGATCTTTTCATTCATACATTCTCTGCCACAGTCCTAGGGTCACTGAAGACAAATCAAGTTCATTTCTTTGAAATTCATCAGCTTGCTTGCTAAGGGTACTCTTAATTATGCATATTATTTTTATGCAAGATTCTGTATCATGTTTACTTAAAGCAGTTGCTTTTGGCACTGGACTGTGAGTGTTTTCTCACAGGTCAGGTCTGCCTGGGCTTTCATGCTGACATGATTTTTCTCTTGTATTTCAGAACAGCTTTACCAGGAAGCAGAAGGAAACTTGTTCTTGGAATGGCACTAAGCAGATGAAGCAAAGTTAAATGCCACTGAATAAACCTACAAATGCTGAATGACTAGCTGGTTAGATGTTTATTCCTTAAATCAGCACTTACATTGTGCTTTGTGAGGTTTGAAATGTTAGCTGCTATTGCTTGGAGCCAATCCATGCAGTCTTCAGAAGAGAGGCACTGAAGAATTCCACTGCAGACTCCATCCACAGCAACAACTTGGAAAGCATTCTGCCTAAAAGTGCATAAGAACAGAACAGATGAAATACTTTGTTAGTTAGCCATTTATAGTTTGGTCCTTAAGACGATAAAGCAAACTTCCAGATTCAAATCCAATTACCTCCTTTATAAATATATCCATTTTAAAGTGAATCAACGAAAAGACCAGGATAATATCTATTTACAAATAATGAGATGACATTCTTATATTCACCCAAATATGGACAACCTTTGAGATATAAAGCAAAGCATGTGCTATTGAACAACGTCAACTTAGGGGACATTCTTTTCTCTTTGACCAAACATTCCCAGTCTATAATTCTGTCTCTGCTCTTGACATTTGTAAGTTTTTTTTTTTTTTTTTTACAGTACAAGAATTGGAAACACAAATGTTAAGCACTACATGGTAAAACTCATGTTAATTTCTTGATCATTGTTTGAATATAGGATTAATGGGCAGAAAACATGAAATTGGAGTCACCAAAGCCCTGACCAGGAGAATTACTCTGTTGGGTTATGTGCGGCACTTTAGAAAATCCACAATTCATACTTAAATCCACCAATCATGGAGTGATAGACAACTTCCTTAGCTAGGCATTTGAAATGTGACACAAACTGCATGCATTCACATATTCTTTCCAAACACACACTTTTCCTGGCTCTATCAGTTCTACAAGTGGGTATTTGAGGATATTAGATATTATGCATTTCCTGAAAGAAAGGTAAACCCAGGGAGCACACATCTAGCTCAAGAGTCATGTGTGGGTCTGTCCATTTATTTTCTCTCTAGGCTAAATCCAGTCTCTAAAGGAAATACCTGGTACCAGTTTTGGCAGCCAAAGTATTGTGCATTCAATTTGTGTAGAGAAACTAATTATCACACCTGACACTTCATGCCAGAGAAAGGAATGTACTCAAACATGCACTGCTTATTTCCTGTTAAAAAAAAAAAAGTATGTTTGCTTAAATAAAAATAATTTAAACCTTTTTATGATAAAAATGTGCTTCATGAAAAATGTAGATTCCTGATTCACCCACACATAGAACTTAATTCTTATAGTTTTGATTGTGAGCTTAGCCTTTAATGGATGAGCCATCCCCCTACACTTGAGCTTTCACTCCAATACTCAAGAGTGACTGTGACACTTAAAATATCACGAAGTTGGATTCAGGGGAAGGTTCAGCAGTTAAAAGCAAAGGCTCATCTTCTAGACAACCTAGGTTGAACATCCACAAGTAAACTCACAACCATCTGTAAACTACAGTCTCTCTTCTGGCTTCCAAGGGAACCAAGTATCCATGTGCTACACAGACATACATGCATGCTAAACACAGACACAGACACACACACACACACACACACACACACACACAAACATATATATCAATAATTTTTTAAGAAGTCCAGGCAGAAGCACAACTATCTGTGGAATAGGAGGACACATTTGATAGCAATTCATATTTTCCACTCTGTGTTTCTTACAGTCATTTCTTCAAAAGCTACAAAAAGAGAATGACAGCTAGATATTTCTATTCATGCATGCATTCAATTCAATTCTTAAATCTATGTAATACCTGATATAGTCTCAGATAGAATAAACCTAGGAGACTAGTTTTATACACCCAGATCTTCATATTAATACAAAATAGTTTTATACTCTGGGTAATGCATTAAAATAGATATATTTCTAATCATTGAAGTTAATTATTCTTATTTTTCTTCATAATTGATTCTGTGTCATAACTATGCTTACTTTTCAAGGTTTGGATAGGAATGAGATAGTGATTTTTATGCATTAGAACCAAGAGCTTCAGAGGCAAAAAAAAAACCAACAAAAAACAAACAAACAAAAAAAACAGTTATTGTGACTTGATTAACACATATTTAAGTAGGAACATGGGTATAGAATAGGCAGATAAAATTGAGGAAGGCTCCTGCACTTTACAGGCAATGAAGTTGGCATAGATCCATGGCAAGTGTTTGTGTGGCTATCATGTATAAATAAGCATTAAGGTTAGGTCTACTATAACATGAGGGAAATAATGTGACTTGGAGACTCTTCTTGGGTGCACAGATGAATGATGACACATGAATGAATGGCATTCAATAGGTTCATAAATAAGAATGGTTGATTAGAGACAAGAAAATTGCTCCTGAGTCCTCAACCTACACAGTAGAAAGGCTACGATGGGGAAGCTAATGGAAACCACAAATCTCACATAGAAATCAGAAATCCAAAAACAAACCTGAGGGGGCCTGAAAAACAAGACATATTTTGGGAAACACGGGTTTCTTGACCTGTGACAATAAGGGATCATCAATAAGATTTATAAATCATTCTACACATGTGTAGCTCATCCCTAGATCATGGATTATCTGTGTCAACATTTTAGTATTTGACCAACATACTATCTCAGTATGTTATTTTCTATTTTCTTATCTGTTTGGGTTTTTCCTTTATTTATTTATTTTATTAATTATTATATTTCTTTACATTTCAAATGTTCCTCCACTTTGGTCCATTACTATCTCAGTACATAAAAGTAACTAAGAAATGGAAAGGCGAAAGAGAATGATGAGGGGAGAGTGAAGGTGAAGAGAAGTGATAAAGGCATAACTACAGCACACAGTTGTAATATCAGGGCTAACCTTACATTTGCTGATGACTTACTTTAGGTTTCAAAGTTTAAGCAGAACTGTGATTTAGAGATCTTTAAAGCAGAAATGGACTGCCAAATGTTAAGTGCTGTTAAGGTTTCATTTATGAAATTACCTGCTCTTGTAAAAGCTTAAGAAAGCTATTGTTATACAAGGGAATAAGTCACAAGGTTAACTGCTGGTCACCACTGTTTCTGTTACTGTAAACAAAAGTTTGTTTTACATGAGAGGACCTTCTGCTTACAGAAGAACACAGTGTAATGATGTAACGTTGTGTTCTTTGCCTGTATTAACCTCTACTGCTGTACCTGAGCATTACATTTAGTAATTATGAGACTCTGGAGTAACCCTGGTGAATAAAAGCTTCTCTTTTTTTGAACTTTATTCTTTGTTAGACTGGCGAATCTCTAAATGACTATAGACTTATAATATTTGGGAGCTTACCCCAAGATTTGGGTGTTCACCTAGATTCACCTTTTCCTTCTTTTCCTTCTCTTCTTTCTTTTCTTTTCTTTTCTTTTCTTTCCTTTTTTCTTTTCTTTTCTTTTCTTTTCTTTTCTTTTCTTTTCTTTTCTTTCTTCCTTCCTTCCTTCCCTCCTTCCTCTCTATCTGTATGTCTGTCTGTCTTTCATTCTTTTTATTTTTGCCTCTCTTGAGACCCTAGAGGCACCCAGAGTAGTGGAAGCTGGAAAAATCAGATAGTTCCAGTATTTGGAGGGAGCTAGGGTTCTTTAATGACTATACTTTATAGAAGAGCTTTGAGTCACTCAATGTTTCAAGCATGCTGGAAGCTAAGAAATGCCCAGCATTTAGAAGGAGCTACTGTCACATTCTCAACACTTAGATTGTGAAATAAGAAGCATCAGAAACCTTCCAGAGGTGTAGATAAATATTCTGTATGTCTGTAGCACACATTTTGAGGGAGGATTCCTGAAAAAGATGGATAGAGCATAAATCCATGAGGTGAAAGACCACCAGGATGTTGTTGGCCCTTGCTGTAAAAGCTGAGATGGAAACTGACTGTTGGGTATATGAGTAAAGGTGTTCACCACCTGACTGTGTGAATGCTCTGTCTTTTAAAGTTACTGTTTGATGAATCTGAGCTTTCTCTTTGTCTATAGGTTTGTTGCAGATGCAGAACCAGGAGCCAGGTTAAAGATGAGTAGGCAGAGCTGTGGTTCACACTGCCTACTTGCAACATGATGCATCTTTCAACTTCTTCCTGAAGCCTCCTCTGCTGAGCTCTCTAGCCAGGGCTCATTTTTTTTTTCTTCTTGTCTCTGCCATTCTTTGATTGCAGCTTACTCTGGTCCATCCCCTTAGTCACAGATTCGGTGTTCTTTCCTTTAAAATTGTTTCATGTGTCTTTTACATATGGATGATATTAAAATGTTGCTTTATTCTGTTCTAATTAAATGAGAAGCTGCTCTGGAGTTGGGCTATGTCTCCCCCTCCTCTAGAGGTTGTTTAAAGTTTTCCTCTAAATCTGTGCCCTATATCAGACAGACTACCTGAATATGTGAGGGAGAAACATCAAAATCAAAATCAAAGCCCAGACTATTCCCAATGGGAGTTATTTCCACCCATCTCACACTCTTTTTAAGTTTTACTTAACTCACTAAAATGTTCTAAAGTATTTACCTTATCTCAAGATTTGTAAGACTATTTTGTCAATTTTCTGTATCCATTTCTTCTGTCATGTCTTTAATTCCTGAGATTCTCTTTTCACATCTTTTATTCTGTTAATGAAGCCTGAATTTGAGGTGAATGTTCAAGCTGCTATTTTTTCTTTTTATTAGATAATTTCTTTATTTACATATGCTATCCCCTTTCCTGGTTCCCCTCTGAAAGCCCCCCATTCCCTCCCACTCACCCTGATCACCAAACCAACCACTTCTGCTTCCTGGCCCTAGCATTCCTCTACCCTGGGGCATAGAGCCTTCACAGGACCTAGGGCTTCTCCTCCCATTGATGATCAATTACATCTTCCTCTGCTACAAATGCAACTGGAGCCATGAGTCCCACCATGTGTATGCTTTTGTTGGTGGTTTAGTTCCAGGGAGCTCTGGGGATACTGGTGAATTCATATTGTTGTTCCTCCTATGGGGCTGCAAACCCCTCAGCTCCTTGGGTAGTTTCTCTAGTTTCTTAATTGGGGACCCTCTGCTCAGCCCAATAGGTAGCTCTGAGCATCTACTTCTGTATTTGTCAGGCACTGGAAGAGCCTCTCAGGAGACAGCTATATCAGACTGCTGTCAGCAAACACTTCTTGTCATCTACAAAAGTGTCTGGGTTTGGTGATTTTATATGGGATGGATCCCCAGGTGAGGCAGACTCTGGATGGTCATTCCTTCAGTCTCTGCTCCTAACTTTGTCTCTGTAACTCCTTCCATGGGTATTTTGTTCCCCACTTCTAAGAAGGATCGAAATATTCACACTTTGGTCTTCCTTTTTCTTGAGTTTCATGTAGTTTGTGAATTGTATCTTGGGTATCCCGAGGTTTTGGGCAAATATCCACTAATGAGTGAGTGCATATCATGTGTGTTCTTTTATGATTGGGTTACCTCACTCAGGATGATATACTCCAGATCTATCCGTTTGCCAAAGAATTTCATAAATTCATTGTTTTTTTTCCTTTTTTCTTTAATTAGGTATTTTCCGAAATTACATTTCCAATGCTATCCAAAAAGTCCCCAATACACTCCCCCCCCAGTCCCCCACCCACCCACCCCCACCCCTTGGCCCTGGCATTCCCCTGTACTGGGGCATATAAAGTTGGCAAGTCCAATGGGACTCTCTTTCCAGTGATGGCCGACTAGGCCATCTTTTGATACAAATGCAGCTAGAGTCAAGAGCTCTGGGGTACTGGTTAGTTCATAATAATGTTCCACCTATGGGGTTGCAGTTCCCTTTAGCTCCTTGGGTACTTTCTCTAGCTCCTCCATTGGGGGCCCTGTGATCCATCCAATAGCTGACTGTGAGCATCCACTTCTGTGTTTGCTAGGCACTGGAATAGTCTCACAAGAGACAGCTATATCTGGGTCCTTTCAGCAAAATCTTGCTAGTGTATGCAATGGTGTCAGCGTTTGGAAGCTGATTATGGGATGGATCCCTGGATATGGCAGTCTTTAGATGGTCCATCATTTCTTCACAGCTCCAAACTTTATCTCTGTAACTCTTTCCATGGGTGTTTTGTTCCCAATTCCAAGAAGGGGCACAGTGTCCACACTTTGGTCTTCGTTCTTCTTGAGTTTCATGCGTTTAACAAATTGTATCTTATATCTTGGGTATCCTAAGTTTTGGGGCTAATATCCACTTATCAGTGAGTACATATTGTGTGAGTTTCTTTGTGAATATGTTACCTCACTCAGGATGATGCCCTCCAGATCCATCCATTTGCCTAGGAATTTCATAAATTCATTCCTTTTAGTAGCTGAGTAGTACCCCATTGTGTAAATGAACCACATTTTCTGTATCCATTCCTCTGTTGAGGGGCATCTGGGTTCTTTCCAGCTTCTGGCTATTATAAATAAGGCTGCTATGAACATAGTGGAGCATGTGTCCTTCTTACCGGTTGGAACATCTTCTGGATATATGCCCAGGAGAGGTATTGCTGGATCGTCCTGTAGTATTATGTCCAATTTTCTGAGGAACCGCCAAACTGATTTCCAGAGTGGTTGTACCAGCTTGCAATCCCACCAACAATGAAGGAGTGTTCCTCTTTCTCCACATCCTCACCAGCATCTGCTGTCACCTGAATTTTTGATCTTAGCCATTCTGACTGGTGTGAGGTGGAATCTCAGGGTTGTTTTGAGTTGCATTTCCCTGATGATTAAGGATGTTGAACATTTTTTCAGGTGCTTCTCTGCCATTCGGTATTCCTCAGGTGAGAATTCTTTGTTCAGTTCTGAGCCCCATTTTTTAACGGGGTTATTTGATTTTCTGGAGTCCACCTTCTTGAGTTCTTTATATATATTGGATATTAGTCCCCTATCTGATTTAGGATAGGTAAAGATCCTTTCCCAATCTGTTGGTGATCTTTTTGTCTTATTGATGGTGTCTTTTGCCTTGCAGAAGCTTTGCAACTTTATGAGGTCCCATTTATCAATTCTCGATCTTACAGCACAAGCCTTTGCTGTTCTATTCAGGAATTTTTCCCCTGTACCCATATCTTTGAGGCTTTTCCCTACTTTCTCCTCTATAAGTTTCAGTGTCTCTGGTTTTACTCGGAGTTCCTTAATCCACTTAGATTTGACCTTAGTACAAGGAGATAGGAATGGATCAATTCGCATTCTTCTACATGATAACCTCCAGTTGTGCCAGCACCATTTGTTGAAAATGCTGTCTTTTTTCCACTGGATGGTTTTTGCTCCCTTGTCAAAGATCAAGTGACCATAGGTATGTGGGTTGATCTCAGGGTCTTCAATTCTGTTCCATTGGTCTACTTGTCTGTCTTTATACGAGTACCATGCAGTTTGTATCGCAATTGCTCTGTAGTACAGATTTAGGTCAGGCATGGTGATTCCACCAGAGGTTCTTTTATCCTTGAGAAGAGTTTTTGCTATCCTAGGTTTTTTGTTGTTCCAGATGAATTTGCAGATTGCCCTTGCTAATTCATTGAAGAATTGAGTTGGAATTTTGATGGGGATTGCATTGAATCTGTAGATTGCTTTTGGTAAGATAACCATTTTTACAATGTTGATCCTGCCAATCCATGAGCATGGGAGGTCTTTCCATCTTCTGAGATCTTCTTTAATTTCTTTCTTCAGGGACTTGAAGTTCTTGTCATACAGATCTTTCACTTCCTTAGTTAGAGTCATGCCATGGTATTTTATATTGTTTGTGATTATTGAGAAGGGTGTTGTTTCCCTAATTTCTTTTTCTGCCTGTTTATCCTTTGTGTACAGAAAGGCCATTGACTTGTTGAGTTAATTTTATATCCAGCTACTTCACCGAAGCTATTTCTCAGGCTTAGGAGTTCTCTGGTGGAATTTTTAGGGTCACTTATGTATACTATCATATCATCTGCAAAAAGCGATATTTTGACTTCTTTTCTGATTTGTATCCCCTTGATCTCCTTTTGTTGTCTAATTGCTCTGGCTAGAACTTCAAGTACAATGTTGAATAGGTCGGGAGAGAGTGGGCAGCCTTGTCTAGTCCCTGATTTTAGTGGGATTTCTTCCAGCTTCTCACCATTTACATTGATGTTGGCTACTGGTTTGCTGTATATTGCTTTTATCATGGTTAGGTATGGGCCTTGAATTCCTGATCTTTCCAAGACTTTTATCATGAATGGGTGTTGGATTTTGTCAAATGCTTTTTCAGCATCTAACGAGATGATCATGTGGTTTTTGTCTTTGAGTTTGTTTATATAATGGATTACATTGATGGATTTTCGTATATTGAACCATTCTTGCATCCCTGGGATGAAACCTACTTGGTCAGGATGGATGATTGTTTTGATGTGTTCTTGAATTTGGTTAGGGAGAACTTTATTGAGGATTTTTGCATCAATATTCATAAGGGAAATTGGTCTGAAGTTCCCTATCTTTGTTGGGTCTTTTTGTGGTTTAGGTATCAGAGTAATTGTGGCTTCATAGAATGAGTTGGGTAGAGTACCTTCTGATTCTATTTTGTTGAATAGTTTGTGAAGAACTGGGATTAGATCTTCTTTGAAGGTTTGATAGAACTCTGCACTAAACCCATCTGGTCCTGGGCTTTTTTTGGTTGGGAGACTATTAATGACTGCTTCTCTTTCTTTAGGGGATATGGGACTGTTTAGATCATTAACCTGATCTTGATTTAACTTTGGTACCTGGTATCTGTCTAGAAACTTGTCCATTTCATTCAGGTTCTCCAGTTTTGTTGAGTATAGCCTTTTGTAGAAGGATCTGATGGTGTTTTGGATTTCTTCAGGGACTGTTGTTATGTCTCCCTTTTCATTTCTGATTTTGTTAATTAGAATAATTTTCCTATGCCCTCTAGTGAGTCTGGCTAAGGGTTTATCTATCTTGTTGATTTTCTCAAAGAACCAGCTCCTCGATTGGTTGATTCTTTGAATTGTTCTTCTTGTTTCCACTTGGTTGATTTCACCCCTGAGTTCGATTATTTCTTGCCATCTACTCCTCTTGGGTGAATTTGCTTCCTTTCGTTCTAGAGATTTTAGGTGTGTTGTCAAGCTGCTAATGTGTGCTCTCTCTAGTTTCTTTTTGGAGGCACTCAGAGCTATGAGTTTTCCTCATAGAAATGCTTTCAATGTGTCCCATAATTTTGGGTATGTTGTGGCTTCATTTTCATTAAACTCCAGGAAGTCCTTAATTTCTTTCTTTATTCCTTCCTTGACCAAGGTATCATTGAGAAGAGTGTTGTTTAGTTTCCACGTGAATTTTGGCTTTCTATTATTTATTTTGTTATTGAAGATCAGTCTTAGTCCATGGTGATCTGATAGGATGCATGGGACAATTTCAATATTTTTGTATCTGTTGAGGCTTGTTTTGTGACCAAATATGTGGTCAATTTTGGAGAAGGTACCATGAGGTGCTGAGAAGAAGGTATATCCTTTTGTTTTAGGATAAAATGTTTTGTAGGTATTTGTCAGATCCATTTGTTTCATAACCTCTGTTAGTTTCACTGTGTCCCTGTTTAGTTTCTGCTTCCATGATCTGTCCATTGTTGAAAGTGGTGTGTTGAAGTCTCCCACTATTATTGTGTGAGGTGCAATGTGTGCTTTGAGCTTTACTAAAGAATCTTTAGTGAATGTGGCTGCCCTTGTATTTGGAGCCTAGATATTCAGAATTGATAGTTCCTCTTGGAGGATTTTACCTTTGATGAGAATGAAGTGCCCTTCCTTGTCTTTTTTGATGACTTTGGGTTGGAAGTCAATCTTATCAGATATTATAATGGCTACTCCAGCTTGTTTCTTCCTACCATTTGCTTGGAAAATTGTTTTCCAGCCTTTCATTCTAAGTAGTGTCTATCTTTTTCTCTGAGATGAGTTTTCTGTAAGCTGCAAAATGTTGGGTCCTGTTTCTGTATCCAGTCTGTTAATCTATGTCTTTTTATTGGGGAGTTGAGTCTATTGATATTAAGAGATATTAAGGAGAAGTAATTGTTGCTTCCTTTTATTTTTGTTGTTATAGTTGGTGTTCTGTTCTTGTGGCTGTCTTCTTTTAGGTTTGTTGAGGGATTACCTTCTTGCTTTTTCTAGGATGTGTTTACCATTCTTATATTTTTTTTCTGTTATTATCCTTTGAAGGGCTGGATTCGTGGAAAGATAATGTGTGAATTTGGTTTTGTCGTGGAATACTTTGGTTTCTCCATCTATGTTAATTGAGAGTTTGGCTGATATAGTAGCCTGGGCTGGAAATTGTGTTCTCTTAGTTTCTGTATAACATCTGTCCAGGCCCTTCTGGTAAAAAATCCGGTGTAATTCTGATAGGCTTGCCTTTATATGTTACTTGACCTTTTTCCCGTACTGCTTTTAGTATTCTATCTTTAGTGCATTTGTTGTTCTGATTATTATGTGTCGGAAGTAATTTCTTTTCTGGTCCAGTCTTTTGGAGTTCTGTAAGCTTCTTGTATGTTCATGGGCATCTCTTTCTTTAGGTTTGGGAAGTTTTCTGTTATAATTTTGTTGAAGATATTTGCTAGTCCTTTGAGTTGAAAATCTTCATTCTTATCTACTCCTATTATTGGTAGGTTTGGTCTTCTCATTTTGTCCTGGATTTCCTGGATGTTTTGAGTTATGATCTTTTTGGATTTTGTATTTCCTTTGCTTGTCGTGCTGATGTTCTCTATGGGGTCTTCTGTACCTGCGATTCTCTCTTCCATCTCTTGTATTCTGTTGCTGATGCTCGCATCTATGGTTCCAGATTTCTTTCCTAGGGTTTCTCCAGTGTTGCCTCAATTTGGGTTTTCTTCTTTGTCTCTACTTCCCTTTTTAGGTCTTGGATGGTTTTATTCAATTCCATCACCTGTTTGATCTGCTTTTCCTGCAATTCTTTAAGGGATTTTTGTGCTTCCTCTTTAATGTCTTCTACCTGTTTAGCAGTGTTCTCCTGTATATCTTTAAGTGTGTTATTAAAGTCCTTCTTGATGTCCTCTACCATCATCATGAGATATGCTTTTAGATCCGGGTCTAGCTTCTCCGGTGTGTTGGGGTGCCCTGGACTGGGCGAAGTGGGAGTGCTGGGTTCTGATGATGGTGAGTGGTCTTGGTTTCTGTTAGTAAGATTATTACGTTTACCTTTCGCCATCTGGTAATCTCTGGGGTTAGTTGTTATCGTTGTCACTGTTTAAAGATTGGAGCAGACGCTGTGTTCCATTCACTAGAAGTCTTACGATCCAGTGGCGGGTGTCGTGGGTAGCTGGCGGGTGTCAGCTGACCCTGCACCCTAGCTACTCCGGTGCTGGTCAGACAGGAAGAGGCTTGTGGCCCTACCCAGGCCGGTTTTCTGCTTCCCTAACTAATGCATTCTCAGGTCCCGCGCACAATTGGACTGGAGCAGAAGCTGTGTTCCACTCACCAGAAGTCTCAAGATCCTGTGGCGGGTGTCATGGGTAGCTGGTGGGTGTCAGCAGACCCCGCGCCCCAACCACACCCTTGCTGGTCAGACAGGAAGAGGCCTGTGGCCCCACTCAGGCCGGCTTTCCTCTTCCCTAACTAAAGCAGTCTCAGGTCCCACACGATTGGATTGGAGCAGAAGGTGTGTTCCACCCACCAGAAGTCCCAAGATCCTGTGGTGGGTGTCGTGGGCAGCTGGCAGGTGTCAGCTGACCCTGCACCCTAGCTACTCCGATGCTGGTCAGACAGGAAGAGGCCTGTGGCCCCACTCAGGCCAGTTTTCTGCTTCCCTAACTAATGCAGTCTCAGGTCTCGCGCACAATTGGATTGGAGCAGAAGCTGTGTTCCACCCACCAGAAGTCCCAAGATCCTGTGGTGGGTGTCGTGGGCAGCTGGCAGGTGTCAGCCAACCCTGTGCCCTAGCTACCCCGGTGCTGGTCAGAAAATTCATTGTTTTTTAATACTGTAGTTTCCCATTCTGTAACTGTGCAACATTTTCTGTGTCTATTACTCTATTGAGGGACATCTGGGTTCTTTCCACCTTCTGGCTATTATAAATTAGGCTGTTATGAACATAGTGAAGCATATGTCCTTATTACATGTTGGAGCATCATCTGGGTATATGCCCAGAAGTGGTATTGCTGGATCCTCAGGTTGTACTATGTCCAATTTTCTGAGGAACACCCAACATTTATTTCCAGAGTAGTTGTACCAGGTTGCAATCCCACCAGCAATGGAGGAGTGTTCCTCTTTCTCTTCATCCTCACCAGCATCTGCTGTCACCTGAATTTTTTTATTTTAGCCATTCTGACTGGTGGGAGGCGGAATCTTTGGTTTGTTTTGATTTGCATTTCTCTGATGACTAAGGATGTTGAACATTTTTTAGGTGCTTCTCAGTCATTCGGTATTCCTCAGATGAGAATTCTTTGTATAGCTCTGTACCCCATTTTTTCATACAGTTATTTGGTTCTCTGGAGTCTAACTGCTTGAGTTCTTTGTGTATATTTAGTATTAGCCCTCTATTGGCTTTAGTATTATTAAAGATCTTTCCCCAATCTGTTGGCTGCCTTATTGTCTTATTGACAATGTCTTTTGCCTTACAGAAGTTTGAACATAGTAAAAGCAATAGACAGCAAACCAGTAGCCAGTATCAAACTAAATGGAGAGAAACTTGAAGTAATCCCACTAAAATCAGGGACTAGACAAGACTGCCCACTCTCTCCCTACCTATTCAATGTAGTATTTGAAGTCCTAGCCAGATCAATTAGACAACAAAAGGAGATCAAAAGGATACAAATTGGAAAGGAAGAAGTCAAAATATCACTATTTGCAGATGATATGATAGTATACTTAAGTGATCCCAAAAATTCTACCAGAGAACTCCTAAACATGATTAAAAAAAAAAAAAGTTCAGCAAAGTAGCTGGATGTGAAATTAACTCAAACAAATTAGTGGCCTTCCTCTACACAAAAGATGAGAAATAAATTAAGGAAACAACACCCTTCACAATAGTCACAAGTAATATAAATTACCTTGATGTGACTCTAACTAAGCAAGTGAAAGATCTGTATGATAAATACTTCAAGTCTCTGAAGAAAGAAATCGAAGAAGATCTCGGAAGATGGAAAGATCTTCCATGCTCATGGATTAGCAGGATAAATATATTAAAAATCGCCATCTTGCCAAAAGCAATTGATAAGATTCAATACATTCCCCACAAAGATTCCAACTCAAATTCTTCACAGGGTTAGAAAGGGCAATTTTCAAATTCATCTGGAATTACAAAAATCCCAGGATAGCAAAAACTATTTTCAACAATAAAAGAACTTCTGGTGTAATCACCATCTCTGAACTCAAGTTGTACTACAGAGTAATCGTGATAAATACTGCATTGTGCTAGTACAGTGACAGGCAGGTAGATCAATGGAATAGAGTTGAAGATCAAGAAATGAACTCACA
Source organism: Mus caroli (assembly GCF_978045245.1). Taxonomy (NCBI): domain Eukaryota; kingdom Metazoa; phylum Chordata; class Mammalia; order Rodentia; family Muridae; genus Mus; species Mus caroli. The sequence continues at coordinate 5,510,674 of NW_028227256.1, forward strand.
CACCTAGGGTCACTTGATCTTGACAGAGTAAAAAGGCAGCATTTTCAACAAATGGTGATGGCTCAACAGGTAGAAGAATGCAAATCAGTCCATAACTATTTCCTTGTGCAAAGCTCAAGCCCAAGTGTATCAAGGACCTCCACATAAATCCAGATACAGTGAAACTTACAGAGGAGAAGGTGGGGAAGATCCTTGAACATATGGGCATGGGAAATAAATTCCTGAACAGAACACCAATGGCTTTTGTTGTTAGATAAAGAATCAACAAATAGGACCTCATAAAATTGTAACGCTTCTAAATTTTTTATTTCCAGTTTTACCAGTTTGAATTTTTATTTAGTGGTTCTATATCAAGTTTCATGTCTTGAATAGTTTTCTTTTGCTGATTGTTAGTGTTTAAATAGAGTTGATTAGTAGATATATTTATTTCCTCTTCAATATTTTTCAATATATCCATATTATCTATTTTGTTGTACTTGGTTTTTGTTTCAGCTGTATTATATTTCTCAGGCCTACTGTGTTACTATTTTTGGACTCTAGTGAAGACTTATCATCCTGGATGTTATTAATTTTCTTTTTATGGTGGTGTCTAAGTGTATGGATTTGGGATGGTTTTACATCTAGGTGTTAATATTAGATCTTGTCTTTGATTAGTTTTCCATTCCTTGGTTTCTGTTGCCATCTCTTGATATTAGGAGAATGTGATAATTGTGAGTTACCTTGTAGGGAATGATTCTGGGTCCCTGTCAAGTATGGTCACTTTGGGGTATTGGATGGAATTTTTTTTCTCTTGATTAGGAAATGACATGAAGGAATAGGATTATACCAGAAAAGTGTGGGGATGAGAGAGTTCACAGGAGGAAGGTTAGTGAGGTCTGACAAGAGAATCTTTTAAAACAGGCCATAATGCACATATCAGGAGAACTCTTAAAGCAGAAATTTTAGAGTCCAGAGAAGAATTTTAAAAAAATAGATAATTACAAACAGGGTATACTTAAATAAACAGATTTATGAATGCAGTTATATATCTTGAGAAAACTGAAAGGAATCATTGCAGTTTTACAAAATAGTGAAAAGACCAGAAAAGCAGTGTTCGGTATTATAAGAATATATAATTCCTCAAGAGAAAAACAAAATTAATGTATTATATTACACTAAACAGTCATACTAGTATGACATTCAGTCCAAATAAAAACAGCAATAAAAGGATGTATTCAACAGCCCAAGGTATAAAAACTCAATTAGAACAAATAATTACTTAAAAAATTAAGGGGAAAATAAAATAGATTATTAACACCTAGTTTGTTGATTGAATGAACTTTTCTTGGTCACATATAGAATTCACAGATGAAAGACTCAAGAGCCTGTTACAAAACTCCCAGCCATTTTCCATAGAAATTGCTATCTATCAAATGTCCATGCCATTATTCATGCCATCCGTGCCATTTAACATTAAGTTAATCAGATAACCTAAGGTCTTAAAGTTGTTCTTATTTTAAAAAATGAATCAAACTACTTTGAGAGGGGAAAAGTGGGGTTTGCAGATGAACATTTGAAAAATGAAGCTACCTAGATGTATCTCCAGGAAATTATACTAAGCAACATCTGATCTAATGAGGCTACATGGTAAAAGAGTCCAATAACACAATAACATCCAAATGGTAAAATGATAGAGATGAAGAACAGATTTGCAACTGTGGGGCTTAGAAACAGTAAAAGGAATAGGGCAAAGGGATGTAAGAATGTCATGAAAGACCACAGTGGATCCATAGGAAGAGAGAGATGTTTAGGAATATTTGCAGACAAAACCTACCCATCCATAAAATACTCACACAAAATAATAATAGAATACCCATGTTATCAATGTCAATTTTCTAGAGATGAAATCAACAATATATTTTTACAAGCACTTATATTACAACAATGGCTAAAGGTACAACAAATTGTACATATCATTTCTTCAAACTGAATGCTATACCACAATTAATTTAAAGCAGAAGCAATATAATCACAAAATAGCATTTTGGGGAGAAAATATCAGCACAGTAGATATAATAAAAATAGCATTAGTTAAGTTTAAAGCAACTAGACTTAATAATTTAAAAATTAGATTTGTTATTTTAGAAAAAGCAAAAAAAGCATAGAAAAATTCAAACACATGCAACTAAGGAAAGACATTTTAGAAAACTAAGATTTATTGAAAGAAAAGAGAAATATACAGGTGCATGTGAATTGATAGCAACCTTGTTTTTAACATGACTGTAATATAAATAAAATATATTTGAAAGAAGGAAAACATACATTGAAGCTTTGCAAAAATAAGCAAAAATTTAAAAATCTTCTTGTGTCTAATAACTTAAATCAATATATAGAGTAAATTCAGAAAAGCTAAAAGAAATACATTTATGTACATTAAAAAGAAGGACTCTAGCTCAGCCACTCTATATTTTACAATCCATAGTGGCAAATCATCATTCATAATGCAAAGGATCAAAACTACTCATAAATGAATATGCTCAAGCCAAAACATGCAGAGTTGTGCAACAAAAGAATATTGCTTGTGCTTTTATAAAAACATATGGGCCTGGGCAGTTTTGGTATATGCCTTTATTCCTAGCACTTGGGAGGCAGAGGCAGGTAGATCTCTTTGAGTTCAAGGCCAGTCTGGTCTACAGAGAGTTCCAGACAGAGAGTTACAGGACACATAGGGCTAAACAAAGAAACTCTATCTCAGGGGAAAACAAAACAACATTAAACAACCACAACAAAACAAAAACAAAAAGCAGGTGGAACATATTTTCAAATTATGTATATTCTGAGAAAAACTCACTGTTAAACATATCACAAGATTAAAAATATCTAGCATGAAATCATGATAGAAAGAGCCAAATCAACCCAAAACAATACTTAAAATCTCTAAGTCCTTTGAAATTTTGCCATATATCCCTTTCTAGTCCACAATTCATGAATCTCATTTGGTAGATGAAAATACATGATTATCTATACAAACAAATTTTAAATATTGGCAAGGAAAAAGTAGCTGAATTCTCATGAGGTCTACTAAAGTCAACTAAAGACACATGGCCAAAGGCAGTCACTACAACCAGGGAAAGAAAGGCTTCCTCTAAAACTTTTGGTTATAAAGGGATACTGGAGTTTAACAATGACAATATGGTAGTTCCCCTGGGGTTCCTCTTACCCATCCTTTGGAGGGCCTAGAAGATGTCTTTCATACTGGAATGTCACAAACTACATAAATAACATCTCTGAGCTTAATGGCAGAAGGAGATATTAAACAACCATAGACAAGAGCCTATGTGACCAAGTGAGTAGCTAAGATCTGTGTGTGTGTGAGCTGATCAGAGACTTCATTGTAAGCACACAGAAAGCCTTCTTTTCAGAAAGGTTTCTGGGGCCCTGAGTCATCTACCTCAAAAAAAAAAAAAAAGACAAATTATCAAACCAAAGGACTCAAGAAACAAACTAAATAGATGGTAAAAACGGCAGATAGCTTTTATTTTAAAATCTAAGGAAAAAAGAAATCAACAAAGCCCCAAATCTGGTATCAAGAAAATTCATTCCACATCCTGAGCAATATTGAGTCTGATAAAAAGATAAAAAGTAAACTCATATACTTATTTCCAAAACTAATAATGTGATAATGGTAGATGATAAGCTACAAGTACAGATCTGAGGTTTTACTCGAGGCTCAGGGTTAGACTCTTAACACCACTCAGAAAGATAAATGTGCAGGCTACACAACTGCTTTGATAATGAAACAACTTATTAACATTAAGTCAAGAAAATTATGACGCTACATATAGTCTTGTACACACCAGGTCCATTGCAATTGTCTGTGACAGAATCAGGATTTCCAATGGCTTTGTTCCTCAAATTTATCATTTTCTCCTGGTTCTGCAGTAGTCGTATATTCCTTTAAAAGCACTCTTTTATACTTTCAAAAGCATGCTATAATAAGAATGAGATGGCACATTATGCTGAAAGGTTGCTCTGCCCTCCCTTTTTATTCAGAGTTTAGAAACCACAAACAAACTCACCGACTCAGGTCAGTCCCGGGCACGTACTGAGAGAAGCGGGCATGAAGCAGGGGAATGAGCCTGAGGTCACACCACCGCTTCTCCCACCTCAGGCCTGGAGATGTGGGCCACGAAGAGCAGGAAAGCGTGTCCTGTAAAAAGCAGTATGTTCAGAATGTTGGGGCATCCATGTGGTCTCAGACTTATTACTCAGGAGTGTTGAATTTTTCTAAATGTTTTGAATACTTTTATAGGACTAAGTAATCCCCATGCTTCAGCCCAGAATTCTACTTCAGAATGTTGTTAATAGACATTTGTAAGAAAGCTAAGAAAGATTCACCAAGTAAATATGTGAAAATTATGGGTGGTGAAGAAAAAAATGCATGAAAGTGTGACAGAATAGAATCTGTTCAGGAATGGAAGAAAATGGATGAGCAAACTTATGACCACAGTGAAGCAGCAAAAATGCACACAATAGCCTAATTGGCCAAGAGCTCTGAGTGCCTCCAAGTATCCAGAACCACCATCTTTGCAAATACTTTTTCCAGCCACAGTGTAATGCAGACTGAGCACATTAATTATGAATCTTTTAAATATTTCTCAATTTTTTGCTAGTACTGATGCAAGCGAATCACTAACATCCAGTCCTAGGAAGTCTTAATCACTCTTTTTATTTTAGTTTCAGAAATTTAGGTCCTTTTATATTTCATTTATGTCATATCCAGGCCATGGCTGCTGCTTTCATATTACATGTGCTTCTAATTTTATGATGGTTTTCTAAAATCCTTTCTGTCATTTAGGAGATTCTTATATAATTTGCTTCTTCCCTTTCCCCCCTTCAAACTCTCCTGTGTACCCTCCATCTTTCTCTCACTCAAATTCATATCCTCTTTTTCTTAGTTGGTGAGTGTATATATATAAATATGTGTGTGTGTGTGTGTATGTGTACGTGCATATGGGTGTATGCTTATTTATTTCTAAATACACAAATACAACTTGCTTAGTTAATATAATCTTATTATAATGTATATGTTCTTAAGGCTGACCTTTTGGTAATGGATAACAAATTGATGTGATCTTCCCAAGGGACAGTATTTCTCCTGCTCTCAACATTCCTTAGTTGCTTGAAATTCTTTTTCTAGGGTAGAAGCATCATCAGTATGTCAAGTTGTATTTTGCCTCACATATTGAAGAAAACTGTATTTTTTTTCCATTTGATAGTTTGTCTCAAATGCACTGGAAACTTTGTTGGTTCTCAACATCAGTAGGCAATTCTAGTTGTGTGTTATTCAGTTTGGCTAAAGAACTGTTGATTTTGTTTCCTGTCTATCCAATTAGTCATACAATACAGAAAGTTTTATTTTACTGTTTCTTGAAACTAATATTGTCTTAATAGTACTAAGGATTACCTTCCATTATTGATTTATTTTATTGATTAAGGAGAAACAAGAATATTTAGAAGATACTAAGAACATGGAGCTGTTTAAAATACCAGAGAAGTTAGAGTGGCAAGTCACACAGAGTTGTCCATGTTGGGGACTTATGAGGCCTTCACATTTAGAATACCCATTCTCTTATGAGAATCTATTTATTGGTTGTTAACCATCAGGTGACAATAGTGAATGGTATGTCATGGGTAATCAACACATGACATGGAGCCAGTTCTTCTTTATTTCATTGCTATAGATAACAGTTTTTGATAGTATGCTGTAACCACTGATTTTCAACACATAACAAAGGATCAGATTGGGAAAATGCAGCACAAGTTTGAGGGATCACATTCCAAAACAGTATTGGACACCTCCTTATAGGAATCCAAAATTTACTTAATAGCTACTCCACTTCCATATGGTCAAGTCATTCAAAATGTCTCACTGGTCTTGTTTACAATGTGACAGCAAGAATATTAACAACAGATAAGATTCTAGTCAGGCATAATTAGAGAGATTTTTTAAAATATAATTCATCAACAAGCTTTGTGCTACTTCTACTATATCCAAAAACCTAATTGAAATTATAAATTTGCTCAAAACAATCACAGATCAGAGTGCAATATATTCTGAAAACTAATGTACATATGCACAAGCACACACACATTCACACACACACACACACACACACACACACGGAGAGGGAGAGGGGGAGGGGAGGGGGAGAGGGGGAAGGGGAGGGGGAGAGGGAGGGGGGAGGGGGAGAGGGAGGGGGGAGGGGGAGGGGGAGAGGGAGACTACATCACCAGGAGTGACAATGCTACCCAGGCTACATGCTTCTCAGAGTAGTCATAGTTCATCTGACAAGAATCCCAACACTAGCCGGGCAGTGGTGGTGCACATCTTTAATTCCAACCCTTGGGAGGCAAAGGCAGGTGGATTTCTGAGTCGGAGGCCAGCCTTGTCTACAGAGTGAGTTCCAGGACAGCCTGTGCTACACAGAAAAACCCTGTCTCAAACAAAACAAAACAAAACAAAACAAAACAAAACAAAACAAAACAAAACAAAACAAAACAAACAAGCAAAAAAAAACCCCAAATAAACAAAGAATTCCAACACTAGCCATGAGAATCTCAATTTGAATAATTGATCTGTGAAGCTCAAGAGACTCCTCAAATAATATAGACTGCTGTTGCTTCCCTCACTTGCCTCCCAGTGGTTAAAAGTAAGTGCTTCTTACTGACACAGAACTCAAGGGCATGATCTGAATCCAACCTGAAAACCTAAACTCTGAGTTCTAGATATCATGGTACCAAAGGGTTCTATGCAGACTTCCAAAGGAGGAAAGCAAACAGTAGTCCTATTCAGTTGTGACACCTATTAACCACAACAATGAGCACAACAGCAAGCTGTCTTTAAGGGTACAATAGTGTCACTTATAACTTTTGCTGTAACCAAAAGCTGTCTAATAGTATTTAAGATCCACTCAACAAGAGGGAAATCATCTCTAATATTCTCATTCTCTCTCTCTCTCTTTCTTTCTCTCTCTCTCTCTCTCTCTCTCTCTCTCTCCTCCCTCTCTCTCTCTGACAAAAAACAGTTAAGAATTTGAAACTGAGTAAGTGTCAACATGATAGGGGTTGGAGTGCTTAAAGGAAGAGGAAAATCTATATAATTACATTTTACCTAAACAGTAATAAACTTTAGTATTTGACGTTATTTCTAAACATGAGACTTGCAAGGAAAAAATGTTTACAGCATCACAATAATGTTGCTGTTGTTGTTTCTAATTACCATCTGTATTATTTTCTATGAATTACTTAAGTACTTTGTAACATTATTTTTCAAGATAAAGGTATGTTCATCTTACTGAGCGAATACCAAAGACTGTTCAGCAGCAGCAATGAGTCATTTCATAGAAAGTCGGAATATGGGGAACAGCCATATTTTGTGCCATAGTCTGGTCAAATACACAAAGTTTCCCAATTGATCATGATAATATATCTACTGTCCTACTGTCAAATGTCATGGGAAAACTGCCAAAGGAGAGATATGATTCTTTATGTTCTATGCCTGAAGTAGGCAACCCCACATCAGGGTAAGATTCTGTGTACATGTATATCGCTTAGAAGGTCATTTGCGAAGTAACTCATTCTATGACAGCCAGGGATCATTGATTCATACCAACTAACACTTCTTTGATTCTACAGTCAACACATCTATCACAGCACATTATATGCTCTAAGCAGACATGGAACAGTGAAAATAATAACTCAGATATTTTTGTTGGTTATTTCATATTTTGGTCATATATTTTTGTAAGTTATTTAGCAATATTTTCTCATATTCTATAAATAGTAATTACTTCCTTTGATTATCATTTCTATCCATAAACAAGATGAAAAATTAGAAAAAGTATTAAGTGGTTGAAGTGATGTGATATTGAGAATGATGATAGCTAGTAAGTGGGCATAATATTTACATGACATTATTAAAAGATCTGAAACTGTTATCATTGCACCTTGATAATTTATTAAATAATGTAAAACTTAATTTTCTAATGTTACATATCTGTGTCAAAAGTATGAAACACATTCAACTTCAACTTTTAAAATGCACAAGCCTAATATTTATAGTTGAATATTTAATATTATTTTAAAATAATTCTTCCTTATTTTATTCAAGTCTTCTTTTGCTATTGATTATAAGTTTTTTATGGTCATATATATATATATATATATATATATATGTATATATATATAGTGGCCTAGAAAATAATAATTATATTGCGTTGAGAAGCATATTTCTCAGAAACTTACTCTCAATTTGAAGAATATTGTTTGCTAAAATATTGAGGTACATGTAACAAGTAGCATTTATATACTCCATACTTTGCAACAGAATTTTCTCAAATATTTTATACATGTCACATGATGGCTTTGAAAACAATTAAATTGTCAGTACATATGAAGCAAAATATCAGTCCAGATGCTTTTTTTTTTTTTTTACAAATTTGGCAGAGAAAGCTGACTCTGATGTGTAAGGTCAAAGAAATGTTCTTAAAGTTGTGTTATCTGACCATGTGAGTAAGTTGTGTTATCTGACTGTGTGAGTAAGTTGTGTTATCTGACTGTACGAGTAAGATATGTTATCTGACTGTGTAAGTTGTGTTATCTGACTGTATGAGTAAGTTGTGTTATCTGACTGTATGAGTAAGTTGTGTTATCTGACTGTGTAAGTTGTGTTATCTGACTGTGTGTGTAAGTTGTGTTATCTGACTGTGTGAGTAAGTTGTGTTATCTGACTGTGTGAGTAAGTTGTGTTATCTGACTGTGTGAGTAAGTTGTGTTATCTGACTGTGTGAGTAAGCATCTTACATTGAACAGAGAAGACATTTCTTTACTTCACCTCCAGAGAAAGAAATTCAGCAGCAGAGTTTGGCCCAGGAGACTTACTCTCAGAAAAATAAGGGATACTTGTGCCATTAAAATCAATGACATTTTGTTCTTCAAGGAGTAGACATTAAATAGTAATAGCCTTATTTTACACATAAAGTTTAAGTTCTCTGGGTGTTTTAAATGCTTTCATAAAATGTAAAAGGACTTTTCAATAAAACAACATCTAGTTACTCAAATTTTGTTTTAAAAATAATACATAGATGTTTAAAATGCTATTCTGCATGATCTCTCTGTTTTTAAACACTAATGTGTGACTAGAGTTCATAGTATCCCTTTCTATGTTCCAACCACCGGACAGAAGCAGCTGAGTCCTGTTCTTGAATTAGGAAAGGCTGAAAGAACCTGAGGAGAAGGGCAATCCTGTAGGCCAATGAATTAATCTCAATTAATCTGGACCCTCGAGATCTCTCAAACAATAGACTACCAAACAGACAGCATATACCAGCTGATAGGAGGCCCCCAACACACATACAGTAGAGGACTGCTGGGTCAGGGACTGGAGGCCCCAGGGAGTTTAGAGGTCAGGTGGAGTGGGGGATGGGGACATCCATGTGGAGACAGGTAGGTGGGGAGGAGGAATGGGATGTGGTAGATCAGGGGGAAAGTAGATCAGGGGAAATAAAATACAGTGTATAAAAATAATTAATAAAATATTTAAAAATAATACATAGATATTTAAAATGCTATTCTGCACAATCTCCCTGTTTTTAAACACTAGTTAAATCTGTGAATATATAGAGAGAGTTAATACTATCCCTTCCTATGTTGAGGCACACAATGGAAGGAAAACTCGATGGAATCAACTGCACTCAGGTCTGATGGCATAGTCAGCTTATGTCCTCAAGAGAAATGGTGTCATGTTTGCTTTATAGACTCCCAACTGTCAGATAGCAACTATATCTCTGTTCAGGGATTTCTCTTTACTTTAAAGTTGATTTTAAGTACTAGTGTGTAGCTCTGGATTTAAGATTCTGAGGATCAGAATCCATAATTACTCCCTGCAATAGCCCATACAGTGCCTTTATAGAATCAGCAAGATATCAATTTCATGAAATTTAAGAATACATTCCAATTGTAAATGTACTTCACTTTAATTTGCATGCCAATTCTTCTTCATTTTTAGATCACCAGTATAAGCTTTCATTACACCAAAACATATCCAGCAATGTAATAATATATTTCATTATCAATACTGAAAATAGTAACACAATGTGAGGGAGCCTACTGAAGTATGGAATGTATATGGCATGTAGTATTCTAAATTCTATACAACTTCCATGCTGGAAACAGCCAGACTTTAGATTAGTAGTAATTATTATGCCATAATTATAGCTTTCCAAAGAATGACTTATTATTTCTATATAAAACAATGGAATGAATTGTAAAAAAGTACAATGACTTCTTCCCTTAAAACTTTCATTCTTACCCCACTACTTGCCATTACTCAAGATAATTTCAAGGAGTTTAGACAAAATCTAGATTAAGAACATGACTAGATAACTTTCTCCATCTACAAAGTAGATAAAGTACTTTTTCTGTCTTAAGAACATAACTAATAAATAAATTCTTATATAATGATAAGTAGTAGGAAGATTATCAGAGGAAACCTGAAAGACTGCAGAATGTATAGGATGATGAAGCCAACACTTTAGCAAAGATTTATTCTATTTCCTCTATTGGTCATCCAGAGGAGGCCTGTCTTGGTCCTTCCCCTACCAAATCACACAACATACTTTAACTGAAGGTCAGGGGCCTGTGAATCTCAGACAAACACTTGAAGGAAGTTGCCTTCTATAAAAAGACACAGCTGGTTACATCATCGGCATAGTACATGAGGATAATGGGCACCAAAGAAAAATGAAGAGCAAACATTTATAAAAGGGGGTTGGGGGTTGGGATGGTATTAAACAAATTGGTCCAGAAACACACACAGTTGGTTGGGCAATGAAAGGCATTTGTATAACATAAGGAGTTGATTAGATTACCACTTCTCCATGTGCATTTTTCTCTCTTGAAAACCACTTTTAAATGACCCAGAATTTGGAGAGATCAGTGTTTTGATTTTTAACTATTATTAAAATATTTCTGTTGTAAATAAAAGTAAAACAAAGATTTAATGAACTATATCCAGATATAGTTAGCTTCATGAGACTCTTATATTTCCAGCAATAATCATTGATCTTAAAATTGTTCCTCATGGATAAATAAACATGATGTCATGTGAATGAAAACTCATACAATCTCTTGAGAAATCAATTTAACAGTTTCTCAGATAACTGAGAATAGTTTTACCTCAATACTCAGCTATACCATTCCTGGGCACTGACTCAAATGACATTCCACCATCCTAGAAAAACACTTGTTCAGTTATGCTCAAAAATGCTCTAGCCAGAAAATGGAAATAACCTAGATGTTTCTCCACTGAAGAATGGATACATAAAATGTGGTATGTCTACAAAATGGAATACTAGCCAACCATTTAAAAGAAGGACATCATGAATCTTGTGGACAAATGAATGGAACTAAAAAATATCATCCAGAGTGAGGTAACCTAGACCCGAAAGGACATGTATGGTATGTACTCACTTACAAGTGTATATTAGCCATAAAGTATAAGATAATAATGTTATAATCAACAGACCCAAAGAAACCAAATAATTAAACTCCAAGGGAATGTGGTTGAATTTTTCTCAGAAGGAGAAACAAACAAACAGATATCAGAGGTCAATGGAAGGAGAGAACTGGGTGGGAGAGGGGATAGGGAGGGGAGCAGAGTGGGCAGGGGTTAGATCATAGGTAGAGAGAACAAGAGAGAGAGGATGGAGATGGGGGTCAATCCGTAGGACATGCCAGAGACCTGAGATGGGGAAAGGCTCTAGAGGATCTATGGGGGCAACTCTCACTGAGATTCCTAGCAGTGGGGTATATGGATCCTGTATTGGCCATTTCCTATAGCCAGGTAAGACTCCCAGTGGAAGGATAGGACAGTAACCCACCCACAAAGCTTTCGAGCCAAGATGTGTCCTGTTTATAAGACGTGCAGGGACAAAGATAGAGCAGAGCCTGAGGAATGGTCAACCAATGACTGGCCCAAATTAAGACCCATCCCATGGGCAAGAACTAAATCCCTGACACTATTAATACTACTTTGTTATGCTTACAGACATGAACCTAGCATAACTGTCTCTCAGAGGCTCCACCCAGCAGCCAATGGAAAAAAGATGCAGAGACTCACACCCAAGCATTACATGGAAATCGGGTTGGGGGGGGGAGTCCACGAAAGTTGGGAAAGATTGAGGGACCTAAAGAGCACAGGGACTCCACAGGAAGATCAAGAGGTCCTCCACAGGAGGACCCTTGGGGGTTTACAGAAATTTAATTACCAACCAAAGAGAAAGCACAGGCTGGATGTAGGCCCCCTGCATATATGTACCAGATAAGCAGCTTGCCTTCAATTGGAGTAGCTGCCCCTCAGCCTGTTGCCTTCCTGTCTGTAAATCCCAGGCCCCAAAATATACCATTTTGTCTGGTATTAGTGGAAGAGGATGTTCCTAGTCCCAGAGCAACTAGAGGGGGTACTGGGAGCAGAAGAAGGATGGATATTGGGCTGTAAAGTGAATAAATAAGTATAATAAAAAAGTTCCTCAAGATGATATGGATAGATAGATCAATAGATAGATAGATAGATAGATAGATAGATAGATAGATAGATAGATAGATAGATAGATAGATAGATAGATTAGACTGACAGATATGATAGTCAACTTAAGAATCTATGTCACCCAGCTATAAAATAATTTCTATGGAATTAGGAACAAAATAGTTTGAACTTGCAAATGTTCAAAGGCAGATTTTGAAAAGAACTCTAAAATTAGGTCAATAATTTCTAATATAAAAATGAATTTGTTTCTATTGTAGACAAGAAAATCAATTTGTGCTACAGGTCAGCCATGCTAATTCATACTTAAATCTACATGTAATCAGAGATATATTTTGTAATACACATTTTAAATACTAAACATGAAATTTCAAAAAATATTTAATAGGTCTGGAGAGATGACTCATCCATTAAAGACTAAGATCACAACCAAAAATATTTAATAAAGATAACAAATTTTGTCAAAAAGAATGTACTAAACAAACACTAAAATTCAATTAAATTAATGAAAACTGATGTGCTAAATAAAAGTATGCTTTATCAAATATATAATTTAACATTCTTTGTTCTATATCATAATACATATACTAAATTTGTTTCTCTTTCAATTGTTCCATAATATACATAAAGATCACAAAAAACAACAATGGTGGTTATACTTACTTAACTGTTATCAAAATAAAAGTGATAAAAATCTTGTCAAATCATGTAATTCATGAAATTCTACATGGCATGAAATGCTCTGAAAAGAGGTATGATACTGTGACTCTGAGTAATCTCTCTGATTCCGAACTCTTCAACACTTACAGATGATTTACTAATTCACGCCTAAGAGAAAGGATGTCACATAAAGTGACTGCTTGATTTTTCCTTCTGGCTTGTCTTATCACTTAAATGATGATGAAGTCACCAAGGAATCATGGTTCACCAGATAAATCAAACCCAAAAGCAGTGTTTTCAAATCACAAATACATATATATTCTGCTCTTGAGCCATCCTTATTAGGGTCAAATGCGTTCAGCTGCCTTACTGTGTTATTTGGATGGTAGTTGAGATGTAAGCCACTGTCACAAAGAGGAGAGGAGGTACCACTGCTTTGGTCACTTGGAGCACCTGCAGAAGACAAAAGCATAACACCATAAAGGTTACAATGGCATGCTGTTGTAGAATGACTCTGTCCAATTATTTTCAATAATAATATAAAAAATGTAAGTTAAAATACAAAGAAATTTTACTTATACTAAAGCCAGAGCTTTGCAAGTGATATATATAGTAATATATAGATATCTTTAATAGTATCTATTAATAGATATATAAATAAGATACAGATTAGATGATATAGATAGATTAGGTTAGGTAGAGATAGATAGATAGATAGATAGATAGATAGATAGATAGATAGATAGATAGATAGATGGATGATAGATAGATAGATAGATAGATAGATAGATAGATAGATAGATAGATAGATGGTAATATTGTACATGTGATACCCTAAAAGAGAATAGTTTCAATTTTAGAAACATTATACTTTTGATTGGGTTGTTTGGTTTTTGGGTGATTAAATTCTTGAGTTCTTTATATATTTTGGATATTAGCCCTCTATCAGATGTGGGGTTATTGAAATATTTTTTCCCAATCTGTAGGTTGCATATTTGTATTATTGATAATGTCTTTTGCCTTACAGAAGCTTTCATGAGGTCCCATTTATCAATTCTTGAGCTTAGAGCATGAGTCATTGGACTTCTGTTTAGGAAATTTCACCCTGTGCCAATGAGTTCAAGTGTCTTTTCCACTTTTTCTCCTATTAGATTCGGTGTATCTGGTTTTATGTTGAGGTCCTGGATCCACTTCACCTTGAGCTTTGTACAAGGTGACAAGTATAGGTCTGTTTTCATTCTTCTACATACATACATACATACATACATACATACATAATACATACTTTCAGTTAGACCAGCACCATTTATTGAAGATGCTTACTATTTTCCACTGTATATTTTTGGTGTCTTTGTCAAAAATCAAGTGATGGTAAGTATGTGGTTTTATTTCTACACTAAATCCATCTGGCCCTGGGCTTTTGTTGGTTGGAAGGTTTTTAATGAATTCTTCTATTTCCTTGTGAGATATAGGCCTGTTTAGGTAGTTTATTTGCTCTTGATTTAACTTTGGTATGTAGTATCTTGTTGTGTCCAGCCAGCAGATCACAGCCTGGGTTCTAGCCTGGAAAGGCATTTTGGAAACCTGGAAGAGAAGAGGGGCTAGGCGGTGAGAGAAAGAAATGTAGCTAAGACAGTATTCTGATCAAAGCTCAATTTTACTATTTCCAGACACTCAGTTATAAAGGAAGGGGGAGGGAACCCGATTTCCCGCCAAGTAACTCAGGGTCCAGTAGCAGGACAAACACGTGTGTGCCTCCAAGCAACAAAGCGGCAGGGTCCAGCAGTGGGCGTGGCAGGACGAATGAGCAGGAAGCTCCACCCTTGAGCAAGCAGGTTCAAGCAGGTGGGGGAAGGGAAACCACAGTATCTGTCTAGAAAACCTTCCATTTCATCTAGATTTTCCAGTTTTGTTGAATATAGGCTTTTATAATAGGATCTGATGGATTTTTGATTTTCCTCTCTTTCTGTTGTTATGTCTCCCTTTTCATTTCTGATGTTGTTAGTTTCGATAATGCCATTTTTCCCTTTAGTTAGATTGGATAGGGGTTTTTCTATCTTGTTGATTCTCTCAAAGAACCAGCTTCTGGTTTTGTTGATTCTCTGTGTCATTTTCTTTGTTTCTATTTGGTTGACTTTGGCCCTGTTTTTGACTACTTCCTGCCTTCTACTACTCTTGGATGAGTAGGATTTTTTTTTTTTTTTTTTTTTTTTGGTCTAGAGCTCTCAGGTGTGCTGTTAAGTTGTTAATGTAAGACCTCTCCAGTTTCCAAGGCACCTAGTGCTATGAACTTTCCTCTTAGCACTGCTTTCATTGTGTCTCTTAAATTTAGGTATGATGTGTCAACATTTTCATTAGATTCCAGAAAGTCTTCCATTTCTTTCTTTATTTCTTCCCTGACCAAGTTATCATTGAAGAGTTATTCAATTTCCACTTGTATGTGGGATTTCTGTATTTTTTGCTGTTCTTGAAGACCTGATAAGCTGCATGATATTATTTCAATCTTCTTGCATCAGTTGAGTATTGTTTTGTGACCAATTAGATGGTTGATTTTGGAGATGTTACCATGAGATGCTTAGAAGGTGTATTCTTTTGTTTTAGTGTGAAATGTTCTGTAGATATCTGTTAAATCCACTTGGCTCATAACCACTCTTAGTTTCACTGTGTCTCTGTTTAGTTACTGTTTCAATGACCCATCCATTGGTGAGACTGGAGTGTTGTGTGGGTTTCAATGTGCATTTTGAACTTTAGCAATTTTTTTTATGAATGTGTGTGATCATGCATTTGGGGCATAGATGTTCATAATTGAGACTTTCTCTTGATGGATTTTCCCCTTGTTGAATATGAAGTGTCCTTCTTCATCATGCTTGACACCTTTTAGTGGAAAATCTATTTTATTGGATATTAGGATGGGAACTTCTGCTTGTTTCCAGGGGCCACTTTCTTGGAAGACCTTTTTATATCCTTTTACCCTGAGATATTGTCTGCGTTTGTTATTCAGGTGTGTTTCTTGTATGCAGCAAAATGCTGGAACTTGCTTGCATATTTAGTCTGTTAGTTTATGTCTTTTTACAGGTGATTTGAGTCCATTAATATTGAGAAATATTAAAGGGAGATGACTGTTGGTTTCTGATATTTTGTTTTTGTGGGTGGCTTTATGTGCTTGTGGTTCTCTTCTTTTGACTTTGTTGTGAGATGCTTAATATCTTGTCCTTTATTTGGTGCAAGTACCTTCCTTGTGTTGGAGTTTTCCTTCTAGGATCCTCTGTAGGGTTGGATTGGTATGTAGATACTATTTGAATTTGGTTTTGTCCTGGAATATTTTGGTTTCTCCATCTATGTTGATTGAGAGTTTTGCTGGGTATAGTAGACCAGGCTGGCATTTGTGTTTTCTTAGAGTTTGCAGGACCTCTGACCAGGCTTTTCCCTCTTTTTATTCTCTGTTGAGAAGTCTCATGTAATTCTGATATTCTAACTTTGTATGTTACTTGGCCCTTTTCCCTTGCAGCTGACCTCATGAAACTTCTGTAATTCAAAGGACATAGTCAATAAGACAGATTGGCAACTTACAGATTGGGAAAAAAACTCTTCACTAACCCCACATCTGATAGATATGGGCTATATCCATATTATTATTGGCTAATATCCAAATTATTTAAAGAACTCAAGAAGCTAATCACCAAAAAAACCAAACAAGCCAATCAAAAAATGGGGTATAGAACTAAACCGAGAAATCACAACTGAGGAAAATCAAATGGCTGGGAAGTGCCTAAAGAAATGTGCAAATTCCTTAGTAATCAGAGAAATGCAAATAAAAATGACACTGAGATTCCACCTTATACCAGTCAGAATGGCCAAGATCAAAACCTCAGGTGATAACACATGTTGGAGAGGATATGGAGAAAGAGGAACACTCCTCCATTGCCTTTGGGATTGCAAACTGGTGCAACCACTCTGGAAATCAATCTGGAAGTTCCTCAAAAAATTGGAAATAGATCTACCTGAAGACCCAACTATACCACTCTTTTGCATATACTCAAAAGATACCCCACCATGCCACAGGGGCACGTGTTCCACTATGTTCATAGCGGGCTTATTTGTGATAGCCATAAACTGACAACAACCTAGATATCACAGGACAGAAGAATGGATACAGAAAATGTAGTTCATTTACACAGTGGAATACTACCCAGCTATTCAGAACAAGGACATCCTGACTTTTGCAGGCAAATGGATCGAACTAGAAAATATCATCCTGAGTGAGGTAACTCAGACCCCCAAAAAACATGCATGGCATGTACTCACTAATAAGTGGATATTAGGGGAAAAAAACCATACAGAATCACAGGATATAGTCCACAGATTTCAAAAGGCCAAAGGACCCAAGTGAAAACGCCTCAGTTCCAAATGGAAGAGAGATGAAAGCAATCACAAGTGGGGAGGAGAGAGGCTTGGGAAGAAAAGTGGATTGGGTAGGGGGGCAGTGGGGAATAAAGGGGAACCTGATCTGGTATTTGGTGAGAGAAAAGAACGGAAGCCCTGAGGGCCAGCAGAAAGAACAGAAACAGGCAACCTCAGGAAATTGGAGGTTGGGGGAACTCCTCAGAATGCACCAGTGACATGGGAGGTGAGAGACTCCCAGGACTCACAGGGAGGTATCTTTGACGAAATGCCAAACAGTAGGGAGAAGGAACTTATAGAGCCAACCTTCAGCAGAAAGAACATCAAGTAAGGGATGGGGTTGCCATCCCACAGTCACATCTCTGACCTATAATTGTTTCTGTCTGAAAGAATTTCAGGGATGGAAATGGAGAGGAGCCTGAGGAAAAGAAGGTCCAGTGATAGGCCAAAAGTGAGATCCAGCTCAAGGGGAGGTCCCAAGGCCTAATACTATTACTGAATCTATAGAGCACTCACAAAAATGGATCTATCATGAATGCCCTCCAAAAGACCCAACAAGCAGCTGAAAGAGTCAAATGCAGATGTTTGTACCCAACCGATGGACAGAAGCAGCTGATCCCTGTTGTTGAATTAGGGAAGGCTGAAAGAACCTCTAGGAGGACCAACAGTCTTAATTAATCTGGACTCCCTGACATCTTTCAAACATTGGATCACCAAACAGGCAGCATACACCAGCTGATATGAGGCCCCCAACCCACATACTAATGAGGACTTCCAGATCTGTTCATTCAGAGATGATGCACCTAACTCTCAAGAGGCTGAAGGCCCCATGAAGTTTAGAGGTCAGATAGGGTGGGGGATGGGGACATCCACGAGGAGACAGGGTGGGGAGGGGAGGAGGTATGGGATATGGAGAAGTTGGAGGGTGGGTGGGGGTGGAGAAAGGGATATAGAGTGTAAAAAATGAATTACAAATAAAATTAAATTTTAAAAAGCATTGTACTTTCTAAAAAGGTATCTTATGATTTTTTCAGTGCCTCTTGCTCAGAGAAATTAGAATAGGGTACATGATCTCATAGAACTGGAGTTATGTATGGCTGTGAGCCACAATGGGATGGTAGGAATATAATCTGTACCCTTTGAAAATGCAGTGAATATTCTTAACTTCTAAACCATTTTCCCTAATTCTTCTAACCAGATGTTTAATATTGAATTTGTCTGCAAAGTTCTATTTTATGGGTTTTTTTTCAAACTATGGACTAATTCTATATCAGTAGAGTCTGCAGATTTATGTTTGTTCTCAGTATGTATTCATACATCCTGAATCCTCATCAAACTCCTTGTTTTTTGATATTGTAAGGCAAAACTATTCAAACCTTATGAGAAATCTAGTAACATATACCATTTTTAAAATTGAAGATAAACAATTAATGATTTACATTTTTTAAAGATGATATCACACTATGGAAACTATAAACTTCAGGACTGGACACATGTGCCTGGACTTGATTCTACACTGTGACAAAATATTATAACTTTAGAGTTTTTAATGTGTTTGAGCAAACAATTATTTTTTGAAAGTTTGCAACTGAATTTAAGCATCAAACTTCTTAGGGATACAAAAGAATTGTTCCCTTCTTTATTACTAAAGTTTCTAGTTTTTCTGCAACTAAGAAGTCATTTGCCTGAACTAAATTTTTCTACTATTCAAATGCAAAGTTTTGTAGTTAGAGGATAAAATGATGGCTCAGTGGTTAAGAACACACGATGTTCTAGCAGAAGACCTAGGTTCAGTTCATAACACCCACATGGCAAATCACAGCCATCCTTACCTCCAGTGCCAGGGAATATGACAACTTCTTATGATCTCCCTGAGTATTACTGGCCACCCTGAGAATTAAAAGCTCATGATGCATTTACTTACATGCTTACAAGTAAACACACATATAAAACAAGAATAAATAATAACTTTTATTTAAAATTTACACCTTATTTTGCTACTTCATTTAAAGTTGAAATGCATTTTTATCTTTAGAACATTATTTTTAAAAGAGTTTATTTTCATATTTAAACATCATATATCAAATATTTGTTTTATACAACACAAAATATCAAATTCTGTACATGTATTTAAAATATTATGAAGAAAATATATACATATAAAGGAATATACAATAAGAATCTAGCTATACATTCAATGACCTTCACTCATATCATAAAGATGTAGTTGAATAGAAATGTAAACAAGTAAAAATTTAAAAATTAAAAAGTTATATCATAGATTCATAGAAAGAACTACATAGAAAAAAAAAGGAGAAAGTACAAACTACTATTGTCCGAAATAACTATGAGGCCACTTCAGAAGGCTCATAAAACTAAAGCAAATGCTGAAAGGATAAGATGACTACAAAGGAGTTTATAACTTCACTGAAGTAGAAAGTAGCATGAAAAGAATCTAGCCATATTGAATTTTATAAAAATGACCACAAAGAATATTGTAATCATTCTAGAAACCAAATAATGCACAAGAATTTTATTATTCCATCTTACAAGTAATTTCTCTTAAGTAATTAATAAAATTGTGGTCTATCATAGTGAATTCACAATAGATAATTGGAAAAATGATACTTTAACATATTTACAATAAGATACTTTAAAACATGCATAAAATGCATACATTAAATCAAATATGTATAACATACCATCACTAAACAAAATCAAAATACTGACCCTCCTACATGCTACAATCTATCTGCCTCACAGGAGGTCTCTGGTAACCAGGGTCACATGTAAGGATTTCACCCAAATGCACAGACCAGCTAGGGCACCCACAGAGCACAGCTGACATAGGACCTACCCACCATCCTGAGCTCCATCTTGCTTCTAGTCTGCTTTTCCATGCAGGACAGATCAGCAGCCATATCCCCTCCCATTCCCTACCACCTGTTTACCTGCCAGGTGATATGCAGTAACCAGGACACAGGAGACCTGCTCTAACCAGATACAGCACTGCCTGCCTCCCTGGAGATTGGCTCTAATCCAGGTCACAGAGCTCTATATAACTCCAAGGAGGCTAGCTCCAGTACAAGACACCAGGACCAGTTAACACCAGAGATAACCAGATACCAAAAGACAAACACAAGGTCATAAAGGACAGGAACCAGTGCAATTTGGTAGCATCAGAACACAGTTCCCCCACCACAACAAGTGCTGGATAGCCTAACATGCCTGAAAAGTGAGATAATGACCTGAAATTACATCTCATGAAAATGATAGAGGTCTTTAAGGAAGATATAAATAACTCCCTCAAAAAAATACAGGAAAACACAGGCAAACAGGTAGAAACCCTTAAATAGGAAACAAAGAAATCCCTTAAAGAAATTCAGGAAAATAAAAAAGTTGAAGGAATTGAACAAATGGTAGAGGAACTAAAAATAGAAATAGAAACAATAAAGAAAGCATAAATGGAGTTAATCTTGGAGAAATCAGGTGCTACAGATACAAGCATGAGCAACAGAATACAAGAGATAGAAGAGAGAATCTCAGGCATAGAAGATACCATAGAAGGCATTGACTCATCAGTCAAAGAAATCACAAAGTATGAAAAACTCCTAACCCAAAATATCCAGGAAATTCTGGACACAATGAAATGATTAAATCTAAGAATAACAGGAATAGAAGAGGGCAATGGATCCCAGCTCAAGGGGCCAGAAAACAGCTTCAACAAATACAAGAGAACTTGCCTAACCTAAAGAGAGAGAAAGCCATAAATGCACAAGAAACCTACAGAACACCAAGTAGATTTGAACAGAAAGGAAAATCCTCTCCTCACATAATAATCTAAACACTAAATGCACAGATAAAGAAAGAATATTAAAAGCTGTGATGGGGAAAAGGTCAAGTTATAAATAAAGGCAGATGTATCAGAATTACACCAGACTTCTCAACAGACACTCTAAAAGCCAGAAGATCCTGGACAGACGTTATCCAGGCCTGAAAAGAACACAAATGCCAGCCCAGGGTACTGTACCAAGCAAAACTCTCAATCACTGTAGATGGAGAAACCAAGGTATTATATGTCAAATTTAAATAATATCTTTCTATGAATACAGCTCTATAGAGAACACCAGAAGGAATTCTCTAGAAAAGGAGGGTAACTATGCCCATAAAATAAAAACAAACAAACAAACAAACAACCACACAACTACCTCTAACACCAATAATAAGAGGAACAATCATCTGTCTTTGATAGCTCTCAAAATCAATGGACTCAATTCCTCAATAAAAAGACACAGGCTAACAGACTGGATGTGGAAACAGGATCCACCATACAATAAACACATTTCAGTAACAAAGACAGACACTATCTCAGAGTAAAAGTCTGGAAAAAAAAATTTCAAGCAAATGGTTTCAAGAAATAACCTGGAGTTAACAATCTAATATCTTATAAAATAAGACTTTTAGCCAAAAATTATCAAATGAGATGGAAAAAGACACATCATATCCATCATAGGAAAATCGCACCAAGAGGAAGTCTCAATTCTGAACGTCTATGACCCAAATGCAGGGGCATAGACGAAAACACAAAAAAACAAAATATATGAGATACATGAAAGGAGCCTCAAGAGTAAAGTTTACAAAACTACAGCAAAATATTGAATGATCTCATATTCATAACTTGAAAATGTTAGGAAAACAAGAAGAAAGAATACCCCAAAATAGTAAATGATAAGAAATTATCAAAATCATAGCTGAAATGAATGAAATTTAACTGAGAAAAATATACAGGGAAACAATGAAATAAAGAGTTACATCTATGTAAAACTTAAGAAGGTTAGCAAACTTAACAAAATTATCCAAAAGAAAAATAGAAAAGATCTAAATTAATTAGAGTTCAAAAGAAAATATCACTATCCTCTGATGTTAAATCAAGAGAAGGAAAATACTTTTAGTAGGTTCACACTAATGAGATATAATCAATAATTTTAAATTATATGAATAAATAACCTGGAGTCACATGTATTTAGCTCAGAATTTTATCAGACCTTCAAAAAAAACCAAATAATACCAATGCTCTATAAGTGATTTGGTAAAATAAAAAGAAGAAAAAGATTTCCAAATGCTTTAACAGAACCAGTATTGCCAAAATATCAAAATCAGACAAAGATTCAGTAATAAAAGAGAATTATAGGCCAAGAACTCTGATAATCCTGGATGGAAAAATCTTCAATAAAATACTTGCAAACTAAATTCAAGACATATAAAAATAGTATAACTCATGATCTACTTGGAATCTCCCAGAGATTTATATATGTTGTTCAATATACATACATTTACAAATGGGATGCATCACATAGATTCTCAAGGAAAAAAATCTACATGGTCATCTCATAAGAAGTAGGAAAGGTTTTTGTTTTTTGGGTTTTTTTTGGTTTTTTGTTTGTTCATTTGTTTGTTTGTTTGTTTTTTGTTTGGTTGGTTTGGTTTTCGAGACAGGGTTTCTCTGTGTAGCCCTGGCTGTCCTGGAACTCACTCTGTAGGCCAGGCTGGCCTCGAACTCAGAAATCTGCCTGCCTCTGCCTCCCAAGTGCTGGGATTAAAGTTGTGCACCACCACTGCCCGGCAAAAAGTTTTTTTGTTTTTTTGTTTTTAATACTATCCAGTATCCATTTTGGTAAAAGCAAACTTCAGATTAAGTACAACTCCCATGAAAATAGTCATGTACTTCTTCTTTACATAAAATAAATATTTTAAAAATTATATAGAAACCCAAGGATCCCAGAAAACCCAAATAATCCTGAACATTAAAATAACAGCTAGAGGTATCACTATTCATGATTTAAATAACACTGCAGAGCTATAGTGAAAACTACCTGGTTCTGACAGAAAAACAAGTGTGTTGATAAATGTAATAGAATTAAAGAAAAAGACATAAGGCTGTATAATTTTAGGTAAAGATCTGAAAAAGCCAGAATGTTCAAGAAATGATACTAGTCAAAATGAAAGTAGATCTGTATTTCTTACTCTGAATACACACACACACACACACACACACACACACACACACACACACTAAGTGGATCAGGAACCTCAACATAAATCCTGGTTTGTTCTATTTAAAGTAATAAAAAGTAAGACATATTTTAGATGTTATAGACACAGAAAAGAAGGTTCTAAATAGAACTCTAATAACAGAGGCATTAAGAGCAACAAATGACAAGCAACATTAAATGAAACTCAGAAGATGCTGTAAAGAAATGGATAACATCATTCAAGCAGCATGCTATTCTATAGAATGGGGGAATAAAATTTACCAATTATACATATGACAGAGGGTTAGCATCTAGATTATACAAAGAAATCACAAACTAAACATCTAATTATAAAATTATCCATTTATAAAATGAGCCATTCAACTACACAGAGATATTCCAAAAGCTGAAACAAAAATGGTTGGGATCACTATATAAATAACCAACAATGTTAGCCATTAGGGACTGCAAAAATAAGATGGTTTTGAGATTTCATCGTACCAAAATCATAATAGCTAAAACTTCAAAAATATTGTAGCAAGTGTTACAGTGGTCTAGGGGAAAGAGGAACATTTATTCACTGTTGGTGGAAGTCTGAACTGCTACAATAACAATTGGAAATCAATGTAGAGGTTCCTCAACAGCTAGAAAATAGATCTACCACAAGATCCAGATATACAATTGGTGGACATATAGCTAAAGGATTCTATATTTACTACACAAATAATAGATTATCCATGTTTATTGCTGCTTCTTTTCAAAATACTCAGGAAATGGAAAGAGCCTATATGCCCATTAATTGAAAGATGTTGAAGAAATGTGATGCATTTATGCAATCTATATCTCAGCCATTTAAAAATAAAATTAATAAACTTGATTTTATATTAGTAGAATTAGAAACAACTACTCTTAATGTGCTAACTTAAACCTACAAGCACAAACACTGCATACTTTCTCAAAATATTTAGACATACAAGTTTCAATTGGAATACTTGCAGAAGTTAGGTATCTAATTAAAGGGCCTTGGAGGTATAGATGATTTCTAATGAAAGTTTCAATAAAATATAGTGTTACAAAGAGAAAAGGGGGAATCAAGTTGGTTGTAGGATAGAAAGAATAAGTAGAGGAGGAATGGGGAATAGATAATACTAAAGACCTTTTGAAAAAGCCAACTAGACACCTAGTATTGCTGAAATATTAAAAGGCAGACAAACACATATACACATGAATACTTGGAGTATAAATTGAGTTACACTATAATGAGAAAACAATGCCCAGGTTAGACACCATATGCTACCAAATAAAACCTCCAGTGTCAGTAATGGACTACACCTTTTTGAGTCATTATATCTTAGACCCTTTCCCAAATATTTTAGGCCACTGTCAATGCTACTGGTTACACACCAGAACCTTGATGGTAAGAATATTTCTAAAGATACCACTTTTTTATGTTATAGAACATAAAGAAAGCTAGCTGATATTCCACTAGGTCATCTATCCCTAGTGGTTAGACTTCATGGTTCTTAAAGATACTGTACACATTACCAGAAGAGAAGAAACCTGAACCAAACAATAAAGACCTGCTTGGCAATGTATGTCCACCTGTATAATATGGGCATTGATGTTATGAGTGACCAACCACTCTCTGTTTTGTTTGAATTAAGTCCTACTCCATGAAACAAAACCTATTCCTGAGATTGTCAGTGACTTCAAGAACCTATGGCTAGAAATATCATGGGCTCTTGGATAAAACCTATTAATTTTCTGGTAAGTAGAGATAGCAGTAAAATGAGGTCTTATTAATTATGGTCATACCCATGTGGTGTTTTGAATATGATTGGTCCAGGGAGTGTCACTATTTGGAAGTGTGGCCTTGTTGGGATGAGTGTGGCCTTGTTGGAGGAGGTGTGTTACTGTAGGGGTGGGTTTTGAAACTCTGCCCAGTGTGGAAGAGTCAGTCTAATCCTGTTAACGTCTTTAGAACAAGGTGTAGAACTCTCAGCTTCTCTTGCATCCTACCTGTCATGCTCCTGCCTTGATGATAATGGACTAAACATATTAACAGCAAGCCAGCCCCAATTAAATGTCCTCTTTTATAACAGTTGCCTTGGTCATGGTGTCTGTTCACAACAGCAAAACCTTTACAAAGACAGTTGGTATCAGGGACTGGGGGTATTGCTATTATAGGCATGACCATGTTTTTGTTTGGAAGAATGTGGATTTTGGGACTTTGGATTTGGGAAGAGAAAAATGCTTAAATGGGGCATAATGGGCTATCCTAGCCAGAATAAGGAAGATGGTACTGATTTGAGCTCTGTAAGCCTGCAGTCCCAAGAGTTTATAGCAGCAGAAAATTTCAGTATGTGGCCAAGAGTCCATTCTTGTGATATTTGGTGAAGAATGTGGCTGCTTTTTGTCCTTGTCCAAAAAGTCTGCTTGAGACTAAGGCAAAGAGATTTAGACTAATTCCTTGACAAAGGAAGTCTCAAAAGAGCCCAGGAGAATATTGTGCAGGGTAAAAAAATATGGATTTGTTTTCATTCTTCAAGATGTAGACATACCATTAGACCATCACCATTTGTTGAAGATCCTTTCTTTTTTTCCACTGTATGGCTTTGCCTTTTTTTCTTTTTTTAAATAAAAAATCAAGTGTCCTTAGGGTTTCTGGGTCTTCCATTGATCAACATGTCTATTTCTGGGCCAATAATATGCAGTTTTTGTTGTTGTTGTTGTTAAATCACTATTGCTCTGTAATACAGCTTGAGGTCAGGGATGGAAATCCTCCTGAGGTACTTTTATTGTTGATGATTATTTTGGCTGTCCTGGGTTTTTCATTCTTCCACATGAAGTTGAGAATTGCTCTTTCAATGTCTATGGACCTCAATATAAAATCAAATACATGAAATCTCATAGAAAAGAAAGTCTGAAAAAGTCTCAAATGAATTGGTACAGGAGACAATTTCCTGAGCAGAACACCAATGACTTAGGTTCTAAGACAATTGATAAATGAAACTCCATAAAACTACAAAGCTTCTATAAGGCAAAGGACACTATCAATAAAACAAACAGCAGCCTTCAGATTGAGAAAGGATCTTCAGCAACCCTACATCTGACAGAGGGCTACTATCTAAAATTTGTAAAGAATTCAAGAAGTTGAACATCAACAACTCAAATAACCCAATTAAAAAATGTGGCACAGAGCTAAACAGAATTCTCAACAGGAAAATCTCAAATGGCAGAGAAGCAATTAAAGACAGGTTCACTATCCTTAGTCATCAGAGAAATGCAAACAAAAACAACTCTGAAACTCCATCTTATACCCATCAGAATCGCTAAGTTCAGAAAGTCAAGCAATAGTACGTGCTGGCAAGGATATGAAGTAAGAGGAACACTCCTCTAATGCTGGTAGGTGTGCAAAGTTGTACAACCACTTTGGAAATCAATTTTGGTATACCACTCCAGAGAATATGTCCAAAATATGCTGCACCATCCCATAAAGACACTTGACCAACTGTGTTCATAGCAGCTTTATTTGTAATAATGAGAAATTGTAAACAACCTAGATATACTTCAACTGAAGAATGGATAAAGAAAATGTGGTACCCCTAGACAGTAGAATACTCTTCAGCTATACACAGTAGAAAACTTTTCAGCTATGAAAAGCAAAGACATCATGAATTTCACAGGCAAATGTATGGATCTTAAGAATATCATCCTGGGGCCGGGTGTGGTGGCACATGCCTTTAATCCCAGCACTGGGGGGGGGGGGGGGGTCAGAAGCAGGCGGATTTCTGAGTTCGAGGCCAGCCTGGTCTACAAAGTGAGTGCCAGGACAGCCAGGGCTACACAGAGAAACCCTGTCTCGAAAAACTAAAAAAAAAAAAAAGAATAAAAGAATATCATCCTGAGTGAGATAACCCAGTCCCAAAGGGAGTATACTCCCTTAAAAGTGGATATTAGCTATAAAATACGGTAGATACATGCTATAATCTATAGTCCCAAAGAAGCTAAACAAGAAGGAAGGCACAAGAGAGGATGATTGAATCCCACTTAGAAATGGGAATAAAATAGTCCTAAGAGCCAGATGGAGGGAGGGAACTAGGTGGCAGACATAGAGGGAGAAGGGGTGAGTGATTCAGGATCAGGTGTGAAGAGCGACAGGAGGGATGGTCAGATGTCCATGAGAATGAATAGAAATCTGCAACTGGCTGTGGTGGGGAAGTACTGGGCATCCCCAGGAAGAGACAGATACCTGGGATAAGGGATGCACCCAAGAATCAGTGAGGGTGTCCTTAACATTTGGGATAAGGAACCTCATGTAGCCATGCAGAAACCCCAGTGGAGCAATAGGTACAACTCACCCAAAAAACTTTTGAGCCAAATTTATCCAGTCTACAAGAAATGAAGAAATAGAGGATGGAGAAGTGACTGAGGGAATGGCCAAACAATAATTAGCCCAACTGGAGATTCATCCCATCGACAAGAAACAATCCCTAACACTATTAAAGATACTCTGTTATGCTTGCAGACAGGAATCTAACATGGCTGTCCTCTGGAAGGCTCCACCCAGAAGCTGACTCAGACAGATGCACACATCCACAGCCAAACAGTAGACAGAATTCAGGAA
This sequence comes from Mus caroli, assembly GCF_978045245.1. Lineage (NCBI taxonomy): Eukaryota > Metazoa > Chordata > Mammalia > Rodentia > Muridae > Mus > Mus caroli. The sequence goes on from NW_028227256.1 coordinate 5,538,977, forward strand.
TCCTTATGGAAGAATAGGGGAAAGGATTACAGCTTCTTTTTTTTTTTTTTTTTGTTATGTAATTGGTAGTTTTATTTCTTAAAACTCCTTGTCTTTTGAATATCGAATTACAGTTAAGTTAGTATACAAAAATAGGTTTTACTGTAGTATTTTTTTTTATTGTTCCATCTCTTTATTTTTTTTTATATTTTTATTACATATTTTCCTCAATTACATTTCCAATACTATCCCAAAAGTCCCTCATAGCGCCCCCCACTTCCCTACCCACCCATTCCCATTCTTTTGGCCCTGGCATTCCCCTATATTGGGGCATATAAAGTTTGCAAGTCCAATGGGCCTCTCTTTCCATTGATGGCTGACTAGGCCATCTTTCGATACATATGCAGCTAGAGACAAGAGCTCCGGGGTTCTAGTTTGTACATCATGTTGTTCCAACAATAGGGTTGCAGATCCCTTTAGCTCCTTGGGTACTTACTCTAGCTTCTCCATTGGGAGCCCTGTGATACATCCAATAGCTGACTGTGAACATCCACTCCTGTGTTTGCTAGGCCCCGGCATCGTCTCACAAGAGACAGCTATATTTGGGTCCTTTCAGCAAAATCTTGCTAGTGTATGCAATGGTGTCAGCGTTTAGAAGTTGATTATGGGATGGATCCCTGGATACGGCAGTCTCTAAATGGTCCATCCTTTCATCACCGCTACGAACTTTGTCTCTGTAACTCCTTCCCTGGGTGTTTTGTTCCCAATTCTGAGAAGGTGCACAGTGTCCAGTGGAAGAAAGACAGCATTTTCAACAAATGGTGCTGGCACAACTGGTTGTTAACATGTAGAAGAATGCGAATTGATCCATTCCTATCTCCTTGTACTAAGGTCAAGTCTAAGTGGATCAAGGAACTTCACATAAAACCAGAGACACTGAAACTTATAGAGGAGAAAGTGGGGAAAAGCCTTGAAGATATGGGCACAGGGGAAAAATTCCTGAATAGAACAGTAATGGCTTGTGCTGTAAGATCGAGAATTGACAAGTGGGACCTCATGAAACTACAAAGCTTCTGCAAGGCTAAAGACACCATCAATAAGACAAAAAAACCACCAACAGATTGGGAAAGGATCTTCACCTATCCTAAATCAGATAAGGGACTAATATCCAATATATATAAAGAACTCAAGAAGGTGGACTCCAGAAAGTCAAATAACCCCATTAAAAAAATGGGGCTCAGAACTGAACAAAGAATTCTCGCCTGAGGAATACCGAATGGCAGAGAAACACCTGAAAAAATGTTCAACATCCTTAATCATCAGGGAAATGCAAATCAAAACAACCCTGAGATTCCACCTCACACCAGTCAGAATGGCTAAGATCAAAAATTCAGGTGACAGCAGTTGCTGGCGAGGATGTGGAGAAAGAGGAACACTCCTCCATTGTTGGTGGGATTGCAAGCTTGTACAACCACTCTGGAAATCAGTCTGGCGGTTCCTCAGAAAATTGGACATAGTACTACCGGAGGATCCAGCAATACCTCTCCTGGGCATATATCCAGAAGATGTCCCAACCGGTCAAAAGGACACATGTTCCACTATGTTCATAGCAGCCCTATTTATAATAGCCAGAAGCTGGAAAGAACCCAGATGTCCCTCAACAGAGGAATGGATACAGAAATTATGGTACATTTACACAATGGAGTACTACTCAGCTATTAAAAAGAATGAATTTATGAAATTCCTAGCCAAATGGATGGACCTGGAGGGCATCATCTTGAGTGAAGTAACACAATCACAAAAGAACTCACACAATATGTATTCACTGATAAGTGGATATTAGCCCAAAACTTAGGATACCCAAGATTTAAGATACAATTTGCTAAACGCATGAAACTCAAGAAGAATGAAGACCAAAGTGTGGACACTGTGCACCTTCTCAGGATTACAGCTTCTAAGGGAATAGGAAAGACCAACAGAGTCAACTAACCTGGACCAAAGAGCATACAGGAATCTAGGCCTTCCTCGACATATGTAGGAGATGTGAAGCTTGATCTTCATGTGAATTCTGAACAACTAGAGTGGGGGCTATCCCAAAAGATGTTGCCAGTAAGTGGGATATTTTCTTCTAGTTAGGCTGCCTTATCCGGTCTCAATGGAAGAAGATGTACCTATTCCATTGATATTTGAGGATGGGGGAATAACCAGTGTGTTCCCACTTGCTCAGAGAATTGAGGGAAGGATTGCAAAAGAGAGTGATAGAGACAATTAGAGGGATGTAAAATAAATGAGTAAAATAAATAATTAAATAAAGTTGGATTAATTATGGGGAAAAGTTCATCAGAGACTTTGCTTTCTGGTTTAGTCTCGTAAAGAACATTCGGACCAAACATAGTAAGCTTAAAAAGAAAAAAATACAAAGTATATGGTTCAAGTAATAATAAAAGACACCAGGAAGTGAAACATACCTGTATCCAGTATTGACAGAGATAAAGTAATTAAAGGAGCAATATCCCACCCAGCTAAATGTACTGTTTGAATTTGCAGTTGAACAGGAATAGCTTAGACTTCTAACCTAGAATGAACTACAATCCAGAAATGGTGGGCACACTGTTATACAGATCTTGAGGCGTGAAGACATGTTACTATTCCTATTCCCTTAGAAGCTGTAATCCTTTCCCCTATTCTTCCATAAGGATTCCTTATCTTGAGGCTTTTGATCCAGATCTTGAGGTATAGTTTCCATAAAATGCTTAGGATCAGGCATGATGGTACACAGCTGAATTTAAGGCTAGCCTGGGACAGAGCAAGTTCTACACAAAGAAAAGCTTAAGTTCATGCATGGTGGTATAAGCCTTTAATCCCAGCACTCAAGTGACAGAGTCTTGCAGATCTCTGAGTTCAAGGTCAATCTACAGAGCAAGTTCCTAGACAGCCAAGTTTAGGCATCAAGAGTGTTGGAAAACAGAAAGATAATAATAGAACTGGGGGGGGGGGGTTTACATCCTAAGCAAGCAGCAGAATTTGGTTGCTTTGGTCATGTGGCTCTGGTTTTAGAGTTAAGAATAGAAGGGATAAGTGAGACAATTGATGCTGGTTAGCTGGAGCTAAGAATTTAGTGGTGATTAAGAAGACACCAAAATCACTGAGGTGAAATCTTCTGGGAAATATTTTCTGAGAGTACAAAGAAGCTGTGTTACAGAGATAACCAAAGTTGTACCTCATTCCACAGCTGGACTCAGCAATGTGTAAGAATCACTCAGGTGGTACTGGTTTTGAAGGTGTGAAGGGATCATGGAGAGCAGCTGATGCTTGACCCTGTGAGAAGCCATGGAAAACCATTGGTGTAAGTGCAGCCTCTGGTGTAGTTGATGGCCCAGAACTGAAGGGGTCATGCAAATAAGTTGAAGCTTGGTACCATAAAGAGAGCCTTTGAGAGGCTATCAGTGAAGCCTAGTTGTACCAGAAGTCCCCAGTTTATTGGAAATGATAGTAACATGGAATGATCTCCAAGAGCCACAGTAGCAGTGGAGTAGACGCAACCCAAGCCTAGAGTGCTACAGAATACAGAGCTATAGATATGACAAAGCTTAAAAGATCATGTGTGGATCCCAGACACTGGAACAAAAAGCTGTAGTATTGAAGTTGCCTTGGAAGCACTAAGATTTTCAAAATGGCAGAGCCATGTGATACCTACTGAAGAAAGCTGCTAACAGGGAGTGGATCCAGACAAAGAAAATTGTGTTGCAGTCAATAAATCTACAAGGAGTTTTCATTAGACATGAGATGCTGAGTTTGGAGTTTGCCCAACTGGTATTTGGCCTTGCTTTAGTCCAGTGTTTAATTCCTATGGAATTGTAGTATGATAATATATACCCAGTGATGTAGGAGGATGTAATCTGTTATTTAATTTTTATTTTATAGGGGATTACAGTTAAGTGATTGGATGAATCTCAGAAGAGGCTTTGAACTTTGGACTTTTAGTGTTGTTGAGACTGTTATAGACCATAGGACTTTTGAAGTTGGACAAATATATTTTGCATTATGCTATGCCTATAGCCCCCTTAAACTCATGTCTTTGAACAAGCATGTGGGTGTGACCCAAGGAGTGGAATGTGGTGGTTTGAACATGCTTGGCCCAGAGAGTGGTACTATTTGGAGATTGGTCTTGTTGGTGTAGGTATGGCCTTGCTGGAGGAAGTGTGTCACTGTGGGGGTGAGCTTTGATGCTCTTCCCAGTGTAGAAGATTTGCTCTTTTCCTCTTGACCTTTGGAACAAGATGTAGAATGCTCAGCTTCTCTCACACTATGCCTGCTTGGATGCTGCCATGATCCTGACTTGATAATAGTGGACTGAACCTCAGAACCTGTAAGCCAGTACCAAATAAATGCCCTTTATAAGAGTTGCCTTGATCATGATGTCTATTCACAGCAGTCAAACCATAACTAAGACAACCCATATATTAGTATAAGACTCAATCCTCATCATTGAGCTTTTCCATGCAGTAGATAGCAACTAACACAGAAGCCCACAAGTAGTGAGTATGCAGAAAATATAAGACATCAAAATTCCCACATGTAAATGTGATACCTATATCAAATCATTCCTTTCAAGGTTCAAGGTTGTTGGCAGAAGACAGGACAGAAAGATTATAAGAGCTAGAGGTGGTAGCTGACCTCAAAAAAAGTTATGCTTTTTAGACACAAAGGGGAAGAGGCATAAATGACTCACAGAAATTACCACAGCAGTCACAAAATTTGCACAAGATTAAGCCACAAAACATCCTAGCAGTTAAATGACAGGAAAATTATCTGAACATAAATTTATGCCAAAAGCAATAAGAATGGTTAAGAAGCACATGGAACATGGTTAAAGGCTATGTAAAGTAAAAGTACAAGGGGAGAGCAGAGCTGGTGAAAATTATATGGCAGATTTCAAAATCAGTAGAAAGGAAGCATTTCAGTATTTTCAACATAAAACCATAAATTTTTAACTTTCAAGACAAGTGAATTCTATATGATTTGGTGATTCTATGCAGTATACATATATCCACTTCATACTGTACTCTTAGAAGAAAATGCCAAGTACTGTTTAGAAAGAAATGGGGGACGGAGAACAAATGCCATGTTGTGATTATTGTTTCTATTCTATGAATGCTTACATGCACAGTCTTCATTAACTGGGAGTTTGAGGAAAGCAGGTGCTCGTTTTAAGAATGACACTGTCAGGGTCACTTCCTCCCCAGCATTCCGAAGAACCTGAACCTGGAAACAGAAAAGATTAACAGAATGTGGTCATCATTAGTTATACAATTTTGTACAATCATAAATCCTGAGCACTATCGACTGTTTTCCCACATCTGGAGTTTCTGTTGTGACTAGAAACACTTTTTGAAAGATAAAAATTTAACTTCCTAAGTACTGTCATAAACCTAACACTCCCCCTGCTTATGTCCTCTTCAGCCTGATAGGATGCATGGTGAACCTCTCAGCCATATCCACAGAACTAAACTATGGTTATCTTAGGCAGGGTTAGAGTCTATCACAAGCTCTAAAGAATGGCAATTGTTAAGTAATGTTGGAACCACTATATCTTTTAATGTAATCACTGTTTATTGGGTACATATTTGTAATGTTAAATTGACTAATCATTGCTGGTAAATGGAAAACGATCTTCTCAGTATAGTCCAAAGAAATACTTCTTATAAAGCTGTATCACTTTATTCAAACACTTTAAAACATAACTAAATCTTTTCTGTCCCTGAAAAGCTGTGGAAATAAAAATTTTGGTATCATCAGTAATCTTCAACACTTGAAATTACAGAATAGATAGGTCTAGTACTACCACCTAAAACAGTTCTGATTTTCTTATAAAATCAAAGAAATTAAAAACAATCAGTGGAAAATCAGTCTAAGAAAGGAATTAAAGAAAGGCTAAGAGTCTGAGATGTAGAAGTTTTGATGTATGTAAACCCCCCCCCCAGCCTGAAGCAGGCTGAGCCAGATCTTAACCTTGCTACCTGCCACTAAGGAGATTACCTAGGGTGGAGCCTTCCTCCCTAGATCACTCTATTGTTCAGCCACTGCCACTGTTCTTCAAGATACTGCTACCTTCTGGGAGGCCTTTGAACTATTCAGAGACTACACTCTATCCTGCTCGTCATCACCTGCAGCTGTATCCAGGCTCCAAGGATGAATTGGTGGGAATGCACCCCCCCCCTTTATAAGCGCATTTGCCATTAAACATTTGAGCTTTGATAAGGAAACTTGACTTAGCTCCATTCTTTCTCTCAACTGCCTAGTTTCCCCTCTTTTCAGACCCGGTTTGCCTCTCAGGTGAAACCCCATTTCTTATGAGCAGCAGGCTGGCTTCCAACATATGTATATATGGCAAATCAGATAAATATAGGTGTGATTATAAATACTGATATAAACCATAGGTAGAAATAAGAAACTTAAAGATGTAGATGTAGCTAAAGACACACAAAAGCATACATTACTCATAAGCATAAAGACAATCTCCATGCTGGGAATTTCCTATTGCTCTGAAAGTCCTCTTTTCCAAATATGGAGACTGAGCAACAACAGTAGTCATGGTCTCTCATCCTGACACCCCAGATACCCTGAAGAAAATGCTTGGCATTATAAGCAAAGCCCACAATCTTCATCAAATCATTATCCCACAGCAAGGGCTGGCTAGAAATGTCCAACTAAACCAACCCTTTTCTAATTAGTGACGCCAGGAGGCCAATCTGGGAATCTCTTTCATCTCTTCAGGCTATACAAGCACAGAACAGTGGGATTTCTAGTGAGAAAAGATCAATCAACCCAAACAGAATCTTGCAAATTAACTCCATACTACATAGTCTAAAAGGATACATAGCCAGACTTACGTAGTGAATTTCTGGCTTTATAAATTATGGAAAACTAACAGGATTTTTACAAATATTTAGCTAACATAAAAAGTTAGTGAAGATGAAATAAAACATATTAAAGCAATAAATTAACCATTTGAAAGGGAAAGTAACAACCAGCTCACAACAAGGTAAACCACCTATTAGAGCTCTATGGCAATGACCATAAAAGAACCGTAAAATATCCAGCAAGAAGTTACAACTGCATCAAATCCATTGAAATATTTTAAGCTTGCAGCAAAGAAATGTTGAATTATAAAAACATTAAAACAGAATTCATAGAACACAAAATATAATGACATATGTAGAATGCTTTCTGAGTTAAGGAAGAATAGAGCAGTGCTTGAGAATCAGGAAAACTAAATCAACAGAGTTAAGAGCTTCAGTGACAGGCAGACATGCACATATGTGAACAATCTCACATACACTTTAGTAAGTGAAATCTGAAAGTATCTAAAGATAATACATCGTGATCAGATGGAGTTTAATCTAGAAACACAACATTATTTAACATTAAAAAATTGTTAAAGCACACTCAAGCACTGGACTATGCCTGGACCTTGCTGGGTGGGCTTTGTTGAAGCAAGCATGTGGTAGAAAGATAGGAGAGAAAAAGAGCATAGATTGTTTGTTTGCAATGTATTGAGGCAGAACTGGAGAAACAAAGGCAGTGAGAAACAGCTTGATGTGAGAGGTCTGTGCTACCTCTGAGTCGATGGGGATGTCCAGGCCTATGCTGCTGCTGAGAGCCATATCTAGGTCTATAGTCCTACTGCAGCTAAGGTCTGTGTTGATATATATGCTTTGTATTACAACCAAAGGCTATGCAGATGCCTATGCTCTGTACTGTAGCCTGAAGCCTTGTGGATATCGAAGGGCCTCACTAAGCTGGCTCCACTCAAGGTGGTGCCAGGGGTAACATGGGTAATGAAGAGCTATACTTAGGAAGCATGGGGAAGCTGGCTTTGGTGGTAAAAACACAGGAGAACTTTAGCATGAATGCAGGGGAAGTGGCCCCACCCCTTGCCTGGAGAACTGTTTCTGGTGGTATGGATGGTGGAGATATGACAGGTTAACCAATTCAGCTACTACACAGGCCCATATCTGTAGCTTTGAGTTGCTCCCCAACCCCCAACATTTTCCCAAACTACAAGCAACTGGAGCATGTGAAGAGTCTGCTCCTGTAGATCCGTAGCCAAAGGAGATCCATAACTCAGAGCAAAAGCAGGACACCAAAGAAACTATTTGAGGGTTCAGTATTAATGGTATAGCAGAAGCCAGATGCCTTGAATTAGACTGATGACTCATGGCAATAAACATTCGAAAGTAAACCTATTTAGGAGAAAAGGTATTGTGCAATGCATGAAAAGGTATACAGCAACTTACAGTGCCGGTGTGATAAAAGAGTATGTAATGGAGAGGTGGCAAAATGGAGGATCCGAATGGTACATGCACAGAAGTCTGCAGTTGATAGAGCAGGTCATGCCCCAGAGGTGTTCACAAAATGTGTTTTTGTTGTTGTTTTCTTTGGTTTTGTTTGTTTGCTTTTGTGGGTTTTGTTGTTGTTTTGTTTTGTTTTTCTCTTCAGAACTTTATTTTTATTTTCCTTGGGAAATTATTTTTATTTTCCTTGAGATTAAATGGGTAGAGAATAGAAATGGAAGAACTTAGAAATGTGTGGGGTTGGGATGCATTATATAAAGTTCCCAAAGATTCAAAAAGTTATGTTAATTTTAAAAAGACCCAGAATATACAGCAGCTGTATTCTGCAGTGTACATATGTAATAAACACTGAATAACATCTTAAGCAAACTTCCTAGAATTGATACACATAATATGTGAAAACCTATGAATAAGATAATCCTAAGTGAAGAAAGACACAAAGCCAGAATCCCCCAGGCTTGGGAAAAAAATGAATATCTATGATAATTACTTTAGTCAAATAGTTTTCATTATCCTGGGTTTTTGTTATGCCAAATGAATTTGAAATTCCTCTTTCTAACTTATGAGGAATTGATTTGGAATTTTGATGGGGATTGCACTGAATCTGTAGATTGCTTTCAGCAAGATGGACATTTTTACTATATTAATCCTGCCAATCCATGAGCATGGGAGATCTTTCTATCTTCTGAGATCTTCAGTTACTTTCTTCAGAGACTTGAAGTTCTTCTCGTACAGATCTTTCAATTGTGTGGTTAGAGTCACAACAAGATACTTTATATTGTTTGTGACTATTGCAAATGGTGTCATTTCCCTAATTTCTTTCTCAGCTTGTCTATCATTTGAGTATAGGAATGGTAAGGATTTGTTTGAGTTAATTTTATATTCAGCAACTTTGATGTATTCCAGAGCAATAGTAATAAAAACTGCATAAAGAAATTAGTGATTTCTCATGTTAGCATCATAACAGTACATCTGAAAGTTCTAGAACAAAAGAAGCAAATACACCCAAGAGATAGATGGCAGGAAATAAACTCAGAGGTGAAATCAATAAAGTAGAGACAAAAAGGACAACACAAAGAGTCAATGAAACCAAGAGTTGATTCTTTAAGAAAATCAATAAACAGACAAATCCTTAGCCAAACTAACTAAAATGGATTGAGAATATTTAAATTAACAAAACCAGAAATAAAAAGACAGTCATAAGAACAGGCTCACAGGAAATCCAAAGAATCATTAGCTCTTACTTCAGATGCTTGTACTCACTAAAATTGGAAAAGCTAAATAAAATGGATAATTTTCTTGATAGATACCACTTACTAAAGTTAAGATCAGGTAAACAATCTAAATAGACCTATAACCACGAAGGAAATAGAAGCAGTAGCAATCTACCTGGAATGCATTAACAGGCCACAAGTTTCTTCCAACCAAATGCTGAATTTGAGTCTGGTAGCTGAGATTTCGCTGTGTTACTATGCCCATCTACCTACAATTTTCTTTAGTGTATTTGAAAAATATTTTGATTTATTGTTTTCTTTGTTCTGGTAATATAAAATCTTCAAACTATTGCCATGTTACAGCAAGATGTTTGGGGTAAGCTGAATATGTGTTTCTGGTACAGGATCACTTATATTTGGCTCTAGAATTAGCTACTTATTATTCATATTGAAGTTGGAATTGTATTTTTGTGTTGAAAGTAGAATCGTGTTCCATTTATACTCCTGGCTTGGCTTCTTTAACCTCATGTATTAATATAGGAATGAGCCATTCTAGTGTTGCAGGGTGACACTGCAAGCAAGAAGGCCAAGAGTAAAAATGGTAAATAGAAACAGCTTTTACTGTATTTAAACTTTCTATAACACACACACACACACACACACACACACAGCTCATATGTTCAAATTGTTTGTATACTTTAAATAAAAATTGTTTAAAAAGTCAGTGAGAGCATTTATGGATGTACCATCTGATGTTACTGAGAGACCCCACACACACAAAAACAAAATCCGAATTTGCATGGGGTCTCTCTCACAGCAAACCCCATGGTTCTCTTGCTTTTATAGTCTTTCTCTACACTCTTCTGCAATGTTTCCTGATCCTTAGTTGTAACAAATGTTTATAGACCCATTATGGTTTATGATGATTTAGTAAAATAGTGGTTGTAAATTCTTCTCCAATAACTTTGGTTTCATTAGCACTGAGTAGTTAACTAGGATTTCAGTGCACCAAACATGATTGTCCAAATAAATGTGAGATGAATAAGGATAATGACACCATTAAACATGCCATATTTTGTGGGAAAAAGCCCTTGAGGCTGCAATCCCACATAAAGTTCTAGAAAACTGAGAGAGAGCACACCAACCATTTGCCCAGTGTTAGCACTTTGCCTAAGCTCCACACTATAGTTATCTGGCAACAGCCAGGTATGCCTGACTTACTATGAAAAGGCCTGCTTGTTCCCTCAGCTCCTTTTGCTCTTGTTCCTGCTCTTGCCTTCTTGCTTCTGCTCTCTTCCATTCTCTTCCTCCCTCAAATCAAATCAAAACAACCCTGAGATTCTACCTCACACCAGTCAGAATGGCTAAGATCAAAAATTCAGGTGGCAGCAGATGTTGGCAAGGATGTGGAGAAAGAGGAACACTTCTCCATTGTTGGTGGGATTGCAAGCTGGTTCAACTACTCTGGAAATCATTCTGGCGCTTCCTCAGAACATTGGACATAGTACTACCAGAGGATCCAGCAATACTTCTCCTGGGCATATATCCAGAAGATGTTCCAACTGGTAATAAAGACATGCTCCACTATGTTTATAGCAGCCTTATTTATAATAGCCAGAAAATTTATATTAAGAATGGAGAGCACACATTCTTGACTCAATCCTGATATTAGTAGAAATGCTTTGGTATTTCCATACTCAATAAAGTCTGACAATAGGTCTGTCACATATAGCTTTTATTAAGATGGTATGTGTTCCTTAGGTTCTTCAAGGCTTTTATCATGAAGAAATGTTGTATTTCATCAGAAAGCATATACTGCCTCTATTGACATGACCAATGATCCTGTGTTTTGTCTATATATGTATATATATGCTGAATTGTTTGTTTTTATCTGACATGTTAAGACATCCTTGAAGCTCTGGAATAAAGAATTTTATCATGATCTTTCAAACTTGGCCTTAAATTCCATTTGCAAGCATTTTACAGTGTCTGCATCTAGTTTGTCAGAGATATTGGTTCATTTCTCTGAAAAAGGCAATGTTTGGGATGTAAATGAATGATTAGATAAATAAGTAAATAAGAAAAAACAGTTTGGTGGTACTTCTTCCTTTTACATTTCATGGGATATGAGCAATTACATCAGTTCTTTGAAAGACAGATTTCAAAAGTGATTAGGTCTAGGCCTGGAAGCTGTTTTTATTTGGTAGATCTTTAAAGTACCAATCTCTCTCTCTCTCTCTCTCTCTCTCTCTCTCTCTCTCTCTCTCTACATATATGTGTGTGTGTGTGTGTGTGTGTGTGTGTGTGTGTATGCGTGTGTGTGTGTTTAAATCATTTACATCATGATGACTAAATCTAGGCAAGTCATATACATAGAGAAATTTATCTACACCATTGGCTTTTCTAATTTACTATACTTTATCTTTGAGGTGTGTAATGTATGTTTTCTGAATTTTATTGAGAGCTGTGCATCATTTTCATCTTCAGTCAGTTGAAATTTGTGTTTTCTTTCTCTTGTTATTGCTAAGGGTTTGTCTTGCTTATGTTGCAAATGCTAATTTGATTTAATTTCTTTTGTTATGTTTTATTTATTTCTCTTTCATTAATATATTACTTTTTATCTAATTACTTTGGATTTGAATGTTTTTTTCCTGTTTTTGTTTTCTTCCTAGCCTTAAGCTATATCATTAAGTTATATAAAGTATGATAATTAGTTTTGTTTTTGTTTTGTTTTGATAGTTTGTTTTCTCAAGTTGGCACAAGCAATATTCATCTATGTAGAAGAACTGCAATTGAGGAAAAAAATCCTAATTATATTGCCTGTAGGCAAATCTATGGGACATTTCTTGATTAATGATTGATATGAAAAGGCTCAGTCCATTTTTACCAGGGCCCAAGAACTTAGTATAACTGACTCCATGATAAACTACCTCAACATAGAAACAACTCCATCTGCCAAAACTAAAACAAAGACTTAATCCATCAATGACCATATTTCTCAGAAAGTATCTAACTTTGCTTTGTTGCTTCTATAGCTCGATTTCTGAGTAATTGTTCTTAATTAAAATATATCAACCTGGAACATGGATGTTGTGCTTAAAATCTCACCCTGAGAAAGGTTCAGTGCTACACTGGGATCCCAAATATCAAGTGTAGTTAATAACTGACTAATGAAGACTTCCTATTGGCTTAAACCCACCATATAAGTAGTCTTTTCTGGTGGAAACCCTGAAACACACTGGAGGTGGTATCACACTTGAGCAGAAGTCCACGGTTGTATGGGAAAAAAACAAAGACAAAAAACCAAACAAACAAAAGCAACAACAACAACAACAACAACAAAAACAAGACTATGAAAGCCAAGGGGAATAAAACAATACTCCTTTGTAGTCTCTGTTTCAGTTCCTGCCTCTAAGTGTATGCTCCATTGGGCTTCCCTCAATCTCTTGTGACTCAGGATATGTGAGTCAATTAAACCCTTTCCTACTTAATTTACTTTAGGTCATGTCTTTATTAGAGCAATAGGATTCACACAAAGACATGCTGTGCCTTTTATTTGTTTTTAACTTTGTAAGTTGTAGCAATAAACTTAAATTTTAAGGTTGGATTAACTTATATGTTTTTATATGACATTCTGCCATTCTCATTAAATTCTCTTTCAATTCTAGAATGATATATTTTTCCATATCTCCAATGACTTTACCTTAATCTTCACTGGCAATTATTGCTTGTGAACAAACAACATCTAGAATTAACAATAATTCAAGGGGTTGGGTACACCCATGGGAAATTTTTCTTGGTTGAATCATTTAGGGTGTGAGAACCCATCCTAGATTCAGATCTTTTATGTTGGGAAGATCCACATTTTCAAGTGACATCCTATATAAAGGACATGGAAAACAGAAGTGCTTGTTCCTTGCCTGTTTGTCCTCATTCATGCTGACAAGTTGTTTCCTTCACTAGTATTAAGAGCCATTGTTGGACTAGTTGAACCACAGCTTGTAAGCTACTGGAATAAAGCTCATAAACATATTTACACAATCTATCTAAGGCATCATTATGCAAGAGTGCACTGCTATTCAACTTCCACAGACTATGTATGCTTTCTATTTCTCTTGCTGTCAGTTTCCATTTATATTCCAGCATATATTTTATGTTTCAGAAAGAACATAATATGGTAATATTCTTATACTTGTTCAGACTTCCTTTGTGTCCTATTACAAAATTTGTTTCAAAGAAAGTGCCATAGGCTGCTGGGACATAGAGTCTATGTTTCATAAATGTTTGTTAGGCATGTTAGGTCTATAATGTCATTTAATTCAGATGTTTCTTTAGTATTTGTATTACCTGTTAATTCATGATATTTACAATGAACAGTGAGAAATTTAAAAATACAATGAGATGACTTAAATGAGCCCTAGGTTTCATGAACTGACACATGGAATTCTTTTTTTTTTTGATTTTTAATATTTTTATTACATATTTTCCTCAATTACATTTCCAATGCTATCCCAAAAGTCCCCCATAGCGCCCCCCACTTCCCTACCCACCCATTCCCATTCTTTTGGCCCTGGCATTCCCCTATATTGGGGCATATAAAGTTTGCAAGTACAATGGGCCTCTCTTTCCATTGATGGCCGACTAGGCCATCTTTCGATACATATGCAGCTAGAGACAAGAGCTCCGGGGTTCTGGTTAGTACATCATGTTGTTCCAACAATAGGGTTGCAGATCCCTTTAGCTCCTTGGGTACTTTCTCTAGCTTCTCCATTGGGAGCCCTGTGATACATCCAATAGCTGACTGTGAACATCCACTCCTGCGTTTGCTAGGCCCCGGCATCGTCTCACAAGAGACAGCTATATTTGGGTCCTTTCAGCAAAATCTTGCTAGTGTATGCAATGGTGTCAGCGTTTAGAAGCTGATTATGGGATGGATCCCTGGATACGGCAGTCTCTAAATGGTCCATCCTTTCATCACAGCTACGAACTTTGTCTCTGTAACTCCTTCCCTGGGTGTTTTGTTCCCAATTCTAAGAAGGTGCACAGTGTCCACACTTTGGTCTTCATTCTTCTTGAGTTTCATGCGTTTATCAAATTGTATCTTATATCTTGGGTATCCTAAGTTTTGGGCTAATATCCACTTATCAGTGAATACATATTGTGTGAGTTCTTTTGTGATTGACACATGGAATTCTTTCCAATCAGGCTAAACTATTTCTTTGGGACAGCTTTTACAATGAATAAAATGACAATATAAATAAATAACAACAAAAAAAGAAGAGGACAAAAGGAAGTGGGCCTGGAAATAAAAACAGAGGGAACAAAAGCTAGCCTGCTAAACAGGCATGCATTAAACAAAGGAGGAATAAATGTGAAGGGAAGAAAAGTCACTGGGACATAGAGTCCAAATGCAGTCTCCCCTCATTGATATTTGCAGCTTGAATCTTCTCAGCAGTCCTTCTTGAATCCCCAGATGCTGACTACAACCCTGGAACAGAGTTACAGTTCACACTCCTGGACAGACGTTCAGAATTCAGGTTTTAGTTGATGTTACCATTCTTCGTGATCACTTGAAAGGTCCAGGTTTGGATACATGTCAAAAGTCATCCAGAAGAGGCTAAGGCTAGCAGATGACTTTCCTAAGATGGTTCGCTGTGTTTGTATGGACTGTGAGAATTTGTCACAGGATTTCTTCTTGTATTCCTTTCCTGTCATCATTCAATTAATGTAAAATACCTATGCATTAGCTCATCCTATTGGTCAGATTTTTTTGCAGACCAACAAAGGTATATTATGTTATAATAACAATATGCAAATAAATAGATGATTTCTTAATTTCTAATACTTATTCTATAGATTTTCTAAGTTTATACTACTAACAATGAATCCTTTATAGAAAGGGCTACAATTAAGGGCCTACAAATTTTCATGCATCAAAAGCTATTTGTACTAGGATAGAAGGCAAGCATGAAACAGACTTATGATCTAGGTAACAATTCCTTTTAGGCTGGTTTTAAAACCATCATCTGATAGCTAAAGGCCATAAACAGGGAATGAATGATTTATTGTAGGTACAAGGACAGAAGATAAAATATTGCCTGGATGTTCCAAGCTATCGTTCTCGCTGGCAAGAACACACTCGGACAACCGGATTCTTCTGTGGCAAGCTTTATTGCTTCTTAAGGAGGGAAGACCGGACCTCGGAAAATGGTGCTGCTTATATAGCCCTCAGCGTGGCATTTCAGTACCTGATGTGGCGTGTCAGCTCCTGATTTGTTGCTCGCCCATCACCTCATTATTACGCCCCGAAATAGGCAGTGACTAGGAGTGAGTTCACTCTCGCACCTGTGTACAAGGCTTGTTTACTAGTTAGGCACAGTGGAAGCCAGCACCATCTTATAATGGCGATTGCTCGAGGCACGGCTCTCCACACCTGGAGATTACGTACACACACACACACACACACACACACACACACACACACAAAACTTCAATATTAATGAGACACTAAGTAGATTGCCTCTTGACATACTATGCTAACTTAAACCTAAAAATTATAGTTTTTTAACTTTTAGTGAACCTGTGGAGCTGATAGGAGTTAGCAAATATTTAGTTAGATAATTAGTCCTAATGAAAACACATGTAAACATCTTGGTTGTTTCTTCTTATTCAATTTATGATTTGCATTTATGCTTGAACTTGTTGTGAACTTTTGAAAAAAGATGCTTGGAAAACCATGTGATCATGCATACTGAAAAAATGTTTAAGTACTGAGAACAACCAAAATAGTAAGTCAGATTTTTCTTAAGATCAATAGAAAGTTAGTTTCCTCCTTTTCTTTCTCATAGAAATAAAGATTAGAATCTCTTTATAAAGTGTTTGTTTGTTTCTGTGACTTTCTCTAGCTGTCAAGGAATCTGTATACTCCCAGCATCAGACCTGAGGAGGAAAGATCAAAGAACTTCACTTAAAGTTAAACTAGCTAATAATTGAGTGTTAATCAACTGTGGCTGTGGCTTTTGGCCTCAGACAGGACCGGTAAATATTATATTAAGCAACCTTTACTCTTGCGAAGCCAAGTTTTGCCACTCCTGCCTCCAACACTCAACCCAACTGGCTGCCTTCCAGAGAAAATTGGTGCTTGGGGCGGGCTCCCCACAGTTATAGATACTTTGGATGGGGGTTCATTTGTGGGTTAGACCGCAGACGCCAGTTATTTCTCTGAGTTGTCCCACAAAATCTGTTTTCTGAATCTCACCCTATGGTTTGCCTTATTGATGCTGGGCACACAATATGAATCTGTGTGTATATTCTCCTGCTATCTTAGCAGTGCATCTTACCCATCTTTGTAGGCCTCCACATTATTGATATTGAATATTTCTGAGGCAAAGTGTTGCCCTGTATTTAGCAATATTCAGATGCTCAGGTTTCAATATGGGTCCTAACATTTGCCCTGAGTCTATTAAGACTTTAGGTGTCTGAAACTGTCAATTTGCCAACATAGCAGGCATCTTTTTAAACTCTATCTCCTTGTTGCTGTGATGATTTAATACATGTCTTTGTCAAGTTTTCCTGTGGTATTTTTCATCCATACCATTGCTACTATGCAGAATATTTTCCTCTTCTTCTTGTTTGAAAAATTATTTTAAACATATCTTTCACTGGGGCTGGAGAGATGGTTCAGTGGTGAAGAGGACTGGCTGCTGTTCTAGCAGTCCTACATTCAATGGTGGCTCACAATCATCTGTACTGGGCTCTGATGTTCTCTTCTGGTGTGCATGATGACAGCATATTCATATAATAAAATAAATAAATATTCATATAAATAAAATAAGTCTTTTTTTAAAAAGATGGCCTAGTCAGCCATCACTGGAAAGAGAGGCCCATTGGACTTGCAAACTTTATATGCCCCAATACAGGGGAATGCCAGGGCCAAAAGAATGGGAATGGGTGGGTAGGGAAGTAGGGGAAGGTATGGGGGACTTTTGGGATAGCATTGGAAATGTAATTGAGGAAAATACGTAATAAAAATTAAATAAATAAATAAAAATCTACCACTAAGATAAAGGTATCAATTTATTGAGATTTTCTCTTTTAAATGTAACTATTATCACTGGCTGTCACTGAGAGTGGGACCTCTCCACACTGTATCAATCCCTCTCTCAAGGACTCTGTTTCTCCTCCTGTGTTTTTCTATTTTGCCTCTCTATTAGAGTAGATACACCATCACCTACTTCTAACATCTGTCACCAAGCTTTCTCCAGTTGTTTCTTGGAGATTCTAACAGACCTGCCTGTTCCTCATCCACAGTCTTGGATCCTGCAGTGTTTCATATATCTATATCTATATCTATATCATCTATATCTATATCATCTATCTATATATGTGTATATATAATTTTACTTTATAGGTATGGGTGTCAGGTCTGCACATACATCTGCATTCATGTTGTCTTCAAACAATAGAAGAAGGCATCAGATCTCTTTGAACTGGAGTTATGGATTGTTTCAAACCACCATGTGGGTTTTGGAAATTGAACTAGGGTCCTCTGAAGAGCAGCCTATGCATTTGCTTTCTGAGCCATCTCTCTAGTTGATCTGCTGTGCATTTTTGAGGTATATCTAGTCAATGAACTAAAGGCGGATATATCTGTTCCAAATGAACCTATTCATTTCTTTTTTAAAATATTTATTTATTTATGTATTTATGTATTTATGTATTTATTTATTTATTTATTTATTTATTATATGTAAGTACACTTACATATCTCTTCTGGAGCTGTCTTCAGACACTCCAGAAGAGAGCATCAGATTTCATGAAGGATGGTTGTGAGCCACCATGTGCTTCCTGGATTTGAACTCAAGACCTTTGGAAGAGTGGTCGGTGCTCTTAACCACTGAGCCATCTCACCAGCCTCCACCTATTCATTTCTAATCATGGGCTAGATACCAGATTAAGTTCCTACCTGTTGATATTTAGTAGGTAAATATGATAGAAGTTTTTTTTTTTTTTTATGTTTAAGATCCTAAATCAAAGTGATTTGTCTGTGTAGACCAAGTTAGATATAAAATAACTTGCTGAGTTATGCTGTGTTGAAGGGTTTGAAATGAAAGTTATAAAAACCAGATACTAACAGTATTATAATTTAATATATTCCTAGCTACAGTTGCTTTATCCTCATTTTGGTAATATTTCTCTGTTATATAAATATCACGATAATGATGTCTTTCATGTTTAGTCTTTCCTCATCCAATTTGCTATCCTAATAAACATTTACTTGACTGCTAAAATAAAAAAAAAAATAGAGCAGCAATCATTAAGAGCACAGAGAAACTTAAAATAAAGATAAACAATTGTAATTATGAGAGTCCAATCAGTAGGTGTCAATTTGGGGATTTCACAGGAGAAAATTTTGTCTTGGAAAAATCTCAGCAGTATTGTGAGGAATCAGCAGGAGTGACCTCACCTGATGAGGGCACTTGAGGAGACTGTGCTAGTGAGCTCAGGAACACTAAGTCAGGCAGGTACTCAGGAGTCAATGAGACAGCCTATACAGAATATTATCACAAAATCAAAACAAACTTCATGTGCTGTAACCCAATTCTGTGAGGTAGATGGGTACTAGAAATACTTAGTAAAGTAAAAATGTAAAAACGAACAAAGCCAGAAAAGTCCACCCAGGTGGGAAACAAGCAGAAAAACAAACCCTGAGAAAGTCCACTGTGTATTTTGCAAATAAAAACCATTTTTTTCTGTGAATCCATCTATTTTCAAGTAGTTGAAAACACTTCTTGCCATTTGTGCTGTAAGAGGATTCATTCCAGAAAAAAAAAAAAAAAGTTGATCACAAGATTCCCTCACCACAGAACAGCTTGAAAGCTAGGGACATTTATTCCAACTGCATTATCAAAACAGAGATTATATTTTCAAAACCATTCCCATTTTTGTTTCTCAAAAATGGCATGTCCTTCATAAGTGTGCACTCTGCATGCAATTCTACTATATTCAACTTGTTTCCATAATTTGTCAGCTGCATACTCCTAAGCAACTGATTGCATATTTTCATCTTTGAAATGGTGCAAACAACTTAACAGACTTGTGAAAATTATGTACTTGCAACCAGCAAGATGCTTGGAGAAGTGATAAGTTCTTCCTATTAACTGAAGAAAGGGCTGTTTTCATTAGGAGAAAGATAAATGTGTATCTGAAATGCGATAGCATGTAATAGTGTCAGTTCTTTGGGTATACACCAAATAATTAATGGATAATGCAACAGTTTTGCCTTTGATTTTTGTTTGAAGCGCTCCACAGTTCAACAGAGGTGTACTCTCTTTGTTGCCGATGGTAGTGCATAGGGTTTAAATTTCTCCATACCCTTTATTTTAGAGTTATTGCTTTAGCTTTCTGTCTCTTATTTTCTAATAGCTGAGTTGAATATTTTGTGGTTTGGGTTCTATTTTTCATGATAATTAGCATTTTTCATATTGCACTATATATAAATTTATCTGAAGAAATACCCCTTTAGATATTTTAGTTTGTTAAATTATGAGACTCCTCATGTACTTTCCATATTAGCTGCTTGTCATATATGTAATTTAAAAATAGTTGATCCCATTCCACACTCTTCTTCTTCATATTCTTGATGATCTGAACTAATAACAGACATCTTAAACTTGAAAACAGTACAGTTTACCTATTGTTTATATTGTTGTCTGATTATTGGTGTCACAGCTAATTATATTGTGAATTTTCCTATATTTGATTCTAGGGGTTTGTTGTTATATAGGTTTTATTAACAGGTGTCATTCTGAATACCAGAGTATTCCAGGGCCAACTGTTGAAGTGTCCAGGTTTCTGTGTCCAGGAGCAATGATTCTATTTGTTAGAAATAAAATCTAGACAATTCGCTAAGAAATGGAAAGCACTCTGAGGAGTGGAATGGGCTAATAAGCAGAAGGAAGACTACTTGAAAACCACTGGGCCTCCAGGAATAGGAACATTTTCAGGGTATTTGCATAGAACCTTTCTAACTGTTCAGTATTTCAGGCTTTTGATTCTTATGCTCTGTTCATTAATTGAGTCCAGGGGAAGAAGAACTCCTCATCTTCCTCAGCAAGCTGGCTGTCACTTGCTAATTTTGTTGTAGGAAGCCTAGGTAGGAAAGGGTCTCAGTCTGTCCTCATCAATCATCTTTTCCCACATGCTAACTTTGATATTGCTGACTCAACTCCCCCTCTTCTATCACTATGTTGAGCCTTTGTTATGGGTTGAATATAATATATTTCCTATCTGTTCAGATGTTTGAAAACTGAGTTTCCATCTGATCTCTATTTTGGAAAATTGTCCATACTGATTGTTATAACCCTGTAACATTTCTTTAGACATCCTAGATGTTTTGTAAGGATTTCCCCCATGTCTCATAAGGCACTCTTAGGATTTTTACCAATATTATATCTGTAGACTGCCTTGAATAGTATTAACATCTTAACAAAGTAATGTTTCTTAGTCTATCAACAGGATATCTCCTCCCATTTATTTATATATTATATTTATTTGTTTCAGTGATGTTTTGGCATTTTTTATGTGTAAATATTTTTATTTTTCTTCATGAAGTTTATTTATAATTTTTTATTATTGATGGTACTATAAATCACTCATTTCCTAGTATGTTTTCAGCATTTTTATTGTTGCTACATACACTAGATCTGTCTTGGCAATTTGTCTATTATTTAAAACATTTTATGGAGTCTTGGTTTAAGGTATAAGGATGAATTTGTTGTGGGGATTTTTACATGCAAGTTTGTATAATCTGTAAGGGCAGTTTATCTATTCATTTCTTTATGCACTTATTAATTAAAGATAAATTCATTAAAAAGGAAAAACTATAATGAGAATATGCTATATGGCAAAATCTTATTTTTATCATAAATAAAAAAAAACTCTGCTCTACAGGTTCACAAAGTTTGTTTATGTACTTTTTAATGAGAAATCTTTTTAAAAAGCAATTTTGAAGGATGTCATGAAGTCCTTATAAATGAACTATAGACAGTACAGAAATTTCTCCTAATGCTGCTTGAGACTGAGTTCCTTGTTGAAATCACTATAAACATAAAATTTGGCTTAGAGAAGTATTTAGCTTGCTATTTATTTATTTATTTATTTATTTATTTATTTATTTATTTATTTATTTTTATTAGGTATTTTCTTCATTTACATTTCCAATGCTATCCCAAAAGTCCCCCATACCCACCCCCAACTCCCCTACTCACCCACTCCTACTTCTTGGCCCTGGTGTTCCCCTGTACTGAGGCAAATAAAGTTTGCAAGACCAAGAGGCGTCTCTTCCCAATGATGGCCGAGAAGGCCATCTTCTGATACATATGCAGCTAGAGACACGAGCTCCAGGGGGTACTGGTTAGTTCATATTGTTGTTCCACCTATAAGGTTGCAGACTCCTTTAGCTCCTTGGGTAATTTCTCTAGCTCCTCCATGGGGGCCCTGTGTTCCATCCAACAGCTGACTATGAGCATCCACTTCTCTGTTTGCCAGGCACCGGCATAGTCTCACAAGAGACAGCTATATCAGTGTCCTTTCAGCAAAATCTTGTTGGCATATGCAATGGTGTCTGCGTTTGGAGGCTGATTATGGGATGGACCCCCGGGTTTAGCAATCGCTAGATGGTCCATCCTTTCATCTCAGCTCCAAACTTTATCTCTGTAACTCCTTCCATGGGTGTTTTGTTCCCAAATATAAATAAGAAGGGGCAAAGTGTCCACACTTTGCTCTTCGTTCTTCTTGAGTTTCATGTGTTTTGCAAATTGTATCTTGGGTATCCTAAGTTTCTGGGCTAATATCCACTTATCAGTGAGTACATATCATGTGAGTTCTTTTGTGATTGGGTTACCTCACTCAGGATGATATCCTCCAGGTCCTTCCATTTGCCTAGGAATTTCATAAATTCATTCTTTTTAATAGCTGAGTAGTATTACTCTATTGTGTAAATGTACCACATTTTCTGTCTCCATTCCTCTGTTGAGGGACATCTGAGTTCTTTCCAATATTTAGCTTGCTTTTATAATTTTTAGTGGAAATTAAAAAGGAACTACTAAGTTCCCACTCTCCATCCAGCTACTCTCTGCTCTTCAACTCCACTGCCTCCATGGCTAGCCCCATGAAGTGACCTATTGCAGTCTTCTCAGCTCTGCTTCACTGCCTCAGTGTCACTGTACCTTCTCAGAGATTATGTCCCCCTGTGGTATCACCTTTCAGTAACTCAGTAAAACAAAACTCTAGAAACTTATAATTAGCCAGTCAGATTCATATAACAATAAATTCTCAATTCACAAGATGCTCACACAAAAATTTCAGGGTCAATTGATAATGGTACAAACTGCCCAACTAGATCTGACATGTTATCCCAATTATTCTATCCCTATATGATATTCATAACTACCTGTAGCTTTTTATTAACCATGTGGGACCAGAATCTTCCAGTCCATCCTCCATCTTGCCTCCTCCCTCTCTCTCCTGAGATCCTCTCTGGCTCTGCAACTCTTAGCCCCGCTTCCTGTTTCCCTGTCCAATCACAGGCCTCCTGCTGCACTAATACTTAAATAGATTGGATAGGGAAAATCCTGCCATAGAAAAATGTATGGTTTTCAAAAGGACATTAAGAAAACAACATTTTGAAGTCTCTTTAAGCATTGTATAGATACTAGATTTGAGTGAATTATGCTGAAATTCAAGTTTTACTTAGACTTGTATAAATTATACCCAAGTCTTTGACCCTCCTTTGCAGATGTGTTTCATAAAAATGAAATTGATATAATATAAAAACGCCGTATTTATAATACAGATTGACATTTCTTTCTTCCTGTGTTAGTCATACTGTGCAGGGCAGGGTAGCTCACTGTTGTGGGCTACTGTCACAGCTTTTCAGTGGCAATTTCAGTACACTGTTACTTATGTTCTGTTGTTGTTACATTTAATATCTAAGTAACTCATCCACATGAAACTCTAAATCTTAGTGCTATGTACATTTAAAAATGGAAATTCAGAAGTTATACAAGTTAATTTAATACAAAGTAATACTACTAATTATCTTCTGTCCAATCTGGGAACAGTCAACAAATTTCTACTGCCCAGTGATAATTTTAATACTCAAATACAGTTTACTTCATATAAGTACAATATTCTCATGGAACAAATAAAAACTACTCAGCTGTATGGTTGGTGTAAAATACTTGTTGCACAAGCATGAAGGGGAACAGAGCTTAGATTCTCAGCATCTGTGTGTGTGTTTTAGGTTGATTTGTCAAAGGGCCATTGATTCTAGCACAAGAAGGTAGAGATAGGGAGCCCCTGAGCAACTAGTTAGAGAATATCTTAACGTGATTTGGGGTCAATTCAGGGATACTGTCTCAAAAAGTACCATGAAAAATAATTTAGAAACACTCATAGTGTCAGATTTAAGCCACTATAGGTACACACACTCAAGCAGAGGCACATCCACACACACATTTCCTGGAGATATGCAAACATACAACACACAGAGACACATATCTAAGAATGATAAACATGATACTTGGCTTTCTCTTGAAGAGATTTTATCATTTTGTTAGGAAATTTGTTTTTTTTTCCTTTGAAATATACTTCATGGTTGTATTTGCAAAAAGTACTATGTCAAAGAAAAATATAAATCAACACTTTATTTAGTTACTGATTAATCCTATTTTCTCAGCACCTCTTGAAATTCCAATAAACAAAAGAGCATTTTCCCCCAATCTACTGTGGTTTTCCCAGGGACTTAAACAAACACAAATGGGAAAAAATTGATATTTTCATCTTCAGCTATGAAGCTGATACAAACTTCCCACATGATCTTTTGGGATAAATGTAAGTCAAAACCAAAAATTATAAATTATACATATCTTCACATAGGCACTACAGATTTGTGAAAACTTGTTCATTTATCTTTATTATATAACTTTATTTAATTATATAACTTCATAAAAAGATTTGCTACTTATTTAAAGATTACTGAATAATTACTGAATGAATAAATGGAAACTCCCTTGCTTTAAATGTTATTGAGTTCAAGATCCCTGGGATTTACATTTTAAATTTCAGGAAATCTCCAAAAACAGCAATAGTACAATTGTGATGTGTGTGCATGACTTTGCCACTGTCAACTTGCAATAAGATAAAGTTGCCTTGGGAATAGAGAACCTCGAGGAAGAGCCTCCATGTCCCGTGAACATGTCTGGTGTAGTTGCTTTGTTGCAGATTAATGTGGGTTTTGACATCCTTGGGGAGGTGGTCTTAGAAGGTGGGAGAAAAGAAGCTACAGAGGATCCTGAGAACAAGTCACAAAGTTGAGTTCCTTGAGGAACTCTGCTTGAGTTCTTGCGCCCAGGTTCCTGTTTGGGTTCCTCCCTCACATCCCTGTGAGATGCAAATTGTAAGATGAAATAAATCCTTTTCTCCTGAAATTGCTGTTTTCACTGTTTTGTCACAGTAACAAAAAGACAAGTTGTAACAATGATTTAAAAAAAAAAGGTCAAAATTTAACAAGTTTGACTTTGAGTTCAGAAAATTTATTATATTTTGTTTCTTTTCAAAAGTCAGTGAAACAATTGAAAATCTTTCAGCTACTGTTCATTAGCTAGCTTGTGCAAACACACTATACTAGTTTAAAACACACACACACACACACATGAATCCCTCAATAAAAGTTTGCCTGCCTTATAATCATCTGATATGTCAAGAGGTCACTAGCTTTAATTACTTAGCAGTATTTCATAGTCTTAATGCTTACTTAATCATTGAATAATTTTTTGTCATTGTAATTTCCAATGTTATGTTATTATGGGTACAGCTGCATTTGTGTATACACTTTTGTGTGACCATAATATTTCATTCTCTTGTTATATAACAAAATTTATTATTCCATACACACACACACACACAAATATGTGTGTGCATATGTAAAAGTTATACAAAATAGACGAAGAATCACCCAAGAGATGAATGTAAACTTTAGGACAATGGTGGTTTTGGAAATCTAGGATTTATGCTGAGTACATAGGGGAGCTACATGTGGTGAGCTAAATCCTATTCCCTGGTATGGTAATGATTAAAAGTCTTTTCCTTTCAATAATTTATTAAGACAAAGAGAGTTATTTTATTTACTTTTTATTTTGCCAGAAAACCTTTTTTTCCATATTTTTATTAGATATTGTCTTCATTTACATTTCAAATGCTATCTCAAAAGTCTCTTATACCCACCCCCCCACCCCCACCCTGCTCCCCTACCCACTCACTCCCTCTTCTTGGCCCTGGTGTTCCCCTGTACTGGGGCACATAAAGTTTGCAAGACCAAGGTTGCCTGAAAATCTTAAATGAACTCAATGGAAAATTAAAATGTTCTTTAAATAATATTCTAAAGTCAAAAAGGGAAACAAGTAAAAAAAATTAATGAATAAATGAATAAATGATGTTTTGAAATATCAATAAATTCCTAATATTCCCCTGAAAACTGACCAAGAAATGGGGTATATTATTCCAATTGACCTTCCAAGGCATTGAAATATTAATAAAGACACACCATGAACAAGTCTGGACCCACAGTCTTGAGAATGTGCATGAAGAAATGTACAAAGCTCACATAAGGAGAAATAGGGGGTCCAAAATGCCATTTTCAGCAAAATAACTGAACTAATAAATAACAATATTAAAATAAAAGAATTCTAAATGCTATATGTTTCTCTAGTGAATTGACTAGAATTTATGTAGGACTTATGCAATTACTCCCCAGCTTTTTCTGGAAAACACAAAAAGAAGGAATGAGTTTTCACTTACTCTGTGGTACATTTCCTACCCATCCAAAATACCTTTAAAAAGTATTGTAAAAAGACTAAGAAAATTATTCCCAAAGAATGTAGCCACCATGCTCTCCCCAAGAAATGTGGCTATCATGCTCTTCCCAAACAATATGGCTACCATGCTCTTCCATAAAATTCTTGCAGACAACAACACTCAACAATAAAAGTAATTTTACAACCCACAGGATTTGAATTATTCTTTTTTTTTTTTTTTGATTTTTTGAGACAGGATTTCTCTGTATAACCCTGGCTGTCCTGGAACTCACATTGTAAACCAGGCTGGCTTTGAACTCAGAAATCTGTCTGCCTTTGCCTCCTGAGTGCTGGGATTAAAGACATGTGCCACCATGCCTGGCATGAATTATTCTTGTAAGGAAACTTCAAAACTTAAAAATCAGTCAATGTAGCCACTATGTCAAAACCAAAGAAAATAAGTCATATATATAGCATCTCAGTCAGTGAAGAAAGGTTCTCTAAAAGACTCAGCATACACCAAAGTTGCAAATGATTTGTGGTACACTGACTACAAAATAAATGCATAAAGATTGATCTTGTAAAAATTTACAAATAATCCATGCAAAGAAAATAAAAATTCTGGTTCATTCTACACCAATACACACACAAAAATATTGCTTCCTTATTTACTAGAAACAACTAAGTTTTGAACATAGAAAATAGTACATTTCAAAATGATATGGAAGAAATTAAATATGCTGGTCTTCATCAAACAAAATATTCACAGGATTCTTTACATGACACAGCAAGTCTGTGATGACAGAACACAGATAGCTCCATTGATCAATCACCCCTTTTTTTTTACATTAAAGGAGTCAGTGTTGGACCGATCAGCTTGATGAAATCTCCATCAAACTCAAAATAGCCATTTTGAAATATCAAAAAGTAAGCTTAATGTTTATACAGTATCCTAGCTAGTTTATAAGACACTTGCTAGAGTCATTTTGGAGGAGGGAACCTCAATTCAAAAACTGTTTGCAAAAGAGTGGCCTTGGGCAAGCCCTGGTACATTTTCTTCATTGATGATTGATATATTGGGGCAGTGCATTGTGGGCAATATCATCCATGGGCTGGTAGGTGACATAAGAAAACAAGAAAGTAAGGCAAGAGGAGCAAGCTTATAAGCAGCATTCTTCCATAGCTTCTGCTTCAGGTTATTGTCCTTATTGAGTTCCTGCCATGACTTCCTTCAGGAATGTACACTACTTACCTCCAGCTATACTACTCTTGAGCACAAAGAACTCCCCCATCTATTGCAGAGACACTTGATCTACCTTATTTACTGCAGCTTATTTCATGATAGTCAGAATTTGTAAGCAGCCTAGATGACCCATCAACAGATAAATGGATCAGAAAATATGATATATTTGCAGGCTAAAATATTATTCAAATGAAGAAATAAAACATAATTCATGAAACTTACAGACAAATGTATAGAGCCAGAAAAAATAATGGTCTTGAATGGGGTAATTCAAACCCAAAAGGACAAATATGACATATATTATTTTAAGGTTTTAATAGACATTCTATTATCTGAATGACCACAGAGGTTATATATAGAAGAGTAAGGAACTAGAAGGGAAGATCTCCCAAGGAAGGGTAAATATATCATATAGTTAGAAAGAAATAGGGGGAGATTGAAGCCAGAAAATTAAACAGGGAGAGGGAATAAAGAAGGTGATAAAGCAGGAATATGAGGGGAGAGATAACACTAAAGGTCATTTGAGATGTCATAACTAAGTTAGATAGATGATAGATAGATAGATAGATAGATAGATAGATAGATAGATAGATAGATAGATAGATAGACAGACAGACAGACAGACAGACAGACAGACAGACAGACAGACAGATAGATAGATAGATAGATAGATAGATAGATAGATAGATAGATAGATGCAGCAAATAACAAGGAAGACAAAGCCCCAATTAAAACATCCAGCAAGTAATGAGTTATACTAATTGATTTGTTGACCAAATGGCCCCGTGGAGTCCCCAAACTACTCAAGCTATTATGGTAAGGTCCTCTTTCTGAAGACAATGCTTACATATCTCATTGAACACAAATATGTCAAGCTGGTGCTCTAACAGTGCCTGCACCCCTACTGACTAGTCTTAATGGCTCTGGAAGGCACTCAACACTCCATCAAAATAAGGAAAGTAATTCTCCAGCCCTGCTACAACCCTTCATCTCTATTACGGTGAAGCACCTGCATGGTAAACTGGTACAATGGTGGCAAAGACATGTTTATCTGACTGGATTTAAAGTCTACTTTGTGAGATGGAACTTTTGCCTCAGTCTGCTCAAGAAGCCAAGAATCTAAGACTAGGTAAGCTGTATACCTAGAGGGAAAAAAAAATGCTATTGTCCTACTAAGGGAACTTAGCAATGACATGACTCCTAATGATATTCTGCAATATTCATACATAACTGTCTCACTCAGCCATCATCAGAAAATCTTTCTTCTTGCTATAGTTGGTAAATAACACAGAGACCAACACTGGAGGATATGCAAAGTGAAAGACCTTGAACTACTTATTCATAAATAAGATATTTTAATGAAATCCATCCCCTCAGAGCTCATGACATTCTCTGGAAAAAGAAGCAGAATGATTGTGAGAGCTTGAGGAGATGGAGAATTCCAGATAAACAATGTCTTCCACAAACAAGAAAGCTAACATACATATAAACTCATAGAGATTGTAGTAACATTCACAGGGCCTATAAAGATTCAAACCAGATATGTTCCATCATTGAAACGGAGAAGTAGAAACAAGACCTCATCTCTAACTCACATTGCTTTGTTTGGGCATTCTTTTTACTTACTGGTGTTTGCTTATGTATTATGTTTTCTGATTTTGTGGTGTGTGTGTGTGTGTGTGTGTGTGTGTGTGTGTGTGTGTGTGTGTGTTGTTTTTTTTTTTTCTATATCCTGTTTGGTTTTTTTGTTTGTTCATTATGGTGTTTGTCTTTGTTTCCTTATCTTTATATTTGCTTGTTTATTTTCTTAAGAAAGAAAAGGAGAAGGGATGGAATTAGAAGGGTGGAGAGGTGGGAGGACCTGAGAGGAGATGAGGGAGGGGAAATTTTCAAGAGAATATATTGTATGAAAATAACATTATTTCAAGAGAAATAAAAAGTAAATAAGCCAAAAATCCAGTGTACAAACAAAAATTTTAAAAATCATCAAATAACATATAAATTGGGAAAATAAATATATTAAGAAATAATGGAGACCTTTTGTAAATAAGGCCTTATAAATCAAAATAACAATGATGTATCAGAATATAATTATAATTCGAACTATGTAAAACAGCAACAATATAGAGAGAAAAAGAAAAAAAAACAATAATAAACCTGATAAGTCCACATGCTGGCAAGGATCTGGCTGCAACAACAAAATTCGCCATTGGGGATTCTTGAAATTGCACAGACAGTTTGAATGACAATAAAGCATTTTTTTATGAAGCTAAAAATAGTCTAACCATCATTGAACAACTACTCCATATTATATTGATTTCAAACTACATATCCATATTAAAAAGCTATATAGAAATATCTATCCCAGCTTGATATTAACCAAATCTGTATATAAGAAAAATGTCAATGGTTGAACATATTAAATAAGATATGTATAAAACACACACTTCATCCCTACCACAGAACATTACTCAGAATTTTTTTTATATAAACTTACAATTCAGGGGAGAACATTTCTAAAGAAAGATAAAGGTGTGTTGCTGAGCAGAAGAAGCCATTTTGAAATTCTGATTCTTTGAAAATTGCTGTAATGGTACATTATGGTCACTTACTATAAACAGTAAAATGGTCTATGATTCACAGAGATCACTAGGTGGGTCTAATAGAGACGAGACACAGATTTTTAGAAAAATAAATTTATTACATTTAATGTAATGATTAGACAATTTTTAAACTCCATTGAATCCAAAAAGAATGAATTGAAGTGTCAAATTCTAAAAGAAAATTTAAAAATATAAATGCCTGAGTCTAAGAGATACTATAAAATATAGAATGTAACAAGAGAGTTTATTCATTACTTTTTTGTTAGCAATCTCATCCTAGGTAAGACTAGAGGATGGGCAAGTCTGTAAGTCCAAAGTCCAAATGTACTGGATAGAAACCTTCTACTGAGCTTAAAAATATCTTTTATCTTGATTGATGTTTGGCTACATATGAACTGTTTAAGATATGAATCTTTAACTACAATAATTAAGAGAAATGGCAGATATTGTCATGTGATAGGAAAGTTTTAGTTAAGCAAAGGGAAGAGGCCATAGTGGTACATTAAGTAATGAATAAATGTGGAGATACAACATAGTTGCATAACCTGAGTGTACAAATGAACAGGTTTGTTCATTTTGTACTTAAATAGCATAAAATAGTTCAAATTTACAATAGTCAAAAAAGATATTTGCATATATAAACTGATAAATGAAAGACAATAAAGACTAGGTTTAAAAAAGGTCATATTTGGGCATCTTGCTTTCACCAAAATCCCAAAGGTAATTTTATGGGAAATAATCAACTTTTTTATTGAATATTTTTCTTGGGTATTTATTTCATTTACATTTCCAATGCTATCCCAAAAGTCTTCCACAAGCTCCCCCACCCACTCCCCCAACCACCCACTCCCACTTCTTGGCCCTGGCGTTCCCCTGTACTAAGGCATATAAAGTGTACATGACCAATGGGCCTCTCTTTAAACTGATGACCATCGCTTCTCCGCCTTTTGGCTAAGATCAAGTGTAGTAAACTGATGAACAAATAGGCCATCTTCTGATTCATATGCAGCTAGAGACACGAGCTCCAGGGGTACTGGTTACTTCATATTGTTGTTCCACCTATAGGGTTTCAGATCCCTTTAGCTCCTTGGTTACTTTCTCTAGTTCCTCCATTGGGGCCCCTGTGATCCATCCAATAGCTGACTGTGAGCATCCACTTCTGTGTTTGTTAGGCCCTGGCATAGTCTCACAAGAGACAACTATATCTGGATCCTTTCAGCAAAATCTTGCTAGTGGGTGCAATGGTGTCAGCATTTGGAAGCTGATCATGGGATGGATCCGCGGATATGGCAGGCTCTAGATGGTCCATCCTTTCATCTCAGCTCCAAACTTTGTCTCTGTAACTCCTTCCATGGATGTTTTGTTCCCAATTCTAAGAAGGAGCAAACTGTTCACACTTTGGTATTCGTTCTTCTTGAGTTTCATGTGTTTAGCAAGTTGTATCTTAAATCTTGGGTATTCTAAGTTTCTGGGCTAATATCAACTTATCAGTGAGTACATATTGTGTGAGTTCTTTTGTGATTGGGTTACCTCACTCAGGATGATGCCCTCCAGGTCCATCCAATTGCCTAGGAATTTCATAGATTCATTCTTTTTAATAGCTGAGTAGTACTCCATTGTGTAAATGTACCACATTTTCTGTATCCATTGCTCTGTTGAGGGGCATCTGGGAACTTTCTAGCTTCTGGCTATTATAAATAAGGCTGTTATGAACATAGTGGAACATGTGTCCTTCTTACCAGTTGGAACATCTTCTGGATATATGCCCAGAAGAGGTATTGCGGGATCCTCAGGTAGTACTATGTCCAATTTTCGGAGGAACCGCCAGACTGATTTCTAGAGTGCTTGTAAAAGCTTGAAATCCCAACAACAATGGAGTAGTGTTCCTCTTTCTCCACATCCTCACCAACAACTGAGGTCAGGTGAATTTTTGATCTTAGCCATTCTGACATGTGTGAGGTGGAATCTCAGGGTTGCTTTAATTTGCATTTCCCTGATTATTAAGGATGCTGAACATTTTTTCAGGTGCTTCTCAGCCATTCAGTATTTCTCAGGTGAGAATTCTTTGTTTAGCTCTGAGCCCCATTTTTAATGGGGTTATTTGATTTTCTGGAGTCCAGCTTCTTGAGCTCTTGGTATATATTGGATATTAGTCCCCTATCTGGTTTAGAATAGGTAAAGATCCTTTCCCAATCTGTTGGTGGCCTTTTTGTCTTATTGACAGTGTCTTTTGCCTTACAGAAGCTTTGTAATTTTCTGAGGTCCCATTTGTCAATTCATGATCTTACAGCACAAGCTATTGCTGTTCTATTCAGGAATTTTCCCCCTGTGCCCATATCTTCAAGGCTTTTCCACATTTTCTCCTCTATAAGTTGCACTGTCTCTGGTTTTATGTCGAGTTCCTTGATCCACTTAGATTTGACCTTAGTACAAGGAGATAGGAATGGATCAATTTGAATTCTTCTTCATGATAACCACCAGTTCTGCCAGCACCATTTGTTGAAAATGCTGTCTTTTTTCCACTAGATGGTTTTAGCTCCCTTGTCAAAGATCAAGTGACCATAGGTGCGTGGGTTCATTTCTGGGTCTTCAATTCTATTCTATTGGTCTACTTGTCTGTTACTATACCAGTACCATGCAGTTTTTAACACAATTGCTCTTAAGTACAGCTTTGGGACAGGTGTGTTCATTTGCTGAGAGGTTCTTTAATCATTGAGAAGAGTTTTTGCTGTCCTATATTTTTTGTTATTCCAGATGAATTTGCAGATTGCCCTTTCTAATTTGGTGAAGAATTGAGTTGGGATTTTGATGGGGATTTCATTGAATCTGTAGATAGCTTTTGGAAAGATAGCCATTTTTACTATATTGATCCTGCCAATCCATGAGCATGGGGGATCTTTCCATCTTCTGAGATCTTCTTTAATTTCTTTCTTCAGAAACTTGAAGTTCTTATCATACAGATCTTTCACTTCCTTAGTTAGAGTCACACCAAGATATTTTATAGTATTTGTGACTATTGTGAAGGGTGTTGTTTCCCTAATTTCTTTCTTAGCCTGTTTATCCTTTGTGTACAGAAAGGCCATCAGCTTGTTTGAGTTAATTTTATATCCAGCTACTTCATTGAAGCTGTTTCTCAGATTTAGGAGTTCTCTGGTGGAATTTTTAGTGTCACTTATATATACTATCATATCATCTGCAAAAAGTGATATTTTGACTTCATCTTTTCCAATTTGTATCCCTTTGATCAACTTTTGTTGTCGAATTGCTCTGGCTAGGACTTCAAGTACAATGTTGAATAGGTATGGAGAAAGTGGACAGCCTTGTCTAGTCCCTGATTTTAGAGGGATTGCTTCAAGCTTCTCACCATTTACTTTGATGTTGGCTACTGGTTTGCTGTAGATTGCTTTTATCATGTTTAGGTATGGGCCTTGAATTCCTGATCTTTCCAAGACTTTTATCATGAATGGGTGTTGGATCTTGTCAAATGTTTTTTCAGCATCTAACGAGATGACCATGTGGTTTTTGTCTTTGAGTTTGTTTATATACTGGATTACGTTGATGGATTTCCGTATATTGAACCATCCCTGCATCCCTGGGATGAAACCTACTTGGTCAGGATGGATGATTGTTTTGATGTGTTCTTGGATTCGGTTAGCAAGAACTTTATTGAGGATTTTTGCATCAATATTCATAAGGGATATTGGTCTGAAGTTTTCTATCTTTGTTGGGTCTTTTTGTGGTTTAGGTATCAGAGTAATTGTGGCTTCATAGAATGAGTTGGGTAGAGTACCTTCTGTTTCTATTTTGTGGAATAGTTTGTGAAGAACTGGGATTATATCTTCTTTGAAGGTCTGATAGAACTCTGCACTAAACCCATCTGGTCCTGGGTTTATTTTTTGTTTGTTTGTTTGTTTTTGTTTTATTTGTTTTGTTTTGTTTTGTTTTGTTTTGTTTTTGATTGGGAGACTATTAATGACTGCTTCTATTTCTTTACAGGATATAGGACTCTTTAGATCATTAACCTGATCTTTATTTAACTTTGGTACCTAGTATCTGTCTACAAATTTGTCCATTTCATCCAGGTTCTCCAGTTTTGTTGAGTATAGCCTATTGTAGAAAGATCTAATGGTGTTTTGGATTTCTTCAGGATCTGTTGTTATGTCTCCCTTTTCATTTCTGATTTTGTTAATTAGGCGGCTTTTCATGTGCCCTCTAGTGAGTCTGACTAAGGGTTTATCTATCTTGTTGATTTTCTCAAAGAACCAGCTCCTCCTTTGGTTGATTCTTTGAATAGTTCTTCTTGTTTCTACTTGGTTGATTTCACCCCTGAATTTGATTATTTCCTGCTGTCTACTCCTCTTGGGTAAATTTGCTTCCTTTTGATCTAGAGCTTTTAGGTGTGTTGTCAAGCTGCGACCATGTACTCTCTCCTGTTTCTTTTTGGAGGCACTCAGAGCTATGAGTTTTCCTCTTAGAAATGCTTTCATTGTGTCTCATAAGTTTGGGTATGTTGTGGCTTCATTTTCATTAATCTCTAAAAAGTCATTAATTTCTTTCTTTATTCCGTCCTTGACCAAGTTATCATTGAGAAGAGTGTTGTTCAGTTTCCATGTGAATGTTGGCTTTCTATTATTTATTTTGTTATTGAAGATCAGCCTTAGTACATGGTGATCTGATAGGATGCATGGGACAATTTCACTATTTTTGTATCTGTTGAGGCTTGTTTTGTGACCAAGTATATGGTCAATTTTGGAGAAGGTACCATGAGGTGCTAAGAAGAATGTATATCCTTTTGTTTTAGGATAAAATGTTCTGTAGATATGTTAGATCCATTTGTTTCATAACTTCTGTTAGATTAAGTGTGACTCTGTGAAGTTTCTATTTCCATGATCTGTCCATTAGTGAAATGGTGTGTTAAAGTCTCCCATTATTATTGTGTGAGGTGCAATGTGTGCTTTGAGCTTTAAAGTTTTTTAATGAATGTGGCTACCCTTGTATTTGGAGCATAGATATTCAGAATTGAGAGTCCCTCTTGAAAGATGTTACCTTTGATGGGTATGAAGTTCCCCTCCTTGTATTTTTTCAATGACTTTGGGTTGGAAATCAATTTTATTAGATATTAGAATGCCTACTCCATCTTGTTTCTTCAGACCATTTTCTTAGAAAATTGTTTTCCAGCCTTTCGTTCTGAGGTAGTGTCTGTCTTTTCCCTGAGATGGGTTTCCTGTAAGTAGCAATATGTTGGGTCCTGTTTGTGTAGCCAGTCTGTTAGTCTATGTCTTTTTATTCGGGAGTTGGGTCCATTGATATTAAGAGATATCAAGGAAAAGTAATTGTTGCTTCCTATTATTTTTGTTGTTAAAGTTTGCATTCTGTTCTTGTGGCTGTGTTCTTTTAGGTTTGTTGAAAGATCACTTTCTTGCTTTTTCTAGGATGTGGTTTCCATCCTTGTATTGTTTTTTTTGTTTTTTCTCTGTTATTATCCTTTGAAGGGCTGGATTCATGGAAAGATAATATGTGAATTTGGTTTTGTCGAGGAATACTTTGGTTTCTCCATCTAAGGTAATTGAAAGTTTGGCTGGTTATAGTAACCTGGGATTGCATTTGTGTTCTCTTAGTGTCTGTATAACATCTGTCTAGGATCTTCTGGCTTTCATAGTCTCTGGTGAGAAATTTGGTATAATTCTGATGGGCTTGCCTTTATATGTTACTTGACCTTTTTCCCTTACTGCTTTTAATATTCTATCTTTATTTGGTGTATTTGTTGTTCTGATTATTTTATGTAGAGAGGATTCTTTTATGGTCCAGTCTATTTGGAGTTCTGTAGGCTTCTTGTATGTTCATGGGCATCTCTTTCTTTAGGTTTGGGAAGTTTTCTTCTATAATTTTGTTGAAGATATTTGCTGGCCCTTTGAGTTGAAAATCTTCATTCTCATCCACTCCTATTATCCGTAGGTTTGGTCTTCTCATTGTGTCCTGGATTTCCTAGATGTTTTGACTTAGGATCTTTTTGCATTTTCCATTTTCTTTGATTGTTGTGCAGATGTTCTCTATGGAATCTTCTGCACCTGAGATTCTCTCTTCCATCTCTTGTATTCTGTTAATGATACTTGCATCTATGGTTCCAGATTTCTTTCCTAGGGTTTCTATCTCCAGAGTTGACCCACTTTGGGTTTTCTTTATTATGTCTACTTCCCTTTTTAGGTCTAGTATGGTTTTGTTCATTTCTATAACCTGTTTGGATGTGTTTTCCTCTTTTTCTATAAGGGCTTACAACTCTTTAGCAGTGTTCTCCTGTATTTCTTTAAGTGAGTTATTAAAGACGTTCTTGATGTCTTCTTCCATCATCATGAGATATGCCTTTAAATCCCGGTCTAGGTTTTCAGGTGTGTTGAGGTGCCCTGGACTGACTGAGGTGGGAGTGCTCAGTTCTGATCATGGTGAGTGGTCTTGGTTTCTGTTAGTAATATTCTTATGTCTGCCTTTCGCCATCAGGTAAACTCTGGAGTCAGTTGTTATAGTTGTCT
Organism: Mus caroli; assembly: GCF_978045245.1. NCBI lineage: Eukaryota > Metazoa > Chordata > Mammalia > Rodentia > Muridae > Mus > Mus caroli. Next base: position 5,575,756 of record NW_028227256.1, read on the forward strand.
CTGGTTAGAGCTTGTTCCTCTCATGATTCTGTTATTCTCTACCAGCAGACCTGGGAAACTAGCTCTCTCCTGAGTTTTAGTGGTCAGAACACTCTCTGCAGGCAGGCTCTCCTCTTTCAGGTAAGGTGCACGATATCTGGTGTTCAGACTTGCCTCCTGGCAGAAGATGAAGATCTGAAACAGGACCTGTCCCAAAAGCTGTTAGCTTCTATAGTTCACACTCTCACCTGTGCAGATTAGTCTCAGTGAAGTTCAGGAACCAATATGTCTCCAGAAGATGCTCTGGCAATTCCATCCAGGGCTGGGCCGGACACCTCTCCTCTGTCAGGGAGGGTTCCGGATGTCTGGAGCCCGCAAAGGAGGCTGCCTCATAAGCTCTGTGACTCCTGCCTATCCCAGAAGCTGTTAGCTTCTGTAGTTCACACTCTCATCTGTGCAGACTAGCCTCGGTGGAGTCTGGGAACTAAGATGTCTCTGGCAATTCCCTCCTGGGCTGGGCAGACACTTATCCTCTCAATAATCAACTTTTTAATTCAACTTTTGGTACTATGATACTGGCTACCCTACTGTACATCCCATATACAAACTTTGACTCAAAAAATTAGAACAAATGAAGGGGTAAATTAAAGTTATGAAATACCTTTGCATAAAACATAGTAGTAAACAATCATGGCCACACAAAGAAATAGTCGAATTAAGCGAGGCAGTGGTGGCATATGCCTTTAATCCCAGCACGTGGGAGGCAAAGGAAGGTGGATTTATGAGTTCGAGGCCAGCCTGGTCTACAGAGTGAGTTCCAGGACAGCCAGAAATATACAGAGAAACCTTGTCTCAAAAAACAAAATAAAACAAGACAAGCCAAAAAAAGAGAGAGAGAGAGAGAGAAAAATAGTCGAATTATAGGATAACATAACAAACAAAATCACTAAGACTCAGAGGATGCAATTAAGAAAATAGAGATACAGTCAAAGAAGGGGGAAATGAATGTACAAATTGTAATTCTGAATTGTAATCAACATACACAAACCAATTCTTAATAATAAATGGGAAGTCTGCACAATTAACCCAATTAATGTGGAGAAATTTCAAAAGCACAAAAGATGCTTAGCTGTCCTAGAGAATAGAAAGGTGAAGTAAACCTGTATTGTGATATGTCTGCCAAGAAAGAGCTATAGGAAAGCTTTGTTCTAGTTTTCCTTTTCTGGCACGGCCTGTGTTTGAAAGCATGGGCATCCATTCCATGGACTTTTCTTGTATAAGTCTTTGATAATGGCTCATTATTTTTTACTTCATGTTTTTCTTCTTTAATTTTATTGATCTTGTATGAACACTGCTAATTTTGTTCACCTTTAGCTTCTTTCAAGCTGCCTGCTTAATGTGGTTCTTTAACAGTGTGAGGATTCCTGATTTGTTTTATATGGCTACATTCTTCCTTATTTTCAATATTGCAGTCAAATTTAATATCTACATGCTCTTCTAGCTTCTCCCTATATTCCTTTGATATATAAACTTCTGGCATCATTTTATTTATAAAATATTGTCATTTAACTGGTTCTCCTATTTTTCTCTATATGCTTCAGACTGTGCATTGATGTGGTTGGTTTTCTTCAAATGTGAATGGTCTTTGGAGTACTTAAGAGTGAGCCTGAAACAAAGCTTGACAGTTGGGGCTCAGGATAGAGTTTATGCACAGCTGAGTTCCAGAGTCTTCTTCTTAGTGAGAAATCAATATGTGGTGGAAAGACCAAAACACTATTTGTGGGTATTTCTCTGAGATTAGTTTTGCCGAAGAAAAGACTTCTAATGTCCTCTCCTAATGGAAATAAAAAAGGTAAAGGCAATTTTGGATGCTCTACTGAGAGGACAGAAAGGGCACAGACAGGGCAGAAGGTTTTGGATGCCGAATAAACAACTCACTCATGTCCTTGACTGTGCCTAAGGGACTGAATTCTATTCCATACCCTGCCACTCACCATCCATTCTCAACTCTAGCTTTTAACAAGCCTGCCATCTCAAGTACTCTAGGATTGCCCCTGGAAATGATTGCTGGGTATGGCTTTTCTCACAAGCTTTGAAGGTTCCAGGACAGTCCTCACTCATTGAATTACTTTTTCCGTATAAAATTACAAGCAACTCTTGCTCAACACCATCCCTCATTTTCTCCTAACTTTTAATATTAAAATCCTATAGCACATTAATCAATTTCTTTTAGAAAAATAGATGTACTAAAATGTGCTCTTTCCCCCAGCCTTGAGCAGGCTGGATCAGACTTTGTTTGCCACAGTTGTTAGCTCAATTAGGATGGGGTCTTCTGACCTAGGTAAAGTCTTTTGTCTGCCACATCTACAGCTTCCTGCAGGAAGCTACTTGCTGAGCAGCTGAGATTGTTTTTCTGATGAGATCCTAACAAAGCCACTGATGATCCTGACACAGTGGGGGATGGGTTCCTGCTCCTTTAAAAATCAGACCCTACAATTAAAGATTGAGCCCTGATCAGAGAACTTTGTCTTGGCTCATTATTTCTCTAGCAGTCCTTCCCATCCATCCCCTGCTTTCCTTTCAGAAACCCAGTAACCCTTGACCATAGGTGGCTACACTAAAGCATTTCATTAGTTCCAAATTTATATTGTGTTTTTTCAATTGTGCATTTACAAGGCCCTGAATTTGATAGCTAACTCCCAAAAGAAGATCACAAGATGCGCTTATGGCTGGGATGGCTGGGAAGCTCCATGAACATATTTCTAACACAGTCAAATAAAATCTGCTTTAGGATTTCAGATGTCATTAAAAAAAGAAAAGAAAAGAAAAGAAAAGAAAAGAAAAGAAAAGAAGAGAAAAGAAAAGAAAAGTAAAAAGAAAAACAAAAGAATATAGGAAATACCATAGAAACCATTTTATAAGAAAGCTACTGAAAGACCTTAATGGGGAGACCTCCACTCAAGTGCTGAGATGGCATGCACACCCAAGGAATCATAAGAGACTGTCTTGATGTAAACACATGAGGTAGTTTAATGATGGAGCTCTGGGCCAACACATGTCTCACACAGGAGACAGAGGGATCAACCACGAGGCTCAGAAGCTAGGGGTTTATAAAACAAAAGTTGGGGGCAGGGGAAGAATTGGCACGGTTACACATAATTGGACAGTTTAAACATCAGCAAATTGTACGTGCAGAGCGAGGTAACAGCAATTCTGAGGGGCAGGTGCTTAACTTGGCTGAGATAGTCTGGACGACCCTGCTGAGATAGTCCTTGTATGCCTCTATTTTTATGGCTAGCCAGTTCTTGGAATTACTTAACAGCAACAGCCTTTGTTCTTTGCCCTTGGCCCAAAAAGCCCTCCTAACAAGCAAGCCGCATGAGTCATGGACCTTGAATTTAATTTTCTTTCACTACTAGCATTCCAAACTTTTTATGGGTGACCACTGATACATGGATTTCTAACAGAATACGAACGCTTTGCTTTCCATTCCTCCTCCCCACCCCTGATATATTTGATTCTGAAAACTGTGGTCAGAATTCTTCCTAAGTTATCTTCAGTAGTAACTTACAACAGCCTAAGCTATGTCAGAATGATTTTGGAGCCTATAATTCCAGAAGACTTATAGCAAACTTTCCAGTAGAGCCCAGGGATAGATAGGAGTTCCAGAACGTGTTTTAGCTAAAGTCCATTGTGAAGTTCTTATAGTCTTAAGGATTCCTGTTTTTATTTCTTGTTTGTTTGTTTGTTTGTTTCTGCTCATGAGAAATGTGTGTGAGAGAAAGATAAACATAATGATCTCATTTATTTTTCATTTAAAGAGGTATTTATTTTTATATTTTAAATTGTGTGTATATAAAGGTATCTTTGAGAAGGTATGTGCATTTGAATAAAGGTTTCCTCAGAGTTTATAGGCATTGGATTCCCTGTCGCTGAAGTTACAGGAAGTTTAATGTGGAAGCTGTCAATCAAACTTCATGAAGGAGAGTTAAGAGACATAGGGATTCAGGTGGATGGGAAATCAAAATCAAGAACTCAGAGATGTAGCTTTTTGTTCCAAGAAGACATTGAGAGGAGAAATGGCAGAAAGGCATGGGAATGATTATCTAAATTGGATTAAGTATTTGAAAGTGGAAAATGCAGACAAAGTCCATTTAGAGGACTCCTACTGTTAGCATTTTGTCTGAGCTCCATACCACAGATACCTGAAAACAGCCAGATGTGTCTGACTAACAATAAAAGTGACTGCTTGTCCCCTCCTCTCTCTTCTTGCTCTCTTGCCTTCTCTCTCTCTCTCTCTCTCTCTCTCTCTCTCTCTCTCTCTCTCTCTCTCTCTCTCTCTCTCCCTTTCCCTTTCTATGTCTCTACTACCCTCTCAGCTCCCATCCCCATTCCCTCAATAAACTAGATTATAGACTATATCTTAATGTTGCTGGTCCATGGGGGGGGGTGAGGGGGAGGGATGCTTCAGCATGGGCCCATGGAGGCACCCACTTCTCCCACACCTGACTGCACATCTACTAAAAATATTCCTTCTCTCCTTATCTTTTTTATAAAACACAACACCTACCCTAAGGCTCTGGTCTATTCAGACCAGATAAAGCTGCTATTTTCTCTTTCTGTTCATCTTTATCTTCATTCACTCATAGATGTTCAACTCTTGACTAACATATAGACCCACAACTGATTAAAATGTAGAGAATTAGAGACAATGGACTGTTCTTTACTCAATTGATATCACATCTTCTCATCTGAAAGCTTAGGGGTCACTGTGGAAGGCAAGTGGAAATATTGTAATAAATATATACAGGTTTGTAAAACTAAGGAAAGAGTGTTTGCTAGACACAATAGAGCAACTGTATATACTAACTAACAATGGTTTTAAGAATTAAGACAAGATTTATACAAATTCAGGCCAGAGATAATCCCAGAATGGAGGTGGGGGGAGTGGGCATGAAATCCCATGGAGCTATTTCCAATAGCATGTTTGGAAAGGAAAGTCAGACTTTTTTTGAGGGTGTGCCCCTTCGTGGATCTAACATCTTTCCTTGGTAGGCTGCATATGCAAACTTATTTGGGCAATAAAATTTTACTTGATGAATTTTCAAAAACAAAAGAAGTGAACACAAAGTATGGTGGATACAAGAGAATTGTATCTTGGAGGAGTTGGGGTGGATTTAGGTATGATGAAAATATACTGCATGAACTTCTCAAAAAACCAATAAAAGTGAGAAAAAAATATGCCCTTGGTCTTTAGTATTTCTGGTCAACTTCAAGTACTTGTTACTTTATCCAGTGCCTTCTGTTTTTCTTAGTCACTGATGACTTTGACCCACGGTGCTGCCTGTTTTGACATTGTTGTTTAATATATACCACACCAAGTATTTCAGTGAACTGCACAGGGGCAACCAAAGAGGTCTGAAAGCCACTGTTTATAGATAACAATGAATTGTTTGTTTAATGCTGATGTCTTAAAAGTGTTTTCCCTAGACCATTTCCATTCATCTTTGTTTTGGTTCTACTAATACTCTCAACTTTAAATGTTCAAACGTTGGCTTACAAAGGAAACAGAAGAAAACAAAAATGAAGATGAAAAAGTCAAAGATGGAGGGAAAGGAGGAAAGAAAAAGAGACAAAATTCTAAGAATAGGCATGATTAACAACACTCAGTGTTAGAGCTTTCTTTCATGAGTTTTGCATACTATGCTTTTCATCCAAAGCATTATCATCTTAGTACAGAGGAACTTCCTCCTTAAAATTGTGATTTACTGTGGTAAACTCAGTACCATTGGTGAGTACATATAGGTAAATTGTGAAACTCTTATACATGTTGGTATGGATTTAAACTATGTAGCTATTGAGAAAACAATGTAAGGGTTCCTCAAAGGGCTAGAAATAGAACTACCATGTAACATTGCTATGCCATTCCAGATTATATGCCCAAATGACTCTATATGCTTCTAGAGAGTCACTGGCATATACATGTGCATTACTGCTCTTTTTGAAGTAGGAAAAATTGATATCAGGCTAGATATTCATAAACAGATGAGTATATACTAAATATAATGGTATGTATAGATAGTAGCATGTTTAAATTATATAAAACAGAAATTATAACTATTTCAGGAAAATATATGGAGTTAGAAAAATTACATTGAGTGAAGTAACCTAGATCTCGAAATTCAAATATGGCATAAAGTTTCTCATAAGTAGGCCAAGGATTTAATGTTTCATATTTGTTTATTTAAAGTATTATATCTGTAGAGACATAGAAACAAGAAAAAAGCTATGGCAGGAGGGTGTACAGAGAGTTTAAAGGGAGTAGGGGTAGTAGAACATGAATCCTATGAAATACAGAAAGAAACAACTTGGGATGGCAAATTTTAAACAAGAATGGCTGTGGAGGTTAGAAGAGAAGTTGGAGTTCAAAATAAGGATGCATAGTAAAGCTAAGGATGTATATAAAAGTCACATAGAAATCTACTACTTTATAAGTCATTTAAAATGAATTTAAACAGAATTAGCATATATCATGAGTGGATAATGCTGATCCTGGAAGCTCTGGTTATTAGTGAAATTCCAGTGCAAAGAAAGAGATGCCTCTGTAGAAGTACTTACTCAAGAAAGTCCAATAGCCACACCCTAAAAAGAAATTTATGTAGGTTATGGCCATTTTATTGGTGGCCATCTAGAACTATATGATAAGAATCTGTTTCTGAAAATGCTATAAATTTCCATTTCAAAATTCAAATAAATCTTTTTGGAACTGAACTGGAAGTCTTCCTCTCTGCTGGCTAGACTTCATACTACTGGAAACGGCTTACATACAGCTGGAGAGAAAAGTCAGCAATCGCTTTCTGAGTTTTGAATTTTCATGCTACGATACCAACTTGTCAAGCAAAATATGCTTCTTGGCTCAATAATGACACAACTGTCTTAGAAGTAAACACTTTATTTTTGTTGTATCAAAGTACCGCTTTGTAGTTAATGCCAATTACTGTGTACTGTGTTCAAAGACACATGGCAAGGGGTTATAGGAACTATGCGTGAATCTACGCAGAAATTTATTCTGCTAATTGGGCATAATGTCAACATGTCTTTTAAATTCTTATGTTTACAACTCCAGATTAACAATGTTCTCAACCTTGATCAAAGAAGTATCTCTTTGCAATGCCTGGTAGGTAATATGAAAGCTCCTAGCTAGTTAAGATGCTGAGAACAATAAATCGTTAATGCTCACCAATAAGCGGATCTCTATATCACTTTCTCTAAGGCTAAGGGGACAATGCAAAAGGGGGTGTGGAGTGAATATAAAAGCTGAATAAGCATGAGGATGAGCTTGAACCCCTGTCTTATGGGCTGAGGCACTTATCACTCAACATCTGTGGAACGCTGCAAAAGACTATGATAGTAAAAACTCAATCATCACTGTGGGGATGGCTCATGGGTGCCTGCTCACCCAGGAAAGCCAACTGGTCAATGAAGAGAAGTCATTATCTCCAATGATGTAGCCACTTGGTGAGTTACTCATACTTCAGTGAATAGCTTTCTATTCATATCTGCATGGATAGCTCTGATTAAACTCAGTAGAACACAAAGTGAAAACAGAACAACACCAAAATAGCTTAACATACATTCTCATTTGTTTTGTCAACTCCACACAAAACAGAGTTATCCAAGAAGATTTAAAAAAAAAAAAAAAAAGCAATCTAAAAATTGCCTTCATTAGACTCTCCTGGAGCATGTTGGTGGGTCTGCTTTCTTGACTGATGATTGATGTTGAAGGACTCAGCCAATTGTTGATAGGTGGTTCTGATTTATAAGAAATTAATCTTGATGAACTGAAGGAAACAAGTCAGGAAGCAGTGTTTTTCCATGGTCTCTGCTTCAGTTTGGCCTTGAATTCCTGTCCTGGATTCCCATTTAGACCTATAAGTATGGCCAAATAAAACCTTTCCTTCTCAAATTGTGTGTGTGTGTGTGTGTGTGTGTGTGTGTGTGTGTGTGTGTGTGTGTGTATGTGTAGGGGGTAGTCACACTAACAGAGACGCAAACTAGTACCATGTGGGTGGTGACTTGATAGGAAGAAGGGAAGAGGAAAGGCTTAAATGGCTGTATGAGAAGAAAGATACAAGATGTGAGTATATATAAAATTGTCACAAAATAAATTATAGTAACATAAGAAATTGGCAATGCATGCCAAGTGGTAGTTCATCAGGCTTAGATTTATCCCAGTATTAAAGAAGTTGAAGTTTTAAGAATTTGTGGTTCATCTTTGCCTTAAAAAAGTAAGACTACAAATAAGAATTTGATAAAAATCAGCAGCCAAAAGAAGATTCAGCTATTAACATGTTATCTGAGAATTCCCAACATTGGTAACAAACACAAATTCAAAGAAGAAAACACCTATGGGCACCAATTAAGTGTAAGTTAAAAAAATATACTGAAAAAACTTCTTGTATATTTCAATTTAGTTTTTGCAAATTTAAATAGTAGGGGCATCAATTTTGACCTTTCAGTCTTGACAATTAACATTTCACAAACTATTTGAAAATAATTAAAATTAAATAATTTCACAGATGACTTTCCTTGGCAGGATATAATTCAAAAAGAAATTGACCGCTGTGGTTCAAATTCTCAAGAAGCTATTAATCATTTGCTGCTCAAAATCAATTCCTAAATTTTGAACCATGTTAGCAGTTAATACATGATGTGGGGCTGGAAGATTAATGTTCATTTGCTGTTGTCCAAAGTGAGCTGTCTGTTCTCATCATCCTCACATGAGCTCCCTGCTGCTAGTCTCCCTGCACCTGCTGACTCATAGAGCAGCACTGTATTTTCTATGTTTGGTGTATATGCTGAAATATTGCTTAGAGACACATTGTGTTTATCTTCACCCAAAACTTTAAATTAGGTAAAGCATATATAAAGACAGCTAAAAGGTTAGTAGTTAGCATTTTGTATTAGTTTTTAAAATACTTGTTTTTCCTATAAAAATAAGTCATTTTAATGTATCTTAAATATATCATTTAAGATAAAATTTTAGCTTTTGTCTCTAATAAGAATTTTGAAGATATTTCTAGAATTTCATCAAATATCACAAAATTAGAATTAAGATAAAATTACTTGGATTTCAAATTATAGAATAATTTGTGATTGTAAGAATCATGATGGGAAGAAAGAAGGCATTTTCTTGAGATCCATAAACTTTAAGGGAGAAATAATTCTATTTATTTAGAATTAAGTTTCTGGAAAAGTTATTCACCCATTCATTTGACTCTGCATAATGATTATTTACTAATTTTAAAAGACTTACTGTATGGAAGCCTTAGCTATACTACTGTCTTTGTTTAAAAATCAAGATTTTTGAGAGGCAGATAGTTTAGTTCCTAAGCGTGGGTTGCTCTTCCAACAGACCACCCTTTGATTTCCAATCACAACATGACAGCTCACAACCATACATAAATTCAGGTGCAGGAAATCTGACACTCTCTTTTGGCTTCAACCAGCACCAGGCACATAAGTAGTATAGAGAAATACATGCAGGCATGTAGCAGAATTTTCCCCTAATTGATTACATAATAAAGACAACAACAAGCCAATCACTGGGGGAGAAGAGGTGGGCCTTCCCTGTCTGAGAGGACTTCTTTTTGACAGTGGGAGCAAGACAACAATATTGTAGGCCAAGTGATGTTAATTTGTGTGGCAGAATCCACCAGGATCCACCACTGGAAGATTTTTAACATAGAATAGTTGGTGAATTTAGGATGCTAGATTCCATGCCCAGTGACCGTGTTATCTATTGATTCTAAACTAAGAATGTCTGATGTTTTTCACCTCGTGGCTGAGTGGGTTTGGCAGCATCCAGCCACAGGAAGGAGAGAGTTATCTCAGAGATCTGGAGAGGACTTGGCTAAGAAAAACATGCAGTCTGGGAGTCAATACTGAGCTGAGAACAGACCAAGACCTCGAGCCAATGCCTAGCTGGAATTAGGGTGGATTGTTTTTTAATATTACACACTACAAAGGCAAAACACCCATGTACATACAAACTAAAATATGAATTAAACATAAAATAAATAAAACAAAATTGGGACACTTCTAATCAACTTGCTTTTTCTGATATTAATTGCTAGTCCATATTAGGTTTTATTAGGTATTTTGGGGGTATTCCTATTCACAATTAATAGATATAAATAGTACCTCACTCTTACATTATGAAGATTACACTAAGACAACACTATTTTCATATCTTCTTCCTAATTATTTTCTCCAATGCTTTGCATACTTTCTTAGCTACCAAATTCTATAAAACAAAATAAATAAAATAAGATGATCATGTATACATCAGGCTTGAGTCACATAGAGTTGATCTCAGAATAGAATCACAAAGGACTCAGTGACAGTATTATTCACACAGTACCTTGCAATGAAGTTCTTCCCTGTGATCTTTTTAAGAAAAGATATACTTGGTGTAAAGGTACCAATGAGTTTAATGTGACTAGAGTTCTTTGGCAGGTAGAAAGGTCTAATTTTGGTTTCTTTTCCTTGTTTGGTTTTGTTTTTCCACTTTTTTAAAATTAGGTATTTTCTTCATTTACATTTCCAATGCTATCCCAAAAGTCCCCACTTAACCGCCCCACTCCACTCCCCCCTCCCACTTCTTGGCCCTGGCATTCCCCTGTACTGAGGCATATAAAGTTTGCAAGACCAATGGGCCTCTCTTTCCAAAGATGGCCAACTAGGCCACCTTCTGATACATATGCAGCTAGAGACACGAGCTCTGGGGGTACAGGTTAGTTTATATTGTTCCACCTATAGGGTTGCAGACCCCTTTAGCTCCTTGGGTATTTTCTCTAGCTCCTTCATTGGGGGCCCTGTGTTCCATCCAATAACTGACTGTGAGCATCCACTTCTCTATTTGCCAGGCACCTGCATAGCCTCACAAGAAACAGCTATATCAGGGTCCTTTCAGCAAAATCTTGCTGGCATATGCAATGGTGTCAGCGTTTGGAGGCTGATTGTGGGACGGATCCCTGGGTATGGCAATCTCTAGATGGTCCATCCTTTCATCTCAGCTCCAAACTTTATCTCTGTAACTTCCATGGGTGTTTTTTTCCCCAAATATAAATAAGAAAGGGCAAAGTGTCCACATTTTGGTCTTTGTTCTTATTGAGTTTCATGTGTTTTACAGATTGTATCTTGTATCTTGGGTATTCTAAGTTTCTGGGCTAATATCCACTTATCAGGGAGTACATATCCTGTGAGTTCTTTTGTGATTGGGTTACCTTACTCAGGATGATACCCTCCAGGTCCATCCATTTGCCTAGGAATTTCATAAATTCATTCTTTTTAATAGCTGAGTAGTACTCCATGGTGTAACTGTACCACATTTTCTGTATCCATTCCTCTGTTGAGGGACATCTGGGTTCTTTCTTGATTCTGGCTATTATGAATAAGGCTGCTATGAACATAATGGAGAATGTGTCCTTATTACCAGTTGGAACATCTTCTCGGTATATGCCCAGGACAGGTATTGCTGGATCCTCTGGTAGTACTATGTCCAATTTTCTGAGGAACTTACAGACTGATTTCCAGAGTGCTTGTACAAGCTTGCAATCCCAACAACAATAGAGGAGTGTTCCTCTTTCTCCACATCCTCGCCAGCATCTGCTGTCACCTGAATTTTTGATCTTAGCCATTCTGACTGGTGTGAGGTGGAATCTCAGGGTTGTTTTGATTTGGATTTCCCTGATGATTAAGGATGTTGAACATTTTTTCAGGTGCTTCTCAGCCATTCGTTATCCCTCAGATGAGAATTCTTTGTTTAGCTCTGAGCCCCATTTTTAAATGGGGTTATTTGATTTTCTGGGGTCCAGCTTCTTGAGCTCTTTGTATATATTGGATATTAGTCCCCTATCTGATTTAGGATAGGTAAAGATCCTTTCCCAATCTGTTGGTGGCCTTTTTGTCTTATTGACAGTGTCTTTTGCCTTACAAAAGCTGCAATTTTCTAAGGTCCCATTTGTCGATTCTCAGTCTTACAGCACAAGCCATTGCTGTTCTATTCAGGAATTTTTCCCCTGTGCCTAGATCTTTGGGGCTTTTCCACACTTTCTCCTCTATAAGTTCCACTGTCTCTGGTTTTATGTCGAGTTCCTGGATTCACTTAGATTTGACCTTAGTACAAGGAGATAGGAATGGATCAATTTGCATTCTTCTACATGATAACCCCCAGTTGTGTGAGCACCATTTGTTGCAAATGCTGTCTTTTTTTACACTGGATGGTTTTAGCTCCCTTGTCAAAGATCAAGTGACCATAGGTGTGTGGGTTCATTTCTGGGTCTTCAATTCTATTCCATTGGTCTACTTGTCTGTCACTATACCAGTACCATGCAGTTTTTATCACAATTGCTCTGTAGTACAGCTTTAGGTCAGGCATGGTGATTCCTCCAGAGGTTCTTTTATCATTGAGTTTTTGCTATCCTAGGTTTTTTGTTATTCCAGATGAATTTGCAGATTGCCCTTAATAATTTGTTGAAGAATTGAGTTGGAATTTTGATGGGGATTGCATTGAATCTGTAGATTGCTTTTGGCAAGATAGCCATTTTTACTATATTGATCCTGCCAATCCATGAGCATGGGAGATCTTTCCATCTTCTGAGATCTTCTTTAATTTCTTTCTTCAGAGACTTGAAGTTCTTATCATATAGATCTTTCCCTTCCTTAGTTTGAGTCACACCAAGGTATTTTATATTATTCGTGACTATTGTGAAGGGTGTTGTTTCTGTAATTTCTTTCTCAGCCTGTTTATCCTTTGTGTAGAGAAAGGCCATTGACTTGTTTGAGTTAATTTTATATTCAGAAGCTTCACTGAAGCTCTTTATCAGGTTTAGAAGTTCTCTGGTGGAATTTTTAGGGTCACTTATATATACTATCATATCATCTGCAAAAAGTGATATTTTGACTTCTTCCTTTCCAATTTGTAGCCCCTTGATCTCCTTTTGTTGTCGAATTTCTCTGGCTAGGACTTCAAGTACAATGTTGAATAGGTAGGGAGAAAGTGGGCAGCCTTGTCTAGTCCCTGATTTTAGTGGAGTTGCTTCTTGCTTCTCACCATTTACTTTGATGTTGGCAACTGGTTTGCTGTAGATTGCTTTTAGCATGTTTAGGTTTGGGTCTTGAATTCCTGATTTTTTAAAAATTGCTGCTGTTTGATATAATTTTATTACACAGTCCAAGCTGGTTTGGAAATTGCTACATAGACCAGGCTAACTTTGAACTCACAGAGATCCACCTTCCTCTGTCTTCTAAGTAATGAATTAAGTATGTGTACCAACATTCCTGGGCCAGCTGTATAAATTTTAGCATAGCAAAGATAATAGATGCAGCTCTTTTTGAAGAAAATCTGTAGAGCTAGACACTTCTGGTAGTATTTGTCAAATCATAAAGGTGATAAATCATATTCACACCAGTGTCTAGATCAAGTGAGGTCATGAGTGTGCTGTTGACATGTGCAGAGACATAGCAAGTGCCACAAATCCTCACCCTCACCTAAGTACCAAGGCCTCCTCAGATTAGCGTCAAATGGATTGGAAAGACTTTCTCTGCTCTGAAAGTGAAGCTTGACAGTTTATGCAGAAAATGCTTATCAAAACTAAACTTGAATAAACCTGAGTCCTTGCTCGGCTGTGGAGCGACAAACCCCATTTCTTTGTTCAGTAGTGCACCATAATCATACTTGAGCTTCCAGGGTTCTGCAGTTTCTCCATCATGAGGCCTGTCCACCCAACCCCAGCATTCCTGTCTATGCATGTTTGTCTTATTTCATTCCTTCGTGGCCCCAGATGCATGAATCCCTGGAGACATGAAGAAAGTGGGACATCAGATATGAAAAGGAAGTTCTAATAAAATGAAAAAGAAATCATCATTCCTCAAAAGGCTATGAATGCTCACACTGACTTCTGACTGGAATCAACTGAAATAGTATACACATACATATACAAATACTTACATACATACATTACACACGCACACATGTTTGTGTGTGTGTGTGTGTGTGTGCGCGTGCATGTGTGTGCATGCATGTACAAGTGTATAAGTATAGAGCCAGAATGTAGAAAACATTGTTTTTTCTGTGCTGACGTGGGTTAGAAGAATCAAGTGTAATATCACTTGGGTCTCATGACAATAGTCATCAGTTCATTCTTTCCGATGAATGACAGAAACATAGAAACACAGACATGGCAAATCGATTCAGCTAAATCTGCATCAGCACAAAGCAGTCTAGCCAGCATCAGTACATAGCTGATGCTGTGTGACTTAGTGCCCAGTGTGCATGACATGTCACACTCCCCAAATTGGCACCAGACACTAGTTCTAAGATTTTTAGTGAACAACTACAAATTTTATTTTTCAGGAATCTTTACTCCAGGCTTCAAGTACAAAAGTAAGCCCTGGGCAAAGTAGGAAGCTCAAATCTGACTTATTTCAGCCCGATCTGGTATCATAAGAAACACAGATGCTTCTGTGAGCTCATTTAAGGTATTCATCTAACGAATCCCTACTGAGTGATCTCAGTTAACAGTGTAGGATTCCTTTAGTCAGAACCTAACCTGCAAGTCAAACACAGTATCAGGTCTGCCAGCGAATCCTGTTTCTCCAGAGGGGCTGAATCAATGATTTCCAACGGTACCAGAGACTAACAGAAGAAATCTTCCTTCAAACCAGTATGTGGTCATACCAGTCAATTTATTTATTTTTGAAACTGGAACTTCAGAAAGAATATTTATATGAGTATAATAATCCATAATTACTTATATCATTTGAGCTCTGTTCATTTTGACCCATATACATTTGATCTTCAACAAGCCTCAGTTTCTCTGAGGTAGTATACAATCACAAAGGCATTAAAACAAAAGGAAAATTTCTAATTGCCTTTGAAATGCAAAGATTAGAATTAAATAAAAGCATGACTGTAGATGCATGTTGTGATGTACACCTTTAATCCAGCATTCAGGAGGCAGAGGCATGCAAATATCTGTGGGTTTAAACCCATCCTGGTCTATAAGGTGAGTTTCAGGATAGCCAGGACTATGCAGAAAGACTTTCTCCAACAAAATCAAACAGCAATAAAAACAACAACAACAACAAAACCACCACTACCAAAAAAACAAAACAAAAAATGGTACATATATTTCAAAGCCAATAAAAGTAAGCTTCTCTATGTCTTTGTTACAAATAACTAAGTGTAATTAGTAATGTTTAATAGTTTTCCCTAGGATCAGAATATATACCATCCTACATTAGGCTATTAGTATTGATCTTCATGTTATGCTTATCTGTTTAATCATAGCTCTAGCAAAGTTGGTCTAAGCAGCTGTCTGTCTTTGAAGAACAAACCACAAATGTGATTTCAACTAACAGCATGTGGTTTGAAAAGAGAACACACTTTCCTTTTCTCTTTCTCGATAATGAGTTGCAAGAATGAAAATAAAGTTCCCTTGCTTATGTGGCTGAGATCTGCAAAACAGGAATTGTACTGGTCTCTCATCTGCTGCAAATTGTCCCCTGACATATAACCTTGCTCTGCACAGATTTACAGGAAGTCCAAAGATTGTACAGGATTTTCAACACATAGTACCAAGAGAAAACCTGAATATGCTTTTCTTTTTTTTTTTTTTTTTTTTTGTTTTTACCATTTTTTTATTACATATTTTCCTCAATTACATTTCCAATGCTGTCCCAAAAGTCCCCCATACACCCCCCCCACTTTCCTACCCACCCATTCCCATTCCCCTAGCCCTGGCATTCCCCTGTACTAGGGCATATAAAGTTTGCAAGTCCAATGGACCTCTCTTTCCAGTGATGGCCGACTAGGCCATCTTTCAATACAAATGCAGCTAGAGACAAGAGCTCCGGGGTACTGGTTAGTTCATCATGTTGTTCCCCCTATAGGGTTTCAAATCCCTTTAACTCCTTGGGTACTTTCTCTAGCTTCTCCACTGGGAGCCCTGTGATCCATCCAATAGCTGACTGTGAGCATTCACTTCTGTGTTTGCTAGGCCCTGGCATAGTCTCACAAGAGACAGCTATATCTGGGTCCTTTCAGCAAAATCTTGCTAGTGTATGCAATGGTGTCAGCGTTTAGAAGCTGATTATGGGATGGATCCCTGGATATGGCAGTCTAGATGGTCCATCCTTTCATCACAGCTCCAAAGTTTGTCTCTGTAACTCCTTCCACGGGTGTTTTGTTCCCAGTTCTAAGAAGGGGCATAGTGTCCACACTTTGGTCTTCATTCTTCTTGAGTTTCATGCGTTTAGAAAATTGTATCTTATATCTTGGGTATCCTAAGTTTTGGGCTAATATCCACTTATCAGTGAATACATATTGTGTGAGTTCCTTTGTGATTGTGTTACCTCACTCAAGATGATGCCCTCCAGGTCCATCCATTTGGCTATGAATTTCAAAAAGTCATTCTTTTTAATAGCTGAGTAGTACTCCATTGTGTAAATGTACCATATTTTCTGTATCTATCCCTCTGTTGAGGGGCATCTGGGTTCTTTCCAGCTTGTGGCTATTATAAATAAGGCTGCTATGAACATAGTGGAGCATGTGTCCTTATTACTGGTTGGGATATCTTCTGGATATATGCCCAGGAGAGGTATTGCTGGATCCTCCGGTAGTACTATGTCCAGTTTTCTGAGGAACCGCCAGACTGATTTCCAGAGTGGTTGTACAAGCTTGCAATCCCACCAACAATGGAGAAGTGTTCCTCTTTCTCCACATCCTCACCAGCATCTGCTGTGACCTGAATTTTTGATCTTAGCCATTCTGACTGGTGTGAGGTGAAATCTCATGGTTGTTTTGATTTGCATTTCCCTGATGATTAAGGATGTTGAACATTTTTTCAGGTGCTTCTCTGCCATTCGGTATTCCTCAGGTGAGAATTCTTTGTTCAGTTCTGAGCCCCATTTTTAATGGGGTTATTTGATTTTCTGGAGTCCACCTTCTTGAGTTCTTTATATATATTGGATATTAGTCCCTTATCTGATTTAAGATAGGTAAAGATCCTTTCCCAGTCTGTTGGTGTTTTTTTTTTTTTTGTCTTGTTGATGGTGTCTTTTGCCTTGCAGAAGCTTTGCAGTTTCATGAGGTCCCATTTGTCAATTCTCGATCTTACAACACAAGTCATTGCTGTTCTATTCAAGAATTTTTCCCCTGTGCCCATATCTTCAAGGCTCTTCCCCACTTTCTCCTCTATAAGTTCCACTGTCTCTGGTTTTATGTGACGTTCCTTGATCCACTTAGATTTGACCTTAGTACAAGGAGATAGGAATGGATCAATTTGCATTCTTCTACATGATAACAACCAGTTGTGCCAGCACCATTTGTTGAAAATGCTGTCTTTCTTCCACTGGATGGTTTTAGCTCCCTTGTCAAAGATCAAGTGACCATAGGTGTATGGGTTCATTTCTGGGTCTTCAATTCTATTCCATTGGTCTACTTGTCTGTCACTATACCAGTACCATGCAGTTTTTATCACAATTGCTCTGTAGTACAGCTTTAGGTCAGGCATGGTGATTCCTCCAGAGGTTCTTTTATCATTGAGAAGAGTTTTTGCTATCCTAGGTTTTTTGTTATTCCAGATGAATTTGCAGATTGCCATTTCTAATTTGTTGAAGAATTGAGTTGGAATTTTGATGGGGATTGCATTGAATCTGTAGATTGCTTTTGGCAAGATAGCCATTTTTACTATATTGATCCTGCCAATCCATGAGCATGGGAGATCTTTCCATCTTCTGAGATCTTCTTTAATTTCTTTCTTCAGAGACTTGAAGTTCTTATCATATAGATCTTTCCCTTCCTTAGTTTGAGTCACACCAAGGTATTTTATATTATTCGTGACTATTGTGAAGGGTGTTGTTTCTGTAATTTCTTTCTCAGCCTGTTTATTCTTTGAGTAGAGAAAGGCCATTGATTTGTTTGAATTAATTTTATATCCAGCTACTTCACCGAAGCTGTTTATCAGGTTTAGGAGTTCTCTGGTGGAATTTTTAGGATCACTTATATATACTATCATATCATCTGCAAAAAGTGATATTTTGACTTCATCTTTTCCAATTTGTATCCCTTTGATCTCCTTTTGTTGTCGAATTGCTCTGGCTAGGACTTCAAGTACAATGTTGAATAGGTATGGAGAGAGTGGACAGCCTTGTCTAGTCCCTAATTTTAGAGGGATTGCTTCTAACTTCTCACTATTTAATTTGATGTTGGCTACTGGTTTGCTGTAGATTGCTTTTATCATGTTTAGGTATGGGCCTTGAATTCCTGATCTTTCCAAGACTTTTTATCATGAATGGGTGTTGGATCTTGTCAAATGCTTTTTCTGCATCTAACAAGATGATCATGTGGTTTTTGTCTTTGAATTTGTTTATATACTGGATTACGTTGATGGATTTCCGTATATTGAACCATCCCTGCATCCCTGGGATGAAACCTACTTGGTCTGGATGGATGTTTGTTTTGATGTATTCTTGCATTCCGTTAGCAAGAACTTTATTGAGGATTTTTGCATCAATATTCATAAGGGATATTGGTCTGAAGTTTTCTAACTTTGTTGGGTCTTTTTGTAGTTTAGGTATCAGAGTAATTTTGGCTTCATAGAATGAGTTGGGTAGAGTACCTTCTGTTTCTATTTTGTGGAATAGTTTGTGAAGAACTGGGATTAGATCTTCTTTGAAGGTCTGATAGAACTCTGCACTAAACCCATCTGGTCCACGGCTTTTTTTGATTGAGAAACTATTAATGACTGCTTCTATTTCTTTGGAGGATATAGGGCTATTTAGATCATTAACGTGATCTTGATTTAACTTTGGTACCTGGTATCTGTCTAGAAACTTCTCCATTTCATCCAGGTTCTCCAGTTTTGTTGAGTATAGCCTTTTGTAGAAGGATCTGATGGTGTTTTGGATTTCTTCAGTATCTGTTGTTTTGTCTCCTTTTTCATTTCTGATTTTGTTAATTAGAATCCTTTCCCTGTGCCCTCTAGTGAGTCTGGCTAAAGGTTTATCTATCTTGTTGATTTTCTCAAAGAACCAGCTCCTTGATTGGTTGATTCTTTGAATAGTTCTTCTTGTTTCCACTAGGTTGATTTCACCCCTGAGTTTGATTATTTCCTGCTGTCTACTCCTCTTGGGTGAATTTGCTTCCTTTTGTTCTAGTGCTTTTAGGTGTGTTGTCAAGCTGCTAATGTGTGCTCTCTCTAGTTTCTTTTTGGAGGCACTCAGAGCTATGAGTTTTCCTCTTAGAAATGCTTTCATTGTGTCCCATAAGTTTGGGTATGTTGTGGCTTCATTTTCATTGAACTCTAAAAAGTCCTTAATTTCTTTCTTTATTCCTTCCTTGACCAATGTATCATTGAGAAGAGTGTTGTTCAGTTTCCACGTGAATGTTGGCTTTCTATTATGTATTTTGTTACTGAAGATCAGCCTTAGTCCATGGTGATCTAATAGGATGCATGGGACAATTTCAATATTTTTGTATCTGTTGAGGCCTGTTTTGTGACCAATTATGTGGTCAATTTTAGAGAAGGTACCATGAGGTGCTGATTAGAAGTTATATCCTTTTGTTTTAGGATAGAATGTTCTGTAGATATCTGCCAGATCCATTTGATTCATAACTTCTGTTAGTTTCACTGTGTCCCTGTTTAGTTTCTGTTTCCATGATCTGTCCATTGGTGAAAGTGGTGTGTTGAAGTCTCTCACTATTATTGTGTGAGGTGCAATGTGTGCTTTGAGCTTTACTACAGTTTTTTTAATGAATGTGACTGCCTTTGTATTTGGAGCATAGATATTCATGATTGATAGTTCCTCTTGGAGGATTTTACCTTTGATGAGTATGAAGTGCCCCTCCCTGTCTTTTTTGATGACTTTGGGTTGGAAGTCAATCTTATCAGATATTAGAATGGCTACTCCAGCTTTTTTCGTCATACCATTTGCTTCGAAAATTGTTTTCCAGCCTTTCATTCTGAGGTAGTGTCTATCTTTTTCTCTGAGATGAATTTCCTGTAAGCAGCAATATGTTGGGTCTTTTTTCTGTAGCCAGTTTGTTAGTCTATGTCTTTTTATTGGGGAGTTGAGTCCATTGATATTAAGAGATATTAAGGAAAAGTAATTGTTCCTTCCTGTTATTTTTGTTGTTAAAGTTGGCATTCTGTTCTGTGGCTGTCTTCTTTTAGGTTTGTTGAGGGATTACCTTCTTGTTGTTTCTAGGGCGTGGTTCCCATCCTTGTATTGTTTTTTTTCTGTTATTATCCTTTGAAGGGCTGGATTCGTGGTAAGATAATGTGTGAATTTGGTTTTGTTGTGGAATACTTTGGTTTCTCCATCTATGTTAATTGAGAGTTTGGCTGGGTATAGTAGCCTGGGCTGGAATTTGTGTTCTTTTAGTGTCTGTATAACATCTGTCCAGGATCTTCTGGCTTTCATATTTTCTGCTGAAAAATCTGGTGTAATTCTGATAGGCTTGCCTTTATATGTTACTTTGCCTTTTTCTCTTACTGCTTTTAGTATTCTATCTTTATTTAATGCATTTGTTGTTCTGATTATTATGTGTCAGGAGGTATTTCTTTTCTGGTCCAGTCTATTTGGAGTTCTGTAGGCTTCTTGTATGTTCATGGGCATCTCTTTCTTTAGATTTGGGAAGTTTTCTTCTATAATTTTGTTGAAGATGTTTGCTGGTCCTTTGAGTTGAAAATCTTCATTCTCATCCACTCCTATTATCTGTAGGTTTGGTCTTCTCATTTTGTCCTGGATTTCCTGGATGTTTTGAGTTAGGATCTTTTTGCATTTTCCATTTTCTTTGATTGTTTTGCCGATGTTCTCTATGGAATCTTCTGTACCTGAGATTCTCTCTTCAATCTCTTGTATTCAGTTGCTGATGCTCGCATCTATGTTTCCGATTTCTTTCCTAGGGTTTCTATCTCCAGTGTTGCCTCACTTTGGGTTTTCTTTATTGTGTCTACTTCCCTTTTTAGGTCTTGGATGGTTTTATTCAATTCCATCACCTGTTTGGTTGTGTTTTCCTGCAATTCTTTAAGGGATTTTTTTTCTTCCTCTTTAATGTCTTCTACTTGTTTAGCAGTGTTCTCCTGTATTTCTTTAAGTGAGTTATTAAAGTCCTCCTTGATGTCCTCTACCGTCATCACGAGATATGCTTTTAAATCCAGGTCTAGCTTTTCGGGTGTGTTGGGGTGCTTTGGACTGGGCAAAGTGGGAATACTGGGTTCTGATGATGGTGAGTGGTCTTGGTTTCTGTTAGTAAGATTCTTACATTTACCTTTTGCCATCTGGTAATCTCTGGATTTAGTTGTTATAGTTGTCTTTGTTTAGAGATTGTTCTTCTGGTGATTCTGATTACCGTCTATCAGCAGACCTGGGAGACAGGCTCTCTCCTCTGAGTTTCAGTTGTTAGAGCACTCTCTGCTGGCAAGCTCTCCTCTTACAGGGAAGGTGCACAGATATCTGGTGTTTGGACCTCCTCCTGGCCAAAGAAGAAGGCCCAAAACAGGACCTTTCTCAGATGCTGTGTTGCTTTGGCAGGTCACAGAAGCTGTCAGCTTCTGTGGTGCACACTCTCACCTGTGCAGACTAAGTTCCTAAGTTCAGCGGAGTCCTGGAACCAAGATGGCGCTCCCTGCTCCTGAGGCAGAGGGCTCCCGTGCTGGGCGGACCACTGTCCTCCGGCTGGGAGGGTGCCGGATGTCTGCGGCCCAAAAAGGGTGCTGCCTCAGCGGCTCTGTGGCTCCCGCCTGTCCCAGAAGCTGTCTGCCTCTGTGGTGCACACTCTCACCTGTGCAGACTAAGTTCCTAAGTTCGGCCGAGTCCCGGAACCAAGATCGAATATGCTTTTCTAACTACAAAGTCATTGGCCAATAACAGCCGACCATGAGGCCCAGCTCTCAGCAAACAGCACTATCTGTGTAATCGAAATTTCACAAAGACACTTGCAGCTTTCTTTTTAAAATTTTAAATATATAAATACATCAAAATAACTTCTTTTTCATCTTTGAGTGTATCTTAAATTTAGCTTCTCTTTATCTCTTCCAATAGGAACTAGCAAAAAATTTAGTGACTTCTCCATGATGTTTAGTCAATTTTACCAATATTTTCCCAAATGTCTAACACTCGTTCAATTTTGTAAGGCTCATTATCTGCAATAGATGTTCTTTAATCTTTCCATTTAAGTATAGACTAGAAGACATTTACAGTTTAATCACGTATAATGGTTGCTAAAACTCAACTTCTATATCTCAGCTGTCTGAGTTAAAACGTTTGTATCTGGTCTGCACATCTAAAAGTATTCAAGAAAATGCCACAGTGAAATTTCTGGTAAATTCTTCTTTTACTGTCATTCCCTTCTCCTTTACATCCGACTGTGCGTGCACACACACACACACACACACACACACACACATTCATGTGCATTTCTATTTGCCCCTAATGCTATTAAAAATGTACAGAAATCAATTCCTTTTGTCATAAACTTTCAAGTATTTGAAAACTTTAAGTAGTTCACCTTGAAATACATTTCATTATGACAGTACATATAATTGTGTTTCTAAGAGCCAAAATGGATTGTAAAGTCTCTGACAGATCACTAAGATGCTATGTAATTTTATACCTTCATAATTAACAAGATTGTGGTTTTAGCAATTCATCAAAGCTGTACTTGAAGTTGAGAAATGACAGCATTAAAAAAAAGTAAACTCACCACCTCCTCATGTCTGCATTTCCTCACATTAATTCCATTTATCTGTAATGAAAGGCAAAGCTCAGTTCCACATAGTGTATTATAAACTGGCTTTTCTTTGCATCCACATAGATAACAATGAAATGCGTACCTGTAGAATTGCATCTCCAATAAAAAGCAGTCCCGACAGCTCTGCTGTGAATGAGAACAATTGAACACACTTTGGCATTTCTCAAATAAACAAAGTTTTTTTTTTCTTTTAATTAAGGGTAAAATTTTAAACAAAGTATGAACATTTTATATCGTTAGCATTTTGTAGGGTCCACAAAGAGTAGAAACTCAATAATATGATTTAGTTCTTTTCAGTTACTAAAATAGGCAGACATTTCCCTTCAGTCTAACAGTTCTTTCTTTATAGTCCTTATAACATGGTCACTGCCCTCCCTGCTTTGTGAGTTTTCTTTTGCAGCAATGCCAATCTATAGTGCCCAAATATTCTTGAATATGTGGCTTTCACCTGGAGCATGGTGAACTTCTCAAGAGGTACTGTCTGGAAAGAGTGGGGGGGGGAATATTAATATGATCAAAGCATGTTGTACACAAGTCTCAAAGACATATGTGTGTGTGTGTGTGTGTGTGTGTGTGTACATATATGTGTGTTTATGTATGAAGGTATGTATGTGCGTTTATTGAAAATTGATCACTCTTCTTGATGAGTGATCAATTTTCTTTATGCATTTATTATATCTCTGTGCAAATACCTGGGATATAGACTTTCTATCTGTCAGTTTCACATTTATTGAGAAATACTATGTTGTTTTCCTGATTGTCAATGAAAACTTGATTTGTATATTCATCATTTATGAACCCTCACAGGAATTGACTAAAGTTGAGAAAAACGATTATATCTAAATTGCTCCATGAAATGTGACTTAATTTTTTACTTTAATGAACAGTGCAGAAGCTGTGAACTCCTCAGTTTTTATATGATCATTTGGACTGTTACATAGAGTCTACCACTTTTCCCTTTCTGTCCTGTAGGGGGATCCAGGAGATCTGGAGAATGGGATTTAGCCTCTCCACTTCTGAGGCTGGGGATCCAGGGAAGACATTCCATACCACTCACTGAATTATCTCTGGACAAGACTTATAGCAGACTGGCCACTAAAGGGTTAGATAAGTACATTACCTCTTTGCTCCTTAGATATTTTGGAAATGACAACCGGGATGTTATGTTCTGCACCTCCCTAGAAAGAGACAGTCATGTATCATGTATTTAAGCTCTTCAAATTTCTGCTTTTAGCCAAAAAATAAAAAATAAAAAACCAAACAGCAAGCTATAAAATAGTGCATCAAGCGATCACCAGAAAGCATTTAAATGAATGAGTAGGACTTTTAAGTGGCAGCATTTCCATAAAGTTTACCTACTCTGATGACACTTGCTAATTAATAAAAGTTGACTAAAAATTTTTATTTCTCAAATAAGATTGATTAACATCAGTAGTGACATTCTCTTCAAAGTCCTGTATAGGAATGCAAGACATCTCAGGATTCTAAACATCAGATATTTATACATATCAATTCTCTGATTAATTTATTTTCTTCTGCCTAACAGGCACTCTTTCAGGCATACATTCTGAATGCTAAGTAGCCAGAGAGGCTCTTTACTAGCACAAATCGATAAATAAATTCTAAGTACGAACGGAACAGAACCATCTGTGTTTCCTAATTAGAATTAGATTCCCATGTGTGAAAGCATAGATTAAGTAATTGTCAGTACAAAACACAAAAACCAAGAACTCTATAGCCACACTCAGGTACTGGCTCAAATTTAAATGGAATAAAAGAAGAAGAATGAATTAAAGTTCTGATAAAATAAAATAAAAACAATTCTTAGAGTAACTGCTAGAAAAAGCCTGGCGTCTTGCCATTACAGTATAATAAGTTTGAATATGGTAGCTAAAAGCCAAATGCATACATGAACAGCTGAAATGTTGTGTAAAGAAAACATGCACATGTTCAGCACAGGGGTTGAAGGAGCCATCTAAAGGCACTGGTGCTGTTCTATGTTTAGAGTAAATAACTCCTGAAGCTGCCCATAAGCATAAATACAGGATTTTAAGATACATTCACCCATGAGCATCCATTTGTAACACTAAAAAGAATTAGATATGTTACAGAAAATCACTTATAAAAAATCATTAGTTCAATTATATTTTTTAAACTTTTATTTATTTTGTTTTTACTACCAAGGTAATAAAAGTAAAACAATAAAACTATAATGTTATTTAAATTGATTTTCAAAACCACTAATCAGCTTATTTTTTTTAACTTAATATATCTTACTAAGGAGCTCTATGTCCATTTACCCCAACCTTCATCAAATACAGAAAGAGGTAGTGTCATAAACTGGCATGGTCCTAATTCAGGACCCACAATTTAACCTATATCTGAAGTTCCAGTCCTATCTAACGTGCATTGGTAAATAAAGTATTGGGAAAAAAATCTGACAATCACATCTTATTGGCATTGTTTGCTATTGAATTTCAAACAAAATGCAAAATGGTGAGCTGAAGGAATATCTGCATATGCAATACACAGTGAGAACCATAGCAGCAAGATCTGAGGATTCATCCAAACACTGCACAGAGGGGCCCACACCTGGGAGACCTAAGAGTTGTCTGCACACAGCATGCTCTGGGAATTATGAAGGAAGGTCTAATCAATAATTTCTACACACAGTGTACAATGGGCACCACAGCAGTTTTCTGCTATCCTTAGCTAAGTCATTAAGTTTCCTTTAGCAGGTCTCCCTATGCCTCTACTATGTGGCAACATTGATTATAACTGGAGCAAACAACAAGGGGTTGTTTGGGAAAAAAATGTTTCCATAGCCTAATTTACATATCCTATAATTTATTCTGCATCTTTTCATTGTCTGAAATGATAGCAAGTATATATAAAGTATGTTTTAACACTCGCATTTTGAACATTGAAATTCTTATTACTACACGTTGTCATTGTATTAAGTCATTTTGACAAAACTGACAAGAGGTGATAGTCAAAATTTCAAAATACCCTATTCCTGACATAGAAAACAGGAACTGGATAAAATGTCTTTAAATCTGCAACAAAGATTTAGTAAGTATATACAAACTGAAGAATTATATAATTAACAGCCTTCATTTAGGTGTTCAGAAAGTCAGCTTGATCGAAAGAATTAAAGTTGTTTGATTAAGTCTTAATTATTCACATACAATTGAATTCTCTCAATTTTATCAATCATTTTAATGAGTGATACATCTTTACCATTTAACACTGTACAGATTAAAAAGCTCTTAAGTATCATAATAATTACAACTTGGAACTGATAAGTGATGTTTATGAATCTTTTTTTTTAATTTTTTTAGATTTATTTATTTGTTATATGTAAGTACACTGTAGCTGTCTTCAGACACTCCAGAAGAGGGAGTCAGATCTCATTACAGATGGTTGTGAGCCACCATGTGGTTGCTGGGATTTGAACTCTGGACCTTCGGAAGAGCAGTCGGGTGCTCTTACCCACTGAGCCATCTCACCAGACCCCGAATCTTTTTAACAAAGTGAAAATCAAGCAAAAAGATAAATATGATAGATCTCTACTTCCCATGTCTCCAGGAACCCTCCATATGAGATCTGCTTGACTCTATCCACCAATCTTCTGTAATGGAGAAGAAGGAAAAACTGCTTGCCACCAGCATATTTCATCTTAATGGGAAGTCACATAAAGAAAGCTTCCAAGAGCTGGAGAGATGGCTCAACAGTTAAGAACACTGACTGCTCTTTCAGAGGACCCAGCACCCACCTGGTGGCTCACAACTATCTGCAATGGGATCAGTTGCCCACTTCTGGTGTGTCTGAAAACAGTGACAGTGTACTCACATACATAAATTAAATTAATCCTTAAAAAATAAAGGAAGAAATGAAAGAAGGAAGGAAGGAAGGAAGGAAGGAAGGAAGGAAGGAAGGAAGGAAGGAAGGAAGGAAGGAAACTACCAAGTTTTACTTAACACTAAGTGTGATCCCCAGTCTTTTCCTGTAAATCTAAATGAGAAGATAATGGATATCAGGTTCTGTAAGAACATCCCAGATTACAACCCACTCTACACATCACAAAACCATTCATTTTTAGTCATGAGTACCAACAACAAAGTATACAAAAGTTAGCCTTTAAAGGGAAACCTTTGAAAAGACAGACTAGAAGGTGACTACCTTTATGCTTAATCCGAATCCTCCTACTGTCTGTCTTCTGATGGTCACCGTTCTTTCCTGAAAGACAAGAGATTTAAGAGTGCTGAGTGTTTCTTCACACTAATGCCACTTTTTTCTTGTAGTTTTTGACATTGCTGTTTACATTTTGGAGAAAAATATTTGACAACAAAGGAGATGTCAACGATTGCATTTGGTGGAAATTTTTACAGTTTTAAATCACATGTCAATAATTTACTTGCCATAATAAATTCTACTAAATTCATAATCTCTGAAAATGTAAAATTGTCTTGTCTATACCACAATCTGGACCACAAAGTTATACATCTGTGATTCTAGACCTAATACTTTTAAAAACATCAACACATATAAACATACCAACACCATACTTCCATGCACACATGCACACACACACACACACACACACACACACACATCCATACATGTATGCACCATACCAATACACACATATGTACCAATCTCTTTCTCATTCTCTCTCTCTCTCTCTCTCTCTCTCTCTCTCTCTCTCTCTCTCTCTCTCTCTTTCTCTCTCTCTCTTCAAGTGTAGGACCCAGACACTCCATCAGTGGTACTTACTTCAAGATGCCCCTGAATGAGATACCAAGATGGATGCAAAAGCAAGAGGTTTATTTTCCAGCACATCAGGGTCGACCTTCAATTAGTTCCTGAGATGAGTTACTAAGAAGGGGACCCCAAATGGCTATTACAAGCAGTTTTTATACTTTTTAGGGACACAGGTTACATCAGCAAGGTTACAGTTCAAACTTATTAGCTAAACATATTGACCTTTAAATCTATTGACTACCAAGCATGGCATGCATTTGAACTCTACCTGCGACTTTCCAAAGGGTCAGGTAACTATCAGTCAGTACATTTTGAGAATTTTTTACTCAAGAATGTTCCTATGTGTGGAAAATGGAACTTGACCTAGCATTGACTCCAGGCAGGAGGGGGAAAGTTGTAAGGAAGGTATGGGACTGGAAAACTCCTTAGGGTCTCTCATCCTCCCCCCCCCCTTTTCTTGTATAAGCTCCAATTCTGGAGCTACACTCAGGAGTCTTGGTTATCTAACTCATATTCTTAACATCCTGTCCTCAGGGTCTCATATTGTTGGCCCAGGACCATCAGCTCCACTGCTCAGATTCTCTCTTTTGTGAAGGCTATAAGCTTGTTCAACATGCAGGGTCCTAAGGGCAATAATAGCAGGAAAACAATTAGGGGTCTGAACAAGTTGGATATGAGGGTGGTTAACCAAGGGGAGGAGTTAAACCAAGACTCAAACAAGTGCTGACTCTGTTCTCTTCCTCTCTTCCACTTGGTTAGCCCTTCTTTCACCTTGGCCACTGAATCTTTAAGAACCCCAGAATAGTCTATAGAAAAGCAACACTCCTCAGCTAAGGCAGTACATAGCACTCCTTGCTGGAGGAAAAGTTAAGTCTAATCCCCTCCTATTCTGTCGTACTACTTCTGATAATGAAGTTAATGATTCTTGAAGGTGACTGATGGAAGTTTCTATTCTCTCTATATCTAAATCAATGGCTGGCCTCAGACTGTCATAACTTTTCCCCTGAAAGACAAATGCAGAGGTCCCGGTGACTGCCCTTGCCACCTCCAACCCCAACAGAAGGGAGACAGTGAATGCTGTAACAGGTTTGGCAGACATGCACATAGGATAGGGGAAGGTACCAGAATCCAAAGGTACCCCCAGGAGGTCATGATCAAGGCCCAGTGATCTTGAGCATGAGCAGATCGATCTTGAGCATGAGTAGATCGTTCCTCTTCTGTACCATCCAGCGGGGGTCCACAGGGAGCAGGATGCCTGCAGGATGTCTGCAAGATGTCTGCAGGATGTCTGCAGGATGTCTGCAGGTGCATGGGAAGCATGCACCTCGGCTGTAATAATGTCCACCTTGAGGGTTGTGAGAGTGGTTAGCAGTACCAGGAAGGTCACTTTCACCAGGGTTCCAGCAATTGTGCCTGATGCCTCTGGATATAGACCCAATCACCAGTCTGGAAGCGGTGAGGGGGTCTCTGGCATCCCTGGAGCATTTAAGGCAGACAGTTTGGGCCAAATCTCATGTTGTATTGTCTGAAGGGCTTGGAGCCTCAAGAAGAGGTTCCTATCAGCAAGTCGGGATACCTCTAGGGAGGGCCCAATGGATACCAAGGGAGTTTGGGTTCCAAACAGGATCTCAAAAGGGGTCACATTAAAATAGTAGTGGTGTTATAGGCTCAGAAGAGGGCCAGGGGAAGGAGCACCACCCAGTGAGCACCAGTATCCAAGGTCAATTTAGTTAAGGTCTCTGAGGTTCTGCTCCTTCTCTCTACCTGCCCTGAGCTTTGGGACAGTATGCACAATGGAGCTTCCAATTTGTCCCCAATATCTCTACCAATCCCTGACTTACCTTAGAAACAAAAGCAGGACCTTTGTCTGATCCAATTACCCTGGGCACTCCAAACCTTGGGAAATTTTTCTGTAATATCTTCTTGGCTACCGTGGTAGCTGTTTCCTGCTTGGTGGTAAAAGCCTCAACCCATTCTAAAGTATCCATAAATACTATAAGGTGTGTGTAACCATATTTTCCTGGCTTAACTTCTGTAAAATCGACCTTCAAATAAACCCCAGGCTGCTCTCCCTTAGGTCTCTTACCCTGTTTGGCTGCATATTTACTTCCTGACATACATCACAGTGTTCTACAAGGTCCAATATATAAACCTTAGATCCCTTAACTGCTTGAATGAGCCTTCTTATCCCTCAAATGGGACCAAATGCATACATTTTATCAAGTAAGTCCTCACCAACTTGTTTTCTGGGGAGTATAGGTTTTCCTTCTTGTGTGTGCCACTGCCCTTCCTTTTCTAGGTAGTAGTTTTAGGGTGGCTAACAATCTGCATCCTTTTTTCTTCAGTATATTTTAAGTGAAGCCATCCTTTAGTCCAGTCCCATTTAACAGCAGGTGCCTCTTGCAGGCCCATAACTGCAAGTGGCCTCCATAGCCATTTATCAAGCCACTTGATCAACCTGGTTATTACCTTGGGCCACTGAGTCTCTTCCCTTCTGATGTCCTGAGCAATGAACTCTCATTTGCCAACTTCACTAAGGCATCCAAGAGATCCACAATTCACAATTTCCTGAATGTTTTTTTTTTTCTTTTTCTTTTCTCTCTGATTTGAACAGCCCTCTCTCTTGGGTGAGATGTAACAATGGTATTCCAAGTTCCAAGGCTTTGGTGAGGGCAATTAGGTCGGCTCTCTGAGCCTACATGCCAGAGGCTAGAGGTTCTGCCCAGATGACATTTAGCCATCCACCATGGCAGCACCCACTAGCATGGAGAAGACTGCTCCTATCTGTAAAGCAGGTAGCCTTGGCTTCCTGCAGAGATCAGTCTGAGAGGTCTTTCCTCCACTCATGGGCTCTCTTCACAGTTAGTTGTGGCCTGTCAGGAAGGAAGTGTGGAAAACCTGGATGGAATAGACAATTTTCTAGACAGATACCAGGTACCACAGTTAAATAAGGATCAGAATAATGATCTAAAGAGTCCCATATCCCCTAAAGAAGTAGAAACAGGCATTAATAGCCTCAAAACCAAAAAAAAGCCCAGGACCAGATGGGGTTACTGCAGAGTTCTATCAGAACTTCAAAGAAGACCTAATACCAATACTCCTCAAACTATTCCACAAAATGCAAACAAAAGGTACTCTACGCAATTTATTCTTCGAAGCCACAATCACTCTGAAACCTAAACCATACAAAACCCAACGAGGAAAGAGAACTTCAGACCAATTTCCCTTATGAATATTGATGAAAAATTCTCAATAAAATTATTGAAAACTGAATCCAAGAGTACATTAAAATGATCATCCATCATGATCAAGTAGGCTTCATCCCAGGGATGCAGGGATGGTTCAATATATGGAAATCCATCTAAGTAATCCACTAAATAAACTCAAAGACAAAAACCACATGATCATCTCATTAGATGCTGAGAAAGCACTTGACAAAATCTAACACCTGTTCATGATAAAAGTCTTGGAAAGATCAGGAATTCAAGGCCCATACCTAAACATAATAAAAGCAATATACAGCAAACCAATAGCCAACATCAAAGTAAATGGACAGAAACTTGAAGCAATCCCACTAAAATCAAGGACTAGACAAGGCTGCCCTCTTTTTCCCTACCTATTTAATAAAGTACTTGAAATCTTAGCCAGAACAATTAGACAACAAAAGGAGATCAAAGGGATACAATTTGGAAAGGAAGAAGTCAAAATATGATTATTGCAGATGATATGAAAGTATACTTAGATAACCCCCAAAAATCCACAAGAGATCTCCTAGACCTGATAACTTCACCAAAGTATCTGGATATAAAAATAACTCAAACAAATCTGTGGCCTTCCTCTACACAAAGGATAAACAGGCCTAGAAAGAAATTA
This sequence comes from Mus caroli, assembly GCF_978045245.1. NCBI lineage: Eukaryota > Metazoa > Chordata > Mammalia > Rodentia > Muridae > Mus > Mus caroli. Next base: position 5,607,194 of record NW_028227256.1, read on the forward strand.
GGGAAACAATACCCTTCACAATAATCACAAATAATATAAAATACCTTGGTGTGACTCTAACTAAGGAAGTGAAATATCTGTGTGATAAGAACTTCAAGTCTCTAAAGAAAGAAATTGAAGATCTGAGAAGATGAAAAGATCTTCCATGCTCATGGATTGTCAGGATTATTATAGTAAAAATGGCCATTTTGCCAAAAGTAATCTACAGATTCAATGCAATTTCCATCAAAATTCCAACTCAATTCCTCATAGAGTTTGAAAGAACAATTTGGAAATTCCTCTGGAATAACAGAAAACCTAGAATAGTGAAACTATTCTCAACAATAAAAGAACCTCTGGTGGAATCACCATCCCTGACCTCAAGCTGTAATACAGAGCAATTATGATGAAACCTGCATGGTATTGGTACAGCAAGAGGCAAATAGATCAATGGAATAAAATTGAAGACCCAGAAATGAAACCAACACCTATGGTCACTTGATCTTTAAAGGAGCTAATATGTAGCCTCCCCCAGCCTTGAGCAGGCTGGCTCAGATATGTTCTGCTACTGTGAAGGAGACCACCTAGGGAGGAGTCTTCCTACCTTGATAGGTCTACTGTTCTGTCACCTCTGTGCTTTTCTCCAAGACCCTGCTACCTGCTGAGAAGATGAACCTGTCTTCCTGAGACATTCCTGAATAAGCAACAGCCTGGCAACCATGTGCTGAGAGCCTGGCAACAAAGCATCAAGAATCTGGCATGGTGGGGGATAGGCCTTCCCCGTTTATAAGCTCAGACTCTTAAGTAAACTTTGGGCCTTGATCAGTATCTTGTCTTGGTCTCCTTATTTCTCTTGCCTTTCCCCCTATGCAGCCCCTGCCTACCCTTCAGGAACCCAGTTCGTGTAGCTGTAGGCAGCTACACTAATACCATACAGTAGTAAAAAGGCAGCATTTTCAACAAATGGTACTGGCTCAACTGATGGTTAGCATGTACAAGAATGCAAAAGGTGCCCATACTGGTGGTGCAAACCTTTAATTCCATCACTCGGGAGGCCTCTGAGTTTGAGGCCAGCCTGGTCTACAAAGTGAGTTCCAGGACAGCCAGAGCTATACAGAGAAACCCAGTCTTAAAAATCCAAAAAAAAAAAAAAAAAAAAAAAAGAATGCAAATCAATCCATTCTTATTTCCTTGTACAAAGCTCAAGTCCAAGTGGATCAAGGAACTCCACAACTCCACATAAAACCAGAGACACTGAAACTTATAGAGGAGAATGTGGGGAAGAGCCTTGAAGATATGGGCACAGGAGAAAAATTCCTGAACATAACAACAATGGTTTGTGCTGTAAGATCAAGAATCAACAAATGGGGTCTCATAAAATTACAAAGCTTCTGTAAGGCAAAGGACACTGTCATTAAGACAAAATGGCAACCAACAGATTGGGAAAATATCTTTACCAATCCTAAATCCAATAGAGGGCTAATATCCAAAATCTAAAAGAGACTGGTGCAGACTTGGTTCTTCCCCATGCCCTATTTAGAACTAAAAATACTCCCTTTTGATTCAGCCTTACTCTTTTTAAGATCCTTTTTGGGGATCCCATGCCCATAACTGTCTTAAATGATGTGTTTAAACCTACATGTTGTTGTAATAATAATCTGTATGCTAAGTTAAAAGGCTTGCAGGTGGTGCAGAAAGAAGACTGGTCACAATTGGCTACAGCAAATGAGCCGGGTACCACAAAAGACATCTCACCAGTTCCAGTCAAAGATCTGATCCACATACACCTACATCATGTCCAGACACTCAAGCCTCACTAGAAGGCTCCCTGCCGAGTTCTGTTTACTATCCCTTCTTATTCTGTTTTTGTTCTTATAAAAATAGAATATGATTTCTATTCTCCACATAGAGATATAGACTTCTAAAATTCTAAGATTAGAATTACTTAGTAGAAGAAGAGGGGAATGAAAGGAAATAAAACTTGAGACCTGTGATTCATGTAATTTGTGTCAAATAGCCCAAAGAGTTGTTTGTGAGCTTTGAAACCTGGAGCTAAGAACATAGCAGAACAGGCCAGGACATGCCCGGGGAGGTCTGTCTTTAAGACATTCCTGAGGCTGCTTGGCCCTAAAGATAGAGATAAAGAGAATGGCATGCCAGACATGCCGGATTGGCCCTGCACCTCCCTATCTCCCACCCTTCTGACCTAAGTTAAATGTTAACAGGCTGCTAATGTTTAAATGGACGAATCATGTGAAACCGTGCCAATTCCTCCCCCAGCCCCACCCCTTTTCTATAAAAACCCTAGCTTCCAAGCCTCAGGGTCGAATCCACTGTCTCCTGCATGTGATACAGTTCGACCCGGAGCTCTGCCATTATGGCTCCGCCATGTGGTAGACACCTCTGTCTCCTGCAGGAGATATGTGTCGGCCTGGAGCTGCGTCATTAAACTACCTCATGCTTTTACATCCAAGAAAAAAAAAATCCAATATGTACAAAGAACTCAAGAAGTTAGACTCCAGAGAAACAAATAAACCTATTTAAAAGTAGGGTACAGAGCTAAACAAAGAACTCTCAACTGAGGAATACCAAATGTCTGAGAAGCACCTAAAAAAGTGTTCCACTTCCTTAGTCATCAGGGAAATGTAAACCAAAACAACCCTGAGATTCCACCTCACACCAGTCAGAATGACTAAGATCAAAAACTCAGGTGACAGCAGATGCTGGTGAGGATGTGGAGAAAGAGGAACACGCCTCCATTGTTTGTGGGATTGCAAACTGGTACAACCACTCGAAATCAGTCTGGCAGTTCCTCAGAAAATTTGACATAGTACTCCCCAAGGACCCAACAATACCACTCCTGGGCACGTACCCAGAAGATGTCCCAACAGGCAACAAGGACACATGCTCCATTCTCCACTATGTTCATAACAGCCTTATTTATAATAGCCAGAAGCTGGAAAGAACCCAGATATCCCTCAATAGAGTAATAGATACAGAAAATGTTGCACAGTTACACAATGGAGTACTACTCAGCTATACAAAACAATGAATCTATGAAATTCTTAGGCAATTGGATGGATCTGGAGGCTATCATCCTGAGTGAGGTAACCCAATCACAAAAGAACACACATGGTATGTACTCACAGATTAGTATTAGCCCAGAGGCTAATATGCAAGATAGAATTCACAAACCACATGAAACTCAAGAAAGAGGAAGACCAAAGTGTGGATACTTTGATCCTTCCTATAATTGTGAACAAATTACCCATGGAAGGAGTTACAGAGAAAAGGTGTGGAGCAGAGACTGAAGGAGTGATCAGCCAGAGACTACCCCACCTTGGGATCCATCCCATATACAATCACCTAACCCAGACACTATTGTGGATGCCAACAAGTGCTTCCTGGCCAGAGCCTGATATAGCTATCTCCTAAGAGGTTCTGCCAGTTCCTGACAAATACAGAAGTAGATGCTCACAGCCATCCATTGGACTGAGCACGGGGTCACCAATGAAGGAGCTAGAGAAAGTATCCAAGGAACTGAAGATTTTCAGCCCTGTAGGAGGAACAACAATATGAACTAACCAGTACCCCCAGAGTTCTCAGGGACGAAACCACCAACCAAAGAGTACACATGGAGGGACTCATGGCTCCAGCTACATAGGTAGCAGAGTATGGCCTAGTTGCTCATCAATGGGAGAAGAGGCCCTTGGTCCTGTGAAGACTCTATTCCCCAGTGTAGGGTAATGCCAGGGGTAGAAAGTAGAAGTGAGTGGGTTGGTGAGCAGGGGGATGGGGAAGGGGATAACGGGAAGAGGTTTTAGGAGGGACACCAGGAAAGGGCATAACATTTAAAATGCAAATAAAGAAAGTATCTAATATATATATATATATATATATATATATATATATATATATATAGCCTAAAGAACACTGCTATATAAATAATATTTACATTTTTAATTTATAGAAGTGGCACATCTTTTAATATTTTAGGTCCTTTGTTCTCTAACTTAATCATGTTATTTTAGTTTTCAGAGTATGTTTTTGCAGTTTTGTTCACTTATAATGGTCTTGGTGCTGTTTTCAAATGAACAATATCATTTAGAAGTAAGTCATGTTCTAAGGAAATAGTAACTTTCCCTCTAAGAAAGGTAAGGCATTTCACTCAACTTCTTAATAATATAACCAAAAAATCTGTTCAGTAAGAGCAATGCATTATGAGCATACATCTTCTCAGGGAGTCTGTACTTTTCCTTTTGGGTTATTTCTTCGGAAAACTCCTGGAAATCTATAATTTCATGCTAACTCATAAAGTATAGCATGAATTCCACAAATTCTGATATGCTGTAAGTTTTATTTTCATTCATCTTAATGATCTTTTATAGATGAAATTTTAGTGCCCGCCACACTGTTTAAAGTTGTATAGACCTTCAAAACCACACCACATAGTCTTCATCCTCATCAATTATGCAACAAAAGCAATATTATGCACATACTTCCAAATAATAATGTGAATAAATCTAAGATAATGTCTTTAGATTGTCCTGTGAATTATACCATATTAAGCAAATGCAAGATATCATAACATTTGAAATTCAAAATAATTTTATTAACCAAAACCTCATACATTTGGAATGGTATTAAATGGTGTAAATCATATAAATCAGCCCTGTAATTTGGAGCATGCATCACAAGTCATGTTCTTAAAAATTCCTGAAATTTACATTTCTATTCTCATTTGTTACCCTAGAGATATAGTGGTTTCATCTTAAATTCTTGAAGAGAGCTTTAAACAGACTTGAAGAAAAATAAAGTGTGTCTATCTGTAATACAAAATCTAATGGTGACATTTACTATAGGTGATAGCCACAAAACATTCTTAACAGAAATGAACATTTTTATTGAATATTTCAACATTTGATATATGATGACACCTGATATAGGAACTTTTCTATAAATCACATTGAACTTATTTTCACATTTTTAGAAAGACGGCCTAGTCGGCCATCACTGGAAAGAGAGGCCCATTGGACTTGCAAACTTTATATGCCCCAATACAGGGGAATGCCAGGGCCAAAAGAATGGGAATGGGTGGGTAGAGAAGTGGGGGGGGGTAATGGGGGACTTTTGGGATAGCATTGGAAATGTAATTGAGGAAAATACGTAATAAAAAAAAAAAAGAAAGGAATTTCCTCTTGTGGTGTGACCTGTTATCTCCAGAACGATACAAATTGTAGAACATCATCATTTATTTTTGTCTCGTATAAATTTCACATATTAAGACCTCTTTTCCCTGGTTACTTAGGTCTTGCTAGGATGTATCTGGTCCTGCCACCTCCAGTTTCAGCCTTCCCCTTCAGTCAATCTCCATTTCCTTGAAACCTCCTGATTACAAAAGACTGCTTTCTATCAGATATTCCTACAGCTTTCACACAAGCACAGGCTCAGGGCTCAGAAAGGCTACCAGTTCTTTTTCCCATTATCCATTCTAATCTTCTTAGGATACTGCTAGCCTACCATACCATTTGCTTCAATCACCTCTCTCAACACATGCCCTTTCCTCTTGGACTCACTGCTATGCTTCTGACCTGGAGCTCATGAGTAATACATGTGACAGGGAACCAGATAGGATTTCTGCTCCCTCGCCCCCTCCCTCCCTCCCTCCTTCCCTCCCTCCCTCCCTCTCTCCCCCTCCCCCTCCCCCTCCCCCTCCCCCTCCCCCTCTCCCTCTCCCTCTCTCCCTCTATGCTATCCTATACAACCCCAGCTGCCTGAGTCATATGTCCAGATCATGCTGGAACTTGGTACTCTTTCCTGAGATCAAGTCCTATCAATTGCCAGTGGATTTCTTAAACTCTGCTCCACCTGATAGCTCACCTAAGACTCACATTCTACTTACATGCTCAGTTTCATTTATTTCTTCACTATTTCTACCCCTCTCATGACTGGCCTATCCTATAAACAACGAGCAACTGATCCTGATGAATCCTTCTGACACTTGCCTCCACTACCACCACTACCACCACTTCCAATTACCTGGTCTACCACTATTAGTGTAGACAGTGCATATATTTAGTCTGTTGAGATCCCTGAACCTAAGCCTGCCTTGCACCTTGCTCAGAATTCAGATCTAGACATGGTTACATATCCTGTGCAGAGATCAATCTGGTGAGCACCTTACCCCAAATACTAGCCTGTCTACTCCATATCCAACGTCTAGGCTTAGCCCAATGTATACATGTGTGCTAGGATACAACCTGATGCGTCCTTAGAATCTGTCCTAAAGATGCCATTCCCGTATACTTGTATCTTGTTACATAGTCTGGACCAGACTGAGGAAGCATAAAATTTTATATCAGACACACAGCCAAGGAAAGAAATCCATATGAATAGAACTTATCATAAAAAAACACAAACAATATAAAATACCAAGGATTTCTTCCTAAATCCACCAGTGCTATAGAAATGTTCTCCAATGAGAACTATTTTGATGAACTCAGGACATATAACTTAAAAGAACAACAATAAACTTCATTAAAGGAATCAAGTAATTTACAGAATGAACAAGCAAACAGTTCATTTTAAAACAATGAATTGTTTAATAGAGCATCAAGAAACAAGTAAGTAGTGCCTAAGAAAACACAAATACACAGCTTAATAAAATTATAAAGTAAACCTATAATTTGAAAAGTGAATTCAGTACAGAAATAAAAATTATGGTAGAGAAGTAAAAATAAAATGATGATAGAACTTAAATTCTTACAAATAGAATAAATTAAATAGAAGATAGACTATTAGAACTTAAAGACAAGAGAAATCAGAACACACATGCAAAAGTTTGAAAAAATTTAAAACACAAACACATTAAAGAAATCAGACACCATGGAAAGAAGAAATGTGCAAATTCTAGAAAAAGATAAGAAAGTGATAGAATTCAATAACATAGATTATATCTTCAACAAAATAATTAAGAAAAACTTTTACAAACTATGTTAAGGCATAACCAAACATATACAAGGAGCACATAATGACAGGGATAGAAAAAAATTTCATGGCATATCATGGTTAAAACAATGAATAGAACAAGAAAAACAGCCAGAGAGAAAAATAAAATAAAACAAAACATGACACATATAAAGAAAACCCCAACAGAGCAGCTGAGATATTAATGGAAACACTAAAAACGGAAGAGCCTGGAGCAATGAACTCCAATGCTCTAAAACAGACTGACTGATATGGATTACCATATCCAACAAAAATACACACCTTAGTTGAAGGTAAAAAAAAAATCATTCATGACACAAAGTTGCTAAAAGAGTTACAGACAACTACACCAGTACCAAAAAGAGTAATGAAAGCAATACTTCAGACTGAAGAAAGTAAGAACAGACCAAAAACTGTAGAAAGAAAACTATGAACCCATTATCACTAAAACACCGAGTACACTAAGACCATAAACAGCAAACAAACAAAAACCCAAGTAAAAAATTATTGTAATCAACATAAACTTTTCAACAATAACTCTCAATATTAATATACTCAACTCTAATTTAAAAACAGAAAAGAAGCTAGCTGAATGGATCCAGAAACAAAAGCTATCTACCTGTGGTACATAAGGAACATGTCTTACTTTTATAGATGGAAACAATTTTCAAGTAATGAAATGCATGAAAATATTACAATCAAATACAGCCAGGAAACAAGATAACACTACTATCCTAAGATCCAGTAGACTTTAACCTAAAGCTAATTAGAAAAGACAAGGGAGTATACTAACTCTAATCAAGGGAACAATTAGCCAATGCATTGTAATTCTAAACATTAATTCACCAGACTGTTATGCACAGTTTTGTAAAAGGCGTAATTAAAGACACAGATTAACACTGACTCAACACTATATGATTTTAATACTTCACTTTCTCTGAAAGACAGATCATTTTGCAAAATTAAACAGAGAAATATCAGAATTAAATGGCATCATACAGCAAATAGACTTAAATATTTTAAAAATATTCTACCCAAACAACAGAAAATATATATTATACTCAGCAGCTCATAGGATCTTCTCTAAAATGCACCACATCCTGGGAAATCAACCTAACCTAAATAAATTCAGAAAAACAGGTGAAATAATCGACTGTATCCTACCTGAAACAATTGTTACAAAACTTAAAATTGACTGAAAAATATCTAACAAAAATATATATACTCAACCAGGGGCTTATAAAACTCATTACCTAATGATGGATGGGTTAAAGTCAAAATTAAAAGATCAAAAATATCTGAAAATAGACAAAAATGAAAATAAAACATAATCTCTGGGACATATTAGAAGAAGTCTCTGAACTACTATATTTTTAAAAATTAGAAAAATGCCAGGCAATGCTGGCGAATGCCTTTAATCCCAGCACTTGGGAGGCAGAGGCAGGCAGATTTCTGAGTTTGAGGCCAGCCTGGTCTGCAGAGTAAGTTCCAGGACAGCCAGGGTTATACAGAGAAACCCTGTATGGAAAAGAAAAAAAAAAATCAAAAAAAACAAAAATGAAATAATGATGCAAATTAAAATGTGTAAAAAGAAGAACAAACTAAGTCCAAATACAATTGACAGCAAGAAATAAAATCCAGGCCAGCACTTGGTCACTTAGGGCACGGAGTCAGTGGACACACCCACGGTCCCTAGAGGACTCTCCACTTGATCTTAGGATCACTGGTGAGAGGAACACAACATCTGTTCCTATCCAATAGTCCGGGACATCAGACAGCAGAAGGGAAGCAGAAAACCTGACCTAACCAGGGGCACAAGTCCCTTCTGGTAGGCAACAGCACCAGGTCACCTAGGGCACAGAATCGGCAGACACCCCCATGGTCACCAGAGGACTCTCGACGCGATCTTAGGATCAATGAGCAGATAGATTTAAGGTCCCAAAGGAGACACCACTTCCAGGCACTGTAACAGGCCCAGGATCTTAGGACAACAGGATCCCAGGATAACAGAATCTGGGTCACACCAGTATTTCAGGGTCTCAGAGGAAGCTTGACTGACAAAAACTCTGACACACCCAGAATCTCAGGTTCAGAGGAGCCCAAAATCAAAGTATCACAGAGAAAGCTGGACTCTGAGGAGTCCTGAATCAACTGGGATTATTGGAAGGACAGGCTCCAATCAGATATATTGAGGGCAACAAGCACTTGAGATAAACAGATGACAGGAGGAAAGCATAAGAACAGAAGCAACAGAAACTAAGGTTACTTGGCATCATAATAACCAAATGTCCCCAACTTAGCAAGTCCTGTATACACCATCATACAAGAAAAGCAAGACATGGATCTAAAGTCACTTCTCATGATGATGATGGAGGACTTTAAGAAGTAAATACAGGAAAACACAGGTAAACACCTAAAAGCCTTTAAAGAAGAAACACAAAAATGCATTAGAGAGTTACAGGAAAACACTACCAAACAGGTGATGGAATTGAACAAGACCTAAAAACAGAAGTAGATACAATAAAGAAAACCCAAATTGAGATAACTCTGGAGATAGAAACCCTAGGAAAGAAATCAGAAACCATAGATGAGAGCATGAGCAACAGAATACAAGAGATGGAAGAGAGAATCTGAGGTACAGAAGATTCCATAGGGAATATAGACACAACAATCAAAGAAAATGCAAAATGCAAAAACATCCTAACTCAAAACATCCAGGAAATGCAGGACACAATGAGAAGATCAAACCTACAGATAAAAGGAGTAGATGAGAATGAAGATTTTCAACTTAAAGGGCCAGCAAATATCTTCAACAAATTATTGAAGAAAACTTCCCTAAACTAAAGAAAGAGATGCCCATGAACTTACAAGAAGCCTACAGAACTCCAAATAGACTGGATCCAGAAAAGAAATTCCTCTCGACATATAATAGTCAGAACAACAAATGTACTAAATAAAGACAGGATATTAAAAGCAGTAAGGGAAAAGGGTCAAGTAACATATAAAGGAAGACCTATTAGAATTACTACAGACTTCTCACCAGAGATTATGAAAGCCAGAAGACCCTGGACACATGTCATAGAGACCCTAAGAGAACACAAATGCCAGCCCACGCTAGTAAACCCAGGAAAACTCTCAATTACCATAGATGGAGAAACCAAAGTATTCCATGACAAAACCAAATTCACACATCTTTCCATGCATCCAACCCTTCAAAGGATAATAACAGCAAAACACCAATACAAGGATGAAAACTCTGCCCTTAAAAAAGCAAGACAGTAATCCTTCAACAAACCTAAAAGAAGACAGCCACAAGAAGAACAGAATCCCAACTCTAACAACAAAAATAACAGGAAGTAACAATTACTTTTCCTTAATATCTCTTAATATCAATGGAGACAATTCCCCCAATAAAAAGACATAGACTAAGAGCCTGGCTACACAAACAGGACCCAACATTTTGCTGCTTACAGGAAACCCACCTCAGGGAAAAAGACAGACACTACCTCAAGTGAAAGACTGGAAAATAAGTTTCCAAGCAAAAGGTCTGAAGAAACAAGCTGGAGTACCCATTCCAATATTGAATAAAATCGACTTCCAACCCAAAGTTATCAAAAAAGACAAGGAAGGGCACTTCATATTCATCAAAGGTAAAATCTTCCAAGATGAACTCTCAATTCGGAATAATTATGCTCCAAATGCAAGGGTAGCCACATTCATTAAAGAAAATTTAGTAAAGCTCAAAGCACACAATGAACTTCACACAATAATAGTGGGAGACTTCAACACCCCACTCTCACCAATGGAGAGATCCTGGAAACAGAAACTAAACAGAGACAGTGAAACTAACAGAAGTTATGAAACAAATGTATTTAACAGATATCTACAGAACATTTTATCCTAAATCAAAAGGATATACCTTCTTTTAGCACCTCATGGTACCTTCTCCAAAATTGACCATAAAATTGGTCACAAAACAGGCCTCAACAGATACAAAAATATTGAAATTGTCCTATGCATCCTATCAGATCACCACGAACTAAGGCTGATCTTCAGTAACAACATGAGTAATACAAAGCCAACATTCATGTGGAAACTGAACAACACTCTCCTCAAGAAACCTTGGTCAAGGAAGGAATAAAGATAGAAATTAAAGACTTTTTAGAGTTTAATGAAAATGAAGCCACAACATACCCAAACTTTGGGACAATGAAAGCATTCCTGAGAAGAAAACTCATACCTCTGAGTACATTTTTTAAAAAAAGAAAGAAGAAAACTAGAGAGAGCATGCACTAGCAGCTTGACAGCACACCTAAAAGCTCTAGAACAAAAGGAAGCAAATACACCCAAGAGGAGTAGATGGCAGGAAATAATCAACTCAGGGGTGAAAACATCCAAGCTGAAACAAAAAGAACTATTCTAAGAATCAACCAAACCAGGAGCTGGTTCTTTGAGAAAATCAACAAGATAGATAAATCATTACCCAGACTCACTAGAGGGCACAGGGACAGCAGCCTAATTAACAAAATAAGAAATGAAAAGGGAGACATAACAACAGATCCTGGGGAAATCCAAAACACCATCTGATCCTACTACAAAAGGCTATACTCAACAAAAATGGAAAACCTGGATGAAATGGACAAATTTCTATACAGATACCAGGTACTAAAATTAAATCAGGATCAGATTAATGACTTAAAGAGTCCTATATCCCCTAAAGAAATAGAAGTAGTCATTGATAATCTCCCAAACAATTAAAAAAAAAAAAAAAGCCCAGAACCAGATGGTTTTAGTGCAGAGTTCTATCAGACCTTCAAAGAAGACCTAATTCCAAATGTACTCAAACTACTCCACAAAATACAAACAGAAGGTACTATACCAAATTCATTCTATGAAGCCACAATTACTCTGATACCTTAAAAACATGACCCAACAAAGAAAGATAACCACACCAATTTCCCTTATGAATATCGACATTCAATGGAGACAATTCCCCCAATAAAAAGACATAGACTAAGAGCCTGGCTACACAAACAGGACCCAACATTTTGCTGCTTACAGGAAACCCACCTCAGGGAAAAAGACAGACACTACCTCAAGTGAAAGACTGGAAAATAAGTTTCCAAGCAAAAGGTCTGAAGAAACAAGCTGGAGTACATTCTCACACACCGAATCCAAGAACACATCAAAACGATCATCCATCATGACCAAGTAGGCTTTGTCCCAGGGTTGCAGGGATGCTTTAATATATGGAAATCCATCAATGTAATCCACTATATAAACAAACTCTGTGGGAAGACATTCCAGGCTGTAAACAGGCCAGCCGGATGGAAATCTATTCCAGGCTGTAAAGAAGCCCAGGTTTGGTGGATGGTCCGCCCTTAAATCCTGATTGGCTGAACAAGCCTGCCTGGTGAGGTGATGTGACCTGTGGTCATTGGTGGGGCGTGGTTGTGGCTGGAGTGGAGATAAACACTTGTAACCAGGGAGGCTGGGGGATTTTAAGAAAGAAGCTGCCTGAGTAAAACTGCTTTAAGAAGAACCGGTGGTTGCATCTTTCTTGCTGGCCGAGTTGGACTCGACAAAACTCAAAGACAAAAATGACATGATCTTCTTGTTAGATGTTGAGAAAGCATTTGACAAAATCCAACAACCATTCATGATAAATGTCTTGAAAAGATCAGGAATTCAAGGCCCATACCTAAACATGACAAAAGCAATCTACAGCAAACCAGTAGCCAACATCAAAGTAAATGGAGAGAAGCTGGAAGCAATCTCACTAAAATCAGGGACTAAACAAGGCTGACCTCTTTCTCCCTACCTATTCAATATAGTACTTGAAGTCCTAGCCAGAGCAATTAGACAACAAAAGGAAGTCAAGTCGATACAAATTGGAAAGGAAGAAGTCAAAATATCACTATTTGCAGATGATATGATAGTATATATAAATGACACTAAAAATTCCACCAGAGAACTCCTAAACCTGATAAACAGCTTCAGTGCAGTAGCTGGAAAAAAAAATTAACTCAAATAAATCAATGGCCTTTCTCTACACAAAGAATAAATAGACTGAGAAAGAAATTAGGGAAACAACACCTTTCACAATAGTCACAAATAATATAAAATACCTTGGCATGACTCTAACTAAGGAAGTAAAAGATCTGTATGATAAGAACTTCAACACTGAAGAAAGAAATCAAAGATGATCTCAGAAGATGGAAAGATCTCCCATTCTCATCGATTGGCATGATCAATATAGTAAAAATGACTATCTTGCCAAAAGCAATCTGCAAAGTCAATGCAATCTCCATCGAAATTCCAACTCAATTCTTCAAAGAATAGAAAGGGCAATTTGCAATATCATCTGGAATAACAAAAAACTTATGATAGCAAAAACTCTTCTGAATGATAAAAGTATCTCTGGTGGAATCACCATGCCTGACCTAAAGCTGTACTACAGAGCAATTGTGATAAAAACTGCATGGTGCTGGTATAGCGACAGACAATTGGACTGATGAAACAGAATTGAAGACCCGGAAATGAACCCACACACCTATAGTCACTTGATCATTGACAAGGGAGCTAAAACCATCCAGTGGAAGAAAGACAGCATTTTCAACAAATGGTGCTTGCACAACTGGTGGTTATCATGTAGAAGAATGCGAGTTGATCCATTCTTATCTCCTTGTGTGGGGAGCAGGTGTGGCAGCAGTCCCAAGAAGGCGCCAGGGACTGCAGCTAAGTCTTATGACTTGCACCTGACTTCCTCATACATCTGAATAAAAGCCACAAATATCGTGAGAGCTGTGCAGATGTACCAGGTTACTGGCGAAGCCATTTTGGTGGAGATATGCCCCTGCTGCCCTGATTAGCTAAAGCTGCATACCTGGTGAGGTGATGTGGCCTGCTGTGAGTGGATGGGAACTGATAGTATATAAGAGTGAGAGGCCCAGTGCTCGGGGTCTTTCGCCTACACAGTCAATGCTCTCCCAATAAACGTGTGCAGAAGGATCCTATTGTGGTGTCTTTCTTGCTGGCGAGTCAGGTGTCCCACATCCTTGTACTAAGATCAAGTCTAAGTGGATCAAGGAACTCCATTTAAAACCAGAAATACTGAAACTTATAGCGGAGAAAGTGTGGAAAACCCTCGAAGAATTGGGCACAGGGGGAAAAAATCCTGAATAGAACAGCAATAGCTTTTGCTGTAAAATCGAGAATTGACAAATGGGACCTCATAAAATTTCTTCTGTAAGGCAAAATATTCGGTCAATAAGACTAAAAGACAACCATCAGATTGGGAAAGGATCTTTACCTATCCTAAATCAGATAGGGGACTAATATTGAATATATATAAAGAACTCAAGAAGATGGACTCCAGAAAACCAAATAACCCCATTAAAAAATGGGGCACGGAGCTAAACAAAGAATTTTCAACTAAGGACTAACGAATGGCTGAGAAGCACCTGAAAAAATGTTCAAAATCCTTAATCATCAGGGAAATGCAAATCAAAACAACCCTGAGATTCCACCTCACACCAGTCAGAATGGCTAAGATCAAAAATTCAGGTGACAGCAGATGCTGTTGAGGCTGTGTAGAAAGAGGAACACTCCTCCTTTGTTTGTGGTATTGCCAGCTTCTACAACCACTCTGGAAATCAATCTGGTTGTTCCTTAGAAAATTGGACATAGTACTACTGGTAGATACCGCAATACCTCTCCTAGGCATATACTCAGAAGATGTTCCAACTGGTAATAAGAACACATGCTTCACTATGTTCATAGCAGCTTTATTTATAATATCCAGAAATTGGAAAGAACCCAGATGTCCCTCAACAGAGGAATGGATACAGAAAATGTGGTACATTTACACAATGTAGCACTACTCAGCTATTAATAACAATGAATTTATGAAATTCCTAGGCAAATGGATGGATCTGGAGGGTATCATCCTGAGTGAGGTAAGTCAATCACAAAAGAACTCACATGATATGCACTCACTGATAAGTGGATATAAGCCTGAAAATTAGATTACCCAAGATACAATTTGCAAAACACATGAAAGTCAAGAAGAACGACGACCAAAGTATGGACACTTCACCTCTTCTTAGAATTGGGAACAAAACACCCAGAGACAAAATTCAGAGTTGAGATGAAAGGATGGATCCAGAGACTGCCCCACCAGGGGAACCATCCCATAATCAGTCACCAAATGCACAATCTATTGCATATGCCAGCAAGGTTTTGCTGAAAAGGACCCTGATATAGCTATCTCTTGTGAGGCTATGCCAGTGCCTGGCAAATACAGAAGTGAATGCTCACATTCAGCTATTTGATGGAACACAGGGCCTCCAATGGAGGAGCTAGAGAAAGTACCCAAGGAGCTGAAGGGTTCTGTAACCCTATAGGTGGAACAACAATATGAACTAACCAGTACCCCCTGAGCTCTTGTCTCTAGCTGCATATGTAGGAGAAGTTGGCCTAGTCGGCCATCATTGGGAAGAGAGGCCCCTTGGTCTTGCAAACTTTATTATCCCCAGTACAGGAGAAACACCAGGGCCTAGAAATGGGAGTGGGTGGGAGGGTATAGGGGACTTTCCGGATAGCGTTTGAAATGTAAATGAAGTAAATACCTAATAAAAAATTAGAATAAAAAAAGAAATAAAATCCAGAGCATTATTTATAGAGGTAGAAACAAAATAAACAATTTAAAAGAATCAACAAGTCTAAATGCTGGTTCTTTGGTATAGTAGATGCAGAAGACAGACAAATTCTTGGCCTAACTAACCAAAAGAAAGGAGAATGCCAAAATTAGTAGAACCAAGAGTGAATGAAGAAATATTACAACAAACACCAAAGAAGTTTAGATAATATAGAAGTTTAGGTAATACTTTTTTCTCCATAAATTAGAAAATCTGAAATTAATAGATAAAATTTTATATTCATCTAAGCCATCCATACTAATTCAAGAAAATATTACCTTACATTGTTCTACACATATGAGATTAAACCAATAATAAATTTCTTCTGACTAAAAATATAAAAAATTACAAAACAACTCAGGACAAGGCTGTATTCACAGAATAACTCTATTATACTTTCAAAGAACTATAGCCAACACTTCTTAGATTATTTAAAAAATAGAAACCGATCAACCTTTTCAACCTTTTCAATTTCCTTCTATGTAGCCAGTATTATTTTAATACTAAAATCAGGTTCTCTCCCTCTCCCTCTCCCTCTCCCTCTCCCTCTCCCTCTCCCTCTCCCTCTCCCTCTCCCTCTCCCTCTCCCTCTCCCTCTCCCTCTCCCTCTCCCTCTCCCTCTCCCTCTCCCTCTCCTCCCTCTCCTCCCTCTCCCTCTCCCTCTCCCTCTCCCTCTCTCCCTCTCTCTGTCTCTCTCTGTCTCTGTCTCTCTCTGTCTCTGTCTCTCTCTGTCTCTCTCTCTTTCTCACACACACACATACACAGAGGTGAGGGGAGAGAGAGAGAGAGAGAGAGAGAGAGAGAGAGAGAGAGAGAGAGAGAATTTTTCTCATTATCTCTACTGAATATAGGCTTAAAAGTCCCTCAATAAAATACTTGCAAGAACAAGCACATATCAAAAAGATACAATGAAAAATGTCAAATTTCCAAAGAAAGAAACAGATTTCTAATCTAGATTCCAAGACATCACAGAGCTATATTATATATATATATATAAAATAATATAACTTTATTAAAACCAATCCAAAAAAAGAAGACTTCAATATGAGTAAAAGTAACTGTAGACATATGATATTTGATGAACATGCCAAAATATACTGGGTTAAAAAAAAAGTATCTTCAAGCCGGGCGTGGTGGCGCACGCCTTTAATCCCAGCACTCGGGAGGCAGAGGCAGGCGGATTTCTAAGTTCGAGGCCAGCCTGGTCTACAAAGTGAGTTCCAGGACAGCCAGGGCTACACAGAGAAACCCTGTCTCGAAAAACCAAAAAAAAAAAAAAAAAAAAATTGGATATCCACATGTAAAAGAATGAAATTGGAGTCATATATGGTATTCTGCACATTCCAAATCAACCCAAAATGCTGAAACTACTTCAAGAAAACTTTATGTAAGACTATGAGACATAGAGGCAGCAAAGGAATTTCTGAATATGATGCCATGTGCTCAGGAATTAAGCAAATGAGACCACATAAAACTAAAAAGCGTCTGCAAAGTTAGGAAAACAGCAATGAAAAGGGGAAGTAAAGAATAATCTAGGGAAGCTCTGAAGCTTCCATGGAAGTGACACTGCAGTGGCCACTGTTGTCAGGAGTCTGCAGAGCCCCAAATATCTCTGGAACAACTTTTAAAAGGCAGGTCCTGTGGGAAGATATTTTAAAAAGTAGATTCAAGAACTTGGAAGGAAAGATAAAGAAGATGCTGGCTTCCAGCAATGCTGAAACTAAAGACATAATGGTGAATTGTAAAGGAACAACATGGCAGCAATATGGCCAGTCCTCATGGAGCTGGTAGTAGAGGACCATGGGGCCTGGTACTGACCACAGAATGAAAGTACAATGATCCTGCCTGACAAGTCTCAGAGTGGCCAGCACCAAGGACAGGAAGTATGTGGTGGCATGGAGCTCATTCAGATTCCTGTTCCTGGATGCCTTGTCTAGTCAAAAGATCGTGTTTACTCTAGGCAACAGCACCATGCCATAGATGAATCTCCATGATGGTTCAGGATTTATGGTGCTTCAGAAACCAGAAACCTTCAACTAGACCAATGACTTGTAATGAGTACTTGAATGTAAAGCTGTTTGGGGATACACACACAGACACACACGCATATAGTCATACACTCTCACACATGCATATACTGCAGTTTACAACACCACTTCTACAAACAATATTAAATGGAGAGATTGGAAAGATGGAGAGATGGAGTATTGTGTGATTAGTGGAGAGGTAGAACTAAAGATGTGATGGAGGTGACAGGTGTGGGAGAAGAATGCAGTGGATGGGGAAGCATACCATTACCAAATAGGTCCGACAGGATGGTGTGCAGCTGCCTGGAGCTTGACAAGGCTCAGCCCCTTTTATTCAGCCCACAATCACCCTGGCTTTGAGCAAAGATAGGATGTACAAGATGTAGAATGGTTTGTTTTCTGGACTGGGCCTCCTCAAAAGACCGACATGGTCTGTACTGTCCTTGGAAGCTATGTTAGTATCAGTAATCCATGCTATAGATAATTTACATGTAATCCATGCTGGTGTCTGGGGTTTGTGCTGTCACCCCAGGTCATGTGGATGCCCAAGATTTGTGTGGACATCCACTGCCACATCAGGAGGCCATGTAGACATTTTTGGTGTGTATTGCCACCAAGAACCATGACTGTGTCAGTGGTCCATACTGCAGTTCAGGGCCATGTCATGTCTGTGGTCTGTACTGCTATCTAAGGCCATGTTGACTTCCATGATTTCTGTTACCATAGAAGACAATGTTGATATGAGTGGACTATGCTAACTTGAAGGGGAGGTTGGTTTCTTTTGCAGTGATATAGATGACTGCAGACTCAGTTGAGAATGAAAGACTTTAATGACATCTCCCTCACCACCACCCCCTCAAAGAAATAGTCTAAACAGGGACTAGACTACTGAAGGGAACTTATAAAAATCATAATAGTGATATTGAAGTTCTTTAGAGTTGAAGGCTACTGCAGGAGTGCATGTGGGGGAGTATTCAGTTGTCTTTAAGGGGCTGGCCCCTGGGTGAGTATGGTCAATAAAATGCATTAAAAATTGGACTTCACAAGTTTCTTTTTCTTCCTCCTCCTCCTCTCCTGTCCCCCTCCTCCTCCTTCTCCCCCCATCCTCCTCCTCCTCCTCCTTTTCCTGCTTCTTTTTCTTCTTCTTTGTGTGGAGGTGGTAAGTCACAAACATGAAGGGGTGGACCTTGGAGGATTTGGAGGTGAATGTGATTGGGGTGCATTATATAAAATTCCCAAATAATCAATAACATATTATGTTGGAATAATAAATCTTGTAATCGGGGCTGGCGAGATGGCTCAGTGGGTAAGAGCACTGACTTGCTCTTCCGAAGGTCATGAGTTCAAATCCCAGGAACCACATGGTGGCTCACAACCACCCATAATGAGATCTGATGCTCTCTGCTGGTGTGTCTGAAGTCAGCTACACTGTACTTATATATAATAATAAATAAATCTTTAAAAAATAAATCTCGCAATCATGGAAAAACAAGATGATTTACCTTTTAGAATGAAATTTTAAGTGATCAAATCACAATAGGAAATGGTATAGTTGAGTCATTTCTTCGTATAGTCATGTCAAATTGAGTTTTTGTTAGGTGTCAAAAAAATTTTGTATATTAACTAAACACTGTATGATATTTAGCAACAATGTTAAGCCATCTTTAGAATAGATACTCAATGACTATGTAAGGCATAGTGCTACTGGACCAATGGCATCTGTTCAGCAACGTGTTGGCATGAATGGAAGACATACTTCTAATGCAGCCTTAAGTGGAAGGGTGAAATAATGAAGCATCCCATGCTGTGTTTAGCAAATTCTAGGCATTGGGACAAGAAAGCAGTAGTGAAGACACTAACATAAAGAAAACAAGGAAAGGCAAAAGAGATGGTAGTTGAAGTTTTGTCCCTTGATTCTCTTTCTATCATTTCACTTTTAAAATTCTATTAAAAGGATACAATGATTCTTTGCAGGTTTTATATTTTCCTTTAGTTAAATAAGATCTCTGACTTAAAACAAAACAAAACCTGTCTCAGAAATTTTTTTTATCATTCTTAGCAACTTGAGAAATGCATATTAAACCACCTTCCAGATTAAGTAAGATTTTATTTACTGATGTCATAATGGCAAAAATTAACAAAACAATGGATATGCTAGTGTTGTGGTGAAAGCAGAACCCTCATTTACTGTTTTCAGAATTGCAAACTGGTACAGCCACTCTAGAAATCATCTTGGAGAAAAAAAAATCATCTATCATATTACTGAGCTATGCCACTGCTTGACCTACGGCCAAACAGCTCTATAGCCTATTCTACAGAAACTCGGCCATGGTCATTGCTGCTATATTAACAATATCTACAAAATAAGCAACCTAAATAATTTTCAATTGATGAATGGATAATGAAACTTGTAATAGATGTACACAACTGAATTCTATTTAGCTGGAAAGAATGGCAAGATATTTAATTGAATGAGGAAGCAATACCACAGATCCAAAAAGACAAGATTTCATGTTCTTTCTGTGTGATTTTCTGATCCAAGTTTACAGATTATGAACATATAACTAAGAAACTAGAAAAGTAAAAGGAGCAAAATTTAATGGAGGACAGTGAAGGATGAAGGATAAATAACAATAAAGATGCTTGTAAAATAAAGAATTATTGTTTTATATTTTCTTAAAATTTCATACAACACATATAGTGGGTTATATATCATAGTTCTAACAGGCATGAGAAAAATCTCACAGGGATCCTCCTCTGATGAACAGATATGGGCAATTAACTTCTAAGAGAGGAAACAATTGTCTTCACTGGAGATAACTTTCTTGTTTGGTCATCAAATACCAAGAGGTCAACCCTACATAGAAATATGTAGTCTACACTGAAATGGACTCAGCAAAAAATATATCAAATCAACAATGTTCAAAGAAGGGCAGAACCTTTGAATGTGGGAGGTAGAAAGACTTAGGTGTGGTTGTGATTGGTGGTAGCAGAAGGAGTAGAAAATTGATGTGGTTAAATTTTAATTAAATAGATATCGCACAGTAAAAGGAATTTGTACAAAAACAAGGTGAAACATGAGAAGCATGATCTTGGGAACATCCTTAAGCTTTCATCGTACTATTGACACTACGTAATAATAAATCTCCATTGCACCCAAAAACATTCACCTAACTCATAAAATGTTTACTCAAGGTAGTATTTTTTCCTAACTTTTTGTAAGATTAGTTATCCAGTTAAAAATGATAATAAAATATAAGCATTAAACAACTTGAGAGGAACCAAATCTGCTGATCTGCATTTCATATTTTATGTCAGAAAATATTTATAACCTCAAATGAGATTGTGGAACTAAAAGGAACAGAAGGATATTTAAAACAATAGAAGAAAGCAGAGAAGTGTCCTCTGGGTGTATGGTATGCAGTACCATACTTTTGACACAATATACCAATGAACACAAAGTGAGTTATAATTTTTCACTCATTACAATGAAAACTCAGAGTGGAATAACCCATATAAGATCATAAATCTACCTAATTCAGAGAAAAGTCTGCATCATTCAGGTCTAATATTTTGTTCTTTAGCAATAGGTAGAATTGAGACCAGAGAGATGGATCTGTCAAGAGTTTGCTTGCCACACAAGTACAACCTGAATTTATATCTCCAACACACACATAAGAAGTTGGCCCATTTCTGTAATCCAAGCACTGAAAAGGTAGTGACAAGTGGGCCCCTTGATCTTGCTATTTAGATTGCCTACTCATTCAGTAAATTTGGAGTTCATTAAAGAGACAATATCTCAAATGATAAGCTATAGAGTGATAGAGAAGAAACTCCAAGAAGAACTTTGTCCTCCACACATATTGACATTTACACATTCATAAACATGGGCATAATAAATACATGTCTATAACTGACACAAATACTTACACATAAATAAAAAGAAATAGATTAGATAAATGGATGATAGGTCAAAATATATACCACACACATACCAGAATGAGACAAATTGATGATAGATTTTATCAAACATAGGTAGGTCTCAACACACACACACACAAACACACACACACATTCCTGTGTGCACATGCATGAGTATTTACATAGTAAAAATTCTAGAACTTTTGTTTTTTAAAAACACAGAAATATTATAAGAATATGCTTTTACCTTAATCCCAGTGTAGTGATATGGGTCTAGTTTAGACTGTCTACAACAGCTGACTATGATTTTCTGTGTGTTCTAGCAGAGTTTTACCAGCTACAGATAATTTCTGAAATTGTGTAATGTTTGGAATTCTTCGAACTTTTCAGAGGGTATATAAATACTAGTACCCATATAGGGGGTGGTTGGTGGTTGTTCAGGGGGGTTGATTGTTGTTTATTAGTAGTCATGCTCAAAGAAAAAACAAAAAAGAAACAAATTAGATTCAGAAATCTCTCTCCCTTTCTATCCTTTGTTTTATCTTATTTAGTGATATTGGTGAAACCTAAGGGCCTGGGGATAAAGGATAGTAAAAAGAAGAATCCACAAAGTAGTAAAGAAAAGTTACAAGCAAAGAAGAAAGAAATTAGATTCAGAGATCTCTATTTCTCTCTTTCTCTGCCTCTATTCTTCTTTCTCTCTTATCTAGATAGGAGGTGAAAACGGGAAAAACTGGTGGAAAAGTAAGAAATACCACACACACACACACACACACACACACATACACACACACACACATACACACACACACACACACACACACACACCTTTTATTGAAAAGGTTTTCATTTAACTCATTAGAATGGTTTACTAAGAAATTACAAAACAAAATTATAAAGAAAACAACAATTCTAAACATAGATAATGTAGTAAAAAGAGGAACATTTCTACTATAAAGAATGGTGACTAATTGTAAAATTCTACAGGTAAGAAATCCAGAATAGCCATCACCAATACCTGTACTACATCATGCAGAGGCTTCAGAGATAACTGAAGATTAAAAATGGGTTTCAATTTAAATCCATGTTATAGCCACAGTGTTTGGCAAGGTCCATGTTTCTCAGAAGCATCAACAATTGCTTCTATCTTAGAGAGTCAAGCTCATTTTGATGAGGGTGAGGCCCATTGATACTTTGGGGGTTTCAAATATTAGATCAAATTCAGAAGAAGCTGGGAGCCATGGATAAGGGCTGAATTTAACTTTGGATTAGGCACCAAACTAAACTGGAAGTTTCATATATCTCAGGGATGCTAACAAAGTTGAACCAGGGTGGGAACCAGATTTGATTCTGTGGGAATCTCATATGTGATGATTCCACAAGTTACAGGGAAAACTGCAGACCTAGAAATGAAGGAACAACTGACTCATCGAAATATTTGATACTCAGAAGAAGATTCAGGGTAAAGTTTTGTACCACAAAGGGTATACTTCAATATCAGTAGAATGTTGACCTACACCAAAGACAGCACAATAAACTATTGGGGAAAAAGAGGGCAGGGTAAAGATACCTAGAATAAAAAGGTGTCAAGGAAAGAAAAGTCAATTAGCCAACTTCAGATGCATGAATCCATCCCAGGAACAGAAAAAGCATGCAGAAAGAACCAATACAACATGTCTCCTCCACAAGCACTAATCCCACAGAAATAAAAATGACTTAAAAGAACTATCCAAGAATCCAAGAGAATGATTATAGGTATGTTCAGTTCAACAAAGACAAAATTATACTCCAAGATAAAACAAAGAGAGAAAAGAGATGGAAAAGTTAAGTGATGACATGAAAACAAAGATAGGATTGAAGTAAAATAGAACTATATGGATGTTAAAAATGAAAAACACAATGTGAGGTCAATCTTGTTAGTCATCTTGACACATTTTTGGAATTGCTTCAAATGATAGGCCTGTAGACATATCTGTGAATCATTTTTCTTGACTGTTATTTAATGGACAAGGGCACAGATCATTTTGGACAGTGTGTTTCCTAGGCATGTGAGTCTGGGTTATATAAGAAAGATAGCTAAGCAACTCAGAGAAACCAAGCTATTAAGCAGCATTCTTCTATTATCTCTACTTCTAGATTCCTGCCTTGAGTTTTTTCAATGGTGAACTAAAACCAGTAAGCCTAATTAGAACCCATTCATACGTATCAAGTTTGGGTTTGGTCCATATTTTAGCAAAGCAACAGGAGGCAAACTGTAATATTCAATAAACCAAATGGATGTCACACTGAAAGCTTCACACATAGAATAGATACAGTGGAAAACAGATTCAGAAGTGAAAAACATGGTAAAATAATTTAGTCACTTGGTCCAGATCAACAGTACATTTGAAAGAAATATGGTCAGAAAGTGAGAGAGCTCTGGAAAACCATGAAAAGACCCTACTTTTGATTTTGAACATAAAAGAAATGAAGACAACTTTAGCAAAGACATAGAGAGTATTTTCAAGGAAATCATAGAGAATTTACCAAACCTAGAGAATGAAGATATTTTAAAGCAGATAGGCCTGAAAAGATATATTCCAAATTTAAAAGGCAAAAATTAACAAGTTTTTGTTGTCAGCAAATTGTACACAGCAAAACTATTGAGTAAAATTTGAGGAGAAACAAACTTCAAATGATAAATAAAGTCATCATTATCTGATAAAGCAGCATCAAGACAGATTACAGCAATTTATGACTAAAATGTTAGCTCTAAAGAGGATCCGCGAAGGAATATTTGATCTGAAGACAAGGATAAAAGAATCTAAAAGGACTTAGTGGTGGTGGCACACACCTTCAGTCCCAGCATTCGGGAGTCTGGAATCACTGAGTTTGAGGCTATCCTGCTCTACAGAGTTCCAGGATAGCCACAGCAGTTACACAGAGCAGCCTTTTCTCAAAAACAAACAAACAACAAAACAACCCCCCCAACAAGAACAACAAAACCCACAAAAAAACAAACAAAAATACCCTAAAAAGTCACAAAGAAAAATTTTAGAACATTAGAAAATTAAATAGACTGAAGTCTAAGAAAGCATCAACATCAAAATAATGCAATTTAATGTAAACCGCTTAATAATACCTCTTAATATTAAGTCAATTGTCCAATAAAAAGATACAGACCAGAAGACTGGATTAAAACCAGGGTCCATCTTTTGGATGCCAAAAACAAAACAAAACAAAACAAAATAAAACCTCGTTACATTAAAAATAACCTCTACCTTGAAGTAAAAGCATGAAAATTTTCCAAAAAAGGGAACTACATAGGAATTATATAACTATTTTATCATACCCCCAAATTAATTTCCAACTGGTTGGGAGAGGTAAAAAGAGTCTCTTTTCCTATTAGATCAGCAGTTCTCAGACTGTGTGTTGCCACTCCTTTGGGTCCAATGACTATTTCATCGGAGACACAAATCAGATATCATGCATATCAGATATTTATATTATGATTTGTAATAGTAGCAAAACTACAGCTATGAAGTAGTACTGAAATAATTTTATGGTTGGTGTCACCACAATGCGAGAAACTATTAAATTATTAAAGCATTAGGAAGGTTGAGAACCACTGTATTAGGGGAACAATCCATCAAGGGAATATTATAATTCTAAATATATACACAACAAACACAGAAACACTTAACTTTATGGAAGAAATAATATCAGATCTAAAATCACAAATTGGCTGTAATACAGTGATAATAATAGACTTCAATATCATACTCTTACTAAAACAAAGCAGCTAAAACATTAATCAAATGGACATAACATATATACAGAACACTCTAAACAGACACTAAAATATTTTTTTAATATCCCATGGAACTTTCTCCAAAATGGGCCACAAAATTATTACATAAAGCATGTCTCAGCAGAATGGAAAAATTGATGTAATATCCTGCATTCTTTCTGAACACAGTTAACTAAAACTTGATATTAACAGTAAGAGAAACTACAGAATAAACAAACTAAACAATATCTTTTTTATGAAAAAATTATATGAATTTGAGATATAGGAAACATATCTCAACATAATAAAGGCAATAGAAAACAAAACCACACCCTCCCTAAACAGAGAAAAACTTGAAAAATGTCCACCAAAATCCTGAACTAGAAAAGAATATCTACACTCTCCACTCCTGTTCAGTGTTCAATCTACACTCTTCACTCCTGTTCAATCTACACTCTCCACTCCTATTCAGTGTCATGCTTGAAGCACCAGAGCAGTAAAACAAGTAAAGGAAGTAAGCAGGGATACAAATAGGAAAAGAAAAACTTAAAGTACCCTATACACAAAATACCCTAAAGAATCTACCAGAAATATACTGTTGTTTAGCACATTTACCAAAGTATCAGTATAGAATATTATCATACAATAACCAATAGCCTTCTTACATGCCAATGTCAAACATATTGAGAATAAAATAAATGAAACGGTTCCACTCACAGCAATCTAAGTGGGAAATACTGAAATTACTATGACTAACCAAGTTAAGGACTTCTACAGTGAAATCTAAAAACAGGAAGGGGGTGGGATTTAAAAAGTTACCAGAGGATGGAAAGACAAACTTCCACTATGCTCATGGGTTTAATATCATGAAGGTTGCCATCCAGTCAAGGTCAAGCTACTATTAAATGTAAATCCACAAAAATTCCAATGAAATTCTTCATAAAACCCCTTAAAATTCATGTTCAAGCAAAAATGATTTAGGACATTTAGGAGAGGCAAAACTGCTTGAAAAATATGAACACTACACTGGGACTTGTTCAGACCTGTTAAGTGTCATTACCTTCATGATTGCTAGGAAATTTAAACAACCTAATCTTCCTTAAACTGAGAAATAGATAAAATATTCATGTGTGCTATAGAATATTATTCAACTGCAAAGAAAAATAAGATCAGTTTGTAGGTAAATGTTTGTAACTAGAAATTATTATACTGATTGAAATAAACAAAACCCAGAAAGACAAAGAGTAAATATTTTCTGTCTTTTGAGATTCCTATTCCCAGATCTGCAGATTTGAAGATAAAACTAGGAGTAAGTGCAGAACTGAAGACACACACTCTATGTGGGGGGGGGGGGGAGAGAAGGGGGGGCATTTCAGAATAGCAGGATGAAAGTGATATGAAAGGCAAGGTGGGGAAATGAGGGTCAGTATTTGAGAATGAAAGAAGAGGTTTTAATCTAGAAGAAGAAAAGTATGTAAAAATCACTAAGAATATCTGAAAAAGCCATAATCATATTGTATTTTTTGCCTATTATTGTACATAATGCACATAAATAAATGTATGTACATGTACATATGCATATATAGATAGATTATAAGTATAGTATAGGTATATAGATATAAAATGTATGAATATAGATGATATATATGCATAGATATAGATAGATGATATAGATAGATATAGATATAGATGATATAGATATAGATGTAGATATAAATTAGATATAGATATAGATTAGGTATAGATGTAGTTTAAGTGAAGTATGCCACTTGAACTGACACTGCTACTCCCAAAAGTCATAGACTATCTAACAAAACCCACAATACCAGACATAATGAATACAATTTCAAATTACTGGTCAGAGGAGATCAAGAGTCTTCTCAAACACTATAGGTTAGTATTGTTGCCTTTGTGGCCTCTTAGAGGTTGCAGCTAAGTTTTTATTGCTAAGGACAGCATGCACTTCAGATGTAGGACTTGGGATATCTGAGCTGGATTTGACCTAGAAGCTTAGCTTTCATAGTATTAAAAGATGATATGCAAGATTCCAAAGAAGAGAGATGACTAATAATATCCTACCAGGATATGACACCTGTGAGACATAACAATTACTAGTATGGTGAGTATTCCCTAAGGGTGCAACTGTTGGAATCACAAATTGGTGGTAACTACAGCTTTCTAGATAAACTTCGACCCTGCTCCATAGGAAAGAAACTGCATCTATTACTGAAAACAAAAGCAACTCTCTGGAAATAGTGAGGTCATGGATATTAGAGGTATTATCAGCAAATGTGATTTCAAGCTATACTGCAAAAATAGCATGGTATTCATACAGAAACAGGAATATTTATCAAGGAAATAGAGTTAAGGGCCCAGAAACACTCCAGATACAAACACCTATCAAAATTTTAACAAAGAGATCAAAACATACATTGGATAAAAACAAACATCTTTTAAAATGTTGTTGAGTGTGCTGGATATCAATCTGTAGATTTCAGCAATCTACAGATTCAATGCAATTCCAATCAAACTCAATTCTTCATAGAGTTAGAAAGGGAAATTTGCAAATTTGCAAAATTCAAACTCAATTCTTCATAGAGTTAGAAAGGGAAATTTATCTGGAATAACAAAAAACCTAGGATAGCAAAAACTATTCTCAACAATAAAAGAAACTCTGGTGGAGTCACCCTGCCTGACCTCAAGCTGTACTACAGAGCAATTGTGATTAAAAAAAAAAAAAAAAAAAAAAAACTGCATGGTACAGGTACAGCAAGAGGCAGGTATATCAATGGAATAGAATTGAAGACCCAAAAATGAACCCACACACCTATGGTCACTTGATCTTTGACAAAGGTGCTAAAATATTCCAGTGGAAAAAAGGAAGCATATTTTTAACAAATGGAGCTGGCTCAACTGGAAGTTAGCATATAGAAAAATGCAAATTGATCCATTTTTACCTCCTTGTCCAAAGCTGAGGTCTAAGTGGATCAAGGAACTCCACATAAAAACAGAGACACTCAAAAAGGAGGAGAAAGTGGGGAAGAGTCTTGAAGATATGGGCACAGGGGGGAAATTTCTGAACACAACACCAATGGCTTGTGCTGTAAGATCAAGAATCAACAAATGGGGTCTCATAAAATTGCAAAGCTTCTGTTAGGCAAAGGACACTGTCAGTAATACAAAAAAGCAACCAACAGATTGGCAAAAGAGCTTTATGAATCTTAAATGTGATAGGGGACTAATATCCAAAATATACAAAGAACTCAAGAAATTAGACTCCAGAAAACCAAATAACCCTGTTAAAAAATTGGGTACAGATATAAACAAAGAGTTTTCAACTGAGGAATACTGAATGGCTGAGAAGTACCTAAAAAAATGTTTAACATTCTTAGTAATCAGGGAAATGCAAATCAAAACAACCCTGAGATTCCACCTCACACTAGTCATAATGGCTAAGATCAAAAAACTCAGGCGACAGCATATGCTGGAGAGGATTTCGAGAGAGAGGAACAATCCGCCAGTGCTGGTGGGATTGCAAGCTGATACAACCACTCTGGAAATCAGTTTGGAGGTTCCTCAGAAAACTGGACATAATACTACCTGAGGACCCAGCAATACCACTCCTGAGCACATACCCAGAAGATGCTCCAACATGTAATAAGGACACATGCTTCACTATGTTCATAGCAGCCTTATTTATAATAACCAGAAGCTGGAAAGAGACCAGATATCCCTCAGCAGAGGAATGGATACAGAAAATGTGGTATAATTACACAATGGAATTCTACACAGCTGTTAAAACAATGAATTTATGAAATTCTTAGACAAATGAATGGACCTGGAGGATATCATCTTGAGTGAGGTAACCCAATCACAAAAGAACACACATGATATGCACTCACTGATAAGAGGATATTAGCCCAAAAGCTTAGAATACCCAACATATGATTTGCAAAACACATGAAACTCAAGGAGAAGGAAGACCAAAGTGTTGATACTTTGAACCTTTTTAGAAGGGGAAACAAAATATCCATGGAAGGAGTTACAGAGATAGAGTTCAAAGCAGAGGCTAAAGAAATGACCATCCAGAGACTGCCCCACCTGGGGATCCATCCCATAAACAACCACCAAACCCAAACACTATTGCAGATGCCAACAAGAGCTTGCTGACAGGGGCCTGATAAAGCTGTCTCCTGAGAGGCCTGCCAGTGCCTTGCAAATACAGAAGTGGATGCTCACAGCCATCCATCCAATGAAGAAGCTAGAGAAAATACCCAAGGAGGCAAAGGGGTTTGCAGCTCCATAGGAGGAACAATCTGAGCTAACCAGTACCCCCAGAGCTCCCTGAGCTAAACCACCAATCAAAGAACACACGTGGTGGGACTCATGGCTCTAGCTTTATATGTAGCAGAGGATGGCCTAGTCAGTCATCTTTGGGAGAAGAGGCCCTTGGTCTTCTTAAGATTCTATGCCCCAATATAGGGGAATGCCAGGGTTATGAAGCAGAGTAGGTGGGTTGGGGAGCAGGAGGAGGTGGGAAGGAATAGGGGATTTTTGGAGATGAAAATAGGAAAGGGAATAACATTTGAAATGAAAATAAAGAAAATATCTAATAAAAATATCAAAATGTGCAGGATAGTGAAACCATATTTTGTGCACAAATAGATTTAGGTAAGGATTTTCTGAATAGAACTCATTGCCAAGGAAAGAATATGAAAATGGAAATTCATGAACTTAAAAATGTCTTTACTGTGAGGAAAAGTCTTAGTTAAATTTCATGTTACAGAGCTTTCGTTGTACAAATTTACCTTTCAGTAAGTATGTTATATTTATAAATTATAAGTATGAGCAAATATAACAACTAAATAGATGTAACTAAGAGTTGTTGGAAAACAACAAAATCTAAGATATATTTTAAGAAAAATTTATAGATACTATAATAATCCTAATTCAAAATTAACAAGGTAGTTCCTAGGGCCTTTTTTTCTTTGTCTTTGTAGTATTGACAGAAATATTGCTTCTGCATGGCCATTTATGAGGTTCATACATCATCTCATTCTCCTGGAATATTTGTACACATTTATTCTACAAACAGAATATTTGTGTATATGTCCTATATCTCCCTGATGTCATTCTTCTTCTCTATCAATTTTCACCAATATTGTCTCATGTATATATATATATATATATATTGTTTGTTTGTTTGTTTGTTTGCAACTGAGATTCTGAAATATTCTGTGTATGTCATGTTTTTAATATGTGCTCTAGTTCAGTATATAGTCAGCCTCCCATAGTCACATATCAGCTGCAGGAAAGACTACTTGAAAAATTATTTATACAAATAATTAAAACAATGGCTTTCTATTAGCTATAGAGGAATGCATAAGAAATGCTTAAGTATTTGCATTGTGCTTAGTGTTCTAAGGTCACTTGGTATGATTTGTAGAATGTAGAAAGTTGTGTATGAGTCACAGACAAATACTAAAGTCCCTCAACTTTAGATGGAGTTATAGCCTGATGAAGCAATTAATTTGCAAGCAGTTGTCATTATCAAAAGCATATTTAATGCACAGCCTAATGGCAAGGAAAACTGGAGAGGAAAATTGTTTATCCTTATCCATTATTTGACTGACAGAGCTGTGGCCCTAACTGCTGCCCATTATCACAAAAGTATCAATTGACAGCATGTGACAGTTCTGAGAAAGAGTCAAATTCAAACATGTAAGCAGGATTTCCACTAAATTCTGAACTTTAAGTTTTCAGGAAATACTTGTACTCTACAAATTGATACAAGGGACATATCAATCTCAGATTTCCAGGAAAATATCCATGGTGGTTCTGAAAAAGTATAACATAAAAGCAAAATTCTAGGCCTTTAGGCCCAGGCTTGGGAATGTGACCTCTGTGATTCAATGCTCCAAGGTATGCTAATCATAAAACAGATAGCAACATTCCTCCACCCACACACTTCCTGGGTTCAAGGAGTATTCATTCAAAGAAAGTCACCCTGACCATTGCTGGAACCTGCTATGCAAATGTGCTATTGTTAGGGGCTCTTAGAAACTGTCTTGAGAAATAACCAGCAAAATTACCAGGTATTCCTTGTTACTCTTGTGATTTTGCAGTTCCTTGTGACTCTTAATTGGTATTTTTGGTATTTTCCAACAACGCCCTCCCAACCTCCTTGAGTTGTGGTTTCTTCCTTTAAATACCCCCTTACCCAGCTACTCAGGGCGCCAAGGTCCTCCACCCCTGCGTTGTGTATGACTGTGGGTCTGAGAGTGCTCTTTAAATAAAAAAGTCCTCTTGCAGTTTGCAGCAAGACCGTTTCTTGTGAGTGATTTGGGGTGTCACCTCCCCTGAGTCAGAACATGGGGGAGTCCTCACATTGTGGGTCTTTCAATTCTAGAGCCCATCCTTGGACGTATTGCCCAATGGTTGCTGTTCCTGTGTCAATAATAGTCCCCTTCACAATTGTTCCTGATTCACTTCAAGGCCGGAGATTTACAGTGTGTTGTGGACATACAAAATTTAGAGGAGCCATGTATCCTGCTCTACATTATATTCACCTACTTGGCTACTCTTGGTCCACTCACATGTGGTGGTAACATGGAAAAGAAACCACTCTTTATTGTACTCTTTACAAACATCCACACTGGATGATCTCACTTGTGTTTCTCATGACAGCCACTGCTCAAAGATCCTCAATCTATTCCAGGCTAAACCTAGACTCAGACTGGCTGCTTGTCAATTGAAACATTTTAAATCAATGAACTTTTTTCTCTTTCCAGTGTGAGAGAATTCACTCCTTACAGTAAATCTCATCAAACATTTTTCACAGCTCCCTGCTGGATAATTGAGAGGCTTTGGGATGATTGACACCACAGTTCCTGTTCCCCAGGGTCCTCTAGTCTTGTGGCAAAAGGAAAACATTTCAACAGTGAACAGCATTAAATGTCACCACTGGCAGGAAGAGAAAATACGAAGGACTGAAGTGAAGACTCTGGCTAGCTTGGAGTCTAGTTCCTTATAGAGGCCTCCAACAGAGATTATTTAAACCGTCCTCTTTGTTCAACTGTGTATAATAACCCTGCCACTTCATTCATCTGTATACAATAAACTGTTGGGAACAAAATAAGGGAGCCCTGGGGAAGTGGAGGAAGGGAAGGATATAGCTCACATCTGGCCAGAGTTCCTGTGCCCTGGGCAGGTGGACACAGGCATGGGGAGGGGTGGGGTGGGGGGGCTGCTGGACGTTTTCCACTAAGCCCTGGGTGGGCATCTAAGCAACTGACCCCACTCAGTGTGGGGTGAAGAAGGGGCAGCCCCCGACCTAGGGGCCCCAGGGCCACACCCTGTAGACCCAGGGTTATAGGAGAGAGGCATCCCAACACAGACCAGAGTACGAAGCGGATCGTAATGGCCAGAGATTCTCTATGGGGAGGGGAGGGGAGGGGAGGGGAGGGGAGGGGAGGGGAGGAGAGGGAGAAAGGAAAGAGGAGAGGAGAGTGAGAGAAGTGAGAGGTAAAGGAACAAAGGAATGAGAGAGTGAGGTGGGGCCTAACAGCCCCTTTTATGGTCTTTACTATTGCTAGGTAACTGGGGAGGAGTTTAGCCTGAAGGTCAGAAGCTTGGGCCATTGTCTACATGACTACTGACCATGCTTCTCTTGTGGGGTCTGTGGGGGTCAGTAGCTTAGGCAGGGGCCAGAGTTCCAGGAGCATGAGGGAATGCCTACCATGTCATGTAGGTGAATTATGACCATCAGGTTCAGACCTCAGCTCAACTGGAGACTAGCCTGCAATTCCCCACAATAAACTACCTCCTTGATTCAAATGTACAAAATAAACATGATAAGGTTTCAGGCTGCTATTTGTGCATCACCATTAAAGCACATGGCATATCAAATTCCAGATTTTCTATATGTGTGCTTGATTTTCTTCATTCCCTCATCACACCAGTTAGGTGGACCCCAACACTATGCATGTCATGGCACTGTCTAATTATAGTGAGCAACCAAGAGCACCAGCAATATTCTATACAACTCACAGGGAAGTGTGCCACACCTGATATTACAATTTTCATTTACAGATGTTTGGCTTTTGAGACAGGGTTATCCACTGATAAAGAGTACCTCTACTCTACTGTTAGATTATAAACTAGTAGGTTTCTGTGTTTTTCACAAACCTTTAATTTTGCACCTTTTCCTTATTCTGATTCTCCATGCTCTATCTAAGTCTTTCTACACCTAGTGTATCCTTATCAATTTTTTATTATAGATGTTTTACTTCCCCCCACTAAAATCCACCTTCCCTACCTTACCATGTGTGTGCTCACGCACACACACATACACACACACACACACACACACACACACACACATGCACACACAACTTAAATGTTTTTTTTCCTTGCTTTCTTCAATTTACTAGTACTTGCTCTAGCTTAAAAGTAGCTATCTAAATTTTTCTAAGTTGTAGTCCACATATGTGATAAACAATATATGTTGTTTCTCTTTCAGGGTCTAGGTTATCTCACTTACTATATTTCCCAATGGCACCTATTTTCCTGTAAGTTTTTTACAGTAGAATAAAATTCTATTAAGTATGTGCAGCATGTTTAATTTATTCAACCATCAGTTGGTGGACAAGTGACATCCTGTAGACTATGAATACAGTAGCAATGAATAAGAAGAAAAGTATCTCTGAGGTATGAAGTCCTTTGGATTCATGTTTAGCACTGTGAAAGCTGAATTATATTGTTATATATTTAGCATTTTGAAAAAAAAAAACAAGCAAGTGGATGACTTACCCTTTCATCATCAATAAATAAGGGCCCGCTTTCTATATCTTTGACAGCTTTTGCTTTCTTTCCAGTAGCAATAAAGACTAGGATAAGCGTATCTCAGGAGTTTTAATTTGCCTTGTGAATTCTCTGCCCAAATTCATATAAACACTTTGGCTTAGTTTACTAGTTTTTTATGGTGTTTAGTTTTGAAACATTTTCTATATTCCAGGCGTTAATTCTATGCCTAGTGTAGAGATGGTAAATTCATCTCCCAGTCTGTGAATGATCCTCCACTCCCTGACACTTTCTTCCAGTGATCAAAAGCTTTCTGATGTCAGGAAGCCTCTTTGTCCTTTGTCCAGTTGGTCTTGTTTCCTGAGTTGAGTGACTAGTATTAGAGAATGTTTGCCTGCTTGCCTGTGCCTACAGTGCTTTGCCATGCACTCCCTACATTTTCTTTGTTACTTTTCGAGTTTGACGTGTGACACTGAGCTTTGAATCTATTTGGATTTGGTTTCCACATAAGACAAAAGGATTTAATTTAATATTCTAAATTTAGGCATCCCATTTTCTAACTCCTAATTGTCAAAGATGTTATGTTTTTCTCTAGTATGAATTGCTTTCCACTTTGTCAAAAGTAAGGAGGTTGAAATTGTTTTTCATAGGATGGTCATTTTCTTTATTTCTTCTTTTTTTCGTTAGGTGAAGGATGCCTTGCTTTTTATTACTTTTTTATTGGATATTTTGTTTATTTACATTTCAAATGGTATCGCCTTTCCTGGTTCCCATCCCCAAAAACCCTCTATCCCATCCCCCAAACCCCTGCTTCTATGAGGGTGTAGGTTTTGGTCTTAGCCAGTTTTTGTTTTGTTTTGTTTTGTTTTTGTTAGAAAGTGATTTTAATATTTTCAACTGTTAATATTCAAAAAACAGAATAATTATTTTAATATATTTTTCATTGTTATGTCTCCCTTTTCATTTCTGATTTTATTAATTTGGATACTGTCTCTGAGGCCTCTGGTTAGTCTGACTAAGGATTTATCTATCTTGTTGATTTTCTCAAAAAAAAAAAAGTTCCTGGTTTTGTTGATTCTTTGTGTAGTTCTTTTTGTTTCTATTTGGTTGATTTCAGCCCGAGTTAGATTATTTGCTTCTTTTAGTTCTAGAGCTTTTAGGTGTACTGTTAAGCAGCTGGTGTAAGCCATCTTGTTTATTTTTGGAGGCACTCAGAGCTATGAGTTTTCCTCTTACCACTGCTTTCACGGCTTCCCTTAAAATTTAGTATGATGTGTCTTCATTTTCATTAAATTCTAAAAAGCCTTTAATTTCTTTCTTTATTTCTTCCTTAGCAAAGTTATCAATGAGTAGAGCACTGTTCAGCTTCCATGTGTATGTGTGCTTTCTGATGTTTTTGTTGGTATTGAAGACCAGCCTTAGTCCATGGTGATCTGATAGGGTGCATAGGATTATTTCAATCGCCTTATATCTGTTGAGACCTCATTTGTGACCAATTATATGGTGAATTTTGGAGAAAGTACTGTGAGGTGCTGAGAAAAAGGTGTAGTCTTTTGCTTTAAGATAAAATGGTCTATAAATATCTGTTAGATCCCTTTAGTTCCCAACTTCTGTTAGTTTCACTGTGTCTCTGTTTTAGTTTCTGTGTTCAGAATCTGTCCATTAATGAGTGGGATGTTGAAGTCTCCCACTATTATTGTGTGGGATGTGATATGTGCTTTGAGCTTTAATAAAGTTTCTTTTAGTAATGTGGGTGCCCTTGCATTTAGAGCATAGACGTTCAGAATTGAGAGTTCATCTTGGTGGATTTTTTCCTTTGACCAGTATGAATTGTCCTTCCTTATCTTTTTTGGTAACTTTTGGTGGGAGGTTGATTTTATTTCATATTAGATTGGCTACTCCAGCTTCTTTCTTGAAACCATTTGCTTGAAAAATTGTTTTCCAACCTTTTACTTTGAAGTTGTGTCTGTCTTTGTCACTGAGGTGGATTTTCTGTATGCAGCAAAATATTGGATCCTGTTTACATATCTATTCTACTAGTGTATGATTTTGGGGGAGAAGTGAGTCCATTGATCTTAAGAGATATTAAGAAAAAGTGACTTACTTCCTCTTATTTTTGTTCTTAGAGGTGGAATTATGTTTGTGTGGCTATCATCTTTTGCATTTGTTGAAAGATTACTTTCTTGCTTTTCTAGGGTCTAGTTTCCCACCTTGTGTTGGTGTTTCCCTTCACTTATCCTTTGTAGGGCTGGATTTGTGGAAAGGTATTGTGTAAAATTGGTTTTGTAATAGAATATCTTGGTTTTTCCATCTATGGTAATTGAGTGTTTTGCTGAGTATAATAGACTGGGCTGGCATTTGTGTTCTCTTCGCTTCTGTATGACATCTGCCCAGGATCTTCTAGCTTTCATAGTCTCTGTTGAGAAATCTGGTGTAATTCTGATAGGTATGCCTTTAAATGTTACTTGACATTTTTTCTCTTACTGCTTTCAATATTCTTTCTTTGTTGTTTTTTTTTTTAAGATTTATTTATTTAGTATTATATGTAAGTACACTGTAGCTGTCTTCAGACACACCAGAAGAGGGCGTCAGGTCTCATTACGGATGGTTGTGAGCCACCATGTGGTTGCTGGGATTTGAACTCTGGACCTTCGGAAGAGCAGTAGGGTGCTCTTACCCACTGAGCCATCTCACCAGCCCCTTCTTTCTTTGTTTACTGCATTTTGTGTTTTGAATATTATGTGACAGGAGGAATTTCTTTTCTTGTCAAGTCTATACAGAGTCCTGTAGGCTTCTTGTATGCTCATGGGCATCCCTTTTTTTAGGTTAGGAAAATTTTCTTCTATAATATTGTTGAAGATACTTACTGACCTTTTAACTTGGGAATCTTCACTCTCTTCTCTATTATCCGTAGGTTTGTTCTTCTCATTGTGTCCTGGATTTCCTGGATGTTTTGAGTAAGGAGCTTTTTGCTTTTTGCACTTTCTTTAACTGTTCTACTCTTGAAAATCTCTCTTCTATCTCTTGTATTCTTTCCTCTTGTGATACTTGCATCTATGACTCCTGATCACTTTCCTAGGTTATCTAACACGAGGGTTGTCTCCCTTTGTTATTTCTTTATTGTTTTTATTTCCATTTTGAGATCTTAGATGGTTTTGTCCATTCCCTTTGCCTGGTTGATTGTGTTTTCCTGTAATTCTTTAAAGGATTTTTGTGATTTTGTTTTGTGTTTGCCTGTGTTCTCCTGTCTTTCTTTCTCTCTGTCTCTCTCCTTTCTTTCTTCCTTTCTTTCTCTCTGTCTCTCTCCTTTCTTTCTTCCTTTCTTTCTTCCTTCCTTTCTCTCTCTCTCTCTCTCTTTTTTCTTTGTCCTTTCTTTCTTTTTTTAATTAGATATTTTCTTTATTTACATTTCCAATATTATACCATTTCTTATTTTCCTCTCTGAAAATCTCCTATCCCCACTCCCTTGCCCTGCTCCCCAACCCGCCCAAACCTGCTTCATAACTCTGGCATTACTCTATATTGGGGCATAGAACTTTCACAAGACCAAGGGCCTCTCCTCCCATTGACGACAGACTAGGCCATCCTCTGCTACATAGGCACCTAGAGACACAAGTCGCACCATGTGTTTTCTTTGATTGATGGTTTAGTACCTGGGAGCTCTGGGGGATACTGGTTAGTTCATATTGTTGTTCCTCCTATAGGGCTACAACCTCTTCAGCTCCTTGGGTATTTTGTCTCCCCCCTTCCTTGGAGAGACTGTGCTCTGACCAATGGATGACTGTGAGCATTCACTTCTGTATTTGCCAGGCACTGGCAGAGATTCTCAGGAGACAGCAATATCAGACTCCACTCAGCAAAATCTTGTTGGAATCTGCAATAGTGTCTGGGTTTGGTGCTTTTTTATAGAATGGATCCCCAAGTGGGGTAGGTAGTCTCTGGATGGTCATTCTTTCCGTCTCTGCTCTGAACTCTGTCTCTGTAACTCCTTGCTTGGGTATTTTGTTCCCCCTTATAGGAAGTTTCGAAGTATCCACACTTTGGTCTGTCTTCTTCAGTTTCATGTGTTTTGTAATTTGTATCTTGGGTATTCTGAGCTTCTGGAATAATATCTCTTATCAGCGAGTGCATACCATGTGTGATCTTTTGTGATTGGGTTACCTCACTCAAGATAACATCCTCCAGGTCCATTCATTTGTCTAAGAATTTCATAAATTCATTGTTTTTAATAGTTGTGTAGAATTCCATTGTGTAATTGTACCACAATTTCTGTATCCATTCCTCTGTTGAGGGACATCTGGTCTCTTCCCAGCTTCTGGCTATTATAAGTAAGGTTACTATGAACATAGTGGAGCATGTGTAGTTATTAAAATTTGGAGCATTTACTGGGTATATGCCCAGGAGTGGTATTGATGGATCTTCCAGTAGTACTATATCCAGTTTTCTGACGAACCTCCAAACTGATTTCCAGAGTGGTTGTACAAGCTTGCAATCCCACCAGCAATGAAGGAGTGTTCTTCTTTCTCCACATCCTTGCCATCATCTGCTGTCACCTGAGCTTTTGATCTTAGCCATTCTGACTGGTGTGAGGTGGAATCTCAGGGTTGTTTTGATTTGCATTTCCATGATTACTAAGGATGTTGAACATGTTTTTAGGTGTTTCTCAGCCATTCAGTATTCCTCAGTTGAGAACTCTTTATCTCTGTACCCCATTTTAAATGGGATTATTTGGTTTTCTGGAGTCTAATTTCTTGAGTTCTTTGTATATTTTGGATATTAGTCCCCTATCACATTTAGGATTCGTAAATCTCTTTTCCCAATCTGTTGGTTGCCTTTTCGTCTTATTGACAGGGTCCTTTGCCTAGCAGAAGCTTTGCAATTTTATGAGACCCCATTTGTTGATTCTTGATCTTAAATCACAAGTCATTGCTGTTCTGCTCAGGAATTTTTCCTCTGTGCCAATATCTTTTTTGCTCTTCCCCACTTTCTCCTCTCTAAGTTTAAGTATCTCTGGTTTTATGTGGAGTTCCTTGATCCACTTAGATTTGAGCTTTGTACAGGGAGGTAAGAATGGTTCAATTTGCATTCTTCTACATGTTAACTGCCTGTTGAGCCAGCACCATTTGTTGAAAATACTGTCTTTTTTCTACTGGATGATTTTCAACCCTTTGTCAAAGATCAAGTGACCATAAGTGTGCTGGTTCATATCTGGGACTTCAATTCTATTTCATTGATCTACCTGCCTGCCACTGTACCAATACCATGCAGTTTTTATCATAATTTCTTTGTAGTACAGCTTGAGATCAGAAATTGTGATTCCACCAGAGGTTCTTTTATTGTTAAGAAGAGTTTTTGCTATCCTAATTTTTTGTTATTCCAGAAGAATTTCCAAATTGGTATTTCTGATTCTGTGAAGAATTGAATTGGAATTTTGACGGGGGATTGCATTGATTCTGTGGATTGCTTTGGGCAAGATAGCCATTTTCACTACATTAATCCTGACCATCCATGAGCATGGGAGATCTTTCCATATTCTGATTCTTCTTTGATTCCTTTCTTCAGAGACTTGAAGTTCTTATCATACATATCTTTCACTTTCTTAGTTAGATTCACACCAAGCTATTTTATATTATTCACGACTATTGTGAAGGGTGTTGTTTCCCTAATATCTTTCTCATTCTGTTGATCCTGTGTGTAGAGAAAGGCCACTGATTTGTTTGAGTTAATTTTATATCCAGCTACATCACTGAAGCTGTTTATCAGGTTTAGGAGATTAGGTTGGAATTTTTGGGGTCACTTATATATACTGTCATATCATCTGCAAATAGATATTTTGATTTCGTCCTTTCCAAATTGCATCCTTTTGATCTATTTTTGTTGTCAAATTGTTCTGGATAGGACTTCAAGTACTATATTGAATAGGTAAGGATAGAGAGGGCACCCTTGTCTTATCCCTCATTTTAGTGGGATTGCTTCAAGGCTCTCTCCATTTAGTTGATGTTGGCTACTGGTTTGTTGTATATTGCTTTTATCATGTTTAGCTATGAGCCTTGAGTTTCTGATCTTTCCAAGACTTTTATCATGCACAGGTGCTGGATTTTGTAAAATGCTTTCTCAGCATCTAAGGAGATGATCATGCGGTTTTTGTCTTTGAGTTTGCTTATTTAGTGGATTACTTAGATGGATTTCTGTATATTGAACCATCCCTGCATTCCTGGGATGAGGCCTACTTGATCATAATGGATGATCATTTTGATGTGTTCTTGGATTTGGTTAGCAAGAATTTTATTGAGTATTTTTGCATCGATATTCATAAGTGAAATTGGTCTGAAGTTCTCTTTCTTTGTTAGGTCTTTGTGTGGTTTAGGTATCAGACTAATTGTGGCTTCATAGAACAAATTGTGTAGTGTACCTTTTATTTCTAGTTTGTGGAAGTTAGAGAATATTTGGATTTAGGT
This sequence comes from Mus caroli, assembly GCF_978045245.1. Lineage (NCBI taxonomy): Eukaryota > Metazoa > Chordata > Mammalia > Rodentia > Muridae > Mus > Mus caroli. The sequence goes on from NW_028227256.1 coordinate 5,647,836, forward strand.
CTTTTATGAAGATATTTTAGAACTCTGTACTAAAGCCATCTGGTCCTGGGTTTTTTCTAGTTAGGAGACTATTAGTGACTATTTCTATTTTTTTTTTAGAGGATTAGGGACTGTTTAGATCATTATTCTTATCCTGTTTTAACTTTGGTACCTGGTATCTGTCTAAAAAATTGTCCGTTTCACCCAGATTTTCCAGTTTTGTTGAGTATAGGCTTTTGTAGTAGGATCTGACTTTTTAAAGATTTCCTCAGGTTCTGTTGTTATGTCTCCCTTTTCATTTCTGATTTTGTTTATTAGTATACTGTCCCTGTGCCCTCTAGTTAGTTTGGGTAAGGTTTTTTTCTATTTTGTTGATTTTCTCAAAGAACTAGCTACTGGTTTTATTGATTCTTTGTAGTGTTCCTTTTGTTTCCACTTGGTTGATTTCAATCCTTAGTTTGCTTTTTTCCTGCCTTCTTTGGTGAATTTGCTTCCTGTTGTTCTAGAGCTTTTAAGTGTGCTGTCAATCTGCTAGTCTATGCTCTGTCCATATTCTTTTTGGAGGCACTCAGTTTTTTGAAAACTCAGATCTATGAGTTTTCCTCTTAGTAATGCTTTCTTTGTGTCTCATAAGTTTCAGTATGTTGTGTCTTCATTTTCGTTAAACTTTAAGAAGCCTTTAATTTCTTTTTTTATTTCTTCCTTGTCCAACTTATCCTTTGGTAGAGTATTGTTCAGCTTCCACATGTATGTTGGCTTTCTATTATTTATGTTTTTAGTGAAGATCAACCTTAGTTCATGGTAATCTGATAGGATGTATGGGAGTATTTCAGTATTGTTGTATCTGTTGAGGCCTGTTTTGTGACCAATGTATAGTCAATTTTGGAGAAGGTACAATGAGTTGCTGAGAAAAAAGTATATCCTTTTGTTTTAGAATAAAATGTTCTATAGATATCAGATAAATCCATTTGTTTCATAATTCTGGTAGTTTCACTGTGTCTGTTTAGTTTATGTTTCCATGATCTGTCCCTTGATGAGAGTAGGGTATTGAAGTCTCCCACTATTATTGTGTATGGTACAATGTATGTTTTGTGCTTTACTAAAATTTCATTAATGAATGTGAATGCCCTTTCATTTGGAGCATAGTCGTTGAGAACTGAGAGTTCCTCTTTGTAGATTTTACCTTTAATGAGTATGAAGTGCCCCGCCTTGTTTTTTTTGTTTGTTTGTTTGTTTTTTACTTTAGGTTGGAAGTCAATTTTATTCGATATTAGAATGGCTACTGCAGCTTGTTTCTTGGGACCATTTTCTTGGAAATTTGTTTTTTAGCCTTTTACACTAGTGTCTGTCTTTTTCCCTGGGGTGGGTTTCCTGTATGCAGCAAAATGTTGGGTTCTGTATACATAGCCAGTCTGATAGCCTGTGGCTGTTTATTGGGGAATTAAATCCATTGATATTAAGAGATTTTAAGGAAAAGTAATTGTTGCTTCCCTTTATTTTTGTTGATAGAGTTGAGATTCTGTTCTTGTGGCTATCTTCTTTTATGTTTGTTGAAGGATTACTTTCTTGCATTTTCTAGGGCTTAGTTTCCTTCTTTGTGTTGGGGTTTTCCCTTTATTATCCTTTGAAGGGCTGGATTCATGGAAAGATATAGTGTGAATTTGGTTTTGTCATGGAATACTTTGGTTTCTCTATCTATGGTAATTGAAAGTTTTACTGGGCATAGTACCCTGGGCTGGCATGTTGTTCTCTTAGGGTCTGTATAATATCTGTCTGCCACATCCACTCCAGTAGTGACCTGAGTGACAGGCCCAAAAGCCTGGACGCAATCCTGAGGCAAAAACTTCAGGGAGACTTAGTCTCCTGGAACCGTGGCATCCTGTATAAGGAATGTTCCAATAATGTCCTTGCTTTAGTTGGTGAACGAATCTGTGGGCTTTCCCTCAGTATTGTTTTATTATAAGTTTCCCCAAGTCAAATACCTAAGCAAAAGTGAACTTTGCTTCCTGGCCTTCACCAATGCCCAAGGTAGACTTTGAGCTGACCATGGGCTTTTAATTCAGTAAGAAAGTTGCCTATTCAGTGACATTCAGACTTCCCTCTAGTATTAAAAGAGAGATAGAGAACGAAATCAGGCATTACTATCTATTACATAGAGTTAGAAATCTCAGGGCAAGCTTAGCAAAGTAAGTTTAGAATTCTTATTATAGTTATGTATGGCAGACTATATTACTTATTAGTAGAAAATCACCACACACAATCATTTAGAATAATAGCCAAGTTACTCCCATATGCAGGAATTTACAATGACCTAGGAAGAAGGAAGGTTGTGGTCTAAGGAAGAACTAGAGTAGATACTTAGAACCATAAAATACATTGACAAAATCATGAAAAAAAATGCAAAAAGCAAAATGCTCCTAACCCAATACATGCAGGAAATGCACAATAACTAAGCCACTTCCATATATAGGAATTTACAATGACCTACAGGGAAGGTGGACTATACAATAGACTAGAATTGGAACTATGGCAAGGGCATGAAGCCCCTCCCACTGGCTTTTAAGATTAAGCTGACCTTAGGTAGGGCTGCTTTTGATCCCAGTTGTTAACATTGATTTTTATCCCAAATGGTTCCAGTTAGCTTTTTATATGCATTCCTCTGTTTTGGGTAAAAGTCACTTATAAGACTGGTGCTCTCTTTGAGACAAATTACATTCAGATAGACACTCTCTCTGGTCTGTGTTTGTTTGTCATCTGCACCAACTCCTTGCTCGCCTGTAACCACCAAAGCCTAAGTTTCACCCGTGGATCGAGGACCCAAGTAAGGTCTGTCTGCAGCATCTGTCCAGGATCTTGGAGTGTTTTCCTCTATCATCCTTTGTAGGGCTTGATTTGTGGAAAGATATTGTGTAAATTTGGTTTTGTAATGGAATATCTTGGTTTCTCTATCTATGGTAATTGAGAGTTTTGCTTGGTATAGTACTCTGAGCTAGCATTTGTGTTCTTTTAGGGTCTGTCTGAGATCTTCCGGGATCTTTTGGCTTTCATAGTCTCTAGTGAGAAGTCTAGTGTAATTCTGATAGGACCTCATGACTGTAAAAAGCTTCTGCATAGACTCCAAAAACATATATGGAATGTATTCACTTATATGATGATATAAGTCAATGATAATGTTAAGTGAATGGTAACAAAGTTACAATTCATAAAACCACAAACCATAGGTACAGATTAAAGGACCAAAGGGACAAAATTATCTTATTAGGAAAGGGAAATAGAATAGATAGATATTAGATGAGGAGGAGGATAAAACTAAAGGATAAAGTCTGGAGGGAGAACAGAGAAGTGGTTGAAGAAGGGGATATAGGGAAAGACAACCAAAATTAAGGGCTACTATGAAAACAATACAATAGAAGCTTCTATGAACAAGATCTGGTTACTTCTAACTGAGTTATAGGCCCAAGATGCACCATATAAATCTCCAAACAACCCAGGCTGCTGCCAAGAAAATTGGTTGCTCTCTAAAAATTGATATCAAGCAAGGCCTCATTGCCAAAGACAACATGTACACAACTCATTGTACACAAAAAAGTTAACCTGGTGTCTACACAGACACTTCAGTCCTATATTTTAGAGATTTCGTTATATAAAGGTACCTTTCACACTCAGAGATCTGAACCAGGAGGGTTGGAGGACTCCAAGAAAACACAGCTTTCTAAATCGACATGATCATAGCACATATGAGTTCACTGGAACTGAAGTAGCATGCATAGGGCTTGTGAAAATCTGTATTAGATCCTCTGTGTATATATTATGGCTTTGATTTTATTGTTTTCATGGGATTCCTATATGTGCAAACAAGTGTATATTTGACTCTTTTGCCTTCTCTTAGGCTCGTTTCCTTCTGATGATTTGTCCTGTGTACTTTGACATGATAGTTTTTTTTTATCTTATTATATTTTAATTTGTCATATTATAGCCAAATGTTATAAAGCAGAGTAAAATGGTCTTTGTGTAGAAAAAACAATGAATAGAACAAAAAGGGAGGGAGAGGAGGAGGAGGAGGAGGAGGAGGAGGAGGAGGAGAAGGAGGAGGAGGAGGAAGAAAAAGAAGAAGACGAAGAAGAAGAAGAAGAAGAAGAAGAAGAAGAAGAAGAAGAAGAAGAAGAAGAAGAAGAAGAAGAAGAGAGAAGAGGAGGAGGAGGAGGAGGAGGAGGAAGAGGAAGAAGAAGAAGAAGAAGAAGAAGAAGAAGAAGAAGAAGAAGAAGAAGAAGAAGAAGAAGAAGAAGAAGAAGAAGAAGAAAAATGTAATTTCATATTTTAAAGTATAATCATTGGTAAATGATATGTTTTTGTACATGCATCAAATATATACAATGCATTAATTTACATGAGTAAGGCATAATAGATTTCAGTGAAAGGTCCTGTGATGACTTTTAAGAGAAAACAAACAAATAAACAAACAGACAAACAAAAAAGTATCATGCTGTCACACTCATGGGGAGCAAGCCTGGACTACAAGTTAAAGGTTGTGAAATTAATGTGTCATTGGGGAAATCATGATTCTGTTCATAGGCACTATTACTTGCATGCTTCATCCCAGAAGAAAAATAGAATGTTCTCCTGTGTTTTTATGTCCCATAATGACCCTAATGACAAGTAGGGTGTCACTGATGGAAGAATTCCTGATCTATCCCTTCAAAATCTGGCTATCCATGCTCAGGTACCATCCAGCCTTAATATTTGGGTGGGGTTGTGCAGCTGTATATATCTCCATCGCTGATGATCTTGGCAGAACCAGCGTGCAACAAAAAACCCAGTTCAAGCCTAAGGGGAAGTAGAGCCACACGCAATCCTGCTGTGACTGCCACTAATAAGGTATGGCCCACAGAGAAAATAAATGGTTCCATCCAAGACTGTGTGGTAAGCCAATTATTTTAGTGGGGTAACTTACAGAAACATGGCTGATGGTTTACATATATGAAATTGAATGACTCTGAGGCAGCTACATCATTGAAGTTTACTCCAGCAAGCTGGCAACTCATAAAATTTGCATCCCTGGAACTCCATGGTCAACTTTCAGATGACTCCATTAAGAACTTCCTATCCTTAACAATTATATAATGTTTATGGAACCTTGGGCACCCTGTACAATTCTCAGTTTGTTTACCCTCACTAAGTTTCCTTAGCTGATGCTCTTAAGAGTGCCTATCCTCCTTTTAGGAATGAGAATATCAGTTTGGAAGACAAGGCTATGCAACACCAACGGTGTGTTGAATTATTCTACCAATCTTGAAATCTAGTCTCCAAAGTCTTCCTATAGTTTGCTTGAAATAGTTTGAAATACATGTGTACCCAGTAAAATATAATAATTTTGTATGGCTTTTTCTCCCCAGTGGTCTACTAAAAGTGTTTTCTTTCTTTCTTTCTTTCTTTCTTTCTTTCTTTCTTTCTTTCTTTCTTTCTTTCTTTCTTTCTTTCTTTCTTTCTTTCTTCCTTCCTCTCTCTCTCTCTCTCTCTCTCTCTCTCTCTCTCTCTCTCTCTCTCTCTCTCTCTTTCTCTCTCTCTTTCTTTTGTCTTCTCTTACCTTTTCTTTTTCTTTTTTTTCTTTTTTTTTTTTTTTTGACTAAGTTTTTCTATGTTGTCTTGACTGTTCTAGAACTCACTCCATAGAGCTGCTTGGAATGAAACTAGAAGTCTGCCTGAATTTGCAACCAAAGTGATGGGATTAAAGGCATGTACCACCACAGAATAGTTACAAGTACAGACCTTAAACTTAATCACTTCCCAGGGCACAGTGAAGAGGGTAATATCACCAGGAAAGTCATAGACATTTATGTCTTAGAGTAGCAAATCATTCCAAAGGATATCAGCAACAGGATGTTTCATTTCTTAGCAGCAGGAGATGACACCAGACTTTTTTATATTAACCAATACTTTAGCAAGCCTACTTAACAATTGCCACATATAATTCACATCACAGTCACTTTCTATTCCAAAATAATCTTGAATTTTTGTTGTTATTTTCAAGATACCATAAATTGAACATGATCTATCAAATATGAACTCAATGGTAATATTTCAACCTTATGATCTCTGAATAAATAAAAAGGTTGTTGGAAGTAGCTAAGGAATGCATTAGAAAAAACAGTTCAGTCTCTTATTTTTTGCCAGCAGAATTTGAATAAAATTGAGGCATAGTACAGTTTATGTCTCTATCTCTCTATCTTGGTGAAAAAGTTTGTATGGTTTTCTCCATGATATGTAAGTTAAGGTTTTTCTAAATAAGACTGTAATAAAAGTCTCAGGTGGGTTAAATATGCAGGATCTTGACCTTATCTTCCATTCTATGTACTTGTCAAGGACTTCCAAAGTGAATAATAAATAGATAGCAAGGCAAAATGTTCTGAACAGGGTTAAGTGTCTGATGCAGGTTAATGTGAAGCCATTTGGGAGGGTGAAGGGGCTCCTGAAAAGTATGGCAGTAATATGAGAATGCAACACTGAGTATAGAAACACTATAGCTTTCTGCACTTTTTGTCATACTATAGTTCATCTTTGAGGAGTGCATTAAAGTTAATTTAAAATGTAGATGACAGATAAGCTAATGAGTGTCTGACACCAAACCTACCTTGTCCTTTAAACTCTTCCAACCATATCACTACTGAGCAAACAGAACAAAAATTATATTTGTAATAGTCCAATGTGAGATTCATTGCTCTCTAAACTTTAACATTGTCATTCTTAGCCTTTTACTATTAAATTGTTCTAACAAAGTGTTATTGAATTTTTCACTGTAGGGAGAGTGCTTTTGCAATATACTGTGACAATACAACAAAGACTACTATGAAAGATTAAATCCAAATATTTGTTCTTCTATTTAGGTTACATGAGGGCTATAGATCACCGAAGGCTTGAAAACAAGAAAGAGTTCTCCCAGAGACTGAATACCTAGCAGTTGAAAGTATGATTTCAATTTTCCTTGTGTAAGTTTGCCTTTTAAAGGAACAAACTCATGAAATAGAATGATATATGGAAGACATTTACAGAAGGTTCATTCAGATAAGGATTGGTAGATAGGAACAAAGTGGAGACAGCATTTGATCCTTTTAACCAATGCAGAAAAGCATGTGAAAAATCCTCAAAGTTATTCATATTGAAATTTAACAATTTCTGACACCAACAAGTCAGTAGTATAAGAAATGTATCCCCCTCTTAATTAAGACTCTTCCCTGATACAATATATCTCTGTCATAGTCAGAAGAAGAGGGGGCCAGTAGATAGAAGATAACTAGTGAAAACTCGAGAAAGGGGACTAACAAAAAAGGGTTATGGGTTAAAGAAGGGGAGTAGAGAGAGATGAATAAGAATAAAATATGTAGGCCGGGCATGGTGGCACACGCATTTAATCCCAGCACTCGAACTCAGGAAGCAGAGGCAGGCAGATTTCTGAGTTTGAGGTCAGCCTGGTCTACAAAGTGAGTTCCAGGACAGCCAGGGCTATACAGAGAAACCCTGTCTCAGAAAAAAAAAAAAAAAAAAAAAAAAAAAAAGAATAAAATATGTTTTGAAAATGGCACTAAAAAAAAAAAAAGAAAGAAAACCACCTTAACATAATAAAAAAAAATCAGTCCAGAGGACTGGAGGGAAAAAAGAATCATGCACTATATGTGCAAAAAAATCACTAAAAAACCGATTTATCCTGCATGTTAACTTAAAAATACATCTTGAGGGGGCTGGTGAGATGGCTCAGTGGATAAGAGCACCCGACTGCTCTTCCAAAGGTCCAGAGTTCAAGTCCCAGCAACCACATGGTGGCTCACAACCATCCGTAACGAGATCTGGCACCCTCTTATGGAGTGTCTGAAGACAGCTACAGTGTACTTACATATAATAAATAAATAAATCTTAAAAAAAAAATACATCTTGATATGTAAAAGTAAAGATATATAACAAATAGGTACAGAGTTCTATCAGACCTTCCTAGAAGATCTAATTCCAGCTCTTCTCTAACTATTCCACAAAATAGAATCAGAAGTTTTTCTACCCAACTCATTCTATGAAGCAAAAATTACTCTGATACCTATACTACATAAAGACCCAACAAAGATACATACCAATTTCCCAACTTCAGACCAGTTTCCATTATGAATATCGATGCAAAAATACTAAATTAAATTTTCGCTAACCAAATCCAAGAACACATCAAAACAATCATCCATCCTGAACAAGTAGGTTTCATTCCAGGAATGCAGGGATGTTTTAATATATGGAAATTCATCAATGTAATAGTAATCCACTATATAAACAAACTCAAGGACAAAAAACATATGATCTTGTCTGGTATAATTCTAATAGGCCTGCCTTTATATATTACTTGACCTTTTTCCCTTTCTGCTTTTAATATTCTATCTTTATTTAGTGAATTTATTGTTCTGATTATTATGTGTCAAGAGGAATTTCTTTTCTGGTCCAGTCTATTTGGACTTCTGTAGGCTTCTTGTACGTTCATGGGCATCTCTTTCTTTAGGTTTGGGAAGTTTTTTTCTATAATTTTGTTGAAGACATTTACTGGCCCTTTGAGTTGAAAATCTTCATTTTCATCTACTCCTATTATCCAAAGGTTTGGTCTTCTCATTGTGTCCTGGATTTCCTGGATGTTTTGAGTTAGGATCTTTTTGCATTTTTCATTTTCTTTGATGTTGTTCCCATGTTCTCTATGGAATCTTCTGCACCTGAGATTCTCTTTTCCATCTCTTTATTCTGTTCCTGAGTTACTACACCTGTACCAGAGTCTTTCCTTGTACCCCTCGCATACCCATCTCTTGAGAATAGACATTGTTTAGATCTGGAAATCCCCTACTTCCCCCCCCTTCTCCTTTCTCCCCTGAGGGTCTATAAAAACTGGGACCTCTTTCCCCTCGAGGTCGACTCCTCTACTCCTGCATGGGATATGAGCTCTGGCTTTCTCCGAATAAAGCCTCATGTGGTTTGCATCAAGCTCAGTCTATCTTGAGTTCTTGGGTGTCTGCTATTGTCCTGAGGCCTGAGAGAGGGGCTCCTCTCGGAGTCTTTCATTTGCCTCACCGGCAGTAATTCAGGGGATAGCTTACACCACAGCAATGAAAGGGGAGAGATTCGGTGCCTATGTCAGAAATACTTATGGAATTACATGTTTCGGTTGTAAAAAACTGGGGCACCTGAGAAAGGATTGTAAAAATTTCTCGGGAGACAAGAAGAGCATTCCTTCGGGTCCCTGCCCGCATTGTGGCAAAGGAAAGCACTGGAGAATGATTGCAAATAAAGTCCCATAAAGATGGGACTCGGCTCACTAAAGGAGAAGGTAAGACAAAAAACTATAGGGGCAGTCTCTTAGCCCCATTCAGGAACTGTGGACCTCATTATAGGACACAGCCCCAGTTATAAGAAAAACTTCAAGTTGTGGATTTTGATACTTTAGATAAAATTAAAAGTTATGGTTAAAGCATTAAAAAGAGATTTCATAAAGGTTGAAATATATCTCAATTCTTACTGTTACCTTATTTACAACTCCCCAATCCTACATTGTGCCAAAAAAAAAAAAAAATGTAGATTAGGTTTTATTGGAAGTTAGGAAATCATTTCCTAAAACATATATAATTCATTTTGTTGATGGTGTTTTTGTTGGTTGCAGAAAGTAGAGAGAGTTTTGCAGATGGCTGTAAAATATTTGACTAAGTGGGCTGATGATGGCTTCAAAAAAGATTCAGCATGGTAAACTTTTAGGCTATTTCAAACATTTAGTGGATAGAGATTGTGTGTTTTCTCAAAAAATTGCCCTCAAATTAAATCAATTAGAAGTTTTGGATACTTGCCAGAAGCTGTTAGAAAATTTTGGGTTTAAATCCTGGTTTGACAAGCTGCCTCTTACAAGCAGGAAAGGAAAGGAAGGGATAGAGGAAAATGGATTTTAGAACACTCCCAGGGACAGAGAGAAATCAGAGGATGCCCTGTTTTATTCTCTCTGGCCCCTACAGGAGAAGTTCTCTACCCTCTTTGGATTGTCTATGTTTGGTACACCAATCTGTCCACGTGGCAGTTCATATATGTTTTTGTTTCATTGTCTGAATGATTGTTTCGTTGTCTAAATGATTGACTGGTTTATGTTTCATGTTGAAAAGAAAAGGAAAAATAAACGCTTAAAACTTTACTTGCTGATTCACTCTCAGTTTGCACAATGGAGGCTGAGAGAGGCCCCTCACTTTAGCCAAAAATCAAGCACAGCAGGAGAAGCCCTGCTGAAAAACTGTTTTTTTTTTTTTTTGTTTTTTTTTTTTTTTTAAAAAGGAGTCTGCAACCTCTTGGTTCTAAGGCAAATAAGCTGATAGTTTTTTTCCTAGAAAATTCTCTGCAATCGTGATTATTACGTTTATCAACTGACAAAGTCTTTTTATCTTGAAATTATAGCTAGGAAAAGTAAAATTCTTTGGTATGAATTTATAAGATTCGGGTAGCCGCTTCATTTGGTTTTTGACTGGAGTATTAGCTTATAAGTTATTGGGTATGATTAAAAGGGTGTAACATTCGTAACAAGAAAGTAGCTTTATATTGGTAACTCAGGGTTGGAGTCCAACATGTGGCATAAAGCAGTCCAGAAAACTAGGCCTCTAGGAATACTTCTAATTGAGATAATATTTTATGTAATTCTTATCCTAGAAACTAGACTTATAAGAGATATTATTCAGAACAATGTCTCTTTAATAAAGCATTGAATTTTGCACTGTCATACATTCATATACAAATTGGCAACCAAACTTCGTAATGTGTAAGTGATGTTTTTAGCTCATTTCAGCCATCCAGCCATACAAAGAAAGGCAGATTTATCTAGATATGTTTGTTTTTGTACATAAATTAGACCCTCAGACAATCAGTCTTGGCTATGGTTGCTGCCTGGCAGAAGACTACAGTACAAGCAATTTGTTCACAGCACTAAAGTTATAAAGAACCTTTTAACTATAAGTCGTCTTAAGGAAGTCTGTCCAAAATTAGAAGTATAGACAGACAGTCAAATTGTTTCCCTAGAATCTGTCCTCATTGCAGGAGGGCCAAAATACTCAGATTAAAAAATATACACATTTGAGCATATACAAAGCCCAGAGCAGCCTCAGGGGAGCTTGTATAATGTTTCTTGTGTTTTGCAAACCGCGCCTAAGGAAGTTCTTGAAACTTCACCTCTCCCTGTCTTCAGGGGGATTTCTTTTTAGCTAAACATGATTTTTTTTTTCAGATCTACCCAGGTGTTGTTCATAATAAAGTTTAAATTCAAAATGTATAAAAGATCAATCTGGCTGTAGAACTTATATAAGGCATTACAAGATAGCTTGCCTACTTCATATAAAGTTATTATAGATTTAAGAGTTTGTTTTTTCCTTTGCATCCAGAAAATTGTAAAGAGTTTTTCTTCTAGTGAACTGGTGATCACTGGAAAAATTTGCCTCTACGTATGGCTAAGATGGCTTTACATTATGTAAGAAAATTTTTTATTATCTCTGCTTCAATATAAGAAGCTAAGAGTTTGAATCTTTTAGTGTATATTGTTTCCTAAGTGGAAAGTATTTTATTAGCCAATGCCTCTAAAGGGAAGTTTACTTCAAATGTTTGCTTTCACACAATGAGCTTTAAAGTTTTGGGAGTAAGTGTTGCTCCAAAATAGATTCAGATACAATGTCTTTTTAATATTTAGGGTTTTAGTTATCCTAGAAAAATTGTAGTACAAGAAAAATTTTAAAAAATGATGATTTGCTTATTACAAATAATTTTCGAAAGCTTCCAGGAGATGTTAATTGGCTAAGACCACACCTTAAACTCAGCACAGGAGGACTTAAGCCTTTGTTAGGTGCTATCAAGTGAGATTCAAATTAACTGGTGAGAAAAAAAAAAAAAAAGCTTTGTGGAAAGTAGAGGAAGTTTTGATCAGTTGTTATCAATTAAAATCAAGGGTAATCAAATATTGGGTGCTTATTTTGGCAAAGAGAACATTAATGTAGAATCATGTAAAGTTTTAACATCCTATTGCTGAGTGAGTGCCTTATAATATTCTACAACCAGGCATATATATGCCTAGGTAAAGAGAAAAGATCCATTTATTGGCACATGGCATGATTCTGTTCAGGTACTTAAAATGGGGTAGAGGGGGAATGTTTTTGATTTTTCCACAGAACGCTACAGGAGCATGCTAGCTTCCAGAATGATTCCTGTGACAGGCTGACCTATGAGTTCCTGAGTGCCCTGACAGTGGTGACAGGAAAGCTGTATTGAGCACACAGAGGAGGAGGAATCGGGGAGAGCAGACACTTTCAAGCAAAATAAAGAAACTCTTCCTATATCTACTACAGATTACCGCAAGAGAACCGACCTGGTGCCAACTTAAAATAAAAACAACAAAAAAAGCTGACTCGTGAGGCAGAGGGACTGGTACAGAGAACAGACAAGATGTTTTTGTCAGAGACAATGTTTTTGGCCATTCAGGCCAACTCTCCACTAGCTGTGAGAGCTTGTGTGCCTTACCTGTATGCTATATTATTGGGAAGTTTTGATAGAGTTAAGATCACCAATCTTGGCAAGTCTTTTCATATTCATTGTAATACTTGTCAATCAACTAATTGTGTAGATCCTAATTTAGATAAGCAATCTGCTATTATGATGTTGTTAAAAAGACCTGCTTACGTTTTGCTGCCTGTAGAGTTAGGAAATAATGCTTGGATTGAGAATTCGGGATTGCAAACTTTGAAAAAGTTAAATGAACTTATTAGACCAAAAGAGATTTGTTACAGCTCTAATTTTAGGAATTACTGCTTTAATTGCAATTTTAACTTCTGTTACAATATCTACCACATCTTTAGTTCAGCAACTACATACCTCTCATTTTCTTATAGATAAACTGGAGGCAAAGGTTAATGCTTTATTTTTTTTTAAAAAAAGTTAGATTTAGCAATAGATTGAGACAGAGTATAGAAAATATTAAGGCTAGGTTAAAAGAAATCTCAGATATTAGCAGAAGTCATTTGGATACTTGGAACATTGATGAATTGGCCAGAGATTTAAAGAATGACCTAAGTGCATTGAATCCCTTGGATTAGGTTCAATGTATAATCTTGCTTGCTATTATTATTGGCATTATTTTATTAGTAATCATTGTGTTTCCACTCGTCTTTAGAGTTCTTCTGAGATCTGTAGCTACCACGAGGCAGGACATTCTGGAACTTCGTCTAAAAAATAAAAAACAGGTGGAACTGCTACATCCACTCCAGTAGTGACAAGCACAACAGGCCCCAAAAACATGGGCTCTGTCCCGAGGCGAAAAGTTCACGGAAACTTAGTCTACTGGAAACGTGGCATCCTGTATAAAGAATGTTCCAATGTCCTTGCTTTAGTTGGTAAACGGATCTGTGTGCTTTTCCTTAATATTGCTGTATTACAAGTACTCCTAAGGATTGATATTTTGACATATAGCTAAATTACATTCTAGGCAGTCCCTGATCTGACCTTGGGCATGGATAGCTAAGTCACTGCCCTACACAGAAATTTACCGTTATCTAGGAGGAAGGAAGTTTGTGACCTAAGAAGGAACCAGAGTAGATACTTAGAACTATAGATAGCTGAGTTACACCCAAACACAAGTATTTACAATGGCCTAGGGGGAAGGTGGACTGTACAATAGACTAGAGTAGGAACTATGGCAAGGGCACGAAGCCCTTGCACTTGACTTCTAAGTTTAAGTGGACATTAAGTAGAGCTATTTTTGATCCCAGTTGTTAACATTGAGTTTTACCCCAGTTGGTTCCTGCCAGTTCTTCCATGTTTGCATTCCTCTGCTTTGTGTAAGAATCCAGTAACCTCTTTGTACCTTGCTAGTATGTCACCCAACTTCCCTATTTCCTTCTGTATAAAAAGTTTGATGCTCGATTTGACAAATTACATTCAGATCCACTCTGCCTTGTGTTGAGTTTGCTGTCAATTCCCACCAACTCTTTGCCCACTTGTGACCAGAGACCTGTTCCACGCAGACAAGGGACCAAGAGGGTCTGTGGCAGGAATCACCATGCCTGACCTAAAGCTGTACTACAGAGCAATTGTGATAAAAACTGCATGGTACTAGTATAGCGTCAGACAAGTAGACCAATGGAATAGAATTGAAGACCCAGAAAGGAACTCACACACTTATGGTCACTTGATCTTTGAAAAGGGAGCTAAAACCATCCAGTGGAAAAAAGACAGCATTTTCAACAAATGATGCTGGCACAGCTTGCAGTTATCATGTAGAAGAATGTAAATTGATCCACTCTTATCTCCTTGTACTAAGGTCAAACCTAAGTGGATCAAGAAACTAAAAAAAAAAAAAAAAAAAAAACAGAAAGTGGGGAAAAGCCTCAAAGATATGGGCACAGGGGAAAAAATTCCTGAATAGAACAGCAATGGCTTGTGCTGTAAGATCAAGAATCTACAGATGAGAACTCATAAAATTGCAAAGCTTAGTAAGGCAAAAGACATTGTCAATAAGACAAAAAGGTCACCAACAGATTTGGAAAGGATCTTTACCAATCCTAAATCAGATAGGGGACTAATATCCAATATATATATAAAGAACTCAAGAAGGTGGACCCCAAAAAATTAAATAACCCCATTAAAAATGGCTAAGAAGCACCTGAAAAATGTTCAGCACCCTTAATCATCAGGGAAATGCAAATCAAAACAACCCTGAGATTCCACCTCACATCAGTCAGAATGGCTAAGATCAAAAATTCAAGTGACAGCAGATGCTGGCCAGGCTGTGTAGAATGAGGAACACTCCTGCATTGTTGTTGGGATTGCAAGCTTGTACAACCACTCTGGAAATCAGTCTGGTGGTTCCTCAGAAAATTGGACATAGTACTACCAGAGGATCCTGCAATACCTCTCCTGGGCATATATTCAGAAGATGTTCCAACTGGTAATAAGGACACATGCTCCACTATGTTCATAGCAGCCTTATTTATAATAGCCAGAAGCTGGAAAGAACCCAGATGTCCCTCATCAGAGGAATGGATACAGAAATTGTGGTACTTTTACACAATGGAGTACTACTCAGCTATTAAAAACAATGAATTTATGAAATTCTTGGGCAAATGGATGGACCTGGATGGTATCATCCCGAGTGAGGTAACCCAATCACAAAAGAACTCAAATGATTTATACTCACGATATGTGGATATTAGCCCAGAAACTTAGAATACCCAAGATACAAAATACAATTTGCAAAACACATGCAACTCAAGAAGAACAAAGACAAAAAATGTGTGGACAATTTGCCCCTTCTTAGAATTAGGGACAAAACTCTCATGGAAGTAGTTACAGAGACAAAGTTTGAAGCTGAGGATGGAACATCTAGAGACTGCCACACCTGGGGATCCATCCCATAATCAGCCTCCAAACGCTGACACCATTGCATATGCCAGCAAGAATTTGCTGAAAGGACCCTGATATAGCTGTGAGGCTATGCAGGTGCCTGCCAAACACAGAAGTGGATGCTAACAGTCAGCTATTGGATGGAACACAGGGCCCCCAATGGAGGAGCAAGAGAAAGTGCCCAAGGAGCTAAAGGGGTCTGCAACCCTATAGGTGGAACAACAATATGAAATAACCAGTACCCCTGGAGCTTGTGTCTCTAGCTGCATATGTAGCAGAAGATGGCCTTGTAGGCCATCATTGGGAAGAGAGCACCCTTTGTCTTGCAAACTTTATATGCCTCAGTACCAGGGAACAACAGGGCCAAGAAGTGGGAGTGGGTGGGAAGGAGAGTGGGGGTGGAAGGTATGGGGGACTTTTGGGATAGCATTTGAAATGTAAATGAAGAAAATACCTAATAAAAAAAGATGTATAACAAATCCATATAAAATCATATTCAAAAGATGAAGGGCTGAACTTTCTCCATTCGTTCAGTAACAGAACATGGATTCTAGTCTTACTACATTTGTTAAATGTATTCATGGAAGTACAATACAAATTAAAGAAGCAAGAGGTGAAATACAACCAAAGAAAGGACTAAAAGTTAAATTATCTGTTTTTCCAGACATTGTCTTCTCTGTAGGAAACCCTCATCAGTATATAAAACTATTAAAACTACTAGTAAATTCAGCAAAGGAACAAGATACAAAATTAACACACAAATATCAGATTTCTGATAATATAAAATTCCAAAAAGGAAACTGACATCACGATTTCTTAACAATGTCACAAAAAAAGAATAAAACAATAAACAATTTAAGAATAAAGTCAAATGCTTATGCACCAAACAAAAATATAATGCAAAAAGAAATAAAAGAAGAAAACATACAACCCTAACTGATCCACAGTAAACAATTTCCTAATAAACACTGCAGTGGCATTATTTTTACAAATAAAAAGATCCATTTTATAATTTGTATGGAATGCCAAGGAACCTGCCACCCAAAGTAATTTTGAAAACAATATGCCACACACCTCCTGATTTGTAAATCTGTCACAAAGCCAGAGTAAGTAAAAGTATGTTGCTGGCATCATATGTTGCTGGTATGTTGCTGGCAAGCGGACTGGGGCTTAAGTGATTAGAGTGACTATGCTCCAACTGACCTTGACAAGGACACCCCATTAGCTACTATTTCATCACCATGAAAATATTACTCATGACCTAGTTTGCATCTCTGCTGCTATGATATAACATTGGCCAAAAACAATTTGAAGAAATAGTTTATTTGACTTATTAGAAGGAAAGCAAGGCATAAACTCAAAGCAGGAACCAGCAGGCAGAGAATAAGGAGGAACATTGCTTACAGGCTTGCTCCCAGGCAAATATTTATCTTCCTTTTTTTTTTTAAATAATATTTGTTTTACTTTTTGTGACTATAGTATAATTTCTTTCTTTCCTTTCTTTTCCATTTCTTCCCTCCAAAACTTCCCATATACCCCTCCTTGCTTACTTTTAAGTTCATAACCTCTTTATATCATTACTTCTTGTTACATGCATATATATATATATATATATATATATATATATATATATATATATACACCCAAATAACCTTTATTGTCTATCCCAGACCCACTTACCTAGGAATGGTACTTCTCACATTAGACTGGATCCTTCAATATTACTTAATACTTATGAAAATGTCCCTCAGACATGTTCATGAGCCAATCTGACGGAGTCAGCAATTTAACTGAGAATCCCTCCTGGTGTCTCAGGTTAACAAACAAGATTGGCCAACACCCCTGACAACACAACTTAAGAGCAGAAAGATTGATTTTTCTTTATAAATTGTGAGTACAGTTCATAATAGCAGAGAAAAAGTGAAAGATATATGTCACAGCTTGCTGACATCTCACTAGACCAAAAGGCAGTATTAATACAGGAAGTAAAGTCAGGAAGTATTTCTTAAAGCCTACCACAATGAGCATCCTTGGGCTAAACTTCAGATCTTAGACGTTTCACAACCCAGCAATTTAATAGAGGAGCCATAAGGGGTTTTGCATTCAAACCATTTATAACTGTTGTGATGTCAATTTTGTTAGAAATTCTGTTTGTCCAAGTGCAGAAGAATATTGTTTTACATTAATTTTGAAATCCAGAAGTATAAGCATTATATACTTTTCCCTTTTGGTTTAGATGATTTTGACTATTATTTTTCCCTTCAATAAGTATACATGAGTATTTTATAATTTGTGAGATATTAATTGAACTCTAGTGGAATAAAGTAAGGTAATTAATAAGTTTCTTGTAATTAATTGGCCTAACAGTTCTCTCTTTCACCAACTCTCCATCACTGTCATTTGTTCTTCAGAAACTCCTAAATTAGCATTCTTCAGCTGCTTATTGATTTACAGATAGATAATGCAGAGAGGATTAAAGGGATCCTTTATGTAGATATTGGACAAAAGAGACAATGTATTTCAGCTACCTACTACTAGCCATAGGAAATGACTCCTTACCCTGTTTCAGTTAAAACAAATGTTAGCAGGGAATAATAGAACTTCTGTGAAACAAACTACTGTTTCTCTTTCTTTTTTTGTTAGATATTTTCTTTATTTACATTTCAAATGTTATCCCCCTTCCTGGTTTCCCCTCCAAAACCACCCTATCCCACCCCCCTTCTCCCTACTAATGAACCCACCCACTCCCACTTCCCTTTCTTGGCATTCCCCTACACTGAGGCATCCAGCCTTCTCAGGACCAAGGGCCTCTCCTCCCATTGATGTCCAATAAGGCCATTCTCTGCTACATATGCAGCTGGAGCCATGGATCCCTCCATGTGTACTCTTTGGTTGGTGGTTTAGCACAAGAATAAGGAAGACCAATGTATGAATACTTCAGTCCTTTTTAGAAGGGGGAACAAAATACCCATGGAAGGAGATACAGAGACAAAGTATGGAGCAGAGACTAAAGGAAAGACTATTCAGGGACTGCCCAACTGAATCCATCCCATATATAGTCACCAAAACCAGACACTATTGTGGATGCCAACAAGTGCTTGCTGACAGAAACCTGATATTGCTGTTTCCTGAGAGTCTCTGCCAGTGCCTGACAAATACAAAAGTGAACGCTCTTAGCCAACCATTGGACTGAGCACAAGGTCCCCAGTGGAGGAGCTAGAGAAAGGACCAAAGGAGCTAGCTGAAGGAGCTTGCAGCCCCATAGGAGGAACAACAGTGTGAACCAAGCAATACTCCCAGAGTTCCCAGGGACTAAACCACCAAACAAAGGATTTTGTCTTTTATAGAAGTGGTATTGTGGCTTAGTCTGGTTTGTGGTATTTGGGAGAATATACCTGAATGACATGTAACCTTTAATTCAGGTCAATCATTGTTAGTTTTCTTCTACTACCTTGTTTACTTCAATTATTTTTATTTGTCAGGTTCTGCAGTATTCAGGATGGGTATTATACACATGTCAAATTCATCTTTAAATGAATTATAGTTTGTTAAGTTTCATTTGTGATTGCTTGTTGCTAGCTTTGGAAAGATAATTATCTTAAGATCCTGTTTTGTTTTTTGTTTTTTTTTTTCCCAAAGTCTTGGAAGTTTGTGCATTTTCCATCTGTTGTAGACTTCCTAGAATTTTCTCTGTACAGAGTCATAAAACCTGCAAATGCATCAGTTCTGCTTGCTCCTTTATAAATAGCATATTCTGTGCCAACATTCTGAATTGCTATCCCAGCTGGAACACCCAGAGGAGAGTTTTGACAAAGTGGGGCTCATGATGATTACCAACTTATTTCAGTTTTAAATAGATGTTTGCTGTAGTTAGTAGACCGTGTTCAGTACAGCCCTGTATCAAAAACATTGTTCTTATTTTGCTGACAGTGTTTCCTATAGATGAATTTTATCACACATTTTGTTTTGCCTTTATTGGAATTGCTATGAGAGATTTCTCCTTCTCCTTCATTCTGAGTTCTTGTTTATATTGCAATTTACATGCAAAAAAAGAGTGGATCCATGTGTTTGAGGTCTTTTAATTGGCAAGTTTCACATCAATCCTATTCTTTCAGCAGTAAAGTATCAAATTTTACTTATTTAAAATATCAATCATCTACAACCTCTAAGATATTTTTATTCCAGAGTTAAGTGAATCAATCATACCTCTTCTCTAGAAAACAAAAGGAAAGGAATCAAACACTGCTCTCTTAGTAAGCAAGCGCACAAGAACAGTTTAGCCAGCCTTGACATTGAGCCCATGATTTAGGATTATTTAAGTGGATTATAAAAAAAAACAATAGTTAACAGTTTGTAAAATGTTCCTTATTTTGAACTAGCAAAGAACTATTGATTTCAGACCCTGTGTGACTCCTAAAGTGTGTTAGTAAAAAAAGATATGATGACTCTAAATCAGCACTGTTCACCACCGTCATAACTTTGCAGGGGAAGTCTATCAGCAAAGCATAAATTAAATCTCCATGCTGAGAAGAAATCTATAGAAAGCACGCTCCTTGAGTCGATATATTTCAATGAGGTTGATATGGTGTCTTCAGTAATGGAATATAATGAATGGTAGACTGTAGAACTTGTGCTGTTTATAACTAATGTTTTATCTAATAAAATAAAATCTCACCTAAGGATGCCTTTCATAGTGTGATATGTTACTAAGTTTACCTCAGCGTGTCAGATGTAGAGAACACATGCTTTCAGTGTGTGAGTGGCATTGGCTGTGCACTGGCATTCGTGATAGCTGCTCAGCCTGAACAGCTGTGAAATGGGATGAGCTCCAGTCATGGTTCATTCTTACTTCAGAGGTTTAGTAGTTTGGAAGTTTGATTGACTGGCACATTCTATCATTGTCATAACTTAAATAATTCAGTTAAATTTTTTTAAAACATGATTTGATATTTAGGGCTTTTCTTTTTTAAAAAATGAGAAGCAAGTAAAGAATTGTAAAGATTTGGGACTTATTTGTGGCATTGTGAAAATAAATAAGCCAATGTGAAAGGAAAAAAACAAAACAAAACAAGATTTTGTTTTTTGATTCTGTTTTTTCCCCCCTGAGGCTGGATTCAGTAGACCATCACACATCTGTTAGAACAATAAGTGTTCTTTTAACTATTCTTGTTAATTCTCTCGTGAATATCTACAGATCCATTTAGACACAGTCTCAGAGGAAAATAATTCACACTGAATTTCGTGAATTTGGTTCTCTTTCTTCAAAGACATCGGGAGATAATTTCTACCATCACTTTCAATACCACTCCTGAAAGTGTGCTATCTTAATAAGACCTTTACTCTTTCATGATAAGAAAATGCAGCTATCACTCACTGTTATATGACAGCCAGGACTCAGTAGATAAAGTGAGAATTCTCTATACTGTGTTGTCTTGTGGCATAAATCAGTGGTCTCAAACAAGGGCATAGCTTACTGAACAGTGTGAACAAAAAGAATTCACAGGACCATTGACTAGGTTCCAAGAATAAGAGAAAATATGTTCAGAGTTTTCTATGAACAAGCATTTTCATCATTGAAAAGCACAAGTAAAAAAAGTCAACAGAAGAGCTACTTACACCAGAATAGAAAGGCTCACCAGACACACACAGCACATCCTGCTCCTGTAGCATCAACAGGTCTCTGGCAAGGTGTAACCGGACTTTAAAAGGTTCTTGATTACCATCTTGTAGCAAGCAAACACCTGTCTTCGTCTTCAGATAAAAAGAGCAAGAAAGAAAAATTGCTCAATTCACAAGTTATAATTCTCAAAACTATTTACAGAAAAATGTGATGGATAATACTTGTGAGCTAAGAGCAATGCTCTCAGCCACTCACACATGAATTCACCGAGACACTAAAGACTGGATAACCACTTCAAGGAATATGGAGTTTTAGATAATGGAGACCATGCCAGAGAGACCAAACTAAGACTCAGGCTGCATCAAAGATGCTGCATTACACTGATAAACAATGAAATTATTGTATAATACTTTAAATATAAAGGTAACACATTTTTCTTTGTATAAAATTTAACCTTTTAAGGTTTGTATTATAGTTTGTGGTATATATAGTCTCTCTCTCTCTCTCTTCATATATATATATATATATATATATATATATATATATATGTGTGTGTGTGTGTGTGTGTGTGTGTGTGTGTGTGTGTGTGTGTATAATCAATTCTAGTTACTCCAAAGAAAGATAAGAAAGAACAGTCTGAAAATCTGGTCTCCATACCTCTTTTTTTTTTTTTTTCACTAAGCATTAAGTCATTTTCTGTCTCTGATATAAAATTCAAAACTAAAACTACATGCTTAGGATTTACTTAAATTTCCAGTATGTCATAACCTCTACTTGTGAGCACATATTCATGCATGCACTTGCATGCACACACGCACCAAAAATAAAAAATAAATAAACTCTACCTATAAAAAGACGAAGATGAGAGTTTTGCAAACTATATAAATGAACAGAGATATTTTTAAAGTCATTTTTTATAGGCTAATACAGATTCATTGTAAGCTCATCTTTTTGCTTAAACACTTTGGTTTTTGCTTTATTTTGTTTTTTGGTTTCTGTGTTTGCTAGGCCCCAGCATAGCCTCTCAGGAGACAGCTATATCAGGGTCCTTTCAGCAAAATCTTGCTAGTGTGTGCAATAGTGTCATCCTTTGGAGGCTGATTGTGGGATGGATCCCCGGGTATGGCAGTCTCTAGATGGCCCATTCTTTCATCTCAGAACCAAACTTTGTCTCTGTAACTCCTTCCATGGGTGTTTTGTTCCCAATTCTAAGGAGCAAAGTGTCCTCACTTTCGTCTTCGTTCTTCTTGAGTTTCATGTGTTTTGCAAATTGTACCTTGTATCTTGGTATTCTAAGTTTCTGGGCTAATATCCACTTATCAGTGAGTACATATCATGTGAGTTCTTTTGTGATTGCGTTACCTCAATCAGGATGATGCCCTCCAGGTCCATCCATTTGCCTAGGAATTTCATACATTCATTCTTTTTAATAGCTGAGTAGTACTCCATTGTGTAAATGTACCACATTTTCTGTATCCATTCCTCTGTTGAGGGGCATCTGGGTTCTTTCCAGCTTCTGGCTATTACAAATAAGGCTGCTATGAAAATAGTGGAGCATGTGTCCTTCTTACCACTTGGAACATCTTCTGGATATGGATTGATTTTTCTTTGCGAGTGGTTCACAAACCTCTTTAATTTTTCCTCTGTGTGAGAATCAGTACTCTGGATAATTAAACCATACCATTTTTATCAAAAAGAATTTGTATCATACAGTATAATCTGATTATAGTCTCCTATCTCATCTCCTTCCAGAACTTTCCCTTCTCCCTAGCTGTCCAACTCAATACATCCATGCTTTCATTTCTCTCCCTCTCTTCAGAAAACAAGCTGGAAAAAAAAAAGAATTTAAAAAGAAAGAAATATAAATATATAGGCATTGATACACACACATACACGCACACACACACACACACACACACACACACACACACACACACAAAACCAAAAAACAAAACAAAACAAAACAAAACAAAAACCACATAAAAATACAGAAATTAGGGAAAGGACTGAAGGAGCCAAAGAGGATTGCAATCCCATAGGAAGAACAACAGTATCAACTAACCCAGACCCCTCAGAGCTTCCAGAGTCTAAACCATCAACCAAAGAACATACATGGCCCTGTCTAGCTCCTGCTACATATGTAGCAGAGGACTGCCTTCTCTGGCCTCAGTGGGATAGGATGTACTTAATTCTGTAAAAACTTGATATCCCAGGGAAGGGGGATGCTAGCAGGGTAAGATGGGAGTTGGTGGGTAGGGGAGTAGGGGGGAGGGTATGGGGGACTTTTGGGATAGCATTGGAAATTTAAATGAAGAAAATACCTAATTAAAAAAAATTTAAAAAATATAGCTGCAACAATGAAAAATACAGAATCAGAAAACATAATACACTACTAGATGTTGTGTTGGCTCGTTTAAGTCAATTAGACATATGAACTAGAGTTATGTGAAAAGTGGGAACTTCAATTGAGAAAATGCATTCATCAAACATAGCTGTAAGGCATTTTCTTAATTACTGATTGATGAGGGAGGACCTAGTCCATTCTAAGTTGTTCTCCCAGGTCTGATGTTCCTGGGTTCTCTAAGAAACGATGCTGAGCAAGCCATAGGGTTAAAGCCAGTAAGCAGCACCCCTCTATGTCCTCTGATATAGGACTATTTTGCATATAGAAATATTGAACGGTGTTGGAAATCCCATATTCTCTTTATTTTAACCAGTTGTGGATCTATATTTTAAAAAGAAGCTTTGGGGTTTGTGTTTATGTGTTTTGTTTTCAACTTTTATTTAATGAGTAGTAAAAGCTATATATATCATATATTCGTGGACATATGAAGTATTTAAAATATAGTTAGAAACTACATTAGTTTAGGAAAATTGCTTTAGTAGACATTTAGCACCTATGATTACCCGAGCCATAAGGAGTTTGCTAGATAAAAAGTATGAATTCCTTTCCATCAAGCAAGCTTTACATTCTGACAGCTGCTAATTATCTCCAAAATAAGCACTTTTCCACCATACCATTAGAGATATTTCTGGGCCAATCATTGTTGCTGTCACAGGCATTATATCTGGGCAGGAATTCCAATTGCTCCTCTCCCTTGGCAGCACATGTACTATATTTCAATATTGAGGGACATGTTCTCTGGGAGTTTTCAATACAGTTCTCATGGAAAAGACATTGAGATTCATTGCAATTGGTTTACTCCAATATTGGTTCTAAAACAATGTTGCTTTTTCAGGAACAAGGTCTACCTTCAAATTCTGGAAGTCAACCAAGGGCAACGGCAATAGCCAATATAGTTTTAGGAGACTCTTATATTCCCTCTAACCAAAAATCCTAGGTTAAGAAGATTAACAATTGGTGTGATACTATGCAAATAAGTGTAGAGAATCTTCAAATAGATCTAACCTAAGATTCAGGAATTCTACTCCTAGGTTTATATTTCAATTTCTTTTTTATATTCTGCCTCCAAAATAATTCTATATACCTCCATATTTATAATAGAGAGAAAATGGAATTAGCCTAAATGCCCTTTAACTGATGAATGGATAATGAAAAACTATTTCATATGTAACATGGAATACTATTCAACTGTAAAAAATGAAATAAAATTTATAGTTAAATTGCTAAAACTGAAAGTATTATATGGAATACAGTAAAATATACACACAAAGAAATGTGACACATGTTGTCTTTAATTTATAAACCACAGATCTAAGTTTTTATATTTGAGTATATAATCTGAAATAATCTAAGAAAGTAGAAAAGTAAAAGGAACGTGGAAGAATAGAAAATAGTTATATAGAGATGATGATAGGTATGTCTAAAGGTGCTAAAAGAAGGAGAAAGGGAAGAACTTTAGGGAAGAGGGAGAAGAGGTTGTAGAGGGGGAGACTAAAGGAGAGATAAATAACAATAAGGATGTTTCAAAACACAGCAGAGAAACATTACTTTGTAAGCTTAAATACATATATAATATATGTATATGTATGCATATTCACACAGAGACACAAACACACATATTAGTGTTATGATACATGGGGTGATGATGACACCCCAAAGAACCATGTACTGTCTAAGTTTGTTTCTTTTACTAGAGGATGAAGAGAAAATGGGAATTTTAAGTGTATATGTTGCCAAAGAAATGTTTTGAATTTGAGCAAAGAGCATAAAGAAATGGTAGACAGCTGCCCTAGCTCCAATATTCCTCTGTGAGATCAAGGAAAACAGAGAAAATGTGGGTGTGTATTTTATTCTTTGATAAACATTTGCATATGCCTTAGTGTCCGCTGAGGAAATAGTAATTCACATTATTCTCTTACAATCTATTCTAACTTCAGAGAAGCAGAAGCCACGCTGAAGGTGAACAGGGTGGAGGGTGTGGGTGGGTTGGGGGATAGTTTAGTTCTGTATTCTCTAGTAGTTGCCTTCATTTCTTTCTGGCGAAAATTATCTAAGAATGACTTTCTAGGCCATTGAGATCTCTTTAACCAGTTAAAGACTCTTGAACTGTTATGAAAAATTATTAAAATGACATCATTGCCTTAACCCAGATGCCCATCAAGTACAAACACTTGGGTCAATGAAGGGTAAATTCAACAACAGTTTCCTTTGTAACTAGTAAATTATTTTCCCAAAGCCATACAACTGGAGGACTAGAATGCTCTATCACATAGAGTAGTTTGTTTTTCACCTTTTCTGTGATTATTTTCATCAAGCAGTCTCCAGAGATCCAAAATCCTAATTTCTTATGAATTAGATATTCCCTAACACATTGCTTGTTTACAATTTTAGCATACCTTTATACTTCATATTCATCCTTCTTTTCCTTTATTTTTATAAAATATTTTACTCTATCCATTGTCCAGTTGTAGTTCTCTGTATTAGATCCCATATACTGCAAGAAGGTGCTTCTCAGATGATGACTGGGTAAGGTACTAATTTATGAGTGTTGTGACATGTCACTATGAGTAAATGTATTGCTATGTTCCTTGGCAGAATAACACTCTCTGATTTTCTGCTAGGCCCACACCTTACACATTCTTGGATTTTGGGCCCCCGGAGCAGTGTCTGAGAGATTATATTTCATGTATTACTAATCCAGCCTTTTAGTCTGTACCTTTTTATTAAGTAATTGACATTATTGATATTGATAGTTATCAGTAAAAAGTGTTTATTGATGCCAGCTATTTGTTGGTATGGTGTGGGTTTTTCTCCTTCGTTTGACTGATTATTCTAGCATTATTTTTCCTTCTGTTTTGTTGCATATAGTTAACAACTTCAGATTGAAGATTTCCTTTTAATGTCTTCTGTACAGAAAGCTGGATTAGCAGATAAAAATTGCTTACATTGATTTTATTGTGGGATGTTTTTCTTTTTCTATCAAATGTAATTGATAATTTTGCTGGGTATCATAGCCATGACTGGAATTTTTAGTTTCTCAGAATATGTACATTTTCCCTGGCCCTTCTTCTTTTAAAGGTACTACTACAGTGACAGACAGATAGCTCAATGGAATAGAATTGAAGACCCAGAAATGAATCCACACACCTGTGTTCACTTGATTTTTTGACAAGGGAGCTAAAACCATCCAGTGGAAAAAAGAAAGCATTTTTTAACAAATGGAGCTGACTCAACTGCAAGTTAGCATATAGAAGAATGCAAATTGATCCATTTTTAGCTCCTTGTACAAAGCTCAAGTCTAAGTGGATCAAAGACCTCCACATAAAAGCAGAGACACTGAAATTAATAGAGAAGAAAGTGGGGAAAAGCCTTGAAGATATGGGCACAGGAGAAAACTTCCTAAACAGAAGAGCAATGGCTTGTGCTGTAAGATCAAGAATTGACAAATGGGACCTCATAAAGTTGCAAAGCTTCTGTAAGGCAAAAGACACTGTCAATAAGACAAAAAGGCCACCAACAGATTGGGAAAGGATTTTTACCAATCCTAAATCTGATAGGGGACTAATATCCAATATATACAAAGAGCTCAAGAAGCTGGACTCCAGAAATTCAAATAACCCCATTAAAATGGGGTACAGAGCTAAACAAAGAATTCTCAACTGAGGAATATCGAATGGCAGAGAAGCACCTGAAAAAATGTTCAACATTCTTAATCATCAGGGAAATGCAAATCAAAACAACCTTGAGATTCCACCTCACACCAGTCAAAATGGTGACAGCAGATGCTGGCGAGGACGTGGAGAAAGAGGAATACTCCTCCACTGCTGGTGGGATTACAAGCTTGTACAACCACTCTGGAAGTCAGTCTGGAGGTTCCTCAGAAAATTGGACATAATACTACTGGAAGATCCAGCAATACCTCTCCTAGACTTATACCCAGAAGTTCCAACTGGTAATAAGAACACATGCTCCACCATGTTCATAGCAGCCTTATTTATAATAGCCAGAAGCTAAAAATATCCCAGATGTCCCTCACCATAAGAATGGATATAGAAATTGTGGTACATTTACACAATGGAGTACTACTCAGCTATTAAAGACAATGGACTTATGAAATTCTTGGACAAATGGATGTATCTGGAGGATATTATCCTTAGTGAGGTAACCCAATCACAAAAGAAGTCATTAGATATGCACTCACTGATAAGTGGATATTAACCCAGAAACATAGAAAACCCAAGATACAATTTGCAAAACACAAGAAAATCAAGAAGAAGGAAGACCAACAGGTAGATACTTCATTCCTTCTTAGAATAGGGAACAAAATACCCATGGAAGGAGTTACAGAGACAAAGGTTGGAGCTAAGATGAAAGGATGGACTATCCCTAGACTACCCCACCCAGGGATCCATCCCATAATCAGCCACCAAACACAGACACTATTGCATATGCCAGAAAGATTTTGCTGAAGGGACCGTGTTATAGCAGTCTCGTATGAGGGTATGCCAGTGCCTGGCAAATACAGAAGTGGATGCTCACAGTCACCTATAAGATGGAACACAGGGCCCCCAATAGAGAAATCACCCAAGGAGCTGAAGAGGTCTGCAACCCTATCAGTGGAACAACAATATGAACTAAGGAGTACCTCCAGAGCTCATATCTCTAGCTGCATTTGTAGCAGAAGATGGCCTTGTTGGCCATTACAGGGAAGAGAGGCCCCTTGGTATTGCAAACTTTATATGCCCCAATACAGGGGAATGCCAGGGCCAATAAGTAGAGTGGGTGGGTAGGGGAGCAGGGTGGAGGGAGGGTATAGGGAACTTTTGGGATAGCATTTGAAATGTATATAAAGAAGATATCTAAAAAAAAAAAAAGAAAAGAAAAGAAAACAAAAGAGAGAAAAAAAGAAAAGAAAAGTCAGGTTTTATCCTAATGAGCTTGTTATTCTAATTACTTGTCTTACTTCCCATGTGGCTTTTAATATTTTTTTTGTTGTTTTCTATACTTAATGTTTTGATTATTATGTCTCATGGAATTTTTCTATTCTTGTGTATCTGGAGTTATGTCTGTTTTTTATACCATGATAGGCACCTTTTTCTTTAGGTTGAGAAGACATTCTACAATTAGAAATTGTATTTTCTTTGCTTTTAGCCTGCGTTTCTTCTCCCTCCTAGGAGAAGTTTTGATCTGATCCTACGGAGGATTATTCAGCAAGTTATTGGTATCTGAGAGCCCACAGAGGATGTCTAAATAGAACCAGCAAGGAGGAAGACCTGAATGCTACTTCATGAGAACTACATTTATGGTATCAGAAGTACCATGCAAGTTTCTAAATGAAGAGACAACCAACAGTTCTACCCAGCAATGATATCTATGAAAGATATCAATGACCAACATAAGATAACAATCCTAGTGGTATAGTAAGAGCACACATACTTTGGCAGTAACCAATAGGTCTCTAATAAGATTTATCACCTACTCAAAAGAAAAAGAGTGTCCATGACTGGGACTGAAAATCTAGTTGACTGCTAAGTGTTAGCTAGGTCATGATTATTACAGGAGAATAAACCAACCACTAATTGATCAAACCAGCATAATCTCTAAAAACAATCTAAAAGCATTTGTCCTTATACACATAGATAAGTGTGGTCTTCACCAATTGTTAAAGAAATTTCCCTTTGTATCAGATGGAAATCAATACATTAGACCACAACCAATCAAAATGCAGAATATGAAAGCCAAATTCCAAATGATCAGTCTACAAAACATTCCCATACCTAAGGCACAAGGAACACTGTGGAAGAGGAGATAGACAGAATATATGTGCCCAAAAAATCAGTACCTTTGCCGTGAGACTGTGATTGTATCTCTTTGAAATAAGAGAAGCTATACCCATAATGTCTCATCAACACAATTGTTCAAACATGAGTTGAACAAGGACACCAATGACCATGTCAAACTGCATAGAGAAAATCTCAGGAAGCCTCAAACCTACGCAAAGAATTACAGGATAACTGAGTAAAGCTAGTAGTGGAAGTGGGAGTGGTAGCCCTCCCAGGAAAGAGCACACCAATTGTCTGTCCAGTGAATATGGTCAATCCTCAAAACAAATATACAGCTAATATAAAAGGGTCTTTACAGGTTGTACTTAGGAATTATATGTATATACAAATATACATGCTGTATCAATTAGTTTTTTAAAAAGGAGTCATGACTATAAAGAATTTGGAGGAAAGGGAAGAGAGAAATTTTATAATTAAATCATGATCAAAAACATAAATGAAAAAAGAGAAATCAATATTTATTACTTAAAGTGCTTTTAAATAGAAACTATCTAATCAAATTTCTTCAATTTCTTTACAAGCCTTGCCTTCCACTTCCATCCTTTATTCTTTACATTTTATTTATTTTGCATCTATGAATGTTCTCCACACATGTATGTCTGTTTATTACTTGAGTGCCTAGTATCTGAAGAAGTCAGAGGAATGTACTGACTATACTAGAATAGAGCTGAGGGTGATTTGAAATTACCATGTAGGTACTAGAAACTAAACCACTGGACTTTCAACTGCTGAACTATCTCTCCATTCTCACTTGGTAACATTACAGATCTCATGGACATCAGCATTTGTTTTTACACTCATTTCTTATTAACAGTCAATTATAAATAGGCCTTGTTTACTATATCTTAGATTCTAATGTATTTTACAACAATATAATCCCTTAAAGGAGATTTAAACTTATTGTAAGGTGTTCCAAGTTACATGTTATGACATTGTATTTAACTGAATAATTAAACAACACTTAGTGTCTCATAGAAATGATTTCCTCAAAGACAAAGTAATTGCTATATTGATTATTTTTATGGTTTCTGGATACATAAATGCTGGAAGCCTATAAATTTCAAAGAATGTCTTTGAGACATCTTCATAGATTTGAAAATCTTCAGATATGTTGTTATTTCACAGTTATGTGTTCCTGCAGATTCAGACAGATATGGAAAACTCATTGTTCCATGCTAGGCAAGAATATAGTGTTCTAGAACTACTGTACTAGTCTAAAGTTGTTCAGCATCCCATAGCTCTTATTGCAATGAGAAAATAAAGGCAGCCATGGAATCAGGAGTACGGTGGTCATAATAATGCCTCATAATAAAAAACCATCACTTTAACTAGAATCTAGCAATTATACCAGACAAAGACAGCAAAACTACTGTTTATCTCATGATATAAAAATACCTATGTCAGGAATCACTAATTGAAAGTTCAGCCAGGAAAAGATATTCTTCCTGAGATCACCTTTGTTTATCAGGGGCTATGGTTGATTGTTTTGGTTCTTGGAGCTTTCCAAGGAAGTTTCTGTGGAAAGCCGTGCAGCGAGCAGCGAGCAATCGCTGTGGAGAGCCGTGCGTGTGCTGCGAGCAATCACCATTATAAGATGGCGCTGGCCTCCGCTGTGACAAACTAGTAAACAAGCCTTGTGCGCAAGTGCGAGAGTGAACTCACTCCTAGTCACTGCCCATTCTCGGGGTGTAATAGTGGTGTGATGAGCGAGCAACGAATCAAGAGCTGTCACGCCACATCAGGTGCTGAAACGTCATGGCTGAGTGCTATATAAGGGACTCCATTTTCTGGGGTCGGGATCTTCCTGAGAAGTAAACAATAAAGCTTTGCCGCAGAAGATTCCAGTTGTCCTGAGTGTGTTCTTGCCGGCGGGGACAAAAGCTCGAGATAAGTTTCTTCTGATTGAGGTGTCAGATCTGCTGCTCTATTATATTTTTTATTCTTTTATTCTACTCTTGCTTTCTTACTAAATAAACGTACTCATTCAAAATCAAGGACAAATCTCTATAGAGAATGTCATATATATTGACAACATCCACTATCTACTCTGGCAGACATGAATACCCACAACATAACAGGAAAAAGAAAAAGGAAAAAAAGAAAAGCAAGATTGTATAACTAAAATAACATAAGGCACAGTTTTACAATTAGAGATGCTAACAGCATATCCACACCTCTCTTCCTGCTTCTCCAGATCCAATCTGATGAATCTCATCCTTATCTCTGTAACAAAAACAAACCAAACAAACAAACAAACAAAAAGTCTCTAGAAGTCTCCCTCTAGAAGTTTTCCTTTCTGTACTGAAAGGACATTGCAGTTCTTAACATCTGTACTCCAAACACAAGTGCACACAAGTTTGTAAAAGAAATATTACTGTTTAAATCACATACTGACCCTCACACACTGATAATGGGAGGCTTCAATATACCACTCTCATAAATGGAGAAAAACTAAACAGAGAAATGCAGGAGCTAACACATTTTATAAACCAAATGGACCTCAAAGATATTTATAGAAAATTTTAGCACCCCACAAAAACTATACCTTCTTCTCTGCCCCTTAGAAAACGTTTCCCCAAAATTGACCACATACTCAGACACAAAGCATGTTTGAACAGTTACAAACAACAACAACAACAAGACAGAATTTCTTGGAGTCTATCAGATCACAAGGGTTAAAAACTCTCAATCAAAAACAACAGAACCAACACAAAGCTTACAGAGAAACAGAACAATGCTCTATTGTATGAAAAGGGGTCAATACAGAAGAAATTAAAGACTGTCTAGAATTCAGTGACATAAATACACAATATATCAAAACTTATAGGACACAATGAGAGCAGTTCTAAGAGTCACATTGTAGCATTAAGTGTCTACATTAAAAAAAATAAATAAGAAGGAAGAAAGGAATGAGGGAAAGAAAGAAAAAAGGAAGGAAGGAAGGAAGGAAGGAAGGAAGGAAGGAAGGAAGGAAGGAAGGAAGGAAGGAAGGAAGATAGAACTGAAAAAAAATCCGTAATAGCAAATTAACTGCACACCTGAAAGCTTTAAAACTAATAAAGGTAATCACATGTAAGAGGAGTAAATTTCAAGAAATAATAATCAAACTCAGGGCTGAAATGAATAAAGTAAGCACAAAGAAAACAATACAAAAATAAATGA
Organism: Mus caroli; assembly: GCF_978045245.1. Classification (NCBI taxonomy): domain Eukaryota; kingdom Metazoa; phylum Chordata; class Mammalia; order Rodentia; family Muridae; genus Mus; species Mus caroli. Next base: position 5,680,264 of record NW_028227256.1, read on the forward strand.
AAGAGTTGGTTCTTTGAGAAAATCAACAAGGTAGAAAAACTCTTATGAAAATTAACTAAAAGGCAGAGAGAGAGAATATCCAACAAAATGAAAAGTTAAACAGATAAAATATATAGATACCCTGTATAAATAGACCTCAAAAAATGCAAGGAATCATGAGGACATACTTTAAATACAAGGAGGGACCAGGAGGATGGGTAACATTTCAGATGTAAATAAATAAAAATAATTGATCAATAAAATACAGATAACAACAACAACATGAACGTACTTCACTATAGTGGTATGAATATGCTTGGCACAAGAAGTGGCACTATTAGGAGGTGTGACCTTGTTAGAGTAGGTGTAGCCTTGTTGGAGGAGGTGTGTCACTGTGGGGGTGAGACCCAGCTCCTTGCTGCCTGAAAGCCAGTCTCCTGTTTGCCTTCAGAACAAGATGTACAATTCTCCAATGCCATGCCTTCCTGCATGCTGCAATGTTTCCCACCATTATGATAAAGGCAGATTATGATAATGGACTGAACCTCAGAACCAGTAAGCCAGACCCAATTAAATGTCCTTAAGAGTTGTGTTGGAAAAAAAAAAAAAAAAAGAGTTGTGTTGGTCATGGTGTCTCTTCACAGCAATGAAAACTCTAAGTAAGACATTTACCATATAGGAAATATCTAAAAGAAACATAATATTTTTGACAGGTACCACTTATCAAAATTAAATCAAGATCAGATCAGATAAGAAATTGAAACACAAGCATAACCCCTAGTGAAATAGTAGTAATCATTAAATATCTCCTAACCTAATTTATAAATGGAGTACTGATTTAAATAGAAAAATCTCAAAAAGGGGAATTCATACAGCCAATAAACTTTTAAAAAATGCTCAACACCCTTACCCGCCAGGAAAATGCAAATCAAAACTACTTTGAGATTCTATCTTACATCTGTCTGAATATTTGACATCAGTAACACAAGGGAAAGCTCATGCTGGTAATGCTCTGAAATAATAAGAGTACTCCTCCATTGCTGATGAGTGCAAACTTGTGTATCCCCTATGGGAATCAATTGTGTGGTTCGTTAAAAAGTTATAAATTGATCCACCTCAAGATCCAGCTATATATAGTACTCTTACACATACAGCCAAAGGATTCTTCATTCTACCTCAGAAATACTTGCTCAACCATGTTAATTGATGCTGTATTCATAATATCCAGAAACTGAAAACAATCTAGATGTCCCTTACCAGAAGAAAGGATAAATAGGTGCACTATTTACAAAATGGATTATTACTTAGTTCTTAAACACAAAAGTCACCCTAAAATTTGCAGGCAAATAGATGGAACTAAAAAAGAAATCATCCTATGTTAGTTAGCAGAGTCCTATACATATAAATATTTAATATATTCAAATATATGTACATATTAGCCATTAGGTAACCAACCTAAAACTCCCAGAAAGGTTGGGTATAGAGGCGGTGACTAGTTGGGTACTTTTGGTCTCTCTGGGAGGAAAAAATAAAATAGGTTTTATGAGACAAAAAAGAGAGGATCATGTGGGGAGCAGGAAGGAACACAAGCTTGAAGGAGGGAATACAGACAGAGAAGCTAGAAATGGAGTCACTTGAGGAATGGTATAAAACTTTAGTGCAGTGTAAACTTCCTAGTATATTTTAAGGTGACTTTAATGAGATCTCCTAGTAATGGGAGAGACAACGTTCCAAACACACATCTCTTGTCACCAAACAAAGCTTCCAGTACAATTACTGGGTTGCATTCAGTTGAGATCTTGGCTATGGTGGTTCCATGGTAGTCTCCAAATAACCCTCATGGTTGCCAAGTCATTTTGCAAACAGACAGTGGGATCCCATTGCAGAAGACAGCACTCACACAACTCATTGAACATGGATAAGTCAAGATTGTGCCTACATGGATGCTTCCTCCAATATGTTCTAGTGTCTGTCGTATGTTCAGATATTCTGCAGACTACCAAAAGAAGAAATACAAACACTGATAATCTGTTCTGCTGGAAAATATGCTAGGGCAATGGTGGCACAGAGCATGTCGAATAGCCAATCAATATCTTATTTGATTTAAAATTTGTTTTTTTTTTATTACCTCATATCTTATTTTATCATGTTTTGTTGTTATCTCTTAGAAGCCTGTTCTTTTCAAATAATAGAAAGGGATTGAATTAAAGGCTAGAGGAGGTATATAAGAACTGGGAGGAGTAAAGGGAGAGGAAACTGTGATGAGGAATAATAAAATGATCTATTTTTCAATTTGAAAGGTAAAATATAAATCTCATAGAATGTCTTATATATTTTTTTGAATATTACTTCAATAAGTAAAATGTATGACCTGCAGGTGCTGCGTTTAAAACATGAATAAACCACATACCTTGACCTTAGAGTTTTCTCTGCATCAAATGAAACTGGTTTGTAAACCATTTTAGGCCAATTCCAATAACTAATTGGAAGTATCAGAGGGTATAAGTTTTTGTGAAATGTCATTCTTTTTAAAGTTTTGAAAATAAAACAAAGCACAAAGATTTTATAGTAACATCAACATAACCAGTTTCAGAAAAACCTCACCCTTTTATTTTTTCACTATTTGTTAGAATGTTCTAATCAGATATAGTCATAATTTCATTATAGGTCAATACAAATTGCTTTCTAGAAACTGATGCAAGAGATTCAAGTTTGAGTCATGTAAAATATAAAAGGTCAGTATTCAAAGTAGTTAAGAAGTGATGATTACTATGTATGATTGATTTTAACACTAATACAGATGCTGAGTTATAACTCTGTTTTTTTGGGGGGGAGAGATATTCACTTGATAGCATAAAATACTTGAAATTCTTAGGCAAATACAAAATATATTTATCTATGAACATTTGCATTTTACCTGAAAAATTAAAACAAATGGTATTTTGAATGCATCATAGATAATAATAAAAAAAGATGTTCTTTTGTACTAAGATATATTGCTATATTCCTCAAGGCCCAAATCCATGTATTATGGAAGAACATACTTGAAAGAACTCTCATATGCTGAAAGGAGTATACATCACTATAACTCAAACCAAAGTTTAAGGACAGGGCTGCTACAAATTTTAATTGCTTTAAATATCTACATAGGATTCAGATCATGAAATCCCAACATATTAGTGATGATAAGAAGCACAAGTTAGAAATATTTATGTGCAAACAGCATCTTCCAATATCTTCCTCCTGTGCCATCATGCAATATGTCATTTATGGATAAAAGCAGTTCTGTTATGCTCACATACTCCAGAAAGTGTTAAGAACCAAGGCTTCCAAAGTGATCTTGGGTTTCTATCTTTAAGGAATAAAATGTGCTTTGGTCGTAATGAACCCTTCACTCATTATCTGAAAAAGGCAGTGTTTCATGTCTGTAGAGTCTGGCCAGGTGTTTCCTAGTTACAATCTGTATGTAAGAAGTAGAAAATCGTTTGACCTACCTCCTCACAGGTAGTTCTGAAATCCATGTGCTGTGGCACTGTGAAGGATGTGGTCTGTAAAGACAGAAAGAAGGATTGTTACAAGTATCATAGAAGGCAATGCAGAACACCATGGACACAGCGCAAGAAACCAAAACACTGCTGTGGGAAAACAGGACAGTCAGTTAGAAGAAATAGAACAATAGAGAAAAGAAGACCTAAAAAATTTTCTATTCAAGCTTTGTGGAGGTATAGACAGCTTTGATCATCTAGAATGTCATTGGAGAACATTCCAGGCCTCTCCACCTGTCTTTGTACAGGCTGATTTGCCATGTGACTAGCCTCTTTGGTTCTTCCTCAGTTGCACCATTTGTTTTGAAACCTGACTTTCTAGGAGGGATGATTTCAAAGAGTTTAATTAAATATTGCTTGTCATCTAGTTATCTCTTGAATGAAAAGTTAAATAATCTTACTCTTTCTAATTGAAAAGCTACATGCATGAATAATTCTCTTTGAAACTTAAATTTTTATTCACAAACATTATGATAAAATAAAGTGAGTTACTCATTAGTTTACATAAAAATAAGATCATTGAAAACAGAAGTAACTGTATAGCTAAATGGTGAAGAGATTTAAATACGTAGAATGTAGAATGTTTTTTAAATATCAAAGTAGATGGATTAGGCTAATGAGACATCTCATTTGGTTTTTTCCATTAATTCATTTATTCACTTTACATTCTGGTTGCAGCTCCCTTTCTCCTCCGAATCCCCCCTTCCAAGACCCTCCTGTCATGCTCTTCTCCCCTCTCTGAGAATGGGGAGGCCCTCCTGGCTACTAACTCACCCAGGAATTTCATGTCAATGTAGAACTAGGCACTTCCTCTCCCACTGAAGCCAGACAAGATGACCCAATTAGGGAAACAGGATCCATAGGCAGACAACAGAGTCAGGGACAGCCCATATAATATTTCAAATTTTTTATTTTAGCATTTTGTTTACAATATATGTTAAACACAAACGCCAAGCATTAACAGAAAATAGTATCTTTTTACATATTTAAGCAAAATAATATCCAGCTAAGCACAATGATTATATAAAGAAAACTTCAAAGAATAGTATATAGTTTTTCAAATAGAAAAACATGCTGCCCCAAAATACTTATCTTTGAAACAGTAAAGATATTTCTCTGGTGTCACAGTTTGTTATATGAGATCAAGGAATGCTTGATCAAGTAAGTGCAGAAATTCATGTGGGAAGACCCTTAACTGTCAGAGATTGTTAGCTCCAACAGAATTAAAACTGGCACTTTTTCAGTAGAAGCTGAATATTTCATGTAACATATAAAGAATGCATGATATGTTTTGTGGACTGTAAAACTAATTTTATTTCACTAAAATGCAGAAGATGACTGCTTGCCATACATTTACACAACAAATCATTAGTAACCTTATGATGAAAGGGCTCTCCTGTCTATACAAGAAAGAAAACATGCATTGATCACCGACTCGAGAAGAGAAGCATACAGACCTGACATCAATCCATTACTTATATGAAAATAAGAAGAGGGGGTAGGGGGAGGGAGGGGGAGGGAGGAAAGGGAGGAGGGGGAAGGAGAAGAGAAGGAGAAATGTAGCATTTCTCTCCAGCTTTGGAAAGATGGAGACAGGCAAGGCAGATCCTTGCCATGCCCTAGCAAGCCAGGCAAGCCAAGTGTGTAAGGTCTAGCTCAGACTGAAACAATGTCTCAAAAAATAAGCTGAAGAGCTGTTGAGTAAATAACCTGGCATTGACCTCTAGCCTATGTGAACTGATATACAGAAGTGCACCACAACAAGCACACATATGAATACCCATAACAAGTAAATGAAAGTAAGAAACATCAAAATTAATGTTTTGCTGCTAATAATTGATGTTAAGCAATAATCTAAATCAAACCTCATATTGAGATTCATGTACTGAATGTAACTTTAGCATATTCATTTTAAGTTGTTATTTCATAGCAATATTGCATTTAAACAAAGGCTCTGCCTATTTACCTTTACAATTTTATCATATTTTGTTTTTCATTATATTTATTATATTTATTATTTAAAACATAGGCGTGAAGGCTCTGTTTCAGCACCACCTTGACATCTCCATGTTCAATACAGGTGCTGTCTTCAGTCATGGGGTCTTGCAGTAAGTTTCTATAGTCATGACAATAGCCTGGATTGCTTGGAGATTACCAAGAGGCCCTTTTGTCCAACATCTCAATTAGATGTAACTAAATCCTGGTATTTGAAGCTTTGACTGGTGATAAGAGATGGCCATCTGAAATTCTGTTTCCCTCATTATTTGGCAATTTCATGTAATTATATATAAAATGTTCTTTGGTGGTAATTAGCCCTTCATTCATTCTCTGGGAAAAGCAGTGTTTCATGTTCATAGAGTTTGGCCAGATGTTTCCTGGTTACAATCTGTAACAAGTATAAAATCTTTTGACCCACCTTTCAAAGGGCTGTAAAGAATTGTGTTGAAATTTTGATGGAGATTGTCTTGAATCTGTAGATACCATTGGTAAGATATCTATGGTTACTATGTTACTGTTACTGATTCAGGAATGTGGGAGACCTTCTGATATCTTCAGTTTTTTTCTTCAGTACTTTGAAGTTTTTATCATGCTTGTTTTTTACTTGCTTGGAAAGAGTTACCCAAAGATATTTTATTTGAGGCTATTGTGAAAGGTGTTTTTCCCCTGATTTCTTTCTTAGACCATTTGTCCTTTCTATTTAGGAGGAATTTGTGTGTGTGTGTTTGTGACTTTTGAATCCAGCTACTTTTCTTAAAGTATGTATCAAATGTAGGAGTTTCCCATTGAAATTTTTAGGGTCACTTATGTCTATTATCATATCATTTGAAAATAAAGATACTTTGATCTCTTCCTTTCAAATTTGTATCTTTTTATTTACTTCAGTTTTCTTATTGCTCTAGCTGAGACTTCAAGTAGTATAGTGAATATACAGAGAGACAATGGACAACCTTGTCCTGTTATTGACTTTAGTGGGATTGCTTTTAGTTTCTCTACATTTAAGTTGATACGGTCTATGAGCTTGTTTTAAACTACCTTTATTGTGTTTAGGCATGTCCTTTGTACTCCTAATTTCTGCAGGATTTTCTTTTTAATCATGAAGTGTGTTGGATTTCATCAAAAGGATTTTCTGCAGCTTTAATCATGAGGGTATTGTTTTTCAGTTAGTTTGTATGATGGATTACATTTACTGATTTATGTAGGCTGAACCACCTTCACATCTCTGGGATGAAGTCTCTATCATGGTGGTGCTATTTTTTATGTACTTAATTCCATTTCTTCATAACATCTTTATGTGGTTTAAGTGTCAGCATAACTATGATTTCATAAAATGGGCTGGGAAAGGTTTCTTCTGTTTCAATTATGTGGAACAAGATTAGATAAATTGGCATTAATTCTTCTTCGAAAGTCCAGTAGAATTTTGTGCTAAAGCCACCTGGCCCTGAGAGTTTTGTTTGTTTGTTTAATTACTGCTTCTATTTTATTAAGGAATAATGGTCTGTTTAAATTGTTTATTTGGTGTTGATTTAACTTTGGTAAATGGTACCTATCACGAAATTATACCATTCTTTTAGATATTCCTATTTGGTGGAGTGCAGTTTTGTAAAGTATGTCCTGTGATTCCTTGGATTTCCTCAATGCCTGTTATTAATTACCCCCTTTCTTCCCTAATTCTGTCAGTGAAGCTCTTTTAGTTAATTTGGGCAAGAGTTGGTAATCTTTAGATATTCTTAAAGAACCAACTATTTCTTTAATTGTTTCTTTGTATTGCTTTGTTTGTTTATATTTGATTGATTTTAGCCTTGGGTTAAATTATTTCTTGCCATCTACTCCTTTTATGTGTGAATTCTTCTTTTTCCTATAGAGCTTTCAGGTGTTGTGAAGTGGCTAGTATGAGATCACTCCATTTTTTTTAATGTAGAGATTTAGTAATATGAATATACTTTTCAACAGCACTTATTGTGTTCTTATAACTTTGGATATGCTGTGTTTTCATTTTCATTCAATATCATAAAATATTTAGTTTCTGTCTTGATCCACTTTTTCTTCAGTAAAATGTTGTTAAGTTTCTGAGAGTTTGTAAACTTTCTGTTGTTGATGGGCATCTAAATTAAAACTTGCTGTGGTCAAATTGGATGCACGATGATATTTCAATTTTCTTATATATGTTGAGACTTGCTTTGTGTTCAAGTATGTGGTCAATTTTGAGAAAATTACAAGAGGTGCTGAGAATGCATATTCATTGTGTTTGGTTGAGATGCTCTGTAAATAAACCTTAGAACAATTTGGTCTATAATATCAGCCTGCTTCATTATTTCTTTGCTTAGTTTTTGTCTGGATGACCCATCTTTTGACAACAGCAGAGTAATGAAGTCTCCTACTATCAGTCTGTGAGGGTCAATGTGTGGTTTAAGCTGTTGAAGTGATTCCTTTACAAAATTGTCTGCCCTTGATGGGGAGACACAGATCCTTTGAATTAAAATGTCCAGGAAATTCCCCTCATGCCAATGTGTTCCACTTATTTTTCTATTAGACTCAGTGTATCTGCTTTTATGTGAAGGTTCTTGATTCACTTTGACTTGAGCTTTATACAAGGTGATAAATATGGGTCAATTTGCATTCTTCTACATGCAGACTGCAGGTAGACCAGCACCATTTGTTGAAGATGGTTTCTGTATGGTTTTGTCTTCTTTGTCAAAGATCAAGTGTCCATAGGTGTGTGGATTTATTTCTGGGTCTTCAATTTTATTCCATTAATCCACCTGTCTATTTCTGTACCAGTACTATCTATGTGGTTTTTATCACTATTGCTTTGTAGTACAGCTTGAGGTCAGAGATGATGATTCCCCAAGAACTTCTTTTATTGCTGAGAATTGTTTTAAACTATCCTTGTTTGTTGTTGTTCTTGTTGTTATTGCTGTTGTTGTTATTCCATGTGAAATTTAAGAATTACTTTTTCCATCTCTGTAAAGAATTGAGTTGGAATTTTGATGGAGATTGCATTAAATCTGTAGGTTGCTTTTGGTAAGACAGTCATTTTACTATGCTAATCCTGCCAATCCATGAGCATGGGATATCTTTCCATCTTCTGAGCTCTTCTTTGATTTCTTTCTTCAGGGACTTGAAGTTCTTGTCATGTAGATCTTACACTTGATTGGTTAGGGTTACACCAAGATATTTTATACTATTTGTGGCTCTTTCGAAGGGTGTTGTTTCACTAATTTCTTTCTCAGCCCATTTATCCTTTGTATAAAGGAAGGCTATTGATTTATTTGAATTAATTTTACATCAAGTCATTTTCCTGGGTAGTGGACAAGGGGAATCTCTAGATAGTTAAAGACATCAGGGAGTAAGCGGCTCTCAGGAACTACTGGGGATGATCTTAGCTCAAATGCCCAACAGTGGGGAGATGTAACCTAAAGAGAGCACTACCAGTAAATAGACAGTGTCCCCAGTGAAAGGATGGGACCACTTACCCATCTTAAAATTTTCTACCCAGATTTGTTCCTGTCTAATGGAAAATCATGGACAAAAATGGAGCAGAGACTGGAAAAACACTATACTGAGACTGTCCCAACTTGGGATCCATCCCATGTGTAGGCACCAAACCCAACACTATTGCTGTTGCCATGTTGTCCTTGCAGATAGGAGCCTAACATGACTGTACTCTGAGATGCTCTACCAACACCTGACTGAGACAGATGCAGAGCAGATATTCACAGTCAACCATTGAACTGAGTTTAGTGACCCCAATGGAAGAGTTAGGGAAAGGACTGAAGGAGCTAAAGAGGATTACAATCCCATAGGAGAACAATATCAACAAACTCCTTGGAGCTCCCAGAGACTAAGCCACCAACAAAAGAGCATTCATTGGCTGGTCCTTGGTCCCCTGCTACATATGTAGCAGAGGACAGCCTTTGTCTGGCCACAGTGGGAGGAGATGTGCTTGTTCCTGTGCAAATTTGATGCCCCAGAGAACGGGGGATGCTAGAGGGGTGAGGTGGGAGTGGGTGTTAGTAGAGGAGTACTCTCTTAAAAGTGAAGGGGAGGAGGGATGAGGTGAGGGGCTCCTGGCATGAGGACTGGGGAGGGGAATAAAACTTAAAATGTAAATAAATAAAATTGTTAATACAAAAAATTAAAATGTCCTCCTTTGCTTTTTTCCCTTTGATGAGTATATAATATTATTCTTTATGTCATTTGATTAGTTTTGGTTTAAAGTCTGTTTTGTCAGATATTAAAATGACTGCACCAGTTTTGTTTCTTGCTTGGAATGACTTTTTCGAACCCTTTAACTTGAGGTGATACATAAAAGCTGTTTTAAGGTCTTTTATTATGCTGGAATGATAGAATATTTAGGGCTTGTTGTAGTGGTATTCCTGGGCCCTAGTGGAGAATTATTGTTCTGGCTATTGTTGTGTTTTACGCTGGTGTTTAGACACCCTGATCTGTGAAGATTGTAATTCTAAGTGACATCTTGCCTTGTTTTTGTTGATTGGGTTGTTAGTTTGTTTTTGTTTTTGTTTTCTTGGTTTCTGTTTTCTGTTGTTCTTAGGAACATGTGACAGTATTTGTTGCTTGTAGGAAAATCTTCTTGGGTCATAATATATGTGTGCACTGAGAGTTCCAGATAAAATGTGTCTCTGTGTATTTGATCCCGAGACTTGAATGGGCATGGACATGTGAAAATGGAAGTGCTTCAAAGGAGCAAGAAGAGCAGGGTATTACACAATGATTAGTCCACTGGGAATGACTGCAGGGCCAGTAACGATGTCATGGAAGAAAGTCTATATTAGAACTGGGGATGAGACTGGAGGACTGGGCTTGGAGAAACAGGAAAAAGTGAGGATCTGCAGTTACTCTGATTGCTTCCCTGGTCAGAGTGGTCTGTGGGTTTCCCAGCAGTGTATGCTGGAGGTGAGGGCTGGGACAATGCAGTGGGGGGGAGGGGGGAGGGGAGTTTGGAGGGGAAGATTTGTGATATCTACTAAAGATGGGTGCAGGAGGGGAAGCAAGGTTGCACCAGGTGTTCTGCTGACACCTGAGAACGGGAGAAATGAGACCGGGAGATTAACTTAGAGAAGAGGAGGGAGAAATGAAGATCTGCAATTAACCTACCTGCTTCCCTGACTGGAGTGGCCTGTGTTGCAGTGCGGGTGGGGCTGGGACAAAGCAAAGAGTAAGAGAATGATGCTTAGGTTGTGATGATCTTTGATATCTACCAGATATAGGTGAAATTGCTGCAGGTGTTCTGCTGCAGAGCTGAGATGAGAAGAGGGGATTGAGCTTGGAGGAATGGAAGGAAAGCTGAAGATCTACAGCTAGCCTACCAGCTTCCCTGGCAGAAGTACACGTTATGGTTTTTAAAACACAAATCTTGCACTATATTTCATCAAAACACTAGATAATAATTTCATATTTTTACTCAGAAACGAATATTAGTGTGGAATGCCAAGCATTCCATTTAATTAGCATGTAATCATGTTATATTTGTAATAAAGCAATTTTTAGTGATTATAAATTTTAAAATGACAAAAATACATTGAATCTTTCAAAAAATCTTTTTTATTATATAAACTTTAATGGTTGTAGAGGTTATAGGAAAATTTTGAAATTAGCAGATTTCCTATTTAGACAAATACATCTATTATTAATATCTTCCATAAACATGACATATTTATTATAGTTCCTGAAATGACTGACTCACTGCTACCTAAAGAGATGTGTATTAATACTTCCTTTGTCAACCTCAGTGGTTCTCCTTTGCTCCTGAATTCCACCCAAGGCACCACACAGCATTTACTCTACCAATCTTCCCAGCTTCCTCTTAGCTGAACCCTTTCGCATATTTCCTTTTGTTTAAAGAATCTAACAATGCTGAGAAGTACCCAGACACTTATCAGTGCAATTCCACTAAAAGTATGACTCAATGTTTCATAATTAAATTACAGTTGTTGATTACTAGGGACAAGAACACAAAGTGCCACACAATTATTATCCATTCAAATCAGAGCCATCACTAATCAACTAACCAAGTAGCAGAGAAAATGTGCATAGCTTTCTCCAATGTAATGTTTTTCTTTTCTAATTCTCTGCCTTCTCATTCTTAATACCCATATTGACTCCCAAGAAAGTGGATTAATGTTTGGCACCTGGGAAAAGACTGTCCCAGAGGCAAAGTACATAAAGGAATAGAAAGGTAAAGACTACCTTCCCATTACACAAGACACTGCTCTATCATTATTCAGGAAATGTAAGGATTGGATCTAGACTTTTGGTATAGCATTTGTAATGTAAATGAAGAAAATATCTAATAAAAATTGCAAAAAAGAAGAAGTATAAAACACAATAAAGTTACTGTTAAGGTATTTTTATCTTTGACATTAGGGAATTAGTCTGACAAAATTCAGAGCCTTGTACTCTGGTGACATTGCAAGGAGTCCAGTGTGTGAGGAATGGCACCATATTCTTCCAAATGTAAGCAATATGTTGCTGTAAGTAGCTTTTTATATACATGGGAGCTGAACAATGCCTTGGTGTCCTGTTGGGAGTTTTCAAGTTTTCAGAAATCTCTCTCTCTCTCTCTCTCTCTCTCTCTCTCTCTCTCTCTCTCTCTATCTCTCTCTCTGTCTCATGTCACTGAAAAGCAGTAACCATCCTAATGCTGCAACCCTTTAATACAGTTCTTCATGTTATGGTGACCCCCAACCATAAGTTATTTTTCTTAATTTTCCATTTAGGACAGGAGTTTTCACTTTAAATGCTAAAGTCCTAGGAGTAAATTGATTCTTGGAGGTGAACAAAATCCTCATAGAGCAGTGACTTCAGATTTCTAAGGCAATTGTCTTAGACTGATAGTCTTAAGAACTGGGACACTGATCACAGTAGCAAAATTACAGTTAATTGAGTATTATCATCCCCAACAGGTCAAACAGTGGATGTGCATAGCAATACTCTATCAGGCTCACAAGGACCTGAGAGACATGAATAATTTACATGATAAGGAAGCTCAAAAGTCTATGTCCTCCATTTGTGTTACAATACTTCAGTGCCTTCTCCATGTGAGCACACTTGCAGCCTCATGAAGAGCCCACTATGATGATGTTGGCCACATTTACATTTGGTTTTGTACTATAAACAGACACCACACAAAAGTAGACAGCTGCAGCACTACCACCCATACCCAGGAGATGCTTGTCAGACAGTAAGGAGGGAGTTTCTTCCAATGAGAAGAACTTCAAGGATCGCCCTTAGCCTTTTTATTTATTTGTAAGACTAAAAGCTATTATGTAATCTTTGAGCTCAAATGATGGGAAAGAAAATCAGCAACAAGGATAATTAGAAAAGATATGTGGTAAGGAAGAACAGAAAAATGGAGGTGAGGGTGGGTGAGAAATGATAAGAGGTAGAGGAGGAGGAAGAGGAGAAGGAGGAAGAGGAGGAAGGTGATACATGCAGGGGAAATGAAGAGAGGGAATTGCAAAGGGAGAGAAATGCACGTCCCCAAATATGAGTTAGACAAAGGATAATTGCAGTTTAGAATGCAAACTCAAAAAAAAAAATGATGTTGAAAAGTAATTTTTTTTGTACTTGTCTAAATGTATAGCCCCAGTATTTCTTCAAGTGTCTGTAGCCTGGTCAGTTGAGATGGCTAAGAAGTAGCTGGTGCCTCCAAGACTGCAAACTTGACTTTGATCCCTAGGATTTGTTTCATGAAACAGTCAGATCTGACTCTCAATGATTCTTACACATAAACACCATTAAAAAGATATAGAAATAAAATTATAAAAATTATAAAAATTTCCATTCTTATTTACTTCTGAAATTATTATGACTTTCTTTGTGTTACCAGGATTTTTTGTTGTTCTTAATTTTACTTTGGTTTGATTTTGGTGATTTTTTTTCACCTTCTATTACTTTCCCAGAGAGCCTCTGGCCCCTTCCCCAGGCAAGCATAAAAGGGGCCTATCCACTGCTTCTCTGTATATGAGGAGGAATGTGGGGAGGGGGGTTGGTGGCTAGGACAGGAGGTTATGCCATGAGGCTACTCAGAATAACAACACTGTTTTCAGAAAATCAGGTTTTCAGAAACTTAACATCTCTGAATTCTAGTTTTTTTTCTTCTAGAAAACAAAAACAAAAACAAAAACAAAAAAATAATTCTTTTGGTGAGTTTATATAAAAATAGATTGTTAGCTAATAAACATTTTAAATCATTAATATTTAGTTTATATTCATACAAGTCTGATAATACACTGTAAAAATGTGCCATTTTCTCTATTTTCTTTTCTATTTTTGGTCATTCTCTAGCTTAAGTTGGCAATCCTCTTGTTTCAACTGGGAATTACAAACATAAACTACCATGCCTAGCTAAATGTCTTTTTCAGCAAGTGGTTTTTAGTGAGAGGAAAAACATGAAGTCATCAAATTTATGGCTGTGTGGGTGACTAATACTGCAACCTATGAATTAGAAGTTAAACAAGATGTCGTGCTGGTATATGCATGTGTTGAAATCTCTTGGAAGAATAGCCTTTGCTTTGCAAAATTATCTCCTTCAAGTGTACAAAATGGATGAAATAGTAGAAATTAAATTGAAAACTTAAGTGTTCTCATGTGCAGAGAATACATATTGATACACATACTTTTCATCTCCTAACACCTTGTTTTATTCATGAAGGTATGAGTTTCTCAGAGCTCTGGAATTTCAGTTTCAAAATGTCAGCCAAGCTTCTGTGCATGCCATTCTTAATGGAATTCTCCTTCTGTCTTTCCATGTGCACACTCCCAAAGGTCTCAAGATGTTCATTCTTTACATGTGCTCTTTGTGCTTAGGGAATTTAGGAGCATCATTCTGGGACCTTGGTGTGGTCCTCTGGTTAAGACCCTGGGAGATTAGGAGCTTCAAACTAGTTCTGTTTTTCTAGTTACTTATTCTATTTTCTGAAAAACAGTTGTCTCATATCTATAGATATAATAGAACTCCTAGGTCTTTCTAGGCACAAAAAGATAATACAACTTGTTTTAAAGTCAATTATTTGTTCTCTCTCTCTCTCTCTCTCTCTCTCTCTCTCTCTCTCTCTCTCTCATCACCTGCATGTTGGGGCCATGCATTTTGACCAGCTGCATGACCACTTCAGATATTCTGAGAAGTTTGGGATTTGAGGCATGAAGTCCGGGAAAGTCCAGAAAATGGTCTCAGGAGCTGCCATTGTTGATATGGTCCCTGGCAAGCCCATGTGTGTTGAGAGCTTCTCTGACTATCCTCTACTTGGTCGTTTTGCTGTTCATGACATGAGGCAGACAGCTGCTGTGGGTGTCCTCAAAGCTGTGGACAAGAAGGCTGCTGGAGCTGGCAAAGTCACCAAGTCTGCCCAGAAAGCTCAGAAGGTTAAATGAATATTACCCCTAACACCTGCCACCCCAGTCGTAATCAGTGGTGGAAGAACGGTCTCAGAACTGTTTGTCTCAATTGGCCGTTTAAGTTTAATAGTAAAAGACTGGTTAATGATAACAATGAATGGGAAAACCTTCAGTAGGAAAGAATGGTTTGTGGACCATTGTGGCCTCCCTTCCCCCAGCCTGGAACCTGCTTGTTCAAGGGTGGAGCTTCCTGCTCATTCGTCCTGCCACGCCCACTGCTGGATCCTGCCTTTGCTGCTTGGAAGAGGCACACACGTATTCGTCCTGCTACTGTACCCTGAGTTACTTGGCGGGAAATCGGGTTCCCTCCCCCTTCCTTTATAACTGAGTGTCTGGAAATAGTAAAATTGAGCTTTGATCAGAATCTTGTCTTAGCTCCATTCTTTCTTCCGTCCCGTCTAGATTCCTCTCTTTTCAGCTCGAACTGCCATTCTCAGTTGAACTGTTCGTGTTGTGGACTGCGGGCAGGCCGCAACAGACCATATTTTTTGTATGTGGCAGTTTTAAGTTATTAGTTTTCAAAATCAGTACTTTTTAATGGAAACAACTTGACCAAAAATATGTCACAGAATTTTGAGACCATTTAAAAGAAAAAAAATCAATGTATTTACAAGAGAAGAAAAAGATGAAGAAAACAGTAAGATAAGGCAAATTTCTTTCACACTTGAGGAAAATGATTTCTATTAATATTTGTAAAATTGATTGACAAGAAATTCTGTAGTTGGAGAAGGTAGATGGAAACTGTCAAATATAACAGTCAGAAGCTATACCACACGGAGAGTGTTGGGTGAAAATAGAGAAGCTTGGCCCCTGTTAGCTGAATTACTCAGTAGCTGAAATGTGTATTTAAGTATGTCTTTTTTGTTGTTTCTTTATAAAATATATTTTTGAAATGTGTGTGTGCACACGTGTGTGTGTGTGTGTGTGTGTGTGTGTGTGTGTGAATATATCTCTCCACTGTACTTATGACTGTAGGGCCAAAGAGTGCATCATATCCCATGCAGCAATTAAAGAAATTTCTAGGCCACGCAGAGTGAGTGCTAGAGGATGAGTTCAGGTTCTCTGCAAGAGCAGTACCCACTCTTGACTGCTGAGCCATCTTTCTAACCCTGAGTAATGTGTTTTATACAATTGGGGAAAAAACCTTCTACTGACATATTTCCAAAAGATCAGGTAAAACTAAGATACAATGAGCATTCTAGAAGACTGTATAAATAGCTATAAATATGGTTGTAAAGCCCACTAGCAATGTTCTCAATCCTTAGTAGAGTGGATTAGAAGCATGTCCTACCCATTCTAGAGATCCAACAGTAACTCTCAATTAAGTCTCAGTTTTAGGAAGTGCTGGCTTGGTAATGAGAGTGAGTGCAGGAACTTTGTGGGAGATCAGGATAAGTCTCCAGAGACTGGAGAATGGCTGAACTGAATACAAAATAAGCAGAAGCACATGGAAAAGGCTCTCCTTCCATTTCCCAAATACAATGTTGTACTGGCTGCTTTTGTGTCAACTTGACACAGGCTGGAGTTATCACAGAGAAAGGAGCTTCAGTTGGGGAAATGCCTCCATGAGATCCAGCTGTAAGGCATTTTCTCAACTAGTGATCAAGGGGGAAAGGTCCCTTGTGAGTGGATCCATCTCTGGGCTGGTAGTCTTGGTTCTATAAGCCAGTAAAGAACATCCCTCCATGGCTCTGCATCAGCTCCTGCTTCCTGACCTGCTTGAGTTCCAGTCCTGAGTTTCTTTGGTGATAACACCAGTGTGGAAGCGTAAGCTGAATAAACCCTTTCCTCCCCAACTGCTTCTTGGTCATGATGTTTATACAGGAATAGAAACCCTGACTAAGACAAATATCAGCTCATAAGGCCAAAATGCATCCTGCCTCCACCTTCTCCTGGGAGAACTTCATTAGACCAGTATAGAAAACTCCAGACACGGTTCTGCATACTCTTCATGTGAGTTTATATAACAGAGCCATGTTATCAACCTGTACTCACTATCCTTCCTCCCTAGACTCCAGTCATAAAGATGAAAAGTTCATTTTCTGCCTTATCAGCCTGCCATTTCTCTAACAAAGTATGCTGTTAACTTCCCTCCCTATTTACATGCTTTACCCTCCCTTTAGTATACTATACAAACTGGAACCCAAATAACCTTTTGCAGCATAGTCATTCTTTGAGTAGTTTCATTATACATCTACATTTCGGTACAGCACTTAATTATTCTGTTATTAACTAGTTTTTTATTTCACAGTACAGTTCAACAAGAATCTATGTGAGTGACTTTGTTTCTGAAAGTCTTATATTAAAATCTGATTATCCATCATACTCTAAGAAGATTCTGAAGACATACTGTAAATGGGAATAAAGCCCTAAAACTCATATGTAATGCAGTTGATGGTATTCTCTGTTGATTACATGATTAAAACCAAATGCTTTCCTTTTCTTTGATGGCTTGCCCTTAATGTTCATCATGTTCAAGACTGTCGTTACTCAGAACTTCTCCTCCCACCCAAGCAGTCTCCTGTGTGAGAATCTGCATTAGTCACTACCACTCACTGATTCTGGAAAGGTGTTATGCACACTAGTAGGATAGAAAAATGATCACCAGTCTTACCCAGATATGAATCCCACAATCTACAATAATGGGCTGCCTGGCAAAACAAGTCCAGAGTCAATACTGGTATGAACATCATGGGAGTAAACAGCCACCTTCTTGTTAGATTTAAATCTTTATCCAGAATCTGTAATCCAAACCTGATACAAATATCAGGATAAGAACCTTTGGATAGAAATTTCATATACACCAGAGGAAACCAACTCTTATTATTCTGCTAAATGAACATAGTATTAAATCAACTTCTAGTGACTTTATAGTTATACCCAAGATTAATGCATCTCTCAAACCTTGTTGTGGGAACTAAAAGGGGTAGGGGAAGGAGGGGGAAGGGAGGGTAGCCCGAGTCCAGCCAGAGTTCCTCCTATGCTCTGGGCAGGCGAACCAGGAGTGCTAGCAGACGGTTTCCACTCTGCCCCTGGTGGGCATCTAAACCACTGACCTCACTCGATGGGGAGGTGGACAATGGGCAGCCCCCAAAACCACAGAGCCCCAGGGCAATACCCTGTGGCCCAGGGTTATGGGAGAGAGGGCTTAGGGAAAGAGGTTCCCACACAGGCAAGAGTCTTCGAAGAGGGCGAGCAGAAACAGTTTATGGTTTTAGAGCTGTATTCTAGAAAGGCAGGGAGAAAGGAGAGAAGGGAAAAGAGAGAGAGAGAGAGACTGGCCATGGCCAAGAGGAGACAAAGAGGAAATGGAGAGGGAGAAGAAAGGCTAGAGAGTAAGAGGGAGAGAGAAGAGAGAGGAGAGAAGACAAAGAGTGTGAGTGTGAAGAGGGGACAAACAGCCCCTCTTAGAGTGGGCTGCTTTATCTTACTGTTGCTAGGTAACTGCGGAGGAGTTTAGCCTGAAGGCCAGAACCTTGGGACATTGCCTATGTGACTACTAACCATGCTTCTCTTGTGGGGGGCAGAGGGGGCAATAACTTTGACAGGAGACAGGGTTCCAGGAGACATGAGAGAACTCCTTTCATCCCATGTAGGTGATTTATCACCACAGGGTCCTGGGGTTCAACATCTAGCCTCAACTGGAAACCAGGCTGTCAGTGCATAGCCATATAGCCCAATGCCCAACACCTTGTCACAAAAACTTTGTTTTCAGTATATACAAAACTACCCAAAATGCAGAGTTAAAAAAAAAAAAAAAAGAATGCTTAGCCCCAAAGGGCTCATTTCATAGACAGTGCTGTCTTTTCCTCTCAAGGATCAGGGATCTTTGAGAAAAGAGGTGAGGTACAGAAAGAGTATAAAAGCAGAGGCAGTAGATAATTAGAAGAAAACAGTGTCTTCTGTACGAAGAAGAGCAGATCTATGTATAAACCTATAGTGGTTACAAAACCTTGCACAAGATCAGTAAAATCCCTAGGAACAGCAATCTTAGCATGAAGAATGTATTTGGACACCAAGTACCACACAGTTATTGGCAATTGATAGCTCTGGAAAGAGGGAGCATCAATTCTTTCTAAGTTATCGCTTTTGATAGTTCATTATGCTCTAGAGGGAATACATATATGCAAGAATATTTGAGCAGCATAAACAATATTGTTTTTTTTTTTTTTAGGACACAAAACTGGAGGGGACAAGTGATTTGGGAAGTTGATTGAGGGTAGGCAGATATTATCAAGACAAGTATGAAATTCCCAACAAGCTAATGAAGTTATCTAATAAAAATGAGGTCTCTCTCATGCATAAAGCTGCTTTATTCACACAAGTGGCTAGGGGAGAAATCAACTCATATTTCAGGGAAATACAACTTAAAATTTACTACGAAAATCAATCTTCATAGAGTTATGTTGGCAGACAGGTTCCTAATTTCTTGAATCTTCAAAGGAAAGCAAACTTCTAAGAAATTAAGAATCACTCCTCATTCTTTATTATCCAGGTGTCATTAATTTTCTCATAAAATTTATTTTAATGGTAAATATGTGTGTGTGTGTGCATGTGTGTGTGTGTGTGTGTGTGTGTGTGTGTGTGTGTGTGTGTGGTAGTTGGCAGGATGGGTATGTATGTGTCCTCTATTTCCTTTGCTCAGAGAGCCTCTGATGTTCTGGAAATCTGCCTGTGAGATCATCCAATCTTTATAATATCACAAAAATCTCACATTTACATATTATTTTGAACTATTTCTATCACTCTGAATACCTCACAGTGGGCATCAGATTTCAATACAAAACACTGTAGCACTAATTACAAAGTAAAGAATGCTTGGTAACACATGGAAGAACAATTTCATAATGACAGTAACTAAATCATGTTTGTAAACATATGTATTAGCCACTAACTCCCTTAAGATAATTCTTAAGACTCCATTAAGCATCTAACCAAATTAAAAGATGATAAAAAGGATAAGGTAAGTAGAGCTTTCAAAATTATTTCAATTTAACCTTCTCTTATTCACAAAAATGAGAGGAGAGACTATTTTCTAAACATGCCAAGGACTCTGTCTAAATTTAGAATGAACTATTTTTCATACGTGTGTGAATTACTGCTTTCATGGTCACTCAGCTGTTTATTAAATGGGTATATGTTAAGGCATCAGTGTTAGGTATAATGTAAAATACACTAGAGGCTGGTCATTGTCTCCAGTGTTAAAAAATAGTTTAAACTTATTATTAGGAAGACAGTTATATTGGGGGTGGAATTCAGAGCATTTCTTGCTGGCTTTAAGGTATGAGCAATTGTTTAAATTTTGTAAGACTTAGTTCCCCCATCTAATCTCTCTGGATAACGATTTTTATGCCAAGGACAGATGAGGATACTATGAATAGACTGTGCAAATGAAGAGATGGTGTGATGTCTCCATAGAGCAGACATTAAACAGTAGTGAGGATATGTGCACTATATAACAATAAATACAAGTAAAATGCTCCATAGTTACATGCAAGAATAACTCAAATATTACAGAAATAAAAGAATAAGAAAATAAATATGAACTCAGCCTATGAAAGGATTCATAGAACAAATTCCAGTCTCCCAGCCCTGAATAAAATGAAGTATGAGTTTTAGTCCCTAAGCTATGCCCTCCAAAGACAAAGCCACACTGGAAATCTGACAGAAGTGTTGTTCATTCTGAGAAGGGTGTTTTAGAAAAAAATTGATGGAAGAAATTGACAAAGAAAGAAAAGAAGGAGTGGATGACAGGTTTGGGAAGAGTAGAAGTGTTGCATGGGTATAATCAAAGAGGAGAAAATGTGTACTGACCATAGAGGACAGAAAAATCCTTCCTGAGACCACTGAGGACACTGTAAGTCATGTTAGATAAGATCTCCCTGAGGTAAGGGAGAAGGCCAATGTGATATATCTGACAGGCAAAAGCTTGCCACAGCAAGGTTAAACCCTCACCTCCAAACAGAGATCAAACTCAGTATGTCACAGCCCAGGCAATGAGAGAGGTGAAGATATCTTTACAAAGTTGTCTCCAAGTTTTTTAAGGTAAAACAAATTAGTCACATGAACAGGAAGCCAAAAACCAAGATTTGGCACAATTCTGCAAATGGGACTGCCATGCCTGCTATAGCTGCTTCAACTGAACTTGTAACAACTCTGTGACCATTATATTTACTTTTTATTTAGCAATTAAACTAGATTCCCATGATTAAGTTCTTCTGTGTGTGAGGAAACATGATAGCACAAAGAACTCAGAAGAGTAGTTCATCTCAACAGCTGGGAAAGGAAGACAGGATATGACCCCAAACACTATGACAGTACATTTGTTAGGCATTTTTATAACTTGGCTTTAGTAAAAGCTAAAATATAAAGAGGAGAGCACATCCTTAAAGGAGGAGTTGATATGAGTTAATGTGTGGACAGAAAGAAGTCAATGCTACCAATCCCAGTAAGTTTCACTTCACTTAATGGTTTCATTTGCTATTCAGAAATTCTAATTTCATATGGTTTATTTTCTTGTTCTTAATAATTCTTGGGTGATTGAAATTCTGTTCATAGAGTTCTTATTGTGCATATATATATATATATTTGTGCATTTCTCACTTTTCATCTAGAAGTGTCACAGTTTCAGGACTTTGAAGAGTTTGGAGATTTATTTTTGTACTGAGAGATAAAGACCTACATTAGAGGATGGAGCCAAGATAGTTGTGGCATACAGAGCTACTACGGGAACTACCGGCAGAGTCAGAATTGAGTTTCTCCCACACCTTGAGCTACAGGTATCCCACCCCATGTGGCAGCTGACAACATGCGAACAACATCCAGGGCTCATTGCATAAATGAGAGACACTGCAACCAAGCTGGTGTTCTCTTCTGCCCTCGTGGTCTCTGCCATTCCCATAGCTATAGCCAGAACCCAAACTGATCCAGATCACTGCCTTGCCTGAGGAACTCAGAAGAGAGCAGCAGAGAGAATTGTTATATTTCAGGTATATGCACCCTGGCACATCTGTAATTTTATTATAAGGACCCTCTAAAAAAATATTAGAAGTTGTATTCAAAATAGTGATGGCCCCCAGCACTTAATGGACTACAGAACAGCTCGTGGTGTGGGTCCTTCATCACCTGAACCAAAAATTACAAGTTCTTATCATGAAATATGAGGTGGGTAACCAAGGTTCTCTATTCCTCTGTGTTTGATTCACTCATTCGTTGAAAATGTGACAATGGTTGTACTGTAGTCCTTGAAACTCTTGAAAAAGTCTGCAGCTAAATGGTGGGACTTCCTTTCATCCTTCACTCATTAATGCTATTTACAAAACAAGAAAAAAGCTTACCCTAAACCAAGCCAAGAGAGAGCATTCTTCAAAACAAACAGTGATGACCTTGGAATAGCCTGTATGACACAACCATTTACTTTATATTGGCATTTAACTCTTCTATCAAGTCCAACATCTGAAATAGCCCAAGGACTCCATTGTGTGTTGCTCCAGTTGCTCTTCACATTATCCCTACCATTCATTTTGGAGTCTACCACACAACGTGACACAGGAAATATTTGAAAGAGATCAAGGTAACTGGGGTTCATGGATAAGCTGGTGCTTAGATGTTATGAGTGAAATGAAGGAAATGAAAGCAATGGCTAGCTGGATGCACTCTCTGTGCAGATGTTTTTGGTGTCTGTCAAGCTCTGTAAGTGAACTGAAGCCATGAATTACATCATTTATTTCTGGTGGAATCTGAATGTCATCATACATTTCCCCCTTTTCTTACTGGGATCCTTTCTTCATTTATAACAACCTAAGTTAAAATCAGTTTCTATTCACCAGAAACTAATCTATGTGATAAGGCAAAACTGTTCTGGGGTATATGTCTGGACAAAGATGACTAGGTGCCAACGTTAAACCACTTTCAGGATCATGAGGGCTCAATTTCCATTTTAGACCATTCCCATCACCTAGAAAATAATGTTAATTCATTTGTTATACAATATATCCATGTTGGTCATGAGGGAAGAAGTGATAATTCCCAAATGCCAAGAGAACTATTTGTTTCAGAGTGTAAATTTAAACTTACTTTTAAAACACAAATGCCATTGATACCCTTAGAATTAGTAATACTAATTCATGTCATAATAAAGCCATCCTCAGATACCTGTCTCAGATAAACCTATATACTTAATAATTTCAATCCCACCCAGTGAGCAACCACAGATGTTCAGGGGTGAAGCTGTGTGCCCTATGGGCCCATTTTGGCTGAGGTTACAGCAGGAACACTCAGTCTTAGAGAACATCTGACAGGGGACAGCAGAAATGGAGTTTCTCTCTGAACTGATGCCAAATTATGAAGCATAGCAGAGGAGTGCTGTTGGAGAGAGAAAGGCCTCATGCTTGGTCAGAGCAGCAACTTCAAATACAAGGCAGCTAGTGGCTCCTCCCCTGATGCTTACTATGGACCAAGAAGCAGACCTGGATCCAGCTCACAAAGTCCCCAGTTGACATCACTATATTAAGCAGAGCACACCTGATCCCAGCACTGAACGCATTATCTTAGTGATTCCACATTGAGTTACATTTTGATTAAGCAACAGACTCAGGAGCATTTTGGACTTGAAACCTGTCGCATTCAAGAAGAGATTTATAGATACCACCTCCCTCAAGAATTGGATTAAGTATTTAAAAAAAAAAAGTGCTGGTCATAGACAGTCCACCCTATTTTCCCTTTGCATTTTCCTTTTTCCCTCCTATACAGTAAGTAAGCCCTCTTCAAGCCCCGGGCAAACTTATATTAGAATCTCTCAGCCCCAAGAACTGAGAGCACATGAGATCAAATGGCTGCTCTTTTATGAGTTACTTAGACTCTGAAATGAAAAAAAAAAGTTTTGTACAAGGAGATAAGGATGGATCAATTCACATTCTTCTACATGATAACCACCAGTTGTGCCAGCACCATTTGTTGAAAATGCTACCTTTTTTCCACTGGATGGTTTTAGCTCCCTTGCCAAAGATCAAGTAACCATAGGTGTGTGGGTTCATCTGAGTCTTTAATTTTATTCCATTGATCTACCATTGTCTGTTGCTATACCATAACATAGAGATTTTATCACAATTGCTCTGTAGTACAGCTTGAGGTCAGGCATGATGATTCCCCCAGAGGTTCTTTTATTGTTGAGAATAGTTTTTGCTATCCTAGGATTTTTGTTATTCCAAATGAATTTGCAAATTGCCATTTCTAACTCAGTGAAGAATTGAGTTGGAATTTTGATGGAGATTGCATTGAATCTGTGGATTGCTTTCGGCAGGATAGCCATTTTTACTATATTAATCCTGCCAATCCTTATCTCCTTGTACAAAGCTCAAGTCTAAGTAGATCAAAGAACTCCACATAAAACCAGAGACTATGAAACTTATAGAGGCGAAAGTGGGGAAAAGCCTAGAAGATATGGGCACAGGGGGAAAATTCCTAAACAGAACAGCAATGGCTTGTGCTATAGTATCAAGAATCAACAAATGTGACCTCATAAAATTGCAAAGCTTCTGTAAGCCAAAAGATACTGTCAATAAGACAAAAAGGCCACCAACAGATTGGAAAAGGATCTTTACTAATCCTAAATCTGATAGGGGACTAACATCCAATATATACAAAGATCTCAAAAAGCTGAACTCCAGAAATTTAAATAACTCCATTAAAAAATGGGGTACAGAGCTAACAAAAAATTCTCACCTGAGGAATACTGAAGGGCTGAGTAACACTTGAAAAAATGTTCAACATCCTTAATCATCAGGGAAATGCAAATCAAATCAAAACAACCATGAGATTCCACTTCACAGCAATAAGAATGGCTAAGATAAAAAATTCAGCTAACAGTAGATGCTGGTGAGGATGTGGAGAAAGAGGAAAAATCCTCCATTGCTGGTGGGATTACAAGCTGGTAATAACACTCCGAAAATCAGTCTGGCGGTTCCTCAGAAAATTGGACATAGTATTACTGGAAGATCCAGCAATACCTCTCCTGGACATATACCCAGAAGATGTTCCAACTGGTAATAAGAACACATGCTCCACTATGTTCATAGCAGCCTTATTTATAGTAGTCAGAAGCTGGAAAAATCCCAGATGTCCCTCAACAGAGGAATGGATACAGAAAATGTGGTAGATTTACACAATGGAGTACTACTCAGCTATTAAAGACAATGAATTTATGAAATTCTTAGGTAAATGGATATATCTAGAGGATATCATCCTGAATGAGGTAACCCAATCACAAAAGAAGTCACTTGATATGCACTCACTGATAAGTGGATATTAGCCCAGAAACCTAGAATACCAAAGGTACATTTTGTAAAACACAAGAAAATCAAGAAGAAGGAAGACCAATTCGTGGCTACTTCATTCCTCCTTAGAATAGGGAACAAAATACCCATGGAAGGAGTTACAGAGACAAAGTTTGGAGCTAAGATGAAAGGATGGACCATCCAGAGACTGCCCCACCTGGGGGTCCATCCCATAATCAGTCACCA
Organism: Mus caroli; assembly: GCF_978045245.1. Classification (NCBI taxonomy): domain Eukaryota; kingdom Metazoa; phylum Chordata; class Mammalia; order Rodentia; family Muridae; genus Mus; species Mus caroli. Next base: position 5,705,726 of record NW_028227256.1, read on the forward strand.
AACACAGACACTATTGCATATGCCAGTAAATTTTTGCTGAAAGGATCCTGATATAGCCAGCTCTTGTGAGACTATGCCAGTGCCTGGCAAATACAGAAGTGGATGCTCACAGTCATCTATAGGATGGATCACAGGGTCCCCAATGGAGGAGCTAGAGAAAGTACCCAAGGAGCTGAAGTGGTCTGCAACCCTATAGGTGGAACAACAATATGAACTAACCATTACCTCCAGAGCTCGTGTCTCTAACTGCATATGTAGCAGAAGAAGGCCTAGTTGGCCATCATTGGGAAGAGAGGCCCCTTGGTCTTACAAACTTTATATACCCCATTAAAGGGAAAAGCCAGGGCCAAGAAGTGGGAGCAGGTGGGTAGGGGAGCAGGCAGGAGGGAGGGTATAGGGGACTTTTGGGAAAAAATTGAAATGTAAATGAAGAAAATATCTAATAAAAGATGTAAAAAAATAAAAAAATAAAAAAGCTATCATTCCAGCATAATACCACTTCCCATTGTATCTATGAAATCAAACATTTCCTATGAGTTATATGGAAGCACACATGAACATCTGTATGCTTCTCATCTTGCTTTTTCACCTGGACTTCCAATAGTGATGCTCAGCCCTGTGTTTCCATTTACTTCTATATTGGACCTTCCCTTGAAAAACCAATGAGTCTTGTTTCAGATAACTTGAAGCAGCCCTGTAAAAAATTGCCAAATTTGCAACTGGGCTCAATGATGCACACCTATAGTGCCATCACCTGAGAACCTGAGTCAAAAGGCATTTAATGCCAGAGTAGTCTATATAGGTGATTGTGTTTGAGAAAGAAAAGAGTAAACTGGGTAAGTACTAGATTGCTTTTCTTCTAAGGAATACAGCTGACCCAAATGTGTGGAAAAATACCCCCTCAGACTAAGGATAGAAGTGGGTGAGGAACTGGTACAGCCACAATGTTCCAAAATTTTCAGAAGGCTCAAAGGCATGAAGACTACGAATACATTTGGCAGCAGAAAAGACAAGAGTACCAAGATAAACTGTGACAAGATTGCATGGAGTGCTTATAAAAGGTCCCAACCCTCTAAAGAATCAACCATCCAAGTAGGTTTAGAAGCTTGACTAAACTCCAGGCAAATAATTAAAAGTTTCACCAGTGTTGAAATTAAATTATCTCTGTGACAATTAAAGCTAAAGATAAACTTATTATCTTCTCACATCTTACAGCATAGGAATCCCACAGGCTTATTTCACTCCTCCCAGGTGATTCTTATACAAATGTGAGATATTTGAACATTAAATTTCTTTTTTGCAGTGGTTGATGGAAGATATTGTGAAGCTTTTCAGAGGACTGGGACAAAGTGGTTCTCAGCCAATCATTCCAGAAGGCCTGGAAGATGGACATGTCTTACAGAGGTGTTATGGATCGTTTCAATAGTAAATCAAGTGAGTACAAAATAAGGCCATATCTTAAAAGCTACAGGCTAACCTTAAATTGATGTTATAATTGTGGATATTGGCAGGTGCCTTAATGAGATAATGTAAATGAACTAAATTTTATTCTTCAGTGCATAATATCCCATCATGCTTTATCATGAATTAGAAATGTGGACATATCATGTGAACTGAAGTTGTAATCTTATTTATATGAAAATCAATAAATGGGTAGGGAAAGACACTCGTTTTTCAATTTCCAATTTTCTTCTGTCTCCTTTGCATAAAATGTAGCTTTAAATTATGTTCTCTGTGAAGCATGATTTTAGAGAAAATAATGCAGGAGATGAAAAGAAACAGACATGCATTTAAATTCTTCTACAACTTCCAGGCCTCAGGAATCCTAGAATGAAATATGCCTGCATAATGCCATGTTTTTGTTGTTGATGATGGTGATAAAAGGTGCTTGCTTTTCATATCTCAGTGAATTTTCCTAAATTGTTTAGCCTTCAGAAAGCCTAGTAGCATCAAAAGCATGTTCCAGTTTCAGTCATCCAGATAATATGCAGTACTAAAGGAGCATGTCTCCTGTATTTTTTCTTCACTTTCAGTCAAAAGGAAAATGGGGTAGTCAGCCCTACCATAAAAGGAATTCTGACATGACTACATGACTTTGGAAGTAGACAATGTTGCAGCCCTAAATGTCCCAGAGCTGCACAGCCAGCTGAGCTGCTTCTGTACCACATATATGTTGAAACTATGAGAAGCTGCATGACTATCTTAAGTCAACATGCTTTCAAACCTGTTATACAACAATGAGGAATAAAAGAGAAGAGAGTCACACTAATGCCCAGATTGCAAGGTTTATCTGGTAGTCACTACTGGTCTCTAGGATTAGGTAAAAACATGTATTTGTAGATAATTACTTTTCTAACCACGATAGAGAAGACTCAGTATTGACACACCACATAAAAATATGTTTTTCACGTAAAAATGACCCAAAACCTAGAGAGAGAGAGAGAGAGAAGAAGAAGAAGAAGAAGAAGAAGAAGAAGAAGAAGAAGAAGAAGAAGAAGAAGAAGAAGAAGAAGAAGGAGGAGGAGGAGGAGGAGGAGGAGGAGGAGGAAGAGGAAGGAGGAGGAGGTGGTGGAGGAGAGGGAGAGAAGAAAGGAAGGAAGGAAGGAAGGAAGGAAGGAAGGAAGGAAGGAAGGAAGGAAGGAAGGAAGGAAGGAAGGAAGGAAGGAAGGAAGGAAGGAAGGAAAGGAAGATTGTTACTAATATTTTACAGAGTATTCCATAAAGGTATAATGGTAAGTGTATTGCAAATATTTGTATATATTGATTTTAAGCCTAGGTTATCTTTGTCTTAGTTTTCAGAGTTGGTAGCATCTCTTGATAAAATATGGATCTCTGACTATTAGCTGCAGATATAGAGAACTGTCTATAGGTTTGACATATTTGTTTTAGGAAACACAAAGCAAGGCTTACTTTAGAAATAGTTAATAAAGAATAAAGATAGCAATGTCAACACACATACAGAGAAGAAAGTCAGACAGGCTGCCTGCTGGATCTACCCAGGAAATGTTGACATGAAACTCCTGCTTTGAAAAAAATGTAGCTAGAAGCCTTATTATCTGCTTTCCCACCTCCAGTAGTGTCTCAAAGCTGATGCCTGGTTGTTTACAATGCTATCTTGTAGATCTTATCATGGTCATCATTCAGTAGCACAGTACTCCACCTTACTTTGCTTTTAAATGTGAGATGTGCTTGCTAATTGGCACCCAGACATAAGCATGCATTTCCCCTCCATCACTGCAGAAACCTTAAAACTTATACCATGAAGGATTTCAACATTTACTACAACAGTTCAACATTAATTCCCAGTGATAAAAAGGAGATAAGAAAGCATAGTTATCCCATCAGATATACTTGCTTTACTGGTTAATGAATAGTAAATTTTATGAATATCAAATACTTGTTTTGAACTAAATCCCTTCACCATTCATTATCATTGAAGTTTCAATCTCCATGATACAAATCATTAAGCAACTGCCTCCCTACTTTGAAGGATACAACTTTATTTACTTTAAAGAGGTTTCCTTAACTTTTGATCATTGGTTAGCTAGCTAAAATAAAGATTTTTTTGAGCAAAGTAAACTGTAGTTGTTTTAAGCCAAGGCTTCTGAAATAGTTTTACACTTGTAATCCCTTTTCCCATCAGATATCCTAATGCAGCCCAAACATATAAGACTATTAAGTAAGTATGCAAATTGAACACTTAGTTATAATGAATAATGAAGAGATTTAGTTCAAAACATCTATCTCATATTCACATAATTTACTATTTATTAATCACTAAATCAAATACATCTAATGAGATAAATATGCTTTTTATTTTGTATAAATTCTTAAAAATATTGCTTGAATATTTGATATTGTAGGAGATCTCCAACAGATTTTAGAGTTGATCAGAATTTTGACTTTATAATTACAGGTGTCAAAAATGCCACTTCCCATACATAGTGAAAAAATGTATGTCACAGGCATACTTAAGGCCATTTTAGAAATAGTTGGAAATACTATTCTATTCCCAAGGCATACTTTATGAAATTCAAGACAGCTCAAATGAAAATTTCTGAATCAAGCATTCTAACAGAGTCCTGTTCAAAGACACGCTAATATACTACATACTGGAAAATAATAGTAAGGAATGCTGAAAGTGTTTGTCTTCTGCAATGAAGCCATGTTTCTATGGATGCAGAGACCTTTGTATATACAGTAAAGCATCACCACTCATAGCATACAGTAGTCTCGAATCTGTGAGGAGTTTCATGTAATATTTGTTGGCATTGCCTGGTGTAGAGATCTTCACAGTACAGAGTACAGGTGTCTGCTCATAACCAGGCCTGCTGTGAGTTTGTCCAGTGTAACACAAGTGAGAAATTCCAGGAGTTCCTTGGACTCATCACATAATATATTTAGAACATATTTTTATTTAGTGAGTTTTAGAAACCATTTCTTTATTATATATTTTTATGTGTAACTCTCATATTCAAGTTAACAACCTCACAAAAGAAGCTGTGTTGAAACCAATAGTTTTTGTGTGGTTTTATTCAAAGCCATTGGCTGTGGAACATTTAGCCACTTTCTCTTTGTTTCAAAAATAACATTTATGAGGTCTTCAAGACCACTGCATCAAGTAAAACATGGTTCCTAAGCCCCAGAATTTAGTTTTTCTCAGGCATACACTGGAGTGTTCTTGATAGCATTTTCCACAGAGGATTTTGCAGCATTTTTATTGACTTTCTTTTCACTCCCAGAGCATTAAGAACAGCGGCAGGCTTGAGTTAACAGGAGCTTCTCACAATGGCCACTGTAACTTATGCTCCTTTGTTGACGTGGTATCACTGAGTTTGTGAGCTTATATGCACATTAGTCAATACTATGAGTCTTAGCATCCAGTACTCTATCCCATCCAGCTTAGACCACAACCTGAAAGCATGTCCTCCCATGTCCTGAGTTGTTCTCATATTTTCATTTTATCTGGTAACCTCATTCTACTTAACTGGTATAATGATAACTTCAGATTCAAAATACAATTTAGTGAATGATTAAAATAATTTTCCTGAACCTACAGCTAAAACATAGGATAAGAAATCTTGCATGGTTTGCTATTAGTTTACTGTTAATTGTTTTTTAAGCTTTTAACACTGACACAATATTAATAAGCATAGTATATACTTATAGCTTGTTTACTTTGTTTTGTCTGGTTTTACTTTTTAATCTCCAGAGAGAGAAAGAAGGAGGAGGAGGAGGAGGAGGAGGAAGGGAGGGAGGGAGGGAGAGGGAGAGGGAGAGAGAGAGAGAGAGAGAGAGAGAGAGAGAGAGAGAGAGAGAGAGAGAGAGAGAGAGAGAGAGAGAGATTGAGAAGGGAGGAAGGAAGGAAGGAAGGAAGGAAGGAAGGAAGGAAGGAAGGAAGGAAGGAAGGAAGGAAGGAAAGACAAAGACTGACTCCCCTCCCTCTCCCCTTCCAACTCCCTCTCCCATTAGATCACTGTCTAGTTTAGTATCACTGTGGTACTAACTCTGAAAAACAGTGTAGTGGGTAGACAGGTGGTATGGGTCCTAAGGGAAAACCTACTACTATTACTCTGCTAATGAACATAGTACTAACCTGACCCTAATGACATTGTTATACCCATAGATTAATGTATTTCTAAAATTTCTTCAGTGATGCTCGTATTTGCAGTAGATGGCAATTAGTACAGAGATGTACAAATGGACATGGTGTAGAGAATAAAAGACCGTGTGCAATCCTATAGGTGGAACAACAATATGAACTAACCAGTACCCCCCGGAGCTCATGTCTCTAGCTGCATATGAATCAGAAAACGGCCTAGTTGGCCATCAGTGGAAAGAAAGGCCCATTGGTCATGCAAACTTTATATGCCTCAGTACAGGGGAACGACAGGGCCAAGAAGTGGGAGTGGGTGGGTGGGGGAGTGGGTGGGGAAGCATGTGGGGGACTTTTGAGATAGCATTGGAAATGTAAATGAAATAAATACCCAATAAAAAAAAAGACTGTACTATTCAGTTATAAAATAACATCTATACTGCATTCCTTCCTACCAAATTCAAGGATTATTGCAGAAGAATGGAAGAATGACTGTAAGTCATAGTCTATGAATGAATGCATGGCAGCTGTACATACAAACTCACAGCAGTTTTGACTGCATGTAAAAGTCCTGAGAAAGCTCAAACCAAACCAAATCCAGTGAGGAAGAAAGAAGGTGGGCACAAAGTCCCGCCTCTATCCAGTGAAACATTGGCAACTGATAGCTGCTGCAAGAAAGGAGTCAGTCTTTAAGAGTGTTTCCACTGGTAGACAAAGCACACTCTTGTGGAAGGGCACATATCCTTGACTATATGGGCAGCATAATTTAACTTGGTGGGAAAACAAAATAAACAAAGAAACAAAACAGACACAACGTTTAGTCAGTAGGGAAAGTGGCTGGATCTAGAAGAGCCTGACAGTGGGGTTGGAGAATGTTAATATTCATTGTACAAACTTCTCAAAGAAATTATTAAAAAGAAGCCAGGCATTGACATAAAAATCAAGAATTTGATTGTTTTAAGAATTTGGTTTGTAAAGGTTTTCTAATTAGAAGAATATAGTTTCATCGGAGCTACTATTTCTTTCTTTTTCCCAGAATGGGTTGAAACACTTTTACTCACTAGTTAGTTAAGCTCTTTCAAATTTGACTGAATACAAATCCTACTGCTCTGATAAAGAAGTAGTACATTTAACCACAAATTTAATAAAGTTTTATTTGTAGGTTTGAACTCTGTATGTTTTCATGTTTCCTTTTTCCAAATTAAATTCCTTGAACTTCTCTTGCAAGTGGTTTTGACATAATAATCAAAATAGTTCTGCCAAGAAGTTCTAGGCTGACTAGGGACATTCAGGTCTCAGCTGTGAAAATGAAATATAGGGCAAGTAGGATTTCTCCATGGATAAAGACACTTGACCCAAGTCTAATGACTTGAGTTTAAGACCCACGTGGTACACATGGTAGAGAGAACCAACTCCTGAAGTTTTTCTGTACCTTCCACAGACACATGATATAAACACTTAGACACAGAGATAGATATTTTACAATATGAACATTGGTAAGTATGCCAGGTAATGCTCTGTTCTTACTTCTAGAGTAGTAGCCTGACTAAGTGACCACTCTTAGTATGGTGGACCTGGGTGTGTAGGAGGTTTGCAGAAACACAAAGCAAGATAAACTTAACTTGAAACCATGAATTTTTTTCTTTAAATGTTGTGTTTAACTTATATAAGGAGAAGTTGCTCTTTAAGATAATCACATACTTTTTTTTAAGCTGCAAAATATTTTTATTGTAAAGATAGTCAACAGAGGTCAAAAATGCAAATGCTATCTCAGGACATTTTCCCTTGGTTCCTGAACTTCCAAGTTCCCATCAGCCTTTCTCTGGCTTTTATTGTCCTTTCAAACATGCTAACTGACTACATGTATATGTTGCTTTGAAACAAACACAAATCCATCTGATAATAAAACCAACCAAAACAGAAAGCAGGAACAAAGCACCAAGCCATGTTCCATTGTGCTTTTTTTCACATTTCCAACAGGAGACCTGTATAGCTCATACACTTTCAAAACTGAAGAGAAAAGTCAAATTAGTACTGTAACCACATAATGAAATACCAATGACTCTTCCATTCACAAGTTACTGAATCATCTGTAGAATTATGCAGGCTTTAAAATTTGAAAAGGGGGAGAAGGTTTGAAAAGAACTCTGAAAAAAAACTTTCAGTCTGCTGATTTCCCACATTTGAGAACTTAGTTACTGCAGCATGCCAGTGGTCAGAATATGCACAGCATGTCCATTGCTGTGCAGTGAGCAGGCTTATAGCCTAATGACTGCCACCAAACATAAAGAGAAAAACTACCAGTTCTCAAAGCAATCTCGACTGATGGTCACAATTTAGAAATATCAACTTCTACTCTATCTCCATATATTGCAAAATGATTTCAGAAACAGATTAAACATACAACTGTTTTATAAAAATAAAAATTGTTTGGACTTCATAAACACTGTACAATACCAAGTGTAAATCAAGATAATTTCACTAAAAAATTGATGGTGATTGAAGGCAGGGAATCCTGGCCAAACTCTGATCTCCTCCAGATCTATAAGACTCTATGTTCTATTGGGAGGATTTTCTCCTTTTTAATTTTTTATTAGATATTTTCTTTATTTACATTTCAATGTTATGTCCTTTCCTGGTTTCCCCTTTGGAAACACCTTATCCCATCCCCCACCCCCTGCTTGTATGAGGGTGTTCCTACAACACCTATCCACTCCCTCATTCCCCATACTGGCATCCCCCTACACTGGAGCATCAAATCTTCACAAGACCAAGAGCCTCTCCTCCCACTGATGTCCAACAAGGTCATCCTCTGCCAGCATTTACTATCACCTGAGTTTTTGATCTTAGCCATTCTGACTGGTATGAAATGGAATCTCAGGGTTGTGTTGATTTTCATTTCCACGATGACTAAGGATGTACAACATTTCTTTAGGTGCTTCTCAACCATGCAGTATTCCTCAGTTGAGAATTCTTTGTATAGCTCTGTACCTCATTTTTTTAATTGATGAATTAGTTTAATGAGTTTAAGAGTATATATCAAACTTTAATAACTCGAAGCACAATATTTTATTTATTAAAACATTGCATAATGAATTTCAGTGTTACACTAGTAAGCATTTTCCTACTAATATTTTGACTAAAACATACAATACAACCTTCGCAAAAACAGAAAACAGTTCTTCAGAACTAAGTGGTTGAACAGTCCAGGCTCCTGGCCAAGTCAAAGATGGAGAAATCAGGAGAAAAACCTGACAGTTACACCGTATTTACCCTCTTCACTGAGTGCAGGTTAAAATCCCCATTCACAGCAAATGAAGACAGCACGGGTTGCCTCGCTTGCCTCTCTCCCAACACAAAAAAGGATTAGGAGGAGTTGGCTTTTCAATGTATTTTATTTGTTACTGTAACATTCTTTTATCTACTTTTTAACCCTCAAGCATAAACACAAACAATGTTCTTCTGTGAACACAATGTTCCCACAGTCGTGGGTACTGACAGATAAACAAAGATCATTTTCTGGTGTTCTCGCTCTTCTATGCATACGTATCACACACACACCACAGAGGTAGGAAAGGCCATTTTTAACAAATTATCTTAATTGTAGAGAATTTCCCAAAACTAAACAGACAAATTAATAAAGCATGCCTTTGGTGAGTCTCAAAGGCATACAGCATCCTCTCTTTCTCAAGGGTGAATCCCCTGCAGTGTTTAGTCTTTGTCCAGTAACTCGATGGCAAGGTTGTCCAGGGTCAGCAACCACACCAGGAGCACCTGAGCCACCTCTCATTTGCCGATTCTTTGGACCACCCAGTCCTGCTGGCACAGAGGGCAGCAATTGTTCTGTTTCACCCACAAGGACATGCAGCAGTTGTGGAAGGAATGGTTACACTCTCCCCAGACCATGACACAGTCCTCTTGCTTGTTTTCAGCTTGACATCTAAGACAGGCATCCATCACCTGGACCCTGCAGATGGCACAGGTATCACACTCAATGTCCCAGCTCCACATGGCTACCGAGTTCCACTTCTTGAGGGAGAACATTTGTCTCCTCCCGACTTGGAGCCTGCGCTCTGGAGTGCAAAGAAAGGACGCAGGGTTCCTCGCCGTCCTCCATGACGGCCATGGCGGCGGCACAGAACCCCTCGTTTTTATATAGGGTTAATTGATTCTCTGGAGTCTAACTTCTTGAGTTTTTTGTATATGTTTGATATTAGTTAGCCCTCTATTGGATGTAGGGTTGGTAAAGATCTTTTCCCAATCTGTTGGTTGGTATTTTGTCCTATTGACTTTGTCTTACAGTAGCTTTGCAATTTTATGAGGTCCCATTTGTCAATTCTTGATATTAGAGCATAAGCCATTGGTGTTCTAATGAAGAAATTCCCCCCTGTGCCCATGTGTTTGTGCCTCTTCCCCACTTTCTCTTCTATTAGTTTCAGTGTATCTGGTTTTATGTGAAGGTCCTTGATGCACTTGGACTTGAGCTTTGTACAAGGAGATAAAAATGGATCAATTTGCACTCTTCTACATGATGAACTCCAGTTGAACCAGCACCCTTTGTTGAAAATGCTGTCTTTTTTTCCCCACTGGATGGTTTTATCTCCTTTGTCAAAGATCAAGTGACCATGGGTGTATGGACTCATTTTTGGGTGTTTAATTCTGTTCCATTGATCTACCTGCCTGTCTCTGTACCAATAACTTTTGTTTTTTTGCCAGGGGTAGTGGTGCTTGTGGAGGCAAAGTATGCCCTCAATTTCATTTAGGGATAAGGGGGATAGATTTAAGACACTATAGAATAGACTCAAATAGAGTATAATAGAACAGAACAGAGTTGAGCTGTTGGAGGTTAAAACAGTTGATGTGTTTTAAATACTTACAGCCACATATTTTTCAAAATATAACTCGTGTTTCCATAAATTCAAAAAATATTTTCCTATGTAATGATTTATGTATAAAAATATTTATCTAATCTACAAATTATAATTAGCCTTACATTAGCTACATTTATTTTTGCCTTTAATACAAGACTAAAATAAACAAGCCAATTACTAATACTTAAACATATTGGGTTTTGATATTGAAAGTATATATAAATATATGTGTGTGTGTTTGTGTGTGTGTGTAATATATGTTATATGTATATTTTGTATTAAAATTTGAGTTACTCTTGGCACAAATAAAAAATACAAATAAAAGTGCAAAGGCAGTCTCTGCAGGCAGCTTAGGGTAAACCACTTCAATGCTCACTGCTTACTTTGATTAAGGCTGTGACACACTGGAAATTCCCATGTACAAGAACAGTAGAAGCAGCTTGATTAATAAAATCATGGCTTCCTTAAATCTATCTGAAGACTCATGTTTAACTATTGTTGTTAAATAGATTAATTTCTACTTAAAATTTAAATATAAATAATAGAGATATAGATAAAACTAAAGAGTGATGGTTTCATAACTATCTCTACATATGACAATATCTTCTCAAAGTCTTCAAACTATAGAAATATATAAGGGGCTGGTGAGATGGCTCAGTGGGTAAGAGCACCCGACTGCTCTTCCGAAGGTCCAGAGTTCAAATCCCAGCAACCACATGGTGGCTCACAACCATCCGTAACGAGATCTGGCGCCCTCTTCTGGAGTGTCTGAAGACAGCTACAGTGTACTTACATATAATAAATAAATAAATCTTTTAAAAAAATACTAGAAATATATAAACTAAGCAGAAGAAAATGTAACTGCCTATTCATTCTGTGGAGTAAAACAAGTTACAGGCTTTTGTTTTCTGTCACAGGACAACAAAATTGTAACTGCACAGGTAGTGATTATGCCATTTTTATACCTAAGCAGTCTGAGTGGCTTGGATGAAGTGAAATCACTATGTTTGTGATGGTAAATGCAATCTGAGACAAAATAGGCAGTCATGATAAAAACAACGTGTTTTTTGAAAATGATTCCCTGACAATGATCTTATATATAATAAAATAAATATAAAATATTGTATTTAAGCTGAAAATGACCTTCATTATTTTGATGCCATCTACTGTTGACTGAGCCTTGTTATGCCATTCACTTTGATTAAACCAGGTTCAACCACTGCACTCCATGTCTTCTTAAATTCACTAAGACATTCCTGTTAAATTCCATCTTATTTGGGAAATAGACCCACTAACAGGCCTTTTCTATCTATGTAATTTCTCTCATTCCTCCAATCTAAATTCATCATTAGGGTTCAGTAATACAGACCAGTGTAGCAAGTGTGTGCCTAACAGTGCAGGTCCAAGAATCAATACTCAAAAATCATGCAAGTGAATGAATGACTCTAAAAGAACAGACAACCTTCTGTGTATTTTATTCCTCATGTCAGATAGCACTGTCTAACATTAATGTTATACAAATCTCCATTCACATCTGAGGCCCAGGGACAGGATATCATTCTCATAAGAACTTGTGGAATAAGCTTACATAAATGTTCCTTGAAGAGATTATACACTTACTGAATCACTATTACTTGTATAAAAATCTGTGGCTAATATCTCCTAAGAACGGTACAACCAACCAGGAAGAGAAAACATTAGAGATCAATCCTTATCTTTTATTTGTTTCTTAGTTTTAATTCCAGGGTATGAGCTATTTTGATAGCATTGACCATACCACTGTGTACTTAACAGTAGCTCAGTAAAATATTTTTATAATTAATTAAATTGCAAAGCCAATCTTTCCAGGAATCATTGGCCTAAGCCACTGCAATGCTTGCTGCCTTCTGTTGTTCAAGTCTATGACACACTGGAAATTCCCATGTACCACATGAACAGTGAAAGCAGCTGAACTTGAAAACAGTCATGGCTTCCTTTAATTTTTCTGAAGAAGACCCATAGTTGAAGATTGGGCTTAAATTAATTTCCACTTGAAATTAAAACACATTCTCAAAAAAATTTCAAGTATTTTCTGTCTTATTCTTTTCTAGATAAACGAACTTTAGGATTTGAACTATTTTTATTGAGAAATCTTTTCATTGTTTAACATTTTAGAGACAATAGAGATATAATCTGAAGAGCTATGGATATACTTTTTTTTATTTTTTACCTTTAAAATTCTTATAAGCAGAGTCTTAGTAAACTATTCTATTCACCATATGAGTATTGTAGCCATCATTTTTAGCTAAAGAAAAGGTGAGTGGAAAGAGAGGCTTCATCAGAGGTCAAATGCTAGAGCTTTATCATGAACAAAATCACTTTAACATTTTATTTGTAAACAACAATCTGACTTGTATAGTCTGAACTAAATCTGAAAGAGCAGCGGCCTGTGACACAATGAACCATGTCACTAGACTAAAACCTGGTGAGGTCGAGAAGATTCAGGAACTCCAGGATTTCTCAAAATGGAGAAAAGTAGGTGTTTAAATCTACTCCTGAACAGGTTCCTGTCCTGATGATATGACCATGACACCCCATGGAGAGGACTATGGCAATCAGTCAAGTAGAGATTGTGGGAAGCAGGCCCCGTGAAACCTACTTGTTTACTGCCTTGCCTGAGCCTGCAAAGTGAGGCTGCATGCATGGGCTTCTGCCAGGCTGGACCGCTCCTTGTGACTGGGACCTGTCAGCCTATCTGTGAACAACCTGAGCTCGTGCCTGGAGCGTGTGTGAATTCTGATTGGATGAGGTGGGGTGGAGCTAGATGATGCTGTGAGTAGAAGTAGTAGAAGAGAAGCTGTTGCCCTTGCCATGAGTAGAAGTAGAGTAAGAGAAGCTGTTGTAATAGGAGTAGTTTAGCCCTTGCCCTAAAAAGAAGCTGCTGGGGACGAGAGCTGTAAAAGAAAAAGCCTGAAGTAAAGACATTGTTGCGTGAACCCGACTTGGTGTCCGGGCTGAAGACTGAGGAGACCGGAGACCGGGACAAGAGACAATACCTGAAGTCCTTCCACATGCAGATGAGGCATCCCTAACATCTCAGATCAAGCCAATAGAAAGCATCTGCCTCTAAATACTAACCCACCCCCAAATGTTCATAAGGTCCTCTCCTCAAGGAATAAAGTACACAAGTTATTTCACCAACGATCATCTGAGAATGTCTTACTGAGCTGTCTTATTTTCTTTCCCAAGGATTTTGTTGCTGGACCTCAACTCAGCCACACCAACCAGGTGTGCAAGCCTAACTGCAGCCACTTCCTGCTGACTTGGTGGCCCTGACCTTGTTCCCTAGCTGCCCAGTGCATCTCCCTGTCTGCCACTGACTCCAGAACAGCAGCAGGTGTGAAAGAGACCCAGAAGCCCACCTTGTTCAGTGAAAACCATCCACTCAGAGAGCTGCAACTCTTTAACCTCTCTGGCCCCACTAGAGCTCCACAGATCCATCATGGACAGTGCCTGGTATGCAGACTGACAGTGGCTTTCTCAGACTTTTAGAGCAGTACATAGTACACAGTACACAGAAGTACAAACCTGGGCAATTCAAATATATTCTGATAGTCAAACACATGAATTAGGACTATTTTATAAACAACATAAGAGAGCTATGAGGTGATAAGTGGGTATTTTTAAGTCAACAAATATATGGTCAATCATATCTGTAACTATAATAGAATGATAGAACAAGAGATAATTTTACATAGCCTGGGCCTCCTAAAAATGACGAAAGACAATGTTTAAGCATAGATTGAAAGATCATGATTTTCTAGAACCTTACATTAGTAATGTTCTAGAGACAGTTATAGCAGCTGATGAAGTGGCTTAGTGTATTAAGACCCTTTCCACCAAGCCTAATGACTTAGTTCAACCTCAAGAGCAACATGGTAGAAGAAGAGAACCAAATTGTCTTCTAAGTTACTACACACACACATACACACACACACACACAATAAACAAAATTTATTTTAAAAAGTTAAGGAAAAAAATCACTTTCCCTTTTAGTAGACATTTCTGGACTGCCTAACATCTTCTAAGAACTACATTATCTTGTAGTAAGCACACAAGTATTATCAATTCAGTTACGTTTCAGTAGGCGACATGAAGATATATACATTTTCACAAAATGCATATTATATTTACCAAGTAAAACTCTTGCAACAGGATAGGCACATTTGCAGAGCACAGTCTTGAAGAGGAAATGCTCAGAAAATAAAATGTGGGATGGATGCATTAGAGATGCTGTGAAGGTAGGTTTTGGGGTTGTTTGCTTGTTTTAACAATTGAGTCTATCATCTCATAATTTAATTCCTTCACACACAATTAGAGTTGATCAGTTTGCTTGGGCAACAAAGCAATTGACATTTCTTGACTTTGACAAATATTCTCTTTTAAAGCACCATCCCAGGCAGATGTTCTGTTACTGTTGATCTTAAGATGAGGGATGAAAGCATCTGGTTTTTAAGCAACAGGGCAAGTGCTTCTTAATGAAAGCAGACATACAAAAATAAAGCAAATTCAGGGCAGAAGATGATGGATTAGGCCAGGCAGAGAAAATCCCAGGGAGTGAAAGAAGGCTGTTTCTGCTACAGGGGTATATTCATTTTTCACTGTTACCCTAACAAGTCATCAGAGGTGTAGTGGCTTAGAACAGCTCTGCTTTATCAGCACCCAATTTTGTAAGTCAAAAGTCAGACATGGGATAGATGGACTCTTAATTCATAGACTCAAATGTTAAAATAGAGGGGGAATCAATCATCCATGAAGACAAAAGAATACTGGTGGTCTGTTTGGATTTCAGCCAGAGCAATCTGTTCAATTTGACAGCAGATGACAAATACTAAGATATATGATTTATGTTCTCATTATCAAACAGGACCATGCATCTGCATGAGACTGATTCTTTCTTTGTGTTCTGGAACCCTTATGGAATGGCAGCAGAAGAAAATCCCAGAACAGAAGTCCCTGTCTCCCCTACAGCCATGTCAGAACTCTCTCACCGGGCTTCTCCCACAAACTTCAACTGTCCCTTCCTTCTGCCAGATATCTAAGAACTGATCTGTTGCATAGAGTCAAGTTGTCAAATTAAACATATCATAATATTATGTTTCTCTATTAGGTGAAGTCATAAGTCATTGGAGTACTATCTCATTCTACATTCAACTCTCAAAAAGAATATGTTCTACATAAGGAAGGACTATTGTATTTATTTTTCCAATTCTTAGTAAGTTATAGATTCTAGCTTAATAAGGGAGGATGTAGAATACAATAGAAAGAGATTCTGGGAAAACATGAGGACCCAAGAAATGAGGCTGAAGCCATTGTAACATGCTCACAATCTTTTCAAAACACATTGAAAATGGCTTTAAACATAGTTGTTACTACACATAATTCTCTGGAAAAGGATTTAACATGTGAATGCTACTCCAAAAAGACTATGTGTATTCACATGATACTTTACCGGACATGAGAAAAGTCATTGGTATCTAGATGTCCTGTAATCACCTCTGCTTTCTCTTTTGATTTATCCTTAAATTGGGGTGGGGGGATATTGCTTGCTCGACTGATTGATTCTGAAAGAACTGATTCTTTGGCTAATTTAGATTGGTCTATGAAGAAAAAGTGAAAATGTTTAGGAGCTCGGTGGATCTGAAATTTTTGTTTGTTTATGTCTGATGATATTTTTCTCACTGTAGGAATTCAAGCATAGGAAATTGTGCAGCCCTGAAAAAATGTTCAACATCCTTAATCATTAGGGAAATGCAAATCAAAACAACCCTGAGATTCCACCTCACACCAGTCAGAATGGCTAAGATCAAAAATTCAGGTGACAGCAGATGCTGGCGAGGATGTGGAGAAAGAGGAGCACTCCTCCATTGTTGGTGGGATTGCAAGCTTGTACAACCACTCTGGAAATCAGTCTGGCGGTTCCTCAGAAAATTGGACATAGAACTACCTGAGGATCCTGCAATACCTCTCCTGGGCATATATCCAGAAGATGTTCCAACCGGTAAGAAGGACACATGCTCCACTATGTTCATAGCAGCCTTATTTGTAATAGCCAAAAGCTGGAAAGAACCCAGATGCCCCTCAACAGAGGAATGGATACAGAAAATGTGGTACATTTACACAATGGAGTACTGCTCAGCTATTAAAAAGAATGAATTTATGAAATTCCTAGGCAAATGGATGGACCTGGAGGGCATCATCCTGACTGAGGTAACACAATCACAAAGGAACTCACACAATATGTACTTACTGATAAGTGGATATTAGCCCAAAACTTAGGATACCCAAGATATACAATACAACCTGCTAAGCACATGAAACTCAAGAAGAATGAAGACCAAAGTGGGGTCACTGTACCCCTTCTTAGAATTGGAAACAAAAAAATCCATGGAAGGAGTTACAGAAACAAAGATTGGAGCTGTGATGAAAGGATGGACCATCTAGAGACTGCCATACCCAGGGATCCATCCCATGATGGATGATCCATCCATGTCAGCTTCCAAACGCTGACACCATTGCATACACTAGCAAGATTTTGCTGAAAGAACCCTGATATAGCTGTCTCTTGTGAGAATATGCCGGGGCCTAGCAAACACAGAAGTGGATGCTCACAGTCAGCTATTGGATGGATCACAGGGCTCCCAATGGAGGAGCTGGAGAAAGTACCCAAGGAGCTAAAGGGACCTGCAACCCTATAGGTGGTACAACATTATGAACTAACCAGTACCCCGGAGCTCTTGACTCTAGCTACATATGTATCAAAAGATGCCCTAGTCGGCCATCACTGGAAAGAGAGACCCATTGCACATACAAACTTTATATGCCCCAGTACAGGGGAATGCCAGGGACAAAAAAAAAAAAAAAATGGGAATGGGTGGGTAGGGAAATGGAGGAGAGCGGGGAGGGTATGGGGGACTTTTGGGATAGCATTGGAAATGTAATTGAGGAAAATACATAATAAAATATATTTTTTAAAAAAAGGAAATTGTGCAGCTATAGTTTCCAAAACAACTTGTTCTTTCTACATTTTTTTCTACTGGCAAATAATGCATTTTCAGTAGTAGTTGTGAAAGGATTCACATAACACAAATTATTAAAGAACTAGATTTTATAAGGAAGAATGAGGCAAAATATTATGAGATTGACATTTGTCTTGGAATTCACACTACCAAATTATCAAAAGTAAATGAGGTGAGCAAGAAACAAAATAAAGGGGCCATTTAAAACATACTTAGATAAGAAAATGTAGGAAAAAATTGTAAAGAAAAACATTAATATAGTTTTCATTATTTACCAAATACCTTACAGTGGTCGGTGTTTTATCAATTTGATACAAGATAAAGTTATTTGGGAAGAAGGAATTTCAAGTTGGAAAATCGTTTCATTAGATTAGGTTATAGGCAAATCTTTCTTGATTGTTGTAAGGAAACACAGCCCAGTGTGGAGAGTTTCTCTTGGTGGAGATAGTGAGTGGGAAGTAGCCAATAAGCAGTGCTCCTCAATAGTGCCTGCTTCAGTTGCTCAGGTTAGGTTCCTGATATGAGTTCCTGCCTTAGACCATCTAGAGACTGCCATACCCAGGGATCCATCCCATAATCAGCTTCCAAACGCTGACACCATTGCATACACTAGCAAGATTTTGCTGAAAGAACCCTGATATAGCTGTCTCTTGTGAGAATATGCCGGGGCCTAGCAAACACAGAAGTGGATGCTCACAGTCAGCTTAGTTTCCCTCAATGGACTGTCACATGAGAGTTGTAATATGAAATAAATTCTTTCCTCATCAACTTACTTTTGGACATGATTTTTATCACAGAAATAAAAATCAAACTAAGACTTACCCTTATGTAGAATATGAGATATTAATCCATAACACCCTTTAAAGTAGGCACTTTGTTATCCAAACTGTATTACTTATGAAACATTGGCACCCAGAGGATAAGAGATGTCATGCCTGTCAGTAGTGACCAGCAGTCTGACTCCAGTGTGAGTCCCTTAGCAATATTTATAGTATACCTACAAGTATGCAGTACCAACCATCACTTAA
The DNA here is from genome assembly GCF_978045245.1 of Mus caroli. Classification (NCBI taxonomy): domain Eukaryota; kingdom Metazoa; phylum Chordata; class Mammalia; order Rodentia; family Muridae; genus Mus; species Mus caroli. The sequence continues at coordinate 5,724,279 of NW_028227256.1, forward strand.
TATATATTTAAAACCTGCCTATGCCACATAACAAAATTCTGGAGGAAATTAGTTAAGTTATTCTGCAAAGTATGCATTAGGGTAAGGGTTGAGATACTATATGATATTGTAGAATATGTTAACTTTTGACAACATTCACTGTGATTTTTTTGCTTTTTGCTTTTTTGCCTTTGGACCATCTAGAGACTGCCATATCCAGGGATCCATCCCATAATCAGCTTCCAAACACTGACACCATTGCATACACTAGCAAGCGTTTGCTGAAAGAACCCTGATATAGCTGTCTCTTGTGAGACTAGGCCGGGGCCTAGCAAACACAGAAGTGGATGCTCACAGTCAGCTATTGGATGGATCACAGGGCCCCCAATGGAGAAGCTAGAGAAAGTATCCAAGGAGCTAAAGAGATCTGCAACCCTATGGGTGGAACAACATTATGAACTAACCAGTACCCCGGAGCTCTTGACTCTAGATGCATATGTATCAGAAGATGGCCTAGTTGGCCGTCACTGGAAAGAGAGGCCCATTGGACACGCAAAGCTTATATGCCCCAGTACAGGGGAACGCCAGGGCCAAAAGTGGGAATGGGTGGGAGTTGGGGGAGTTGGGGGAAGGGTATGGGGGACTTTTGGGATAGCATTGGAAATGTAATTGAGGAAAATATGTAATAAAAAAATAATAATAAAATAATTATTTTAAAAACAACAGATTCTTCCATATTTATATGATGCTACACACTAACATGCATTTGCAGTTTGAGATGGGAAAGGAAAGGACTAGCTTGAATGATTTCATTCATTCTGAGAACAGAGTAATTTGCTGTAAGGGAAATCCTCTGCTGCTCTGTATCAGTGTCCTTTCCTGGCTGCTGGCTGCTGGCTGCTGCCTGCTGGCTGCTGCCTGCTGCCTGCTGCCTGCTGGCTGCTGCCTGCTGGCTGATCACTTAGTACCAAGTGCTGCCCTGACATGCAAGAAGCAAACTGTTCACTTCTTTATCCACCAGGCTGTCCTGACCACCCTGCAAAGAACTGCTAAAGATACTTTCATTCTAACAGAATACAGGTTAAGCAAGGGATCATCACCAGAATCGGTGTGAAATAGCAACATCACAGCTCTGCAGTTTTGAGTGATGCCTAGATCATCTTTGAACGTGTTATGTAGCACATGCTGACCATCAACTCAGGATCTTTATGCCTTGGCCTTACAATTGTAGAATTATAACATTCATATATTTTAGTAGTTTTAATTTTATTATCCTTTCAAGAAGCATAAATTTTATTGTTTTTATTAACCATTAAAAACTTATTCCAAAATATATGAATAGTTTATATAAGTATATTTAAAATACAGATATATTTCTCTACTATCTAATGACACAGCTAAATACATAAGTATATGTATATATTTACAACTCATCCAAAAAGGTAAATTACATCAAGAGCCCACAGGATAAGCTAACCAAGGCTCATAGGTGCTCACCAAGACTGAAGAAGCAATCACAGTGTCTGCATGTGTCTGCAAGAGATCCTCTGAGTTTCTATTGTGGTTGTTTGGCTTGGTGTTTTGGTGGCACTCCTAACAGTGGGAGTAGGAGTGTTTCTGAGTAATTTGTCTGTTCTTGAGACCTTTTTCCGCCTACTGGTCTGCCTTGCCCAGCCTTGATGCTGTATCCTGTTATGCTGTTTTCAGCTGATATCTCTGGGAGGCCTGTTCTTTTCTAAAGTCAAAGAGAGGGGAAGTAGATCTTTGTGTGTTTTGGTGTGTGTGTGTAAGGAGGGTTAGCTTCAGCCAGAATATATTGAAAATGAAAATATAAAAGAATAAAATAAAAACTAAAAATACTATACTGTCAGTGATGAAAAAATTTAAGACTTAACACTATTCTGCCTGTGTAAATTTTGTTTTTAAACATATACATTTCAATCCATAGTTTTGTTAATATAATTTATTAAATTGAATGCTAACCGTAAGAATCTAATTTGGTATTGGGAAAGATTAATTTTATAACTTAGGTACTTTAAAACTATAGGTGTTACAATAACAGATATGAGTAAGACAAAGTAGTTTGTAACTATTCCCAGTATCAGGGTAACAGAGGCAACAGGATCAAGAGGTCAAAGCTAAGCCCAGCTCAGATCTATGAGGCTCAGTCTCAAAATGATAGTAATAATAATAATAATAATAATAATAATAATAATAATAGTAATAATAATAAGGAAAAAGACACACAAATTATATAAATTTGCGCTTGTTAGTACCTTCATTATCTTAAAGGAAAATTCAGATCCCATAAATAGATAGGTAATCATAAAAGGCTTTAGAATTGATCAATTCTGAAGCATGAATGCTGGTGTGTGTGTGTGTGTGTGTGTGTGTGTGATACACCTTTTTTGGAAGTCAACCAAAATACAACAAAATAATGGGCACACAAAATAACATTACATATTGTCTCATTTCTTTATTCCTAATTGAATCTTTGGGGAGAGTTCAAATATTCAATATTCAATAAATACCAGTATTTTGCTTTAGGGTGAGAGTTCAATTTACAGAACATAGAAATGGGGGCTATGAATATAGCTAAGTTAGTAAAGTGTTTGATCAGCGCCTGGACCTAGTTTAATATCCAGAATCCACATAATAAAAGACAGAGCTGGGTGACATTCCTATAATGCCATAACAGAAAGATCCCTGGGCCCAAGTTTTTCATTGGCCACTATAGGCATGCACACAAACACACACACACACACACACACACACACACACACACACACACACATGTATGTACACATGCAAATACAAACATTGAAATGAAAAGTGTATGCCAAGAATCTTAAATTGCTAAGAGGATCAGGATTCTGGCACACTCAGTGCCTATAATTGTCTGTTTTCCCTGACTCTCTTGGGACATCTCCTACACAAATGTGGAAAAGTTCTGGAATGGACTTTAGATCACTGGTATCCTTCTGAGTATGCAAGATATCCAGATTGTCAAGACAGAATTGTGGAAGAAATATAGAGTGATAGCTAGGAGCCAGAGCACCTCCTAAGGAATGAACCTAAGGCTGGACCTAGAAAACCATTTGTTCCAACTGTGGCCAGACATTGGATGTAGTATAGAAAAAAATACAAACACTTCACTATTCATACCTGCAAATTAAATGCTACAGAACATACATATATTATGCTAAAATAAAAAATACACATGATTAAAAATAACTTTAATACTGTGTATGCATATTTGTGTGGATGCACATCACTATGTCTGCACAAATTATTTCCTTGTGTATAGAGGTCAGACACACACATGCACACCCACAGAAATATGGACATGCTCAGTTACTCCAGAGGCACTGTCCACTTCATTTCTTTTTGAACCTATGTAAACACATGTCACCAGAATAGCTAAAAAAAAGAAAAATCTTGAATAACAAAGAACTGATGGAGGAATTACTATGTCCAATTTGAAGATGTAGTACAAAACTATAGCAATAAAAAAACAGTATCATGTTGGCACAAAAGCATTTACATTGATCAACATAATCTAACTGAAGTCCAAGACACAATTCTACACACATGCAGACACCTGGTTTTTCCTAAAGGGCCCAGAAATACACACTAGAAACAAAAACAATATCTTAAACAAATGGTGCTGGTCAAACTTGATAGCCGCATTGAGAATAAACCAAAGAGATATATATTTGTCATTCTGAACATAACACAACTACAACTGGATCAAAGACCTCAATATAAAACTAGATACATTGAACCTGAAGAAGAAAAAGGAGGAATAGCCAGGAACTCATTTGTAGGCATAAATATTTTGCAACCTACTTTTAATAAAGGTTCAACATCTCCTCTAGCCCGCCACCAAGCAGAGGTAGTGGAAGAGACAAGTTATTTGGATGCGGGGATGGGGTGAAGTGGATCTGCTCAGCAATAGTTCTTTGAGGATGAGTTCAATCTTCTTGGCAGAAGTTCAGTCCCATAACAAACACCAAATATGACTCAGCAGCTGCAGACCAGCCCGCCAGGCAGGCAGACACCACACATGAACCAGCTGCAGTTTAATCCTGAAGAAACCACCAGGCTCAACAACAAGCCTGCGGAAAAGCTGTGGAAGCAGCAGGCTGCCACAGTAACCTCAGGAACAGTTCTTTGGCAAGTTTCTCTCAATGGTGCTGTTACCACAAGCTGAGTTCAACAATGCTACATAAGTCAAATACATGCCTGTAGCTAGTGAAGAATATCAAGACAGAGCAAACCAAACCAAACTTCAGTGCTCATCTCCTACTATATGTGGGGTCATATTTACACTCTTTCATCAAAGGTCTTTTCACAGGTTTGCTATATCAAAACATCCTTCATCTGTGTCTGTTTCAGGAAAACATTCTTTAATGAGTCTGCTTTGGCAAGATATAATTTTACCTATGTGCCCCAGTAAAATATAATTTGACATAACTAACTTTCCAAAGAAATAAGAAGTTTTCACTTCACTTATTAAATCAGCTTTTGCTTTCTAAACAGAAAATTATTATACAGTCAATAAGATCAACAATTAATAAATGGTACTTCATGAAACTCAAATTTTTGCAAGGTAGTGGATATTGTTATTCAGACAAAATGACAGATTACAAAATGGAAAAGATTTTCACCAACTACAAATCTCATAGAAGGTTGATAGGCAAAGTACACAAACAATTCACCCCAAAAAACAGATATCAAGAAAACACATAATCCAATGAAAAATGAGTTATAGACTTACACCTAAACAGAATTGTCAATAGAAGAAACTCAAGTGGTTTCAAAAATCTTAAAGAAATGTTCAATGTTCTTAGCCATCAAGGGAAATGATGTTATCTTATACATCTTAGAGTATTGAGTTGTTAAACTCAACAAAACAATGGACAGCTCATGCTTTTGAGAATGTGACACTCATACATTACTGGTAGGATTCAAACTTGTACAGCCACTATGGAAATCAAATTCCTGGTTCCTCAGGAAGATGGAAATCAATCTACCTCAAGATCCAGCTATACCACTCTTGGGCATATATCCAAATCCAAATGCTGCATCATTCTATCTCAGAGATACTTACTCAAACATGTTCACCGCTACTCTTTTTTATGATAACCAGAAATTGGAAATAATTCTGATGTCCCTCAACAGAAGAATGAATAAAGACCATCTGGTACATTGAAACAATGGATAATTACTCAGCCTTTAAAAAAATTATATAATTTACAAGTAAATGTATGAAAGTAGAAAAAAACTCATTCTGAGTGAGGTAAACCACACATAGAAATACAAATATAATATATACTTATATGTGGATATTCACTGTTAAGTCAATGGTAACCAAGCTACATTCCATAGGAGATCAAAGGGTAGGCAGTGAGTCGGAGAACTGAAGGAACAGATAGAGTTTATTAGGAAATAGGAATAAAATAGATAGATATAGATAGAATGGAAGGACGATGGAATGAGAGTATCAAGTTGGCAGGAGGAAGAGAAAACAGGTTGTTGGAAGGGATACAGGGAGAGACAGCCAAAATTAAGGGGCAGTTGAGGGATATTGTTGTAATCTAATACAATAGAAACCTCTTAAAATATATACATATATGAAGGTAAACTAAATAAAATTGCTAGTAATGCGAAAGACCATATCCCAACTGGATGTTTTTTTTGTCTCCAAACAAAGCATCCAGCACTGGAATTGGATTGCCTCTAATTGAGTTTGTAATCAAAGGGGTCCCACCAGACTCCTCAAACAACCCAGGTTCTTGTAAAGACCACAAGGCTGTTCTCTAAAAGCTGACAGCAAGGACACAATGTTAAATATAACACCTATACAATTCATTGAACATGGAGATGTTGAACCAGTGCCTACATAGGGCCTTCACCCCATGTACTGGGATGGATCTGAAGCCCGGTGGTGGTGGCACATGACTTTAATCCCAGCACTTGGGAGGCAGAGGCAGGCAGATTTCTGAGTTCAAGGCCAGCCTGGTCTACAAAGTGAGTTCCAGGACAGCCAGGGCTATAGAGAGAAACCCTGTCTCGAAAAAAAAAAGTAAAAATAAATTTAAAAAAAAGGAATGGATCTGCATGCTCTTAAAAAAGAAATATAAACATCAAATCAGTCACAAATCCCTTTATTGACAACTGGTGTACTGCTTACATTATATGCTAGAGAAATGGTGGCATAAAGCTTGTGAGTATAACCACCAAATAGCTGATTTGACTTAAGTCCCACTCCATGAAATAGAACCCATACTTAACACCACTAGAGGGACCAAGAACCAGAACTGGATAGCCCAGGGACCTATGGTAAACCCAAATAATACTCGTCTAAAAACAATGTAGAGATAAAATGGCTTCCAGTGATATTCTGCTATACTCCCAGATCAGTGCTTTCTTCAGCTGTCATCAGAGAAGCTTCCTGAAGAAGAAATATAGAGACTCATTCCCAGATAGTAAGAGACTTTGGAACACTCAGCTCTAAACTTGATGTCTACAACAAATTCCTCTCCTTAGAGCTTAGAAAAACCCATTAAAAAAAAGAGAGAGAGAGAGAGACTAAAAGATTGTAAGAATCAGAGGGGATAGAGGACAACAATTGAAAAAGCTCTATTAAATCAACATGAGCAAAGCTAAATGAGCTCACAGACACTGAAAAGCATGCACAGGGCCTGCATGGGTCTATACCAGTTCTCATATACATTATGGCTTTCAGTTTAGGCTTTTTAATGGAATACCTGGGTGTGCAAATAAGTAGGTCTCTGGTTCTCATGCCTTCTTTTGGCCTCTTTTCTTTCTGTTGGTTTGTCTTATACAGCTCCAGTGTGATAGTTTTTATTTTATCTTATTATAGTTTTAGAAACTGAATGAGTGAATGAATTAGTGAGTGAATAAAGAAATGAAAATCTATCCTGTAGAGCAAAAGTTAACAACTAAACTGTCACTTATACCTACTGACAAAGGGAAAAATCAATTTTTTCCAATAGAGTAACACTGGGTATATAAACCAATCCAGGGTAGACCTTATGTACAATTGTAGTTAATCAACATATAATGTACTCAACAGTTTTTGTGAGCTTTCATTTGATAACTATTTAGTAGGGTTTTTGTTTGTTCATTCATTTTTTATTTGTTTGGTTTGGTTTGTTTGGGATGGGGTGACTTTATCTTGTTTTCTTGGTTTGGTTTTGGGGTTATTTGTTGGTGTATTGTTTTTTAATTATATAAAAGTAAAAAACATTCAGAAAAGAAAAAAATGAAATACAATGTGCAACTAAGAACAGAAACTACCAAAGGAAAGAAAGAAAGAAAGAAAGAAAGAAAGAAAGAAAGAAAGAAAGAAAGAAAGAATACAGGATACAGGCTACCTGAATAGAGTAAAGAACATAATCAATCTTTCTCTTGTTAAAAAAAAAAAAAGATTAATTTTAGAGATAGGCACCACTTTAAATTGAAAGAATGGAGAAAATTATTCCAAGCAAATGTGATCAGAAACCAAGATGATCTTGCCATCCTAATACCTGAAAAAATAAGACTTGGAACTAAAATTAATTGTAAGAGGCAAAGAATATTTCATTCTAACCCACAAATTAACCAATCAGGAAAATATCATAATATTAAACATGTATGCATGAAACTCTGGTGCATTCAATTTCATTAAAAAGAATACTAACAATTAAAGTCATAGTTTACACAAACTATTTTATAATAAATATTATTATAAGCAATTTCAACATTTCACCTTTTCCATGTGGACATAATAGATCATGTAGATCATGCAGACAAAGTTTTTCAGAGATATTTCAGAATTAAGTGGTTCCTTGCGTTAAATAGACCTAAGAAATTTTTATAGAAAATTCCACTCAAATGCCAAAGAATATAAATTCTATGCAGCAGTACATGGATACTTCTCTGAAATAGATAACATACTGGTGAGAAAACAAATCTTCACAAATACAAGGTGAAAGAAAAAAGAAAGAGAAAGAAAGAAAGAAAGAAAGAAAGAAAGAAAGAAAGAAAGAAAGAAAGAAAGAAAGAAGAGAGGAAGGAAGGAAGGAAGGAAGGAAGGAAGGAAGGAAGGAAGGAGAGAGAGGAAGGAAAAAAGGAAGGAAGAAAGAAGAGAGGAAGGAAGGAAGGAAGGAAGGAAGGAAGGAAGGAAGGAAGGAAGGGAAAAAGAGAGAGAGAGAAGAAAGGAAGAGAAAAAAATAATGCTATATATCCTATACAAGCAGTATATAATAAAAGTTAAAATCAATAGAAAACAAAACAGAAGAAAACAAACAAAAACTCTAGAGTAAGCATGTGAATGATGAATGGGTAAAAGAAAAAATCAAATATTCCTGGAAATAAGTGAAAATGAAAAGGCAGCATAACATATTTGCAACACCTTAAAAACAAATCTATTGGGAAAGTAACATATAAAGGTAGGCCTATCAGAATTACACCAGACTTTTCACCAGAGACTATGAAAGCCAGAAGATCCTGGACAGATGTTATTCAGACACCAAGAGAACACAAATTCCAGCCCAGGCTTCAATACACAGTCAAACTTTCAATTATGATATATGTAGAAACCAAAGTATTCCAAGACCAAACCAAATTCACACAACATCTTTCCACAAATCCAGCCCTTCAAAGGATAATAACAGAAAAAACAACAACAACAACAACAACAATACAATGACATAATCCAAGCCCTAGAAAAACCAAGAAAGGAATCCTTCAACAAACATAAAAGAAGACAGCCACAAGAACAGAATACCAACTCTAACAACAAAAATAATAGGAAGTAACAATTACTTTTCCTTAATATCTCTTAATATCCATGGACTCAATTCCCCAATAAAAAGACATAGACTAACAGAATGTCTACACAAACAGGACCCAATATTTTGCTGCTTACAGGAAACCCATCTCATGGAAAAAGACAGACACTACCTCAGAATGAAAGGCTACAAAACAATTTTCCAAAAAAATTATCTGAAGAAACAAGCTGGAGTAGCCATTCTAATATCGAATAAAATGGACTTCCAACCCAAAGTTATCAAAAAAAGACGAAGAGGAACACTTCATACTCATCAATGGTAAAATCCACCAAGAGGAACTCTCAATTCTGAATATCTATACTCCAAATGCAAGGGCAGCCACAATCATTAAAGAAACTTTAGTAAAGCTCAAAGCACACATTGTACCTCACACAATAATAGTGGGAGATTTCATCACATCACTTTTATCAATGGACAGATCGTGGAAACAGAAAATTAACAGGTAAACAGTGAAACTAACAGAAGTTATGAAACAAATGGATTTAACAGATATCTACAGAACATTTTATCCTAAAACAAAAGGATATACCTTCTTCTCAGCACCTCATGGTACCTTCTCCAAAATTGACCATAAAATTGGTCACAAAACAGGCCTCAACAAATACAAAAATATTGAAATAGTCCCATGCATACTATTAGATCACCATGGACTAAGGCTGATCTTCAATAACAACATATAATAGAAAGCCAACATTCATCTGGAAACTGAACAACACTCTTCTCAATGATAACTTGGTCAAGGAAGAAATTAAAGACTTTTTAGAGTTTAATGAAAATGAAGCTACAACATACACAAAATTATGGGACACAATGAAAGCATTTATAACAGGAAAACTTATAGCTCTGAGTGCCTCCAAAAAGAAAATAGGGAGAGCACACACTAGCAGCTTGACAACACACCTAAAAGCTCTAGGAAAAAAAGCAAGAAAATTTACCCAAGAGGAGTAGACAGCAGGAAATCATCAAACTCAGGGGCAAAATCAACCAAGTGGAAACAAGAAGAACTATTCAAAGAATCAACCAAATGAGGAGCTGGTTCTTTGAGAAAATCAACAATATAGATAAACCCTTAGCCAGACTCACTAGAGGGCACAGGGACAGCAGCCTAATTAACAAAATCAGAAATGAAAAGGGAGACATAACAAATCCTGAAGAAATTCAAAACACCATCAGATACTTCTACAAAAGGCTATACTAAAAAAAACCCTGGAAAACCTGGATAAAATGGACTAATTTCTAGACAGATACCAGGTATCAAAGTTAAATCAGGATCAGTAATGATCTAAATAGTACTATATCCCCTAAAGAAATAGACACAGTCATTAATAGTTTCACAACCAATAAAAGCCCAGGACAGATGGGTTTAGTGCAGAGTTCTATCAGACTTTCAAAGAAGATCAAATTCCAGTTCTGCACAAACTATTCTACAAAATAGAAGCAGAAAGTACTCTACCCTATTCATTCTATGAAGCCACAATTACTCTGATAACTAAACCACAGAAAGACCCAACAAAGATAGAGAACTTCAGACCAATTTCCCTTATGAATATCAATGCAAAAATACTCAATAAAATTCTCTCTAAATTCTCTCTAATTGAATCCAAAACAATCATCCATCCTGACAAAGTAGGTTACATTCCAGGGATGCAGGGATGGTTTAATATACAGAATTCCATCAACATAGTCCACTATATAAACAAACTCAAAGACAAAAACCACATGATCATCTCGTTAGATGTGGAGAAAGCATTTGAAAAAAATCTAACACCCGTTCATGATAAAAGTCTTGGAAAGATCAGGAATTCAAGGCCCATACCTAAACATGATAAAAGCAATCTACAGCAAACCAACAGCCAACATCAAAGTAAAAGGTGATACTGGAAGCATCCCCACTAAAATCAGGGACTAGACAAGGTTGCCCACTTTCTCCCTACCTATTCAACATTGTACTTGAAGTCCTAGCCAGAGTAATTCGATAACAAAAGGAGAACAATGAGATACAAATTGGAAAGGAAGAAGTCAAAATATCACTTTTTGCAGATGATATGGTTGTATATATAAGTGACCCTAAAAATTCTACCAGAGAACTCCTAAACCTGATAAACAGCTTCAGTGAAGTAGCTGGATATAAAATTAACTCAAACAAGTCAATGGCCTTTCTCTACACAAAAGCAGGCTGAGAAAGAAATTAGGGAAACAACATCCTTCTCAATAGTCACAAATAATATAAAATACCTTGGCATGACTCTAACTAAGGAAGTAAAAGATCTGTATGATAAGAACTTCAAGTCACTGAATAACGAAATTAAAGACGATCTCAGAAGATGGAAAGATCTCCCGTGCTCATGGATTGGCAGGATCAATATAGTAAAAATGGCTATCTTGCCAAAAGTAATCTACAGATTTAATGCAATCCCCATCAAAACTCCAACTCAATTCTTCAACGAATAAAAAAGGGCAATCTGCAAATTCATCTGGAATAACAAAAAATAAGGATAGCAAAAACTCTTATCAAGGATAAAAGAACCTCTGGTGGAATCACCAAGCCTGACCTAAAGCTGCAATACCGAGCAATTGTGATAAAAACTTCATGGTACTGGTATAGCAAGAGACAAGTAGACTAATGGAATAGAAGTGAAGACCCACATACCTATGGTCACTTGATCTTTGACAAGGGAGCTAAAACCATCCAGTGGAAAAATTTTCAACAAACGGTGCTGGCACAACTGGTGGTTAACATGTAGAAGAATGCAAATTGAGCCGGGACTCCGCCGAGCTTAGTCTCTACAGGTCAGAGTGGGGACCACGGGGGCAGACGGCTTCTGGGACAGGCAGGAGCCACAGAGCCGCTGAGGCAGCACCCTTTTGGGGCCCCAGACTTCTGGCACCCTCCCAGCCGGAGGACAGAGACCTGCCCTGCAGAGAGCGCCATCTTGGCTCCGGGACTCCTCCGAACTTAGTCTACAGGTTAGAGTGAGGACCACAGAGGCAGACAGCTTCTGGGACAGGCGGGAGCCACAGAGCCTCTGAGGCAGCACCCTTTTGGGGCCACAGACATCCGGCACCCTCCCAGTCGGAGGACAGTGACCTGCCCTGCAGGGAGCGCCATCTTGGCTCCGGGACTCCTCCAAGCTTAGTCTCTACAGGTCAGAGTGGGGACCACGGGGGCAGACGGCTTCTGGGACAGGCAGGAGCCACAGAGCCGCTGAGGCAGCACCCTTTTGGGGCCGCAGACTTCCGGCACCCTCCCAGCCGGAGGACAGAGACCTGCCCTGCAGAGAGTGCCATCTTGGCTCCGGGACTCCACCGAACTTAGTCTACAGGTTAGAGTGAGGACCACAGAGGCAGACAGCTTCTGGGACAGGCGGGAGCCACAGAGCTGCTGAGGCAGCACCCTTTTGGTGCCACAGACATCCGGCACCCACCCAGTCGGAGGACAGTGACCTGCCCTGCAGGGAACGCCATCTTGGCTCCGGGACTCCGCTGAGCTTAGTCTCTACAGGTCAGAGTGGGGACCACGGGGGCAGACGGCTTCTGGGACAGGCGGGAGCCACAGAGCTGCTGAGGCAGCACCCTTTAGGGGCCGCAGACATCCGGCACCCTCCCAGTCGGAGGACAGTGACCTGCCCTGCAGGGAGCGCCATCTTGGCTCTGGGACTCCGCCGAACTTAGTCTGTACAGGTCAGAGTGAGGACCACAGAGGCAGACAGCTTCTGGGACAGGCGGGAGACACAGAACCGCTGAGGCAGCACCCTTTTGGGGCCGCAGACATCCGACACCCTCCCAGCCGGAGAACAGTGACCTGCCCTGCAGGGAGCGCCATCTTGGCTCAGGGACTCCGCCGAACTTAGTCTGTACAGGTCTGCTGACAGAGGATACTCAGAATCCCCAGAAGAACAACCTCTGAACAGAGACAACTATAACAACTCCAGAGATTACCAGATGGCGAGAGGTAAAGGTAAGAATCTTACTAACAGAAACCAAGACCACTCACCATCATCAGGACCCAGCACTCCCACTTCGCCCAGTCCAGGGCACCCCAACACACCTGAAAAACTAGACCTGGATTTAAAAGCATATCTCATGATGATGGTAGAGGACATCAAGAAGGACTTTAAAGAACTACAGGAGAACATGGCTAAAGAGTTACAAGTCCTTAAAGAAAAACAGGAAAACACAACCAAACTGGTAGAAGTCCTTAAAGAGAAACAGGAAAACACATCCAATCAGATGATGGAAATGAACAAAACCATACTAGACCTAAAAAGGGAAGTAGACACAATAAAGAAAACCCAAAATGAGGCAACACTGGAGATAGAAACCCTAGGAAAGAAATCTGGAACCATAGATGCAAGCATCAGCAACAGAATACAAGAGATGGAAGAGAGAATCTCAGGTGCAGAAGATTCCATAGAGAACATGGGCACAACAATCAAGGAAAATGGAAAATGCAAAAAGATCCTAACTCAAAACATCCAGGAAATACAGGACACAATGAGAAGACCAAACCTACGGATAATAGGAGTGGATGAGAATGAAGATTTTCAACTCAAAGGACCAGCAAACATCTTCAACAAAATTATAGAAGAAAACTTCCCAAATCTAAAGAAAGAGATGCCCATGAACATACAAGAAGCCTACAGAACTCCAAATAGGCTGGACCAGAAAAGAAATACCTCCCGACACATAATAATCAGAACAACAAATGCACTAAATAAAGATAGAATACTAAAAGCAGTAAGAGAAAAAGGCCAAGTAACATATAAAGGCAAGCCTATCAGAATTACACCAGATTTTTCACCAGAGACTATGAAAGCTAGAAGATCCTGGACAGATGTTATACAGACACTAAAAGAACACAAATTCCAGCCCAAGCTACTATACCCAGCCAAACTCTCAATTAACATAGATGGAGAAACCAAAGTATTCCACGACAAAGCCAAATTCACACATTATCTCTCCACGAATCCAGCCCTTCAAAGGATAATAACAGAAAAAACCAATACAAGGACAGGAACCACGCCCTAGAAACAACAAGAAGGTAATCCCTCAACAAACCTAAAAGAAGACAGCCACAAGAACAGAATGCCAACTTTAACAACAAAAATAACAGGAAACAACAATTACTTTTCCTTAATATCTCTTAATATCAATGGACTCAACTCCCCGATAAAAAGACATAGACTAACAAACTGGCTACACAAACAAGACCCAACATTTTGCTGCTTACAAGAAACTCATCTCAGAGAAAAAGATAGACACTACCTCAGAATGAAAGGCTGGAAAACAATTTTCCAAGCAAATGGTATGAAGAAACAAGCTGGAGTAGCCATTCTAATATCAGATAAGATTGACTTCCAACCCAAAGTCATCAAAAAAGACAGGGAGGGGCACTTCATACTCATCAAAGGTAAAATCCTCCAAGAGGAACTATCAATCCTGAATATCTATGCTCCAAATACAAAGGCAGCCTCATTCATTAAAGAAACTTTAGTAAATCTCAAAGAACACATTGCACCTCATACAATAATAGTGGGAGACTTCAACACACCACTTTCACCAATGGACAGATCATGGAAACAGAAACTAAACAGGGACACAGTGAAACTAACAGAAGTTATGGATCAAATGGATGTGGCAGATATCTACAGAACATTTTACCCTAAAACAAAAGGATACACCTTCTTCTCAGCACCTCATGGTACCTTCTCCAAAATTGACCACGTAATTGGGCACAAAACAGGACTCAACAGATACAAAAACATTGAAATTGTCCCATGCATCCTATCAGATCACCATGGACTAAGGCTGATCTTCAATAACAAAATAAATAATAGAAAGCCAACCTTCACGTGGAAACTGAACAACACTCTTCTCAATGATACCTTGGTCAAGGAAGGAATAAAGAAAGAAATTAAGGACTTTTTAGAGTTCAATGAAAATGAAGCCACAACATACCCAAAATTATGGGACGCAATGAAAGCATTTCTAAGAGGAAAACTCATAGCTCTGAGTGCCTCCAAAAGGAAACTAGAAAGAGCACACATTAGCAGCTTGACAACACACCTAAAAGCACTAGAACAAAAGGAAGCAAATTCACCCAAGAGGAGTAGACGGCAGGAAATAATCAAACTCAGGGGTGAAATCAACCAAGTGGAAACAAGAAAAACTATTCAAAGAATCAACCAATCAAGGAGCTGGTTCTTTGAGAAAATCAACAAGATAGATAAACCCTTAGCCAGACTCACTAGAGGGCACAGGGAAAGCATCCTAATTAACAAAATCAGAAATAAAAAAGGAGACATAACAACAGATCCTGAAGACATCCAAAACACCATCAGATCCTTCTACCAAAGGCTATACTCAACAAAACTGGAGAACCTGGATGAAATGGAGAAGTTCCTAGACAGATACCAGGTACCAAAGTTGAATCAAGATCAGGTTAATGATCTAAACAGCCCTATATCCCCCAAAGAAATAGAAGCAGTCATTAATAGTCTCCCAACCAAAAAAAGCCCAGGACCAGATGGGTTTAGTGCAGAGTTCTATCAGACCTTCAAAGAAGATATAATCCCAGTTCTTCACAAACTATTCCACAAAATAGAAACAGAAGGTACTCTACCCGATTCATTCTATGAAGCCACAATTACTCTGATAACTAAACCACAGAAAGACCCAACAAAGATAGAGAACTTCAGACCAATTTCCCTTATGAATATTGATGCAAAAATCCTCAATAAAATTCTTGCTAACCGAATCCAAGAACACATCAAAACAATCATCCATCCTGACCAAGTAGGTTTCATCCCAGGGATGCAGGGATGGTTCAATATACGGAAATCCATCAACGTAATCCAGTATATAAACAAACTCAAAGACAAAAACCACATGGTCATCTCGTTAGATGCGGAAAAAGCATTTGACAAGATCCAACACCCATTCATGATAAAAGTCTTGGAAAGATCAGGAATTCAAGGCCCATACCTAAACATGATAAAAGCAATCTACAGCAAACCAGTAGCCAACATCAAAGTAAATGGTGAGAAGCTTGAAGCAATCCCTCTAAAATCAGGGACTAGACAAGGCTGTCCACTTTCTCCATACCTATTCAACATTGTACTTGAAGTCCTAGCCAGAGCAATTCGACAACAAAAGGAGATCAAAGGGATACAAATTGGAAAAGATGAAGTCAAAATATCACTTTTTGCAGATGATATGATAGTATATATAAGTGACCCTAAAAATTCCACCAGAGAACTCCTAAGCCTGATAAACAGCTTCGGTGAAGTAGCTGGATATAAAATTAACTCAAACAAATAAATGGCCTTTCTCTACACAAAGAATAAACAGGCTGAGAAAGAAATTAGGGAAACAACACCCTTCTCAATAGTCACAAATAATATAAAATATCTTGGCGTGACTCTAACTAAGGAAGTGAAAGATCTGTATAATAAAAACTTCAAGTCTCTGAAGAAAGAAATTATAGAAGATCTCAGAAGATGGAAAGATCTCCCATGCTCATGGATTGGCAGGATCAACATTGTAAAAATGGCTATCTTGCCAAAAGCAATCTACAGATTCAATGCAATCCCCATCAAAATTCCAAATGAATTCTTCAACGAATTAGAAAGTGCAATCTGCAAATTCATCTGGAATAACAAAAAACCTAGGATAGCAAAAACTCTTCTCAAGGATAAAAGAACCTCTGGTGGAATCACCATGCCGGACCTAAAGCTCTACTACAGAGCAATTGTGATAAAAACTGCATGGTACTGGTATAGTGACAGACAAATAGACCAATGGAATAGAATTGAAGACCCAGAAATGAACCCACACACCTACGGTCACTTGATCTTCGACAAGGGAGCTAAAAACATCCAGTGGAAGAAAGACAGCATTTTCAACAAATGGTGCTGGCACAACTGGTTGTTAACATGTAGAAGAATGCGAATCGATCCATTCCTATCTCCTTGTACTAAGGTCAAGTCTAAGTGGATCAAGGAACTTCACATAAAACCAGAGACACTGAAACTTATAGAGGAGAAAGTGAGGAAAAGCCTTGAAGATATGGGCACAGGGGAAAAATTCCTGAATAGAACAGTAATGGCTTGTGCTGTAAGATCGAGAATTGACAAGTGGGACCTCATGAAACTACAAAGCTTCTGCAAGGCTAAAGACACCATCAATAAGACAAAAAAACCACCAACAGATTGGGAAAGGATCTTCACCTATCCTAAATCAGATAAGGGACTAATATCCAATATATATAAAGAACTCAAGAAGGTGGACTCCAGAAAGTCAAATAACCCCATTAAAAAATGGGGCTCAGAACTGAACAAAGAATTCTCGCCTGAGGAATACCGAATGGCAGAGAAACACCTGAAAAAATGTTCAACATCCTTAATCATCAGGGAAATGCAAATCAAAACAACCCTGAGATTCCACCTCACACCAGTCAGAATGGCTAAGATCAAAAATTCAGGTGACAGCAGTTGCTGGCGAGGATGTGGAGAAAGAGGAACACTCCTCCATTGTTGGTGGGATTGCAAGCTTGTACAACCACTCTGGAAATCAGTCTGGCGGTTCCTCAGAAAATTGGACATAGTACTTCCGGAGGATCCAGCAATACCTCTCCTGGGCATATATCCAGAAGATGTCCCAACCGGTAAAAAGGACACATGTTCCACTATGTTCATAGCAGCCCTATTTATAATAGCCAGAAGCTGGAAAGGACCCAGATGTCCCTCAACAGAGGAATGGATACAGAAATTATGGTACATTTACACAATGGAGTACTACTCAGCTATTAAAAAGAATGAATTTATGAAATTCCTAGCCAAATGGATGGACCTGGAGGGCATCATCTTGAGTGAAGTAACACAATCACAAAAGAACTCACACAATATGTATTCACTGATAAGTGGATATTAGCCCAAAACTTAGGATACCCAAGATTTAAGATACAATTTGCTAAACGCATGAAACTCAAGAAGAATGAAGACCAAAGTGTGGACACTGTGCACCTTCTCAGAATTGGGAACAAAACACCCAGGGAAGGAGTTACAGAGACAAAGTTCGTAGCGGTGATGAAAGGATGGACCATTTAGAGACTGCCGTATCCAGGGATCCATCCCATAATCAACTTCTAAACGCTGACACCATTGCATACACTAGCAAGATTTTGCTGAAAGGACCCAAATATAGCTGTCTCTTGTGAGACGATGCTGGGGCCTAGCAAACACAGGAGTGGATGTTCACAGTCAGCTATTGGATGTATCACAGGGCTCCCAATGGAGAAGCTAGAGTAAGTACCCAAGGAGCTAAAGGGATCTGCAACCCTATTGTTGGAACAACATGATGTACTAACTAGAACCCCGGAGCTCTTGTCTCTAGCTGCATATGTATCGAAAGATGGCCTAGTCAGCCATCAATGGAAAGAGAGGCCCATTGGACTTGCAAACTTTATATGCCCCAATATAGGGGAATGCCAGGGCCAAAAGAATGGGAATGGGTGGATAGGGAAGTGGGGGGGCGCTATGGGGGACTTTTGGGATAGCATTGGAAACGTAATTGAGGAAAATATGTAATAAAAATATTAAAAAAAAAAGAATGCAAATTGATCTATTGCTATCTCCTTGTACTAAAGTCAAATCTAACTGGATCAAGAAACTCCACATAAAACCAGAGACACTGAAATTTATAGAGGAGAAAGAGGGGAAAAGCCTCGAAGATATGGCACAGGGGAAAAATTCCTGAATAGAACAGCAATGGCTTGTGCTGTTAGATTGAGAATGGTCAAATGGGACCTCATAAAATTGCAAAGCTTATGTAAGACAAAAGACACTGTCAATAAGACAAAAAGGCCACCAACAGATTGGGAAAGTATCTTTATCCATTCTAAATTAGATAGGGGACTAATATCCAATATATATATATATAACTCAAGAAGGTAGACTCCAGAATATCAAATAACCCCATTAAAAATGGGGTTGCAGACCTAAACAAAGAATTCTCACCTGAGGAATACAGAATGCCTGGAAGCACTTGAAAAAAATGTTCAGCATCCTTAATCATCAGGAAAATGCAAATCAAAACAACCCTGAGATTCCACCTCACACCAGTCAGAATGGCTAAGATAAAAAACTCAAGTGACAGCAGATGCTGGTGAGGCTGTGAGAATGAGGAACACCCCTCCATTGTTGGTGGGATTGCAAGCTTTTACAGCGACTCTTGAAAACTGTCTAGTGGTTCCTCAAAAAATTGGACATAGTACTACCGGAGGATCCTGCAATACCTCTCCTGGGCATATATCCAGAAGATGTTCCAACTGGTAAGACGGACACATGCTCCACTATGTTCATAGCAGCCTTATTTATAATAGCCAGAACCTGGAAAGAACCAGATGCCCCTCAACAGAAGAATAGATACAGAAAATGTGGTACATTTACACAATGGAGTACTACTCAGCTATTAAAAAGAATGAATTTATGAAATTCCTAGGCAAATGGATGGACCTGGAGGGCATCATCCTGAGTGAGGTAAACCAATCACAAAAGAACTCACATGATATGTACTCACTGATAAGTGGTTATTAGCCCAGAATCTTAGAATACCCAAAATATAAAATACATTTTTCGAAACACGTGAA
The DNA here is from genome assembly GCF_978045245.1 of Mus caroli. Lineage (NCBI taxonomy): Eukaryota > Metazoa > Chordata > Mammalia > Rodentia > Muridae > Mus > Mus caroli. Next base: position 5,743,767 of record NW_028227256.1, read on the forward strand.
ACTGAAGAAGAAGGAAGACCAAAGTGTGGACACTGTGCCCCTTCTTAGAATTGGGAACAAAATACCCATGGAAGGAGTTACAGAGACAAAGTTTCGATCTGAGACAAAAGGATGGACCATCTAGAAACTGCCATATGCGGGGATTCATCCCATAGTCAGCCTCCAAACGCTGACACCATTGCATACACTAGCAAGATTTTGCTGAAAGGACCCTGATATAGCTGTTTCTTGTGAGACTATGCCGGGGACTAGCAAACACAGAAGTGGAAGCTAACAGTCAGCTATTTGATGGATCACAGGGCCCCCATAGAAGAGCTAGAGAAAGTACCCAAGGAGCTAAAGGGATCTGTAATCCTATATGTGGAAAAACAATATGAACTAGCCTGTACTCCCCGGAGCTCATGTCTCTAGCTGCATATGTATCAGAAGATGGCCTAGTCTGCCATCAGTAGAAAGAGAGGCTCATTGTTTTGAAAACTTTATATGCCTCAGTACAGGGGAACACCAGGGCCAAGAAGTGGGAGTGGGTTGGTAGGGGAGTGGGGGGAAGATATGGGGGACTTTTGGGATAGCATTGGAAATGCAAATGAAGAAAATACCTAACTAAAAAAAAAAAAAAAGATTTAAACATGACGTCACTCTAACAAGGATGTCTGGCAAGAGCTAAAATATTCTCCTTTTATAAGAAAAACAGCTTCATGGATGGACCTGGAGGGCATCATCCTGAGTGAGGTAACACAATCACAAAGGAACTCACACAATATATACTCACTGATAAGTGGATATTAGCCCAAAACTTAGGATACCCAAGATATAAGATACAATTTGCTAAACGCATGAAACTCAAGAAGAATGAAGACCAAACTGTGGACACTGTGCCCCTTCTTAGAATTGGGAACAAAACACCCATGGAAGGAGTTACAGAGATAAAGTTTGGAGCTGTGACAAAAGATTGGACCATCTAGAGATTGCCATATCCAAGGATCCACCCCATAATCAGCTTCCAAACGCTGACACCATTGCATACACTAGCAAGATTTTGCTGAAAGGTCCCAGATATAGCTGTCTCTAGTGAGACTATGCTGGGGCCTAGCAAACACAGACGGGGATGTTCACAGTCAGCTATTGGATGGATCACAGGGCTCCCAATGGAGGAGCTAGAGAAAGTACCCAAGGAGCTAAAGGGATCTGCAACCCTACAGGTGGAACAACATTATGAACTAACCAGTACCTGGGAGCTCTTGACTCTAGCTGCATATGTATCAAAAGATGGCCTAGCTGGCCGTCACTGGAAAGAGAGGCCCATTGGACACAGAAACTCTATATGCCCCAGTACAGGGGAATGCCAGGGCAAAAAAATGGGAATGGGTGGGTAGGGAAGTGGGGGGGAGTGTATGGGGGACTTTTGGGATAGCATTGGAAATGTAATTGAGGAAAATATGTAATAAGAAAAAAAAGAAAGAAAAACAGCTTCTTTGGAAAGGGTTTTCTTGATTACAATTATTTATTGACAGGAAAAATGACATAAAATAAAATAAAAATTAGTTTATGACTAAAAAAAAGAACTATAGGCAACTAATGACTTATGGGAAAAGTAGAATTGGCCTCTTACAGGGATAAGACCCCTACATGGTTAACTAATACAAAATGATAGGGTCTCGGATCCCTCAGAGACCAGTCTTCACAGGTCAGCTCATGGACTGTGAAGGTGAGCAAGTGGACTGCAAAAGCAACACAGCTTCTGGGACAGACCCCTTTTCAGACTCCAGACATCCAAACACCTTCCCCTCCAGAGGAGAGGTGTCAGCCCAAATGGACCCTTTCAGAGCAGGTAAGGGAGCCATCTTAGGTCCTGGGTTCCTCAGAGACAAGTCTGTGCAGGTCAGCTCACCGACTGCAAAGGGTGAGCAAGATGACTGCAGAAGCAACACAGCTCTGGGACAGGCAGAAGCAACACAGCTTCTAGGACAGACCCCCATTTCAGGCTCCAGACATCTGGGCACCTTCCCTGCCAGAGGAGAGGTGTCTGCCCTGGAGGGGTTCTGATTGCCAGAGCAGGTGAGAGAGCCTTCTTGTGTCCCACATCCCTTGGAGACCAGTCTGTGCAGGTGAGCTTGTAGACTGCAGAGGCATTACATCTTCTGGGATGGGCCCTGTTTCGGGGCTTCATCTTCAGCCAGGAGGCAGGTCTGAACACCAGATATCTGTGCACCTTCCCTGCAAGAGGAGAGCTTGCCTGCCCAGTGTACTCTGACCAATGAGAATCAGGAGAGAGCTGGACTCACAGGTCTGCTGACAGAGGCTAACAGAATCACAGGAGGAAAAAGCTACAACCAGAGACAGTTAACTATAACAACTAACTCCAGAGATTACCAGATGACAAAGGCAAACGTAAGAATCTTACTAACAGAAACCAAGACCACTCACCATCATCAGAACCCAGCACTCCCAACTCAGCCAATCCTGGATACCCCGACACACCTGAAAAGCAAAACTCGGATTTAAAATCATATCTCATGATGCTGGTAGAGGACATCAAGAAGGACTTTAATAACTCACTTAAAGAAATACAAGAGAACACTGCTAAAGAGGTAGAAGTCCTTAAAGAAATACAGGAAAACACAACGAAACAGGTGATGGAACTGAAAAAAACCATTGAAGACCTAAAAAAGGAAGTAGAAACAATAAAGAAAACCCAAAATGAGACAATGCTGGAGATAGAAAACCAAGGAAAGAAATCTGGAAACATAGATGTGAGCATCAGCAAAAGAATACAAGAGATGGAAGAGAGAATCTCAGGTGCAGAAGATTCCATAGAGAACATGGGCACAACAATCAAAGAAAATGGAAAATGCAAAAAGATCCTAACTCAAAACATCCAGGAAATCCAGGACACAATGAGAAGACCAAACCTACGGATAATAGGAGTAGATGAGAATGAAGATTTTCAACTTAAAGGGCCAGCAAATAACTTCAACAAAATTATAGAAGAAAACTTCCCAAACCTAAAGAAAGAGATGCCCATGAATATACAAGAAGCCTACCAAACTCTAAGTAGACTGGACCAGAAAAGAAATTCCTCCAAACATATAATAATAAGAACAACAAACACACTAAATAAATATAGAATATTAAAAGCAGTAAGGAAAAAGGTCAAGTATCATATAAATTCAGGCCTATTAGAATTACATTAGTCTTCTCACCAGAGACTGGACATATGTTATACAGACCTATTAGAATTACATTAGTCTTCTCACCAGAGACTGGACATATGTTATACAGACCCTAAGAGAACACAAATGCCAGCCCAGGCTTCTATACCCAGCAAAACTCTCAATTACCATAGATGTAGAAACTAAAGTATTCCATGACAACCAAATTCACACAATATCTTTCCATGAATCCAGCCCTTCAAAGGATAATAAAGGGAAAACTCCAACACAAGGACTGAATAGGCGCCCAAGATAAAGTAAGAAAGTAATCCTTCAACAAATCTAAAAGAAGACAGCTGCAAGAATAGAATCCCAAATTTAACAACAAAAATACCAGGAAGCAATAATTACTTTTCTTTAATTTCTCTTAACATCAATCGACTCAATTCCCTAATAAAAAGACATAGACAAATAGACTGGGTACACAAACAGGACCCAACATTTTGTTGCTTACAGGAAACCTACCTCAGGGAAACGGACAAACATTATCTCAGAGTGAAAGGCTACAAGTTTCCAAGCAAATGGTCTGAAGAAACAAGCTGGAGTAGCCATTCTAATATTGAATAAAATTGACTTCCAACCCAAAGTTATCAAAAAAAGACAAGGAGGGGCACTTCATACTCATCAGAGGTAAAATCAACCAAGATGAACTCTTAATTCTGAATATCTATGCTCCAAACAGAAAGGCAGCCACATTCATTGAAGAAACTTTAGTAAAGCTCAAAGCACACATTGCACCTCACACAATAATAGTGGTAGACTTCCACACCCCACTCTCACCAATGGACAGATCCTGGAAACAGAAACTAAACAGAGACACATGGACACTAACTAAAGTTATGAAAAAAAATGGAGTTAATAGATATCTACAGAACATTTGATCCTAAAATAAAAGGATATACCTTCTTCTCAGCACCACATGGTATCTCCTCCAAAAACTGACCATATAATTGGTAACAAAACAGGCCTCCACAGATATAAAAACATTGAAATTATGCCATGCATCCTATCTGATCACCACGGACAAACGCTTATTTTCCATAACAACATAAATAATAGAAAGGCAACATTCACGTGGAAACTGAATACTCTACTCAATGATTGCTTGGTCAAGGATGAAATAAAGAAAGAAGTTAAAGAAATTTTAGAGTTTAATGAAAATGAAGCCACAACATACACAAAATTATGTGACCAAAAGAAGGCAGTCCTAACAGGAAAAGTCATAGCCCTGAGTGACTCCAAAAAGAAACTAGAGAGAGCATACACTAACATCCTGAAAGCACACCTAGAAACTCTAGAACTAAAGGAAGCAAATTCACCCAAGAGGGGTAGATGTCAGGAATAATCAAAATCAGGGCTGAAATCGACTAAATGGAAACAAAAAAAATATTCAAAGAATCAACCAAACAAGGAGCTGGTTCTTTGAGAAAATCAACAAGATAGATAAACCCTTACTCAGACTCACTAGAGTGCACAGAGAGAGTATCTTAATTAACAAAATCAAAAATGAAAAAGCAGACATAAAAACAGAACCTGAGGAAATCCAAAACATCTTCAGCTCCTAATACAAATGGCTATACTCAACAAAACTAGAAAACCTGGATGAAATGGACAACTTCCTAGAGAGATACCAGGTACCAAAGTTAAATCAGGGTCAGATTAATGATCTAAACAGTCACATTTCCCCTAAAGAAATAGAAGCAGTCATCAATAGTCTCCCAACCAAAAAAAAGTCCAGGACCATATGGGTTTAGTGCAGAGTTCTATCAGACCTTCAAAGAAGACCTAATTCCAACTGTTCTCAAACTATTCCACAAAATAGAAACAGAAGGTACTATACCCAATTCATTCTATGAAGCAACAATTACTCTGATACCTAAACCACACAAATATCCAACAAAGAAATAGTACTTCAGACCAATTCCCCTTATGAATATCGATGCAAAAATACTCAATAAAATCCTTGGAAACCGAATCCAAGAACACATCAAAATGATCATCCATCATGACCATGTACGTTTCATCTCAGGGATGCAGGAATGGTTTAACATGTGGAAATTTATCATCGTAATCCACTATATAAACAAAGACAAAAACCACAGGATCCAATCCTCTCCTTAGATGCTGAGAAAGCATTTGACAAAATCCAACACCCCTTCTTGATAAAAGTCTTGGAAAGATCAGGAATTCAAGGCCCATACATAAACATACTAAATCTACAGCAAACCAGTAGCCAACATCAAACTAGATGGAGAGAAAACTAAAGCAATACCACTAATATCAGTGACTAGACAAGGCTGCCCACTTTCTCCCTACCTATTCAATACAGTACTGGTAGTTCTAGCCACAGCAATTCAACAGCAATATGACATCAAGGGGATACAAATTGGAAAAGAAAAAGTCAAAATATCACTATTTGCAGATGATATGATAGCATATATAAATGATCCTAAAAATTCCACCAGAGAACTACTAATCATGATAAACAGCATAAGTGTAGTAGCTGGATTCAAAATTAACCCTAGCCGGGCATGGTGGCGCATGCCTTTAATCCCAGCACTCGGGAGGCAGAGGCAGGCGGATTTCTGAGTTCGAGGCCAGCCTGGTCTACAAAGTGAGTTCCAGGACAGCCAGGGCTATACAGAGAAACCCTGTCTCGAAAAACCAAAAAAAAAAAAAAAATTAACCCTAAAAAATTAGTGGCCTTTCTCTACACAAAGGATAAACAGGCTGAGAAAGAAATTAGGAAAACAGCACCCTTCACTATAGTCACAAATAATATAAAATGCTTTGGTGTGACTCTAACTAAGGAAGTGAAAGATCTGTATGACAAGAACTTCAAGTCTGTGAAGAAAGAAATCAAAGAAAATCTCAGAAGATGGAAAGATCTCCCATGCTCGTGGATTGGCAGAATTAATATAGTCAAAATGGCTATCTTGCTGAAAGCATTCTACAGATTCAAAATTCCATAAAAATTACAACTCAATTCTTCACCGAGTTAGAAAGGTAAATTTGCAAATTCATCTGGAAGAGTAAAAAACCTAGGATAGCAAAAACTATTCTTAATAATAAAAGAACCTCTGGTGGAATCACCATGCCTGAGCTCAAACTATTCTACAGAACAAATGTGATAAAAACTGCATGGTACTGGTACAGTGACAGACAGGAAGTTCAATGAAATAGAACTGAAGACCCTCAAAATGAATCTGCACACCTGTGGTCACTTGATCTTTGACAAGGGAGCTAAAAACATCCAGTGGAAAAAAGACAGCATTTTCAACAAATGGTGCTGGCACAACTGGCAGTTGTCATGTAGAAGAATGTGAATTGATCCATTCTTATCTCCTTGTACAAAGCTCAATTCTAAGTGGATCAAAGAACTCCACATAAAACCAGAGACACTGAAACTTATAGAGGAGAAAGTGGGGAAAAGCCTGGAAGATATGAACACAGGGTACAGAATACAAATGGCTTGTGCTGTAAGGTCAAGAATTGACAAATGGGACCTCATCAACTTGCAAAGCTTCTGTAAGGCAAAAGACACTGTCAATAAGACAAAAAGGCTACCAACAGATTGGGAAAGGATCTTTAGCAATACTAAATCTGATAGGGGACTAATATCATATATATATATATATATATATATATATATATATATATATATATATATATATATATATATAAAGAATTTGGACTCTAGAAAATCAAATAACCCTATTATAAATGGGGTACAGAGCCAAACAAAGAATTCTCAACTGAGGAATACTGAATGGCTGAGAAGCACCTGAAAAAAAAATGTTCAAAATCCTTAATCATCAGAGAAATGCAAATCAAAACAATCCTGAAATTATACCTCACACCAGTCAGGATGGCTAATATCAAAAATTTAGGCGACAGCAGATGCTGGTGAGTATGTGGAGAAAGAGGATCACTCCTTCATTGTTGGTGTGATTGCAAACTGTTACAACCAATCTGGAAATCAGTTTGGCATTTCCTTTGAAATTTGGACATAGTTCTACTAGAAGATCCAGCAAAATCACTCCTGGGCATATACCCAGAAGATGCTGCAACATGTGTGGGACATAGGGCTTGCACAGATAGGCTGGTCTCCAGTCAAGCTGAGATGCTGAATCCCAAGACCCTGTGGTGATAATTCATCTACATGGGACAGAAGGAGTTCTCTCGTGTCTCCTGGAACTCTGGCTCCTGCCTAAGTTACCGCCCCCACAACGGAAGCATGGCTAGAAGTCATGTAGGCAATGGCCCAAGCTTCTGTCCTTCAGGCTAAACTCCTCCCCAGCTAACTAGCAACAGTAAAGACCATAAAAAGGACTTTTTAGCCCCTGCTTGCTCTCTTTCTTCTCACTCTGTTACCTCTCACCCCCTCTCTCCTCTCTCTTTGTCTTCTCTCTTTGTCTTCTTCTCCTCTCCTTTCTCCCTTTCTCCCTTTCTCTCTCTTTCTCTCTCTCTCTCTCTCTCTCTCTCTCTCTCTCTCTCTCTCTCTCTCTCTCTCTCTCTCTCTCCCTTCTCTCTTTCTCCCTGCCTTTTTATAATAAAGCTCTAAAACCATAGACAGTCTCTGCTCCAATCAAGATCTGCTGCACTCTTTCTCGCTGGTGTTTGGAACCTCTCTTCCCTCATCCCTCTCTCCCATAACCCTGGTGGCTTTAGCAAAGTAGCTCCGGTATTCCCAGGTAGGACTGCCCCTTTGCCACCCCCCAAAGAGTGGGTCAGAGGCTTAGATGTCCACTCGAGGATGAGTGGAAAGTGTATGGCACTTTTCTCACACCTGACTGGCCAGAGAATAGGTGGAACTCTGGTGAGGTGTGGGTCTCCCCTTCCCCCTTTTCCCCAGGACCCACTTTTTTTGTTCCCAACAAACATGTAATAAGGACACATGTTCCACTATGTTCATAGCAGCTTTATTTATAATAGGCAGAAGCTGGAAAGAACCCAGATGTCCCTCAACAGAGGAATGGATATAGAAAATTTGGTACATTTACACAATGTAGTACTACTCAGCTATTAAAAACATTATGAAATTCTTAGACAAATGGATGCATCTGGAGGATATCATCTTAAGTGAGGTAACCCAATCACAAAAGAACACACATGATATGCACTCACTGATAAGCGAATACTAGGCCAGAAGTTTAGAATCCTATTTAGAAGGGGGAAGAAAGTACTCATGGAAGGATTTACAGAGACAAAGTTCAGAGAAGAGCCTGAAGGAACAACCATCCAGAGACTGTCCCAGTTGGGGATCCATCCCATAAACAACCACCAGACACTAGGCAGATGCCAACAAGGCTTGCTGACAGGAGTTTGATATAGCTGTCTCCTGTGAGGCTCTGCTAGTGCCTGGAAAACACAAAAGTGGATGCTCATAGTCATCCATTGGATGGAGCACAAGGTCCCCAATGAAGGAGCTAGGGAAAGTACCTAGGGAGATGAAGGGGTCTGAAGCCCCATAGTAGGAACATCAATATGAACTAACCAGTACCCCCCAGAACTCCTTGAAGCTATACCACCAATCAAAGAAAACACATGGTGAAACTTGTGGCTCCAGCTGTATATGTATCAGGGGATGGCCTAATTAGTCATCAATGTGGGGAGAGGCCCTTGGTCCTGTGAAGGCTCTATGCCCTAGTATAGGGGAATGCCAGGACCAGGAATGGGAGTGGGTGGGTTGAGAAGCAGGGGGAGGGGGGAGGGAGGAGGGGATTTTCGTAGGGTAAACTAGGAAAAGGGATAACATTTGAAATGTAAATAAATAAATTATCTAATAAAAAACTAACTCAAAAAAAAAAAGAAATATAAATCACAATGCTTCTGACCTCTGATGGTTCAGCAGCAATTAGAAGGTCCTGTCTGGTTCTACAGTGGTAACTTAGGCCAGCATATAGTTCTTGCTTTTCTTCCTCTGATGTTTACTTTTTCACCTGACTTGTGAAGTTTGTCATGCACCAAAAAATTTACTATATCCAAAATTTTCAAATAATATAGAAAAAATTCCATATTTTAGACTCCTAAATTTAATATAGTTAGTTTTAAGTGTTTAGAACAATAAATGACTCAATAAAGATTATGAAAGAATAATATTAAAATCTGCTAAAATTTCTAAGAAAAAAGTGTCAAGTTATCTTCTTAAATTAGTCTAAAATAATCATTAAACATACTCTATTCTGGAGACAAAATTGTGTTTCAATTCATTTTTTTCCCATGAACACTGAGATCACAGGTTCCATACATCATAATAACTTTGTAATTAATATTCAATTAAATGTACACATTTTCAAGATTTGATTAGAGCCAGATTGACACCCTGTATGGATTAAGGAACATGTCTATTCCAATACAGTTAGGACAGGCTCACTGTAAGATATGTTTCATAAAGGACTATTTTTATACAGAAACTATTTTCATCTCTCTCCTTTAGTGGTGAAGACAAAGACTCCATTGTGATGGAGTACATATAGATGATGTACAATGTCAAATAAATGAACAAGAGAACTAAAGTTCAAAGTGTGGACTTGGTTACCCTGGCAACTTGCTTAATTGAACATATTACTCTTGAGTAATTCAAAAGGCATAAGTGCATCTCAATGCATTTTCTACAGCATGTCTTAAGAAATAACCTTAAGATAAATAATTTTCAATTCATACCTACTTTTAAAGATGTTTTTCTTATAAATCCCATTAAGAGTTCTGCAAGGGGAATGCACTGAATTGCATGAATAGCAGTTTCAGAATATAAATTGTTTTTAGGCTACCAAGGGCACCTGGACCAAAATCATTAGTATTTCCCACTTTCACTGTGTATATAAAAATGATATTTTTTTTTAAAGAATGACATTTAAGTAGAAAAGGTTATTTGTAATTATAGGCAAGGGGCTTACATAATGTTAGTACTCGAAGGCCCCCTGTTAATAAAAGGTTAAATTATCTTTCATTCAAAACTCACATGTGAGCACACATTGCATCACCAGGTGATCAGTGAAGTACTTGGCTCTGCATTAAAACATGAAGTTGGAAAGCTAATCATCAGCATGCTGCCATCCACAATGGATCATAACCTTTGCTAAAGTGGCTTACCTCTTGAACTCCTGCAGCCCCAGATAATGAAGGTTGGGGTTTGGTTCCTAATTACTTAGGCAAGACTGCAGCCTTAGCCAGTGTCAGGGGAGTTGGAGAGTGGAAAAGAGAATGCATTAACTGTACCTATCTACTTACAAAGTCAGAGAAATACATTGGCATTCACAAAATTCAGTGACAGGAGCCATCGTAGGACAAGTGAGTAACTAATAGGTGGTCTTCCTGAAATGGTCTGCTTTGGATTACAAGTATCTATAATAGATCTGTTTTCATAGACAAAGCCCAAAAGAAAATCATTTTAGGAAAGATTCCTGCTATTAATATCCTTTTCCTTTTATTATTAACATATATAGCAATCACTAGGTATTAGCCAACCTTTTGTGCAGATCTCTGCAGAGCTACATAAATGTAGTGTCTTGTAATGATGCTATATAGACAAATAGATGACTTCTTAATTCTTTAGGATGATCCTATAAGAATTTCTAAAATTATATCAGTATTTATTAAGCTCTTTTATAGTAGGGCTTAATATGATATGAAGTATTAAAATTCCTTTCCACAGATCATCTAAAGATTTAGAAAAGATATTAGGTTAAGTGGTTTGTAATTATTTTACATTCCTAGATCCTCTTTTGTGAGCCAATGTCAGGATTTGGGGGAATAGATGCTCAGTTACAGGAAATGATATGGAATATTTGTTTCAGCACTAATTGTCACCTGATAACTGGGTAGCTTTTAAAAACCTTATATCCCTTTAAATTCTCAAGAAAGAGTTGTCCAAAATGAATTAATCAATGAATCAATGAATGCAGTACACATGTAAAAATTCTCCTTGAAATCCAAATGTCATGCTATACAGCTAACTTCCAATTCCTCTACTACCCAGTAGTACCTCTACCCTGCCCCACATCAGCAAAAGAAATCAAAATCTCCCAAGTTTCTGGTTGGAATAGTAAGCATAGTTCTATAGAACAGTTTCTTTTTCCACAAAAGAAAACAAGGCACAGACTATTATTCATCATTTAGAAGCTTTAAGAAATGAGTTAAGATTACATATGCTCTCCCCTCCCATCACAGCACACGGTCTGCTATAGTGTAGACAGGTACTCCAAGGGGCAGAAGGAGTTTAAATCTATGGAACTGCCAAGCAACTTGACAATAACCAAAAATGCTTGGTTTTCTTCATCTCCTAAACATGTGGGTGATCAAACTCAGTTAAGGGTCAAAAATTCCACACAGCAGTTTTAGAAAAATTAAAGGCATTTTTTTATTAATCTATAATACTAGGATGTTACAGGTGACTATAAATGCAAAGAGTAGTTACCTACTTATATACTTATCTATTTATATATACATTTGCACCTTGTCATGAAATCTATTCAAAATCTTTGATGTATAGATTAAAGCAATTATTTCTTATTTATGAAGGACAAAAAAATTACTTAAGAAGAGATGCAACCCATAAAAAATCAACTTTGCAATGAAAATGAAGGTAGAAATTCAGATATAACAAAATAATCCAATACCATATATACTCCACCTATAAGAGTACAGTAGCTATGGGTGGCTGTGAGTTCTAGAGCAAGACAGGAAGCTTGAAATGTCACAAATCTAAACAGACAGCAGGAACAAGTGCCATTAGTTGCTTTTTTTTTCTCATTTTTTTAATTAGGTATTTTCCTCATTTACATTTCCAATGCTATCCCAAAAGTCCCCCATACCCACCCCAACTCCCCTACCCACCCACTCCCCCTTTTTGGCCCTGGAGTTCCCCTGTACTGGGGCATATAAAGTTTGCACGTCCAATGGGCCTCTCTTTCCAGTGATGGCTGACTAGGCCATCTTTTGACACATATGCAGCTAGAGTCAAGAGCTCCGGGGTACTGGTTAGTTCATAATGTTGTTCCACCCATAGGGTTGCAGATCCCTTCAGCATCTTGGGTACTTTTTCTAGTTCCTCCATTGGAGGCCCTGTGATCCATTCAATAGCTGACTGTGAGCATCCATTTCTGTGTTTGCTAGGCCCCGGCCTAGTCTCACAAGAGACAGCTATATCTGGGTCCTTTCAGCAAAATCTTGCTAGTGTATGCAATGGTGTCAGTGTTTGGAAGCTGATTATGGGATGGATCCCTGGATATGGCAGTCTCTAGATGGTCCATCCTTTCATCACAGCTCCAAATTTTGTCTCTGTAACTCCTTCCATGGGTGTTTTGTTCCCAATTCTAAGAAGGGGCAAAGGGTTCACACTTTGGTCTTCGTTCTTCTTGAGTTTCATGGGTTTAACAAATTGTATCTTATATCTTGGGTATCCTAAGTTTCTGGGCTAATATCCACTTATCAGTGAGTACATATTGTGTGAGTTCCTTTGTGATTGGGTTACCTCACTCAGGATGATGCCCTCCAGGTCCATCCATTTGCCTAGGAATTTTATAAATTCATTCTTTTTAATAGAGAGTAGTACTCCATTGTGTAAATGTACCACATTTTCTGTATCCATTCCTCTGTTGAGGGACATCTGGGTTCTTTCTTGATTCTGGCTCTTATGAATAAGGCTGCTATGAACATAGTGGAGCATGTGTCCTTATTACCAGTTGGAACATCTTCTCGGTATATGCCCAGGAGAGGTGTTGCTGGATCCTCCAGTAGTACTATGTCCAATTTTCTGAGGAACCGCCAGACTGATTTCCAGAGTGGTTGTACAAGCTTGCAATCCCACCAACAATGGAGGAGTGTTCCTCTTTCTCCACATCCTCGCCAACATCTGCTGTCACCTGAATTTTTCATCTTAGCCATTCTGACTGGTGTGAGGTGGAATCTCAGGGTTGTTTTGATTTGCACTTCCCTGATGATTAAGGATATTGAACATTTTTTCAGGTGCTTCTCAGACATTTGGTATTCCTCAGGTGAGAATTCTTTGTTCAGCTCTGAGCCCCATTTTTTAATGGGGTTCTTTGATTTTCTGGAGTCCACTTTCTTGAGTTCTTTATATATATTGGATATTAGTTCCCTATCTGATTTGGGATAGGTAAAGATCTTTCTCAATCTGTTGATGGTCTTTTTGTCTTATTGATGGTGTGTTTTGCCTTGCAGATGCTTTGCAATTTTATCAGGTCCCATTTATCAATTCTTGATCTTACAGCACAAGCCATTGCTGTTCTATTCAGGAATTTTTCCCCTGTACCCATATCTTTGAGGCCTTTGCCTACTTTCTCCTCTATTATTTTCAGTGTCTCTGGTTTTATGTGGAGTTCCTTAATCCACTTAGATTTGACCTTAGTACAAGGAGATAGAATTGGATCAATTCGCAATCTTCTACATGATAACAGCCAGTTGTGCCAGCACCATTTGTTGAAAATGCTGTCTTTTTTCCACTGGATGGTTTTAGCTCCCTTGTCAAAGATCAAGTGACCATAGGTGTGTGGGTTCATCTCTGGGTCTTCAATTCTGTTCCATTGATCTACTTGTCTGTCACTATACCAGTACCATGGAGTTTTTATCACAATTGCTCTGTAGAACAGCTTTAGGTCGGGCATGGTGATTCCACCAGAGGTTCTTTTATCCTTGAGAAGAGTTTTTGCTATCCTAGGTTTTTTGTTATTCCAGATGAATCTGCCGATTGCCCTTTCTAATTCGTTGAAGAATTGAGTTGGAATGTTGATGGGGATTGCATTGAATCTGTAGATTGCTTTTGGCAAGATAGACATTTTTACTATATTAATCCTGCCAATCCATGAGCCTGGGAGATCTTTCCATCTTCTGAGATCTTCTTTATTTTCTTTCTTCAGACACAGGAAGTTCTTATCATACAGATCTTTCACTTCCTTAGTTAGAGTCACGCCAAGGTATTTTATATTATTTGTGACTATTGAGAAGGGTGTTGTTTCCCTAATTTCTTATCCTGTTTGTCCTTTGTGTACAGAAATATTAGTTGTTTTTCTTGGTGCTATGACAAAATACATGAATAAACACAACCAAAAGAAGGGAGGGTTTAATTTGCCTCACACTTTGAGAGCTGAGAATCATTCAGATTGGGAAATCGACTTCAGCAAGAGTGTGAGACACCAGATTATATAATCACTCAGGATGTAGAAGAGAGTGGGCTGCTGCTCAGCTGGCTTTATATGGCTCTAGGATCATTCAGTTTGGGTCCCAGGTCCTTGGGATGGTGCTGCCTACAAGCAAAGTGGGTCTTCCTTTCTTTGTTAAACCTTTCTGAAAATGCTCAGAAATACATATGGTAGATATATATATATATATATATATATGGAGAGAGAGACAGAGACAGAGAGACAGAGACAGAGAAGCAGACAAAGCTCTAGCAACTGCAAAAAATTTAAAAGAGAAATGCTAATGTCTACCAAGAGTGCTCAGGAAATTAGAGTGAATACTTTGAGGTCAATAGTGACAAATTTAAAAAGTTAAGATAAGTACAAGTGTTCAGAGTAGGTCTGTACTAGTAGAACCACATAGCCTTGGGAGCATGCCTCATGGCCAGTCCATGACATCTACATCATCTACATCTACATCTACATATGCGTGTACATGCACATGTATACATATGCACACACATGTACATACACATATGCATATATGGCATCATAATAAATTTATATTAGTATATCATACATATTTATATTACACATATAGTAATTTTATATTAATACAATTTATAATATAAACATATAATAAGTTGTTGAAGATACCTCTCAGTTTACTCTTAGAGGTTTTAAGGTCACAAGTCCTGCTTGGTACTACTTCCATGAGGGTTCATCTTCATTGTCAACTTGATTGTCTTAGGAATTGCCTAGAGTCACACCTCTGGACATGTCTGAGCATTACCAAAAAGGTTTAACAGAGATGGAATTAGTGCAGAAAGGACAAAGGGGTAGTTCAGGGTATCTCATTGGGTATCACCTTTGTGAACAGAAGATTTTCCTTATCCAAAAGATGGGATACAAACTAACAAATTCTCCTTCCTGGAAGTCCATGAGAAGCTAAATCTCATCTAAATTTTGAATAACAGAAAGATATTGTATTTATACGTAGTAAAATGAAAACCTTTTACAAGAAAATGACGAGAAAACAACTAATATGAAAAAGAAAGTGGTAGCACAGGGCATGCCATAAAAATCTAAAAATGATGAGGTAATAATTAAAGATTAACTCAAATATTTTAGCAACATGATGTACACTATAGGCCTAATCAAAAATTAATTTATAAAACAGAGAAATTATAAATAAAATCTACTACATATTCAAAGTAGTAACTAATAAAATAGTCAAATATAAAATAATTAACATTTCTTAGATACAAAATGCAAACTGGAAGGTTCAAAATATTTTTAACAAAAAACAAAAGTGAAAAAAATACAAATTATAAGCCATACTTCAATACTCTGTATATTCAAGAAGTGAAATAATAACAATATAATGAGCATGCTAAGTAACAGCTAATGTCTATATTGGTTGACACAAGGTTTCATAGAAATATCAGTAATTAAACCTAGACATCTATAGCCTTTTATACACTAATCCCATTCCTACCTACAGGAGCAAGAAGACATATTCATACTGTAACCAAGAGACAGGCAGTCATCTTAGTAGTTCAGGAAGAACCTATTCAAGAATCTCAAAGAGCCCAATTTTCAATTACCAATAAAATTAACACTTAACTAATTATATCTTCACTCACAAAGACACTATATTTGAAGTTAAGCCATTAAATAAATACAATGTGGGAGTTTAAAGAAGATGGTATTGTCTAAAAATGGATGAATAAAAAAAAAAATACACCGGAAGTACTGCCGTGATAGGCTGACATATTAGTGTATGCCTCCCACCACTCAGGAGGCAGAGGTGGATGGATCTCTGAGTTCTAAATCAGGCAAGTCTACAGAAAGAGTTCCAAGATAGCCAAGGCTGTACTGAGAAATCCTATCTTGATAAAAACAAAACAAGGCAAATCAAAACAAGAGTGAACCTAAAACTAGCCTGAAATTAGCAAATATAAAACTTGGCTTAAGTAATCAAAGTGATCAATACCATGACATATTCTTTTAAAAGTACTATAATTTTAGACAAAGTTCAAAATCCTATTTATTATACTAGGAGGAAATGAGGTCAATTACATGAGAAAGAAATGCCCTTAGGTATTTCTTTCCAATTTCTGTTCTTTGTGTCAAAAGAAAATGAGACAGTTCATTCATGATACTCTGTAAAGTGTGATCTATGCAAGAGCCTTTGAAGTATAGAAGTCATAAACTGCAAGTAGCAATTGTTAAGAGCTGGGGACACTTTCCCATGATGACTTCTTGGAAATACTAGAAACCAAGAGTGAGCTATGGAAATGAGGATGGCAGGGCCAGTGAGTAAGAGTGGTGTCAATGGTGTCTTCTATACGTTAGTATCAGATATTGTTAAAAAGGGCATATACTAGAATGTAGCTGGACTATGACAACTGCCCAGGTGAAAATAATGCATCACCCAGAGTAGGACAATGCAATCATTTAACTCATTTTAAATAGAATTTCACTCTTAAATCTCATCTGATATCAAGTATATGATCCTTCCTCCTTCTCTTCTATTTGCCCACAGTATTATCTCTATATTTTATTTCATATTTTTGACAATCAATATTTCGCAAAGCAAGTCAGTTAAGGTACATGAAAAATAGAATTTATAATATTATTAGAGAGAGAGAGGGCCAAGAGTAGCTTTTAAAGCAAAAACACAAGTCTGTTTGCCAAAATTATATTGTGACTCAATATCTGCCCTCATGTAGCAGTAACAGAGAAAGGCAACTTGGACAGTTTTAAGCCTCCTTTTTAAAATAAAACTATAGGAGAAAATATTCTAAGTATAAAAAATAAGAGTGTTCCTTTTGAAAATATAAACTATTCACTCTGAAATTGCTCTATTTGTGATGTATTTAAAGCCCATGGGAATATGAAACAGCAACTTACAGTATCTTTACATGTTTAACATAAGACAAATACATTTTAGAACAAAAAAATACATTCTAGATTTGGAAATTCTTTGAAAATATTTACAACCATATATTTTGCATATCTAAGAAGCATGATTTTCCACAAAATTTTCATTCTTTAAATTATAATTTATAATTTAAAGAATTTTAATTATATTTAATTTTATTTATAATTATACAAATCTCCACATAGAATATTTTTATTCTATCCTTAAATTTCATATTATTTTTAACTTATATCATTGATAAATTTGTGTCACAAATTATAGTTATTTCCTTTGGGGGTGTGTCAAATTTTAAAGATTTATTTATTTTTACTTAATGTGTAATTTTTTTTTACTTGTAAATATATTTGTTCACCATATGTGTGTAGTGTCCACAGCAGGGAGAAGAAGGCATTGGAGTTCCTGAAATTGAAATTATACAGTTGTGAATTGTCATGTGATTAATAGAAATAGAATCAGTTTTCTGGAGAGGAGCCAGTACTCTTAACCATCAAGCTTTCTCTTCAGCCCTGTGTCAAATTATCTTTTTGTATCTTTGCTTATTTGATGTATAATACTCAAACAAGTCTCAATTACTTGAAACACTTTTGTTGCAAATTTGATAGGCATTATCTGTAGAAGATAATTTAATTTTCTACTTAAAATTAATAATTTGGAAAATTGGTAACTTGTAAACTATTTTGAGAGAACTTATAAAATATATAATAGAAAACTTTGATGATAATAGTAAAAAGTCCATTTAAATACCTTAAATATATTAGATTTTGAAGTTTAAATTTCCATTTTAAAACATGGTTTCTGTAACATGGCTTACAAGTACATGTATTATTAACTTTATCAGAATGCTTTCAAGTGAGAGAACATGGTAGTTGGAAAATTGTCAAATACATTCATTTCAAGACACTATAAATTCACACACACATACACACATGCAAAACAAACAATCAAATTAGTAGGCATTTTATTCCAGAAAATGTCCTGACACTGAGTGAGGACAATTGGAGTGGTTATTCCTGTGTCTGTAGTGGTTTTCAACTTCACAAGCTAGTGTGAATCCTAGAAAATGAGCTCCCCAGCATGTGGGGGTCAAACAATGAGTCTGGACAATCAGAGAAGGACAGTGTAGCAACTTGTGTTTTCATGCTAATTATGTTACAGAGAAACCTGTTTGCAGTGTCCTGCAGGGAAGACTAAAAGAAGCCTGAACCCATTTGGTTTTTGACTAGTCAATAAAGTTACCAGCAGCCAGTGACTAAACAGGGAGATAAGCAGGACTTTTAGGAGTCCCTGGAAGGGACCAAAGAAGAGGAGATTCCGCCATGATGAGGGCTTAGTAGAAGGGCCATTCCAGAAAGGTGAAAGAGGGAGAGACAACTCAGGTACAGGTGGAAAGCAGCCCCAGGAGGGCTGTCCAGCAAAGTTCAGGGTTGCAAAGATGAAAGATATATTTAGTAAATATTAACTGAGGAATAATGGGATCAAGAAGAGGGAATTGCACCCACCTGGAAATATAGAGTGGAGTAAACCAAATACCACAGCAGACATCAATGAGTCTGAACTCACATTGTTGATAACCATGAGTCGTAGAGCAGTCAAGAATTCACAGAAAGACCCATGAATCTACCTGAAAGCTCTCTCTGACACAATCAAAGTGCTCCATCAGGCTGGAAGTCTCTTTATCCCAGCATGACGCTAGTCTGCAAAGTCTAACTGTGGGACAGAGTTGGATGGCTTTGCTTCAGAGACCAAAATTAATCCAAACTTGCATAATACTTCTTCCTGGGATAGGCTTTCAGTTCACACTTGAACTCAATGACAAAGTTCCACTGACCAATTAAGCACACCCTCTGAAAAATTAAAGACTGTGCACTAAGCAAGACTAATCCACAAGAAATCAATACACAGCCAGGGTAAAAAAGAAAAATAAAATAACATCAACAAAAACATTAAAGGTGTTTTATTTACAGGAAAATGAATTCTATGTAATTCTTTTATGTGATTCAGTAAAAAGTCAAGACCCAGATTAAAAGAATAAAAGGAGCTAATTGAGGAGGCAGTATAGTGTAATTTTAAATGTATTATATAAAGAATATATTAAAAGTACACGTGTACATGAGAGGCTGCAAGAGGAGGAAGACTGCTGTCCAAAGAATTGATGACCATATGTGTTATACTATAGTGCTTAGTCTCAAAGAAGGAAGCAAATTTTCTAGCAACAAAAAATAAAACAGGCATTAAAATAAAAAGAATGCCTCCCAATGGGGAGAATACAACCAGGCAGCTATTAGACAATGCCTCTGATAATTTATAAGTTTAACACTTCCTATTGTAGACTTTAAATAACCTGTGGTTATTACGTTTAAACCACTTCCAAAATAATTGAGTAAAAGGATGATAAATTATATCAACTACAGAATACAATATAAGATAGAAATCTAGTCAAAATTCTCGAGGTTCTTTGATGCTGTTTGTACACCATATGAACTGAAATTATACTTTAGATCTGCTGAGTAAACTTAAACTCACCTATGCGTTACATTTTTTTAATGTGACCATCAGAAGCTTTTGGATGGCTCACATATATCTCTCTGACACTTATCTTGGGCTAAGTTAACCTCTGAACCTCTTTGTCTCTTCAACAAATTATTTGAAAACTAAGATTTAAAATGCCTTCTAAGTACTAGTTTTTGCCACATGCTCAATATAAGCATCACTTTCTTTTACTCTAAAATAAGGATAACAAGAACTATAATAAGGAAAAGTTAACAATGAAGAAAAGGGAGCAGAAAAGCAGAGAGATCTGAAGAGGCAACAAGAAGACAAACTAGAACCCCCTAACAAACAGTCAAATTGTAAGACTCTGTTGAGACTTAGCTTACCAGGGACCCCCTGAGTGAACCACTTGGAGCCAGAATGATGCAAAAGCAAGAGGAATTTTATTCAATCCAGCATGCTGGGGTCACCCTGCACATAGGGAGAGGGTCGCCCCCCTGCCCCCTGCACAGCCCATCCATCAAGCCTTTATATTGTTGTCACGGCCACCACCATTAGGCACAATATAATTGGCAAAGCAGTGTGACTTTTAAACTGATTGGTCTATAGGGAATGAGGTGGGTGGCCAATGATCTCAATGTGTGAGCTCTGGTGGTTGGTCCCTCCTCCCTGTGGTCTGAGGGATGTAATTAGCCCCTCCCTTCCAGAGGGGAGGGGTGCCTCTGTTCTTTATGACCTTTCACTTCCAGGCGAGGAGGAGTCCAGTGGAATTTTCTAACAGCTGAGCTGACCTCTTCAGAATAAATGCAAATTTTGCCTGTGTACAAAATTATTCATTTTTACTGTTGGTTTTATTGTTTCAACCTTATGTTCAAAGTACAGAATATCCAATGTGTAATGCTATGCTAACCACAATAAAAATATATGTAAGTTGTTAAATTCACTTGCCAGAAATGCAGTTGTTAGCCAAATAACTTTTGGGGTTTCTAATTACAAATTTTAAACAAAGAAAAAAAACCAGTGTCCTTATATACCAGTACCATGTACAATGAATGTACAAGGAGATATTTTTGAATAACTACAAAAGAATACAGAAGGCACTGAGATTTCTCTGAGTTCCAGTACCTTTCATTATGCTGAATCTTAAAACTGACAAAAATGTGAACTGGTTTTGGGGGAAAGAGCACCTTGGTTTTCATAATACATAACAGGTGCAATTTTTTAGAATTGTTTCATTTGATTCACCACTATACGCATTTCGAATGTCCAAGTTCAAGGTATGCGATATTTCACTTTGAAACATGTGTATTTAAATCCAGCTGAAAATCTTTGCATTATAAAAAATAAAATTCTATCAACTCTTTTGATTAGCACTGGTGCTGTGACTACAATGATACTCTTTCTCCAGAGACAATAGGGCAGCTGCATACAAGAACTCACAGCAGTTGTGGCAGCATGTGTAAGACCTGTGAAACTCAAGGCAGACTGAATTACAAAATGAACAGGCAAAAGGGCACTTGTAATACCTGAGATTAATATGTCAGCCCCACCTGACCAAGGATCAGACAACTTCCTAGAATGCTGGAAGTTGTAGCTCTTGAAAAATAACAAATCCAAATTGAAAAATGTGGTAGCCTATGGGTTTTGTCCATATAAGCCTCTGCAATACGTGTCTCAATGTCACTCAAGAGGAAGTTCCAGCGTGTGGTCCTGATGAAAGTCCATCTTGATCAGGATTTAATAGTCAATTTTTTCCAAGAGTAGCCCCCTTGATTAGTTGTCCACACTCCAGTGAAAGACCACATAAATAAGTGCACAGCACCACTTGAAAAGTATAAACTTTTTAAAAAGGATGGGTGTTGGGTGGGTAGGGAGGGAAACTGACTTAAAGGAGTCAAAGAGATGTAAACGTGATCAAAACATATTATTTGAAATTTTCAAAGAACTAATACTTTTCCATCCATTTTATTAAAAGGATCTAAAAGTATTCAACCAAGCAGGAAGGCTTTGTGTGAAAATAAAAGGTCCCTGGCTTCCTCAGAGATTGTGAAAATCCCTTATTTCTGATGCATAAATTGATCTGTATGAAAAGAGAAACCCTGGGGGTAGGATTGGTGGCTGGTGATTAAGAATACAAAAGGCCTGAGTTTGTTTCCAGCATCCATGCTACAGGACTCACACTTGCATGTAACTCTAGCTCCAAGAAATCTGACCCCTTTGCTGCCTTTTGCAAGCATCAGCACACACAGACACACAGGAGAAAAAGAAAGAAAATCTCTTTTAAAAAGGCAGGTGTGGAGCCCTAGATATTATTCTTTTCCACATATATCTTCCTCTCAGAACAGTACGTACTGTCATTTATCTATGTTATGTCTCTGACCAGAGAGAGTAATCAGATTCTCTGATCTTTGGGGTTAGAGAAATAGTCAAATATTAGAATACTAAAGTAGCTGCTTCTTTCGGTGTTTATAAAGTGGAACAATGCCTAGAAATTTGGAAATATCTATAAGCTAGAAGCATCCAGCCACATGCAGATGAGGAGGTCAGTTCAGGACCTTTGGGAAATTCAACCAGCCCCCTCCCCTCCTGGAAGAGAAATGTCATAGAGCACTTAGGCACCCCTCCCCTCTGGAAGGGAGAGGCTTAATTCTATTCCTCAGACCTCGGAGGGGTTGGGGGTGGTAACTGACCATTTGTCACCTGCTGGTGGGGGAGCCCAGAGCCCAGAGTACATAGACACATTCTGCAGCATGGACTGGCTGTTGGCCACCTACAGACAAGGGAAGTCCTTGTCACCTCATTCCCTAAAGACTAATCAGTTTAAAAGTCACACTGTTCTCCCAATCTCATTGTGCCTAATGGCGGCTGCTGCTCTGAAAACTGTATAAAAACTCAGGAAATGGGCTGTGAGTGTTTGTTCTCTCTCCATTGTGTGCAGGGCGACCCCAGCATGCTGGAACAATAAAATTCCTCTTGCATTTGCATCAATCACCGACTCTGTGTTGTTCACTCAGGGGGTCTTTGATAAGTTAAGGCTCGACAGAGTCTTACACAGCTATGTTGAGTCAAGGGTCAGAGTTAGGACTGAAGTACACAGTAACTCCAAAGAGGCCTTCAAGGGGAAGAAACACGGTTGAACACCATTGCTTATTAATTATAAAAGTTTGCTACATGTCTATGGTATGGCTACGCAGTCCCCTGGGCTCATGTTCCCCATACTCCCTGTTGAACTCATAGCTTAAGGAGAGGATGAAGCTGTGCATGGCTTCCATCCCAGTTATTTTGAGGTTCATTCACTCTTTCACCCATGAATTTGTTTTCTTCTTAAGATTTCAGTTTCTTATAGTCAATTCCATTTCAAAATACAAAGTGGAAACTTTGAGAAATAGAGTAATTGTACAATAAGCATTTAGTTAGTAATTGTTACTTATGTTAATGTAACTAACCAGTAAATTAAATTTATTTGTATATATGTATATGGAACTCTTGGAACATGTCTCCTGTGAATGAGTGATGAGGCTTCTTGTACGTAATCAAGATAAACTTAGTATAAATGGATATTCCTCACCCCATCCTTCAGTCCATTTTCCAGCAAGCCTCTTTCAATTCTTGACATCTCTTTCATGAATCTGGCTGGTTTGTTTTTTCACTCTGTAGTTCTATAAACTTTTACTTTTTTGGCTCAGCTCAATAGACACCTATGGAATGTGAACAAAAACACAAAGAAAAACCCAGAACACTCCCCTGTGAATACCTGCAACAGTGATCTATCTCAATAGGGTCTGGAGATTTTTGTCTTCTTTCTGAATCACTAAGAGTTATCTCAAGTTATATGGCTCTGAAATAACTATACTCTTCATGCTTTTGTGCCTCTGTTTATGGTGATCACTTTGCTTGAGCCACACTTCCTTATTTATATAATGCTTCATAACTCTAATAAGTCCAGTAATTTCAATCACAGAAGAAAATATGAATTAGAGCAACTCAATACAGTTGATGCAGGAGGTATAATATTGTGTTTGTTTGTTGTTTTTATTTTGTTTTGTTTTTGTTAACTTGACACAAGCTAAAATTGTCTGGGAATAGGAAGCTAGATTAAGAAAATGTTTCCATTATAATGCCTGCATGACAATCTGTAGGGCACATTTTTATTAATTATTGATGTATTAATTATTAATTGTTGGGAAGGGCCAGACAACTATAAGTGGTATCAACCCTGCAAGGTGGTCCTGGGTTGTATAAGAGAGCAAGCTAAGCAAGATATGGAGAACAAGCAAAGAAATATTATTCTTAGCTGCCTCCCGATTCCTACCCTGGATTCCTGACTTAGCTTCCTTCAGTGTACTATGTCCAGAGATATATAAGCCAAATAAAATAAACTCTTTCCTCCCCATGTTTCATTGGTCATAGTGGTTGTCACACAAATAGAAACTAAACTAAGAGAGAATTTGAATTAGAATCATGGGTGATTTCTGTGAGAGACATGGACATGTGGGGGAGGACTGTGGTGGCACTAGAACTTTGGACTGGAAAATCCATTGAGAGCTCAGAGCCCAGTGGGGTGTCCTGTAAAACCTTACAAGATAAGAATGTTAAGAGCAATGCACAGAATGAAAGGCTAGCTTGTGGAGTTTCCAAGGAATGCAAAGACTCTACTGGGTCATCTGTGTGATATTTTGTATTAATATTCAGTGGTGACTGCTCAGCTGAAGTTAAAGATTCAGCTGTGATTAACAGGTGATCAGTACCACTAAAGTGAAACTTCTGCTTTACTGGAATGTTTGATATGATAAACTGAACAGAGAACGTGTGTGATTAACAGGTGATCAGCACCACTAAAGTGAAACTTTAGCTTTTCTGGAATGTTTGATATTGATAAACTGAACCTGAGAACTTGTCAGTGATTAAAAAGAGACCAGCATCATTAAGGTGAAATTTCTGGGAGTATTTCCTCAGGGTTAGCATACTGAAGCTGTGGTCCAATGGGCAAAGCTGTATCTTACGGTAATGTATAGGAATCACCCAGGTCTTGATAACACAAGTGGGGTCATGGAAAATAGAAGAAACTATACAGCAGGGCTATTTGTAAGCATGGGCTTTTCCACCTGTTTTTGTCGTTGTTGTTGTTGTTGTTTGGTTCTTCTATTTTCATACTCTAATCTTGGATTTTACCAGGCCCATGTTGAGCACCGCAGGCTTTTATACCAGTTCCCCAGATCCCAAATAACTCGGAGGCTTATTACTTATTTACAATGCTTATGACCTTGAACTAGGCTTGTTCCCTAACTAGCTCATAACTTATATTAACCCATTTATACTCTTCTATCTGCCACATGGCTGGTTACCTCTTCTCAGATTCATACTCTGACTTAGCCTTTGAGTCTAGATGGTGAATCTTGTCATACCTGACTCGTTCTCAAAATTCCTATCTCTCTACCAAAACATTCACCTATTTCCTGCCTTTTACTGATATGCCATCAGCTTTTTATTGACAGGTGAGGCTTCCTTCCACACAGTACACAAGCTATTATCCCTACGGCTGTAGTTCTGAGGAGAGGAAGAGAAATGTAACTGGTTGCAGTAGACCCCCAATAGAGTGGAGATACTACTATGGGATGATCACCAAGGATAACATCATCTATAGAATGGGGCTGGCTTGAGCTTGTGTGTGTTACAGATGATAGGTTCAAAATAATGCAACAGCTCAGGCCCTTTGGATCCCAGAAGATAACATGTGGCCAACATCAAGCTCTGACCTTTTTATATTGTTTAGTTATGGTTTGCATGGGTTTGGTTGTGACTCTTCCCTGGCTCTTCCCTCCTAAAGCAAGAAAGTACTCAACTTATTTTTTATTTCACAAAAGTCCACAATTAAGAGAGTTGAATTTTTAAAGAAACTTTTAACTTTTAAAATGTTAAATCTTTTTTTTTATATTGTGGAGGAACTATTAGAGTTATTTACACTTGTTATTGTGATATTATTATTAGTATAAGATCTTGAGGGCAAACAAGAAAGAAAGGTTACAGTTGAATAATGATGTGTTTGTATGTCACATTGCAGGAAGTCTATTGTCCTAGTTGATAATAACATTCAGACTGTTCTGTGGAATTTTTTTTTTAACCTTTTGTACAGGACTTCTGTCTTCTTGTTTCTTCTCAATCAACAAATTGGATACCCTGTGATTCTTTTTGTATTTACATTGCCTAGTTGACTTTTCATATGGCAGATATAACTAGCCATTTGGCTGTTTGTTACCAACATATATCAACCAGATGTCCAACATACAGCAGGTGATATGCACAGTATACAGTAGTATACACTCATTCATATGACTTCTTGCTCAAAAGTTTCACCTTCTCAAATAATCTGTAGTCAATTTAACAAACCATTTTCATCTATTAAGTTGAAGAACACACGGAGGTGCTATCTAGGAGGACTCCATTCTCAGGAAACCTCAATCCAGCTAGTGAGCAGTCAACTCAAAATTGTGTAATGAATTAAGAGGCCATAGAAGAATGGGGGATAGTCTGCTTACTGCTGTAGAGATGTATTGCCTTATTTCCTGAAACAAACTGTAAATCCATGGAAGGAATGTTGTGTGCTTCTGTTTGTGTTTTAGCCATAATTGGCAGTCTCTACATTCCATCCCCAGTCTTTTTTCCCTCAAGCAAATTACAGAATACAAGCTGAATTTGTGGCCTACTTTGAAACAAGGTAAGGTCTCATCATCTTCTGATGTGAAGTTTCCCAGGCTAAGACCTGAGATAAGCTCATCCCCCCAAAATCACCAAAACTTCAGTGTAGCTGTTTCCAGTCCAGATTTGTCAGCCATTAGGAATCAAAGTCCTTGGAACGAAATTAGAATCTAGTCAGGAGACCTTTTGTCCAAGTATACCCTTGACTTTGGGGTTTCCTTTATTAAACAGGGAATCTTATTTCTAAATCTCTCTAATTGCCATTTGAGCTGTTAAGCAAATGCTAGCTGCAGTGATTAAGGAAAATAGACTGCAATAAGAATAATTAACCTCCAAAAATGTTATTCGTCTACATCAGTTCTCATTGGAAGTTATGTTTTTCTCCTTTTAAACTGCCACATAAAGCAGTAAACTGTGATTTGGAAACACTGGTGACTCCAATCATGTCTGGAATGCCAGCACCAAATGACTTCTTGTTCAAACAACAGCAAGAATGTTCAGAGACACACTGTTCAATCATTATCAAAATTTTCTTTTGAAAGAAAGCATTTTTGTAGTTTATAAAAGCATAAAAATATCTCTCTAACTCAAACAGTAAAATCAATTAATGATATATTTTTGGTAGTAAGTAGGGGTGCTGGAATCTTTAGAAATTTGAGATGAATGTTGGCAGCAAAATCATATCCTTTGTCTCATTGATTATCAAGGCTGGAGTTGTATACCCATCTATAGACTTACATTCTTAGAAGACACATTTGTTACTTGTTATTTATTTTTTATATACATTATCAAGTTAGGAATTGAATCTAAAACATTACATATTTGCTACCTCTCAACTATACACTCTTCCTAACTAGTTCAAGTTTAATTGGTAATCTTCAAAAATCGTTACATATATTTTTTATTTGAAAAAATGTTTTGGAAGTAAAGACTGCCTTAGCTCTTCTTCTATAAGACATCCTTACAGGTTTGGGAATGTGTTTTATGTCTGTAGTGCTCTTCTCTGGGGGCTGATTACAAATCCATACTGGTAACTAAGGGCAGAGGGACTTAGTAATCCCTGTGTAGTTTTGAAGTCTCTCCTCAGAGTACTGACCACATGGCCCTCATCAGCATATCTGTTATCTGACATTCAGATTTGTCTATGTGCAGAAAGTAAGAGAGAAACAGATTGCTAAACTGGCTCATTTAATGGATCCAATTGGCTGGACCATGATGCTCAGATTTCTAGTAATGTATAAATGTTTTAGATGGAAATTGACACCAAACAAGTGGGTTTTAGCAAAGTAGATTGATTTTAAAAAGTAGCTGTTTCTCATTCAATCAATTGAAGGAAAGGATAAGAATAGAGGCTGAATTTCTTCCCTTCTACATTTGTTTGTCAGCAGACTTTGAACTTACAAAGGAATATAGCTCCCTTTCAATGCTCGGGGCTGGTGGTTTTGAGATATAGTAAGTGGAGGGCTTAGTTACCTTTTTGAGTACTTGAGCCAAGTCCTCTATCTCTTTCTACAGACTTTTATCCTGTTCATTCTGCATTTCTGCCAAATGATGCTTTCCTGAAGCATCCAGAGGAATCCTAGGTACTTATTCTTACTATATCCAATGAGCCTTGACTAACACCACATTTTCCTGAGTAAGCTCTTTATGATTAAGATGTTCCTGTAGGAGTTCTATGACACTCCTACGTTTAAGAATGAATAAATTAAATGTTAGATTTTTTTCTAATCTCTTGTGTTCTAAAGATTTACACTATGCTTTTCACTCACTGTTTCCTGAGTTTGAGAGTAAAAGAGAGAGTGGATGTTTATGTGTACCTACTTATACAACCTGATCCTATTCTCCATATTTTTAATAAAAGTACACGTTAATTTATCATTATTGTTGGGCTTAATAACTGTATAATATTTATATGTAATAACAATAGTAATTAATGTATAGGTATACTTCCTAAAAACATAGGATTTATAAGCCCAGTGTAGTGATGCACACCTTTAATCTCAGTACTCTGGAGGATCGCAGATGGATCTCTGTAAATTAGAGACCAGTCTGGAATACATAGTGATTTCTAGACTCAAGAAACTAAACAAACAAACTGAAAATAAAGCATAGAACATATGCAATATGTAATCTGACTATTATAAGATCTGTTATTTTCCTCCAAAACTCACAAATTGAAATATTCACCATGTGTATCAGTGAGGATGACCACACTTAGGGGGTCTTAGAAATTAAGTTAACACAAAGACATTCAGATGGAATGTAACCCACTGAAAGTCACTAGTAGCTTTAAAAAAATAGAAGATTGGGAGACTGATAGGTACAATAAGAAGAGAATGTAAGATAAGAAGGAGCAATCTGCAGGCTAACAAGGCACCCTTAGAAAGAACCTCTTGATCAACCTCCAGAATCAAAAGAAACTAAAGCAGCCATGAAGCTTTATTAGGTAAACTTTATTAAGTAGCTGCTTATAAAATTTTCTTAACATACCTATTTTGGACTTTTTTTTAGGTCAAACAGCCTGTTTTAGAGTTTTTCTTTTAGGATAAGTAGCAAGAAGCATAAGAGATACATAAGAACTTATAAAGGGCTTCTTCAATGCCGTACGTCTACATCTTCAATGATCTCATTGTGTGCTTCTGTTAGGTCTCCTTCACTCCCTCAGTACTTTACAAAAACTCAGTGTTTCATCAGTAAAATCATCTTATTTCTACACTCCCATATTAAGACATCAAAGTATAGATGCATAACATTCTGCTCGCCAGGAGGCCATTAAGTTCCAGGGAACATGTACTAATTGGCTGTATAAGAACATCTGAACTCCAGCTTTAATTAAAGTGTATGGTGCCTGAAATTTCCATTTTGATTTTGTTTCAGTGACAACACTGGTGCTTAGGAGCTTTCACAGAGCAATACACAATCCCTGGACCTTGTACAACAGAACATAGCAGTAAATCATTTAAGCTGTCCTCTCCAAATAATAAGGATTTAAAAAAAAAAAAAAGAACAGCTTTAGACAATAAAAGACAATTAAAGACATGGTGGCTAAAGAAAGCAACTACCTCTTCTTTATTTCCCCAGAAACATACCTTTATTTGATCTAACTTATAATTTAAAAAATATTCTACCACTTTCTCACCTAGCTTATTCCTTCATCTTCTTTTCCCCACAGAGGCCTTTTTTGCTTCATGCATGAGACTTTTTGATTTAAGAGCCATTAATTATTTCCCAGAACACTCAGATAATTGATAGAATACTAAACAGGGACACAGTATTTGACAAATACGTAGCTTATAAGAGCCTGAACATTTAAGCGTGAATCAATATGTAGATATTTGTTCATCTAAGAGCTCTCGTTAATGATACACAAAAAAATTCAATCTTGGGAGGTTGGAAGAAAGAGATTTCCATTTAAATTAAGCACAGTTCCTTGTAATATTTTTAGTGAAGGGTAAAATACACTCCAAGGTGAAAGCCACAAGAAAGAAGAAAATACAAAACAAGTAGAACAAGGAGTTATAAACTAGACACAACCCAGGTACTGTACATGGTGTGGAATTGTTACAGCAGGCAATTTTTAAATCTTTTTAATTTTTTTTTAATTTATATGAGTACACTGTAACTGTTTTCAAACAAACCAGAAGAGAACATCAGATCCCGTGATTGTGAGCCACCATGTGGTTGCTGGGATTTTAACTCAGGACTTTCAGAAGAGCAATCAGTGCTCTTAATTGCAAAGCCATCTCTCCAGTCCCCATTAAAATATTCTTTTATGTTTCAATGTCACCAATAAATACCAGTAAGATTTAGAGCAGAGTGACATGTGTTTCCTGCAAGGAAACATAACACTGAAAACTGTAAATATTCAATCCCTAGGCAAATATCTGTTCAAAAAATAAGACTGAAGTGAGAAAGACACATTTACTAAATCCTGACTCTATCGCAGGCTAAACCTGAGGTCAGCCTGACCCCCAGACACTTATGGTACTTACTGCTATTTTACAACTTTCTTGCTATTCTGCAAGGCAGAATATCTTGATATCCTGCCATACCAGTAAACAATTACCCCAACTACACCAATGGGAAACACTGACTGTGGGTTTTGTCATCATAAAACCCCTGCTTACTCAGCTGGAGGTACCTCTAGACCTGTATCACAGGATAAGAGTACAAAACACATATCGATCTGTGTGGCTTAATAAAAACTTCAAATTCACAAAGAGCTCATTCTGGCCTCCTGGTCTTGGGTAAGAGTACCCAATTTACAACAGGATCACATCTGTTAATATAAATGATTCTGTGTGTCATCATCAAAGCAACGGGAGGGGTTGATTTCATTTTGCAGCACCTGCGAACTAGATAGCATTGTTTTCTACTCTGTTAGGAACATGCTGCAGCCGGGCGTGGTGGCACACGCCTTTAATCCCAGCACTCGGGAGGCAGAGGCAGGCGGATTTCTGAGTTCGAGGCCAGCCTGGTCTACAGAGTGAGTTCCAGGACAGCCAAGGCTACACAGAGAAACCCTGCCTCGAAAAACCAAAAAAAAAAAAAAAAAAAAAAAGGAACATGCTGCAATCTAGTAGGTCTCTCTCTCTCTCTCTCTCTCTCTCTCTCTCCACACAAACACACACACACACACACACAAAATTTTCTCACATTGTCTCTCATTTTCTGTCTCTCTCTTTGTGTGTGTCTCTCTCACACACATAAACATACACACACACACACACACAATCAAAAGGAAAAGTAATAAAAATAAATGTATTAACACAACATGTGGGACTGGGAAAGGCAGCCTGTTTTTCTGGTCGAGCTAGGTTGAAATCTCCGAGAACAGCAGGTGTTCCTGCAAGGGATAGTAGGCCCTTTTGCCATGTTCCAGGACACTAGGCTCCTGATAGGAGGCCCCAGTTCCATAATTCTAAGGCCATCAGTAGGGCCACACCCCAAGTCCCTGGTATTCTCTCTGGATTCCACCCCCACAGTTACCTGGCAACAGCCAGATAGGCCTGACCCACTATAAAGGAGCTGCTTGCCCCCTCCTCCCTCTCTTACTCTTACTCCTGCTTCCCACTTGCTTCTCTCTTGCCTCTTGCTCCCCCTGTCTCTACATTACCTTTCCCACTTTCTCCACATGGCCATGGCCAGCCCCTACTCCTCTACTCTCTTCCTCTTTCTGCTTTTCTCTGCCCCTACTCCATGACAATGAATGCCTTAAAACCATGTACTGTCTCTTCTCATCGGGATCCAAATGCTGAAGCAATGTAGCAGGTCTTTCTCTAAAGAACTGCACGTCTAATCTCATGCAGGAGGCCTCTTTGAGTTCCCAGCTATGGCCACCACCAAGCCTAGGACTTTTATCCTCTTGAGAATCAGCCTGAACTCTCTCCTCCAGCCCTCTTCCCTTTGGCCCTGGGCAAGAACCTGCCCGCAGACCCACACTCTTTTCTTGGCTCTTCTGTGGCATCCAGTGGAGTCTGCGGTGCCCAAGAGTGGGAACCTGATGTCCTGGCCTCTGGTCTCCATATGGCCAGGACCCCCAAGACAACTCCAGCAGTCCACAGGGACCCCAGCGCTTTCCCACCTACGGAGCAGAGTCCTGCGGCTTCTCACAGCCTGATTCCCACCAGGCAGCATGGGCTGCATAGAGTCAAACTTCCTGCATCCTGCCTCACCCAGGGGCCAGAGCAACAGGTTCTTAGAAACACTTGTGACCTCAGTACTAACACTTAGGACCTGTGAGATTGATAATTTCATTTTGCCAAAGTTTGTAACTTAAAATGAGAAAATCAAATGTATAGTTTTAGATTCATGTATGGATTTCAGGCATGGGATAAACTAGCAACTTTATATAGGAAGAGATAGCTAAACAAAAGGAATCATAGCCAAGATCAGCTCACAAAACAAGGAACACTATAGCCAATAGCCTATAGAAATATCCTGTAGCTTGTCTTGAAGCTTGCTTGTTAAAATAACCATTTTACCCTGAAAGGGTGTACGCCAAAGAGATAAGTACAGCTGCTTTGGACTTCCCCAAGGCTTCTGGATATTCTCTTTCTCATATCTGTAATAAAAACCTTCTCAAGCATGGATTGCTTTGTTTTGTGGCATCTCTGAACCCTTGGTTACACAAACTACTTTTTAAAAAGAATGTTTAAGGAAACCCCCAAACAACAAATGAACAACAAAAACCTGAAAACTAGGAAAAAAGAAAATGTCCATGACCCCACAGCTTCAGAAACGAATAAGCATTTCAACCTCAACAAGCAAGAAAATCAAACTCTCACATAGAGAGCTGAAAGGACTGCCCTTTTGTTTCTGCTTGCTAGAAACATGGTCTTTCTCCGATCCGATCTGGGACAAATGGCTAAGGTGCCTATTTAACATATCAGTTACCTGTTAGGGTCCTCCTGCCTCAGGTTCCCTACAGTAAACCCTCCAGCTCAGGGAGCTGGTTTGTCCTTCCCTATATAATCCAGCCATTTGTTTTGATTCTTCTTTTTTTTTTTTTTTTTTTTTTTTTTTTTTGGTAAGGTTACCTTCTTGGCAGCAGCACTGGGTTCACCTCTCTTTTATTCTCCCTTCCACTTCCAGTTCTCACAGGGCCATGAACACTCTGGACCTTCCCAGATGTGTCTGCCTCTGGCTATATTCTCCCTTTTATCTACAATAAAATTTCACCTCCACCATACTTAGAAGCAGTCATGTTCTTTTGTTTTTATTTCTTTTATTTTTTGTAGTTGTTATTCAGTGGTTATGCACAAATGTGTGATTAATAATCAAAATTAGCAATCACAAGCTGTTACTTTAACTTTAAAAATATTCCTTGGTTATTTAACTCAATTAGATGCTCCTCACTCAGCAAAATCACGGACTTGCATCCTAGAGTTTTCATGGTTTTGGTGCATTTGGAGACTCTGAGGAGCTTAAGTTTGAGAGGAGTCTAGTTTTGGAAGGTGTTATGTATGCTATCAGAGTAGAAAATTAATCATCAGTTATGCTTATTGAATGTAATGGGGATAGCCAACCATTTTATGATTGTATTTAAGGCCTATTACACAATATGCAATTCATGCCTGGCATTGTTATTGTAGCCAAGAATGCCTGTCTAGGTAGGTCATGTACCATAGGGGACAAACTATTGCTATTATTTTAATATTGCAACACAGTATTACACTTACACATAGATTTGTGTTTAATGAGTACACCCCTCAATTATCAAATCCTGTGTTCTTGCAATCAATTTTGATTAACACAAATGCACACAAGTTAACATGAAGAAAATTAAAGACAGTGTGCTAGCATTTCCTCTAGGCTCCATCCAACAGCTACCTACCAACAGCCATGTATGAACCTGGCTTGCTATAAAAAAAGACTGTTTGACCTCTCTCTCTCTCTCTCTCTCCTTCCCTGCTACTCTTCATGTGTTCCTGGCCAGCCTCCTTCCTTTTTTTCTCTCCTCTCTCTTTCTGTCCATTTCTTCCTTCTTTCTTACTCTGCTTCTACTCCCTTCCGCACTTCATTTTATTTCTAGGATGGTACCTGGGATGTGGAGGGGGAAGCCTCAGAATTGGCCTGCTAAGGCACCACCACTTGCTGCATCATGCCACTGCATTACAAAACATAACCCTGTAGACTGCTCAGCCCTAAAAGATGATCTGTATCTACACTCCCTAAGTCTCGGGGTTATCACAGACACAGGGACAGAATTATGTAAAGTATCAGAAGCATGGATAGC
Source organism: Mus caroli (assembly GCF_978045245.1). NCBI lineage: Eukaryota > Metazoa > Chordata > Mammalia > Rodentia > Muridae > Mus > Mus caroli. The sequence goes on from NW_028227256.1 coordinate 5,777,991, forward strand.
TACAGGGAAATAATGTTTTCCTGACTAAACAGCATAGTTGCACATCTCAATTCACAGTGTTTCTGACATCTTGCACAAGGTCTGCACAATATCAAGACAGACAAAAACCATAGTTTGGAGGAGGACTCTGGCAGTACCAGTGCTAGCTTAGGGCCTTCTGGAAACTGATTGCTCCTGAAAGAGGAAGAGTTATCATTTCTTCAGAATGCAGGCGCTGAAGCCGGGCGGTGGTGGCGCACTCCTTTAATCCCAGCAATTGGGAGGCAGAGGCAGGCGGATTTCTGAGTTTGAGGCCAGCCTGGTCTACAAATCGAGTTCCAGGACAGGCAGGGCTATACAGAGAAACCCTGTCTCGAAAAACCAAAAAAAAAAAAAAAAAAAAAAAAGAATGCTGCTCTTTCACCAGTGCAAATACAGCCATCACTAGATCACCTAAGTGAGTTACAAAATTTAGGAGGGAATAGTGGTGAAGGAGATAGAATATCAAAAGACTTGAACAAAACACAATATATTAATGTGAAGTTATCAATAAAAAACAATAAAAATGAACTGTCCACAGTGGGGAAAGGAAACAAAAAATATTAAACTGGATATAAATACAACAAAACAAAATAAAGAAAAATACATTAATTGGAAATTTGTGGGCTCCAGTGGAAATTTTTTCTTTTTCTTTCTTTCTTTTTTTTTCTTTTTTCTTTTTTTCTTCCTTTCTTCCTTTCTTTCTTTCTTTCTTTCTTTCTTTCTTTCTTTCTTTCTTTCTTTCTTTCTTTCTTTCTTTTTTGTTGTTGTTTTTCAAGGCAGGGTTTCTCTGTGTAGCCCTGGATGTCCTGAAACTTGCTCTGTAGACCAGACTGGCCTCTAACTCAGAAATCTACCTTCCTCTCTCTCCCAAGTGCTGGGATTAAAGTCATGCCACCATTGCCTGGCTTTCCAATGGAAATCTTGAGAATAAAATTTCACAGCTATTTTTAGTAATCTTTGGGCTTGGAATAAGGCTGAGGATAAAGATGAGTTCTAAAAAAAAAAAACGGTGGCATCAAGCACAAAGATTTTGGGTGGGTCATGTTATTTGCTTTTTATCTGCTATTTTATTTGACAAGTTTTGTACACATTTTTAACATGATCCCTGCCACATGGATTGCCATCTCTCTGGAACTGTTCTTTTTCTCAACAGGTCCCTTTTCTATTTTCATGTATTCCTTATGTGTGTGGCACGTAAATTTAATTAATTAGAAGTTCTGCATGAGTTTGGAAAAGAGGTTATCAGAGTCCATGTCACTGAGAAAAATGAAACACCCTCCTCCAGCAGCCATTACATAGCAATAGTCCCTTAGAGATCTGTAGGGCATCATCAGATATTCTCCAAACTGAGATTAAATCCTGGCACAACCAATCCTGTTGCTGGTCTTCCTTACACAATAATCAAGACTTCAGTGAGTTTACAAGTGCTGTACCTAAGCTATGTCTATAAGATCCTGTTGTGTCCGGCCAGCAGATCACAGCCTGGGTTCTAGCCTGGAAAGACATTTATTTTGGAAACCTGGAAAAGAAGGGCTAGCTGGCGAGAAAGGATGCAGCTAAGACAGGCATTTTGATCAAAGCTCAATTTTTTATTTCCGACACTCAGTTATGAAAGGGGGAAGGACCCGATTCCCGCCAAATAATCTTGGAGTAAGGTTGCAGGTGAACATGTGATGGCTTCGGAACAGCAAAGCAGCGGGCTCCAGTAGTGGGCGTGGCAGAACGATTGAGCAGGAAGCTCCACCCCTGAGCAAGCTGGTTTTAGGCTGGAGGAGGGAAGACTACAAGATCCCTTGTTACTATAAACATGTCTATTCTCTGGCTCTTACATTCTTTGCAATTCCTTTCTCAATGTACCCTGAGAAATTGAGAGGGTGATATTACTATCCCATTTATGGCAGAGCACTGAACCATCTCTTTCTTTTTTCAGCTGGGATTCTGAACTAAAGTAAAAGAGCTTGCCACAATTTTTAAAAACCCTCCTTTATTAAGGCTAATCAATGGATATGAGCATGAGTATCAGAAAGCAGTTTGACAACACAGCTAATTAAGAGTTTTAATTAATTGAAGTGCATTTCAAAGCTTAAATGTTTCAATCTCAGATCCAATTTTAATCACTGGGCAAAATGAGGTCAGTTATTTGTCCAAATTTTATCCAATTTTATTTCTACAACCAGAATAAACTTAGTAATTCAACCTATATGTGTGTTTTCTATGGTAAGTTCCCAATAAACCTGAGGCATTACCAGTAACATGACAGAATCATTAGCACCTTCATACTCCTCTTATTTTATTCTCTCATATTTGCTCTAACAGACCCAAAGAAGGTAAACAAGAAAGAAGGCCCCAAGTGGGGAATCCTTAAGTTCTTAAATACCACCTACAAGTGGGAACAAAATAGTCAAAGAAGACAGAGGGAAGAAGGGGGGAGGGGAAGGGGGACAGGGGGCAGGATCAGGTATAGGGAGAGACAGGAGAGAGGCCCAAAGGGTGAGGAAAATTAATTGAAATATGCATCTGCCAGATACCCACAACCAGGTACTGCATAAAGGTTGGGGACCCCTATGGAAGAGTTAGGAAAAATATTGTAGGAAGTGAAGAAGATGGCAACCCCACAGGAAGACCAACAGTCAACTAATCTGGACTTCTGGAAGCTTCCAGGGACTGAGCCACCAACTAAAGGGCATACATGAGCTGGTCTGAGGCTCCCAGCACATATGTAGTAGAGGGCTGCATTGTCTGGCCTCAGTGAGAGAGGATGTGTCTAATCCTGTAGAGACTTGATGCCCCAGGGTTGGAGGATTACCTGAGGGGGGCACCCTCTCAGAGCCGAAGAGGAGGGAGGATGGGGGAAGAACTCTGCAAGGGGGAATGGTGTAGCAGAATTTTCCCCCAATTAATTTAAATACTCATGCAACAAGAAGCCTGTGATTGGACGGGAAAAGGAAGGCAGAGCAAAGAGTTTCAGAAACAGAGACAGGGACAAGAAGGGAGGAGGAGGAGGAGGAGATGAGAAAAGATGGATGGAGAAGAGGACAAACTTTATCCATGTGGCTTTATATAGCCACAGGTAGTTATGAATATCATAAAAGGATAGAATAATTGGGATAATTTGTCTAGTCTAGGTGGGCAGCTTGTATCATTATCAATTGGCTCTAAACTTATTGTGTTGACATCTTGTGAACTGAGAATTTATTGATATTCAAAACTGACTAATAATTATAAGCTTTAAGAGTTTTGATCTACTGGGTTAAGGGGATTTGCAATGGCTAGCCAACGTGGGGAAAGAATCCACTAGAAATTTAAGAATATTAGCCTGAGAATTAGATATTTATTTTCTAAGTGAGAGAAACAGAGGAGCCCTGGAACAAAGAAAGAGGACTCTGAGGTTGCTTGATGTGGAAAGAGACAAGATGGCTGCTCTGAGTTAGAGAGTCAGAGAATGGAAGCTGCCTACATCTTGGGGAAGATATTGATTTAACTGTGAATTTATAAAATTGGGTTTATTGCTTTTAGGATAGATTTATAAACAGATTTCGTCCAAATCACCTGGGGAATTTTGCCTGTAGTTCAGAACTAGGATAGGGAAAATTAGTCACTGACTCCAAGTAGAGAGGTCAGAAGTAATAGCCTGCTATGAATAGGTATTAATTAATAGAAGTCTGTGGCTCCAGGTAAAGAGCACAACAGATAGCTGATATAACAGAATGGCTGCTCCAGGCAGAGAGCTTAACAAGTAAAAACTACCTGCTTCTAAGTTTGAATTAATTGCTATAAAGATAGTATAAAGATATATTGTTCTAATAAGTCTTACAAGATACTAATTCTGTCTAACGTAGGCTACACGGGAATTTGGGGTTTAAATCCTGGTTTGACTAGCTGCCTATTTATAAGCAGTTATAGATAGAAGCGTGAATCAATTGTTTTAAAGATGGTATAATAAGGTCTGCAGGATAACTAATTCATATTCTTTAAACATGGGATCCACGGGAAGTTTGGTTTGAATATTCTGATATGACAGGTTAGAAAAAAGACAGGTTTTTACCAAAAGCAAAAGGTTTGTTTGTTTGTTTGTTTGTTTGTTTGTTTTTGATAGTAGGGAGATTGTATGAAAATAATTATTTTAGGGAAGCTTGAAGTCCTACAAGATAATTCATATTCTTTGAAAGTGGGCTCCACAGAAATTTTGGGTTTTTTGGTAATTTTTGGTTGACTTCATTTGTTTTGGATTGTTCTTATTTTCAATATGGGTATGATTTTGAGTTTTGTGGTTATATTATTCCTCTGGGAGAGGGGTCAAAATAAAAGTTTTTCTGGTTACTGGCTCAAGGGAATGCTGATTTGGGAGAAAGATTTTGTCTTTGTGTTTTCCCTGTCCTCCCCGCCTCCAAAGATATCTCAATGCCCATATTTGGTTAAAACAATAATAAAACTAAGTCATATAAGAATTGGCAGTGAGATGGAGGTTGTTGATGTAATAAAATCAGCCCTGTGGTCCATAAACTTTTGGAGATGGTTTAAGAGTTGGTTAAGACTCTTCAATGGCTAAGACTGTGGACATGTATAGAAGTTTGGACTAGGTAAGCCCTTCAGTCCTGTAAGCACAGGTGAATAGAACATTTTCTTTTGTGGGTTGGGAAGACAAAGAAATCCTAAGAAATAAAAATATGAAAGCCCTGATTCATGGGATTTCTAAGCAGAACATAGTCTCTATAGAGAAATGAGAAGAAGGGTGCTTGGGTCACATTGAGGCTGTATTCTGCACATTTACTGAGCAATCACACTGCTGAATTTTAAAGTAATGGCCTAACTTTTTCAGTGGAAGAAATTTCAATAGAATAGGGTTTTCAGGTCATGGGATGCTAATATTTGGTGGTTTTATTTTTATTTTTTTATTTTTATTACATATTTTCATCATTTACATTTTAAAAGCTATCCTGAAACTCCACTATACTCTCCCCCTGCCCTGTTCCCCAACCCACCCACTCCTGCTTCCTGGCCCTGTCATTCCCCTGTACTGAGGTATATGATCTTCGCAAGACCAAGGGCCTCTCCTCCCATTGATGGCTGACTAGGCCATCCTCTGCTACATATGCAACTAGAGACACAGTTCTGGGGGTTACTGGTTAGTTCATATTGTTGATCCTCCTATAGGGTTGAAGACCCCTTTAGCTCCTTGGGTATTTTCTCTAGCTCCTTCATTAGGGGCCCTGTGTTCCATCCAATAGATGATTGTGAGCATCCACTTCTGTATTTGCCAGGCACTGGCATAGCCTCACAAGAGGTAAATATATCAGGGTCCTGTTAGCAAAATGTTGCTGGCATATGCAATAATGTCTGGGTTTGGTGGTTGTATATGGGATGGATGCCCAGGTGGGGCAGTCTCTGGATGGTCCTTTCTTCTGTCTCAGCTCCGAACTTTGTCTTCATAACTCCTTCCATGGGTATTTTGTTCTCCATTCTAGGAAGGAATGAAGTATACACCCTTTGGTCTTCCTTCTTCTTGAGCTTCATGTGTTTTACAAATTGTATCTTGGGTAGTCTAAGTTTCTGGGTTATCTGTGAGTGCATATCATGTGTGTTCTTTTGTGATTGGGTTGCCTCATTCAAATACCCTATTTAAAAAATGGGTACAGAACTAAAAAAGAATTCTCAACTGAGGAATACTGAATGGCTGAGAAACTTCTGAAAAACGTTCAACATCCTTAATTATCAGGGAAATGCAAATCAAAACAACACTGAGATAACACCTCACACCAGTCAGAATGGCTAAGATAAAAAATTCAGATGACAGCAGATGCTAACAAGGATGTGCACAAAGAGGAACACGCCTCCATTGTTGATGAGATTGCAAGCTGGTACAACCACTCTGGAATTCAGTCTGGCAGTTACTAGGAAAATTGGACATAGTACTACTGGAAGACCCACCAATACCTCTCCTGGGCATGTACCCAGAAGATGTTCCAACTTGTAATAAGGACACATGCTCCACTATGTTCATAACTGCCTTGTTTATAATAGCCAGAAGCTGGAAAGAACCCAGATGTCCCTCAACAGAGGAATGGATACAGAAAATGTGGGACATTTACACAATGGAGTACTACTCAGCAATTAAAAACAATGAATTTATGAAATTCTTAGGCTTGGTGTTTTTATTTATAGCTATAGTGAGAGAGCAAAATGATGCCAGAGAAATGTGCCATCTTGTTAGGAGTGGATTATGATCCTGTTTAACATTGAAGTGAACACAGATAACAAAGTTTCCGTGGTTGCTAAAGAGATTCACACCATTAAAGCATATCATTTTCTCCACAGGCATTAAAGCATGGTGCCTGACTGCAAGATTCTACTTGTTGAAAGCTCTAACTAATAAGAATGGAAACACATCTTACAAGAGAGTTGCTGAAGTGAGAATGGCACACTGAAGATCTCCCAAACAACTGTCCCTGCAGAAAGAAGCCACCACAGCAACGGTTACCTAGGAATACCAAGTTGCATCTCAACCTGGCATTAGAATGTGGCAGGACTGCCATGTGGTTATGGTTTTATGTGCATGAAAAAACATGTAAAATTGTGGGTCATAATGGAGGCTAATATCATGGTTCCAGAAATATTCCGAAGCCAAATATGCATGGCAATGTTAGATCCTCTGGAAGGAAGTTCTAAAGTGTCATTACATAAAGCTGGGGGGGGGGGCAGTTAAAGTATACATTGAAATGCATACTCCACAATATCTGCGAAACCAAAAGAGGTCTAAGAATGAAACCTGCTAGCATGAAGTAGAGCCAGCATAAGGGAGAGCTTCTTTGTATTGCAGTCAGCATGATTGGAGCTGAGAGTCTGTTCAAGACTTTAGAGCACTACTGATTCCATCACAAACCCCAGAGACCTGCAGGAAGCTGAAGCTTTTCTCATTAGTCTGGCTGGGCTTTGGTTTTGCCTTGGTTCCATCATTATTTGTTGGTACCCCATTTCTTCCCCTTTGGAAGTGTCATTGTATGGTGGAACTATGTAACTTGATTTCTGTTTTATACCAGCTGACAGTTTAAGAGATTGTCTTGACTTTCAAAGGAAACTCAGATTTTGGACTCTTAAACAATCTAGGACCTGTTGTAGACTCTGGGAACTTTTAAAGGTAGATCAAATATATTTTGAATTATGAAATTTTCATAAGCCTATGTGGAGAAGAAGTGAGATTACCTAGGGTGGAGCCTTCCTTCCCAGATCACTATATTGTTCAGCCATTGTCGCTGTTCCTCTTCAAGATACTGCTACCTGCTGAGAGGTCCCAGAGCTATTCCGAGACTACACCCTACCCTGCACATCATCATCTGCAGCTGGTTCCAGGCTCCAAGGATGAATTGGCGGGAATGGACCTCTCCCCCCCCCCCCTTTATAAGTGCATTCGCCATTAAACATTTGAGCCTTGATCAGAACACTGTCTTGGCTCCATTTCTCTGTCTTGTCCGCCTAGTTTCCCTCTCTTTCAGCCCCGGTTTGCCTCCCAGGAGAAACCCAGTTCATGTGAGCTGAAGCAACAGGTACACATTCTAGCGTGCTAGTTTAAAATTTCATTTTTAAGGTGTTGCTAGAGGTGTGGGAAGATATGGGCTAAGGTTGGAATTCGGTGCTAACCCAGCGCTGGATTCTCTTAGGTCTGCAGTGGAATTATCAGAACTAGGAACTAGGAACTGATCAGGCTTCTAAGTTTGAATTAATTGCTATAAAGATAGTATAAAGATATATTGCTCTAATAAGTCTTACAAGATACTAATTCTGTCTAACGTAGGATACACGGGAATTTGGGGTTTAAATCCTGGTTTGACTAGCTGCCTATTTATAAGCAGTTATAGATAGAAGCGTGAATCAATTGTTTTAAAGATGGTATAATAAGGTCCTCTAAAATAATATAGAAGAAAATGGATTTTGAAACTCTCCCAGAGGCAGAGAGAAATGTTGGGGGATGCCCTGCCTTTTTTTCTCTAACCCCTACAGCAGAGGTTCTCTGCCCTCTTTGTGTTGTCTAACGTCAAATGTCTGATGCACTGGTCTGTTCACATGTTCAATTCATGTGTGTTCATGTCTTGTCGTCTGAATGACTGAATGTTCTGTGTTTCATGTTGGAAAATAAAGATGGCTAAAACTTAATCTGCCGGTTCAGCAAGAGAATGGCCACAAGCTTTAGACAGGATCAGGCACAGCAGGAGGGCCCCTGCTGGAAAAACTGTTTTTTAAGAAAGGGAGTCTGCAGCCTCATGGTTTTGGGGTAAAAAAGCTGATAGATGGTTTTTCCCTAAGAAAATTCTCTGCAATCATGATTATTGCGTTTAGCTAATGACAAAGTGCTTTTTATTTTATAATTATAGGTAGAAAAATTAAAATTCTCTGATTGGTCAAAGTGTAGCCACTTCATTTGGTTTTTTTACTGGTAATGTGCTCTGCGTGTCTTCACAAGAGTATCAGCTCATAAGTTATTGGTTAGGATTAAATAATTGTAACATTGATAACAGAAGGCTAGCCTTAAATTGGCAACTCAGGAATCTTTTCAAACATGTGGCATAAGCAGGCCAAAAAACCCTGGGTCTCCTAAGATACTTCTAGCTGAGATAATATTTAATGTGATTCTTATCCTAGAAAGTAGGATTAAGATAGGATTTAAAGCAATGTCTCTTGAATGAAGCATTCAAGCTTCCACTGTCATGCATTCATAGGTATAAATTGGCAGCCAAATCTCGCAATGTAGTAGTGAAGTTTTAATGTTGATTCTAAGGTGATAAATTGTTTTGAAATTGGGTTTTGCTTTCCCAAGGTTGTAGTTATAGTCTAATATTGCAAAGAAACTTAAAAGTTCTGAAATATGTCCTCACAACAAGAGGAACTCTAAGCTCAAAGCAGCTTCTGCGAGGTTTGTGTGACTTTCTTTTGTCCTGCAAACAGTGCCTAAGGAAGCTCTGGAAACTTGCCTCTCCTTGCCTCCAGGGGAATTTTCTTTTAGCTGAAAGAACACTGTTGCAGATCTACCCAGATGTTGTTCTAATAAAGTTTAAATTCTAAGTTTATAAAAAGGGTCAATCAGGCTGTAGAATTTATGAGGACATTGTGATTTGACTTGCCTACTTCATGTAAAGTTATTATAGATTTAAGAGTTTGTTTTTTCCTTTGCATCCAGAAAATTGTAAAGAGTTTTGCTTCTAGTGAACTGGTGATCACTGGAAAATTTTGCCTGTAGGTATGGCTAACATAGTTTTACATTATATAAGAAAAATTCTTAGCGTCTCTGCCTCAATATAAGAAGCTAAGAGTTTGAATCTTTCAGTGTATATTGTTTCCTAAGTAGAAAGTATTTTATTAGCTAATGCCTCTAAAGGGAAGTTTGCTTTAAATCCTTGCTCTCACACAAGGAGCTTTTAAGTTCTGGGGAGTAGCTGTTGCTCAAGAAAAGATTCAGAGGCAATATCTTTTTTAATACTTAGGGTTTTAGTTATACTAGAACATTATGGGACAGAAAATCTAAGAAAGAGAAATTGATTTGCTTCAAAATTTTATTTCCAAAAGCTTCCAGGAGATGATAATTGGCTAAGATCTTACCTTAAACTCACCACAGGCGAACTTAAGCTTTTGTTAGGTCCTATTAAGTGACACGCAAATTAACTGTCAAAGAACAAAAGGCTTTGCAGAAAAATAAAGAAAGATTCTATAATTGTTATCAATTATAATCAATGGTAATTAAATATTAGCTGTGCCCACAGCAATTCTTTAGCAAGAGAAAACATTATTGTAAAGTCTTTTTTCTTCTCCTCACGGTCGACCGTTGGCCCACGTGGAGCCAGAGGCTGCTGGCTGCTGCAGGTCGGAGCCTTGGGGCTCACAGCTTTCTCTGAGCGGTAGTGGTTGGTAGTAGCGTGAGAGGCCGCCAGAAAGCAGGCACCTTTGTAGTGAACTCAGGGGAGGGCCTTTGCCCCCATGAGCCTCTGCCTGTCCCCGCTTGGGGTAGCCTTATTTTTTTCCTCCCACTAAGATTCGGGGTGCTCTGGCGCCCTTGCTTGGGCTTTCCGGCCTACAACAGATTGGGCCGCCTTCAGCTTCTTCTGCCTGAGAGGAAGGCTGGGGGCGGGCAAGACCAAGGTGGCATTCACCTCAAAGCACAGTTTCAGCATCCTATTAAGGCCACTGTGGTGCTAACAAAGAATTATAAGATAAATTCATATAGTTTAGGATAACTATAACAAAAATTGTGTCTTAAGAATCTGACTAAGTGTCTGTTCCTTGTTCCAAACAGCAATTAATTTGGTTATTACAGATTATTAATAATTGACCTATTGCATACCATCAATTATTTTTATTATTTTATTTTTATTATTTTAAATAATAAAAGATAAGTTAAAATTGCTTTTATGCATGCTTCTGTATCTTCTATAAATTCATGCATGCATACATCCCATTTACTGTGTTTAAAAACAGCCCTTGTATGGGAGAAAAGTACATGTGAATTGGATCACATGCTTATTCTTTTGAGCTTACCCCTGCTTCAGCACAGATAATTAAATTGTGTGCTGTAGATGGTGTTTTAAAATGTTGAATAATCAAGCTTTAATTTGTATATTAATAGTCAATATTATATCTCAGAGCTCACAATTGCTTAAAATTGTTCATCCCTCAGATACTATAAATTCTCAAATTTGCAATGGTTTATGCATACATAACTCATAAGAAAAAATGCTGTTCTGGTGTTTACTGATGGCTCCTCTAAAGGGCGAGCTGGATTTCTTATAAATAATCAACAGGCAATCATAAAGACTCCTGGCCTCTCAGCTCAATTAGCAGAATTAACAGCAGTACTGAATGTCTTTCAGTTTGTGCATGAGGCTTTTAATATTTTTACTGATAGTTCATATGTTGCACAATCGGTACACTTAGTGGAGACCTGTTGTACGTTTAACTTTAATACATCAGCAGGATCCCTGTTTTGACAATTGCAAGACATTATTCTTGCCCGAAAACACCCATTCTATATTGGCCACATATGATCTCATTCTGGTCTTCCTGGACCTTTAGCTGAAGGCAATGATTGCATCATCAGAGCTCTAATAGGAGAAGCCTTAATTTCAGATCCTGTTGCTTTGGCCAAATGTGATAATGAAAAATTTCATCTCTCTAGTCATACCTTAAGTCTCCAACATAAGATCACTAAGGAGCAGGCAAGAATGATTGTAAAACAATGTCCTAAATGTATTACATTATCTCCAGTGCCACACATAAAACTGGAATTCCTTATAACCCCAGGAGACAAGGAATAGTTGAACGTGCTCATTGCACTTTAAAAAAATTGGCTTTTAAAAACAAAACAAGGGCAGATATGTCCACCAAGGTCACCAAAGGCACATCTTGCTTTTGCTTCATTTTTTCTAAATTTTTTGCAAACTGATATTAAAGGTCAGTCTGCAGTGGATCGCCACTGGCATCCAGTTACTTCTAGTTCTTATGCCAAGGTAAAGTGGGTCCAGACCTGGTCCTAATCTGGGGAAGGAGCTTGGTCTGTGTTTTTTCACAAAAAGAAGATGGAGAGCGATGGTTGCCTGAGAGATTAGTTCATCAACTGAGCGCAGATCCTGAATCTTCTAGTATGATTCTAACCTTGATTATGGCTAAAAATCCTCTTTTGGAGTACAGCCTCCACTCCCAGTGAAGCTGCAGCCTTTCTGCAATTTGTCACCTCCCTCAAACCAGGAGCTCTAGGTCAAAGCTTGATCTTTGCTAATTTGCAACTGAATGGAGTACCTGGACTTCCCCAAAGAAGCTTTTATACTGTTGCTTTTCACTGTCCCACCCTTGTTTCGCAAGCAGGTCAGTCAATGCCCTTCAGCCTGACTGCAGCAGGTGGCCTCGCCTCCAACAGTGCAGGTGGCCTCACCTCCAACAGTGCAGGTGGTAGTTATTAATCTTTATCAAGAAGCATTCTAAGTACATATTGTGGCTTTGGTCTGAATTGGGAATAAGGTGTGCTAATGAGAGCCGGACAGTCAATGAGGGGCACCCAGATTTCAGAACCATACCAATCTAAGACAGAGGTTCATGCCAAAAGTCTGTGGCTGTTGATAACACACCACAGAGCCATGTTTGTGTGAAATATAACACAAACTAGCTGCATGTAGCCTCTAAGATGGAACTGGATGGTTTGGGAAGATCTAAGATTTTCTAAGACAGGTATGGCCTCCAGCCACCATAATTCCCAGGCAGGACTATGGAGCATAATTAAATTTTGTGCCTCAGTTCAGCTTTTTTTTTTTTTTAATCTTAAATAACAGGGAGGAAATTGTAACCTTCCCTCAGCCTGAAGCTGGCTGAGCCAGAATTTGACCTTGCTGCCACTAAGGAGATTACCTAGGGTGGAGCCTTCCTTCCCAGATCACTTTATTGTTCAGCCACTATTGCTGTTCCTCTTCAAGATACTGCTACCTGCTGAGAGGCCCCAGAGCTATTACGGAGACTTTGCCCTATCCTGCACATCATCATCTGCAGCTGGTTCCAGGCTCCAAGGATGAATTGGTGGGAATGGACCTCCTTCCCCCCTTTTATAAGTGCATTCGCCATTAAACATTTGAGCCTTGATCAGAACACTGTCTTGGCTCCATTTCTCTGTCTTGTCCGCCTAGTTTCCCTCTTTCAGCCCTGGTTTGCCTCCCAGGAGAAACCCAGTTCATGTGAGCCGCTGGCCGGTTCACAACATTCTAAATGTATAGGTATTTTCATTGGTGTCCTTTTTCCTTCTAAGTTAGTTTTTCTGTCTTCAGAAAATTTAATCTAAATTGCTGGGTTTTTTTTCAAAAGCTCTTTGATTTACCATGTTCTTCCTAGTGATGATTCTATTATAAGATCAAAATATCAAAGGAAGAGCATGTAGTGAATGTCCCAACTTACAACCATTACAGCTGGGCAGCACAAAAAAAAATTATCTTCTCTTCCATAATCATGTGTGTGATTATGTCTATAGCTTACTGCCACAGCTCAACATTGGGGGAGGAAATTATTGTGCCTCATCAGCCCTGGGAAAGATCAACAATCAAAATGGTAACAGAAACTGAAAATCTATAATAACCCTCCAGCTTCTCTTGTCTTTAAAGATTACTGAATCTGGAGGACACATGCTGAACTAAATATGATTAGTCTTTCACTAGTGTTGCTGTGGATTACACTTTCGACATGTCATGTTTCAAGGATTTGAAGAACATTTGAGTATACCAACAGCTCTTTTTTGTGGCTATACACAAGTCAGTGGAGTGACCTTTTGTAGTAGGCATGTAGGAAACCACCATGAAATCCTGTTAGTTTTACCATTTTAAACTGTAAAAGAGCAGCTGACTGCATTTTCATTTTAGTTAAACAATGTTAGGCTTTGATATCTTTCTTTTTTTCTCCTCTTTAATCATGTCCTTAGCTAGAGGTCAACTTGGCTTTTGATTTGTTCTTCCTCAAAATCTTGTGAATTACTTACCATAAATTGTTCCCATTGTTCCAAGAATTGACTGACCATAAAATGTTTCATGGTACTTTAACTATCTGACCATAAAACTATAACATATATGAATACAAACTTATAACATGTACTTTTCCCATGATCATAAAAATAATTGCTAAATTCCACTTTTGAAATCACTAGCTCATTTATCATAAAAGCATCTTTTTGCTTCTATTCTGGGCTGCTTCATTCTCCTGGCAAGGGGAGACTATTAGTTCTTGTGTTTTGACACAACAGAACCGATATCCCGTAAAGAACCCTCCAGTTTCATTACATCTGACTTCAAACATTTGTTTCTCCTTGTAGTTTTTGTTTTTTTTTTTTTCCTTTAATTTTACAAAAGTAAAATTAGGTAATATTTAGGTGAGAGTTAATATAGCAAGTTATATAGACTAGTCTTAGAGCAGTTAATTACCCAACAAGGGTAAGTCTCTAAAGATGAATCTCAGCCCAAACAAAAGCATTTTCTTTGTGAATTTGACATCCATTTCTGATCCCTACAATGTTTTTGAGCTAAAAGTTATTTTTGCCTTTTAACAATATGAGTCAACTATTTTTCTGTTATTATTATTCCTTGTTGGGCTTTTCCACCAGGATTTTTTATTCCTTCTTTGTTGATGTTATCTTTCTATAGTATCTCAGGATGTTCAGTGTTTTACTTGCCTTTTATGACACTTGCATGATGGGTGATGAGACTTTCTCTTTCTCTTTATTTTATTTATTTATTTATTTAATTTTATTTTATGTTATTGTTTTTTCAAGACAGGGTTTCTCTGTATAGCCCTGGCTGTCCTAGAACTCATTTTGTACACCAGGCTGGTCTCGAACTCAGAAATCTGCCTGCCTCTATCTCCTGAGTGCTGGGATTAAACGCATGCACCACCACACCCGGCTTTCTTTATCCATGGAATGTTTCTGCTTTTGAGTGATGAATTCCACTAATTCTCTCAAGTTCTTGAGAAGAATAAACAAGAAAAACTCAGTGAATTCTGGACTTTCTTCTTTTGGGATCAGTGGAAGAAGAGGGGATTCTCTTGTAAAGGCTACAGGATAGCCCTGTTCCTGTAGAGACTCTTGGTTAAAGCTAGTCTCCTTCTTTGCTTCCACTTGAATCCAATATCCACAGTAGTTTTTTGTATTGCTCACCAGAAACTCACTTCCTTTTAAAATTTGATATTTCCTTTAACATTTTTAGAGTTTGTTTTATAAGATTCTTGTAATAACTTATCACCCAGTTAGAACACAGGGTTTTGTTGTTGTTGTTGTTTTTTGGTTTTTTTCTTAATGTTTTCCTGGAGAAGCTCTGTGAGGTAGAAAGCCACAATCTTATAGTAAACTTCAATTTGGCTATTTATTAACAGTTGGAATGACTGCTTCTCCCTCTGGGGACTTTATCACGCTATTGACAACTCTGTTCTCTATATAGGAAGTTGTCTTGTTGGCTGATTGTTGTTTGTCTGTGTATCATGTGCCATATCATAGCCATTGTTCAACAACCCTCTTCATACAGGATACTGTGTTTGCATCATTTGCCAAATCAGCCATAGTCCAACTCCTCTCTGCCTTCAGGATGCTATATGCAACTACTTATCATGTTCCTTATTAAAGACATTGCTCTGCTACCTATGGCTGACAATTGTCTTTCTCTTTCCCTTCCTTGTATTTTTATTTTTAATTTATAAAACTGAGACATATTGTTATCATGAAAAATACTATTTCAAATATAACACTAATTTAATAAAAACTTCACATCAACCTCTATACTTAAATAATGTGGTAGTGTCAAGAAATCTGTGAGTTCTACCACTTCTAAAAAGCTGATCTTATTCTTTTAAGAATGCATAGTACCCACATTTAGGGATATAAGATAATTGTGAATTACTACCATAATTAAGTTATTCTTCTGTACTGAGCTGTAATATAATTAAATAGTAATGGATCCTTATAATCTGGAATGGCTGAAAGGTATTTATAGGTAAAGTAAAAATTTTAGCCCTACCTATCTTTTCAGATCTGTAATCTTGTAGTCCTCTACAACTGTCTTTATATCTTTATATTTCTCAAAGATGTTGTTAAGTACATCATTCATGTTAATCAGTGGAAAACACTCTTCTCATTTAGTATAAGGACATTAATATTTGTAGACAAATTTTAAAATAGAATTAAGAAAAGTGACAAAAGCCATATGCCCAAACTTTGTGAAGAATTATCTCCTGCTGAAATAATGTTTCTAAGTTTGAACTCATAAAAACTTCGATTTCATGGTCTGAGGTAATTTGGAGTTCATTATAGCTGATGTCACTCACAGAGTCACAATTAATAGCAATGTTAGCACAAAGAATTGAAGTACGGAAAGCTTGGCTAGCAGCTTTCTTTCTGCAATGCTCAGGAGGAAATTCTCTGCAATCTATTTTCTCTCTTCATCCTCACAGATGTACTTGCTCATTCCTCTTTTGGTTCAGTTATATAATCAGAGCTCAGGGCTAGAGAGAGTCCAGCTTCAGAACCTCCCTGCTCTCTCTTCATCAGAAGACTAGAAGGCAATTGTCTTAGCCTCTGAACTGCTAAATCTGTCAGAGTGATTTTGTTTCCATTGGAGGCAAGCAGTGCTTTACATAGTGTAAACTTTGATTATTATGTGTCTATAATACATTCTGTACTTAAAATATAAACATCGTCCTGTGTGCTTACACTGTTTTCTATTAAATCTATAATTAGTTTGTATTTTTATATGGACTAGACAAATGCTTTCCTCCGTAGATCCTTGTAAGGATGGAGCTGAAAGCAAGTTAGACAAACTGCTGTGTTTACAATAAATGTCAGAAATTGATGTTTCCATATTTAAGTCTGACACATAACAGATATAATAACTTACTCTTTGGGCTTCCTTAGTGCTTAGAAATAAAACTGCTCCCCTTTTGAACATTACTACTCAGGCTGATGTGGTTTTATTAATATTACATGACACTACATGACACTTTTTCTTCATGATATGAAATGTTACAGTATATATATATATATATATATATACACACATATACATACATATATATATGTATATATATAAACTAATCATACTTTAATTCATAATATTTGTTGGTAAATATAATCAAGATATGGATTTACTTATATGAGATTAATACATCTGCTAAATTAAATAAAAATAAAATTTCTTTGGCACTAGTATAATTATTACTGTTTTATAGCAGTACATTTAAAAGATATTTTCCTGCATTTATCTTTGAAAGGATTTTCACTATATTCAGCATTAAATTCTCTCTTCATCAGCATAAGTAGAGACTGGTGATATCTGATCTACCTCTTATCCCTTGTGTCTGCAATGGTGCTGTGACTGTGCTATGGCACTTTTTTTTCCCTGTTTGGAGGCTTTCTAAGCCACAGGGGTTGGAGAGAGAGGGAAGAATGAAATTTACAGATCATTTTGGAGCTAGGGGAGCAAGCTACAGTTCCAAACAATGTTTACTTAGAGACTTTCCAGGAATACTGCACATTTTGTCAATAATCATCTATTGGATGGCTAATTTTTTGGTTGACTAATTGATTTTAAGATATCTTATACAGTACAGGCTAGCTTCAAGCTATAGTAGCTATAAGATGATCTTGTACGTCTGATGCCTGTACCTCCTCCTACAGAATGTTTGGATTATAGGCATGTACCCAACTCTCTCAAATGTGCAACAGCTTAACTAGTTAGCATTTTTGTTTTTTAAAGATTTTTTTCTTGAAAGAAGGTGAAATCAATAACTCCATGGTTTTAAAAGTTGTAAGAGACTAGGGAGTAATGGTACTTATATCTAATTTATTATAACTGTTCCTTTTTACATTACTAAGATATGACTGCTTCACAGATTTTCTTGGGTAGTGGTTATTAGAACAGATGATTAAAACTATGTTTTAGGTCTAAGATTTGATAATTTCACGTTGGTTTTGAAAATATAGAAAATGCACAAGTGTATATACACATCCATATATGTACAAACACAACCACACCATACACACACATATAAATGAATACACACACACACACACACACACACACATACACACACACATATATATATATATATATATATATATATATATATATATATATATATATGGATGTATTTATAGATTAGAAAACAAGTTTTAGCTTTTTAAAAGTCCATTTTACAAGCCAAGGGAAGGTTATGGAAGAAGATTATATTAACACTCACCAAAAATGAAAACTAGTGGAAATTTTACTTTCTCTTACATGTTCTCATTCCAAAATGCATGTTAACATAGGATATAAGATATCTTAAAATCAATTAGTCAACCAAAAAATTAGCCATCCAATAGATGATTATTGACAAAATGTGCAGTATTCCTGGAAAGTCTCTAAGTAAACATTGTTTGGAACTGTAGCTTGCTCCCCTAGCTCCAAAATGATCTGTAAATTTCATTCTTCCCTCTCTCTCCAACCCCTGTGGCTTAGAAAGCCTCCAAACAGGGAAAAAAAAGTGCCATAGCACAGTCCAATATCCAATCCTCACCCTCTAGACTCCAGGCATCCAAGCCCCAACCCTAGATTACCATACCTATTCACAAGCCATGACAGACTTGTCATTTTCCATTGCCTATGATCCATAAAAACTTCCCCACCATAGTCTCCCCTCAAGTTTTTTTCAGTTTTGTTCTCTAGGGCTGGTGAACTCTCCTGGGATTCTGTTCCCAAATAAATCTGCCTCTTTTTATTTTTAATTTGGCTGGCATTGACTTATTTTTTTCAGCAGAGAAAACCTATTAAATAAAAGGAAAGAAGTTGAGAAAGAGTGATTTGGAAACCTCGAAAATGACTCTATACCAGTAAAGTTACAGATTTTGGAGTAACAATCAACACTTTACTAAGCCAACATGAGCCCTAACTACATTCTAAATATCTTATATCCACAGGTAAGCATAGTCTCCACTCATCATCATGCAAGCTTCTCTTCATAACAAATGGAAAGCACCACAGAAAACCACAACTAGCTCTGATGGGTAATAGAAAACCTTCTAGGCCTATATATTGGGCCCTAGAGAAAATCCAAACATCTACATCCTGCTTTTCACAAGTGAAAACTGGACCCAGGGATTTGTTTCTCTTCATCTCCAAATGTCACAAATAAAGTAAATAGAGCTTATTCTGGTTACAATATTGAGGTTTTAGAGCATGGTTGGTTGTCATTGTTGCTTTCAGTATTATAGCAAGGAGTGCACTAGGGCAGAAATACACAGTAGAGGAAGCTATTCATGTCATGTCATGGGATGCATTTGGGAAGAAAGAAAGAGAGAGAGAGAGACAGAGACAGAGACAGAGACAGAGACAGAGAGAGAGAGAGAGAGACAGAGAGAGAGAGAGAGAGAGAGAGAGAGAGAGAGAGAGAGAGAGAGAGAGAGGAGGAAGGGCAGGGACCCCAGGAGACCCTTTCAATGATACCCTACAATGACCTACGTTCTTCTAACTGTGACTCCACCTCTTAACATTCCTACTATCTCCAAGGGCTTGGGAAAAAGCATTTATACATAAACCTTAGAGGATATTTAAAGTCTACACCATCCAAATTCTTTAGTTTTGTCAGGGTTTTAGTAGCATACCTATCCCACTAGCAAATGTTTATTATTTGCCATTTTCCATATACCATTTGCTGTTTTAAATGTCAAAACCTAGAGTAAACATACTAACAAGGTCCCCAAATCAAAATATAATTAGAGAAGAAGTTTTATTAAACTAGGACAGAAAAATATTACTGTGTAAATAATACTGATGGATATTTTCAAAAGCTGAAAACATAAAGCAATAGAAGAATATACTCAAAGTCATCTCAAGACACCTAAAAAATAGGAAGACATATGTCCCTCTACTCACAAACTGAATATAATGGCTTAAAAAGGTATGACCTCCATGGATTTCTGTGTTTGAATGCTTGGCCCATAGGAAGTGACACTAATAGGAATTGTGGCCCTGTTGGAGTAGGTGTGCCGTTATTGGAAGAAGTGTGTCACAATGAGGGCAGGCTTTGGAGTCTCCTATGTTCAAGCTATGTCTACTGTGGTACTAGAAAATATCATCCTGAGTGAGGTAACTTGGACTCAAAAGGGCACACATGTTATATACTCATTAATAAGCGGATACTAGCCAAAAAAAGTACAGCATACTCTGGATACAATCCACAGAACTCAAGAAGATTAATAAACTGGAGGGCCTAAGTGAGAATTCCTCAATCCCACTTGGAAGGGAGAAGAAAGCAACCACGGGGCTTGGGGGGGAGGGGCAGAAGGAGGTTGGGAAAGGGGACAGGGAGGGTGGAAGGGGAACATAATCAGGTATTGGGGGGAACAGGACTGAAGCCCTAAGGGCCAGCAGAAATAATGGAAAGAGGGAACCTCGGGGGCAGAAAGTGGGAGGACCCTCTAGAATGTACCAGAGACCTGGGAAATGAGAGACTCAGGACTCAAAGGGAGGGACCTTAGATGAAATGCTCTACAGTGGAGAGAGGGAACTTGTAGAGTCCACCTCCAGTAGAACGACAGGTAACTGTGGGTTACCATCCCACAGTCTAAAGCTCTGACCCAGAATTGTACCTGTCCAAAAGAACTGCAGGGACAAAATGGAGACGGGCCTGAGGGAAAGGAAGTCTAGTGACCAACCCAAATTGGGATCTAGCTCAAGTGGAGACCCCAAAGGCCTAACACTATTAATGATGTTATGGTGTGCTTACAACAGGAGCCTAGAGTCCCAACAAGCAGCTGAAAGAGTGAGATGCAGATACTAACACCCAATCAATGGACAGAAGCTGGGGATTCCTGTGGTTGAATTAGGGAAGAGCTGGAAGAAGTTGAGGAGGAGGGCGATCCCATAGGAGGACCAGCAGCCTCAACTAACCTGGACCCCCAAGATCTCTCAGACACTGAGCCACTAACAAGGCAGTATATACCAGCTGATATGAGGCTCCTGACACATATATAGAAGAGAACTGTTGGGTCTGACCATGATGAGAGAAGAAACTTGAGAAACTTGATGCCCCAGGGAGTAGGGAGGTGTGGTAGAGTGGGGGTGGGAAAGTGGGAACATCCTTTTGGAGACATGGGAGGAGATATGGGATGAGGAAGTGTCAGAGGACTGCCCAAGAAGGGGATAACAACTGGTCATTAAAAGAACGATTAAAGAACAATAAAGAAAAAAGAAAAAAAGAAGAAAAAAGGAATTACTACTTGATTGTTAAGCTGTTGGAATCTGTGTGTATGCCTAAGGATTCCTCCCGCCCCTGCCCCAGACACATACACTGGATGGCTTCTATCAGAAGCAAGAAAGTGTGGTATTGTTGAAGTCATGTGGTGTATACACTTTGATTGTGAAAGTGTTATATGTGCACACCTCAAATGCATAGAAAAAATAAGGCCTAGAGCACATAATCACTGCAGCAGAAAGCTGAAAGGCAGACTAATTGTTTCTGATTAGAGCAGGGTGAGACATCATTGGAACGTTCTTTGTTGCCTGTCAGCAACTAAAACTCCTGGGTACTGCTGCCTGCACATCCTTTCACAGAGATATTTAAAAATATTCCAGGGAAAAGCTCCACTCAAAATGGTCAGTCTGATTTTATGACACAGCTGTTCAAAACAAGTGAATGTGCTTTTGAATCTGCACTACTTGAGCTGCCTAATTGACATCTGTTCTACCCCACATACTTTTAGAATTTAAAATTATCTGCCACAGAGCACATACAGATATACACACATACACATAAGCACATATTTATATGCAGGCTTTAGTGAATGCATTGTATGCTAGTAATATGAATGAACTCTCACATCACTGTGGGTCACTAAAATAGGAAAACAGAATGAGTTTTCTTTTTATCACAGGAATGGTTATCTGCCTGTGCTTGGCTTGCTCTTCTCTTTCTCCTGCTAGACCATGAATCTCTGGGAAGCCTGAGTTGTGTTTCTGTGCATATCACACATCATCTAAATGCCTGTCTCAGGAATTCTCAGTTCTCTGAGAGTGACCATTTCCCTGGATTCATATAAGCCCATTTCACCCCCTTCCCTATGTTGTTTTATAGAGAGCTATTTCTTCTACAACTGATGTTCATTCCTCAGATATGATAGGCTTCCAAGCATCCATTAGAGAACACAATCCACAAGACTCTGCATGGCTAAATAGACCCCTACCTTTAATGGGTTGAATAGCAGGGAGGAAATGTGTTACCCAGGCAACAGAGCTGCCCGGTTTAAATGACTTTCCTGATTATCACAACAAAAGCTGACAGAGCCTAAAACATGAGCTAAAGAATAATTTTTCTCCACTAAGTTGTCTATTCCAAATTTTTTTGAACAAGGCTAGGAAAAATAACTAAAGTAGGATTTTATCTGAATTTCACTTTGCCATAATAATGAAAATATTTGGAAAACAAACTCCCACACATGTGCTAGAAATAGCACTAATGGAAATCAGTGAGAAAAAAAAGGCATGAATGTAGAAAGGGAGCTAGTCAGAAAGAAGAGGCAGGAGAGAGCAAAGAAAAATAATGACGAAGTGGATATTATTAAAACACATTATGTATCTATATGAAAATGCCATGATGATGATTTTATTATTTGAGTTTAACATGTACTAATGGAACCTCAAAAAAAATCCTTTATATTTTTCATTAGTTATATTTTATATTTTTCATTAGTTTATTTAATGTATTTTTAAAATAAATTTTATTACATTATCTCTCACTTGACATTTCTACAATACAAAGCTGATGAAACTATGGCTGTAAACTGTCAGTGAGAAGCAACATTTTTGCAGGAAGTTTCACAATGCCATCTAGAAAGAGTCATTTGGGACATGAGCAAAGTCAACACTACATATATACAACTTGTCTGTAATCCAGTTGATTTTTTTAATCCTGTCATTTTATATAAATCAAAGCACTACAAAATCAATTTTTAAGCTGTGTTTACAAAACCAGATACTATTCTGGGATATTTGATAAAATTTTGGACTTTTTACAACTCAAGTTTGGAAATCTCCCTATCATTTGTGTGTACTATAGCACTATTTTAAAATTAAGTATATCATTAAGAATTTTTACTTGATTTTACAATTAAATAAATTTGTTTATAATATTTGTTTTGTATTCATGAAATGTCTAGATTGACTGCCTACAAAAAATTTATACTTGAGATATAGGATATTCATATCAGTGTGGTTAGAGAGACAAGGGCTGGCAACAAAAAATGAAAATTATTGGAATAATCCACTGAAGCAATATTTGAACCCAAACAATGGAGTGTTCCCTTGAGTTCATCTCAAAATTTCAATCATTAACAGAAAAGGCTAGCTGTTACATGCCTAGTGCACAATGTAAATAATATATGAAAAATAGCAAGTCCCCATTGAAAGAAAAAGGTCTCAACTGTAGACATTTACAGAGAAGAATGCCTACTTCACCAGGCATTCCTCATTTGGGAAATCCAGACATTCATGGTTTTTGCTTTAATGTATTAAAATATCATTGAATTTAGCTTTAATGTTCATGGCTGTACACCAAATACAGCAGCTACTTTTCCCCCAGAGACTGTCACTTTAGTTTTCAGAATTTCTTGAAACTGAAAGGTCACCAAGGCAGGATTGCCCTTTATAAACATCATCAATAACAACAAATTTATTAGATTGAAAAATGATAACTATGCTGCAAAATTGTATCGACATCATGTACACATTCTCGTCATCTTATTTTCTTTCATAATTCATTTTAAACTAAAAATGTTGTGCTATTGTCCACTAAAATTATTATAAGATTGAATTACAAATATAAATTATACATATGCATCCATTATAGACATGTTTGTAGCAACTAGATATGCAAATATCTACCAAATAGCCTGGAAAGGATAGTGCAATGAATTAAACCTTTAGTTAAACCTGGGTGAACTCATGTTTTCTAGTTCTATGAACCAATGTAATATTGATTAATATGTACATATTTTTTTCATTTATAACATTTAGGTTTTACAGATAGGATACAATCAGAAAGAAAAATATAAATGCTGCTATTAAACATCACAGCTATACCATCCCTTGGCATATACCCAAAGGACCCAGCATCCTATTCCACAGATATTTACACAGCTGTTATTCTATTTTTTTTTTTTTTGGTTTTTCAAGACTCTATTTTTAATAACTAGGAAATGGAAACAACCTAAATCTCCTTCATCCATCAAATGGATAATGACAATGTGGAACATACACTCTATCGAATACTATTAATTTATAAATAAAAACAGAATCATAAACTTTTCAGGAAAATGAATGGAACTAGAAAAGATCCAGAAAGACAAGTGTTGTGTATTCTCTCTCTTAACAGGCTCCTTGCTTTAAATTTCAGGTGTATGTCCATTGTGAAGTAGCTGGAAAAACTGGGAAAGTTCAAAGGGATCATTGTCAGGTACAGGAGCAATAGGGAGGGTACAGGTAATCTGACCTGGAAAATATGAAATGACAGGTCTTTAATTACAGAGAGAGTGGAAGATGGATTCAGAAGGAAAGGGGAGAGTGAAACGACAATAGGGTATTTGAAAAAATCCTAAGGAAACATACTAATAACTATTTACCTAAAAACATCTTATAAGGCAAGTAAGTCTGAATATAAATATACATAAATAGTTTAAATGAACTTTTTTCATCTGGACTGACAGTGCTTCTTCCAACAGCTAAAGATCACCAAACAAAAACTCCAAATTAGACATAAGAATTCCTCTTTTGTGTTGTTGATTAAAGTAATCCAAGAGACTTTTAAAAATAATACTCCATTGCGATTGCCCGTGATTGCCCCCAAGATGAAGAAGGTAATTCTTTAGTGCAGAAGACACCATGGCACAGGTCCCAGAGGACCTGAGCTGGAACTGACCTGAATGCTTCCTCTCTGAATATTAGCTTCAGAAGGCACAAGGCAAGCTTCCAAAGAAGGGAAACAAACAATAGTGCTACCCAGCTATGAAGCCTAATAACCACAACAATTACCAGCATGGAACCATAGTCTTATGCACACACTAGTGGTATGAATACCTCCTTGTATTCAAACAATAGCTCTCTATTCAATTGTGCAATAGACTCAGGAGCCAGATACTGAAGTGAAAGCCTATTAGCTCAGAGATGCAGAAAGAACCCAGCTAAACTTTCTCCTCACAGACCTCCCTGTGTTCTCCTTGTCCACACTCATTTCAGAAACCCTTCAAACTCAATCTCACTTCCTTCTACCGCCTGTGCATCACTCTATCCATCCTCTTGACTTCCTCTTACTCTTTATAGTTTTTCCTATTTTCACTCCCCATCAAGTTCTTGCTTGCTCTGGCCCTTGACCTATGGTTGAATTTATTTAATTTTGTTTATAATAAACAGAAAGCTCTTGAATTAAAGGAGTATGCTAAGGCTGAGCCATACCACAACTAGAAACAGGTTTTTCCATTAAATAAATTAAATAAGAAAATCTCAAGGTTCATAGCATGATCAAATATCTTGCAACACTTTAAATTTAAGACCCATTCAACAAGAGGGAAGTCATGCCTGAGCATGAAAACCTATGTAGTTAAATCACAGACCTTGGAGAACCTACAGCCATCAATTTACTAAACCACCATAATTCCTAACCACATTCTAAATATTAGTCCTTATGCTCACAGATGAGTGTTGTCCTCATGCCCCATCAAAGAAACTTCTTTTGAAAGAGGTGAAGAAAATTTCAGGAAAACAGAACTAACCAATATGCGTAGTTGTGCCATCAGTCCCAATGAATACACCTACAAAAGACTCTGGTACTTTAAGCAGAGGGAACATTGCTGAAAAGTGTAAGAGCTTAAGGAGCAGGGAGATTGCTGTGAAATTGTGTCTACTAGTAATGTCAGAAACTATACTCATGAAGTCTCACCAACATAACTGCCTAGAAATTAGATTAATAGAATAGCACCAATAGACATTCTACTGTAAACAGGGAAGCCCGGGAAGCCCAGGAAGCCTCCATCCTACACAAAGAACTAAAGGTAACTAAAGAATGATCAGAGCAGAGAATAGACTTCTTTATTTAATGAAAAAAGAGATCATGACTTTGAAAGAAAGCAAAAAAGTACATGAAATGGTTTGGATGGATAAAAGGGAGAAATAATATAACTGTAATTTAAAAAAGAAAAAAATAAAAACAACTAAAACATATTTATTTTTAATTTATATATATATATATGCATATATATATTTTATACTCCATATTTTCTCCCCGACCCACCCTCCAACTGTTCCACACCCCATACCTCCTTCCCACCCCCTGTCTCCACCTGGATAGTATATAATAAAATAAACTCGTCACATTAGCAGTTAGATGCTATCTCAGATAAACTTTTATGTGAAATATCTGTAAATAATTGCAAATTCACAGCTTCTTTTCATAGCTCTGACATGTGTAAAGTTTAGAAATCATTTCCATCCTTATAAGAAAACTGAAACACACTAGAATCAGTGACTCATTAGATCATCTCAGAAATGGCTCTCTAAGTCTGGAGATATGAGCAGATGAAGAGAACAAGGAAGGCAAACCGCACTGGAGGAGACACTTGTGGACCCACAGCTGGACTCTTCTAAAGAAGCTGGACAGCATGGCCACTTGATGCATAGCACCAAACTTAACAAAGAATCAAAGGACATGAGAGATCCAAAACCTGCACAATAAATATACCTATAGCTAAATGTCCAAAGTTTGTGGTTGAAACAATAAGTGATTTTTAAATAAGTAAAATGACTTGAAGCCAAATGTCTGGGAACTCTCCACAGTTCATGATGCAGAGTTATAGTCACAGGCACACAGCCAACTCGGAGTGGGAAGTAGAAAAGGCCCTCATCATTAAGAACAAGGGCTAGATTTATGTTTTGTTTTTTATTTAAAAAAAAAAGGTGCATGAGTATTGTCATCTGGTGTATTTATTTGTTTAAAGAAAAATATAAAATGTGTTGCTTTATAGCAAGGTATTTTTTTCCTTCAAGTGTGAGTAAAGGACAAATATATCACTAAAATGGGATGGTACAAAAGTTACAACAGTGGAAGAAGAGACTGAACTGCGTATGGCACACCTATCTTGTCGGTGTGTTATAAGAGAACCATGTGTAAAAGAAACAAGATGAGGAAAAATGAGCCAACAAAACATTGAGGTGGACCATATCTCCTTACATTTTTATCTATTCCAGTGAAATTCTAAGTTTAAAAAGAAACTGTAACAATGTATTTGGATACAACAGTATATAAAGAAGTAAAATGAACAATATAGATCTTGAGGGACATGTGTGAAGGCAGACACACTACAGTTCAAGACCTGCAAGTCAGATGGTATTTCATCCTGTGAAATTATTGCAAACATAAATTAGAAACTCTAGCTCATCAATTAAACTTTTGTAAACAGTGAATATTGCTGGAATACTGGAGAAGAGAGAAAAAAATAGAAACATTTAAAAATGTGTGTCGGAAACCAGAAAAGTCAGAATTTTTTTTAAAAATACCTAAAACAATGTCAAATTTCCATAAGGGCAGTAGACACAACTGAATACATTCAATAATCATTTTATGTATGGATTGTCTAAATTTTTCAAGTAAAAAAACAGGCATAGAGAAGACCAAACTCAGATAGTCAAAGAAAAACTCAACTGCAAATTATGAAAATTATCACTTTACATAAATTAACGTGATAGGATATCATTAGAAGCTCAAACAATGAAATGTTTTCACTGCTGTGAATCAAAGAAAAGCTGACATGGATGTTTAAACAGTCATCAAAATGAAAAATGATGAGAAAAACTATAGCATTTTCCCTAAGGTCATTTAATGGAGAACACCCTTGCTCTTCAAAATTAAATACCAAATATAAAACTTATGGAGCTTCAAAAAACCTAACAGACAAGTGAGCTGCTTTTCACAAGTATACCCTCTTTCTAAAACAACAAATTCCCAAGGCTGGCAATGGGAGAATGCTATTGACATGACCATGCTAGCATGAAAAGCATCCACTGTATTCTAGTTTTTGTGGAACATTCATGGAGGCAGACCATATCACAGAACAAAATACTTAACTTGATACCTTTTAGAGACACTAAAAGCATGCCTTCAGATCATATTAAAATCATAATAACATCTCTATAACAAAAAGATGAATGAATTTGCCTCAGTGTTTGTTTTAAGAATAATACCCTTTGTCTTCCATATACATTCACTACAAAATAATGTAATGAGCAAATAAAAGAAAAAAAACTTATGTGTGTATTTGCTCTAAAGGTGATAGGATACAGTTTTTAGAGGGAAAATTATAGCATTGAAATGCATTGATTAAAAAATGAATGACATAAAATGGTGCCTAAATAAGTACCTGGGAAAATTACAGTAAGACAAGCCACGCAAGTTTAAAGCAATTTAAGAAACATGGTTATAAAAGTTAGAGCCAAAAGCACTAGAGCAGAAAACAGGAAAATCATAGAATAAAACCAGCAACTGTTCTTTGAAACATAAACAAATTGGTAATTGTCTTATGGATTCTACTGCTGTAGTAAAACACCATGAACCAAAAGTACCTTTGGGGCAAAGGGTTTCTTAAGGCAGGAGTTCAAACAGTGCCTGAACATACAGATGCTATAAAAAAAAACTGCTTTTTACTGACTTCTCAGTTTGTTTTCTTATTGTAAACCCCGGGATCAGCTGAACAAGATCAGCACTACTCACAATGGTCATGGATCTTCCTCATCACTAAATAAGAAATTGGTTACTCAAGGACAAAGACAAGAAAGAAATGTCTAATGTTAGACACAAAGACAGACTTATTACTCCATTAAATCAAAGGAAAACAATGAAGTGTAAGTTGAGTATAAACACATAAATGTGATGATCTTGGTAAAAATCAACTTTTGCAATATGTCATATAATAAAACTAATAGACAATACACATTTATTTTATGATATACATTGAATTATGATAGATATATGAGATACATAATAAATAGGAAAGTGAAGCAATGCATCACTTTCAACACTACTATTGTCTCTGGGCAATCTACCATATGACTAACAAACAAAGTCACATCTCGGCAAACTCCAGAAAATTAAAGCAAACCCATGCTCTCTTAACTCTCTCACTAAGGTTGGCACTATCTAGTAACCAAAGCAGTTGGAGAGAAAAGGAAACACACAAGAAAATCAAGAAGAAGGAAGACCAACGTGTGAATACTTCATTCCTCCTTAGAATAGGGAACAAAATACCATGGAAGGAGTTACAGAGACAAAGTTTGGAGCTAAGATGAAAGAATGGACCATCCAGAGACTACCCCACACAGGGATCCATCCCACAATCAGCCACCAAACGCAGACACTATTGCATATGCCAGCAAGATTTTGCTGAAAGGACCCTGTTATAGCTGTCTCGTATGAGACTATGCCGGGGCCTAGCAAACACAGAAGTAGATGCTCACAGTCATCTATTGGATGGAACACAGGTCCCCATGGAGGAGCTAGAGAAAGTACCCAAGGAGCTAAAGGGGTCTGCAACCCTATAGGTGGATCAACAATATGAACTAACCAGTACCCCCAGAGCTTGTGTCTCTAGATGCATATGTATCAGAAGATGGCCTAGTCTGCCATCAGTGGAAAGAGAAGCCCATTGGTCTTGCAAACTTTATATGCCCCAGTACAGGGGAACACCAAGGCCAAGAAATGGGAGTGGGTGGGTAGGGGAGCAGGACGGGTGTGGATGGTATAGGGGACTTTCAAGATAGCATTTGAAATGTAAATGAAGAAAATATCTAATAAAAAATTGGAAAAAAAAGGAAACACAGTTGTAAGTATCTCTTGTGACTATAGATGTATACCTTTATACAAAATATCAACAACAAAATTCAATAACAAAAAGGACTATGTATCACAGTTGTGGGACAAAAATCTTGTTTGACATTCACATGTAAGTAGTAAAATATGCTGCCTCATTAGACTTGACAATGAAAAGTCCAATAACACGGCAGAATAGACATAGAAAGCAATAAAAACCTAACACTTGTTGGTGACAATAAAGATTACATGCAAGCAATGGCAGTCCCTGCGTGAAAGAATTGAATTTACCCCATTAATGTAGGAAACAAATGAATGATTTAATCTTGTTACTGTAATTGGGCAGTATTATAGGTGTTAGGACAATATGACCATAAATTAATAATAAGATTAGAAATTTTAGAAGACTGTTTCTGTTTTCCAATGATATAATTATTAGCTAGTTCCCAGAAATTGACCCCTTCTTTCCTCTGCAAAATATTCTAGAGCCAAAACCATGCTTGTATAAGGCAAAGTCACAGGACACAAAATGTTCACTAGAGATGGGGTATGTGATCCCAGTTATTAAGGCTTGTTAAAGGTAGCGAGAAGCTCTAAGGGGCCTAAAAATCTGGCCATCATCCACTGCTCAGGACACCAGAAAGGGAAAGATACAGTTTCAGAGGGCAACAATAGGGAAGATCAAGCAGCCTGTCAAACTGCCTTAGAAATTGGATCTCTCTTGCCCCTGGCTTCCCTGCATCTGGGCGGTACTATGCTCCCTGACTACCCTAAATATTCAAAAGATGACATAATCTTTTTTTTTTTATTTATTTATTTTTTTAATATTTTTATTACATATTTTCCTCAATTACATTTCCAATGCTATCCCAAAAGTCCCCCATAGCGCCCCCCCACTTCCCTACCCACCCATTCCCATTCTTTTGGCCCTGGCATTCCCCTATATTGGGGCATATAAAGTTTGAGAGTCCAATGGGCCTCTCTTTCCATTGATGGCTGACTAGGCCATCTTTCGATACATATGCAGCTAGAGACAAGAGCTCCGGGGTTCTGGTTAGTACATCATGTTGTTCCAACAATAGGGTTGCAGATCCCTTTAGCTCCTTGGGTACTTTCTCTAGCTTCTCCATTGGCTGGTGAGATGGCTGGTGAGATGGCTGAGATGGTGAGATGGCTGGTGAGATGGCTGGTGAGATGGCTGGTGAGATGGTGAGAGGGCTGGTGAGATGGCTCAGTGGGTAAGAGCACCGGACTGCTCTTCCGAAGGTCCAGAGTTCAAATCCCAGCAACCACATGGTGGCTCACAACCATCCGTAATGAGATCTGGCGCCCTCTTCTGGAGTGTCTGAAGACAGCTACACTGTACTTACATATAATAAATAAATAAATCTTAAAAAAAAAAAAAAAGATGACATAATCTAAACTAGAGATTTATCCACGTCTCAATATTATGATGGATTGTGGAGAAGAGCAGATTACAAACTCATTGTGCCAGTAAAAATATGAGACTACACATACTTCAAAAGATCCACCACTTTTCCAACATCCGGAGAATGCAGAATGCATTTGGCATGCTAATATCAGAATTACAGATATAAACTCAAAGATAGCTGAAATTGTCAAGAACTATAAAGCCTTCCAGCAAAAACAAACAAACAAAAAACAAAAATAACAAAACACGAACAACAACAAATACTAAACAATAATACGTTCAGATGTACAAAGCTTGGAGCCTACTGGAAGACCGACTTCACAGAGGTAAAACAGGAAAAGAATTAGATATAAATATTTATTGATGTTTATAGATACCTTTTCCGGTTGGACTGAGACTTTCTCCACCAAAAGTGAAACTACATACATGGCAAAACAAATAAATAAATAAATAAATAAAGTAGCTTTTGTGTCCCAGGTGAGAGACTAAGCAGTATTCTGAGGATGGATTGAACACTTTATTGTACATGTAGACTTCAGAGATCAGGACAGACAGAGAAAATAAGCAGAACCCTAAAAGAGACCTCAACTAAACTGACCTGAGAGACTCACAAGGGCTGATTAACTCTCCTTCCCTTTGCTTTCTACTGATATGAAACACTCCTCCCCTCCCCGCCACCACATGAGACTCGTCCCTTTTAAAATCATGTCCAAGATACGACCTCTCATTTTTCTTAACATGCAGGCAGAGGTCACTGCTGAGTTCAAAGATTGCCAATTGCTAGACTATTTTAAAGGTGTCCAACGGGCTCATTAACATGTTTTGCGTAAACCTCATGTTCTCTATGAAACAGGTCCCCCTCCAGCCAGGGGTCTTGAAAGGTCTCTGTATTATCATCTTGACCACACCCATTAACCTGAAGGTCAATGGGATTACAGCATGGATACACCATACACCTGTTGGCAGTTAAAGATGACCCCAACCAACAAGAGAAAACTCAGCCTCAGGACTCCCTGTTATCCCCCACTGATAGGACTCCTACCCAAGCCCCACAATCACAACTAAGACTAGGCAATAACAACCTAGATGCCCTCTAAAATATTATGGTCCAGTCTTTTCAGGTCACCAATACACCCAGGCCTAAATTAACTGAGTCATAAAGATATATCCCTATTACTGTGTTCATGAGATTAGACATAGCTGACACTGACATAGACCTCCCTGATGTTATAAAACAAAATATTATGATATACTGAGAAAAATAATAAATACAGATATAAGAAGTTACTATCAGTCCCTCTATAACAAAGCCTAGAAAGTTCAGGAAGTCCCATAATTGCGCCTTCTAGTTAGCAGAGAAAGCAAGCAATGAGAAGCCAAATCTACTCCATCTTAAAAGCAAAAAAAAAAAAAAAAAGCCAGAGAGCTTGACCTACAACTGAACCCAAGATGCACCCAAATACTAAGTTTGTCCTTGGTCAAAGCATAATACGTGGTTTGTCCTTGGACCATACCCCAGAGTTACTCCCAGCTACTACCTAGCAACAATCAAAGATTAGTCTGATGTTTCAGAAGTACTTTAAGACAGTTAATTTTTTTTTTTTAAAGTTAAAGGTTGTTTCATGTTGTAGGGTCACATCAACCATGGGAAGAAAGCAGAGATTTCCAATATATTCTCTGCCCTTACACCTGCCAAGGTCTCCTGCTTGTCCTTGCCTTCCTCTGTTGCACTGCATATGTGCAAGTGATGAGCATAGAAGGATACCTCATCACCCAAAGTCTGTCGATTATGTTACCATCAATGCTTAATGTTACGCATTCTATTGCCTTGAACAAATGTGCAGTAATATGTGTCTGGTATTACAGTATCAAGCAGAACATTTTCACGACCCAAATCCTGGGCTCTGTCTATTCCTCTGTCCACACACACTCAGCTCCCGGAGACCACTGACTGTCCTATAGTTGGAGTTGGATGCTTATACACACATTGCATTTTCTTCCACCTGTAAATATACATTGTAGTTTCCTCTGTGTCTTTCTGTGACTTTGCAGTTCATTTCTTTTTGGTACTAAATAATATTTCATGCCTTGAATGTTTCAGCTTTTCCACTCGTCTATGGAAAGGCATCTTGGTTGCTTCCAAGTTGCGTTAATTATTAGTGATGCTACTACAAATATACACAGCTTTCTGTTTTGACATAAACTTTAAGCTCCTTTAGGTAAATATCAAGAAATTCAATGGCTGGATCATATACACAAGTATGTTTATGATGGGGTAGATTAGATTCTAAACATGAAAGCAAGTTTCAGAGTCTATAGACTGAAATAGTAGTTTGTCCTCTGAGAACACTTTCCTGTCTGACAACTGTCCATCAGCAGAGTAAACAAGAGACTGTGTATTCACATGGTGGGCTACATTCAGACACATGGAAACAAATACAGAGATGGATGCTCACAGCCAACCATTGGACTGAGTGGGGGGTAACCAGTGGAGGAGTTGGAGAAGGAACTGAAGGAGCTGAGGGGGTTTGCAACCCCATGGGAGAGAGCAATACTGTTAACCAGCCAGACCACCCAGAGCTCCAGGGGACTGGACCACCAACCACAGAGTACACATGGAGCAACACATGGCCGCACATGTGGCAGAGGATGACCTTGTTGGCATCAGTGGGAAGAGCTGCCCTTGAGCCTGAGGGTTTTCGATTCCCCACTGTAGGGAAATTCCAAGGAGGGGAGACTGGAATGGGTGAGTGGGTGGGGGAACACCCTCATAGAGGCAGGGGAAGGGGGATGGGATAGGGAATTTCTGAAGGGGAGACCTGAAAAGGGAAAAACAATTGAAATGTAAATAAAGAAAATATCCAATAGAAAAAAGGCATAAGGGGATAAAAGAACCTATATAAAAGAAGAATAAAAATTAAGACAATGCATATTTGAAGTGCTACAATTAAGATCAGGATTTACTGATCTAAAGTGATAGTGGCCAGGTATTTTTTTTAAAAAAACAGTGAGTTTTCTTGCTTTTGTAATCAAAGAGTTTAAGTTGAGATGAGTCATATCTGAAGAATGATACTACCTGTTTTAGCACAATTTATGTCAAATGCCATTAAACATGGACTGACTATAGAACCTTATCATGATTGGGTTGTGTGTATTTTAGTAGCATTTTAAACAATAAAAAAACAGGAGAGGGAGAGAGAGAGAGAGAGAGGGAGAGAGAGAGACAGAGACAGACACAGAGAAAGAGACAGAGAGACAGAGAGAGACAGAGAGACAGAGAGAGACAGAGACAGAGACAGAGACAGAGACAGAGACAGAGACAGCCGCTGCTCTAAAGAGGCAATATGTGAGCATTCATTCATGTATTTCCTCATTCACTGCTTCTGGCCATTGCTACTTCTGTGGTAACCTTAACTCTCCTTGGCCCTGCTAGAAAGGGACTGCCTTCAGACGGGAACTTGGGAGAGGATGTAGAATCATGGCTTTTCACTGACCTGTGAGAAGCCACTCCAGCTTGCTTTGGAGTTTGATTGACCCAATGGCTTTGAATATTTCTAATTCTGAAGTGGAACAACAAGAACTGCCCCAGCCTGAAGGTAGGGTCTGATGCCCCTGGCCAGTCTGTCCTGATGTTGTTCTGACTCAAGCATTTCCACGCAACATATTTCCAGTTTCCAACAGAGCAGACGGCTCTGTGAATTTTTGTTCATTGGTTGGGACTTTGTTGGTATTTTTCTTTTTTAATAGTTTTCTTTCTGAGAACGTATACTTAAGTACAGCACTCTCATCACTCGCTCCTCTCCTCACCCACCTCCAACCCCTGCCACGTCTCCACTTCCAAATCCATGCTCTCTTCTTTATCATTACTATTACATGTATGTACTATGATATATATGTACATATGACCCACTGAGTCTATTTAGCTTCGTTCATGTGTATGTGTGTCCAGGGTTGACCATTTGGGATTGGGTAACTGATTGGGTAGCTTGTTCACAGAGAAATCTGATCCTCCCTCTCTGTATCCATTTATAATGGCCTGTAGCCCGTCACCTAGTGGTGAGGCCATGTGGATTTCCCTTGTCTACAGTGGCATATCAACTAAGATTGCCATTATCCTGTTTTTGTTCAAGCAACCATGTTGTTGAGAGTTCATGGGAACATGAACTTCCCCATTATGCCTAGGGGACCCTAGTAACAGCAGACATCCTAAACCCCAGACTCTTACAGACTTTCTGCCCTCTCTTCCACAATTTTCCCCAAGTCTTAGGTTTAAGAGTTGCATTGAAAATACATCAGATGGGATTGTGTACCACAGTAACTTATTCCCTGAATTCTGACAGGTTGTGGATTTTTAAAATAGTCTTCATCTGTTGTAAAAAACAATGCTTCTTTGATGAGGGTGATAGATGCATTTATCTGTGGTATAAGGATAATTATTTAGAAAACAATAGGAAATTATATTGGCTTAGGAAACTGCCAATTTTAGGTTCTCCTTTTCAGTCTGTAATCTTTTCAGTTGTGGGTAGTTTGACAGGTTTATAGTACAGGCATCAATATTTTCCATTTGAGTGGGTCTTAAATCCAATCGTACAACTGTCAGTTATCTCAAAGGCAAAACTGTCACTACTGGCCTTGTGGATATCTTCCTGTCCAGTCATGCTTGTGTTTCATAAGCTTGAAGCTGTGTAGGACCACCAGCTGCTCCTCTCCCTTGAGATCTTGCATAACACTGTCTGACAATACAAGACCCAGTTCTCAGGAAGGAGGCTTCTTGTTTTGTTCCAGCTTAATATTTCCAAGTCTAGTGTCCAAAGTGTGTGGTGTCTTGAGTAAAAGGTCTTACCTTCTCATTCTGGAAGTCAGTCAATGGCATATGATTATTTTGGAAGTCTGTTGGATTCCCCTGACCAAAATCTAGAGAAGAGGTTTTCATTAGATCATCCATGGCTCTTGGGGGAGCATTATCATCTCAAATAGCATAACTTCATTTAAACTATCATCTTTCTATCTATCTATCTATCTATCTATCTATCTATCTATCTATCTATCTATCTATCATCTATCTATCTATCTCTCTATCTACATATATTGCATGTAATTTTAGTACACATCATGTATGATTCATTATGTCTTTCAAACACCTGTAGCACTATTTATTCCCGCCCCCATATTACTCTCTTCCCAGCTTACCATCCAAAGTTCCTCCTCTTTTTTCCCCATTTCCCAGTCCTGAGCATACTAGGTCTCCTGCATTTATTTATTTATTTATTTATTTATTTATTTATTTATTTATTTATTTTCTATTTTCACCCTTTATTTGGAAAACAGGGCAATATTTAAGTTTTAGATTTTTTAAATGAATTAACATGGTAATAAAAAGTATGGCCTGAATTTGGAGAGTAAGTGGTTTTCCAGTTTGGGGTGCAAGATCATCTCCAAAGGAAAAGAGAACACATACTCAGTGAGCCACCAAGGGTTTGGCTTCCCCTCACTGAGGGCAAGCAGTGCAGTCCAGGCTAACCATCCATGATCTTTGTCACAGCAAATCAGAGTCTCCAATTGTTCAAAGTAACTGTAGGTACAAGAGAGAAAGCAACTCCAGACTGGCTTATTAATTGATCTGGATGACCATGAAGTGTCCCCCATTCCTGAGGTGGCAAAAATCTTCAGAGTGACTGTTGGAGCAGGGAACCTGTCATGTGCTCCCAGTTGTTACACAGTGCATAGAGACTGGTGAGTGTCAGTCCTGCCAGGCCACCGCGTGCTAGTCCTCGGAGACCACCTGTACATTGAAACAACATTCGGGTCATGGTTTCAGCTGCTACTGCGTTGAGATCATCTTCTGCACCCTGTGTTTTCTCAGTGATAACACCAAAAGCACTATAGAGCAAAGCCAGGGAGCCTAGAGTATTAGCCCAAAATGCCCCCTGCCTAGTCACCACATTCAAAATCTGTACATTTCTTGGTTTGGACCAGGCCATGCTCTGGGTTTCCTTCAATCCTAAAGGAAGACCGACCGTTCATTGCCCCGAATGTGGCCCCTGTCATGCAACATCCTCCAATAGTAAAGAAAGCTAGTTCAAATCTGCCTCGGGTTTTATTAGCTCCAGTTGACAAAATAAATTCCATCAGTATCCTGAACGAGATAGTGTGGATCCACATTTAAATAAGGAGACAGGGGGTTCATACCAGTCAGCGGGACGCGGGCCAAATCAGCTTTCAAGTAACCCACTCCTCCCGCTCCAAAGAAGCCAGCTAACCTGCTGGTGGATTTGTTGCTACTTCCTCTGCCACCCTCCATGAGGTCGCAGCAAACAGCTGTGGGCTCGCCACCACCACCTCTATTAAGTAAAATTGCAGCATAAGACAACAAAGTTTGCCCAGCTAACAGAAATTATTCTCTTATCAAAATGCATGAAATGGATTGGTTTGGCAGTTTGGATCACGCTGTGCCAAATATTTAATATTTCAGAATTAATCTCATTTACCAAACACTGTTCTACTTTTACCCATAATGTTGCTTCTAGAGATCCAGTATGAAAATAAAAATTCTTTACATAAAATCTTAGTTGTCTAACCATGATCAAAATGATACAGGCTGTCCATACAGGATTAGGGCAGAGGGTTTTGTCTTTGTCCTTGTAAAAAATTATACCCTCATATGACAAACACAAATATAGAAAAATGAACCCTTAACACACTATCTTTGGCAAAGAAAAAAAGGTTAATCTATTAGGTTCACTTTTAATGAATATTTTGAAGTCAAGCAAGAGAGGTATTGACAGGAAAAACTGAAACAGTTACATTCAAAGGGAAGAAAATTATAGTGAAAGAAAACTACAATGAAGTACTTCTGCAAAAATCATGGCCAGTCAGATGCTTCACTGAAATAATAGACACCATTTCTCCCAGCCCAGTTTATCCTTATTATCTTGTAAGACCACCTCTTCCCTTCATATACTCAAGCTGCTTTTCTTCCTATATAGATAAAAGCAACAGATAACTGCCCTGTTTCTTGAGTCTGGTGGACTGCACACCCCAAATGACCAACCATGTGCTGGGTATCCCTGTGCTGGGTAGAGCACCTTGCTGTTTCTCAACGGGAGATGGTGAAGTAGTTTGCAAGGCTTCTGCAAGAGTGTGCAAGATGCTTTATTGAAAGAATTTACCACTGAAAGCCACTAGTAATTTGTATTTGTATTTTTATTTTTATTTTTAAATCTCTCTGTCACTTTCCTCTCTTGGTTTCCAATGAAAAAGGCATTAATAACAAACAGAACAGGTCAAATATTTATGATTAATTCTTATATTTACCTAGGAGAAACAATTTAAAACAACTGTTACCATGCATTTGAAACTGTTTTCTAGAAGTCACCTTATGACTGATGTCACCACTGATTATTTAATAAAATAACTCTGAGTTGTGCACAGATAGTATGTTACATATGCCTCACTGTCTTCATTGTGGCTAAACTCCTTCATCATGGAGATAATCAGAAAATATGATTTATTTGCATTTTCCAATAGATATGAGAATTTGCTTAATAAACTTTAAGATGGTTTCAGAAAGAATGAGGAATTTCATAAATTCATTGTTTTTAATAGCTGAGTAGTACTCCATTGTGTAAATGTACCATATTTTCTGTATCCATTCCTCTGTTGACGGACATCTGGGTTCTTTCCAATTTCTGGCTATTATAAATAAGGCTGCTATGAACATAGTGGAGCATGTGTCCTTCTTACCAGTTGGAACATCTTCTTTATATATGCCCAGGAAAGGTATTGTGGAATCCTCTGGTAGTACTATGTCCAATTTTCTGAGGAACCGCCAGACTGATTTCCAGAGTGGTTGTACCAGCTTGCAATCCCACCAACAATGGAGGAGTGTTCCCCTTTCTCCACATCATCGCCAGCAACTGCTGTCACCTGAATTTTTGATGTTAGCCATTCTGACTGGTGTGAGGTGGAATCTCAGGGTTGTTTTGATTTACATTTCTCTGATGATTAAGAATGTTAAACATTTTTTCAGGTGCTTCTCAGCCCTTCAATATTCCTCACTTGAGAATTCGTTGTTTAGCTCTGTGCCCCATTTTTTAATGGGGTTATTTGTTTTCTGGAGTCCAGCTATTAAAAACAATGAATTTATGAAATTCCTAGGCAAATGGATGGATCTGGAGGGTATCATCCTGTGTGAGGTAACCCAATCACAAAAGAACTCACATGATATGCACTCACTGATAAGTGCATATTAACCCAGAAACTTAGAATACCCAAGATACAATTTTCAAAACACATGAAACTCAAGAAGAACGAAGACCAAAGTGTAGACACTTTGCCCCTTCTTAGAATTGGAAACAAAACACTCATGGAAGGAGTTACAGACACAGAGTTTTGAGCTAAGATGAAAGAATGGACCATCCAGAGACTGCCCCACACAGGGATCCATCCCATAATCAGCCACCAAACGCAGACACTATTGCATATGCCAGCAAGATTTTGCTGAAAGGACCTTGATATAGCTGTCTCTTGTGAGGCTATGCCAGTGCCTAGCAAACACAGAAGTGGTTGCTCATAGTCATCTATTGGATGGAACACAGGGCCCCCAATGGAGGAGCTAGAGAAAGTACCCAAGGAGCTAAAGGGGCCTGCAACCCTATAGGTGGAACAACAATATGAACTAACCAGTACTCCCAGAGCTTATGTCTCTAGCTGCATATGTAGCAGAAGATGGCCTAGTTGCCCATCATTGGGAAGAGAGGCTGCTTGGTCTTGCAAACTTTATATGCCCCAGTACAGGGGAAACACCAGGGTCAAGAGCTGGGAGTGGGTGGTTAGGGGAGCGGGGTGGGGTGGGGTGGGGGAGGGTATAGGGGCCCTTTGGGATAGCATTTGAAATGTAAATGAAGTAAATACCTAATAAAAAAGTGGGGGAAATCTTTAATAAAATAATAAAAACAGCAAAAAAGAGAAAGAATTAGAAGTGGAAGGCTAATCTTCCTCTATAAAGACTCCATTGTAAAACAATTAGACTGTGCACTTTTGAATACAGTGAATTATATAGCATTTGTTTTTTAAGCACAACTGTTGGAATAGAATAGATATTCTGTAGTGTTTATTAAGTAGATCAATGAATGAATAAATGGGAACAATAATAATAGATGGCCTAGCCGGCCATCACTGGAAAGAGAGGCCCATTGGACATGCAAACTTTATATGCCCCAATACAGGGGAACGCCAGGGCCAAAAAAATGGGAATGGGTGGGTAGGGAAGTAGGGGAGAGGGTATGGGGGACTTTTGGGATAGCATTGGAAATGTAATTGAGGAAAAGATGTAATAAAAAAATTAATAAAAAAAGAATAATTAAATTTAAAAATATTAAATAAAAGCCTAATATAAGCAAATGTTTTCTCTTGTTCACAAGAATAACCTTCCTTCAATCACTCCCTGCAGGAGAATTAATCAGAGTTTAATTTAGATTTACATCAAGAATGAAAAGAACCTAATCCTTAGAACTTCTATGGAAATCCAATTTAGGTTCTATCTCTATTTCATACATTTTTTATATTAGTGTTAAAAAGTATTCAATTTTCACACTTACTGACATCTCTTTTCTTCTGGAATATGATAAATGCTCTGAGGTGCCCATGTACAAGTGGAACTATCACAGAGATACTAAGTCTCTCTCTGTTCCTCTCAACTTTGAGTCTGAATACTGCTAACTTCTCTTCTGCACAGGGTAGCAATCTCTTACTCACACAAGAAGATTAGAAACACTGTCAATAATGGATCATATCAATTTAGAATTTGCTTCTGATACAAAGTCTTCATTTAAGTTTTTCAAGTGGTTCTCACAGAGTAGCCCCTGCATCAGTAGCACCTTCAGGCTTAATAAGACTTCAAATTCTGCAGCTCCATCCTATCTGCTAACACAGGCACTTGGGGTTTGGGACTCTGACACACTAAGGCCAACAAGCCCTCTAGGTGCTTGTTTAGTATGTTTGAATTTAAGATCCACTGCTCTAGGCAACTCCTCAACCATGATAATGATATAGATTAAGGATAAACGTGTATATGTTATCTAAGGATTCCTGATAGAATCTCTTTTGACTTAATATTATTTTCTTACAACACATTTCAAGTATATAGTGGTCTGAGTATTGTCCAAACATCTCCTTTGAAGTAAAAGACAATAAATGTATCTGTAATGTACCTCATTTGCTGGTCTCTGGATTCTGGAGGAAGGATATACCTCATTTGAGTGTGCTACTCTGGCTTATTTCAGGAGTTACCCTAAAGGTATCAATTGTATGTGATTCCCAGAACATACCAAGGCTATTGTGTAAACTACACTCCCTCATGAGCTACATAATTCAGCAGAAGTAATGTTGCTTGAAGTGTGGATGTCAGATAAAGAAGCTGTCAGATAGC
This sequence comes from Mus caroli, assembly GCF_978045245.1. Classification (NCBI taxonomy): domain Eukaryota; kingdom Metazoa; phylum Chordata; class Mammalia; order Rodentia; family Muridae; genus Mus; species Mus caroli. Next base: position 5,819,252 of record NW_028227256.1, read on the forward strand.
CCCACAAGTGACTCACCACTAAGAGCCTTGAGATTTTGAAGCACAGTCCTCCCATTTCCATGTGGAGGGCCTTACGTGTAGCTTAGGTGAGGTGTCTTAGTTACTGTTCTATTGTTATTAAGAGGTGCCATGACCAAGGCAACTTAAAAAAAAAAACTTAATTGGGAGCTTATTTACAGTTTGAGTTGGCTAATCTATGTTCATCATGGCAGGAAGCATGGCATCAGGTATGCAGGCATGGCACTAGAACAGTAGCTGAGCACTCACATCTGATTCAGCAGGAAGAAGAGAGCCTGGGCCTGGTGTGGGATTTTGAAACCTCAAACCCCAACCCCAGTGACATACCAGCAAATCCATACTTCGTACTCCTTCTCAAACAGTTCCACTGTCTGAAGAACAAGCAAACATATGAGCCTGTAGGATCATTCTCATTAAGATGATGACATAAAAAAGCATATGGAGTATTGAGAGAGAAGGAGGCAACCTGTGTAGCCAGTCAGATACACTAGTGACAGATGATCCAGTCAAATCACTTTCACATGTAATAACTTTATTTTTAAAAGTGTTACACTAGTATACATGGCTTAGACAATGTGAATGCAAAATTGGATGAGCCAACACAAGAAGGGAAAAAGGTTAGACATGTAGTTTTTCATAAACTGCCCTTGTGAGAGTGGCTGCTGTACAGTGTATGGATAAAGTTCTGAACAGAATTAAGAGTGAATAAACCATGAAATCTTAGAAAAAAATGGAACAATTATGAGTACTCTGAGGAGTTTGTTATTATAGAAGGCAGAAAGTTTAGGCTTAAAACTAAAGACAAGTAGAGTTACAGTAACCTGAATTATAATATTAAAGAAATAATTATGCTTATGTTATGATGAGACTAGACAAGTGCCAAGGACATACTGGTGGTACTTGAAAATCTCAATTGCAGATTCAGAAGTACTGTCCTCAGGTCAGTGAAGAAGTGTGAGGCCAAGCGACAAATGAAAAATTGTGTTTGTTGCAGAGCACACTCTATTCTTCTCAGTTACAGGAACCTATAGCATTCACGTAGACAGTGGGACAGATTTCTTGACTTCCAGTTGGGATGTTCTTGATATTGTTTTAATTTTAGTAGACAAAAAATATTGTAATTATCAGATAGAAAACCATGGAAGTACATTTGAAAACATTTTGGTAGTTGGACAATTAATAACTAGGTACATGGGGGTCATGAGCTCAACATTATTGTTTCCTTATAGTACTACTCAGCTAAGCACATAAACAGACAGAAATATCATCTTCCACAAGCTAAATTGGTTTCCTGGGCAGACTGCATTAATCAGGAGAATGCAAGAGGATGATGTGTTACGATTGGTGACTATAATATTATCTGATTAGATATAAGATCTGTAAGAATGGCCTGGAGGCAGGAAGGCTTAAGGACACTGACAAAGGAATGATGGAGTAGAAATCTCAAAATAAAAAACAAAACAAAACAAAACAAAGAAACAAAAAACAAAACCTCTAGTGTAATGTGACTACAACAGGAGAGTTATGAGGATGGGTTCACAGTTGATACTAAGAGTCTAGAGACAATTGTCACAGGTTGCAATTAGAACATAATTATATAGATGAGAGCACAGATAGATGAGGATGAAGTGACAGAACTATGAACTCGGGTGATTCTATATGGCTGTTGACACTTGAGTACTTCAGCAATTTACATGCACAACACACACTGAATTAAGGGTAAAATCTCTAGTAAATCAGTAAAAGATACTGGGTGTTCAATAGATGATGTCATTATCTACAGGTAAGTCTGAAGAAATACATGATTCATGGACATATAGCATAAGGCATGAGATAGAGAAGGAAAAATATATACTGAAGAGTAAGGTCATGCTCATTTATTTCCCTTACTAATATTTAAATGCAAAACTTAGTCTTCTCTATCACTAGTGTTCTTTCTCTCTTTGGACTAATATATAGGCAGTTTTCTTTCTCTTAGTGTTTCATTTGGGTATTTTCATTACTATTATTTACAGTATTTCTACTTAAAGGATTTTTTTGAGACAGGATTTCTCTGTGTAGCCCTGGCTGTCCTGGAACTCTGTAGACCAGGCTGGCCTCGAACTCAGAAATCCACCTGCCACTGCCTCCCAAGTGCTGGGATTAAAGGCATGCGCCACCACTGCCTGGCTACTAAAAGGATTTTTTTCAAAGACAGTGATTTCTCATTTCTATCTTCTACATTTTTGATGTTTCAAATCCATATTTTTGATTTTCTTATTTCTTTTGCTATGTGTTATCCTTTTTTCTTTATGTTAAATCACTTCTCTAGACCCTGGACTAACTATATGTCCCTCTTTGACACAAAGGATTCTTTTGTGTCATTTTATTTTCACAACAAACATTTTAGCCGTTTGGACAAAGAGCCTTATATAGACTTGGCTGAATATGAATGAACACTGTAGCCTGACATGACTTGGACTTCTGAGGCTCCTGACTATTATCTAAAAGCTGGAATTACAGTCATGCACAGTCATGCTGCCTATGTGGTTTTAGGCTCAGGGCTTTGAACATGCTAAGTAAGCACTTGATCAGCTAAAATATAGCCCTGAATTTTTGGAAATATTCACCTGAAATTTTACCATAGTATCTTAAAGTTTAGAAGTTACAGAGTTGTGATCTTTTGGAAGAGTCATACTGCCTTGCTTTTTCACGATGCATGTGATTCTATTATGGGATCTGTGAATCACACTGAGTAGTTCTTCAGTTCTCAGGGTACTGCACATCCTAATCAAATAGACTTCTCTTGAAGGCTGAATACCCACCACTTAACGGGGAGAAAGAAAACCTCTCCACAACTTCATCTAATAGGGCATCATAATTCACTTCTCTTCCTGAGTCCAACAGTTCCTTCATTTTCAAACCCCAACTTCTTTCTTTGCTGATATTCATAACTGCATTACTTCATTTTTAATAGAAACGGTTTTTTGTAGAAAGGTTTTCTTTTTTCTTTTTTTCTTTTTTTTTTGCCTTGAAAAGCATTTAATTCTTTACAAGTTTCACACAAAACATTTTGACCATGTAAACCCATACCACTCAATCCTCTCATATACCCTCTTTATATATATTTAAAACTATATATTTCTTCATTTACATTTCAAATGCTATCCCAAAAGTCCCCCACACCCACTCCCCATCTCCCTTACCCACCCACTCCCACTTCTTGGCCCTGGCATTCCCCTGTACTGGGGCATAAAAAGTTTGCAATAGCAAGGGGCCTCTGTTCCAGAAGATTGCCGACTAGGCCATCATCTGCAGCTAGACACATGAGTTCTGGGGGTACTGGTTAGTTCATATTTTTGTTCCACCTATAGGGTTGCAGACCACTTTAGTTCATTGGGTACTTTCTCTAGCTCCTCCATTGGGGGCCCTGTGTTCCATCCAAGAGCTGATTGTGAGCATCCACTTCTGTGTTTGCCAGGCACTGGCATCACCTCACAAGAGACAGCTATATCAGGGTCCTTTCAGCAAAATCTTGCTGGCATATGCGATGGTGTCTGCATTTGAAGGCTGATTATGGGATGGATTCCAGGGTGCAGCAGTCTCTAGATGGTCCATCCTTTCTTCTCAGCTAAAAACTTTGTCTCTGTAACTCCTTCCATGAGAGTTTTGTTCCCAATTCTAATAAGCAGCAAAGTGACCACACTTTGGTCTTTATTATTCTTGAGTTTCATGTGTTTTGCAACTTGTAACTTGGGTATTCTAAGTTTCTGGGTTAATATCCACTTATCAGTGAGTACATATCATGTGAGTTCTTTTGTGATTGGGTTACCTCACTCAGGATGATACCCTCTAGGTCCATCCATTTGCCTAGGAATTTCATAAATTCATTTTTTAATAGCAGAGTAGTATTCCATTGTCTAAATGTACCACGTTTTCTGTAACCATTCCACTACTGAGGGACATCTGGGTTCTTTCCATCTTCTGGCTATTATAAATAAGGCTGCTATGAACATAGTGGAGCATGTGTCCTTATTACCAGTTGGAACATCTTCTTTATATATGCCCAGGAGAGGTATTGCTAGATCCTCCATTAGTACTATGTCGAATTTTCTGAGGAACTGCCAGACTGATTTCCAGAGTGGTTATACCAGCTTGCAATCCCACCAACAATGAAGGAGTGTTCCTCTTTCTCCACATCGTCGCCAGCATCTGCTGTCACCTGAATTTTTGATCTTAGCCATTCTGACTGGTGTGAGGTGGAATCTCAGGGTTGTTTTGAGTTGCATTTCCCTGATGATTAAGGATGTTGAACATTTTTTCAGGTGCTTCTCTGCCATTCGGTATTCCTCAGGTGAGAATTCTTTGTTCAGTTCTGAGCCCCATTTTTTAACGGGGTTATTTGATTTTCTGGAGTCCACCTTCTTGAGTTCCTTATATATATTGGATATTAGTCTCCTATCTGATTTAGGATAGGTAAAGATCCTTTCCCAATCTGTTGGTGGTCTTTTTGTCTTATTGACGGTGTCTTTTGCCTTGCAGAAGCTTTGCAACTTTATGAGGTCCCCTTTATCGATTCTCGATCTTACCGCGCAAGCCTTTGCTGTTCTATTCAGGAATTTTCCCCCTGTACCCATATCTTCGAGGCTTTTCCCTACTTTCTCCTCTATAAGTTTCAGTGTCTCTGGTTTTATGTGGAGTTCCTTGATCCACTTAAATTTGACCTTAGTACAAGGGGATAAGAATGGATCTATTCGAATTCTTCTACATGATAAATGCCAGTTGTGCCAGCACCATTTGTTGAAAATGCTGTCTTTTTTCCACTGGATGATTTTAGCTCCCTTGTCAAAGATCAAGTGACCAAAGGTGTGTGGATTCATTTCTGGATCTTCAATTCTATTCCATTGATCTACTTGTCTGTTGCTATACCAGTACCATGCAGTTTTTATCACAATTGCTCTGTATTAGAGCTTTAGGTCAGGCATGGTGATTCCACCAGAAGTTCTTTTATCATTGGGAAGAGTTTTTGCTATCCTAGGTTTTTTTGTTATTCCAGATGAATTTGCAAATTGCCTTTTCTAATTCATTGAAGAATTCAGTTGGAATTTTGATGGGGATTGCATTGAATCTGTAGATTGCTTTTGGCAAGATAGCCATTTTTACTATATTGATCCTGCCAATCCATGAGCATGGGAGATCTTTCCATCTTCTGAGATCTTCCTTGATTTCTTTCTTTAGAGACTTGAAGTTCTTATCATACAGATCTTTCCCTTCCTTTAGTTAGAGTCACACCAAGGTATTTTATATTATTTGTGACTATTGTGAAGGGTGTTGTTTCTATAATTTCTTTCTCAGCCTGTTTATCCTTTGTGTAGAGAAAGGCCATTGACATGTTTGAGTTAATTTTATATCCAGCTACTTCACTGAAGCTGTTTATGAGGTTTAGGAGTTCTCTGGTGGAATTTTTGAGGTCACTTATATATACTATCATATCATCTGCAAATAGTGATATTTTGACTTCTTCCTTTCCAATTTTTATCCCCTTGATCTCATTTTGTTGTCGAATTGCTGTGGCTAGGACTTCAAGTACTATATTAAATAGGTAGGGAGAAAGAAGTCAGCCTTGTCTAGTCCCTGAGATTAGTGAGATTGCTTCCAGCTTCTCTCCATTTACTTTGATGTTGGCTACTGGTTTGCTGTAGATTGCTTATATCATGTTTAGGTATGGGCCTTGAATTCCTGATCTTTTCAAGACTTTTATCATGAATGGGTGTTGGATTTTGTCAAATGCTTTCTCAACATCTAAGGAGACGATCATGTGGTTTTTGTCTTTGAGTTTGTTTATATAGTGGATTACTTTGATGGATTTCTATATATTAAACCATCCCTGCATCCCCTGGAATGAAACCTACTTGGTCAGGATGGATGATTGTTTTGATGTGTTCTTTGATTTGGTTAGCGAAAATTTTATTGAGTATTTTGCATCAATATTCATAAGGGAAATTGGTCTGAAGTTCTCTATCTTTGTTGGATCTTTCTGTGGTTTAGGTATCAGAGTAATTGTGGCTTCATAGAATGAATTGGGTACTCTAACATCTGGTCCTATAGAGACCTTCTATTTCTATTTTGTGGAATCGTTTGAGAAGAACTGGAATTAGATCTTCTTTGAAGGTCCGATAGAACTCTGCCCTAAACCCATCTAGTCCTGGGCTTTCTTTTTTGTTTTTTTGTTTTTTTGTTTTTTTGGTTTGGGGACTATTGATGACTGCTTCTATTTCTTTAGGGGATATAAGACTGTTTAGGTCATTAACCTGATCTTGATTTAACTTTAGTACCTTGTATCTGTCTAGAAATTTGTCCATTTAATCCAGGTTTTACTGTTTTGTTGAGTATAGCCTTTGGTAGAAGGATCTGATGGTGTTTTGGATGTCTTCAGGATCTCTTGTTATGTCTCCCTTTTCATTTCTGAGTTTGTTAATTAGGATGCTGTCCCTGTGCCCTTTAGTGAGTATGGCTAAGGGTTTATCTATCTTTTTGATTTTCTCAAAGAACCAGCTCCTTGTTTGGTTGATTCTTTGAATAGTTCTTCTTGTTTCCACTTGGTTAATTTCACCCCTAAGTTTGATAACTTCCTGCCATCTACTCCTCTTGTATGAATTTGCTTCCTTTTGTTCTAGAGCTTTTAGGTGTGTGGTCAAGCTGCTAGTGTGTGCTCTCTCTAGTTTCTTTTTGGAAGCACTCAGAGCTATGACTTTTCCTCTTAGAAATGCTTTCATTGTGTTCCATAAGTTTGGGTATGTTGTGGCTTCATTTTTATTAAATTCTAAAAACTCTTTAATTTCTTTCTTTATTCTTTCCTTGACCAAGGTATCATTGAGAAGAGTGTTCTTCATTTTCCATGTGAATGTTGGCTTTTTATTATTTATGTTGTTATTGAAGATCAGCCTTAGTCCATGGTGATCTGATAGGATGCATGGGACAATTTCAATATTTTTGTATCTGTTGAGGCCTGTTTTGTGACCAATTTTATGGCCAATTTTGGAGAAGGTACCATGAGGTGTTGAGAAGAAGGTATTCCTTTTGTTTTAGGATAAAATGTTCTGTAGATATATGTTAAATCCATTTGTTTCATAACTTCTGTTAGTTTCACTGTGTCTCTGTTTAGTTTCTGTTTCCATGATCTGTCCATTGATGAAAGTGGGGTGTTGAAGTCTCCCACTATTATTGTGTGAGGTGCAATATATGCTTGGAGATTTACTAAAGTTTCTTTAATGAATGTGGCTGCCCTTGCATTTGGAGCATAGATATTCAGAATTGAGAGTTCATCTTGGAAGATTTTACCTTTGATGAGTATGAAGTGCCCCTCCTTGTCTTTTTTGATAACCTGGGGTTGGAAGTCGATTTTATTCGATATTAGAATGGCTACTCCAGCTTGTTTCTTCAGATCATTTGTTTGGAAAATTGTTTTCCAGCCTTTAACTGTTAGGTAGTTTCTGTGTTTTTCCCTGGGATGGGTTTCCTGCAACCAGCAAAATGTTGGATCCTGTTTCTGTAGCCATTCTGTTAGTCTATGTCTTTTTATTGGGGAATTGAGTCCATGGATATTAAGAGATATTAAGGAAAAGTAATTGTTGCTTCCTATTATTTTTGTTTCTAGAGTTGGCATTCTGTTCTTGTGGCTGTCTTCTTTTAGTTTTGTTGGAGGATTACTTTCTTGCTTTTTCTAGGGCGTGGTTTCTGTCCTTGTATTGGTTTTTTTCTGTTATTATCCTTTGAAGAGCTGGATTCCTGGAAAGATATTGTGTGAATTTGGTTTTGTCATTGAATACTTTGGTTTCTCCATCTATGGTAATTGAGAGTTTGGCTGGGTATAGTAGCCTGGGCTGGCATTTGTGTTCTCTTAGTGTCTGTATAACATCTGTCCAGGATTTTCTGGCCTTCATAGTCTCTGGTGAGAAGTCTGATGTAAATCTAATAGGCCTGCTTTATATGTTACTTGACTTTTTTCCTTACTGCTTTTAATATTTTGTCTTTATTTAGTGCATTTGTTGTTCTGATTATTATATGTAGGGAGGAATTTCTTTTCTGGTCCAGTCTATTTGGAGTTCTATTGGCTTCTTGTATGTTCATTGGCATCTCTTTTTTCTTTTAGGTATGGAAAGTGTTCTTCTAAAATTTTGTTGAAGATATTTTCTGGCCCTTTGACTTGAAAATCTTCATTCTCATCTACTCCTATTATCAGTAGGTTTGGTCTTCTCATTGTGTCCTGGATTTCCTGGATGTTTTGAGTTAGGATCCTTTTGTGTTTTGCATTTTCTTTAATTGTTGTGTCCATGTTCCCTATGGAATCTTCTGCATCTGAGATTCTCTCTTCTTTCTCTTGTATTCTGTTGCTGATGCTCGCATCTATGGATCCTGATATCTTTCCGAGGGTTTCTATCTCCAGTGTCTCCCTTTGGGTTTTCTTTATTGTTTCTATTTCCCTTTTTAGATCCTGCATGGTTTTGTTCACTTTCATGTGCTGTTTGGTACTGTTTTCCTGTAATCCTCTAAGGTATTTTTGTGTTTCCTCTTTAAAGGCTTCTAGCTGTTTACCTGTGTTTTCCTGTATTTCCTTCTTAAGGTCTTCCATCATCATCATAGGAAGTGACTTTAGATCCATGTCTCACTTTTCTGGTGTGATGGTGTATCCAGGACTTGTTATGGTCGGAGAGTTTGGTTCTCATGATGCCAAGTAGCCTTGGTTTCTGTTGCTTCTGTTCTTATGCTTGCCTCCTGCCTTATTATTATCTCAAGTATTTGCTGACCTCAATATATCTGATTGGAGCCTGTCCTTCCTATAATCCCAGTTGATTCAGGGCTACTCAGAGTCCAGCTTTCTCTGTGATCCTTTGCTTGTGGGCTCCTGTGAACATGAGATTCTGGGTGTGTCAGAGTTCTTGGCAGTCAAGTTCCTCTGAGACCCTGAAATACTGGTGTGACCAAGCTCCTTTTATCCTGGGATCCTGTTGTCAAATATCCTGGGTGTGTTACAGTGCCTGGAAGTGGTGTCTCCTTTGAGGATCGTGGAGCTGTCTGGTCAGTGGTCCTAAGATTGTGTGGAGAGTCCTCTAGGGACCTTCTGGGCATTCGCTAACTCCACGCCCAAGGTGACCCAGTGCTGCTGCTGACCAGAGGGCTGTAGAAGGGTTTTCTAAGAGTAAACCTATTGTCACCATTCTGGAAAGACTTTTCATCACAGATCTGAAACCTATCTCAAACAATGCAAAAGCCAGAGATTGAAGTTTCTCAGGTCAATACTGAATAAACAGAATTCATAAACCATAAGGATTCTAAAGAGTTAAAAGTAGTCCTTGAATCTATAATTTGAGTTTTCTTGATTATTGGCTTTTAAAAAAATCATATTTTGCTTATTTCCTTTTCTTATATTTTTATTTTTATAACTCCTTATACATCTTCTTGTCACATTTCATAATCCCATCCTCTGATATCTCATGTTCACTAAGTCTACCTGCCTCCTGAAAATTCTTCTTCTCACTGTTGTTTTACTTTCTTTTCAGATACTGTGATAAATATCATGACCAAATGTACCTAAGAGGAGGAAATGGTTTATTTCAATTTATACTCCCAGGTTACAGTCTATCACTGAGAAAAATCAAGGACAGTAACTGAAGCAGAAACTGAAGCATAAACGATAAAACACATTCATTCTGACATGTTCAAAGAGTGTTCTAAAAGGTTCAAACCCAGCTGCTTGGTGATGATATTACCCACAGTATGCTGAGCTTTCCCACAACATTCTTCAACCAAGACAATCTCTCACACACATGGCCCCAAGTCACTCTGATTGAAACAATTCTCCATTGAACAATTCTTTGTTCTATGACACACTGAGTTTTCCCAGTGCTGTTCTGCATAAGGTGTGGGTATTGAGCTATCCTCTTCCTCACTGGTAATTCACCAGTGGCAAGACCACTGAAGGCAGGGACCTACCCTTATCCAGCACCTATCAACTTTCAATATCTCTCCAGAGAGAAAACAAACCAATTAACACATCCCTATCCTAAGCATGAATGTTGATGAGGGTAGTACTATGCAGTCTCTAAAAATTATGGATATATCAGTCATGTCCAACTGAGAATACAGAATTTCACAGTTACACTTGCCATCATGTGGCTCTTGTGTTCTTTCTGGGACCTCACTTTCCAATACGTTTCCTGAGCCTTGAAGGTATGCTATGGATGCTCAGTTGAGGGTTCAGCACTCAGCAGCCACTTAATTTCAGCAATTTGACTAACCATGAGTTTTCCCATTAGCTACCACTTACAAAATAAGAAACTTCTTTGAAGAATTCTGTAGGCAGAATTATTCTATGGACATAAGCATACATATTTAATGAGTACATTGACAAAATGTCCATAAGCAATCAGTTTATCCTCACAATGGGCTTTCATTTTTTCAATACCAGTCATGAACTTGTTTCTGAGAAGTAGGCCTTAATTCCAAAGAGAGAAGTTATTTGTCCCTACAACAGTCATACCACTCTTACACAGGTCCACAGATGGGTAATAACAGTGATAACTTTTCTTTCATTTGGGGGGGGATTTTTTTCTTTTATTATTATTAATCATTCCATTCATTTACATCTCAGATGATATCCTACTTCCTGGTTACTGCCTCCACCAGCCCCCATCTTATGATATACCACTTCCCAGTTACCCCTCAACCACCACCTATTCCACATCTGTCCTCCCTCTCCCTTTTTCATGTATGAGGAGGCTCTCCCACCCACCCATACTCCCCTGTCCACCACTCCAGCATCCTCCTACTCTGGGTCATCAAACCTACCCATTGCTGTGGGGCAAGGCCATCCTCTGCTACATATGTATATGTAGCCAAAGATCCCTTTAGGTATACTCCTTGGTCGGTGGTCTAGACTCTGGGAGAACTGGGTGGTTAGGCCAGCTTGTGTTGTTCTTCCAATGAGGTTGCAATCCCTCTCCATTCTTCTAGTCCTTTTGCCAGTTCCCCAACCAGGTTCCCTGAGTTCAGCCTGATGGTTGGCTTCAATCTTCTGCCTCTGCTTTGGACAGTTGCTGGCTGGACCTCCCAAGTAACTGCCACACTTGTTTCCTGTCAGAAAGTGTCTCTTGACCACAGCAACAGTATTGGGTTTGGTGTCTGCAGACATGATGTATCCCCAGGTGGGGCCATTCCCCAGTTGGCCCTTCCTTAAGTCTCTGTTCCTCCCCCCCCCCCGTTCTTCCTTTGAACAGGAACATTTCTGGGTTAGAAAACCTTTGAGAAGGGAGGGTGACTCCATCCCTTGACAAGGGGCCATGCTTATCTATTGGAGGTGGTCTCCACAGGTTCTATCTCCCCCTTTTCTGCACATTACAAGTTCATGAAATTTGCAAACTGATGGAACTAGAAAATATCATCCTGAGTGAGGTAACCCAGACATAAAAAAACACACATGGTATGAACTCATTAACCCCAAAGCTCACAATGCTGATGATACAACTTATAGACCTAATAGAGAGAAGAAGGAAGGAAAATCTGGGGGTGGATGCTTCAGTCCTGCATTGACGGGGAACAGTACAATTGGGGAAGGTGGAAGGAGATGGGCACAAGAGAGGGATACAGGAGGAGGAGGGAATAAGGATAGCAGCATCAGAATCTGGAGGACATGTGATAGTGGTACAGAGGATTAAGAAATCAAATAAAAATAGGTAGCATGGGGGATGAGGAACTGGGGATAGCCACTGGAGGGTCCTAGACACCAGAGAAATGTGAGGCTCACAGGACCCATGGGAATGACGTTAGCCATAATGCACAGTGATGATTTTTCTCTCCTGATTTCTTGCATAGCAACTTCCAAGGCAATGAAAACTAGCCAGCATGGAGAAACATTTTAGCATGATTCCATTATGTCTTATATACAAAGAGAATTGTCTTTTGCAACAGGATCTTAGCTTCTAATTCTGGAACAGAAAAACAATGGAATATTGTTTATGGCACCAGAAACTTTGTTGTCAACACTTAACAGAGATGCCAATGGCTTGTGAGATTGGTGTTATCTATCTCTGAAGAACATGCAGAAATTGTAATTTTACTCTCTTAAAGACTTAACTGGACCAAATCTCTTAGTTCTCCATGTCATAGATAGCAGACAAGCTAATTATTAGTCTACTAACTGGAAATAGAGTTAGGGGGCTGCCCTAAGTTCTAAATGCTATATCCATCGATTACTACATCTCTCAACCCACATCAGAGATGGTCCTTTTTGCAGTAGATAACAATTAACAGAGAGGCTGACAACTGGTCTGCATGCACTGAATTAGAGACTGGGCTCAAAATACAAAATTTATGGCACATCTCCTGCCCCAAGGGATCACTGAGGAAAAGGAAAAAGAAAGATAGAAAGAGCCAGAGGTAGTGAACATCTACAGCTAAGCAATACTTTTCGAAATAACAGTTTATGCACACATAAACTGACAGTGGTTCTGACTATATGCACAATATCTGCACCAGATCAGGCTAGCTAAAATCCCAGCATGATTGGAGGAGTTCAATAAGTCAAACTCCTAGCTCTATAGATACTGGTATTTGATGGTTGCTGAGGGGAGATGAGTCAGTTTTCTTCAGTAAGGCAGCCCTTGAAAGATGTGGCCTTATCCATACCCTAATGTGACCATACATGTATATACATACAACTGCACTAAGTAGATTCAGTGGGTTTAAGAAAATAATGCATGAAGTCTGCAGGTAAAATTGTGGGAGTGACAAAAGTTGGAGGGGAGGTTTTGGGGTGGCTTTGATCAAAAGTCATTATTGACATGTCTGAAATTCACGGACAATAAAAAATTAAAATTAAAATTAAGGTCCATGAAATGGACAGGAAACCATGAAGACAAGTGAGTGTGTTTTAAGCTTGCTTTCTGCATCACATTAGGCAGGATAACTACATAGACTTGTCTCCTACTGTGTTGCCTCATCCATACTTGATATGAGGGTTTGTGTCTAGTCTTATTGTAACTTGCTATGCCATATTCAGTTGATATCCCTAGGATGCTCTCTTTTGTCTAAAGGGAGACAGAGGAGGAGTGGATCTTTGGGAGAGGGGAGGTATGAAGGAGGGACTGGCAAGAATGGAGGAAGAGAAAAGTGCAGTCAGGTTATAATGCATAGGATGATGAAAAAAGAAAACCAGTAAAACAATACCAGTGTGGATGTGAGGAGGTTTCTAGAGATTAATATTGAGTCTGAAGTTTCCCCTCCCTCCATTGCACAGATGGGGCAGAAAAGGAAACTAAAGCCCTAAAAAGAGTAAAACAGCCATTCATTAAAATACAAGATTTCAAAATACAGTGATCCTCTCAAAGGTCCTAAACTTCTGTGTGGAGAATCAGCTGCTCTGAGCAAACAGAACTTCTATAATCTCAGCCAAGTTAGAGCTAGTGTGCTAGCTGCTACTGTGTGTTATCCTCATAGAATGGTGAAATATGTACTACACACTGGCCTTGGTATCCACAATAAATGATAGAAAAGATGATAAGAAGAAGGCTTAGCTGCAGTGAGGCTGTATGATGACAGCAATATCATGTGCATTATCACTAGACTACAATAAAACTGCAAAATTGGCAGACATTTGAGGTAGGCAGTGAAGGAATGATGGACTGATCCCCATGCACAGGAAAATGATCTATGTGTGCACCATTGTGGTTGCTTCTTCCAGGGTTTTGTTAATTCTTCTCTTCAGTTTTGAATCCTAAACCAGTATTCAATGTAATATTTATAAGAAAAACATTTGTGAGAAATATTTGCTGCTTTTTCTATGTTGTTTAAAGTGTCTGATCATAAATCTACATGGAAAGAAATTCATATAAACCATTCTTTTTTCAAAACATTGTCAATGGAATTCACCTGATAGTCCTCTTCTTGGTTAATTTTTCCTGATTAAAAAAAAAGGAATTTAGTATGTTACCAAGTAGCCTGCATTGATTCAAAGAGGGAAGAAATACCATGAATTTTCAGAAAGTCCCCTGAAGCAGACTCTGGGAGAGAAAGAATAATCACATTTAACAGTATATATAGTCAGTCTTTTCAACTTCAAAAGAAAAATCTTTGAAATCTGTAGAATATAACTGTAAATGTGTTACCATCTATTCATTAATTTTTCTGCAATGTTGTTTGGGTCTAATAACAGGGAGTCCTGAAGTCACAAAAAGAAACTAAAGTTTCTATATTTAAACTTTTATGGAAATAAAATAAAACAAATGACTGAAGCCATCATATTTACTTCTAGTCCCTGATAACCTTCAGTATCTCCAGGATCTGTGCCTGCATTCCCTGTAGGAAGGTTAGTCAAGTAAAAACAACAAAGCTGCTATATAGCCTCCATTTACAACAGATTATTAAAGCTGCACAGATCTGTGCAGTGGTGGCATATGCCTTTAGTCTTAACACTTGTGAGGCAGAAGGAGGAAAATCTCTGAGTTTGAGGCCACCCTAGTCTACAGAGTGAGTTCCAGGACAGCCAGGGCTACACAGAAAAACCCTGTCTTGAGACAAAAACAAACAAAACAACAACAAAACCAGTGACTTCAAGAATCATTAATACCCCTGAAAGAACCAGAAACTCGAACAATTCTAGTGGCAAATGAATCAAGAGATGATTCATTCTGTGAGCAGCTCTTTCATGCACAGAAAACAAACAGCAAGTGGTATAACAAAGCAAAGAAAACATATGTTTTAAATACCTGCAGCAGCACAGGTAAGAAGAGCACCAACATAAAATCTGATAATTAAAATATTTGATACTTAGAATAATCTTGTTCTGGCAATAGGAAGATGCTATGGATGTTCGAGTGACCATCTCGTCAAGTATAAAAGAGCATTGAGCACAGGGAAGCCAGGTAGCATGGACAGCTATTCACACAAAGCAGCTACTACTGTTCAGGAGTTACACCCCATCCAAGAATGGAACCATGTTGCTGTTGCATATGAAGAAATGTGAGCAGAACCTAAATATGTGCATATATGCTATGGAACAAGAAAGAAGAATACTTGAAATCCATTCCACAAGAGTGCAAAACAATAAAATATTAACTGCTTTTTGTAATTGTAAGAACATGCTTTGAAAATGTGAACCGCCACCAAGTGAATATTCCCAACTCTCCATCAACTCTTTCTTTCCTTTCCCTGTTTAACACAGCTGTAACATCTCATCAACTGGAATATGAGCCTGGACACCAGCCCATATGTGAAACTGAAGGCATAACATTTTTCCTATATATATTAAGTATAAAGTTAAATTTATACACTAGGTACAGCAAGAGATTAAAATAGCCAATGATATAATAGAAAAGGTATAAGATTACACTGTAATAAAATCATCAGCATCAGTGTTCTTCTAATTTGGAGTCATACAAAGTTAAAGTTAAAAATAACTGCTACTTTAGCACACACTTTCCTATCTCCAATGCAAGCCTGACCACAGAAATTATTTAGAATGTCTACTGTGCTGGTTTACTATGCAAATGCTCAGATTGAAGAGATAGATTTTGCTCAAATGGGATCAAGTACTATGGTATAAGATCTCAAATTCTCCCAATGTTTATTTCTCAAAATTCCATGTTGTGTCTTGAAATGCAATGGATTTCAGGTAAACAACATCACAGAAAATTAAAATGTAGATTAAAATAAATAAAGGACAACTTCTATCCTCTTTAGAGAGATGTCATCAAAATAACTAGTGGATTACATGGCCTAGTAATATCCATATCCAATAGATACATGGTATCAAGCAAGCTTCTTGGTATCTCAAGCTAAGCAGAGTAGCCTGAGAACCAGTACCTTTTAATCTCATGCAATTCTCAATTTGATTATTTTTGAGATTTGAACATGCTTGGCCTAGGACGTGGCATTATTAGGAGGTGTAGCCTTAGCAGAAGAACTGTGCCATTGTAGGTGTGGGGTTTAAGACCCTCTTCCTAGCTACCTGGAAGCTAGTGTATGCCTAGAAGCCTTCAAATTAACAACTAGGATTCTTAGCTCCTCCTGCAAGATGCTGCCTAGATGCTGCTATGCTCCTGCCTTGATGAACTGAACCTCTCTGAACCTGTAAGCCAGCCCCAATTAAGTGTTGTCCTTCTAAGAGTTACCTTAGTCACGGTGTCTCTTCACAGCAATGTAAACCCTAAGACAACATGACCTGAGGCCAAATGACTCTGGCTGGGCCCTCTACCCACAAACAACTTGAAGCATGCACTTCCAAACTACTATGGTTTCCATAACATACAGACAGACATGCATTCAGGTCTTTTCCCAGTTGTGTATCTCAAGTATCATACTCTTCAACACACATAATACACTTTTCACTATTAGCACATCTTGAAATACAACAGGCAGCAGTGAATATCCCAATAATCATTAATATCACTCAGCAGTTCTTTATAGTCCACAAAGTAAGAATTCAAATATATCATGATGTAAGAATACAAACACAGGGCCTGGAAAGATGGCTCACTGGTTAAGAGTACTAGTTGGTCTTCCAGTTCAATTCCCAGCACCTACATGGCAGCTTACAACTCTCTATAACTTCTATTTCAGGGGATCCAGCTCCCTTACACATGTGGGAAAAATACCAGTACACATAAAATAAAAAATAAGTTATATTTTAAAAAGTAAACATAAGGGCCAATTCAGCTTCGGACCTAAGGTTCCATCTTTTTTTAATAAGTAGTGTGTGACATCTTCACAATGTGACATTTATCTTGGTGTGAGGTCACAGATGACATTGATCTTCCACCTGCTTCTACTTGCATCTTTCATTCTTGCTCATCACTAGACAAATGAGAGCTCCCATTTTCCCCTGATACAGCACATATTGGGAATGGCTTTTCTGTGTCCTTCCAAAGACATTATTCATCTTCTTTTCTTCAAGACAGCTCAATTACTGCCAAATGGGACTCTAGTTCATGTTTTGGTGAATCATCTAAAAGCTATACTAAATGTAGCTGGATTTTGAACAAACTGGTTCAGTCAGGAAAAGTCTAGTAAGCTAGTTTTATGTCAGTGTGACAAAAGCTAGAATCATTGGAAAGGGAGGAACTTCAATTAAGATAGTGTCTCCATAATATATGACTGTAAAAATATTCTTTTTTTTAATGAGGTATTTTCTTCATTTACATTTCAAATGCTATCCCCAAAGTTCCCCATATCCCCCCCCCACTCCCCTACCCACCTACTCCCACTTCTTGGCCCTGGCATTCCCTTGTACTAAGGCATATAAAGTTTGCAAGAACAACGGGCACCTCTTCCCAATGATGGCCAACTAGACCATCTTCTGCTACATATGCAGCTAGAGACACGAGCTCCGGGGTACTGGTTAGTTAATATTGTTGTTCCACCTATAGGGTTGCAGACCCCTTTAGCTGCTGGGGTACTTTCTCTTGCTCCTCCGTTGGGGGCCCTGTGTTCCATCCAAGAGCTGACTGTGAGCATCCACTTCTATGTTTGCCAGACACCAGAATACCCTCACAAGAAACAGCTATATCAGGGTCCTTTCAGCAAAATCTTGCTGGCATATGCAATGGTGTCAGCGTTTGGAGGCTGATTATGGAATGGATCCCCGGGTGTGGCACTCTCTAGATGGTCCATCCTTTCATCTCATCTCCAAACTTTGTCTCTGTAACTCCTTCCATGGGTGTTTTGCTCCCAAATCTAAGAAGGGGCAAAGTGTCCACACTTTTTTGGTCTTCATTCTTTTTTAGTTTCATGTGTTTTACAAATTGTATCTTGTATCTTGGGTATTCTAAGTTTCTGGGCTAATATCTACTTATCAGTGAGTACATATCATGTGAGTTCTTTTGTGATTGGGTTACGTGACAGCAGATGCTGGTGAGGATGTGGAGAAAGAGGAACACTCCTCCATTGTTGGTGGGATTGCAAGCTTGTACAACCACTCTGGAAATCAGTCTGGCGGTTCCTCAGAAAATTGGACATAGTACTACCAGAGGATCTGCAATACCTCTCCTGGGCATATATCCAGAAGATGTTCCAACTGGTAAGAAGGACACATGCTCCACTATGTTCATAGCAGCCTTATTCATAATAGCCAGAAGCTGGAAAGAACCCAGATGCCCCTCAACAGAGGAACAGATACAGAAAATGTGGTACATTTACACAATGGAGTACTACTCAGCTATTAAAAAGAATGAAATTATGAAATTCCTAGGCAAATGGATGGACCTGGAGGGTATCATCCTGAATGAAGTAACCAATTGTAAAAATATTCTTAATGAGTGATTGATGGGGAAAGGTCCAATCCATTGCAGATGCTCCCATCCTTGGGCTGTTAATACTTCATTGTATAAGAATAATTACTTGCTGAGCACTCAAGTAACCAGCATCACTCCATGACCTCTGCATCAGCTCCTGACTTCAGATTCCTGCTTTTTTTGAGTTCCTGTCCTAACTTCCTTCAATGATGGACACTGATGTTGAAGTGTAAGCAAAATTAACTCTTTCCTCCCTAACTTACTTTTGGTCACAATATTTCTGTGCAGCAAGATTATTCCTAATTAGGCTTAATATTATAGGTTCTCCATAACACAATTAGGTTTAAGAAAAATTCAAGATAATATACTGTAACATTCACAAACTTCCCCTTCGCAGTAACAGGCATTTACATCTAAACTGCCATCCTATTGGGAGGCTTTGAGAATGAGTATCCAAGTTCAAATCTACAGTGATAATTAAAGATATCATTATGAGGAATTGTTTACTGACTTAATGCCAACCATTGATGATGCTTTTATGGAACACAGCTATTATCTCAGTCTTATGAAAGAGGAGGAGGTTGAACCCACAAAGTAATACAATTCAAGGTTTGGCAACAGCTTTCTCATTTCAGATGCTAAAACTGTGTTTCTGCATTTGCCACTTAACTTTTAATATTCCCATTTACATTTTTGTGTTCTTCTGAGATTAATTATAGTTTTTCATAATTCTAGTACCTTATGAAATGATGATTAGGAGAGATGTCTATATCACAATAAAATGTAGTTTAGCATCAGTTTGAATTGGTTTTCTTCTGGCATGGGAACTGCTACTGTGGCTTTCACAAATATTTGACATATGGAAGAGGTCCATTTTTAAAAAGAAAGCACCCAAGTAGGTGAAGGGCTTTGCAGCCCCATAGGAGGAACAACAATATGAACTAACCAGTACCCCCAGAGTTCCCTGGAACTAAACCACCAATCAAAGAAAATACATCGTGGGACTCATGGCTCTAGCAGCATAGGTAGCAGAGAATAGCCTAGTCAGTCACCAATGGGAGGAGAGGTCCTTGGTCCTGTGAAGGTTCTATGCCCCAGTATAGGAGAATGCCAGGGTCAGGAAGCAGGAGTGGGTGGGTTGGGGAGCAGGGGGAGGGACAAAGTGATAGGGGATTTTCGGAGGGGAAATTAGGAAAGGGGAAAACATTTGAAATGTAAATAAAGAAAATATCTCCCGCCATCTTCCTTCTGAGCCCAGCTGAGGCCACTAAGGGTTCCAGAGTGCTCTCCATGCTGCAGGACCTCAGGATCACAGGTGAGTGGAATGCAATATCATCTCCAAAGAATTGCAGAGGGTCTTGTGCTGTCAGGAACAGGACAAAGGAACCCCCCGACCAGAGGCTAGGATCCATTCAGGTCGGGGCCAGCCCTGCCTCTTCTGCATGAACCCGGCCGAAGGTATCTAGGGAACCAGAGGACTCTCCACACCACAGGATCCCTAGCACACCCGGGACCTCCTGATCATCTGAGAGAACATGGGCAATAGAAGCAACAGAGCTTCTTGGTCAGGGTCCCTTCTGGCCTTCATCCTCAGCCAGGAGGCAGAGCTGAGACCCAGACCTCTGGGCATATTCTTTGCCAGAGGAGAGTCTGCCTACAGGGAGAGTTCTGACCCTAGAACTCAGGAGGTGGATCAGAGCTCCAGACTGCTGGACACCTGCTCTGACAACTGGAACTCAGGAGAGAGTTGGACTCCCAGGAGTGCTGACAGAGAATCACAGGAGGATCAAGCTCCAACCAAAGACAGCTTGAACATTAACACCAGAGATTTCCAGATGGTGAAAGGCAAACGTAAGAATTTAATAACAGAAACCAAGAACACTAGGCATCATCAGATCCCAGTATGCACACCACAACAAGTCCTGGATGCCCCAACACACCCGAAAAGCAAGACACGGATATAAAATCATATCTCATGATGGTGGTAGAAGATCTTAAGAAGGGCATTAATAACTCACTTAAAGAAATAAAAGAGAACACTGCTAAACAGGTACAAGCCCTTAAAGAGGAAGCACAAAAATTCCTCAAGAAATTACAGGAGAATACTGCTAAACAAGTAGAAGCCCTGAAAAAGGAAACACAAAAATCCCTCAAGGAATACAGGCAAACACTGCTAAACAGGTAGAAGAAACACAAAAATTTCTTAAAGAATTACAGGAAAGCACAAACAAACAGGCAATGGAATTGAACAAAACCATACAAGATCTAAAAATGGAAATAGAAAAAATGAAGAAAACCCAAAGGGGGACAACTCTGGAGATAGAAACCTCAGGAAAGAAATCAGGAACCACAGAGGCAAGCATCAGGAACAGAATAAAAGAGATGGAAGAGAGAATCTCAGGTCCAGAATTTCATAGGAAACATGTACACAACAATCAAAGAAAATGGAAAATGCAAAAAGATCCTACCTCAAAACATCCAGGAAATCCAGGACACAATGAGAAGACCAAACCTATGGATAATAGGAGTAGATGAGAATGAAGATTTTCAACTTAAAGGACCAGCAAATATATTCAACAAAATTATAGAAGAAAACTTTCCATACCTAAAAAAAAGAGATGCCAATGAACATACAAGAAGACTACAGAACTCCAAATAGACTGAACCAGAAAAGAAATTCCTCCTGACACATAATAGTCATAACAACAAATGTACTAAATAAGACAAAATATTAAAAGCAGTAAGGGAAAAAGTCAAGTAACATTTAAAGTCAGGCCTATTAGAATTACATCAGACTTCTCACCAGAGACTATGAAACCCAGAAGATCCTGGACAGATGCTATACAGACACTAAGAGAACACAAATGCCAGCCCAGGCTACTATACCCAGTCAAACTTTCAATTACCATAGATGGAGAAACCAAAGTATCCAATGACAAAATCAAATTCACACAATATCTTTCCATGAATCCAGCCCTTCAAAGGAAAAAAAAAAACAAAAAACAATACAAAGATGGAAATTACACCCTAGAAAAAGCAAGAAAGTAATCCTTTAACAAACCTAAGACAGCCACAAGAACAGAATGCCAACTCTAGCAACAAAAATAATAGGAAGCAACAATTACTTTTCCTTAATATCTCTTAATATCAATGGACTCAATTCCCCAATAAAAAGACATAGAATAACAGACTGGCTTCAGAAACAGGACCCAACATTTTGCTGCTTGCAGGAAACCCATCCCGGGGAAAAACACAGAAACTACCTCAGAGTGAAAGGCTAGAAAACAATTTTCCAAGCAAATGGTCCAAAGAAACAAGCTGAAGTAGCCATTCTAATATACAATAAAATTGATTTCCAATCCAAAGTTTTCAAAAAAGACAAGGAGGGGCACTTCATACTCATCAACAGTAAAATCTACCAAGATGAACTCTTAATTCTGAATATCTATGCTCCAAATACAAAAGCAGCCCCATTCATTAAAGAAACTTTAGTAAAGCTCAAAGCACACATTGAACCTCACACAATAATGGTGGGAGATACAACACCCCAATCTCACCAATGGACAGAAACAGAAAATAAAGAGAGACACATGGACACTTATAGAAGTTATGAAACAAATGGGTTTAATAGATACCTACAAAATATTTTATCCTAAAACAAAAGGATATACCTTCTTCTCAGTACCACATCATACCTCCTCCAAAATTGAACATATAATTGGTCACAAAACAGGCCTCCACAGATACAAAAATATTGAAATCATCCCATGCATCCTATCTGATCACCACGGAAACAGGCTGATATTTAATAACATTATAAATAATAGAAAGCCAACATTCATGTTGAAAGTGAACAACACTCTACTCAATGATTCCTTGGTCAAGGAAAAAATAAAGAAAGAGATTAAAGACTTTTTAGAGTTTAATGAAAATGAAGCCACAACATACACAAATTTATTTGACACAATGAAAGCAGTGCTAAGAGGAAAACTCATAGCTCTGAGTACCTCCAAAAAGAAACTAGAGAGAGCATACACTAGCAGCCTGACAGCACACCTAGAAGCTTTAGAATGAAAGGAAGAAAATTCACTCAAGAGGAATAGATGTCAGGAAATAATCAAATTTAGTGCTGAAATCAACCAAGTGGAAACAAAAAGAACTATTCAAAGAATCAACCAAACCAGGAGCTGGTTCTTTGAGAAAATCAACAAGATAGAGAAACCCTTAGCCACACTAACTAGAGGGTACAGGGACAGTATCCCAATTAACAAAATCAGAAATGAAAAAGGAGACATAACAACAGAACCTGAGGAAATCCAAAACATCATCAGATCCTACTACAAAAGGCTATACTCAACAAAACTGGAAAACCTGGATTATATGGACAACTTCCTAGACAGATAACAGGGACCAAAGTTAAATCTGGATCAGATTAATGACCTAAACAGTCTTATATCCCCTAACAAAATAGAAGCAATCATTAATATTCTCCCACCCCCCCCAAAAAAAACCAAACAAAACAAACAAACGAACAAAAAACCAGGACTAGATGGGTTTACTGCAGAGTTCTATCAGACCTTCAAATAAGACCTATTTCCAAATTTACTCAAACTATTCCACAAAATAGAAACAGAAGGTACTCTACCCAACTCATTCTATGAAGCCACAATAACTCTAATACCTAAACTATACAAAGATCTAACAAAGAAAGAGAACTGTATGATAAGAACTTCAAGTCTCTAAAGAAAGAAATCAAAGAAGATCTCAGAAGATGGAAAGATCTCCCATGCTTATGGATTGGCAGGATTAATATAGTAAAAATGGCTATCTTGCCAAAAGCAATCTACAGATTCAATGCAATCGCCATCAAAATTTCAACTCAATTCTTCACTGAATTACAAAGGGCAATTTGCAAATTCATCTGGAATAACAAAAAACCTAGGATAGCAAAAACTATTCTCAACAATAAGAGAACCTCTGGGGGAATCACCATGCTTGACCTCAAGCTGTACTACAGAGCAATTCCGATTTAAAAAAAAAAAAAAAAAAAAAAGCATGGTAGTTGTTTTAATCAGGGTTTCTATTCCTGCACAAACATCATGACCAAGAAGCAAGTTGGGGAGGAAAGGGTTTATTCGGCTTACACTTTCATACTGCTATTCATCACCAAAGGAAGTCAGGACTGGAACTCAAGCAGGTCAGAAAGCAGGAGCTGATGCAGAGGCCATGGAGGGATGTTCTTTACTGGCTTGCCTCCCCTGGCTTGATCAGCCTGCTTTCTTATAGAACCCAAGACTACCAGTCCAGAGATGGCACCACCCACAAGGGGCCTTTCCCCCTTGATCACTAATTGAGAAAATGCCTTACAGTTGGATCTCATGGAGGCATTTCCTCAACTGAAGCTCCTTTCTCTGTGATAACTCCAGCTGTGTCAAGTTGACACAAAAATAGCCAGTACAGTAGTGGTACAATGACAGACAGGTAGATCAACAGAATAGAATTGAAGATCCAGAAATGAACCCACACACCTATGGTCACTTGATCTTTGACAAGGGAGCTGAAAGCATCCAGTGGAAAAAAAGACAGCATTTTAAACAAATGGTACTGTCACAACTGGCAGTTATCATGTAGAAGAATGCGAATTGAACCATTCTTATCTCCTTGTACAAAGCTCAAGTCTAAGTGGATCAAAGCCTCCACATAAAACCAGAGCCACTGAATTTAATATAGGAGAAAGTGGGGGGAAAGCCTCGAAGATATGAGCACAGGGGAAAAATTCCTAAACAGAACAGCAGTGACCTGTGCTATAAAATCGAGAGTCAACAAATGAGACCTCATAAAATTGTAAACCTTCTGTAGGGCAAAAGATTCTGTCAATAAGCAAAAGACCACCAACAGATTGGGAAAGAGTTTTTACCAATCCCAAATCTGATAGGGGACTAATATCTAATATATACAAAGAGCTCAAGAAGCTGAACTCCAGAAATTCAAATAACCCCATTTAAAATGGGGTACAGAGCTAAACAAAGAATTCTCAAGTGAAGAATACCAAAGGGATGAGAAACACTTGAAAAAATGTTCAACTTCCTTAATCTTCAAGGAAATGCAAATCAAAGCAACCCTGAGAATCCACCTCACATCAGTCAGAATGGCTAGGATCAAAAATTCATGTGACCGAAGATGCTGGTGAGAATGTGGAGAAAGAGGAACACTCCTCCATTGCTAGTGGGATTGCAAGGTGGTTCAACCACTCTGGAAATCAGTTTGGCGGTTCCACAGAAAACTGGTCATAGTACTACCGCTAGATCCATCAATACCTCTCCTGGGCATATCCCCAGAAAATGTTCCAAGTGGTAATAAGGACACATGCTCCCTTATGTTCATAGCAGCCCTATTTATAATACCCAGAAGCTGGAAAGTACCCATATGTGCCTCAACAGAGGAATGGATACAGAAAATGTGGTATATTTACACAATGAAGTACTACTCAGCTATTAAAAACAATAAATTTATGAAATTCTTGGGCAAATGGATGTATCTGGGGGATATCATCCTGAGTGAGGTAACCCAGTCACAAAAGAAGTCACTTGACATGCACTCACTGATAAGTGGATATTAGCCCAGAAACCTAGAATTCCCAAGATACAACTTCCAAAACACAAGAAAATCAAAAAGGAAGACCAATGCATGGATACTTCATTCCTCCATAGAATATGGAATAAAATATCCATGGAAGGAGTTGCAGTGACAAAGTTTGGAGCTAAGACTAAAGGATGGACTATCCAAAGACTGCCCCACCCGAGGGTCCATCCCATAATCAACCACCAAATGCAGACACTATTGCATATGCCAGCAAGATAGCTGTCTCCTGTGAGGTACAGATATAAACAGAAAAAAGTGCCTGACAAATACAGAAGTGGATGCTCATAGTCATCTATAGGATGGAACACAGGGCCCCCAATATAGGTGCTAGAGAAACTACACAAGAGCTGAAGGAGTCTGCAACCTTATAGGTGGAACAACAATGAACTAATCTGTACCCCAGAACTCATGTAGTAGCTGCATATGTAGCAGAAGATGGCCTAGTCAGCCATCATTGGGAAGAGAGGCCCCTTGGTCTAGCAAACTTCATATGCCCCACTATAGGGGAATGCCAGGGCCAAGAAGTGGGAGTGAGTGGGTAGGGGAGCAGGGCAGGGTAGTGTATAGGGGACTTTTGGGATAGTATTTGAAATGTAAATGAAGAAAATACCTAATAAAAAATGTGGATAAAAAAAACTATGTAATAAAAAAAGTCATCTCATACATACATCACAGTGCCCTCCCGCTTCTCTTCCCAGTCCCTCTACCCCAGATAAACTGCTCCTCCTTTTCCTTCAAAACAGGGCAGGCCTCTCAAGGATATCAGTGAAACATGGCATATCAAGTTATAACACCAGGCATATCCCCCCATATTAAGACTGGTCAGTAGGGGGAAAAGGGTCCCCAAAGCATACAAAACAGTTGGAGACATTTCCAGCTTCCACTGTTAGAATTCCCATAAAAAGTCTAAGCTTCTCAACCATAGCATATAAACAGAGGACCTGGGTAAGTCCCATACAAGCCCCTTGATTGTTGTTTCAGTCTCTGTGAGCCTCTATGAGCCCTGGTTAGTTGATTCTGTGGTCCATTTTTTTTTATGATGTCCTTAACTTATCTAGCTCCTACAACCCTATCTCACCCTCTTCTAAAGGATTCCCTGAGCTTTTCCTAATGTTTATCTGTGGTTCTCTGCATCAGCTCCTATCAGTTTCTAGATAAAGCCTCTCTAATAATGATTATGTTAGGCTCCAGTCTACAAGTATAGCGGAGTATCATTAGGAATCATTTTATTGACTTTTTCTGGTGATGAGAGAATGGTCTCCCCTTCATGGTATGACTCTCAAGTTGGACCAGTCATTGGTTGGACACCATGCTTAAGAAACAATATTCAACATCCTCACCCATTAGGGAAGTACAAATCTAAATGTCTGAGATTTCATTTAACACCTATGAGAATAGCTAAGATCAGAAACATGAGTAACAGCTCATGCTGGTGAGGGTATGAAGCAAGGAGGAACACTCCTTTTCTGGTAGGAGTGCAAACTAGTATGGCCACTTTCAAAATCAATATGGTGGCTTCTTAGAAATTTGGGAGAGATCTATCTCAAGACTCAGCTATCTCCATTTTATTTGGACTAGGAACTAAGTTCATACAGAAGAGTAGAGAACTACACATTATTTGGAACAAAATGGTAAAGTTGGAATCATTAATTTTTGCAACTACCACTTTATAGGACATAATCCTGGGTAGTCAGAGGTTAGTCCTCCAATAGTAGGAGGATATATGCTCTACTACTAGCTTGGGAGACAAGCAAATTTTCTAGACTTGACCACATACCCATTAATTGTAAATGATGGGGACTGGAAACTCAGAGAAACCTTTTTCATCACACAGGAAAAAAAAAAAAAAAAAAAAAAAAAACAGGTCTGGTCCTTACGAAAGTAAAGAGCTGCATTCAGTTGTCAAATAAGCTTTGAGAAAGAGCCCAAGCTCTGGGTGGCAAGGCATGCTAGATGACTTAAGAGACCCTGAATAAGGAATTATTTGTGCTCATTTCTATGAGTCAATGACTGGGATAACAAGTAATTGTTTAGATACTGGAAATGAGGCTGTTTCCTTCAAACCAAGGGACTCCCATGTATGACAGAATCCTAGTGTTTCACTCTTGCATCCTATGTTCTCATAGCTCAGTATATCCTAAAGGAAGGCATGACCCATGCAGCAAATTCACACTTTTTAAAAAAAGTTATAATTGAGTGATTGTTTTGGAAGCATGTATATTAAAATTGGACTAATATAGAGAAAAGGAAGACATGCAAATTCTTGAAACATTTCATATTTGTGTTCATATGGTCAGCACTAACAAAAGTAAACATGTTTTCTAACAACAAAACACACAAAAATAATCCCTCAAGGTACTAGGTATAATACCTTAAATCTTAATAAACAAATTAAATTTAGTTTTAACTTAATAAGTTAAACAAAGATGTTTATAACTATTAAATTTCTATGGTACCATGGGTTTTCTGTGTTTTAGATACCTTTCATTTAAATTGATCACATTACATTCCAGCCCCAACCCCAGACATAGAGCTCACATAAACATCTTTGTCAAGAGTTACAGGTGACTCAGTACCTTTTGTCAGTTAGATACCGGCTTCTTGTTTCAGTGCTAGAAGTGTTCCCAAATATGTAGTCACTAGAGGTTTCTATGTACATCCTGTTATTTACTTTATGAATATTTATCTTTGACTCTGCCAGGAAACTAGGTAAACTAACTACAGATTTCCACTCTCTCTTTGTTCATCCGGACATAATCCCTTATGTGCTGCAGTCTTTCCACCCCCATGCCCTGCTCCCATCTCCTGTAGATCCCACAGATCTAACCTCCCTTACCAACTCCTTGATCTATCCCAGCCTGCAACTCCAGCAATGTTAACCCAAAGGCCAGTCCTGTCAGAGAAACAAATGGGCTGACTGGGTATTTGCCTCCCCTTCTGTCCTTCAGTCCCAATTGCCTCAGACTCAACCCCAGGTCCACATGCAATATAGGACTAATATCTAAAATAAATAAACAAGACAATAATTTGATATTAAAACCCAAAGTAATCCAATTAAAAATATGGTACAGATATAAATAGAAAATTATCAATAGAGGAAATTCAAATGGTTGAAAAATGCTAAAAGGAATGTTTAACATTCTTAGCCTCGGGGAAATGCAAATCAAAATGACTCTCAGATTCCATTTTACACTTATCAGACTGGCTAACATCAATAACCCAAGTGACAGTTCATGCTGCAGGGGATGTGGTGCAAGGGGAACACTCCTCCATTGCTGGTAAAAGTGCCAACTTGTACAGCTACTGTGGAAATCAATATGGCAGTTCTTCAAAAAATTGGGAATTGATCTACCTCAAGGTCCAACTATACGACTCTTGGTCATATACTCAAAGGATACTTCATCCTACCAAACAGACACTTTCTCAACTATGTTCATTGTTGCTTTTACTCATAATATCCAGAAACTGGAAACAACCTAGATATCCTTCACCAGAAGAATGGATAAAGAAATTGTGATACATCTACACAATGCAGTACTACTGAACTCTTAAAAAATGACATCTTGAAATTTGCAGGCAAATGCGTAGAACTAGAAAAAGACATCCTGAGAGATGTTACCCAGACACATAAAGATAAATATTCTATGTATTCAATTATATGTATAGGTATATATATTAAGTATAAAATAAATGATAATCAGACTATAACTCACAATCTCAAAAAGGTCAACTTTAGAAAAAGGGACTAGAAGGAACATATGGATCTCCCTGGGAAGAAAAAACTGAATAGAACAAACTATGAGCAGAATTGGGATGTGTTTTGAGGGATGCCAATGGGAATGAGAATGGGAGGTTTGAATGGGGAGGAAGAGAGGATATGTGGTTGAGGGAGGGGATATGGGGAAAGACAGCTAGAGTTGCAGGACGTTTAGAAGGTGATATGGAAACATAGTGCAATAGGAACTCCCTAAAATATTGTGAAGGCAGTACTAACAAATCCTCCAAATTGTGAGGGAGTCAGAGTTCCAACTGGACATTCATCACCAAACAGAGCTTGCAGTACAGGGAATGAATTACATCCAATTAAGTTGTTGGCCAAAGTGGTACCGTGGAAATCCCCAAACAATCTGAGCAGTAACCAAGATAATGGGTTCATATCTGCAAATGGACAGCAAGACCCTATCGCTTAACATAATGCCCACACAACGCACTGAACATGGAGAGGTAGAGCCTACATAGAACCTCCACCTCCATCTTCTAGTGTCTTTGGTAGGGGAAATTACTCTTCAGACTACTGAAAGAGAAAGGTAAATACCACCTAGCCACAAAGCCTTTGATCTGCAATCTTTTCTGCTTACAAAATATGCTAGCACAATGGTGGTACAGGGCATGTAGGACCATGTTACCAAAAAGACATAAGACCCGACAAGGTTGAATGATCTCAGACACCAGGAATCCCAGAAATATGAAACAAGTAGGAGAGGAGGCACTCTATATCTGTATACCTGCTTTGGAACATAGCCACTACACCCAACCGAGAGGACCATGCAAATGCATATGACCAGAAGGAAAATTGTCCTGAATCTGGTATTTTTATTGTATGTTAGTTGACAGAAAGACTGAACCTTAGGAAAACTGATATAGAAAGACTAATGCTAAAATAATTTAGGCCTCACAGCCCCTATTCATTTCACTCAATTCTGAAAAGTCACTGTCTTTAATCTAAAAGAAATCTATTAAATCCAATGACTCTCAAAATGAGTTTTTATTAGTAGTTATCAGAAGTTATAAGTGTCACAACTTTCTTGACAAGTGAAGCTGAAATATAAGAAAGCCCTCCACCTTTCATGGAATCAGTATTTAACTAGAAATGTGGTCTATTATAGAGACTTAGGAGTACAAACTAGCTCAATTCAGTGAGCATCTCTCAAGACTGCACTCAAAGATCACCTCATCTTCTTACTTTCATCTTCCTCGTTCAATGAGAGTTCATTAAAAGTGACAGATTTGCATGTCAGTACATTCAGATATAACTGACACTGAAACAGCATTAACATGAATGAATTATTGCTAGTATTTTATGAGTATGTTTAGCACAAAAGGACAAGTTTGGATCCACTCTCTTACCTTCTCACCCTTTCATTTTATACTATGCAGGAAAGCACCTCGTATATATCACCAAGTCTTGCACACTTCTTAGTAAATTTTTGTTCACTATAAATTATATGTTCTGTGTCATTTTGTTGTGGTAGCACGAATAAGCTCAAATAGAATATCAAATAGAGTGAAACACAATGGTGTGGCACTTTATAGATTAAGCAAGAAAAAGTCACTTCTACCTGGGATATTTTTTTCTCTCTTCTATCAGTTACTCTATCACATGACAACTCATATAGAAGAGATTTAATGGAGTAATGGAGTTATGTAGCAGCCTATTCAACAAATAAATGTGGTCTATAGATCAGATCAACTGAGAACAAAACTTGCTAACAAGTACTCATAGGAATTTGGAAGAATCTCTGCTATTAGCTAGCTAACTGTGACTACAACTTCTTGAGATCTTAAATCTAAACTAGCCAGTTAGCTCCTCCCAAGCTCCTGTACATCTCAATGTGATAAAACTGCTTAGTTTTAATAGTCTTAATTTTTTTTAAAGATTTATTTATTTATTTATTTATTTATTTATTTATTTATTTATTTAATGTAAGTACACTGTAGCTGTCTTCAGACAGCACCAGAAGAGGGCATCAGAACTCATTACAGGTGGTTGTGAGCCACCATGTGGTTGCTGGGATTTGAACTTCAGACCTTCGGAAGAGCAGTCGGGTGCTCTTACCCACTGAGCCATCTCACCAGCCCAATAGTCTTAATTTTATTTGTCACATGACAACAGAAAACTGGAAACTAACTAACATGCTATTTGTACAGACAATTGAACCAAATGGACAATAACTCCAGTCTATCACCATAAGGTATATAAATAACAACAACAACAACAACAAAGCCAACCTAAAGAAATGGTGAACAGATCTGAACGAGAAGACATGGCAACAACTTAGCCTTATAACATTATTCCCAAAGTGTTTGGATTTGAAGGATCAACCTTAAGTATTAACAGAAGTGAAAACAGTCTACTGAAAAACTGTGTAAGAGGAGTGTCATTACCACAGGTTGAGGAGAGTGAGCTCTGCCATGACTGCAGTCTCTCTCTAGGTTTCAACTGAAGGAATGATTGCTCATTCTTATACCTGCTGCTGGCACTATGGGACACCATCCCATGATCCTCACTAAAATCTACAGAGAGTGAGAGGGATAACATCTTCTCTTTATAAAATTAATGTGCCACAATTATTTGCTATAACAAAAACATACTGTATACTATATAGTAGCATTTCTCTTGTCCAAACCAATCATTTTCCCTATATAATCAAATATTATAATAAAGAGTAAAGTAAAATTACCTCATTAGAAGTAGTCTACTGGCACAGCAGAAGTGTTCTGAGGTCAAAAAATTATCTCATTGAAATTGTTTTCTAAAATTTGTAACAACAAAAATAATGCTAAGATTAAAGCATTTTTGAAATGGTTATTTAATAAATATTATTGTAACTAATAAAAACGTTATAAATGTTTTATAGATTAATTTAATACCCTAAAATAAAATGTCTGAATTTCGACACTATTTCTTAAATATTGATTTGTTTTTTGTTTCTCTTTTCTAAATGGACATTTAACACCCATGTTAAATGTTTTGCCATCATACCAAGCTTCTGTGTTTTAAATAGTCAGTAATTCTAAAATTCTGTTAAGAGAGTAATGCCTACTTGGAATATTCCTACTAGTATATGTAGTGATTATAAAGTTGAATTTGGTCTCCTAGATAAACGAATAGTGCATAATGTAAAACTATGATAGTTTAAAATTAGTTACAGAGTTTTCTGCAGAGGATAAAAAGCCAGATATTTTGCTAATGACTAAAAGGAATAAGAAGACATCAAAGATTGCATCATGATTTAAAAACCAGGACTACATAGAGGCATATCTCCCACACTCCTAAGAGGTGGTGAACTTTCTCAAGTCATCTGAGAGAACTTTCATGTGGACTTTGAAAACTCTTGATGATACTCATCTTTAACACTACTGATGATAAAGTACCCCAAATAACTAATTTTTCTCATATTTTTGTTTTTTAAATACTTTTGCGGTTAGATGGTTAGATTTTTAGCATTGTTTGTGGTATCTAACATTTAACCTCCTTTATTTTTAAGTAACAGAATCATACTAATCTTAAATTCAATGAAGTTACAAATGGAGATATCACATCCTTTCATTTAATCACACCTTCTTGTTACAGCAGGTTGCTTACCCTAAACCCCATTTAAAAATTTTAAGTTCTTTCATAGTTTTTAAAAATATTCTCTCTCTCTCTCTCTCTCTCTCTCTCTCTCTTGTGCATGTGTGTATGTGTGTGTGTGTTTCTCTCTTTCTCTCATTATTCAATGTAATTTTAATAAAACAAACAAAAAAGAACTAGTTTTTAAATATCCAAAGGTTTTGGTTAATTCTTTTTATTCAAGTTATCTAAAAACACACCAATGTCTAATAACAATAACATTCATAATGACCTATATCTCAAGTACTGACATTACTTGATTTAAATAGAATCTAAAATGTTTTATAATACAATTAGTTATTTTTAAAAATTAATTAAACAATATTTATATGTTAGTAATAAAAAAGAGACAGTACTGTAGTAACTTTTTAAAGTCCCACTATTATTTAATGGGGCTTTAATTATTTAATTAAATAATTATTTAAATGTAAGTAAGATAGTTAATCTAATACAAATGATTGTAAGTATCTAATACAAATGATCGGAACTACATAGTCACTACATAGTTAATCTTGTTAAAATTATGTAAATTTGGGTAATTTTAGATGTTTGCTTCATTTGTAATTTTCAATTCATTAGGATAAAATTTATTCTTGATTATTTAATTTTAGGTATAATAATCTATATCCCATGTAAATATTATGTCAGATACAAGGAGTGTAAGAACAATATCAGGTTCAGATTATGATGACTAATAGTTTTGATGTGATCCAGAACTTTTTGAATTTCCTTACCTATTTCTCTCTCCTGAAGATATTTGATTTGACCACTACTCAGCATCATATATACACTAGAATTGGTATTCCTAGCTTCAAGTGATCTTAATCACATTTTGTATATTTGTGAGCCACATATTATTTGTTAAAACTTAAATATTATAAGGACCCTGCATGCAATTATGGTAATTGGACAAATAAGCATGTGAACAAAAACTCCTGAAAAAAAAAGTTGTGTGTAACTATGAATGAAATTTTCAGAAAAGAAACTGTCTTTAGAGACTAACTGGCTGATTATAATTTCAGTCCTACAGTGAAGTTAGAATGTTGCAGGTTCAAAAGCTAACTACCTCATTTTGGGCTAGTTCTTGCCTTCTGAAACATTCATTTCTTTCACACCTGTGTTGGAATTACCACCTTGTGTATAATAGACAAAAACATTTAGGATTTATTAATTTAGAAAACTACTAGTGTCCACCAATACAAAACTAAGAATGTCATCAGATAGCTTCATAGGCCTGGAGAAAAATTTCTCCCATCTTGCTGTTTCCGCCTCTCTGATGTATCTACAAATGGATCTTAAAGTTGCCTTGACTTGAGAATTTCTTTGTTCTGGAAAACGATAAAAAGTTGATGAAACTGCTTCCACATTGGAACATGAGATTGGGAGTAACATAAATCTGTGTTCCTGAGTCATGGTCACTCAAAATAGCAACAGAATCTTTTAAACTATCTTTTGTTCCTTTTCTTAAAAGCTATATTTACCCAAAATATTTTGATTTTATTTCCACTAACGTTGCTAATCTTCAGATGAAGACTTGTCAGGGCTGCTTCTATAGACATATGTATAAGAAATAACAATTTAGAATGAATCTTATGTTATTTCCTTATTTTGTTTTACCTGGATTCAATGAGGTTTATTTCAGGGAATGTGCATATTATACCTCTCCAATTTAAAAAGGATGTCTACATTCCATGTATAGAACCCGATTCTCTGCCCATGCCTGGTTCTGACAGAACAGATGAAAAAGCCTTACCTTGGCTACAGGAACCCAGGGTGGCTTTTTGTTCTTACAGCAGCAGGAACACTCACTGCCAGATCTGAAGTACAAAGTGAGAGAAGAAAACTTGGTGACTGAATGCTTCAGCTCCTGTCTCCTATTAAAATATTTATCAGCCTCAATTCAACATGGCCCAATATCTTACACATTAAGGCTCAATTTTAGGGGGTCTGGGCCAGTGCCCTGAGTAGACCTTGGGTGCGAACTACACAACCAGTCCTTCAACACCCAGAGGAAGCTCCATTCCCAGGTGCTCTAACATGCCCAGGATCATAGGATCAGAGGTGAGGAGGATATAACATAGGTTCCAGATACACTGAAAGTAATTGGGACCAGTGGGATCCAGGGACATAGTACTACCACTGGACCAGTGGCATGGGTTACTTCTGGACTGATCCAATTCCCTGAGCACCCCTTGAGCTTGAACTTCACAGCCAGTCTAATAACACCCAAGGAAACTCCAATCCCAGGTGCTCTAACACACCCAGGATTACAAGATCATAGGATCCTAAGGTCCCAGGAACTTGCTCACACCAGGAGCTCAGGGTCCCAGAGGCAGCTTGACTTACAGGAGCTCTGACACACCCAAGATGTCAGAATCACAGGATCCCAGAATCACAGGATCACAGAGACAGCTAGAGTCTGAGGAGTTCTGACACAACCAAGATCACATAAAGTACATGCAAGGGTAGGTAGCACTAGAGATAACCAGATGGCAGGAGGAAAGCTTGAGAACATAAGCAACAGAAACCAAGGTTACTTAGAATCCTGAGAACCCAATTCTCTGACCATAGCAAGTCCTGGATACACCATCACACCTGAAAAACAAGATATGGATCTAAAATGACTTCTCATGATGATGATAGAGGATTCTAATAAGGGCATGAATAACACCCTAAAAGAAATACAGGAGAACACAGGTAAACAAGTAGTAGCCCTGAAAGAGAAAACAAGCAAACAAACAAACAAACAAACAAACAAAAATCCCTTAAAGAATTACAAGAAAACACAACCGAACAGGTGAAGGAACTGAACAAAACCATATAGGATCTAAAACTGGAAATAGTAAAAATAAAGAAAGCACAAAGGGAGACAATACTGGAGATAGAAAACCTAGGAAAGACATCAGGAGCCATAGATGCAAGGATCACCAGGAGAATACTAAAGACAGTAGAGAGAATCTCAGATGCAGAAGATACCATAGAAAACATTGACATAACAGTAAAAGAAAATGCAAAAAGCATAAAGCTTCTAAGCCAATGCATCCAAGAATGTGGGACACAATGAGAAGACCAAACCTAAAGATAATAGGTATAGAAGAGAGTGAAGATTCCCAACTTAAAGTGTCAGTAACTATCTTCAACAAAATTATAGATGAAAACTTCCCTGACCTAAAGAAAGAGATGCCTGCTGGGCATAGTGGCACACACCTTTAATCCCAACACTGGGGAGGCAGAGGCAGGAGGATTTCTGAGTTTGAGGCCAGCCTGATCTACAGAGTGAGTTCCAGGACAGCCAGGGCTATACAGAGAAACCCTGCCTCGAGAAGAGAGAGAGAGAGAGAGAGAGAGAGAGAGAGAGAGAGAGAGAGAGACCCATGAACATACAAGAAGCCTACAAAACTCCTAATACACTGGACCAGAAAAGAAATTCCTCCTGTCATATAATAATCAAAACAACAAATACACTAAACAAGGAAAGAATATTAAAAGCAGTAAGGGATAAAGGTCAAGTAACA
This sequence comes from Mus caroli, assembly GCF_978045245.1. Lineage (NCBI taxonomy): Eukaryota > Metazoa > Chordata > Mammalia > Rodentia > Muridae > Mus > Mus caroli. The sequence continues at coordinate 5,855,083 of NW_028227256.1, forward strand.
TATAAAGGCAGACCTATCAGAATTACACCAGACTTCTCAACACAGATTATGAAAACTAGAAAATCCTGGGCAAATGCCATACAGACCCTAAGAGAGAGAGAAAAATGCAGGCCCAGGCTACTATAACAAGAACTCTGAATGGCCAAAGACAGAGAAAACAAGATATTCCATGACAAAAACAAATATATACAATATATTTACACAAATCCAGCCCTACAAAGGATAATAGATGGAATACACCAAGACAAGGAGTGAAAATGCACCCTAGAAAAAGCAAGAAACTAATCTTTCAACATACCCTAAAGAAGATAGCCACAAAAATATAATTCTGCCTCTAACAACAAAAATAAGAGGAAGTAACAATCACTTTTCTTTAATATCTCTTAACATCAATGGACTAAACTCCACAATAAAAAGGCATAAACTAACACACTGGACACATAAACTGGACCCAGCATTTTGCTGCATACAGGAAACACACCTAGTGACAAAGACAGCCACTACTTCAGAGTAAATGATTGGAAAGCAATTTTCCAAGCAAATGGTCCCAAGAAACAAGTTGGAGTAGCGAGGAAACTTCATACTGGTCAAAGGAAAAAAATCTACTAAGATGAACTTTCAATTTTTGAACAAATATGCTCCATCTCCAAGGGCAAGGATATTCATAAAAGAAACTTGACTACAGCTCAAAGCATGCACATATTGCACAACACACAATGGTAGTGGGAGACTTCAACACCCTACTCTCAACAATGGACAGATCATGGAAACAGAAACTAAACAGAGACATAGTGAAACTAACAGAAGTTATGAACCAAGTGAGTCTAACAGATATTTATAGAACATTTTATCCTGAAGCAAAAGAATATACCTTCTTCTCGGCACTTCATGGTACCTTCTCCAAAAGGGACCATATAATTGGTCACATAACAGGACTCAACAGATGCAAGAAGACAGAAATAATCCCATGCACCCTATCAGATCACCACGGACTAATGCTGAATTTAAATACCAACAAAAACAGTGAAAAGCATATACACATGGAAGCTAAACAATGATCTACTCAATGATAACTTGATCAAGGAAGAAATTAAAGGCTTTTTAGGATTTAATGAAAGTGCAGACACATGATACCAAAACTTTGGGGCACAATGAAAGCACTGCTAAGTGGAAAACTCATAGCTCTAAGTGCCTCCAAAAAGAAACTGAAGAGAGCTAACAAGAGCAGCTTGACAGCACACCTGAAAACTCTAGAACAAAAAGAAGCACAAACACCCAAGAGGAGTTGACAGCAGGAACTAATCAAACTCCAGGCTGAAATCAACTAAGTAGAAACAAAAAGAACTATACAAAGAATTAACAAGACCAGGAGCTGGTTCTTTCAGAAAATCAATAAGATAAATAAACCCTTAACCAGACTAATCAGAGAACACAGAGACAGTATCCAAATTAATAAAATCAGAAAGGAATAGGGAGATATAACAAAGGAAACTGGAAATTCAAAAAAATCATCAGACCCTACTTCCAAAGCTTATACTCAACAAAATTGGAAAATCTGAATGAAATGGACAATTTTCTAGACAGATAGCAGGTGCCAAAGTTAATACAAGAGCAGATAAACCCTCTAAGCAGTCCCCTAACCCCTAAAGAAATAGTAACAGTCATTAATAGTCTCCCAACCAAAAAAGCCCAGGGCCAGAAGGCTTTAGTGCAGAATTCTATTAGATCTTCAAAGAAGACCTAACACCAATAATCTTCAAACTATTCCACAAAAATAGAAACAGAAGGAACACTGCCCAGTTCATTCTATGAAGACACAATTATGCTTATACATAAACCAAACAAAAATGAAATGAAAAGGACAACTTCAGAACAATTTCCTTTATGAACTTTGATGCAAAAATACTGATTAAAATTCTTGCCAACCAAATCCAAGAACACATTAAAACTATCATTCACCACAATCAAGTAGGCTTCATCTCAGATTTGCAAGGATGGTTCAATATACGGAAATCCATCAACTGAATCCAGTCCGTAAACAAACTCAAAGGAAAAAAAAACACATGATCATTTCATTAGATGCTGATAAAGCATTTGACAATATTCAACATCCCTTCATGTCTTGGAAAGATAAGGAATTCAAGGCCCATAGCTAAGCACAGTAAGTGCAATATACAGCAATCCAGTAGCCAACATCAAACTAAACGGAGAGAAACTAGAAGCAATCCCACTAAAATCAGGGACTAGATAAGGCTGCTCTCTCTCTCTCTCTCTCCCTATCCATTAAATATAATACTTGAAGTTCTAGCTAAAGCAACTAGACAGCAAAAGGAGGTCAAAGAGGCACAAATTGGAAAGGAAGAAGTCAAAATATCACTATTTGCAGATGATATGATTGTATAATTAAGTGACCCCAAAAATTCCACCAGAGAACTCCTACAGCTGGTAAATAAATTCAGCAAAGTGAACAGATATAAAATTAAATCAAATAAAATTAAATCAATCAGTAGCCTTCCTCTCCTCAAAGGATAATCACAATGAGAAAGAAATTAGGGAAAAGATGCCCTTCACAATAGTCCAAATAATCTTAGATACCTTGGTGTGACTCTAGGTACTCAAGTGAATGATCTTTATGACAAGAACTTCAAGTCTCAAAGAAGGTCTCAAAACATAGAAGGATCTCCCATGTTCATGGATTGGCAGGATTAATAAAGTAAAGTAGCCATCTTGATGAAAACAATCGACAGATTCAATGAAATCCCTATCAAAATTCCAAGTCAATTCTTCATAGAGTTAGAACAAGCAATTCTCAAATTCATTTGGAATAACAAAAAACTCAGTATAGAGAAAACTATTCTCAACGATAAAAGAACTTCTGAGGGAATCACTATCCCTGGCCTCAAGCTGAATTACAGAACAATAGCAATAAAAAAACTGCATGGTATTGGTACAGAGATAGGGAGGAAGAACAATGGAATAGAATTGAAGATCCAAAAATGAACCCACACATTTATGATCACTTGATATTTGCCAAAGGAGCTAAAACCATTGAATGGAAAAAGGACAGCATTTTAAACAAATGGTGCTGGTTCAACTGGAAGTCAGCATGTAGAAAAATGCAAATTGACCCATTCTTACCTCCTTTTAAAAAGGTCAAATCTAAGTGGTTCAAAGACCTCCATAGAAAACCAGATACACTGAAACTTATACAGTAGAAAATTTGAAAGAGCTTTGAACACATGAGCACATGGGAAAATTTCCTGAACAGAACATCAATGGCTTATGCTCTAAAATCAAGAATCTACAAATGGGCCCTCATAAAATTACAAAGCTTCTGGAAGGCAAAGGACACTATCAATAAGACAAAAAGGCAACCAACAGATTTGAAAAAGATCTTTACCAATCCTACATCCAATAGATGGCTAATATCTAATATATTCAAATAACTCAAGAAGTTAGACTCCAGAAAATCAAATAACCTTATTAAAAATAGGGTATAAACAATGACAGCATTAACAACAAACGGTGCTGGCTAAACTGGCAGTTAGAATGTAGAAGAATGTAAATTGATTCATTCTTATCTCCTTGTATAAAGCTCAAGTCTAAGCAGATCAACGAACTCCACATAAAATAAGAGACACTGAAACTTATAGAGGAGAAAGTGGGGAAGAGTCTCAAAGATATGGGTACAGAGGAAAAAATTCCTGAACAGAACACCAATGGCTTGTGCTGGAAGATCAGGAATTGACAAATGGGACCTCATAAAATTACAAAGCTTCCGTAAAGAAAGGGACAGTGCCAATAAGACAAACCAGCAACCAACAGATTAGGAAAAGTCTTTACCAATCCTAAATCCAATAGAGGGCTAATATCCAATATATTCAAAGAACTCAAGAAGTTGGACTCCAGAAAACCAAATAACCCTATTTAAAAATGGGATACAGAGCTAAACAAAGAACTCTCAACTGAGGACTACCAAATGTCTGAGAAGCACCTAAAAAAATGTTCAACACCCTTAGTCATCAGGGAAATGCAAATCAAAACAACCCTGAGATTCCACCTCACACCAGTCAGAATGGCTAAGATCAAAAACTCAGGTGACAGCAGACACTGGCAAGAATGTAGAGAGAGAGGAATACTCCTCCATTGGTGGTGGGATTGCAAGCTGGTACAAACACTCTGGAAATCAGTTTGGTGGTTGCTCAGAAAATTGGACAAAGTACTATCAGAAGATCCAGCAATACCACTAGTGGACATGTACTGAGAAGATGCTCCAACTTGTAATAAGGACACATGCTCCACTATGTTCATAGCAGCCTTATTTATAATAGCCAGTAGCTGGAGAGAGCCTAGGTTTCCCTCAATAGAGGGATGGATACAGAAAATGTGGCACATTTACACAATGGTGTACTACATAGCTATTAAAAACAATGAATTTATGAAATTCTTAGACAAATGGATGGATCTGGAGGATATCATCCTAAGTGAGGTAACTCAATCACAAAAGAACACTCATGATATGCATTCACTGATAAGTGGATATTAGCCCAGTAACTCAGAATACCCAAGATATTATTTGCAAAATATATGAAACTCAAAAAGGAAGACCAAAGTATGGATGCTTTGATCCTTCGTAGAAGGGGGAACAAAATACCCATGGAAGGAGTTACAGAGACACAGTTTGGAGCAGACTGAAGGAATGACCATCCAGAGATTGCCCCAACTGGGGATCCATCCCATAAACAACCACCAAACCAGACACTATTGTAGACACCAACAAGAGCTTGCTGGTAGGACCCTGATATAGCTGTCTCCTGAGAGGCTCTGCCACTGCCTGACAAATACAGAAGTGGATGCTCACAGCCATCCATTGGACAGAGCACAAGGTCTGCAACGAAGGAGCTAGAGAAAGTATCCAAGGAGCTGAAGGGGTTAGCATCTCCATAGGAGAAACAAAAATATAAACTAACCAGTACCCCGAAGGAGGTAAACTACCAATCAAAGAAAACATACGGTGGGATTCATGGCTCTAGCTGCATATGTAGCATAGGATGGCCTAGTCAGTCATTAATGGGAAGAGAGGCCCTTGGTCCTGTGAAGGTTCTATGCCCCAGTATAGAGAACTTCCAGGGCCAGGAACTGGGAGTGGGTAGGTAGGGGAGCAGGGGGAGGGGGAAAGGGATAGGTTATTTTTGGTGAGGAAACTGGGAAAGAGGATAACATTTGAAATGTAAATAAAGAAAATATCTAATAAAAAATAAAAATTAAAAAATGGGGTACAGAGCTAAACAAAGAATTCTCAACGGAGGAATATCAAATGCCCAGGAAGCACCTAAAGAAATGTTCAACATCCTTAGTTATCAGGGAAATGCAAATCAAAACAGCCCTGAGATCCTACCTCATACCAGTCAGAATGGATATGATCAAAAACTCAGGTGATAGCAGGTGCTGGCTAGGATGTGGAGAAAGGGGGAAACTCCTGCATTTTTGGTGGGATTGCAAGCTGGTACAACCACTCTGGAAATCAGTTTGGTGGTCCTCAGAAAATTGGACATAGCACTACCAGAAGATCCAGCCATTATCCAGCTATACTACTCCTGGGCATATACCCAGAAGATGCTCCAACATGTAATAAGGACACACACATGCTCCACTATGTTCATAGCAGTCTTATTTATAATAGCCAGAAGCTGGAAAGAACCCAGATGTCCCTCAACAGAGGAATGGATACAGAAAATGTGGCACATCTACACAATAGAGTACTACTCAGCTTTTTTAAAATGATGAATTCGTGAAATTCTTAGGCAAATAGATGGAACTAGAAAATATCTTACTGAGTGAGGTAACCCAATCACAGAAGAACACACATGGTATGCATTCACTGATAAGTGGATATTAGTTCAAAACCTCCAAATACCCAAGATACAATCTATAGACCACATGGAAGCCCAAGAAGAAGGAAGACCAAAGTGTGGGTTCTTTTGTTCTTCTTAGAAAGGGAAACAAAATACACACAGGAGCAAATATGGAGACAAAGTGCAGAGCAGAGACTGAAGGAAAGGCCATCCAAAGACTGTACCACCTGGGGATTCAGCCCATATACAGTCACCAAAACCTGACACTATTGTGGATGCCAAGAAATGTTTGCTGAAAGGAGCCTGATTTAGCTGTCTTCTGAGAAGCTCTGCCAGAGACTTCCAAATACAGGAGCAGGTACTTGCAAACAACTAGTAGACTGAGCATGGGATCCTCAATGGAGGAGTTAGAGAAAGGACTAAAGGCACTGAAGGGATTTGCAATCCCTTAGAAAGAACAACAATATCAACCAACCAGAACCCACAGAGCTCCCAGGACTAAGCCACCAACCAAGGAGTACACATGGCTTCAGTTGCATATGTAGTGGAGGATGATCTTGTCAGGCATCAATGGGAGGAGAGGTCCTTGGTCCTATGAAGACTTGATAGAGCATCACTGTAGGGGACTTGAGGGTGGGGAGTCAGGAGTGGGTGGGTTGGTCTAACATCCTCATAGATTAGGAAGCAGAGATGGGATAGGGAGGTTCTGTGAGGAAGAGAAACCAGAAAAGGGATTTTTGAAATGTCAATAAAGAAAATATCCAATTAAAAAACACTTAGAAATCTAAAAAAAGACTCAATTTTGTGATTTCCACTTATTTTCTCTTTTAAGTAGTTGTTGGGAGTTCTTCAAAGCCTTCATGTAATGTGGTAGAGTCCATACAAAATCAAACAAACAAAGAATCCATGTTTTCAAGGGGAAAAAAAACAAAACAGACAAAGCAAAGAAATCTCACAATTAGTATGACAGAAAATTTAAAAAAACAAACTGGGGCTGAATTGTTGACTCATTGATTAACAAAATTGGATTTGTGTGTGTGTGTGTGTGTGTGTGTGTGTGTGTGTGTGTGTCTGTATACATAGACTGATCAGGTGAGCTGATTGTATTTATGTGTTAGGAACTATAGAAGAGGGCCTATAGAATCTCCTTCTGTGAATAAGAAAAGTTGCTGAGGCCAAGTTTATGTTAGGGGTTTCCTTGCATGGAGGCCTATAAAGGCATTTTTAGTAGTTTGTGTCAACCACCATTCACTGCCCTAAGAAAGTACACAGATGAGGCCTCAACACATGTGAGTCTCTTTGTACAATAATACAGACTTAGAAGAAATCTGATACTATGTCCACTCATCAAAATAATAGTCTATGAACTCTTCAACCATGAGATCTTGGATCTATTTATACTACCAGGCATGGTTCTCTTTCTATGGAGCAAGGCTTAAAACCAATCAGAAAGCAGTTAGCCACCCCGGTAGCAACCATGTCACATTTCATTCATAGGACTGTCTTGTTAAGCAGGTCTTTATTGTAGCTCTCAAATTATTTCATTCATGGGTCTGTCTGGTTAAGCAGCAATTATTGTAGCTTTCAGGACTCATGGCTGAGTGAAATTGTTGTTGAGCAAGCATTATGTGTATGTGTGGGAAAATATTTATTTATTCATTCTTCTATCATACAATGCATCTTGATGGCATCCTCTTCTCTTTCCACTTCTTCCAGTTTCGTCACCACTGCCTCCCCTTTGCCCCAGATCCATTACTCCCCTATATACTTTCCTTTAGAAAAGAGCAATATATAAAAGTACATTCTATATATTTATAGCTATACACATCAAGCTATATTCTTTGGTCATTTTTTACCAATACCATATCAAAACAAATTTGCAAATAACGATAGCAAAAAATCAAAATTTCGTTTTATTCATTATAATTAGATAAATTTATTTCTCCCTCCTTGAGTTAATGCAGCAATTTTGAAAAATACTGTGAAACAAATATACAAAGGCTATGCAGTATTTCACAGATAGATAAGTTGTACATAGGGACACTGTTTATGTCTTCAAAATAAAGTTAAATATATCCATAAAAATGTGTCTTTTTCTAATAATCCTTTTATGAAGTTAAAACAAAAGGAAATTGAATACTAGCATGTTTAGACAGAGATACTTTCTAAAAGGAAAGCCAACAACTCTGAACACAGTAGAGTCGACTCACTTGTCCCTGGGGATCCCTTTATATGCAACTAAATGTCACAAAAGTAATTTAATCTACAATCATATTAAAATAGAAAATAGGAAAGAGTAAAATTTCTAGGAATCTACCACTTTAGGAATACTACAGTGTTACATATGTCCTAGATGGGGTGCAAGACAGCTCTGCAACCTATAACCACCAACTAGTTAAGATAAGCAATAAAAATCAAACAATTTCAACAGAAAGCCTGTTTCCTTTAGCCAGAGAACTGAAAATGGTCAGTGAAACAAAAGCATCACAGGGAGACCAGCCAACCTACTGTGTGACAGTCCTGCAAACTGCCCACAACAAGGACTGTGTTCCCCACAGTCACTCAAATCAATGTTCTCACCTCCAACAGTGACAGTGTGATAGTAACCGTGATGAAGTCAGGGATACTACTTACTCCCTGCTGAAGCACAATCCCCTTGATATATCAGAGTGATGCTAGGGGTGGCTCTGCCTGAAACTTGAACAATTTTATATTAACCTAGAGCATCCCCGCCGCCACCAGGACCTAGCCAGCATTGGTGACCCTTTCGACTATTTGTATGGAGCAGCAGTAACCTGCTTTATTGTTGCAGCTCCTTCACTGAGATAGCCTCTCAGCAATAATGGCAGCTGTGGATTTTGTCTGCTGAGAAGATAGCATAGGAGAAGTTACAGTTAACAACAAAGGCAGCATCATACCTGACTGCTACAACTTCAGGTGATCCAGGCCCAGGCATGTAAGATGCCCACTGGTCTTATTCTCCCAGTTCTGGTGATCAGGAACGAACTTGTCCCAAAGTCCCCACCCAAAGAAACTAGAACTCAGTTTGCACAGGATTCTAAGAGAGTACATTAGAGAACGGAAGCAAAGCATAGTATTCTGAGGGTTCACTCTGGAAACTAAATACCACAGAGACTACATGTGACTTATAAAAAAGAACACAACCTACATATCAACTAAAGTGGTTGTTTGTAGAAAAGGAAGACTTAAAAAGAATCAGTACTATCCTACATAATATATACAATGTTCATTAAATAATAAAATGAGCACATCATACTTAGGCCATCATAAATATATTTGATATTCACAAATATTGATCAAATGGTAAAATAGACAAATAGATTGTAATAGGTTAAACAATTACTGATTCTCTTGAAAGAATAAATTTAATATGAGACCTACTTCATTATAATTTACTCACAAATTAGAAACTTCACACTGGGGGCTGGAGAGATGGCTCAGTAGTTAAAAGAACACTGACTGCTCTTCTGAAGGTCCTGAGTTCAAATCCCAGTAACCACATGGTGACTTACAACCATCTGTAATGACATCTGATGCCCTCTGGTGTGTCTGAAGACAGCTACAGTGTACTTACATAAAATAATAAATAAATATTTAAAAAAAAAAGAAACTTCACACTGCTGTATTAGGTAGCTATGCAAGCTAACAATTGACCAGTATTAAACTCTATCTTAAACTTTATACACCTAATAAACATCTGTAGAGTTAGGATGGCCATTCTGAAGTCACTAGGTTTCACTTCAGGCTTACGTTTTCACCATCAATTACATTTTTATGAACTTACCTTCCACAGGGGGGAAAAAATCTCATTACAGAGGTAAAACTAAAAAAACAATGAAAAGTTAGCCCTATCCTATTTTGTGACTCATGGGTCTTTTAATTGCTTTTTACCTTTCCACATAACCTAACATTACTTTTTCCAACTTTTGAACTCTTAAAGCATATGCTCATATGCACATGTACACTTGCATACACACACACACACACACACACACACACATGCATTATACTCTGGTATTCACATGGAAAAGAACATGTGGTTTTCCTCTATTTCTGGGTCACTTCACTTAATATCGCACATTTTAAACTCCATTCATTTACCAGAAAATTTTGTGGTGTCATTTTTCTTAAGAGCTGTATAATATTCCCCTTTAAAGAAATAGGTGTCAGGGCTGGAGAGATGTCTCCATGGTTATGAGCACTGGCTACTCTTCCATAGGACAATATACATATGAAAGAAAGAAGAAAAAGAAAGAAGTGACAAGATTGTCTAAATGCAAATTATTTAATTAACTCTTTAATAACAAAAACTCATAGCAAATGTTAAATGAGTCTAATTTTAGTGTGAAAATAACAAAGAATATTTATCTTTATTGTAAATAGCATATTTCTAAGTATTTAAAAAATAATTAGGTAAAAATAAAAAAGAACTTGTCCCAAAAGATAATGTGTCAAATACAGCTTCTAAATCCAGAAGGAAAAGAGAGAACTTGTGCACTATGAGCAACAGAAATGTGAAAATTATAAGAATAAAAGCAGAGGGGAGCTCACTGACCCTGTAGTAGGGAGTTTCGAAAGCTCTAACTGGTGTCACTGAGAGGAGAACAGACATTGAGGTGAGAAGAAGCAGGATAAAATGTAAACAAAGAAGAAGAGTGACAATAAACCACTTTTGGAAAAACACATAAACTTGCATATTCAACAAACAGACCCAATACAAGAAAGGTCAGACTGAAGAAATCTACAAGAATATACTGGTAAGACAATTTTGATGGTACCATAAACCTGTGAGTCCTCAGCTGGAGAGTCCCCAATTGTGATGCTCCTGGTGTTGTTTTACTAAGTGAACATGGTGTATTTGTCAGATTGCATTTAAACCACAGATTGCATCATAGGTTAACACACTGCAAAAAGAAAAGGATGACATTGTACAGAGACTAGAATATCAAGGAAAGAGTGGAGTTGTATGGAGCGTTGTTTTCTAGCCATGGCGTGACTGTTACAACTTAAACCTGCAGAAGCTCTGATTACCTATACAAGACCTGCATGATACCATGTCATATGAAAGAAGATATCCATAAGGTCTTACTGCTCTCTAAGATACTTACTAGTTACTAGGGAAGAAGAGATGTTTCCTTCAATAATATGGTCAGTCAGAAGGTGCCCATGCTCCTGGAAACAACAACACCCCTTGATGATCTTAATTCAAATTTTTAGTGGCATTAAAAGTTATTAAAAAGATGGCCTAGTCAGCCATCAATGGAAAGAGAGGCCCATTGGACTTGCAAACTTTATATGCCCCAGTACAGTGGAACGCCAGAGCCAAAAAGTGGAAGTGGGGGGGGGGGGTAGGGGAGTGGGGGGGAGGGTATGGGGGATTTTTGGGATAGCATTGGAAATGTAAATGAGGAAAATACCTAATAAAATATTTAAAAAATTATTAAAAATATGTGATGTTGTGTCAACACATATATAAAATGCTATATAAGTACTATGACCTTACCAAGTATATATATATATATATATATATATATATATATATATATATATATATACTTGATGGTTTAAATAGAGAATAGTATAATAACAAACATCTCTCAAAACTACTCAGAAGCAATATACTTTAAGATATGTGTCAAATTGAAATTTTCTGAAGTTATGACTCAAGGTTTAAAAAAAAAACTAAAGAAATATGGAAGGGAGAAATTTAAAGATAACAGAATAAGAAAATTTCAAATATAAAATTTAACATTTATAATTACCATCAAAGCAAATTATCACAAAATGTCAATTTGCTAATTGAAGAAGCTTATAGAAGGGAAATAAAATCCCAACTAAATTCTAGTCTGTATATAAGAAACTCAACTAAAGTAAAAACAATAGCTTGATTGAAGCCAATGTACCCAACAATGTAAAAGTGTAAATGATAAAATGGTGGAGCAGTTTTGTCATTAGATTTAACTGGTTTCAGAACAGGTGTTTGCCCAAAACAAAAGAGAGCATCATATAGTCATCAAGAGACTGAGTTACAGTGGATTCACATCTCATGTTTATGTGCCAAAGTCTAACAATTCAAATCCATTACAGCTTAGGACTTGTGTCCCTCACTTTTTAGACAAAATAAAGCCCTGAAAAGATCATTGTTCTATCAAGAAACAAGACTGTGTTGGTTTACAAAGGAACCTTAATAAAGTCAGAAAGTATTTGTATTTTATGTTCCCACAGAACAATTATCAAGGGAAAGCACACCATGGTTCATAAAATCAATATTAACAAACTTAAGACACCTGAAATATCTAATTTTAATTCATAATTTTTCCAAATTTAATAAGTTTAAAGTAATTATACAAAGTAACAGAAGATGAGAAAAACCTTAACATGTACAAACTATACAATTAAATAAAATTATAAATAATGCATAGTTTTATGAACAACTTGCAAAGGCCTATTTTACAACTATATGTGAATAGTGCAAAAGGTAAACACAGATTAGAGTGTAAAGAAACTCACAGGGAAAAACTCACAGGTAAAGGAGACCTGAGCAACTTAATGGTTATCTGAGGAACACTGAACATCCCAGCCCAAGACCCACCTCAAGAAGGAAGTAATGCTAGCTTCTCTTTGTAGTAACAAAACCAGGAAAACAGAAGAAAAGAGAACAAAGGTAATGAGAACAATAAACACACTAGAAAACTGAGGTAACACATAGCAATATAAATGTTTGGTTATTAACAAAAAGTATAATTGTAAAGCTCTTAGCAAGAATGGAAAAGGTACAGAGAGAGGGGGTATAATATGAAGTAGAGAAGGCCATAACCAACCCTATACCACCTAAATGGTCAAATATCAAGACTATGATAAAAAATTCTTATCATAAATGTAACAAAATTTAAGAAATAAGAGTACTATTTTCTTTTAAACAATAACTGTCAAACTTAGCTAACCATAAATGGGAAAATTAAGTTCTTCCACACCTAAGAAGCCACTTAAATTTATAGTTTAAGATTTTTGGAAAAATTAAAATTATACATATATATATATATATATATATATATACACATACACACACACACACACATATATATATATATATATATATATATATAGGATTATAATCTGTAAACCTGGGTGATTTTACTGCATAACTTTGCCAAATATTTAAAGAAATCTCTTTAGGTAACCTTTGCAAATTTTATGAGAAAAAAAACCACTTAATAAAATTTGTAAAGCCAGAAAAATATTCACCCCTCTGCAACACTAGACTAAAGTCCAGCAATGTATAAAGAGATAAAAGAGATATACAGCAATGTATAAAAGATATGTGACACATTGATTATAACTACCCTGGTAGGCTAATATTTGAAAATCAGTAGAGCTGTTGGCCAAAAAGTTCTCATGGAAATCCGCAAGAAATTCAAGTTGCTGCCAAGAGACTAGGTTGCTCTCCACAAACTGACAGTAAGGACTCATTGCTGAAGATAATACCCACACAACTCACTGAATATGGAGAGGTAGAGCTGGTGACTGCATAGAATTTTCACCCCTACATTCTAACCTCTTTGGTAAGGGAAGGTACTTTGCAGAGTACTAAAAGAAAAATGTAAATCCCAAATCAGCCATAAAATCTTCAATCTATAATCTGTCCTATCTGCAAAATATGCTAGGGCAACATTGGCACAAAGCTTGTAGGAGTAACCAACCAATAATTTATTTGACTTAAGGGTCACACCAAAAGATAGAAGCCACATGAAACACTGCTTGAGTAACCAAGAATCAGAGACCAGATAGCCCAGAAACCTAGAGTAAAACCAAACACTACTGGGCTAAAGAAAAAGTTATAACAAAAGACTATTTAATGACATTTTATTATACCCACAGATCAGTGCCTTATTCAGTCATCATCAGAGAGCCTTCCTCCTGCAGTGTATGGGAACAAATACGTAGACCCACAGCCACACATTGTGCAGAGAAAGAAGGAGAGACTTTTGGAGTATACTTCTCTACGATGTCTCCATCAAATCCTACCCCTAAGAGATTAAAAAAAAAAAAAGTGTGGAAGAGGAGATTGAAAGAATGTGTGAGCAAGAGAATTGGAGGACACCAGGAAAACAAGACCCTCTAAATCAGCCGAGCAAAGTTCATATGAATCACAGAGACTGAAGCTGGAAGCACAGGACACACCTGGGTCTGCACCAGGTCTTCTGTGTATATATTATATTACATATTTCAGATTAGTATTTTATGAAACTCCTGAGTGTGTGAATGAGTAAGTCTCTGATTCTATTTTCTTGTGTTTCTTCCTTCTATTGGTTTGTCCTGCTAATACCAATGTGATTTTTTTGTTTTAATTATTATATTTTATTTCTTGCATTTTGTTGTTAATCTCTGAGGAAGTTGTCTTCTGGAGTGGATCTGGATGGGGGTGGGACTTGGGGAAAAGCTGGGAGGAGGAGAAGGAAGAGAAACTGTAATCAGGATAAACTATGTAAGATAAGAAACTATGTTTAATAAAAGAGAAATATTAAAAACAGAAAGAAAGAAAATATAACTTAACACATTTCTAAGAGAGATATGTAAATCACAAATACTTTTGTTGGGAATTGGTTCTAATGCTTTGTCTTATTTTGGCTCCCAAAAGTTGGGCTTCCAGACCTGAGGGTCCCTGCCCCCAGCTGGCTTCAACTGATAATAAAGAATTGCCAGACAGCCAATGGCTGGGCAGGGAGACAAGGCAGGATTTTTAGAGTGAGCAGGCAAGAGACCAAGGGAGACGGGAGAGACAGAGAATCACCATGACCATAATGGGAAAGCAGATAGATGAAACTTAAAGGCTCACTGAGATGGAAGAATATAGGGCCACTTTCCTGGATTGGGTCTGAAGTACACAGGTGAAATTTAGATTTTAAAAGATGTTAACTCAGGAATACTGGAGGGGGGTGTTTGCTAGCCTCAAGGAGGTTTAGAAGTGCCCAGTCATTGAACTAGTCAAGGCATATCAAATTAGGTAGCTCATATGAGAGAGAGAGAGAGAGAGAGAGAGAGAGAGAGAGAGAGAGAGAGAGAGAGAGAGAGAGAGAGAGAGGGAGAGAGTGTGTGTGTGTGTGAGTGTGTGTGTGTGTGTGTGTGTGTGTGTGTGTGTGTGTGTGTCTTTCATTTACAAATCCAGAGAGCTCTTTGGTGGCTGCAGCACATGTGCAACCTGTAGGGAGCCAAAGCATTTTAACTAATTCACTGCTACACACTTTATAGAATTCCATGTCTGCTATGCTAACTATAATAAAAGATGAAAAGAAAAAAGAAAACTAATCAGCATTATTCAGTAATAAACAGATTAAGGGTGATCTAATTAGTACACACAGAAAAATAATTTGACAAAATTCAATACCTAGTCATGATAAAAAAAAATCATCCACAAACTAGAAAATACAATAGTAAGAAACTGTAAATAATACATTATATAATAATAAACTATAAAGAAGTGTTTTATAAAAAAGCATCTGTTAGGAGGCATAGCTCATGTAGCAGAATGCCTGTCCTCCGTGCAGCAAAGCCTGGATTCAAAGCCTACCACACCATAATTCAAGTATGGTGGAACATGCCTTAAATCCTAATACCTGGGATACAGAGGCAGGAGAATCAGCAGTCGGGTGTAGGCTTAGATCTTTCTTAACCTACTTTTATTAACAGTTCTTACATGTTTTTAACTCCCCTCTATTTTTTATTGGATATTTTCTTTATTTACATTTCAAATGTTATCCCGTTTCCCGGTTTCCCTCCCTCTGGGAAACTGTCACATGCTCCCTCCCCATGCTTCTATGAGGGTGCTCCTCCACCATCACTCCCACCTCCCCACCCTTGATTCCCCTACACTGGGGCAGCTATCAGGCCTTCATAGGACCAAGGAACTCTCCGTCCATTGATGCATGACAAGGCCATCCTCTGCTACATATGCAGCTGGAGCCATGTGTACTCCTTTGTTGATGGCTCAGTCCCTGGGAGTTCTAGGGGATCTAGTTGGTTGATATTGTTGTTTTTCCTATGGGAATGTAAGCTCCTTCAACTCCTTCAGTCCCTTCTTTAACTCTTTTGTTAGGTACCCTATGCTCAGTCCAATGGTTGGCTGCTAACATCTGCCTCTGTATTTATAAGGTTCTGGTGGGGCCTCTCAGGACACAGCCATATCAGGCTCCTTTCAGCATACACTTTGTGGCATCCACAATAGTGTCTGGGTTTGGTAACTGTATATGGGATGAATACCAAGGTAATTATAGTCTCTGGGTGGCCTTTCCTTTAGTCTCTGCTCTACACTTATCTCCATATTTGTTTCTGTGGGTATTTTGTTCTCCTAAGAAGGACCAAAGCACCCACACTTTGGTCTTCCTTCTTATTGAGCTTCACGTTGTCTGTGAATTGTTTCCTTGTTATTTGGACATTTTGAGCTAGTATCTACTTATCAGTGAGTGCATACCATGTGTGTTCTTTTGTGACTGAGTCACCTCACTTAGAATGATATTTTCTAGTTCTATCCATTTGCCTAAGAATTTCATGAAATCATTGTTTTTAATAGCTGAGTAGTACTCCATTGTGTAAATGTACCACATTGTCTGTATCCATTCCTCTGTTGAGGGAAATCTGGCTTCTTTCCAGCATCCGGCTATTATAAATAAGGCTGCTATGAACATAGTGGAGCATGTGTGTGTCCTTATTACATGTTGGAGCATCTTCTGGGTATATGCCCAGGAAATCCCCTTCGAACCCACCACCCACCAGAGGAAGTAGAAAGGAAAGACTACTAGAGCAAAGGAGGATGTGGCCCTGTTTAGAAATAGTTCTTTGAAGCAAATCCAATCTGTGTTGTCAGGATATCAGCAGTTCAGTTAACACAAATCAGTAATGGCAGATCAGTCCACTTGGAGGATCCAGACAAAATCACAAGGCTCTGCCAATTGGCTGAAGTCTGCAGAAGCAGCAAGAAGCTGCTAGAACACCAGCTTGGTGTGTTTCTGTCTATGAACTTATGGCAAACAATGACCAGCAATGAATGGCAAGGCAAACCAATCCTACACAGCATTGTCCACTGTCTGTTGGGTTATACTTACCTCCTTTCAAACATCACATTTCTCTCAAGAATCTGCCAGGCTGCTTCCAGAAAAATGACATATTCTACAAAGTACAGCGCAG
This sequence comes from Mus caroli, assembly GCF_978045245.1. Taxonomy (NCBI): domain Eukaryota; kingdom Metazoa; phylum Chordata; class Mammalia; order Rodentia; family Muridae; genus Mus; species Mus caroli. Next base: position 5,872,140 of record NW_028227256.1, read on the forward strand.
CAATGAATTGTTTGGAAAGACTATCTTCCTTGAGTTACATTTAGCCCCTTTGCCAAAATTAATTAGATATATGCTTACAGGTTTATTTGGCATTCTATTTCTTTCAACTATATATTTTTATTTTAATCAATAAAGTATTTCCTTGATTATTGATGTACAATATATAGCATACATTATATGAGTAGAATATATTATTATATAAATTAATGTTATAGTTGTGTAGTAAAATGAAATTTCTTCCCTTTTTAATTTTTATAAAATATTTGTCCATTCTAAGTCTTTGAAATGATTCTAACTTATTCTGTATGTGATGTGTATATGTATATTAGTTCAGGATCTTTTTCTTTTGAGACATGAACTTTCTTACATAGCTGAGGATGACCCCCAATTGAAATGGAAGTTTCTGGTTTCTCTGAAGACTCAATAGTGTCATGTGATGTATTTCTGGAAACTATCTTATGAGAGGATGCTTTTGTTAAAGCAGACACATGGAAGGATGTTTTGCACTCTGAAACCGTCAGTACTGTGAGCCTAAATGAACCTTTTCTTCAACTGATTAGTTAAAGTCATTGTTACTGTAGTAGAAATCTGACACAACATATAGTAGCCATAAAGAGCTGTATACTTTGTAGGTTGTCATTATTCTCCTCTTTCATTAGGTTATAAATCCACACATATTTTAATAAATATGTATGTATATATATATGAATATGTACAATTAGATTAATCAAATTTTTACCATATCAACTGCTGCACTGACATATTTATAACAAATTGCAAAAATTAATGTGAGCTCCATACTCTTTGTATTATGTCCATCACACAGGGAGACATATTTTCTGTCCTTTAACATTAGAAGGACTAACTTGGCAAAAACACCACAGTTGGGTGTCTTGCTATTTCTTTTTTTATTAAAGGTTAATTTTTATTAGATATTTTCTTCATTTACATTTCAAATGCCATCCCCTTTCCTAGTTTCCTTCCCTAGTGTAGTGGTAGATTTGCCCAATCTAGGTGCACAGCATGTATTCATATTAATTGAGTTGTGTTCTCATTGCCCAGGCTTATTTGGGTTGGAGATTTACCACAACAGGAAGCCCTATGTTTGATTTATTGATCAAGGGGAGTCTAAGAAAACACCAAAACAATGTTGGGTGTGGTTGTTGCCCTTAGTTGTCTCCAAGAACTCAAACATAAGCCCTACTGTTGAAGACAACATGTACTTTAGACAAAGGACCTGGATAAATGGAGCGGTAGCTGAGCAATGACACTTTGTTCAAAAGCACATCTCTGTGACTTGGCCATGTAAAGTACTTGAATGAGAGCCATTTTAGGCTTGTATTCACAAAACAATTTTTCTGGGAATTTATTTTTGTGATGCCATTTAAACATAGTCAATGATCATATACAGCACAAAAAGAAGATATCCTTGTCTTCCCTAAAGACTCTGAAGTCAACAAAAATATAAAAGTAGAAAAGAGGAAAGAGGAACAAACACAAGAAGGAGATCCAGAAACAAACTTGCAAGACATAGTTATCTTTGAGAAAATTAAGCTTTGTTTCAGGAAAGTTTTGCTTAGGAATCCTGCTAAGTAACAGAAGAAACACAGTCCGTAATTTATAACTATGTATATATCCATTAAAAGACAAAACTAGAAAATATAGGACTACTGCCCCAAATGAATCTGTGATACAAAGGAGAGGGACCATACTGCGTTGCATTGAGAAGAAAAGTTTTATTCTCTTTTGGAATGATCTGACATACCAAGAACTGAGAGACAAGGAAGGACATTGTAGAACACTGAGTGGAAAGACTGAGTCAAAGGAATGCTGCAGTTTAACCTTGAAGCAGCTTGTTTCCAAATTTTACATGGAGACTGAGTTGACAGAACTTGAAGTTGCCTAGTCACATCCCCTCTACTCATCCTTTAGTCATCCTAAATTTTTGAAGAACTTTTCTGTGCCTGACAGTGGAGTATGTGAGACAACTACTATGTCTGAGATGTCTTCATTTAAGAAAACAGCAAACAGGGGAGAATTTATCTCTGTCCATGGGGAAGTGAGGCAGGTGGTGTAAGCTACTGTAGCATTATGGAATGACCTAACTTATCTGATCATATTAAAAGAGTTTGAATCTACATATAAAATATCAATGCACTTTACTATCCTAGCTTCATAGACACAATAGAGACTTAGAAACTGAGTGGGGAAGATCAATGACAGTTGAAAATTTCTATTAATGAGCCAGTGGCTTTGAATAAGTAGTGGGGAAGAGGAGTCATCCAGGGAATCCTCATCTCCCACCACATCAAGTTCTTCACTGAGGGAAGCTGACAAGAACTACAATTACTAATTTCCTAACCTAAAATATCCTAAATATCTTAGTAGTTCTCTACCTTCCCTGTTTGTTGCTTCCACAACTAAGATCAAACACACAGCAATTTTTTCCTTCATGATAGTCCTTCTTTCCTTACTTTCTCCTCCCTCTCTCTCTCTCTCTTTCTCCTTTATGTTGGCCAAGACTGTTCTTTCCAGGCAGATGAGAATTTCCAATATCTACCTTGTGTAACACATTCTGTATATACACAAATGGAACTGATTCGGGTTTTGGAAAAGACAAGTCTTCATTGTTCTTATTTGGGTCTTTGCCTCTGCCTCTTAAAAATTGTTGCTACTGAGAATTTTTGAGTCATTCTTTTTCCTGATCTTTCTATATATACCTCTCTTCTAGGAATTCATCTCTCACTCTAGCACTCTTCAGATCAATAGCTTGCATTGCCTCATTACACAGCAATCCATCATTGGCTAACACCTCTTAGTTAGAGTATTCTCTCAATTTCAGATAGTCATATTACCTCTTTCCAGGAAGATCCTTTGAGAAAGCTCTCAGAATCTCAGAAGATGAAAAAATGGGATGCTAACTTTACTGAATCCAAACCTAAATCCTTCTACATATGCAGTCTCTAGCAATAATACCCATATACAAGTCTTCCATGCTATGAGTATGTTTCATAGCTTCTTTTTTCCTTCTATAAGCTGTCACACTGAGTCATCAAGTTCCATTAAAACCTCTTTCTTGGGCTGGAAACATAAAATGCTTGCATATATGATTTAAGCTGCAGAACCACAAAAGAAAAACCACTATGCTCATACCTTCTAAATTTCACATATTTCTTAAATCATCCTATTACCTTTGGTGAAATTTAATTTACTTTCTTTTTGTTTGTTTGTTTTTTGTTTTTTGTTTTGTTTTTTGAGACAGGGTTTCTCTGTGTAGCCCTGGCTGTCCTGGAACTCACTTTGTAGACCAGGCTGGCCTCGGACTCAGAAATCCACCAGCATCTGCTTCCCGAGTGCTGCAATTAAAGGCATGAGCCACCACGCACATGGCTTGTATTTCCATCATTATAGAATTATGGTTCATATGGGACTAAATACTAAACCCTGATTCTGCCTATACTTTGTTAATGAAGTTGTCTTTTTGACTAACAAATTTTTACAAATGCAAATATCTAGCCATGTGACTTTTATTAAAGTTCATATAAGGATCTGTGTCTAAGAATATGTTCTTAGAACACAAATGCTATCACATTACCCCTAGTGAGAGACCACTGTAAGTCTCAACTTTATAATCTATCTTGATTTTAAATTTTTGAGATCATTTTCATTCTTAAGAGAGACATACTCTGTTGACATCAGGAGTCCTTTTTGTAGTTTTGTAGTTTTGATATGTCTACTGGACATCTGTCCCTGAATCTCGAACTTGCTTTCTTTCATTTAGGCATCTACCTACTTTTTATTTTAAAAGTCTACCAGAAACTGAACACTTTTCATACTCAGTCTACATTCTGTAAATACTTCATCTTGTCTGTTCTTCTGCAAGAGCTCAGTATTAAGAAAAAATTTAAAATATTTTTATTACGTATTTTCCTCAATTACATTTCCAATGCTATCCCAAAAGTCCCCCATACCCTCCCCCCCCCACTCCCCTACCCACCCATTCCCACTTTTTGGCCCTGGCGTTCCCCTGTACTGGGGCATATAAAGTTTGGGTGTCCAATGGGCCTCTCTTTCCAGTGATGGCCAACTAGGCCATCTTTTGATACATTTGCAGCTAGAGTCAATTAACTCATATATGCTTCTGATGCTTTCTTCAATACACAGGACACCTTAGAAGTAGTGCTGGGGTACACACCATTTCTCAGGAAGACATGATGGTCATCCTATTATTAAAAAACACCAAATACATATTTAATTTTTCTGAAGAAAGAAATGATCTGCTGTTTTACTTACATTCCACACACAAGGGAATATAAAGTCTAAATAGCACTCTAGTCTGCAATTTAAAATTCATGCATCAGAAGAATAAAACAACAAGTCAGAGTCTCCAGTTGTTTAAGTAAGGTTAATCACAAGTAATCTTTATGACTCTTACGTAAGCAAGGGAATTTTCTTCTGAGAAGGAGGTAATTTTTCATAGCAATAGAGTTTTCTCTTTGAAAATCTATTTCAGAGGTCAACAAAAGGTTAGTGGTTTCCATAAAATAGATATTGTTTATATCACTTCTTTCACACAAAAAGAAATTCACATATTATTGAAAGTCAATTTTCTGAAACTACGTTTATGGGTCAAAGCATGAATTCAATCCCATAAGTCCCCAAGTATATATTATCTAGAAACAGTGCTCACAATTCTAAAGATTAATGAATCTTCTGAAGTTACATAGAGCAACCTGCAGCAAAATTTAAGCTTCTTGCCAAGGATCATGCTTTTCTGTTATAAAAAAATAAACTAAAGTCAGAAAACACCTTGTCCAAATACACTGGGCTACATTCATGTCAAACACACAATTTTTTGGTTTGATTTTGTGCATTAAAATTGCCCCCAGCTGATTTCTCATTATTGGGGAATTGCTTATTTTAAGTCATTGGCACATTTTCTTTTTCAGAAGATGATGAAAGTTGCTTTTATTGCGTGGTCTACATGATTAGAAATATATAAGGTCAGAACAATTGGGTTTTTGAGCTAAGGTTTTCTTCATGCATTAGAACTCATGGGTAAGGCCACTGAGCAGTATTTTATGAGGGTGGACTGAGAAACTGTCTGTGAAAGGTTCTAGAGCTATGCAGATGGTGTCAAATCCTGAAGTGTGGAGACATGGCCTACAATTCTCTCAAAACTTCAAATCAATGACAATCACAGTCCCTTTGTGACATGTGTTGTTGAGCAGTGTAATTTCTTTGTAGCTAAGTATGGTATGAGAGACTAAAGTTATGCACTTCTTTTTAACCATCATTTAAAATGCCACTGAGATGCAGTAAGCAATTTCAAAGAACAGGAAATAGTAGAACAAAATTTAGGAACTCGAAAATCAGATGAATCATGAAAAACTTCTTCAGAAAGCTGAAGAATGCTGAGATCTGCCCTAGGCCAACAGCTGGGTAAGGGCGGAAATAAAGTAACTGTGGCATATAATTCCTGTAAAGCTAGGAAGTGCAGAAAGTGATGTCTCTGAAAACACTAAACAGGCAAGACTAAAAGTAATATAGCGATAACGTCATAGAAATAATTGCAATAAAGCACAACTTACTGAGAGAAGGAAAAAGGCAAATAACCAATATAGTAATGGACCAAAGAGAATATCAGAGAAAGAAGAACCCAGTAATCATGTCAAAAAGTTTTATGTTCATTGGTTTCTACACAGTGTAACCTGTAATCATCAAGCTAGAAAACTATAGATAGTTTTTGTGAATAAGGGAAACAACTGACTTTTAAAATCTACTAGAATCGTTCTTTATCTGGGGGACACAACCCCTTTGATAAATCACTATATGCAAGTATATTTGCATTGTGATCCATAACCATAGCAAAACTACATTTATGAAGTATCAACAAAATAATTTTATGGTTGGAGGCCACCACGACATGAGGAACTGTATTAAAAATTACAGTGTTAGTAAGATTAAGAACGACTGCTCTGTCTGTAACTGAGCAAAGAACTGACCATTTCTTTGATATTTTAGCAAAGAATCTTGCTTTATTCTACCTATATATTGAGAACACAGGTGAAATTGAATTTATAGATAATTGATTATTTTGTTTTGAGGAATAAAAGGCATGTGAGCAATCTAAAGTTTTGGACAAAGTGCAAACCAGAAAGTACTTTTAGTTTTGCAGTGGTTGGCGTCATTAAAGAGAAACTGATGCTCTTCTATGAGAACAATGTTTCCTAAGGATCTCCCACACGTTCTGATAAAGCTGTGTGGCTGGGATGTCTCTCAGTCAGTGGCCAAATTTGCCAGTATCTGCATGACCCTAGAGGAAAAGCGGGAAAGGTATTATTAGATTGAGGGAGTCATAGACAACAGATAAGGCTAGGCACCTTGGAACATAAATGGAGTCCCTGCAGAGAGATCATTGTAGGAAGTTGTGAAGCCTAAATTGACATGGAAATCCCAGAATATTGGAAATGGCAAAGCCAAGGGATATCTAACATGAGCTGCAGATGTGAAGTGGAGTCGACATAAGTCTACAAAAGCAGCTGCATGTCCTATAGATTGCAGATCTGGAGGGGAAGGGATACCTCATCCTTAGGAGCTTAGCAGATTTCTTTGTCATAAGCTCCTGACAGGGAAACAAAGATGTTGGATTTGTTTTTGCTGCTTTAGTTTGGTGTTTAGTTTGATCATTCTTTGTAGCCAGACAAGGTTCCATTTTGGAACAGGAATGCTTCTATACCACTCTAAATTGTGTGTGTGTGTGTGTGTGTAATTTTTTATTTGATAGGAGCTTGCAATTAAAAGACTTGGAAGTGTTGAAATCTTCAAAAAGAATATGGGGACTTTTAAAGTTAGACTATATTTTAGATAGTGAGAAAAGCATGGAACTGCAGGGAAATTGGGTGGAAGATTGTATTAAAAGTGATATGCTTGTGTATCAGATTGACAATGAGTAGACTGTGATACTCTAGACCCTGGAAACAGAATTCCAATGAAGGATTGTCTAGATTGTATTCGTTTGTGAGGATGTCAGTGGAGTGTTACCTTTATCACTGTCATCTGAGATAGGAATACCTGCTTTCTGTAGGTGGGACATTTATCTAAGAGGGAGATCCTGGTTTGTATGAGAGTAGACTAAGCAAACTGAGCACTAGTAAGCATGAATCCTTTAATTCATTGCCTTCTACTCTTGTCTGGGGATGTAATATGTCCAGCTGCTTTTAAGCTCCTGACACAACAACTCCCCCACAATGATGGAATACAACCTAGAAATTTGTGCCTACTCACATTTTTTTTTTCAGGACATTTTGTCATAGAAACAGGAGGAAACACTAAGACAATCACAGGTATTAGCCTTTTATGTAGTGTGAGATGTGGCTTAACAATATTTAATAAAATTCTCTGAATGGCTGATTATTTGCTGTTATCTTTGCTATATGTTTTCTTCAAGTTTTATTAAATCTTTCACACATAATAAATGAAAAGCTGAGATTTTATCATAAACAATTTTCCTCATATTAAAATCCTGAGAATATATCATTCTTATAAGTATGACTTCAGCTGCATCTCATCTCAAATTTTTTATGCTTTTGTAAATTATCTTTTAGTTGTTTTTCCAGGTAATTTTGGTGAGGTACAATTTACATAATTCTCTAAATATTGATTATTTCTTATATAAATCTGAAATATAAAGTCTATATAAGTTAAGCCAAGAGTCACAAGCATACTCACTAATTTTTTAGTTTGTGTAAAAAAACAAAAATTAATATGCATTTTATTTCTTTATTTCTTTCTTTATTTAATTAGATACTTTCTTTATTTAAATTTCAACTGTTATCCCTTTCCTGGTTTCTCCTTCCAAACCAATTTCAATCTTCTTATATCTGTTGAGGTCTGATTTGTGACCAATTATATGATCAGTTTTGGAGAAGATACCATGAGGTGCTGAGAAGAAGGTAAATTCTTTTGATTAGGATGAAATGTTCTGTACATATCTGTTAAATCCATTTGGTCCCTAACTTCTGTGTGAACATAATAAAATTATTATGCTGTGGGTGGTGTTTTAGTGATAGATAGCCCCATGCCAATGCAAATAGAGAATTTAAAACCAAAATAAACTGGTAGGTAATGCCAAAGGTTACTGATAAGTTTAAGCAAGAAAATACAAAGCAGAGGAATGGACAATTACTCAATTTTTGCTGTAAACACACACACACACACACACCTACAGATACATATACACACATACTTACTTACACACATATATATGTGTGCCTTTGAAACTTCTCTTGAGATAATCAGTTCTTCCAAAATAAAATATCAACTAAAATAATTTTAAAATATTTGGTGAAGGAGTTTGATTGCCTCTCAGAAAATGTATTAACTGAAACTAAACTTGACATTTCAGTAGATACAGTGTAATTGGACTTCCCATTTCAAAGCATGATACAACTCAAAGGTAATGAAGACCATTGATACTTGTGGGAAGATACATAAAAAGATGACTGTGGCTTGAATACAGTGCTTCCCTACAGACTTGTATTTGAGTGTTTGAACCTTAGTAGATGGCACAATAGTAGAGGTTCTAGAAACCTTAGAAAGTGATGTGTAATATGCCAGCAAGATTTTGATGAAGGGACCCTGTTATAGCTGTCCCTGTCTGGGGTATATAAAGTTTGTAAGACCAATGGGCCTCTCTTCCCAATGATGGCCGACTAGGCCATCTTCTGCTACATATGCAGCTAGAAACACAAGCTCTGGGGGTACTGGTTAGTTCATATTGTTGTTCCACCTATAGGGTTATAGACCACTTCAGCTCCTTGAGTACTCTCTCTAGCTCCTCATTTGGGGACCCTGTGTTCCATCCTATAGATGACTGTGAGCATCCACTTCTGTATTTGCCAGGCACTGGCATAGCCTCACAAGAGACAGCTTTATCAGGGTCCTTTCAGCAAAATCCTGCTAGCATATGTAATAGTGTTTGTGTTTGGTGGCTGATTATGGGATGGATCCCCGGGTAGGGCAGTTCTTTATGGTCCATCCTTTGGTCAGCTCCAAACTTTGTACCTGTAACTCCTTCCATGGGTATTTTGTTCCCTATTCTAAGGAGGAATGAAGTATCCATGCATTGGTCTTCCTTCTTCTTGAACCTTATTCTTATGATAAAGCCACAAAGGTAATTCACTAAAGAAAGGATTATGTTTTTAGCTAATGCTAATGTAGTATTTGTCTGAGGGGAAGGACCAGGTCCAGCTCCTAACCTTTGCTACTACAATATATTATGGTCTATTTCCCTTGATGCTTGGACTAGGCCAGACAAAATCATGTGGTATGGGACCTACCATCGACCCCTTAAAGATATAAAAGTTAAAATGTTCTTTTCCTTCTGGTTTCTTTTCCTGGGGGGATTTTTAAGACCTTTATTCTTCAGCCTTTTAATGCTATTAATTTTATATATATATATATATATATATATATATATATATATATATATATATGTGTGTGTGTGTGTGTGTGTGTGTGTGTGTGTGTTCACAGAAAAAATTGAGTAATTATCCATTCCTCTGCTTTGTATTTTCTTGCTTAAACTTATCAGTAACCTTTGCAATTACCTATCAGTTTATTTAGGTTTTAAGTTCTCTATTTGCATTGGCATGAGGCTATCTAATCACTAAAACATCACCAACAGCATAATAGGTTTTATTATGTTCACACCCCTGTGATTGTGTTGAGCCAATTCTATCTATACCTTTATATCCACTGTCAGTTAAATGAAAATACAAAAACAAAACAACAAAACAAAACCCAGAATTCAGGCATGTTGGTGCATGCCTTTAATCCCAGCACTTGGGAGGCAGAGTTCGAGGCCAGCCTGGTCTACAAAGTGAGTTCCAGGAAAGCCAGGACTACACAGAGAAACCCTGTCCCAAAAAAACAAAAAATAAACAACAACAACAACAAAAAACAACAGAATTCTAAGAAATGTAGGGGAGAAGTGTTGCTCAGCAAAGCAATGAGAAAAAAAAAAAAAAAACTAAGAAAAGTCATATCCTGAGAGAAAAGAAATTGGAAATCACATATCTGATATGTCTTTTAAATTGTGCTATTCAGAAACCTAAATAAACATTGAAATTCAAGGGAAAGAAAACAAGGAATCTAAAGTCCTAAACATCCAACCACAGAAAATATGATTGCAGTATCCTGTGTTAATAACACTAACCTTTAAAGTGAGACATCTGGCACATCTTTAGCCATTCACACAGATGATCTGAAAACTCATGTGCACTTAGAAAATAGGAACACTCCATCAATAGTTTCCTTTTTATAAAAAAATTTTGAATATAGGGTTTGTTTTGTTTCTTTCAAAAACACTGTGTTAAATTCAACTAAATCATTATATATGTTTATCTGTTTACTTTAAATTTCCCCTTTATATTCTATATAATAATAATTAGTCATCTGTATATATTTTTATACTTAAATAAGCATATTTTGTTTGCCCTTTAATGACATTTAAATTTTATTGCTTATATTTTTATATCTTTTGATTGGAAATTAAATTCCTACTTCAAACTATTTAAGTAACAATATTTCTTTGTAAGTTTTAAAATACAGGGAAATATAAATAAAAAACAGAGCTTTATTGTTCTAGAATAAGTAATTATGTTTCCTTTCCCTAGATTGAAGTGGTTTAGTGAAAGTAATATTTTAAGTAGTCCCTGCCACCATTGTCCTTGTCTATCTTTCAGGCAGGGCAGATTGTAGGTAAAAGGCTTTGTGGCTGGGTTGGTGTCCATATTTCTCATTTGCAAGCCTGTTGGGTACCTTCCTGTACCAAAGGCATCAGAACAAATGAATGAAGGCTCCATCTAGGCACCAGCTTGACCTCTCCATTTTCAATGAGTTGTGTAGGTGTCCTCCTTGGCAATGGGACCCTGCAGTCAATTTGAAGAGAGCAACCCATTCCTTTAGCAACAGCTTGGGTTGTTTGCAGAAATCCTTCGACCCCTTTGGCCAACAGCTCAATTAAATGCAGCCCAGTCTCAGTACTGGATGACTTGTTTTGTGACAAGAAATGTCCAGTTGGGAATTTGTCACCCCATTATTAGGAGACCTCATCTTTTTAACTGTTAGGGAGTTTCTACTGTACTAGGTAGGTCTCTAAACCATGTCTCAAATGCCCCTCAATTCTAGTTGTCTCTTTCCACATTCTCTCCTTCAACCTTATCTTCCCTCTCCCTTCCCCACCACAATGCTCTCATTCATGTCCTTACCCACCCCTAGTCCACAAATAAGATATACTTTATTTCTCCCTCCATGAGACAGAACTCATATCTGAAACTGTGTGATCAAGAACCAGAGACTAGATAGCCAAGAGACATAGGTTAAAAATCTAATACTTCTGGTCAAAAATAAAATTAAAATAATAAATAAAATTGTTCCAAATGATATTCTGCTATATTCATAGATTTGTGCCTCATTCAGTCATCATCAGAATGCCTTCCTACAGCAGAAGATGGGAAAATATACAGAGACCTGCAACTACACATTACACACAGAGTGAGTGACCTTGAAATACACAGTTGTTTCCATAAAATTCCTTCCCTTGAAGCTCATGGAACACCTGCAGAAAGAGTGTAGGAACCAGAGGAGTTGAAAGATACCAGGAGATGAAGGTCCTCTACGTCAACTGAGCAAATCTAATATGAATTATCAGAGACTAAAGCAGTAAGCACCAGGCTCTCTGTATGTACGTTATAGTTTTCAGTTTAGTTTTGTATGTAGGAGTCCTGAGTGTATGAATCTGATTCTAGTGCCTTCTCTTGAGGTCCCTTTCCCATTGTTGGTTTGAGTCCCCCAGCTTTGGTACAATGATGTTTGTATTATCTTATTGTATTTTATGTTGTTATTTCCCAGAAGACTGCTCTTTTCTAATGAGACAATAGAGGAATGGATCCAGCCTGGACGGTAAGAAGGGAAGGACTTGGAGAAGCAGAGGAAGGGAAAACTATAATCAAGATATTTTGCTTTAGAAAAGAATCTATTTTCAATAACCAAAGAAAACTTTAGGAAAAAAACCCACTATTTTAATTACACTTTCCATACTCTCTTCTGGTTGCCATAGCACTAGCTCTTCTATAAAATATTCTAGATGTGCCTTCATTATCTATTGCCTATAACGTTGTCTGGACATTTAGGCTGTATGCTTATATGTATAATCACTAAATATGCAAATAAGCTCCAATTTTTGAACCAAATTCTTGCTGAACTCTAACCTTAACAAGTTTTGAAAACATCTACTAGCCTTGGTGTCAATTTATTTGCATGATAAACAGTTGTGAATGAATTGTTGTACAAGTAAACTTTTAGCATATTAAAAATGCTATCAGGTCGTTTCTCCAAGATACAAGAACGAACAAATAAAAGTCAATAATTTCCTGTACTGAGATATGTGTCTGGATTCCATATTTATGTGTGTTAAACATTCCTATAAGAGTTGCCTATAGTTTTTATCTTTGTGTAATGATTAATTTTACGTTAATTAACATAAGCTAGAGGTATCTGGGAAGAGAAAACCTGGAAAGCTTTCATAAGATTGACCTGTAGGCAAGTCTGTCAGCCATTTTCTTGATTAGTAATTGATGTGGGAGGGCCCTGTCCAATGAGAGTGGTGTTTGTGGCAGATGTTTCTGGATTATTTAAGAAAGCTGGCCGAGCAGGCCATGATGAGCATGCCAATAAGTAGCACTCTTCCATGGCTTCAGCTTCAGTTACTGCCTCAAGGTTCCTGCCTTGGCTTCCATTCATAATGGTTATGGCTCTTGGTCATTAATGGCTGAGATATCTCTGAAGTCATTCTTCATGATGGACTGTTAGCCGTGAGATGAAATAAATCCATTTCTTCTAAAATTGCTTTAGGTAAAATTACTGTTTAGCACAGTAAAAGAAACCATGACAAGAACATTTCACTCCCTTTTCTTGAGACCTTCTTCCATTCAATCTAATGAGATTCCTGGAGCCTTTGGGGAGTTTTGGAGACCATATGTGACAGTGTTATTCCTGCCTTTTTCAACGCATCCAATTACCTCTCTTTCTACAATCTAACAGAGTCTTGAGTCTGTATTCTAATGAACATCAAGGGTGGGCCCAAATCGTATTGTCTAGCCCTTTAAGATTTCATTCAGGCCTATAACTAATATATCATATATGCCAAGTATTCCAAGTCCTTCTGTCTTTTCTGAGATGTCTTTCACAGCAATAGAAGCCCTAAGACATACCGTGTGCATTCATTATGATCTGCTGGGTTTTGCAGCAGGACTGGAGAGCACATGGTCTCTCTATCACAATGATTCCTACTGCCCTATGATAGAAATCCTTTGTCTTTCTAAAAATACTTCTTTGTTGCTCACTGAAATCATCTCACTAAATGTGTAATATACAATTACCAGTAATAAAAATGTAAGTCAAATTGGGGTGTTGCCTGCCTTAAATTTTTCTAGTGTCATCTTATTGAATATATGGTATTTTTTTTTTTTTTTTTTGCTTTGCCTGAGCACCCTGAGCAATGGAGAAACCATTTCTGTCTTGTTCACTGAGTCTCTGTCATTTTAAAAATAGTTTTATTTATTCCCATTTCAACTTTTGCACTTAGTGCCTCCTGTTGCATAAAATATTCTTCCTTGAAAATATGTCTCCAGTCCAATCGCGCGGGACCTGAGACTGCTTTGGTTGGGGAGGCAGAAATCCGGCCTGAGTAGGGCCACAAGCCTCTTCTAGTCAGACCAGCACCAGGGTAGCTAGGGCGCGGGGTCGGCTGACACTCGCCAGCTACCCACAACACCCGCCACAGGATCTTAAGACTTCTGGTGAGTGGAACACAGCTTCTGCTCCAATCCAAGTGCACGCGGGACCTGAGACTACATTAGTTAGGGAAGCAGAAAACCGGCCTGAGTAGGGCCACAAGCCTCTTCGGGTCTGACCAGCACCTGGGTAGCTAGAGCGCAGGGTCGGCTGACACCCTCCAGCTACCCACAACACCCACCACAGGATTTTGAGACTTCTGGTGAATGGTACACAGCTTCTGCTCCAGTCCAATCTCGCGGGACCTGAGACTGCTTTGGTTGGGGAGGCAGAAATCCGGCCTGAGTAGGGCCACAAGCCTCTTCCGGTCAGACCAGCACCAGGGTAGCTAGGGCGCAGGGTCTGTTGACACTCCCCAGCTACCCACAACACCCGCCACAGGATCTTAAGACTTCTGGTGAGTGGAACACAGAGTCTGCTCCAATCTTTAAACAGTGACAACAATAACAACTAACCCCAGAGATTACCAGATGGCGAAAGGTAAACCTAAGAATCTTACTAACAGAAACCAAGACCACTCACCATCATCAGAACCCAGCACTCCAACTTCACCCAGTACAGGGCACCCCAACACACCGGAAAAGCTAGACCCGGTTCTAAAAGCATATCTCACAATGATGGTAGAGGACATCAAGAAGGACTTTAATAACACACTTAAAGAAATACAAAAGAACACTGGGAAACAGGTAGAAGACATTAAAGAGGAAGCACAAAAATCCCTTAAAGAATTGCAGGAGAACACTGGGAAACAGGTAGAAGACATTAAAGAGGAAGTACAAAAATCCCTTAAAGAATTGCAGGAGAACACTGCTAAACAGGTAGAAGACATTAAAGAGGAAGTACAAAAATCCCTTAAAGAATTGCAGGAGAACACTGCTAAACAGGTAGAAGACATTAAAGAGGAAGCACAAAAATCCATTAAAGAATTGCGGGAAAACCAGACCAAACAGGTGATGGAATTGAATAAAACCATCCAAGACCTATAAAGGGAAGTAGAAACAATGAAGAAAACCCAAATTGAGGCAACACTGGAGATAGAAACAATAGGAAAGAAATCTGGAACCATAGATACAAGCATCAGCAACAGAATACAAGAGATGGAAGAGAGAATCTCAGGTGCAGAAGACTCCATAGAGAACATCGGCACGACAATCAAAGAAAATACAAAATCCAAAAAGATCCTAACTCAAAATATCCAGGAAATCCAGGACAAAATGAAAAGACCAAACCTACGGATAATAGGAGTAGATGAGAATGAAGATTTTCAACTCAAAGGACCAGCAAATATATTCAACAAAATTATAGAAGAAAACTTCCCAAACCTAAAGAAAGAGATGCCCATGAACATACAAGAAGCTTACAGAACTCCAAATAGACTGGACCAGAAAAGAAATTCCTTCTGACACATAATAATGAGAACAACAAATGCACTAAATAAAGATAGAATACTAAAAGCAGTAAGGGAAAAAGGTCAAGTAACATATAAAGGCAAGCCTATCAGAATTACACCGGATTTTTCACCAGAGACTATGAAAGCCAGAAGGGCCTGGACAGATGTTATACAGAAACTAAGAGAACAAAATTTCCAGCCCAGGCTACTATACCCAGCCAAACTCTCAATTACCATAGATGGAGAAACCAAAGTATTCCACGATAAAACCAAATTCACACATTATCTTTCCACGAATCCAGCACTTCAAAGGATAATAACAGAAAAAACCAATACAAGGACGGAAACCACGTCCTAGAAAAAGCAAGAAGGTAATCCCTCAACAAACCTAAAAGAAGACAGCCACAAAAACAGAACACCAACTCTAACAACAAAAATAAAAGGAAGCAACAATTACTTCTCCCTAATATCTCTTAATATCAATGGACTCAACTCCCCAATAAAAAGACGTAGACTAACAGACTGGCTACAGAAACAGGACCCAACATTTTGCTGCTTACAGGAAACTCATCTCAGAGAAAAAGATAGACACTACCTCAGAATGAAAGGCTGGAAAACAATTTTCCAAGCAAATGGTAGGAAGAAACAAGCTGGAGTAGCCATTATAATATCTGATAAGATTGACTTCGAACCCAAAGTCATCAAAAAAGACAAGGAAGGGCACTTCATTCTCATCAAAGGTAAAATCCTCCAAGAGGAACTATCAATTATGAATATTTTTGCGCCAAATACAGGGGCAGCCTCATTCATTAAAGATACTTTAGTAAAGCTCAAAGCACACATTGCACCTCACACAATAATAGTGGGAGACTTCAACACACCACTTTCACCAATGGACAGATCATGGAAACAGAAACGAAACAGGGACACAGTGAAACTAACAGAGGTTATGAAACAAATGGATCTGGCAGATATCTACAGAACATTTTATCCTAAAACGAAAGGATATACCTTCTTCTCAGCACCTCATGGTACCTTCTCCAAAATTGACCACATAATTGGTCACAAAACAAGCCTCAATATATACAAAAATATTGAAATTGTCCCATGCAACCTATCAGATCACCATGGACTAAGACTGATCTTCAATAACAAAATAAATAATAGAAAGCCAACACACACGTGGAAACTAAACAACACTCTTCTCAATGATACCATGGTCAAGGAAGGAATAAAGAAAGAAATTAAGGACTTTCTGGAGTTTAATGAAAATGAAGCCACAACATACCCAAACTTATGGGACACACTGAAAGCATTCCTAAGAGGAAAACTCATAGCTCTGAGTGCCTCCAAAAAGAAACTAGAGAGAGCACACATTGGCAGCTTGACAACACACCTAAAAGCTGTAGAAGGAAAGGAAGCAAATTCACCCAAGAGGAGTAGACAGCAAGAAATAATCAAACTCAGGGGTGAAATCAACCAAGTGGAAACAAGAAGAACAATTCAAAGAATCAACCAATCGAGGAGCTGGTTCTTTGAGAAAATAAACAAGATAGATAAACCCTTAGCCAGACTCACTAGAGGGCATAGGTAAAGTACTCTAATTAACAAAATCAGAAATGAAAAGGGAGACATAACAACAGACACTGAAGAAATCCAAAACACTATCAGATCATTCTACAAAAGGCTATACTCAACAAAACTGGAGAACCTGGATGAAATGGAGAAGTTTCTAGACAGATACCAGGTACCAAAGTTAAATCAAGATCAGGTTAATGATCTAAACAGTCCCATATCCCCTAAAGAAATAGAAGCAGTCATTAATAGTCTCCCAACCAAGAAAAGCCCAGGACCAGATGGGTTTAGCGCAGAGTTCTATCAAACCTTCAAAGAAGAACTAATCCCAGTTCTTCACAAACTATTCCACAAAATAGAATCAGAAGGTACTCTACCCAACTCATTCTATGAAGCCACAATTACTCTGATACCTAAACCACATAAAGACCCAACAAAAATAGAGAACTTCAGACCAATTTCCCATATGAATATTGATGCAAAAATCCTCAATAAAGTTCTCGCTAACTGAATTCAAGAACACATCAAAATAATCATCCATCCTGACCAAGTAGGATTCATCCCAGGGATGCAAGGATGGTTCAATATACAAAAATCCATCAATGTAATCCATTATATAAACAAACTCAAAGACAAAAACCACATGATCATCTCGTTAGATGCTGAAAAAGCATTTGACAAAATCCAACACCCATTCATGATAAAAGTCTTGGAAAGATCAGGAATTCAAGGCCCATACCTAACCATGATAAAAGCAATCTACAGCAAACCAGTAGCCAACATCAAAGTAAATGGTGAGAAGCTGGAAGCAATCCCACTAAAATCAGGGACTAGACAAGGCTGCCCACTCTCTCCCTACCTATTCAACATTGTACTTGAAGTCCTAGCCAGAGCAATTAGACAACAGAAGGAGATCAAGGGGATACAAATCGGAAAAGAAGAAGTCAAAATATCGCTTTTTGCAGATGATATGATAGTATACATAAGTGACCCTAACAATTCCACCAGAGAACTCTTAAACCTGATAAACAGCTTTGGTGAAGTAGCTGGATATAAAATTAACTCAAGCAAATCAATGGCCTTTCTGTACACAAAGGATAAACAAGCAGAGAAGGAAATTAGGGAAAAAACACCCTTCTCAATAGTCACAAACAATATAAAATACCTTGGCGTGACTCTAACTAAGGAAGTGAAAGATCTGTATGACAAGAACTTCAAGTCCCTGAAGAAAGAAATTAAAGAAGATCTCAGAAGATGGAAAAACCTCCCATGCTCATGGATTGGCAGGATCAACATTGTAAAAATGGCTATCTTGCCAAAAGCAATCTACAGATTCAATGCAATCCCCAACAAAATTCCAACTCAATTCTTCAACGATGTGGAAAGGGCAATCTGCAAATTCATCTGGAACAACAAAAAACCTAGGATAGCAAAAACTCTTCTCAAGGATAAAAGAACCTCTGGAGGAATCATCATGCTTGACCTAAAGCTGTACTACAGAGCAATTGTGATAAAAACTGCATGGTACTGGTATAACGATAGACAAGTAGACCAATGGAACAGAATTGAAGACCCTGAGATCAACCCACATACCTATGGTCACTTGATCTTTGACAAGGGAGCAAAAACCATCCAGTGGAAAAAAGACAGCATTTTCAACAAATGGTGCTGGCACAACTGGCGGTTATCATGTAGAAGAATGCGAATTGATCCATTCCTATCTCCTTGTACCAAGGTCAAATCTAAGTGGATTAAGGAACTCCACATAAAACCAGAGACACTGAAACTTATAGAGGAGAAAGTAGGGAAAAGCCTCGAAGATATGGGTACAGGGGAAAAATTCCTGAATAGAACAGCAAAGGCTTGCGCTGTAAGATTGAGAATCAATAAAGGGGACCTCATAAAGTTGCAAAGTTTCTGCAAGGCAAAAGACACCGTCAATAAGACAAAAAGACCACCAACCGATTGGGAAAGGATCTTTACCTATCCTAAATCAGATAGGAGACTAATATCCAATATATATAAGGAACTCAAGAAGGTGGACTCCAGAAAATCAAATAACCCCGTTAAAAATGGGGCTCAGAGCACTCGGGAGGCAGAGGCAGGCGGATTTCTGAGTTCGAGGCCAGCCTGGTCTACAAAGTGAGTGCCAGGACAGCCAGGGCTACACAGAGAAACCCTGTCTCGAAAAACCAAAAAAAAAAAAAAAAAAAAAAAATGGGGCTCAGAACTGAACAAAGAATTCTCACCTGAGGAATACCGAATGGCAGAGAAGTACCTGAAAAAATGTTCATCATCCTTAATCATCAGGGAAATGCAACTCAAAACAACCCTGAGATTCCACCTCACACCAGTCAGAATGGCTACAAAAATTCAGGTGACAGCAGATGCACCGAGGATGTGGAGAAAGAGGAACACTCCTTCATTGTTGGTGGGATTGCAAGCTGGTACAACCACTCTGGAAATCAGTTTGGCGGTTCCTCAGAAAATTGGACATAATACTACCAGAGGATCCAGCAATACCTCTCCTGGGCATATATCCAGAAGATGTTCCAACCGGTAAGAAGGACACATGCTCCACTATGTTCATAGCAGCCTTATTTATAATAGCCAGAAGCTGGAAAGAACCCAGATGCCCCTCAACAGAGGAATGGATACAGAAAATGTGGTAATTTACACAATGGAGTACTACTCAGCTATTAAAAGGAATGAGTTTATGAAATTCCTAGGCAAATGGATGGATCTGGAGGGCATCATTCTGAGTGAGGTAACATATTCACAAAGGAACTCACACAATATGTACTCACTGATAAGTGGATATTAGCCCAAAAACTTAGAATACCCAAGATATAAGATACAATTTGTTAAACGCATGAAACTCAAGAAGAACGAAGACCAAAGTGTGGACACTGTGCCCCTTCTTGGAATTGGGAACAAAACACCCATGGAAAGAGTTACAGAGATAAAGTTTGGAGCTGCGAAGAAAGGATGGACCATCTAAAGACTGCCATATCCAGGGATCCATCCCATAATCAGCTTCCAAACGCTGACACCATTGCATACACTAGCAAGATTTTGCTGAAAGGACCCAGATATAGCTGTCTCTTGTGAGACAATGCCGGGGCCTAGCAAACACAGAAGTGGATGCTCACAGTCAGCTATTGGGTGGATCACAGGGCCCCCAATGGAGGAGCTAGAGAAAGTACCCAAGGAGCTAAAGGGAACTGCAACCCCATAGGTGGATCATTATTATGAACTAACCAGTACCCCAGAGCTCTTGTCTCTAGCTGCATTTGTATCAAAAGATGGCCTTGTAGGCCATCATTGGAAAGAGAGGCCCATTGGACTTGCCAACTTTTTATGCCCCAGTACAGGGGAATGCCAGGGCCAAGGGGTGGGGGTGGGTGGGTGGGGGACTGGGGGAGGGAGTGTATTGGGGACTTTTTGGATAGCATTGGAAATGTAATTGAGGAAATTACCTAAGGAAAAAAAAAAAGAAAATATGTGCATAGCTGGCTCAGCCTGACTACTCACACCTCACTTCAATCCAAATACTTCAAAGGAATGTCAGGTTGAGTTTCCTAGCCTATGCATAACTGACTTCTTTCCTTTTTTTAAAGATTTATTTATTATTATAAATAGGTCACTATAGCTGTCTTCAGACACACCAAAAGAGGGCATCAGATCTCTTTGTGGATGGTTGTGAGCCACCAGGTGGTCACTAGGATTTGAACTCAGGACCTTCGGATGAGCAGTCAGTGCTCTTACCCACTGAGCCATCTCATCAGCATCCAAGCTGACTTCTTTCTTATCCCTAACATTTAGCTCTACTTTTATTCCTTTTAGAAATTACCACTATAAGAAGTTGTTGTCTTGTGCAGATTCTATTGAATTGATAATATTTCACCTTGAGTTTTATTTGTACTTTAATCATATGGTGCATCTTTAGGAAAAATATAGCTTAAAATGAGTATTTCTTCAGAAATATTTAAATGTTAAAAGTATGCCATGTATGGTGTACCAAGGGGTAGTGTTATTCAGTTATGTCTGAAGTGGACTTTTCACTGAGTCTTACAAAATGTCCTAGGCTCATGTTTCTAGCTGGTTGTAGAGACCAGCAAGTGAGACTGTGTCCACTTGTCAACATTTCTGGCCAAAAGTGAGTCTAATTTTCTCACATGATTAATTTAATTCTACATAAGTACACTCTTGCTTGTATCAAGAAGATACCAAGTTTTAGTGTTGGTTGTGGTGTTACTGCTGAACAGTAAGCTTCAGAGAACGACTATTTCCACTTCAAGGGATCAGCTCTCAAGCTTTTCTTACAATAAAAAAAGCAAAAGCTACCTTTAATGGAATTTTTATTCATGAATGTGCTTTCCTCATCTCATTTCAACTACACTAAAATAGACTCTGAAAATCCACTGAACCAAAGAACTGTACACCCAAACCATGGTATGTCTGTTTTTCAAAATCACTTTCACATGCTCTCTAATAAGGGATGTGTATCTATAATTGCATTTGCATGAATGTGTTTTAAAGACTGTGTCTGATGTAATACATATGTGCTGTTTAGGATCACCTAATGACACACATTTAAACATTGGCCTCTGAACTGGGAAGTATTTCATGCAATCAAATGTTACATTGCTAAAGTATATTTGCATTAGGTTGTATTATATTTTCCTATTTATTACTCCTATTTCAAGAAAGGAAGTTGCACAATTATTAAACTTTCCCTTAAAGATAATAAAGTAAAACAGGAGTAGCAAGGTAAACCATAAAATCTAGGCAGGATAGGTTTACCCCTGACTGAGGTGATACTAAGGGAAGCTGGAAAGATCAATAAGGACTGTAGAACCTCTTCGCCCTGAAATATTCTTGCTCAGTAACCAGATGCCACTGTCCCTTAGTGGAAGCACTAAGCTTCACTTTTAACATGCTATAAGTTTGCAAAATTTCACTGAAAATCTTAGGATGATGATTTAAATATATCAAACTAAATGTTTCCATTTTATGTAATAAAACAGAAATCATTAGAAAATTGTATTCTTTTTACTAACATCTTTATTTGCAAAGCGCAGTTGTTCTCAAGGAGACACGAATAATAATTCTTATTGATATTGTTATTGAATTTTCTTAAAAGTAAGCATTTGATTGCTATGAATATCCACTAAGAATTGAAGAAAAAATAACCTTGTACTCTGCTCTCAGAGCTTTCCTTGTTCAGAATTGTTATGAAATTTATGTTACTACATTACACAAACTATACTGTATTATTCATCTTCTCTGCTGTTAGGGTTTTTAAATTTTGATTTAATTTTTATACAATATATTTGGGCATATTCTTTCCTGCCCCACAATTAAACCCAGGTTATCTTCATGTGCATATGGGGGAAAAAGAATTTATTCTTTTGTGTCTGGAATATTATAAAAAGTCTATATTATGTTAAGTATCTACTTAATATTTGTTTCTCTCTAAATGACCTTGAAAATGCAAAAATCAGATACTATATGGCATAAAATCATAAAAATGAAGACAATCTGTGAAAACAAAATTAAGATGACCCCTAAAACTACTATGCATAAAATTGATAGGTTGGAGAGCAGTCAGTAAGATGGGAAGGGATTTGTTAACAATGAGTACCAAGGGAGGCAATTATGTGGTGATTCTTGTATGACATTGTAAAAGACAGGCAATATAAAATACTGTGACTATGTGACCATATTTCCTCTACACATCACTAAATCCTAAGACATGTAGTTCCACACTGTCAAATCTCAATATCTTACTCAGATAAGTCACTGGTGCCTTTCTCTTCTTTCTTTCTTTCTTTCTTTCATTTCCCTTTCTCTCTCTCTCTCTCTCTCTCTCTCTCTCTCTCTCTCTCTCTCTCTCTCTCTCTCTCTCTCTCTGTCTCTGTCTCTATCTCTCTCTATCTCTCTCTCTTTTCTTACCTAAATTTAACACAACAGATTATAATTTATTGGTTTGTATGTCTATTTCACCATCCAGTAAACAAATAGTTCTCTAAGGTGGATTTCTCATACTTTGTTTTGGGTGTTGTTAGATAACATATTTTATCAGATATTTTTCTTTTGTGTACCCAAAATACATAGTTTTAACTTTTCAATAACTCCATAACATATAGCTAATATGTAAAAATTCTTAATACATATTCCAAATATTCTGGAAGATTTGATTCATTATTAAATATAATTCTTGTTCACTAATTAATAGAAAAATACTAATTAAAAACAAAACATGAGATTACTAAATAGCTTGTAGGATTCTTAAGGTTAAAAGCAAAACAAAATAAGAACTTCAGACTATGAATTAGTGACAATGAAGACTAGAACCCCAGTGTGACTGAAGAGGTCATAGCAGTGTCTTATAAAGTTAAACATGCTGTGATAGGTAGGTTACTTCATTGTCAACTAGACTACATATGGCCTCAACTAAAACCCAAGATACATAGAACTTCTGTGAGGGATTTTCATTATTACATTATTTGAAGGAAGAAGTCCCAGCCTCTATCTGAATCATACCGTCTAGTGACAGCCAGACCAAAACATGTGGGAGAAAAAAACATGTTTTGCTTGCTTGCCATAACTCTTATAGGCAAGATCATCTACCCTATCACCACATATGTTAACTCCAACTTCATCAAGAAGAAGGTCAGCAACTCTCCAGGAATCCACAACTCCAGTGTTAGAATGAGGCTGTTGTGATCCAGCTTTGTGGGCTTAAAAAGTACCAGAATTTTAGCCTTTTGGTTGTCAGACAGCTATTGTTGGACTACAGCATGTAAGCCACTTTGATAAGTCATATATGTGTGTGTGTGTGTATGTGTCTGCGTGATATATATATACATACATATATACATATATATATATTTTTTTTTAAAAGGAATGCATGAGATCTGTAAACAATGATTAGAATTCCTAAGTTTAATATCAAAACAAAACAAGAACAAAAATTGTAGAATATAGGTTAATAGCAACTAAGAAAAGAAACTCAGGTGTTTCAAAGGTGTATCTCTATATCTACACCTATATGTACATCTCAGCTATTAAAAAGAATGAATTTATGAAATTCCTAGGCAAATGGATGGACCTGGAGGGTATCATCCTGAGTGAGGTAACCCAATCACAAAAGAACTCAAATGATATGTACTCACTGATAAGTGGATATTAGCCCAGAAACTTAGAATACCCAAGATATAAGTTACAATTTGCAA
Organism: Mus caroli; assembly: GCF_978045245.1. Taxonomy (NCBI): domain Eukaryota; kingdom Metazoa; phylum Chordata; class Mammalia; order Rodentia; family Muridae; genus Mus; species Mus caroli. The sequence continues at coordinate 5,896,206 of NW_028227256.1, forward strand.
AACACATGTAACTCAAGAAGAATGAAGACCAAAGTGTGGACACTGTGCCCCTTCTTAGAATTGGGAACAAAACACCCATGGAAGGAGTTACAGAGACAAAGTTTGGAGCTGAGACAAAAGGATGGACCATCTAGAGACTGCCATATCCAGGGATCCATCCCATAATCAGCCTCCAAACGCTGACACCATTGCATACACTAGCAAGATTTTGCTGAAAGGACCCTGATATAGCTGTTTCTTGTGAGACTACGCCGGGGCCTAGCAAACACAGAAGTGAATGCTCACAGTCAGCTATTGGATGGATCACGGGGCCCCCAATGGAGGAGCTAGAGAAAATACCCAAGGAGCTAAAGGGAACTACAACCCTATAGGTGGAACAACATTATGAACTAGCCAGTACCCTGGAGCTCTTGACTCTAGCTGCATATGTATCAAAAGATGGCCTAGTCGGCCATCACTGGAAAGAGAGGCCCATTGGACTTCCAAACTTTATATGCCCCAGTACAGGGGAATGCCGGGGCCAAAAAGTGGGAGTGGGTAGGTAGGGGAGTGCGGGGGAGGGTATGGGGGACTTTGGGGATAGCATTGGAAATGTAAATGAGGAAAATACCTAATAAAAAAAGGAAAAAATCCAAAAAAAAAAAAAAGAAACCCATGTCAATATGTATGTTTATCACAAAGTTCAACTCCCCCCCAATCAGATATTTAAATGAGACCGAAACATAAACCCCTGGAAGATATGCCTTGGTTGTTTGTCAAAGGTTAATCCCCAATCATCCACCAAACTGATTTCTGCACAGACATATAGATAAGTTTACTTTTTATGTTAGTATGGGTGCAATAGATATACACAATCATTACAATTTCTCACCAGGTCTCAGGCTTTGTTAAAATGACTGCTTTGGTAACCAGACAATCATCATTGATTTAAACTATTCCTGATCCACTTTCTAATAGCTCTGCTCCATACAATATTTATACCATGATATCTAAAAAGAAAAGGTCTCCTTAATCTCCCCAAATAACCACACTTTGGTAATGATTCATACATAAGGAAATAAATCAATGTGCTGATCTGTAAACTTAATGCTTCAATGTTTAAACTCAGACACAGCATTGGGTCATCTTTGGTTAGCATGATAATTTTATTTTATTCGTCTAAATAAAATCACAGATGTTGAGACATACCATACTACTTACACACACTAACTCCTCGGTCTGCATACAGGAACACATACACACAAATCAGAGCTCACACACATATAGTGTACACACACACAACCACATATTGCATATTTAGCACATGGAACACACCACGCACTCATGCATGTTCATACACAAAGGCAGTATATATCACTCATATTCATCATACTTTTAAATATTATTCTTGAAACATCTGGGAGAAAAAAGAGGGTAGTACATTTCAGGATAAAGGCTCAGAAATGAATTTTCTGAATAGAAATCCAGTTACCCTTGGAATAAAGCTAACTGTCAATAAACAAGATTTAATGAGACTAAAAGGCCTCTGTACTGTGAGAAAAACTGTTAACTGATAGAAGGAACAGTCTAGAGAATTTGAATTTTTTTTCAAACATGCAAAGAGGAAACACATGCTTTACACTGCAAGTATGTCTCAGAACTGATAATTAGGGAGCCCAGAATACCCATGGGTAATCAAAAAACTATTATTTTGCTTAAAGGTCACAGTATCAAACTGACATTTATATTCATATTTTTCTACAATAAATCAGTGCATCTCTCACACCTCACCAGAGCACTGTGTTTATGCAGTGTCTGGTGGTTAACACCAATTGTTATAATGGATCAAAGTGTAGAGACTAGGTGAAAGCAGAGTTCTCAGGCACAAATGGAACATTTGTATCATCTGCACCATTCCCGAAGGTTAGGCCGCATCACAGAAAGGGGGAAAGTAAGACTATACAAGCCAGATGTCAGGGAGGACGTAAGTAACATTCTACTCTTGACATGACAGGATAACAGCAGTCACAGAGCAGTCAGAGAAGCTGAGGTTGCTTGCACAGATCAAGCCAGTCAGCATTCTAGCACAGATTGGGAAAGGTTTCATGAGAGTACCATCCCTAACTGAGTAACTATGGCCAGTTGATGGCTTCCATAGTAAAGAGTTTATTTAAAGATGTAGTTCCTGTTAAATCAACCACACTGTTACAGGAGGTAGGAAGTTTGGTGGATCCACTTCTGCAGGGGTTAAGATGTGTGCAGGAGGACCAGTTATATGCAGAAGAACTCATAACTAGTCATGTACATAAGACTTAGGATGCATACACAGATGAATAAAATTCTATGTTCAGTTCCTCCTTTCATTTCTTCATAGCATTTATTCTTTAGAGTAAGGTAAAATAATCGTACTCATTTATGTAATATAACATGATGGTACCTTCTCACTATTCTTAACCCAGTCAATCCTCTACACTGCTTAGGTAAAATTCTCTAGATATAACACTGGACTTGACGTAATACTCTCAGGTCTCCCAAGTACTATGTGGGTACCATGTGGCAAGCACTATGCTGAAAATGATATCAGGTCCTGATTATTAGAACATAATATCTGAGATTATAAATTTTAAAAATCTGTATTTAACATATTGTTTCAGAAACTGGCTGTTGTTTGCTTCTGGCCTGTTAAAATGCACCCTATTGTGATAAGCAGAATGTATACGAATCATGATGGTAATGACAACATATTACTCACACATAATAGGCATGTAGACTAGTAGAACTTAGAGGAAAACCCAGAAATTAAGTAAAAGGAATATGGGCACCTAATAATACTGAAAATTTTCTTAAAATCATACTTTAAAAATAGCCTTTTCTTTTTCTTTTTTATTATATGTTTTCTTTATTTATATTTCAAATGTCATCCCAATTCCTAGTTTTCCCTCCAAAAATCCCCTCCCCACCCCCTACTCACCAACCTACCCACTCCCAATTCCTAGCCCAGGCAGTCCCCTATACTGGGTCATAGAACCTTCACAGGACCAAAGGCCTCTCCTCCCATTGATGGTTGACTAGGCCATCCTCTGCTATTAACTAGAGCCATAAGTTCCAGCATGTGTTTTCTTTGGTTGGTGGTTTAGTCCCAGTGAGCTTTGGAGATACTGGTTAGTTCATATTGATGTTCCTCCTAAGGGGCAGCAAAACCCTTCAGTTCCTTTGGTCCTTTCTCTAGGTCCTTCATTGGGGACCCTATGCTCAGTCCAATGGATAGCTATGAGCATCCACTTCTGAATATATCAGGCACTGGCAGAGCCTCTCAGGAGACAGCTATATCAGGCTCCTGTCAGCAAGCTCTTATTGGCATCCAAAATAGTATCTGGTTTTGGTGGTTGTCTATGGGATGGATCCCCAGGTGGGGCAGTCTCTGAATGGTCATTCCTTCAGTCTCTGCTTCACACTTTTTCTCTGTAACTCTTCCCATGGGTATTTTGTTTCCCCTTCTAAGAAGCACTGAAGTATCCACACTTTCATCTTCCTTCTTCTTGAGTTTCACCTTTTTGCATCCTGGATATTCCAAGTTTCAGGCTAATAACCACTTTTTAGTGAGTTCACATCATGTGTGTTCTTTTGTAATTGAGTTACCTCACTCAGGATGATATCCCCAAGATCTATCCATTTGTCTAAGAATTTCATAAATTTATTGTTTTTAATGGCTGTGTAGTATTCCATTGTGTAAATGTACTACATTTTCAGTTTCCATTTCTCTGTTGAGGGACATCTGGGTTCTTTCCAGCATCTGGCTATTATAAATAAGGCTGCTATGAACATAGTGGAGCATGTGATCTTAGTACATGTTGGAGCATCTTCTGGGTATATGCCCAGGAGTGGTATTACTGGATTCTCCAGTAGTACTATGTCTAATTTTATGAGCAACTGCCAAACTGATTTCTAGAGTGGTGGTAGCAGCTTGCAATGCCACGAGCAATGGAGGAGTGTTCCTCTTCCTTCACATCCTCACCAGTATCTGCTGGCCCCTGAATTTTTGATCTTAGCAATTCTGACTGGTGTGAGGTAGAATCTCAGGGTTGTTTTGATTTGCATTTCCCTGATGACTAAGGATGATGATTTTTCTTTTTTAGAAACTTCTCATCCATTCAGTATTCCTCAGTTGAGAATTCTTTGTTTAGTTCTGTACCCCATTTTTTAATAGTGTTATTTGGTTTTGTGGACTCTACCTTCTTGAGTTCTTTGTATATATTGGCTGTTAGCCCTCTATTGGATTTAGGATTAGTAAAGATCTTTTCCCAATCTGTTGGTTGACTTTTTGTCTTATTAGCAGTGTTTTTTTGCCTCACAGAAGCTTTGCGATTTATCAGTGGCCTTTCTCTACACAAAGTATAAGCAGGCTGAGAAAGAAATTAGGGAAACAATACCCTTCACAATACTCAAAAATAATATAAAATACCTTGGTGTGACTCTAACTAAGCAAGTGAAAGATCTGTATGATAAGAACTTCAAGTCTCTGAAGAAAGAAATCAAAAATGATCTAAGAAGATGGAAAGATCTCATGGATTGGCAGAATTAATATAGTAAAAATGGCTATCTTGCACAAAAAATCTACAGATTCAATGCAATCCCCATCAAAAATTCAACTCAGTTCTTCACAGAGTTAGAAAGAGCCATATGCAAATACATCTGGAATAACAAAAACTATTCTCAACAATAAAAGAACCTCTGGTGGAATCACCATGCCTGACATCAAGTTGTAAAACAGAGCAATTGGAATAGAAACTGCACAGTACTAGTACAGTTTCAGACAGGTAGATCAATGAAATAGAATTGAAGACCCAGTAATGAACCCACACACCTACGGTCACTTGATCTTTGACAAAGAAGCTAAAACTATCCAAAGGACAAAAGACAGCATTTTCAACAAATGGTACTATTCAACTGGCAGTTAGCATGTAGAGGAATTTGAATTTATCCATTCTTACCTCCTTGTAGAAAGCTCAAGTCCAAATGTATCAAGGACCTCCACATAAAACCAGAGACATTGAAACTTATAGAGGAGAAAGTGGGGAATAGTCTTGAACATATGGGCACAGGGGAAAAGTTCCTGGACAGAACACCAATGGCTTGTACTGTAAGATCAAGAATTAACAAAAATACCCTTTTTAAATTTTTTATTATTTATTTTCTTCATTTATATTTCAAATGCTATCCTGAAAGTCCCCTATACCCTGCCCCCGCCCTGCTCCCCTAGCTGCCCACTCCCATTTCTTGGCCCTGGTGTTCCCCTGCACTAGGGCATATACAGTTTGCGAGACCAAGGGGCCTCTCTTCCCAATGATGGTCAACTAGGCCATCTTCTGCTACATATGCAGCTAGAGACACAAGCTCTGGGGGTACTGGTTAGTTTATATTATTGTTCCACCTATAGGTTTGCAGAACCCTTCAGCTCTTTGGGTACTTTCTCTAGCTCCTCTACTGGGGGCCCTGTGATCCATCCTATAGATGACTGTGAGCATCCACTTCTGTATTTGCCAGGCACTGGCATAGCCTCACAAGAGACAGCTATATCAGTGTCTTTTTTGCAAAATCTTGCTGGCATATGCAATAGTGTCTGTGTTTGGTGGCTGATTATGGAATGGATCCCTGGGTGGGGCAGTCTCTGGATGGTATATCCTTTCCTCTCAGCTCCAAACTTTGTCTCTGTAACTCCTTCCATGGATATTTTGCTCCCCATTCTAAGGAGGAATAAAGTATCCTTGCATTGGTCTTCCTTCTTGATTTTCTTGTTTTGCAAATTGTATCTTGGGTATTCTAGGATTATCAGTGAGTACATATCATGTACCACATTTTCTGTATCCATTTCTCTGTTGAGAGACATCTGGGTTCTTTCCAGCTTCTGGCTATTATAAATAAGGCTGCTATGAACATAGTGGAGAATGTGTCCTTAATACCAGTTGGAACATTTTCTGGGTATATGCCCAGAAGTATTGCTGGATTTTCCAGTAGTACTATGTCCAGTTTTCTGAGGAACTGCCAGACTGATTTCCAAAGTAGTTGTGCAAGCTTGCAATCACACCATCAATGGAGGAGTGTTCCTCTTTCTCCACATCCTCGCCAGCATCTGCTGTCACCTGAATTTTTGATCTTAGCCATTCTGACTGGTGTGCGGTGAAATATCAAGGTTGTTTTGATTTGTATTTCCCTGATGATTAAGGATGTTGAACATTTTTTTCAGGTGCTTCTCAACCCTTCGGTATTCCTCAGTTGAGATTCTTTGTTTAGTTCTGTGCCCCATTTTTAATGGGGTAAAAATAGCCTTTTCAATGAATGGTACCTGCAAGCATTCATAAGGATGATTCATATCTTTTCCCATGCACAAAAATCAACTCGAAAGTTAAACACAATCATAAATAAAACACTATTGTGTTAGATATAGGAAATACATTTCTGAATAAAATCCCAGTAGCTCCCGAATAGCCCTCACAGTTGAAGAGTAGGATTAAATGAAATTTAAGTGTCTACACATCATCAGAAACTATAAACAGAGTAAACACAGAACAACACAGTAAAAAGTATAATTTTGCTATCTATATTTCAAATATGTGGTCAATATAAAAACTATATAAGGAGCTTCAAGGTTAATATAAAAGAGACATAAATAACTGCAAAAGTATATACCAATAAAACAGAACTGCCAGTCAATTAGTAAGCCATTTAACAGACAATTTTAAAAAGAGAAAATACGTAGAGACAATTCATGTTTAAGAAATATTTAACATTTCTAGTCATCAAAGGCATACAAATCAAAAGTATTTTGAGACCCCATCTCACCACATTTAGTGAGATCAACAAAACAAAGCAATACAAACAAACAAAATGGTAAAAAAAAAATGCTGGCAAGGATACAGCGGGGAAAGAATATTTTTATAGTGTTGGTTCGAATGTAAATGTTGTGGCAACTCTGGAAACCAATATGGAGAATTCTTTTTAAAAATTAAGAGAACCACAATTTGATACCACTTTTGTTTGTATTCCCAAAGGACTCTACATCCTATGACATAGATACTTGCATAACTGTGTTTATCACTCCTGCTTTCCAACAGCAAGAAAAGGACTCAACCTAAATAGCTATCAAGAGATGAATGATTCTGAAAATATGGTACACATACAGAACAGGATTATCTTCAGATGTAAAGAAAATGAAATTATACAATTTGCATGTAAAAACATGAAACTGGAAAAGTTACACTAAGCAAGGTAAAAGATCAGAAAGACAAATATCATATGTTCTTTTTGGTTGTTGTTGTTTTACTTGTTTGTTTGTTTTCTTTTTTTTTTTTATTTTTATTACATATTTTCCTCAATTACATTTCCAATACTATCCCAAAAGTCCCCCATAGCGCCCCCCACTTCCCTACCCACCCATTCCCATTCTTTTGGCCCTGGCATTCCCCTATATTGGGGCATATAAAGTTTGCAAGTCCAATGGGCCTCTCTTTCCATTGATGGCCGACTAGGCCATCTTTCGATACATATGCAGCTAGAGACAAGAGCTCCAGGGTTCTGGTTAGTACATCATGTTGTTCCAACAATAGGGTTGCAGATCCCTTTAGCTCCTTGGGTACTTTCTCTAGCTTCTCCATTGGGAGCCCTGTGATACATCCAATAGCTGACTGTGAACATCCACTCCTGTGTTTGCTAGGCCCCGGCATCATCTCACAAGAGACAGCTATATTTGGGTCCTTTCAGCAAAATCTTGCTAGTGTATGCAATGGTGTCAGCGTTTAGAAGCTGATTATGGGACGGATCCCTGGATACAGCAGTCTCTAAATGGTCCATCCTTTCATCACAGCTACGAACTTTGTCTCTGTAACTCCTTCCCTGGGTGTTTTGTTCCCAATTCTAAGAAGGTGCACAGTGTCCACACTTTGGTCTTCATTCTTCTTGAGTTTCATGCGTTTATCAAATTGTATCTTATATCTTGGGTATCCTAAGTTTTGGGCTAATATCCACTTATCAATGAATATATATTGTGTGAGTTCTTTTGTGATTGTGTTACTTCACTCAAGATGATGCCCTCCAGGTCCATCCATTTGGCTAGGAATTTCATAAATTCATTCCTTTTAATAGCTGAGTAGTAGTCCATTGTGTAAATGTACCATAATTTCTGTATCCATTCCTCTGTTGAGGGACATCTGGGTTCTTTCCAGCTTCTGGCTATTATAAATAGGGCTGCTATGAACATAGTGGAGCATGTGTCCTTTTTACCGGTTGGGACATCTTCTGGATATATGCCCAGGAGAGGTATTGCTGGATCCTCCGGTAGTACTATGTCCAATTTTCTGAGGAACCGCCAGACTGATTTCCAGAGTGGTTGTACAAGCTTGCAATCCCACCAACAATGGAGGAGTGTTCCTCTTTCTCCACATCCTCGCCAGCATCTGCTGTCACCTGAATTTTTGATCTTAGCCATTCTGACTGGTGTGAGGTGGAATCTCAGGGTTGTTTTGATTTGCATTTCCCTGATGATTAAGGATGTTGAACATTTTTCCAGGTGCTTCTCTGCCATTTGGTATTCCTCAGGTGAGAATTCTTTGTTCAGTTCTGAGCCCCATTTTTTAATGGGGTTATTTGACTTTCTGGAGTCCACCTTCTTGAGTTCTTTATATATATTGGATATTAGTCCCTTATCTGATTTAGGATAGGTGAAGATCCTTTCCCAATCTGTTGGTGGTTTTTTTGTCTTATTGATGGTGTCTTTAGCCTTGCAGAAGCTTTGTAGTTTCATGAGGTCCCACTTGTCAATTCTCGATCTTACAGCACAAGCCATTACTGTTCTATCAAGACAGTGTTTGTCTGTGTAGCCATGGCTGTCCTGGAACTCACTTTGTAGATCAGGCTTGCCTCGAATTCAGAAATCTGCCTGCCTCTGCCTCTCAAGTGTTGGGATTAAAGGCATGTGCCACCATGCCCAACCATATGTTCATTTTTATAAGTTCATTTTATAATTGTAGTTGCTAATTGTTAAATGTATTTACTTAGGAGGATACAATATGAATAAATGCTAGAAAAGGAACACATAGAATATTACATTTTAAGATGGTACACTAGGGACAAAAGCTAAAAGTAGAGAATGTAATGTAGGAAGATGATAAGGATATGGAGGGTCAAAGAACCAACCATATTCACGAATATGCCATAATCAAACCTGTTACTTTGTAAACAAATATTAAAAAAAAAAGAAAATGAGATGAATGGCTATCCCCTTAATGAGACATATTATTTCTCACACATCTAAAAGTTGTTCACTTACAACATTTGTCTACAAATTCTTGCTGATAAGCCAGCCTGAATTTCTGAGTATTAAACAAATACCAAGGATGTTGAAACCACATATGGAAATATTATAGAAGTTTTTTATTTACTTATATTTATTTACACACATACATATGTATTGGACATGTAATAGATTTATCATATAGGAAGGACTAATATTTCTCCTCAATGCCAAAGATGATAATGCTTAAGACCAAGTGAAAAGTGTGGAATCATTCTTTCAAGTTGTTGATCAGAGGAGTCCTCTAGATCCCTAAAACCATATGGGTTATTGACATCACTCTTGGTTGTCTACCAGAAATAGATAGTAAGACCCTATTGCTGAAGACAAAACATGAGAAAATCAATTTATATAATGTCTTCATGACCAAAGACATGAAAAATAATGTCTGGCCATAAGAGACTCTATCTCCTGGTGAGTCTCTACTTTTCAAACTTCCTTTCTCACCTTTTGTACAGTCTATATACACAGTACCTCCTGCTTTGCCTACTCTGCCATGGTTAGGACCAATGTTTGACATCCCTTGTTTGACATCCCTTGTTTATCATCTCCATCTTCTGTAAGGATTTATATCATTGTAATGATCATTCCCCCTTTCTTCTGTTTCCTTTATCGTCTACTCCTTGCTCTGTTTCTCTGCCTTCTGTTGCGCTTCACTTTAATCTTTGTATCCACATTTACATTCTTATCATGAAGCATTATTTTTAATTCTAAAATATAATAGACCCATAGAAAAGCATGAGTGACTCTCAAATTCAAGTACTTCATGTTGAAGAGGCCATATGTCTCATAGCAAAGACCAGGGTCACAGAGGAATTGCTAGTTTGATTGTGACAAGCTTGAGAGGTATTTAGAACAGACACCATTCAGTCTTACTAAGGAAGCCCAGATTTACGAGTAGAAATTGGGTCTGCAAAGAAGCATGTGAAAAGAACTTGGATACAGAAGCACACTGGAGGACAATAACTTCCTTAGAGTGGGCTCTGGTATGAAAGTGAAATGGTCCCAGTGCGGAAGGTTGGTCATCAGCTTGGCTGCTATTGGAACAGAATAAAACTTTTACCAAGAAACACAGAATCCATTTTATAGCTTTTTTGTCTACAAATGAAAGAATACAAAACTTTCCAGAAGGAAACAAAAGAATAAGTTTATGGAGTTTGACAGAAAGAAAAAGCTACAGGGCAGGCAAGCTGAAGATATTGGCAACTGCCATAAGTTAGGAGACACTTAAGATGAAGATAGAGTGATGCTTTCTTGTTTAGAGGTCAAGAAAAAATAGACTCAACAGTGGAAGTCTGTGAGCATCTATAAAGAAGATGGAAATGTTCAGAGGCACAGAATACACAAAATGCCATCATCACAGGCAGGCTTATCTATGAGGCAGATAGTAGAATAAAGAAATATAGGTATAGGGGATGAAAGTTAGGATTTCTAGGTTGAAGACAGAGGGCTTTGGGTATAAAGAAAGCAAGCTGCATCAATCATGAGGAGGAAGTCAGTAAGCAGCAACCCTTTAGCCTCTGCATCAGACCTGTCCTCAGGTTCCTGCCATGACCTCCTTCAATAATGGACAATAATGTGTAAGTGTAAGGCAAATACACCCCTTTCTTCCCCAAGTTGCAAGTTGCTTTGCTCATCATGTTTAACACAGCAATAGAAACCTTAACTAAGACAATTACTGAAGTATGTCTCACCTTAATTCTTACTTTCCTTATTTTGAAGCCCAAGCTAGCATTAATTTGTTGTTGTTGTTAATGTTATTGATTGTTTTATTTTCTGTTGTTGAAGTTGTTTTGTTTGTATTTTATGTCCCAGTAAATGTCTTAGATCTTGCTGTTAGCATTCTGTCTAAACTCTACCTCACAGTTACCTGACAATAGCCAGGTATGCCTGACCCACTATAAAAGAGGCTGCTTGCCCCCTCCTCCCTCTCTTGATCTCTTGCTTCTCTCTTGCTCTTGATCTCCCCTTCCCATCCTCCTCCCCACCCCCCACCCCACACACACACACCTGCTGCTCATGGCCGGCCTCTATTTCTCTACTCTCTCCATCTCTCTGCCGTTCTCTGCCTCTACTACCCTCTTAACTCACTTCCCCATGCCCTTAATAAACTCTATTTAATACTATACTATTGTGTGACTGGTCCCTCAGGAGAAAGAAATGCCTTGGCACTGATCTACTGAGACATCCCCTTCCCCCATACCTGACTACACCCCCATAGAACATATTCCCTCTGGTCTTATATTCTGATTCTTGTTGTAAAATTAGTGTGTTGCAGCTGATCAATATGAATCTAAAAACCTTGTTTCATATTCTTCAATATTTACTTTTGTTACCCTTCCAAACCTTCAGATCATTTTCCTTACTGAGTAATATAGATATATGTATTGCCTTGGAAACACAAGCCTTTATTCTTTTCTTCTTCTACAATGTGTATCCAGTTGTTTCCTGGTGTATTAACCAAAGCCAACTGCCACAGGACACATTATGGTGAATTCACACAAGAATTCTTAAAGCATGGCAGCAAAAAGTTATGTAGCCAGACAGAGTAGAACCTTGTCATGACTCTTTCTTCTTTATCAATGTATTTGATCAGAATAGGACACAGAACTAGCCTTTCCTGACTAGTCACATTCACAGAACATTATACCATACTTTGAACATACTATTAGTCTTAATTTTCTGGACCTAAGAATACTAAGAACTAGACAAAACAAGATGTCAGCAACAAGAAGGATAGTCTTTTGAGTTAGAACAAAGGGTGTTAGATAGCTGCAGTTCTCTGAATGATTGTGTGTTCCTAAAATGCATATGTTAAAATCCTACTCCAAAGACAATGACACTAAAGCTGGGTCATTTGAAAGGCAATTGAGTTGAGCTCATGGCTCTTTTCAGATGATGCAAATGTCTGTAGCATTGTCACTTCCATCACACAATGAAACAGTAAGTGGATACCACTGATGATTTATTGGAACCTTCTATCTGATGGCACCTTGAGTTTGTTCTTGGATTTTACACACTCCAGAACAGTGACAATTAATGTACATTGTCCTTTATCCACCCAAGTACACTATTTCATCATGGTAGCCTGATAGAAAACCAACCAATCTGTAATTTTAATATATACTTCTCAGGTCTCTTAATGATATAAGAAAACTATTGGGGGTAGAGTAATGGATGGCTTGATGATTAAAGTGTTGCACAAGGACTAGAGTATGAGTTTAGATCCCCAGAACACAACTTGTAAAAATCATGAATGTTGTAGCATCCATCTGTAATCCCAGCTCTAAGAGATGCAAATAGGTGCCCATAGGGGCTTAAGATTAGTCAGTACGGCCAGTTGGTGGACATAAGCTTTAGTGATAGACCCTGTCTTAAGGTGAGACAGAGGGATATGGAGAAAAACATCCACTGTCAATCTTTGCCATCCAAATATTCACATATGAACATCTATACCTATATACCTATGTGAACACATAACACACACACACACACACACACACACACACACACACACACACACACACATGCACAAATCCTTAATGAATACCAGTGAATATCAGTAACTGTTGGGTGCTATTATGACAATGATTACTAGCAGCAACTTTTACTGTCATAGTTTTCCATCTTAAGTTTCTCACACAGGCACACATGTTAACACTTTGGTTCATAGCCCATAGGCTACTTAGTTAGGGAATGTTTAGATGTATATTAGTGGGAAGTGTTCAGGTTTTGTGGTAAGTGAACTTCTGGTGAGTCCTCTTTATGTTATTGCTTCTAGGCTTAAATCACGAGGTTCTGCTCCAACATGACTTTCAGCTATGACATGCTGCTTCTGTGTCCTAACCTGAGGGAATACTTCACTGAACATTTCAGCTCATTGATGATGTTGTCTTACTGATCATAAGTGATTCTTCCATGCTTGCTGACCAGATCCAGTTTTCCTGGTAAAGCCAAATTTTCACTTATTTGAGCATCAGTAGTGGTTTTGCTTCCCTCTGAAGCTTCACAAGTCTTACCTCCATTTCTACATTACTTTCAACATTGTCTTCCATTTTCCCACATCTTATTAAACTCGGTGTTAAATGTCAACATTTTTCCAGGTCAAAGCTCCAGAATTCTCCACCTTTCTCCCACAAAACAGTTCAAGACAGAAAAGTCACACAAATTTTCCCTTTATAAAAAATCTCACTCTCTAATAACAACTTCTGTCCTTGTTACTTTTCTGTTGCTATAATAAAACAGTAACTGAAACATTAGGAAAGAAAGGGATGTTTTTAGCTAAAAGATACAGTCTATTATTGAAGGAAGACAAGGAAGAAATTTCATGTAGGACCTTAGAGGCAATAACTGAAGCAAGGATTATGAAGGAACATTATTTGCTGGCTTGCTCAGCTACTTTTCCTATACAGTCCAGGCTTATGTGCCGTTGGGCTTTTCAACATCATTTGTCAGTTAAGGAAATGCTCCACTGGTTAATACAATGGAGATGATTCTTCAGTTGAGGTTCCCTTTTCTCTGGTGACTACAGTTTGTATGACAAAAACTAAGCCTATAGCAATTTTGTAAAAGATTCCATTATGGAACTTGATCTGTAAAATTTTCTTATAGAAATGCTCTATCTGTGATATGTTTTCGTAACATCTTATCCAGTGTACACCATCTTTCTATACTGTAATTAACTATCTCAAATCTGGCCACTTTTTTATATTGAGTTTTTGCAATATTCTAGATCCCTTACTGTCAGTTTACCGATTGTCTTAGTCAGGGTTTCTATTTCTGCACAAACTTCATGACCAAAAAGCAAAATGGGGAGGAAAGGGTTTATTCAGCTTACATTTCCACATTGTTGTTCATCACTAAAAGAAGTCAGGACTGGAACTCAAGCAGGTCAGGGAGCAGGAGCTGATACAGAGGCCATGGAGGGATGTTCATTACTGGCTCACTTCCCCTGGCTTGCTCAGCCTGCTCTCTGATAGAACCAAGACTACCAGCCCAGAGATGGTCCCACCCACAAAGAGGCCTTTCCCCCTTGATCACTAATTGAGAAAATGCCTTACAGTTGGATCTCATGGAGGCATTTCCTCAACTGAAGCTCCTTTCTCTGTGATAACTCCAGTTGTGTCAAGTTGACACAAAACCAGCCAGTACACCAATGTTCACATTTTCAACCGTGGGACACAACCTCAGAGAGCACTTTCTATATTCAACCATGAGAATCAATTCCACATGATTTGAACTTTTACCAAAATATTTCAGTAATTCATTCATTTCTCAATGGTTCACTCTTAATTCTGGTTCTTTTGTTACTTCAACCACTTGTGTGGTTATATTCTCCACTGAAATCCTGGAATCAAAGTCACTCATGTGTGTTGAAATCAATTTCTAAGCTTCTGTGAATGTGGCTATTTTAACTTCATCCAAGAGTCACAGATGGTCCCAATGGTGTCTAGTATGCTGAGCTTTTTCAGTCCATTTCAACAACAATACTTTACAAAATATGTCTTAAATAAAACTTAAGTGTAAAAAGAATTAATTGACCCATGACTAAAAAACTAATGTTGTGTTCATAGGCATAAAGGCAGAATTCATCTTATTATACATCTCTTCAGTGACCCTTCATAGCTAGATGCATTACCAGTGAGCAGTAATATTTTAAAATTGTTCTGTGAACAATACACATATAAATGAGGGCTTAAAATATTCAGTAAACCATAGTACAAATGGCATGCTGCTATTTGGACTTTGTTGTTCTCTTTGTAAAACACAAACAGGAATAGAGTTCCCGGTTCTTAAAAGCTGTAGGATTTCCTCAATCTTAAATGAACATCCAATTCAATTCAAAGTCACCAGCTGTATTACCCCTAATAAGAGCTGTGCTGTCCTTTGATGCTTTGAAGTAAGTTGTTTACATCTCATCCTCAGAGATCAAAGTCCTTCTTTTAATATAATGCTATTTCGTAATGGTATTTAGTGCAGCCTCATCATCAGTTCTTCTGGATCACATTCTGGATCTTCTGAATACTGAATAGTAGCTGTTACTTCAGCTCCCTCTAACTGATACATTTAAATTATGGGAATGCCTTTTTCTTTATTTTTTTCCCTTTTTAAATTAAATCATTCCATTCTTTTACATCTCAAATGATATCTCACATCCCAGTTATCCCTTCACATGTTCTCCATCCCAAAACTTCCCTCTCCTCCCTCCCCTTTGTCTTTATGAAGGTACTTTCCCAGCCACATACACTCTCCTGCTCATTCATCCAGCATTTCCCTACTCTGGGGCATCAAACTTTTACAAGAACAAGGGCTTCCCCTCCCACTGATGTCAGACAAGGCAATCTTCTGCTAACTATATATCTAGAGCCATGAATCCCTCCCTGTACACTCTTTGGTTAGTGGTCTAGTTCCTGGGAGCACGGGGTAGTCCAGCAAGCTGATATTCTTCCTATGGGGTTGCAGTCCCCCTGCATTCCTCCTGTTCTTCTGCCAGCTCCCCTACCACCAGGGTTCCTGATCTCAGTCTGATGGTTTGCTCCAAGCATCCACATCTCCATTGATCAGTTGCTGATTTAACCTCCCAATGAGCAGCCACACAAGGTTCCTGTCAGCAGGTGCCTCTTGGCAATGGCAGCAGAGCTGGGTTTGGTGTTTGCAGACAGGATGAATTCCCAGGTGGGACAGGCTCCAGATGGCCCTTTTTCAGTCTCTGTTCAATTTTTTTGTTGTTGTTGTTCCAATTCTTATATTCTTATTGTTGTACATTTTTTATGTAAAAACATATAACAGGGATAAATTTATATTTACTTGAACTCTACAAAAATTCTACACAATTTAGTAACTGTTAAATCAATGTATATTTCATACTTTTTATTAGATATTTTCTTTATTTACATTTCAAATGCTATCCTGAAAGTTCCCTATACCCTCACCCCGCCATGCTCCCCTACACACCCACTCACACTTCTTGGCACTGGCATTCCCCTGTACTGGGACATATAAAGTTTGCAAGACCAAGAGGCTTCTCTTCCCAGTGATGGACAACTAGGCCATCTTCTGCTACATATGCAGCTAGAGACACGAGCTCTGGGGTTACTTTTTAGTTCATATTGTTTTTCCACCTATAGGGTTGAAGATCCCTTCAGCTCCTTGGGTTCTTTCTCTAGCTTCTCCATTAGAGGCCCTACGTTGCATCTTATAGATGACTGTGAGCATCCACTTCTGTATTTTCCAGGCACTGGTATAGCCTTGTACAAGACAGCTAGCTATACCAGGGTCCCTTCAGCAAAAATCTTCCTGGCATATTCAATAGTGTCTGGATTTGGTGGCTGATTATGGGATGGATCCCCGAGTGGGGTAGTCTATGGTTACTCCATCCGTTCGTCTTAGTTCCAAACATTGTCTCTATAACTCCTTTAATGGGTATTTTGTTCCCTATTCTAAGGAGGAATGAAGTATCCACACATTGGTCTTCCCTCTTCTTGATTTTCTTGTTTTTGCAAATTTTATCTTGGGTATTCTAAGTTTCTAGGCTAATATCCACTTATCAGTGAGTGGATATCTAATGACTTCTTTGGTGATTGAGTTACCTCACTAAGGATGATATCCTCCAGATACATCCACTTGTCCAAGAATTTCATAAATTCATTGTTTTTAATAGCTGAGTAGTACTCCATTGTGTAAATGTACCACATTTTCTGTATCCATTCCTCTGTTGAGGGACATCTGGGTTCTTTCCAGCTTCTGGCTATTATAAATAAGGCTGCTATGAGCATAGTGGAGAATATGTCCTTAAGACCAGTTGGAACATCTTCTGGGTATATGCCCAGGAGAGGTATTGCTGGATCTAGCAGTAGTACTATGTCCAGTTATCTGAGGAACCTCCAGACTGACTTCCCGAGTGGTTGTACAAGCTTGCAATCCCACCAGCAATAGAGGAGCGTTGCTCTGGCTCCACATCCTCGCCAGCATCTGTTGTCACCTGAATTTTTGATCTTAGCCATTCTGACTGGTGTGAGGTGGAATTTCAAGGTTGTTTTGATTTGTATTTCCCTGATGATTAAGGATGTTGAACATTTTTTCAGGTGCTTCTCATCCTTTCTATATTCCTCACTTGAGAATTCTTTGTATAGCTCTGTACCCGATTTTTAATGGGGTTATTTGAATTTCTGGAGTCCAGCTTCTTGAGATCTTTGTATATATTGGATATTAGTCCCCTATCAGATTTAGAATTGGTAAAAATCCTTTCCCAATCTGTTGGTGGCCTTTTTGTCTTATTGACAGTGTCTTTTGCTTTACAAAAGCTTTGCAATTTTATGAGGTCACATTTGTCAATTCTTGATCTTACAGCACAAACCATTGCTGTTCTGTTAAGAAATTTTTCCCCAGTGCCCATATCTTTGATGCTTTCCCCCACTTTCTCCTATATTAATTGCATTGTCTCTGGTTTTATGTGGAGGTCTTTGATCCACTTAGACTTGAACTTTGTACAAGGAGATAAGAATGGATCAATTCACATTCTTCTACAGGATAACCAGCAGTTGTGCCAGCACCATTTGTGGAAAATGCTGTCTTTTTTCCACGGGATGGTTTTAGCTCCCTTGTCAAAGATCAAGTGACCATAGGTATGTGGATTCATTTCTGGGTCTTCAATTCTATTCCATTGATCTACCCGTCTGTCATTGTACCAGTACCATGAATTTTTTTTTTATCACAATTGCTCTGTGATAAAAACACAGCTGTAGTACAGCTTAATGTCAGGTATGGTGATTTCACCAGAGGTTCTTTTATTGTTGAGAATAGTTTTTGCTATCCTAGGTTCTTTCTTATTCCAGATGAATTTGCAAATTGCCCTTTCTAACTCAGTGAAGAATTGAGTTGGAATTTTGATGGGGGTTGCATTGAATCTGTAGATTGCTTTCGGCAAGATAGCCATTTTTACTATAATGATCCTGCTAATCCGTGATCATGGGAGATCTTTCCTTCTTCTGAGATCTTCTTCAATTTCTTTATTCAGAGACTTGAAGTTCTGGTCATAGAGATCTTTCACTTCCTTAGTTAGAGTCACACCAAGGTATTTTATATTATTTGTGACTATTGTGAAGGGTGTTGTTTCACTAATTTCTTTCTCAGTCCATTTATCCTTTGTGGAGAGAAAGGCCATTGACTTGTTTGAGTTAATTTTATATCCAGCTACTGCACAGGAGCTGTTTATCAGGTTTAGTTCTCTGGTGGAATTTTTGGGGTCACTTATATATACTGTCATATCATTTGCAAATAGTGATATTTTGACTTCTTACTTTCCAATTTGTATTTCTTGATCTCTTTTTGTTGTCGAATTGCTCTGGCTAGGACTTCAAGTACTATATTGAATAGGTAAGGAGAAAGGGGGCAGCCTTGTCTAGTCCCTGATTTTAGTTGGATTGCTTCGAGTTTCTCTCCATTTAGTTTGGTGTTGGCTACTGCTTTGCTGTATATTGCTTTTATTATATTTAGGTATGGGCCTTGAATTCCTGATCTTTCCAAGACTTTATCATGAACAGGTGTTAGATTTTGTCAAGTGTTTTCTCGGCAGCTAATGAGATGATCATGTGGTTTTTGTCTTTGAGTTTGTTTATATAGTGGATTATAATGATGGATTTCCATATATTAAAGCATCCCTGCAACCCTGGGATGAAGCCTACTTGGTCATGATGGATGATCACTTTGATGTGTTCTTGAATTCGGGTTGCAAAGATTTTATTGAGTATTTCATTCATAAGGGAAATTGGTCTGAAGTTCTCTTTCTTTGTTGGATCTTTGTGTAGTTTAGGTATCAGAGTAACTGTGGCTTCATAGAATCATTTGGGTAGAGTACCTTCTGTTTCTATTTTGTGGAATAGTTTGAGAAGAGTTGGAATCAGGTTTTCTTTGAAGGTCTGATAGAACTCTGCACTAAACCCATCTGGTCCTGGGCTTTTTTGGTTGGAAGCCTATTCATGACAGCTTCTATTTCTTTAGGGGAAATGGGATTGCTTAGATCGTTAATCTGATCCTGATTTAACTTTGGTACCTGGTATCTGTCTAGGAAGTTCTCCATTTCATCCAGGTTCTCCAGTTTTGTTGAGTATAGCCTTTTGTAGTATGATCTGATGATATTTTGGATTTTCTGTTGTTATATCTGCTTTTTCATTTTTGATTTTATTAAATATGATATTGTCCCTTTGCCCTCTAGTTAGTCTGGCTAAGGGTTTCTCTATCTTGTTGATTTTCTCAAAGAACCAGCTCCTGGTTTGGTTGATTCTTTGAATAGTTCTTTTTGTTTCCACTTGGTTAATTTCAGGCATTAGTTTGATTATTTCCTGCTGTCTACTACTCTTGGGTGAATTTGCTTCCTTTAGTTCTAGAACTTCTAGGTGTGCTGTCAGGCTGCTAGTGTATGCTCTCTCTAGTTTCTTTTTGGAGGCACTCAGGGCTATGAGCTTTCCGGTTAGAACTGCCTACATTGTGTCCCATAAGTTTTGGGGATGTTGTGGCTTCATTTTCATTGAATTCTAAAAAGTCTTTATTTCTTTCTTTATTTCATACATAACATCTGTCCAGGATCTTCAGGATTTCATAGTCTCTGGTGAGAAGTCTAGTGCAATTCTAATAGGCCTGCCTTTATATGTTACTTGACCTTTTTCCCTTACTCCTTTTAATATTCTATCTTTATTTAGTGCTTTTATTGTTCTGATTATTATGTGTTGGGAGGAATTTTTTTCTGGTCCAGTCTATTTGGAATTCTTTAGGCTTCTTGTATATTAATGGGCATCTCTTTGTTTATGTTTGGGAAATTTTCTTCTATAATTTTGTTGAAAATATTTGCTGGGCCTTTAAGTTGAAAATCTTCATTCTCATCTACTCCTATTATCTGTAGGTTTGGCCTTCTCATTGTGTCCTGGATTTCCTGAATGTTTTGTGTTTAGGATCTTTTTGCACTTTTTATTTTCTTTGATTTTTGTGCCCATGTTCTCTATGGAATCATCTGCACCTGAGATTCTCTCTTCCATCTCTCATATTCTGTTGCTGATGCTTACATCTATGGTTCCAAATTTCTTTCCTAGGATTTCTATCTCCAGTGTTGTCTCACTTTGGTTTTTTTGGGTTTTTGGTTTTTTTTGTTTTTATTGTTTCTACTTCCCTTTTTAGATCTTGGATGATTTTGTTCAATTCTATCATCTGTTTGGTTGTGTTTTCCTGTAATTCTTTAAGTGAGTTAATAATGCCCTTCTTGATGTCCTCTACCAGCATCATGAGACATATCTCATGATTTTAAATCTGAGATTTTAAATCTGAGTCTTGCTTTTCGAGTGTGTCGGTGTATCCAGGACTGGCTGAGGTGGGAGTGATAGGTTCTGATGATGGTGAGTGGTCTTTTTTTCTGTTAGTAAGATTCTTACGTTTGCCTTTCGCCATCTGGTAATATCTGGAGTTAGTTATTATAGTTGTCTCTGGTTGGAGCTTGTTCCTCCTATGATTCTGTTAGCCTTTGTCAGCAGACCTGGGAGTCTAGCTCTCTCCTGAGTCTCAGTGGTCAGAGTACTCTCTGCATGCAAGCTCTACTCTTACAGGGAATGTGCACACATATCTGGTGTTCAGACCTGCCTCCTGGCTGAAGATGAAGGCCAGAAACAGGACCTGTCCCAGAAGATGTGTTGCCTCTGCAGTCTGAATGCTCACATGCACAGACTGGTCCCTGAGGAACTCGGGACACAAGAAGGCTCTCTCACCTGCTCTGGTGGTCAGAACCCCTCCTGGGCGGACACTCTCCTCTGGCAGGGAAGGTTCCCAGATATCTGGAGCCGGAAATGCGATATGTCCCAGTAGCTGTGCTGCTTCTACCTGTCCCAGAAGCTGTGTTGCTTCTGTGGTCTGCTTGCTCATCCTTTTCAGTCTGTGAGCTGACCTGTGCAGACTGGTCTCTGAGGGACCCAGGACCCAAGTTGGCTCCCTCACCTGCTCAGGCAGAGCCCTCCTGGGTGGACACCTCTCCTCTGGCAAGGAAAGTGCCCAGATGTCTGGAGCCCAAAATGGGGTCTGTCCCAGAAGCTGTGTCCCTTCTGCCTGTCCCAGAAGCTGTGTCACTTCTGTAGTCTGTACTTTCACCTGCGCAGACTAGTCTCTGAGGGACCCAGGACCCAAGATGGCTCCCTCACCTCCTCTGTTCAATTTTTACCCCTGTTCTTCCTTTGGACAGGAACATTTCTAGATTAAAAACTTTGAGATGGGTGTATGGCCCCATCCCTTGACTGGAGACAGTGCCTATCTACAGGAAGTTGTCTCTACAGGTTCTATTCCCCTTCTCTGTTAAAATCGTCTCCCTTGGGTCCTGGGATCCTCTCCTTTTCCTGGCAACTGGACCTCTACAGTGGCTACCCCCATTTCCTCATAGCCTTCCCACTGTTACATATTTTTATTTGACTTTCTGACCCTCTTTGCTTCTCTCCTGTCCCCTCCAGTACCTGATACTGCCCCACCTATTTCTTCCCCTACTTCTCTCCTCCTCAGATCTTCCCCCTTCCCCCACTTCCTGCTATCAACCTGTTCCCCCTCAATGCTGGACTGAATGATTCACATCCTGATCTTCCTTCCTCCTAAGCTCCATATGGTCTGTGGGTTGTATCCTGGCCATTGTTAGTTTTGGGGATAATATCCATTTGTCAGGGAGTGCATACCATCTGTGTTCTTTTGAACCCAGATTACTTCACTCAGGATGATACTTTCTAGTTCCATCCATTTACCTGTGAAATTATTTTCAGTAACTGAGTAGTACTCCATTGTGTCAGTGTACCACATTTTCTGTATCCATTCTTCTGTTGAGGTACATCTCGGTTGTTCTCAATTTCTAGCATTATAAATAAGGCTGCTATAAACATAGTGAACAAGTGTCCTTGTTTTATGTTGGAGAATCTTTTGGATATATGTCCACTAGTGGTATAGCTGAGTCTTAAGGTAGATCTATTTCAAATTTTCTGAGGGACTGCCAGACTTTCCAGAGTGGTTATACCAGCTTGCACTCCCACCTAAAATGGAGGAGCATCCCTCTATTTCTAGATCCTCAACAGCATCTGCTGTCACCTGAGTTTTTGATCTTAGCCAAGTAACTAGTGAGAAGTGGAATCTCAGTTCTGTTTTGATGTGAATTTCCCTGATGCTTAAGGACTAGAACCATTTTTTTAAGTGCTTCTCAGCCATTTGAGATTCCTCAGTTGAAAATTCTCTGTTTAGCTATGTACCTATTTTTAATAGAGTTATTTGGTTCTCTAGAGTCTAACTTCTTGAGTTCTTTGTATATTTTGGACATTAGACCTCTATCTGATGTAGGGTTTGTAAAGATCTTTTCCCAATTTGTGGGTTACTGTTTTGTGTTATTTACAGTGTCTTTTGCCTTACAGAAGCTTTGCAGTTTTATGAGGTCCCTTTTGTCAATTTTTGATCTTACATCACAAGCCATTGCTATTCTGTTCAGGAAATTTTCCCCAGTGCCCATGTTGTCCAAGGCTCTTCCGCATTTTCTCTCCTATTAGATTCAGTGTATCTGGTTTCACATGGAGATCCTTGATCCACTTGGACTTGAGCTTTGCACAAGGAGAGCAGAATGGATCAATTTGCACTCTTCTACATGCAGGCTGCCAGCTGATCCAGCACCATTTGTTAAAAATGCTATATTTTTCCACTGAGTGGTTTTAACTACTTTATCAAAGATCAAGTGACCATAGGTATGTGAGTTCATTTCAGGGTCTTTGATTCTATCCCATTGATCTACCTTCCTGTCTCTATACCAATACCATGCTGTTTTTATCACTATTGTTCTGTAATACAGCTTGAAGTAAAGAATGGTGATTCCCCCAGAAGTTCTTTTATTGTTGAGAATAGTTTTCACTATCCTGGATTTTTTTGAATTTGAGAATTGCTCTTTCTAACTCTATGGGAATTACATTGAATCTGTAGATTGCTTTTGGTAGGATGGCCATTTTTACTATGTTAATCCTGCCAAACTATGAGCATCCTTCCATCATCTGAGATCTTCTTCAATTTATTTCTTCAGGAACTCCATCAATGTAATCCACTATATAAGCAAACTCAAATTTAAAAACCACATGATCATCTCATTAGATGCTGAACATGCCTTTGACAAAATACAACACCTGGTCTTGAAAAAGTATTGGAGAGATCAGGAATGTAAGGTCCATAGCTAAATATAATAAAATCCACATTCAGCAAACCAGTAGCCAACATCAAACTAAAGGGAGAGAAACTCAAAGCAATCTCACTAAAATCAGGGTCTAGACAAGGGTGCCCACTCTGTCTTTACCTATTCAATACAGTACTAGAAGTTCTAGCAAGAGCAATTAGACAACAAAAGGAGATCAAAGGAATACATATTCGGAGGGAGGAAGTCAAGTTATCACTATATGCAGATGATGTGATAATATACATATGTGATCCCAAAAATTCTCCCAGAGAGCTCCTACAGCTGATAAACAACTTTAGGAAAGTTGTTGGATATAAAATTAACTCTAATAAATCAGCAGCATTTTTATACTCACAGGATAAATTGGCTGAGAAAGAAATTAGGGAAATGACACCCTTCACAATATTCACAAATAATATAAAATATCTTGGTGTGACACTAGCCTTTTTCTTTCAGTTTCATAGACTTTGGCTCTGCTGGCTTCACCCTTTTGCTCTGAAGTTTCCTGACCCTCAGCTTCACAGAGTTGATTTAAACATCTGGTCTGAATTAAGTTTTAGCTTAATAGAATGGATTAGCTTCTTTGAGCTTCTATCCAGATCACCAAAAGTCTCCAAATATAGATAAGGGCTTGGTTTCCTTACTGTTAATATGCTTGTAGCAGAGCACTAATAAATTTCCTGTGGCGTCACACTGCTTTAGTGCAAGGGGCCTAGCACTTGGACTATGAGCACTACTCCTCTTCACTAATATTCTTTATGTCTAACTTTTCTTTTAAAGTAGTGATGTGTGATTCTCTTACTTAAATACATAAACACCTAACATGAGGTTATTAAGTGGCCTCATTTCTTTGTACTACCTGATTTGTAGAGCAGAACACAAATATTTATTGTTTGCAGCCATCTTTTTTTTCTTTAAAAATTTTTTTTATTATTTGCTTATATTTACTTAATATTTTATATTAATTTTTTAGAGATTTTAAAAATATTTTTATTACATATTTTCCTCAATTACATTTCCAATGCTATCCCAAAAGTCCCCCATACCCACCCCCCTAATCCCCTACCCACCCATTCCCATTTTTTGGCCCTGGTGTTCCCCTGTACTGGGGCATATAAAGTTTGCATGTCCAATGGGCCTCTCTTTCCAGTGAAGGCCTACTAGGCCATCTTTTGATACATATGCAGCTAGAGACAAGAGCTCCGGGGTTCTGTTTAGTTCATAATGTTGTTGCACCTACAGGGTTGCAGATCGCTTTAGCTCCTTGGATACTTTCTCTAGCTCCTCTGTTGGGGGCCCTGTGATCCATCCAATAGCTGACTGTGAGCATCCACTTCTGTGTTTGCTAGGCCCCGGCCTAGTCTCACAAGAGATAGCTACATCAGGTTCCTTTCAGCAAACGCTTGCTAGCTTATGCAATGGTGTCATCATTTGGGGTCTAATTATGGGATGGATCCCTGGACATGGCAGTCTCTAGATGGTCCATCCTTTTGTCTCAGCTCCAAACTTTGTCTCTGT
Source organism: Mus caroli (assembly GCF_978045245.1). Taxonomy (NCBI): domain Eukaryota; kingdom Metazoa; phylum Chordata; class Mammalia; order Rodentia; family Muridae; genus Mus; species Mus caroli. The sequence goes on from NW_028227256.1 coordinate 5,921,264, forward strand.
AACTCCTTCCATGGGTGATTGTTTCCAATTCTAAGAAAGAGCAGAGTGTCCACACTTTGGTCTTCGTTCTTCTTGAGTTTCACGTGTTTTGCAAATTGTATCTTATATCTAGGGTATACTAAGTTTCTGGGCTAATACCACTTATCAGTGAGGACATATCATTTGAGTTCTTTTGTGATTGTGTTGCCTCACTCAGGATGATGCCCTCCAAGTCCAACCATTTGCCTAGGAATTTCATAAATTCATTCCTTTTAATAGCTGAGTAGTAGTCCATTGTGTAAATGTACCACATTTTTTGTATCCATTCCTCTTTTGAGGGGCATCTGGGTTCTTTCCAGCTTCTGGCTATTATAAATAAGGCTGCTATGAACATAGTGGAGCATGTTTCCTTCTTACCGGTTGGGACAACTTCTGGATATATGACCAGGAGAGGTATTGGGGGATCCTCTGGTAGTACTATGTCCAATTTTCTGAAAAACTGCCAGACTGATTTCCAGAGTGGTTGTACAAGCTTGCAGTCCCACCAACAATGGAGGAGTGTTCCTCTTTCTCCACATCCTAGCCAGCATCTGCTGTCACCTGAATTTTTCATCTTAGTCATTCTGACTGGTGTGAGATGGAATCTCAGGGTTGTTTTGATTTGCATTTCTCTGATGACTAAGGATGCTGAACATTTTTTCAGGTGCTTCTCAGCCATTCGATATTCCTCAGGTGAGAATTCTTTGTTTAGCTCTGAGCCCCATTTTTTAATGGGGTTATTTGATTTTCTGGAGTCCACCTTCTTGAGTTCCTTATATATACTGGATATCAGTCCCCTATCTGATTTAGGATAGGTAAAGATCCTTTCCCAATCTCTTGGTGGCATATTTGTCTTATTGATGGTGTCTTTTGCCTTGCAGAAGCTTTGCAGTTTCATGAGGACCCATTTGTCAATTCTCCATCTTAAAGCACAAGCCATTGCTGTTCTATTCAGGAATTTTTCCCCTGTGTTTGCAGCCATCTTAAATGAGCACATTCACAATACCTCAAAAGAATTACAGTAGTATCAAAGATTAATTATCCAAGATCTGTATAAAAGACTTAAAAATTATAACAACCCTTCAATATTCAGTGATTTATAAAAATGTGATGCCAGTCAGGAAGGGAGGGCACTTTCAGAAAAATTGTCGTTGCAGAATCACTTGAACAAAGTTGCTACAAACTTCAAGTAATATTTTTTCTCAAATGCAATATCTGCAAGATGCAATATAACAAAGCACAATTTAAAATATATGACTATATTTCCAAATATTTCTGGAGAAATGTTTAAGAAGTTATGACTTCTAGATATTGACCCATGAGCATGTGTAAAGATTGATTCATATTATCAAGGAGTAAAGTTGGTAGGCCTCTGTCATAGTTTGAATATGAAATGCATCACAAAGACTCTTGTTCTGAGTCTTTGTTCCCCACTACAGTACTAACATGTATGCATTAACTGAATGAAGTTGTGGAGGCTTTCATATGTAAAATCTCACTTCTTCAAGTAGGCCACTAGACTGCAGGTTTCAAAGGTTATATGTAGTCCCTTTTCCCTTCTCTGAACTCTGCTTCCTGGTCTGCCATAATGATAAAAACTTTCACCACAGTTTGGCTTCTGCATCATATCATGCCTTCCCCTCTATAATAGATGATAGACTTATATCTCTGAAACTGTGAGTTGAAGCAAATTGTTAGTTTCTTAAGTTGTTAAAATAAGACTAAATTGGCATAGTCATACATACACACGCACACACACACACATATATGTGTGTGTGTATATATATATACACACACACGCACACACACACATATATACATATGTATATATATATGTATATATGTTTATATGTGTGTGTGTGCGTGTGTATGTATGTATACATATATACATTCATATATTACATACTTTTAAGTAGAAATCAGTTTATAATATTCATGAATATATATAATTCATATCTAGGAAGTATGCAGAATTAGAACATCCACTTGTTTAGTTCACTATGAAAGTGAACTTAGGAGAAGTATGATTTGATTAATTGGATTTTGTGTGTTATATGTAGGACTAGGAGAGACTCCAGTGAATCTTAAACAACATAAACTTGAAGTCTTTTGTCTTATAGATATAAAAGTAAGACGTGGAGCTTATAACCTGCTTTACAAAAAATAAAACCTTTAAGCTAAAATGAGGGTTTAGGTATCCACCACAATAAAATTTCACTCTAAAATAAGAAACTGAGTGTGCTGATTAGTTTTCTTAAAATGTTACTCAAGATATTCCATGACAAAACCAAATTTAAACAGTATCTTTCTACTAATCCAGCCCTACAGAGGACACTAGAAGGAAAACTTCAACACAAGGAGGATAACTACAGCCAAGAAAACACAAAAGATTAACTATTTCACAGCAAAACCAAAAGAAAAGTAAATCAATCTCTCTCTCTCTCTCTCTCTCTCTCTCTCTCTCTCTCTCTCTCTCTCACACACACACACACACACACACACACACACACCACTGCCACCAACTTCAAAATAACAGGAACTAACAATAATTGGTCATTAATATCTCTCAACATCAATAGACTAAATTTACCAAATAAAAGACACAGACTAACAGAGTAGATCTATAAACAGCATTCATCATTCTGCTACATCAAATCAACATCTTAGCAGCAAGGATAGATACATCCTCAGAATAAGGGGATAGAAAAGGTTTCTCAAGCAAACTGCCCCCCCCCCAAAAAAAGCTGGAGTAGCCATTCTAATATGAAATTAAATGAACTTTCAACAAAAAGTAATCAAAAGAGATGGAAACTTCATACTCATAAAAGGAAACATCAACCAAAATAAAGTCTTAATTCTGAACATCTATGGCCCAAATGCAAGGGCGGTCACATTCATAAAATAACTTGAATAAAGGTTAAATCACACATTGAATCCCACACAATAATAGTGGGAGAGTTTACCAATGGACAGGACATTGAAAGAGAAATGAAACAGAGATAGTAATAAAAAAAACTGCATGATATTGGTATAGAAACAAACAGGTTAGGCAATGGAATCGTATCAAAGACTGGAAATAAACCCACATGCCTATGGATACCTGATTTTTGACAAAGAAGCCAAAACTATACAATAGGAGAGGGGAAGCATCTTAAAAATCGGTGCTAGTCTTACTAGATGTCTGCATGTAAAAGAATACAAATAGACCTATATTTATTCCCCCAACAAAACTCTAGTCCAAGTGGATCAAGAATCTTAACATAAAACCAGATACACTAAATCTAATTTTTTAAAAAGTGGGTAATAGCCTTGAATGCATTGGTACAGGAGACAATTTCTAGAACTGATAGCAAATGGCTCAAGCTCTAAGGTCAACAATTAATAAATTGTACCTCATGAAAGTGAAAGGAAAAGGACACTGTCAGTAGGACAAAATGCCAGCCTACAGATTGGGGAAAGAACTTTTCTAACCCTTTATTCAAAAGAGAGTTAATATCCAAAATATATAAAGAATTCAAGAAGTTAGACTCCAGCAAACCAAAGAACCAATTAAAAATGAGGAACAGAGCTAAATAGAATTCTCAACAGAGAAATCTCAAATGGCCAAGAAATACTTAAAGAAATGTTCAACAACATAAGTCATTAGGGAAATGCAAGTCAATATGTCCCTAAGATTCTATCTTATACCCATGGGGGAAATTTCCTAAACAGAACTCTGGTGGCTCAGGTTCCAAGATCAAGAACTTATTAATGGGACCAAAGTATGAATACTTCATTCCTCCTTAGAATGGGGAACAAAATATCCATGGAAGGAGTTACAGAGACAAAGTTTGGAGCTGAGAAAGAAGGAAGGACCATCCAGAGACTGCCCCACCCAGGGATCCATCCCATAATCAGCCATCAAATGCAGACACTATTGCATATGCCAGCAAGATTTTGCTGACAGGACCCTGATATAGCTGTCTCTTGTGAGGCTATGCCAGTGCTAGCAAATACAGAAGTGGATTCTCACAGACATCTATTGGATGGAACATAGGGCCCCCAATGGAGGAGCTAGAGAAAGTACCCAAAGAGCTGAAGAGGTCTGCAACCCTATAGGAGGAACAACAATATGAACTAACCAGTACCCACAGAGCTCGGTGTCTGTAACTACATATGTAGCAGAAGTTGGCCTAGTTGGCCATCATTAGGAGGAGAGGCCCTTGGTCTTGCAAAGATTATATGCCCCAGTACAGGGGAATGCCAGAGGCAGGAAGTAGGAGTGGGTAGGTTGGGGAGCAGGGTGGGGAGAGTGTATAGGAGACTTTCAGGATAGCATTTAAAATGTAAATGAAGAAAATATCTAATATGTTTATAGCAACCTTATTGGTGATAGCCAGAAGCTGTAAAACAACCCAGATGTCCCACAGTGAAAGAATGGATACAGAAAATGTGGTTAATTAACACAATGTAGTACTATTCAGCTATTAAGAATTAGGACATCATGAATTTTGCAGGCACATGGATGGAACTATAAAATATCATCCTGAGTGAGGTACCTCAGATCTAAAAAGACATGCATGATATGTAGTAATAAGTGAATATTAGCCAAAACAGGGAAAGAATACCCAGTATACAATCCACAGAACTCAAGAATGTACAAGCCGAAGTACCCAAGTAAGGATGCTTCAATCCCTCTTCTAAGGGAAAAGAAAGCAATTTTGGGATACAGAGGGAAGGAGGAATGTGTGTGGGAGAAGGAAGGGGAGGGGAAAGGGGAACATGATCAAATACTGGGTGTGCAGGTAACAGGAGAGAAGCTCTGAGGGCCAGCAGAATGAATGGAAATATGCAACCTGGGAAGGTAGGAGGTGGGCAGGGGGTGGGGGAACCCTCTAGAAAGTACCAGGAATCTTGGAGGTAAGAGAAGCTCAGGACTCACAGGGAGGGATTTTAGATGAAATGCACAACACTGTGGAGAGGGAACTTGCAGCATCCACCTCCAGTAGAAAGACAGGGCATCAAGTAGAGGGATGGGGTTGCCATCCACAGTCTAAAATTCTGACCCAGAATTGTTCCTATCTAAAACAACTGCAGGGATAAAAATGGGAAGATAGTGAGAGAAAGGAGGTCCAGTGACCAGCTCAACTTGGGATCCATCTCAAGGGGAGGCTCCCAGGCCTGACACTATTACTGATGCTATGGTGTGCTTATAGACAGGAGCCTAGCATGGCTTCCTCTGAGAGGCTGACTGATACAGATGCAAATACTTATACCCAACCAATGGACTGAAGTTGGGGACTTCTGTGGTTAAAATAGGGAAACGCTGGAAGAAGCTGAGGAGGAGAGGGACTCCATAGGAAGTCCAGCAGTCTCAACTAACCCAGACCCCTGAGATCTCTCAAACAGAGCCACCAATCGGGCAGCGTACACTAGCTGGTCTGAGGTCACTGACACATATATAGTAGAAGACTTCCTGGTCTGGCCTCAGTGAGAGAAGAAGTACCTAACCCTCAAGAGACTTGAGGCCCCAGGGAGTGGGGAGGCCTGGCAGGGGTGGAGTGGGGGTGGGATAGAGACATCTTCTTGGAGACAGGAGGGAAGAGTGATGGGATGAGGAACGTGAGAGGGAAGAATGGTGTGGGGAGTGTTGTAACAACTGGACTATAAAACAATAAAAAATAAAAGTAATTAAAAAAAGTTAGAAACTCAATGAACTACATACTGATGAGGATGTGGAGCAAGGATAACAATCCTCCACTGCTGGTGGGAGTATAAACTTGTACAACAACTCTGAAAATCAATCTGTCAATTCCTCAGAAAACTGAAAATAGTTCTACCTGAATACCCAGCTATATCTCTCCTGGGCATATACCCAAAAGATGCTTCACCATACCATAAGGACTCATTCTCCACTATGTTCATAGCAGCTTTATTTGTAAAAATCCAGATGCCCCTCAAATGAATAAAGGATACAGAAAATGTGGTTCATTTACACAATGGAATACTACTTAGCTATTAAAAACAAAGACATCATGAATTTTGCAGGCAAGTGGATGAAACTTGAAAATATAATCCTGACTGAGGTAACCCAGACCCCAAAGGATGTACATGGTATGTACTCGATGACAATTGGATATCAGCTATAAAGTAAAGGATACTAATGTTATACCCCACAAACCCAAAGAAGCTAAACAAGAAGGAAAGCTCAAATGAGGATGCTTGAATCAGACTGCCATATCCAGGGATCCATCCCATAATCAGCTTCCAAAAGCTGACACCATTGCACACACTAGCAAGAATTTGCTGAAAGGACCCTGATATAATTTTCTCTTGTGAGACTATGCTGGGACCTAGCAAACACAGAAGTGGATACTCACAGTCAGCTATTGGATGGATCACAGGGCCCCCAATGGAGGAGCTAGAGAAAGTACCCAAGGAGCTAAAGGGAACTGCAACCCTATAGGTGGAACAACAATATGAACTAACCAGTACCCCGGAGCTCTTGTCTCTAGCTGCATATGTATCAGAAGATGGCCTAGTCGGCCATCACTGGAAAGAGAGTCCCATTGGACTTGCAAACTTTATATGCCCCAGTACAGGGGAACGCCAGGGCCAAAAAGGGGGAGTGGATGGGTAGGGGAGTTGGGGGGGTAGGTATGGGGGACTTTTGGGATAGCATTGGAAATGTAAATGAGGAAAATACCTAATAAATTTTTTTAAAAAAATTTAAAAAAAGAAAGTAGAATAAAATAGTCATAGGAGGTGTCTGGGGGGAACTGGGTTGGAGAGGGAATGGGAAGGGGAATCGGAAGGGTCGGGATCAGGTATTGGGAGAGGCAGGAGAAAAGGCCAGAAGGACAGGAGAATGAATGGAAATCTTAAGCTTCCAGGAGTGGAAAGAGTGAAGAATTCTAGAAGTCCCAGAAACCTGGAATGGGGAGGCTCCCAGGAGTCAATGCAGGTGACCTTAGCCTAGAAGCCTAACAGTGGGGGTATGGAACCTGAAGATGCCACCTTCCAAAGCTAGACAGGATCCACAATAGAGGGATAAAGACACCAATCCACCCACAAACTTTCCACCCATTATTTGACCTATCTAAATGAAATGCAGGGACAAAAATGGAACAGAGACTGAAGGAGTGGCCAACCAATAACCAGGCTAACTTAAGACACGTCCCATGAGCAAACACCAATCACTAACACTATTGATCATATGCTGTTATGCTTGCAGACAGGAGTCTAGCATAACTGTCCTCTGAGAGGCTGTACACAGCAGCTGACTGAAACAAATGCAAAACATTGTTTTTTTATCGCAGCCAAACATTGGATAGAGGTTAGAACTCTTATGGAAGAATGGGGGAAGGAGTAAAAGCCCTGAGGGGGATAATGACACCACAAAAAGACTAACAGATTCAACTAACCTGGATCTCTGGGAGTTTTCAGAAACTGAGCTACCAACCAAATAGCATACATGGGCTGGAAAGCTAGGCCATGCCCCACTCCCAGCACATATGTAGCAGATGTGCGGTTCAATCTCCTTGTGGGTTTCACAATAACTAGAGTGGTGGCTGTCTCTAAAGCTGTTGCCTGACTGTGGAATCTGTTCCACAACAGGGCTTCTTTGTCTGTGTGACTAACCCTGCAGAGACTATATGATCCAGGGTTTGGGGATAACCAAGTGAGGACCACCCTCTCATAGCAGAAGTTAAGGGAGAGGAACTCTGTGAGGGGCGACTAGGAGGGGGTAGCATTTGGGATGTAAATAAGTAAGTAAATAAATAAATGGAAGGAAAAGTGACACAAACTAGAGTCATTGGGAAGAGGGAAACTCTATAGAACAGATCCCCCAACAGAATTGTCTATGAGCAAGCTTCTGAGACAAATTCTTGATTATTTTTTGACTGGAATGACCCAGCCATATGAATGGTCCCAATTCCAGACACCCAGGTAGTCATGAAGTTTCTTCGCGGGAATTGACATCTTACTATGAAAACAGTTATATTCAAATGAAATAATAGTATTGGACATTTACTATTCTCAGATAATAAAAACTACAAAGTATCATTTTAGTATTTAGTGATTGGTGTGTTCATGAAACTATTGTAGATAGGAAGGCAGTGAGGAGTGAGAGTGCAACTCAGTGTTTCCTGAAGGATAAATGCCCCTGAAACATGTTCACATGAGACCACAAGCTGCCCAGAAACTCAGCTGGTTATAGTTTCTGTAGTCCATGACATTAACATATCTGATACTTCTTCTTTACCATTGTGGTAAGGGTTCAAGGCCGACATGTACTGCTAGACTTCATGAAATTTTAGGGATAATAACAAAATCAATATGTGGAAAGGAAACTATGATTAGAACATTGTAAGTATGAAGGACACTCATCAATATAACTAACAGAAGTGGTGGTAGCAGCAATATTGTAGATATTTTGGAAACACAGTCAGAGAAACAGTTGCAGTGGTAGATAGGTTACAAGATTTTAGCAGTAGTGAAGGCTCTCATAACAGTGCAGTGGTAACACTGCCATAAAAGGCTCTCATAGCAGTGTGGTGATAATGTTGGTAGGAAAGTCACATCAGTGCAGTGGTGAGTTTTGCAGGATAGGCTATCAAAGCAGTGTGGTGGTAATTCTGGCAGAAGAGGCTGTCATAGCAGTGTGGTGGTGAGTGTTGCAGAATAGGCTATCAAAGCAATGTGGTGGTAATTCTGGCAGAAGAGGCTGTCATAGCAGTGTGGTGGTGAGTGTTGCAGAATAGGCTATCAAAGCAATGTGGTGGTAATTCTGGCAGAAGAGGCTGTCATAGCAGTGTGGTGGTGAGTGTTGCAGAATAGTCTGTCATAGCAGTATGGCAGTAATGCTTGTACCAGTGATGTTGGACATGGAAGTAACTGTAGTACAGATAGATGTGATGGTACCAAGGCTAGGGCTGATCTTCTGAGAATCATTGGCAGCTAAGAAAATAGTGATGGACGGTTGTTGTTAGTTGAAGTATTTGTAATGGTTAAGGAACGATAAAGAGGCAGGGAAAATGACAAGCTCAGGGAAAAGAGAATAGACTCCACTGAGAAGTCAGACTGAAGCCTTTCACAAGCTGAGAAATCAGAATTCTTGCAGCTAATGTTTGCAAAAGGCTTTTCTCCCTTTCCAGTGTTCAATTTGCTCTTTTCTAGGAATGTCATCAGAAATCCTTGGTGCAACCCCGTTGACTCCTGCTTTTCCCTCATCAGATTATAGTTACAGTCAAGGTACAGGACGACCGATCCTGTAATCCCATTAATAATGACAGAGACACAGAGAGTGATAGAGAAGTTTCTTGGCAATCTTTTGTGATATCACTCGAGAAACAGCAAGGTAGTATGTATAGCAAATGCTGTAAGTCAATGAATTGTAAATCTCCTTTGCAAACCTCAAATTCATAGTTCGGTGTCTTTCTTTTTCTTCTCTTTGCTTCTTTCATTCTTTCTTTTCCAAATGTCTCTCTTTCCCTAAACCTTTGTACTTGAAATCTATGTTAACAATATCTTTTTTATTGGATATTTTCTTTATTTACATTTGAAATGTTATCCCATTTCCCCTTCCAAAACCCCCTCCCTTTATACCCTCACCCCTCCTCCTGCTCACCAACCCACCCACTCCTGCTGCCTGGCCCTGCCATTCCCCCACACTGGGGCATAGAACCTTCACAGGACCAAGGAATTCCTCCCATTGGTAACTGACTAGGCCATCCTCTGCTGCATATGCAGCTGGAGCCATGAGTCCCACTGTGTGCTCTTTGGTTGGTGATTTAGTCCCAGGGAGCTCTGGGGGTACTGGCTAGCTCATATTGTTGTTCTTCCTATGGGGCTGCAAACCCTCCAGCTCCTTATGTCCTTTCTCTAGCCTCTTCATTGGGAACCCTATGCTTAGTCCAATGGATGGCTTTGAGCATCCACTTCTGTATTTGCCAGGAACTGGCAGAGCTCACAGGAGACAGCTATATCAAGCTCCTGTCAATGAGCATTTGTTGGCATGAACAAGAGTATCTGGGTTTGGTGACTGGATATGGGATGGATCCCCAAGTGGGGCAGTCTCTAAATGACCTTTCCTTCAGTCTCTGCATCACACTTTGTCTCTGTAACTCCATCTATGGGTATATTGTTTCCCACTTCTAAGATGGACTGAAGTATACACACTATGGTCTCCTTTCTTCTTGAGTTTCATGTGGTTTGTGAATTGTATTTTGGGTATTCCGAGCTTCTGGGCTTCTAGGCTAATATCCACTTCTCAGTGAGTGCATATCATGTGTGTTTTTCTGTGATTGGGTTACCTCACTCAGTATGATATCCCCAAGATCCATTCATTTGCCTATGGATTTCATAAATTCATTGTTTTTAATAGCTGAATAGTACTCCATTGTGTAAATGTTCCATATTTTCTGTATCCATTCCTCTGTTGAGGGACATCTGAGTTCTTTACAGCTTCTGGTTATTATAAATAAGGCTGTTATGAACATAGTGGAGCATGTGTCCTTATTACATGTTGGAGAAACTTCTGGGTATATGCCCAAGAGTGGTAATGCTGGTTCCTCAGGTAGTACTATGTCCAATTTTCTGAGGAACCGCCTAACTAATTTCCAGAGTGGTGGTACCAGCTTGCAATCCCACCAGCAATGGAGGAGTGTTCCTCTTTCTCCACATCCTCGCCAGCTTCTTCTTTCACCTGAGTTTTTGATTTTAGCCATTCTGACTGGTGTAAGGTAGAATCTCAGGGTTGTTTTGATTTGCATTTCCTTGATGACTAAGGATATTGAATATATATATTTTAGGTGATTCTCAGCCATTCATAATTCCTCAATTGAGAATTATTTGTTTAGCTCTGTACCCCATTTTAATAGAGTTATTTGTTTCTCTGGAGTCTAACTTCTTGAGTTCTTTGTATATATTGGATATTATCTCTTTATCGAATGTAGGATTGGTAAAGATCTTTTCCCAATCTATTGGTGGTCTTTTTGTCATATTGACAGTGTCCTTTACCTTATAGAAGCTTTGCAATTTTATGAGGTCACATTTGTTGATTCTTGATATTACATCACAAGCCATTGGTTTTCTGTTCAGGAATTTTTCCCCTGTGCCCATATGTTCCAGTCTCTTCCCTACTTCCACTTCTATAAGTTTCAGTGTATGTCGTTTTATGTGGAAGTCCTTGATCCACTTGGACTTGAGCTTTGTACAAGACTGATAAACGGCTTCAGCAAAGTGACTGGATATAAAATGAATTCAAACAAATCAGTGGCCTTCCTCTACACAAAGGTTAAACAGGCTGAGAAAAAATGTAGGGAAACAACACCCTTTGCAATAGTCACAAATAATATAAAATACCTTGGTGTGACTCTAACCAAAAAAGTGAAAGAGCTCTATGACAAGAACTTCAAGTCTGAAGAAAGAACTCGAAGAAGACCTCAGAAGATGGAAAGATCTCCCATGCTCATGGATTGGCGGGATTAATATAGTAAAAATGGCCATCTTGCCAAAAGCTATCTACCTATTCAATGCAATCCCCATTAAAATTTCAACTCAATTCTTCATAGATATAGAAGGAGCAATTTCCAAATCATCTGGAATAACAACAAAAAAAAGCAGGATAGTAAAAAGTATTCTTACAATAAAAAAAACCTATGGTGGAATCACCATCCCTGACCTCAAGCTGTATTACAGAGCAATAGTAATAAATAAAAAAAAAATTGCATGGTATTGTCACAGTGACGGGCAGATAGATCAGTGGAATAGAATTGAAGACCCAGAAATGAACCCACACAACTATGGTACCTTGATCTTTGACAAAGGTGCTAAAACATTCCAGTGGAAAATACATTTTCAACCATGGTGCTGGCTCAACTGATGATTAGCATGTAGAAGAAAATATCTTTGAATACACAATTACTCTTTGAAAGTCCACAGCCAAATACTGTTGAGTTCTTTAGTTTTCTCTTGAATATCTTTCTCTTTTTAATAAAATCCATGATTAGCGAAAAATGACATAATGTGAATGTCATGCAACCTAGTTTGTCCAGAAATGAGCTCTTTAAAGGATTAAGGGAATGACAGAGGCTGCTGAAGGTGACAATACAAAACTCTTCCTCTAACCCCTTACTGCTATCCATGTAGAGGTTTGTGGAAATGGTGCAGGGCAGTGTTGGGAGGCACTGAGGACCATAGCCTAATTCTTTTTTTTTTTTTTTTTGATTTTTAATATTTTTATTACATATTTTCCTCAATTACATTTCCAATGCTATCCCAAAAGTCCCCCATAGCGCCCCCCACTTCCCTACCCACCCATTCCCATTCTTTTGGCCCTGGCATTCCCCTATATTGGGGCATGTAAAGTTTGCAAGTCCAATGGGCCTCTCTTTCCATTGATGGCCGACTAGGCCATCTTTCGATACATATGCAGCTAGAGACAAGAGCTCCGGGGTTCTGGTTAGTACATCATGTTGTTCCAACAATAGGGTTGCAGATCCCTTTAGCTCCTTGGGTACTTTCTCTAGCTTCTCCATTGGGAGCCTTGTGATACATCCAATAGCTGACTGTGAACATCCACTCCTGTGTTTGCTAGGCCCCGGCATCGTCTCACAAGAGACAGCTATATTTGGGTCCTTTCAGCAAAATCTTGCTAGTGTATGCAATGGTGTCAGCGTTTAGAAGCTGATTATGGGATGGATCCCTGGATACGGCAGTCTCTAAATGGTCCATCCTTTCATCACAGCTACGAACTTTGTCTCTGTAACTCCTTCCCTGGGTGTTTTGTTCCCAATTCTAAGAAGGTGCACAGTGTCCACACTTTGGTCTTCATTCTTCTTGAGTTTCATGCGTTTAGCAAATTGTATCTTATATCTTGGGTATCCTAAGTTTTGGGCTAATATCCACTTATCAGTGAATACATATTGTGTGAGTTCTTTTGTGATTGGGTTATTTCACTCAAGATGATGCCCTCCAGGTCCATCCATTTGGCTAGGAATTTCATAAATTCATTCTTTTTAATAGCTGAGTAGTACTCCATTGTGTAAATGTACCATAATTTCTGTATCCATTCCTCTGTTGAGGGACATCTGGGTTCTTTCCAGCTTCTGGCTATTATAAATAGGGCTGCTATGAACATAGTGGAGCATGTGTCCTTATTACAACTGGGAACATCTTCTGGGTATATACCCAGGAGAGGTATTGCTGGATCTTCCGGTAGTACTTTGTCCAATTGTCTGAAGAAACTCCAGAATGATTTTCAGAGTGGTTGTACCAGCTTGCAATCCCACCAGCAATGAAGGAGTGTTCCTCTTTCTCCACATCCTCGCCAGCATCTGCTGTCACCTGAATTTTTGATCTTAGCCATTCTGACTGGTGTGAGGTGGAATCTCAGGGTTGTTTTGATTTCATAGCCTAATTCTTAAGCATTTACATTACTTAAACTTTACAAGTACCCATTCATTTTGATTTACAGTAACTCAGAAGAATGACTTTAAATACCTGGTTTAAGTTCTCTGCTTCCATGACCAAGCACAGGACAGATGACTAGCAAGGGCATTTTTAAAGACCTGGTATGTCTAAGTCCTTCTCACAGAAGCATGCAATGTGTAATTGCTTATGTTCTCAAGATTACTTAAATTCATGTTATTCAAGGATTATATTGATAATATAGTTTGAACATGTACCATTTTAACTGGTGTTTTATCAAATATGAACCTTCAGAAGGTTTGTTGAAGTTCTCTTTTCCTTAGGCAGCGTGTCCATCATTAGCCTGAATAAATTAAGTCACCTCCAAGCTTTAATCACTGCCTGCTTGCTGGTGGCTTTGTTTGTTGCAAGAGTTGCTCTGAAGTGGGACATGGTGAGGAACTTGACAATATCACGGAGTCTGTAGCTGGGTAAGAATTTCAATGTTATTTAGCAGAATATGGCCTAGTCAGCCATTACTGGGAAGAGAGGCCTCTTGGTATTGCAAACTTTATATGCCCCAGTAGAGGGGAATGCCAGGGCCAAGAAGCAGGTGTGGGTGGGTAGGGGAGCAGGGTAGGGGGGAGGGTATAGGGAACTTTAGGGATAGCATTTGAAATGTACATAAAGAAAATATCTAATTAAAAAAACAATACTCATAGTAGGAGTTACAGAGACAAAGTTTGGAGCTGAGATGAAAGAATGGACCATCCAGAGACTGCCCCACCAGGGATCCATCAAATAATCACCCACTAAACACAGACACTATTGCATACACCAGCAAGAATTTGCTGAAATAACCCTGATATAGCTGTCTCTTGTGAGGCTATGCCAGTGCCTGGCAAATACAGAAGTGGATGCTCACAGTCAGCTATTGGGTGGAACACAGGGCCCCCAATGGAGGAGCCAGAGAAAGTACCCAAAGAGCTGAAGGGAACTGCAACCCTATAGGTGGAACAACAATATGAACTAACCAGTACCCCCAGAGCTCGTGTCTCTAGCTGAATATGTAGCAGAAGATGGCCTAGTTGGCCATCATTGGGAAGAGAGGCCCCTTGGTCATGCAAATTTTATATGCCCCAGTACAGGGTAAACACGAGGGCCAAGAAATGGAAGTGGGTGGGTAGGGGAGGAGGGGGGAGTATAGGGGATTTTTGGGATAGCTTTTGAAATGTAAATGAAGTAAATACCTAATAAAATTTTGGAAAAATAAATAAATAAAAACATTGACCAAAAAAATAAATAAATAAAAAAGAATTTCAATGTTTCACCAGCTCTTTTATCCAGGCTCTTGGATAAATTATGTTAGCTCTACTAAGTTAGAGGACAGACTTTCCTGGCTCCTCTCTGTTTAGTACTACCCAACTCCTGAACAGAGATCCTGGGTGCCAACCTCATTTCTGAAGCATCTTCGTCCACAGTGTGACCTTAGACAACATTTGATTAATCTGGAAGTCCACCACCAGCTGTCAGTCTGAGCTGCTTGAAAAAGAGAATCCTCCCTGGTTTTGTGGTGGCAGTGAAACAGATGTAAAACTGAATATTTTCACTGGCTGTCTGTTTCCACATGTGTCTGTTACCACATGGCGAAAGCCGTAAGAGATAGAAGGTGGCCATATCAGAGGGAAAAAAGCAGGAATCATGAATGCAAAATGACTTCTAGTATGTTTTTCTTTCCATTGCCATTGTTTCTGAAGTCCTGCTATGTAACTCCATACTCTTCCAGTAGTCTGAGGAGTTCCCATTTATTATTTTTTGTGATCCTTTCTGTCCAAGCATGACTCTTTCTGAGACAACTGGAGGGATAATTCTGATCTCAAGCAAAACACAGGAGCCTCTTTTTGAACTGAATACAAAAGGGTTCTATAGTACATGGCTCTGCCTCTGTATTTTCTTTCCTAAATTAGTTTGGTTGTAGTATTAGTTAATTAAAAACTATTATGTGATTACTTACTATAAAAATACTGACTTATTGTCATTTGTAAACTAGTTTTTTTATTAACTTTTGTGTTTGCTTTCAAATCATAGCTGTTGCTGTTAATGCATGCCAGGTGTCTATGCAGCTGTGTAGGAGAAGAATAGAACTCTTAAATCAGCTCATTCTGCATACATTCCCTGCATGGCCATGTAAAAAGCTGGACTTTTTATACACAGCATAGAGGTTACATCTATGTTGTGCATATCTCAAGGGGATAGTGTAAAGACTCCATGTGCCTATATTATATGGAGTGTTTTTAGTATTTTTGCAAGAAATTCTAATAATGCGTGCTCAAGTAGAGACTAATGTAACCTTCCAAAGTAAGCTCAGGCTATATTAAGATATGACTTCTGCATCTGCATAGGGATAGGAGCAGCAGTCACATTAAGCCTCTGGCTAAATGCTCAGAGGAATTGAGTTTAAAATAAAGCCTGGCATGCTATCAAGCCAACATCACAATAGGAGTAAACACACAGACTAAAGTTTAAAAATAGAACATTTTGACTAGGAATAAACTCCAGAGGCATTCTCTGTTCCTACAAGGATTGCAAATTCAAAATTCTTATATACGTTGAAACTTAGAAGAAGCAACTATAGACTAGGATTAAAATATGGGTACAAGTCTCATCCTGTGGGCATTAATGAAGCATTAAAACTATAAATATAGCAGAGTAAAGGGCAAGAAGAATGCCAGAGCCTCCAGAACTATGAGAGAAGATGGAAAATTCCCACATCACTGAGGATCAAGCAGAAAGATTAGTCTTGCATTAAAAATTATTTCTGAGTAAAATTCTATTTCATGGGATCATGGGAATTATTTGGTTGTACTTGTCACTTATAACATGCAAAATGATACTTAGTATTAAAATAATTTTGAGCATTGGTTCTGGAAAGTACAATGAATCTGAGCAATTTAAGCTAGACTAGAGAAGTGGCTGAATGGTTAAGAGTACTTGATGGTCTTTCAAAGGACCCAAGTTCAATTATCAGCAACCCAGTCAGATGGCTCAAAAACGTGTATAACCATGGACAAAAGAAACTAACACCCCACCCCTTCTGGACTCTGTGAGCATTGGTTACACATGTGTTACATACTCATACAGACACATAAAACTAAACAAGATTTAATTGGAATTACTAATGTCCGTTCACTTGGTCCTTTTTTGATATAAACTATGGATTAAAAATTATCTACTTAACTGGAACTATAAAACAGTTGCATGAGTATACTTAAAAATGGCATGGACAAAATAAAGACTAAACTTGCTATTTTTTATTACGCTCCACTATGGCTTTCATTTAATTGACAACACACCGAAAAGCTCTAGAACAAAAGGAAGAAAATTCACCCAAGAGGAATAGAAAGCAGGAAATAATCAAACTGAGGGGCAAAATCAACCAAGGGGAACAAGAAGAACTACTCAAAGAACCAACCAAACCAGGAGCTGGTTCTTTGAGAAAATCAACAAGATGGATAAACCCTTAGCCAGACTCACTAGAGGGCACAGGGAAAGCATCCTAATTAACAAAATCAGAAATGAAAAGGGAGACATAACAGCAGATCCTGAAGAAATCTAAAACACCATTAGATCCTTCTACAAAAGGCTATACTCAACAAAACAGGAAAACCTGGATGAAATGGACAAATTTCTGGACAGATACCAGGTACCAAAGTTAAATCAGAATCAAGTTAACGAGCTAAACAGTCCCATATCCCCTAAAGAAATAGAAGCAGTCATTAATAGTCTCCCAACCAAAAAAAAGCCCAGGACCAGATGGGTTTAGTGCAGAGTTGTATCAGACCTTCAAAGAATATATACTTCCAGTTCTGCACAAACTGTTCCACAAAATAGAAGTTGAAGGTACTCTACCCAACTCATTTTATGAAGCCACAATTACTCTGATACCTAAACCACAGAAAGACCCAACAAAGATAGAGAAATTCAGACCAATTTCCCTTATGAATATTGTTGCAAAAGTACTCAATAAAATTCTCGCTAACCTAATCGAAGAACACATCAAAGCAATCATCCATCCTGACCAAGTAGGTTTCATTCCAGGGATGCAGGGATGGTTTAATATATGGAAATCCATCAACATAATCCACTATATAAACAAACTCAAAGACAAAAACTACATGATCATCTCATTAGATGAAGAGAAAGCATTTGACAGAATCCAATATCCCTTCATGATAAAAGTCTTGGAAAGATAAGGAATTCAAGGCCTATACCTACACATGATAAAAGCAATCTACAGCAAACCAGTAGCCAACATCAAAGTAAATGGTGAGAAGCTGGAAGCAATTCCACTAAAATCAGGGACTAGACAAGGCTGCCAACTTTCTTCCTACCTATTCAACATTGTACTTGAATTCCTAGCCAGAGCAATTCGACAAAAAAAGGAGATCAAGGGGATACAAATTGGAAAGGAAGAAGTCAAAATATCACTTTTTGCAGATGATATGATAGTATATATGAGGACCTCAAAAATTCCACAAGAGAACTCCTAAATTTGATAAACAGCTTCAGTGAAGTAGCTGGATATAAAATTGACTCAAACAAGTCAATGGTCTTTCTCTACACAAAGGATAAACAGGTTGAGAAAGAAATTAGGGAAACAACACCCTTCACAATAGTCACAAGTAATATAAAATACCTTGGTGTGACTCTAACTAAGGAAGTGAAAGATCTGTATGATAAGAACTTCAAGTCTCTGAAGAAAGAAATTAAAGAAGATCTCAGAAGATGGAAAGATCTCCCATGCTCATGGATTGGCAGGATCAATATAGTAAAACTGACTATCTTGCCAAAAGCAATCTACAGATTCAATGCAATCCCCATCAAAGTTCCACCTCAATTCCTCAACAAATTAGAAAGGGCAATTTGGAAATTCATCTGGAATAACAAAAAACCTAGGATAGCAAAAACTCTTCTCAAGGATAAAAGAACCTCTGGTGGAATCACCATGCCTAACCTTAACCTGTACTACAGAGCAATTGTGATAAAAACTGCATAGTACTGGTATAGCAACAGACAAGTAGACCAATGGAATAGAATTGAAGACCCAGAAATGAACCCACGCACCTATGGTCACTTGATCTTTGACAAGGGAGCTAAAACCATCCAGTGGAAAAAAGACAGCATTTTCAACAAATGGTGCTGGCACAGTTGGCGGTTATCATGTAGAAGATTGCGAATTGATCCATTTCTATCTCCTTGTACTAAGATCAAATCTAAGTGGATCAAGGAACTCCACATAAAACCAGAGACACTGAAACTTATAGAGGAGAGAGTGGGGAAAAGCCTGGAAGATATGGGCACAGGGGAAAATTCCTGAATAGAACAGCAATGGCTTGTGCTGTAAGATTGAGAATCTACAAATAGGACCTCATAAAACTCCAAAGCTTCTGCAAGGCAAAAGACACCATCAATAAGACAAAAAAACCACCAAGAGATTGGGAAAGGATCTTTACCTATCCTAAATCAGATAGGGCACTAATACCCAATATATATATAAAGAAGACATAGTACTACCAGAGAATCCCACAATAACTCCTGGGCATATTTCCAGAAGATGTTACAACTAGTTAGAAGGACACATGCTCCACTATGTTCATAACAGCCTTATTTATAACAGCCAGAAGCTGGAAAGAACCCAGATATCCCTCAACTGAAGAATGGAGACAGAAAATGTGGTACATTTACACAATGGAGTACTACTCAGCTATTCAAATGAATGAATTTATGAAATTCCTAGGCAAATGGATGGACCTGGAGGGCATCTTCCTGAGTGAGGTAACCCAGTCACAGAAGAACTC
Source organism: Mus caroli (assembly GCF_978045245.1). Classification (NCBI taxonomy): domain Eukaryota; kingdom Metazoa; phylum Chordata; class Mammalia; order Rodentia; family Muridae; genus Mus; species Mus caroli. Next base: position 5,940,532 of record NW_028227256.1, read on the forward strand.
ACAGGATATGTACTCACTGATAAGTGGATATTAGCCCAGAAACCTAGAATACCCAAGATACAAGATACAATTTGCAAAACACATGAAACTCAATAAGAACAAAGACCAAAGTGTGGACACTTTGCCCCTTCTTAGAATTGGGAACAAAACACCCATGGAAGGAGTTACAGAGACAAAGTTTGGAGCTGAGATGAAAGGATGGACCATCTAGAGACTGCCATACCTGGGGGTCCATCCCATAATCATCCTCCAAATGCTGACACCATTGCATACACTAGCAAGATTTTGCTGAAAAGACCCTGATATAACTGTGTCTTGTGAAGCTATGCAGTGGCCTAGCAAACACAGAAGTGGATGCTCACAGTCAGCTATTGGATGTATTACAGGGCCCCCAATTGAAGAGCTAGAGAAAGTACCCAAGGAGCTAAAGGGGTCTGCTATCCTATAGGTGGAACAACAATATGAACTAATCAGTATCCCCCGGAGCTTGTGTCTCTGGCTACATATGTATCAGAAGATGGCCTAGTCGGCCATCATTGGAAAGAGAGGCCCCTTGATCCTTGGTTGTGTAAACTTTATATGCCTCAGTACAGGGGAACACCAGGGCCAAGAATTGGGAGTGGGTGGGTAGGGGAGTGGGGGGAGGATGGGGGACTTTTGGGATAGCATTGGAAAATGTAAATGGAGAAAATACCTAATAAATTAAAAAATAAGAAAATGGATGTTAGACCAACAAGAATTCTTAGATTTAATACAGAAATAATAATCCATATGTATATGGATTTTTAGATTATATTTATATAGATTTTTAGACTGTCAGAAGGAACTACTGCTCTGCAGAAAGACTGAAGAGGAAATTAGGCAAACTCAACATCCTTCCCATGCTTCTTTTTCTTACCTCTGATCTCTTATTTGTCCTTTATTCTTAGTAATTGTGAGTCATCATGATACAGAAAAAAATCAAAAGGAGGTCCCTCCTCTAGAGTTCTTCTCCTGAAAAAGACATACAAATTCCCCCAGAGCAATTCTTAGTATTTCCTCTCCTGTCAGTAATTAGTGTCCAGAGAGAAAGAGAGAAAGACATCCAGGTCACACCAAATTAAAGGCTTACATTCAAGGCTCCTCTGTTCTTGAAGTGGCCTGTCATAAACAGTCTCTATTCCCTATCTCATATGTATGCATGAAGATGAGTACATGTGTTTAAGGTTATTGGATATATGGCCCACACTTGTACATATCATCCAAAATTGTTTAACAGCTGGTGGGTCATTTTAGGTAAGAAGTAAGTCCTCTTGGGATTAGCTCCTTCTTCTGTGTAGATCTATAAAAAATAACCTGGAAAAGAAGTTAACATTGTAGATGCACATGGTTGCTGGTCCTTCCATTGTGTGTGCCTCTCAGTTTTTTCTCTTTTAATAAAGCTACACACTCACAGCTATTCTGCTTTCTTTCCAATCATTTGCCCAAGTCTCAAAGAATCTAGATACTGCTTTATAAAAGAACTTCAAAAACCTTTGTAACCAAGCCACATATTCAATGCAACTCAATTGCATTTTCCAGTACTCATATAGTACTCATACCTCAATTTCCAGTACTCATATAGTACTCATACCTCAATTTTGCAGGAAAAAAATCACACTATAATATGACTGATTTTACTTCAAATACAACATCCTTAACATAGACCTCCAATATAAGCCATGCACATTTCCAGTAAAATTAATCTTTTGTTATTTATCTTTGCTGAAATATTAAATGTATATTTTATATACTTAACCTATGAATTGTTAGTGTATTCACAGAATCAACTCATCTATCTTTTGTCAGAAATTAACTCCACGATCTCACTTCCCTATACTCCAGATCCGGACAACTATTGTTTTTATAAAGCTTCTTAAGATGCCAAGCACACATGTGGTTATAAAATATTTTCTTTGTGTCTGGCATATTTCACTTAGCACAATGACCTTCTGGCTATGTGTTGTTCTAACTATTAAGATTTCTTTGCCTTCTGTATGATTGATGTTTTTAAGAATGGCATATATATATATATATATATATATATATATATATATATATATATTCTTTATTGTTCATTATGAAAGACTAACATGGTCTTTTACTTTTAATTCCATTTATTATTCTTATGTGTTTATGTATGCAGGTGTAGACTTTGTAGAGTTTGTATTCTTCTTTTACCTTAGGTTCAAGGGATTCAATTCAAGTTGTTATGCTTGCTAAAGCAAGCACTTTTATCTGATGAGTCATCTCCTTGGCCAAAGAACCAAAGAGGAGAAGGAGATCATCTCAAAAAGTAAATATAGCACAGTGTTATAAAGAGATAGATAAGTAGGAAACAAGTAGGAGGAGTAATTGGGGAAGAAAATACAAGGTCAGGAAAGGAGGAAATATGGAGAGGGACAACTAACAGTATACATCTATTGAAAATTCACACGGAAAACCACTGCTATAGAGGTTTCCTAAAATATGTACATATCTGAAATAAATTTAAATATAATCACTTTATAATTGGAAACACAATGCCCAACCAAGACATCTTATGCCACTAAGTAAACTCTTCAGTCATGAGTGAGTTATATCTCATTCAGTCATTGACCAAAATGGGTCACATTTATCCCTCCAAACTATCACATAACCTAGTGGTTACTGTCTACCACTTGATTACCATATTGCTTAAAACAACATTTACTTATATTGTCATGGAGAAATTAAACTGCTGCCTAACTAGAAGCTTCATCCCTATTCATTAATTCATGGTGTCGTAAGGTTTTCTGCAAATTAACAAATGACAAAGATAGTCAGCAATATCACCCAGGTACAAATCTTATGGATTACAACAGAGCCTTGTCTGAAAAATATACTGGTGTAATAGTAGCACAAATGTTACAGGAGTAACCAAATTCTTTCTGATTGGATTCATAGCATTGCATGATATGTAAAGAACCTGAGACTAGATACATCATAAGCCTATGGCAAAACCAATTACCATTCTTCTTATAAGGGAACATAGCAGTAAAATTACATTTAGTGATATATTGCTATAGTCATTGTCGGTGCATAACACAACACTCATCAAAAAAGATTTCCAGGAAACTCACAACAGGACACTATGCCTAGAGTGAATTTGGGGCAGTTGGTACTAAATGTCTTAATAAAGCTCTCTTTGAAGGCTTAGAGGTCTAAGTAAAAGAAGATTTGGGAAGACTGTAAGGGCCTGATATGATGGGTGACTACAAAGAAACACCATCTTTATAACACACTGATACACATATGAACTCACAGAGACTGCGACAGAGCAAGGTCTACACAGGTTCAAAATAGACAAAAATCCAAGCACTGAGAAGGGAAAATGAGCACAAAGCCCCAACCATAATCAAGAAATGATTTGCAATTGATATCTGTTGGGAAAGTGAAAAATCAGTTCTCTTCTATGGAGTGTCAATGAGTATATCAACTATAATCTATACTTTTCAGTTTTTGTTTTATGGGTTTTTTTTTTTTTTTGGAAGGGGAATGGACATGAAGTTGGCTGGGAAGAATCTGTGAAAAGTTGGGTGAAAGGAAAGAATACAAACAAATTACAATTGTATGAAATTTTTAAAAAGAATATTTTTTTATTAATGGAGGCTGGTGAGATGATTCAGTGGTTAAAAGCTAGCTGCTCTTCCAGAGATCCTGAATTCAACTTCTAGCAACCACATGGTGCCTTACAACCATCTATAAGGGGATCTGATGCCCTCTTCTGGCATGTGAATGTAAATCTCACACTTTATTTTAATTTAATTTATTTAATATATGAGTGTGGAACTACACACTCATATATTAAATAAATTAAATTAAAATAAAGTATGAGATTTTTTAAAAGCTTTTAAAATATAAAAAGTAGAAGATGAATTGGAGGTTGAAAGAAATGAATAGTTAACATATCTATTGATAGTGTTGTTATTCAGGTATTATTTACACAGTCATGCTGGTGAGACTTCATGGGTTCTTCTCTGCCACTTCTAGAACACCCAATCTCACAGCAAATCGGGGAGGGACTACATAATCCCTTGTTTTCTTCATTTTCATCAGTGCATGCTCACAGTCAGCTATTGGATGGATCACAGGGCCCCCAATGGAGGAGCTAGAGAAAGTACCCAAGGAGCTAAAGGGGTCTTCAACCCTATAGGTGGAACAACAATATGAAGTAACCAGTACCCCCTGGAGCTCATGTCTCTAGCTGCATATGTAGCAGAAGTAGGCCTAGTAGGCCATCAGTGGAAAGAGAGGCCCATTGGTCATACAAACTTTATATTCCCTCAGTATGGGGGAATGCCAGGGCCAAGAAGTGGGAGTGGGTGGGTAGGGGAGTTGAGGGGAGGGTATGGGGGACTTTTGGGATAGCACTGGAAATGTAATTGAAGAAAATACCTAATTAAAAAAATAACTGTAAAAAAAAATTTTTATTCTTCAAACTCAGGAACAACTTATTTCTATATTTCACACCTAGATGAAGAGCTATAAGCAGCAATTGGCTGCTGACAGAAGGAGAATCCGTTTTTGCTTGTCTGTTTGATTAGTTTTGTTTTATTTTTCATGAAAGAGACCCCCAATCCTCAGTAGTTAACACTAAACACACACAAGCATAAGCATTATTAATTGATACAAATATGTTACATGGATGGATGGATGGATGGATGGATGGATGGATGGATGGATGGACAAATAGATAGATAGATAGATAGATAGATAGATAGATAGATAGATAGATAGATAGATAGATAGACTAGTTATGTTCAAATTTTATATAAACAAAAAAACTCTTTGAGGCATACTTGTCTTTTGAAAGCTTACTGGTGATTACCTAAAATACCTAAATAAAAGCTCTACATTTTTACATGCTGAACAACTCTGGACAGTGGCAAACTTATACTGTGCACACTTTATTGTTGAGAAATGTAAACAAACACTTCATTCCAACATGATTCAAATGCTTATTAAATATGCTTTCAAACTGAATAAAAAATGAGGACATGGCCATTCCTAGGTATAGTTTACAAGATGGTTTTCATTACAGATATGAGGGAGAAAACAGCCAGAGGCCTGTGAAGAATCCAGGCTGAACAAAGCCATGAGAGGAGAGACAGGGTGGAAGAGTGAAAGAGGAAAAGAAGAGAGAAGAGAAAACAGGGTAAGGAGGACAAGACAAGCCAGCCAGGAGCCAAGAGCCAAGAAAGTAAGTGTCCAAAGTGGCTGAGTTATATAGAATTAAAAGTCCAGAGAAGGGAAGGGAAGCCCAGACCCTGAGCTGGAGTGGTTGAGAGTAGGTATCAGGGTTAGAAGTGTAGGGAGGAGCCATAGATTCTGAGACTTGATCCAGGTTTCTTTGGAACTGGATATTCGGGCTTTTTTGTTGATGTTAAAGAATGATGCAATATCTTCTGTAAATATTTACTGCTGAAATTGTGGCATCATTGTCTGGACCAGGAAAGCTTGAATGTCAGTCATCAGTATCATCAGTGATCTGAGGAGGAATTATAGCAAGAAGTATATATAATCCAAATGGCTTCTGTATCAATTAAAATGAGAGGCTGACCCTGCTATCTAGAATGTTAGCCTAGGCTCCAGTGGTCCTGGTGGCTTTGCTGGGGGGCAGATGTGGTAGGTCTTTGGTACATAAAACAATATTACATATGCAGTTTTTGTACATAACAGGTTGGGCCTTCGACTGTCAGAACCAGAAAGTTTGATAGGTTTTCCTGTGTAAAAGGAACTTGGGACAATTAATATACCTTGGCCAGGAAAAGTAGGGCAGTCAACCCAATATATTAATATTATAGATGAACTATTAGCATAGAAATGTGGGAAAGGCACATATTTTCTTATAGTTTAGTCAAGTTATACTTTGTTTTGGAAACTTGCAACATGCTTAATTGTTTTGGAGAAGGTGAATATAATTAAAAGCTGAAAATACTAAGAGTAATTTAAGACAATGTTTTTACATTTTAATATTAGTAAATATTAATATTAATAAGATTAATAAATCTTGATTGGAAAATTTTAAACTTCTACAGTGGTCTCTGTTTTATTGAAGATTATGGAGGAGTGCTATAAGATTCCTGTCAGTGTAGCCCTTTCCTTCCACTGGGATTAATCATAAACCTTTCATTGGGGTGGCATCAATTAGCATGCTGTACTTTTTGTTAAATCTCTTTATGCTTAGATGGCTAGTTATACTCATCATATACATAATACTCAAAAACACATAAGATTAGTAACTGTAATAGAGAGATAATGTTGTTTGTAATAACTATATTTGCAAAGTAGTAAAAGATGCAAGAGTCAAGCACAAATGTTATCAAACCCTAAATAAAATACAGACAAAAAGCAGTATTCAGATTTGCTTTAAGAAATCTGTGTTTTATAAATAAATTCAACTCCAAAGTAGGACTCTGTTTCTTTGAAAATACACCACGTATGCAAGAAAGGGGAAAAAAGAGAGATGAAGTTATTATAACAAGCAGATTTCTGTTTTTAAATGACATAGACTTACTAGAAAGAAAGATTACTAAAAATAAAATACATGGTAATAATTTTCTGAATAATAATCACCTTATTTTAGAACCAATACACTTTTAAATTTTTCTCTTCAGTTACTTACCTAGCTTAGAACATCAGGTCAGTGTGTGTGTATGTGTGTGTGTGTGTGTGTGTGTGTGTGTGTGTGTGTGTGTGTGCATATAAATGTTTTATATATGTGTGTATGTATATGTATGCCTGTACATCTATGTGTTTCAGAGAAAGCAACTATTAAAAATTTTAAAAGATAAGTGAATTCTATTTAGAAATTATTAAACTAGAAATTTTTTCAGATTCCAGCTGAAGAAAATATTCTTGTGTAGTAGAAAATACAGCTAATGGAAGAACATGGATGGAATTATGTGTTCTACCTAAAGGTAACAAGAATCTAGAATTCTACCATTAAAGACATGTAGATTTTAGTTGAGTTGTCCATGTTTTGAGTTCCCTTCATATATTATTAAACTCAGTATAGGATGTCAACAACCCAATAACCCACTCAGTATCCTCTATATGGTAGCACTTTCTACATCTGAGTGGCACACAACTCTCCCTTGAGAAGAGTAGCAGAGTGTTTTGCGTATTTATGTACAACAGATGTATTGTATGTAAATGTCATGTGTATACCAAATTACTCTAAATGAAAGCAACCTTTTGTTCCATAGCACTCCCAAGTCTTGTGTACTGAGGAATAAGTGAATGCACAGAACTTTGCTAAACCTTCACTAATATGTATAACTTCTGAATAAGAACTGATGCTTGAATGAATAATATCCTCATACAAATATTACACAGGTCTTATTGTCTGAGTATAAAGTCTATACCATGTCACTACTCGACAAAGCATCCTATTACTTCCTCTGAAAATACAATATCTACAGAAAGACTTTTGTTCATTGTGAATTCTTAGATCAGTATGGTACACAGACTCTTTTTGGGCAATAAGACAAAGGCACTGGTGGCACTACACCTCATCATAATGATCCTCAGAGCTCTTAATAACAAAGATAAAGATCTGTCTTCTTATAAGTTTGCCTAGAAATAAAATCATGTTTGAGTTCATAGCAACTCCTACTGCCATATGAAAACTGATGGTGATAGGAGTTTGTAAAGAATGATGGGGAAAAAAAGAATCCAGGCTTTTCACATAAAGTGTTAACAGTTTTTGAAATATTTATGCTGACTTTGTTAAATGTTTTAGCAGGAAAGGTATAGTCATTAAAAGCTGTATCATAAGAAAATTTAAACACATATGGAGCCCGCATCTACCATATAAAAGCTTGTTCTGACTTGGCTAATACCAAAATTTATAACAGGTGTGAACTCCATTAAATTTCCCAGTCCCCCAGGAACCATGCCCTAGAAAAAAAAAGAAGGTAATCCCTCAACAAACCTAAAAGAAGACAGCCACAAGAACAGAATGCCAACTTTAACAACAAAAATAACAGGAAGCAAATATTACTTTTCCTTAATATCTCTTAATATCAATGGATTCAACTCCCCAATGAAAAGACATAGACTAACAAACTGGCTACACAAACAAGACCCAACATTTTGCTGCTTACAGAAAACTCATCTCAGAGAAAAAGATAGACACTACCTCAGAATGAAAGGCTGGAAAATAATTTTCCAAGCAAATGGTATGAAGAAACAAGCTGGAGTAGCCATTCTAATATCTGATAAGATTGACTTCCAACCCAAAGTCATCAAAAAAGACAGGGAGGGCCAATTCATACTCATCAAAGGTAAAATCCTCCAAGAGGAACTATCAATTCTGAATATCTATGCTCCAAATACAAAGGCAGCCACATTCATTAAAGAAACTTTAGTAAAGCTCAAAGCACACATTGCACCTCACACAATAATAGTGGGAGACTTCAACACACCACTTTCACCAGTGGAGAGATCATGGAAACAGAAACTAAACAGGGACACAGTGAAACTAACAGAAGTTATGAATCAAATGGATCTGGCAGATATCTACAGAACATTCTATCCTAAAACAAAAGGATATACCTTCTTCTCAGCACATTATGGTACCTTCTCCAAAATTGACCACATAATTGGTCACAAAACAGGACTCAACAGATACAAAAATATTGAAATTGTTCCATGCATCCTATCAGATCACCATGGACTAAGGCTGATCTTCAATAACAAAATAAATAATAGAAAGCCAACATTCACTTGGAAACTGAACAACACTCTTCTCAATGATACCTTGGTCATGGAAGGAATAAAGAAAGAAATTAAGGACTTTTTAGAGTTCAATGAAAATGAAGCCACAACATACCCAAACTTATGGGATGCAATGAAAGCATTTCTAAGAGGAAAACTCATAGTGCTGAGTGCCTCCAAAAGAAACTAGAGAGAGCACACATTAGCAGCTTGACAACACATCTAAAAGCGCTAGAACAAAAGGAAGCAAATTCACCCAAGAGGAGTAGACAGCAGGAAATAATCAAACTCAGGGGTGAAATCAACCAAGTGGAAACAAGAAGAACTATTCAAAGAATCAACCAATCAAGGAGCTGGTTCTTTGAGAAAATCAACAAGATACATAAACCCTTAGCCAGACTCACTAGAGGGCACAGGGAAAGCATTCTAATTAACAAAATCAGAAATGAAAAAGGAGACATAACAACAGATCCTGAAGACATCCAAAACACCATCAGATCCTTCTACAAAAGGCTATACTCAACAAAACTGGAGAACCTGGATGAAATGGAGAAGTTTCTAGACAGATACCAGGTACCAAAGTTGAATCAAGATCAGGTTAATGATCTAAGCAGCCCTATATCCCGCAAAGAAATAGAAGCAGTCATTAATAGTTTCCCAACCAAAAAAAATGTCAGGACCAGATGGGTTTAGTGCAGACTTCTATCAGACCTTCAAAGAAGATCTAATACCAGTTCTTCACAAACTATTCCACAAAATAGAAACAGAAGGTACTCTACCCAACTCATTCTATGAAGCCACAATTACTCTGATACCTAAACCACAAAAAGACCCAACAAAGATAGAAAACTTCAGACCAATATGCCTTATGAATATTGATGCAAAAATCCTCAATAAAGTACTTGCTAACTGACTCCAAGAACATATCAAAACAATCATCCATCCTGACCAAGTAGGTTTCATCCCAGGGATGCAGGGATGGTTCAATATACGGAAATCCATCAACGTAATCCAGTATATAAACAAACTCAAAGACAAAAAACACATGATCATCTCGTTAGATGCAGAAAAAGCATTTGACAAGATCCAACACCCATTCATGATAAAAGTCTTGGAAAAATCAGGAATTCAAGGCCCATACCTAAACATGATAAAAGCAATCTACAGCAAACCAGTAGCCAACATCAAAGTAAATGGTCAGAAGCTGGAAGCAATCCCTCTAAAATCAGGGACTAGACAAGGCTGTCCACTTTCTCTATACCTATTCAACATTGTACTTGAAGTCCTAGCCAGAGCAATTCGACAACAAAAGGAGATCAAAGGGATACAAATTGGAAAAGATGAAGTCAAAATATCACTTTTTGCAGATGATATGATAGTATATATAAGTGACCCTAAAAATTCCACCAGAGAACTCCTAAGCCTGATAAACAGCTTCGGTGAAGTAGCTGGATATAAAATTAACTCAAACAAATCAATGGCCTTTCTCTACACAAAGAATAAACAGGCTGAGAAAGAAATTAGGGAAACAACACCCTTCTCAATAGTCACAAATAATATAAAATATCTTGGCGTGACTCTAACTAAGGAAGTGAAAGATCTGTATAATAAAAACTTCAAGTCTCTGAAGAAAGAAATTATAGAAGATCTCAGAAGATGGAAAGATCTCCCATGCTCATGGATTGGCAGGATCAACATTGTAAAAATGGCTATCTTGCCAAAAGCAATCTACAGATTCAATGCAATCCCCATCAAAATTCTAACTCAATTCTTCAACGAATTAGAAAGTGCAATCTGCAAATTCATCTGGAATAACAAAAAACCTAGGATAGCAAAAACTCTTCTCAAGGATAAAAGAACCTCTGGTGGAATCACCATGCCGGACCTAAAGCTTTACTAGAGAGCAATTGTGATAAAAACTGCATGGTATTGGTATAGTGACAGACAAGTAGACCAATGGAATAGAATTGAAGACCCAGAAATGAACCCACACACCTACGGTCACTTGATCTTCGACAAGGGAGCTAAAAACATCCAATGGAAGAAAGACAGCATTTTCAACAAATGGTGCTGGCACAACTGGTTGTTATCATGTAGAAGAATGCGAATCGATCCATTCCTATCTCCTTGTACTAAAGTCAAGTCTAAGTGGATCACGGAACTTCACATAAAACCAGAGACACTGAAACTTATAGAGGAGAAAGTGGGGAAAAGCCTTGAAGATATGGGCACAGGGGAAAAATTCTTGAATAGAACAGCAATGGCTTGTGCTGTAAGATCGAGAATTGACAAGTGGGACCTCATGAAACTGCAAAGCTTCTGCAAGGCAAAAGACACCATCAATAAGACAAAAAAACCACTAACAGAGTGGGAAAGGATCTTTACCTATCCTAAATCAGATAAGGGACTAATATCCAATATATATAAAGAACTCAAGAAGGTGGACTCCAGAAAATCAAATAACCCCATTAAAAAATGGGGCTCAGAACTGAACAAAGAATTCTCACCTGAGGAATACCGAATGTCAGAGAAGCACCTGAAAAAATGTTCAACATCCTTAATCATCAGGGAAATGCAAATCAAAACAACCCTGAGATTCCACCCCACACCAGTCAGAATGGCTAAGATCAAAAATTCAGGTGACAGCAGATGCTGGCGAGGATGTGGAGAAAGAGGAACACTCCTCCATTGTTGGTGGGATTGCAAGCTTGTACAACCACTCTGGAAATCAGTCTGGCGGTTCCTCAGAAAATTGGACATAGTACTACTGGAGGATCCAGCAATACCTCTCCTGGGCATATATCCAGAAGATGTCCCAACCGGTAAGAAGGAAACATGCTCCACTATGTTCATAGCAGCCTTATTTATAATAGCCAGAAGCTGGAAAGAACCCATATGCCCCTCAACAGAGGAATGGATACAGAAATTATGGTACATTTACACAATGGAGTATTACTCAGCCATTAAAAAGAATGAATTTATGAAATTCCTAGGCAAATGGATGGACCTGGAGGGCATCATCTTGAGTAAGGTAACACAATCACAAAGGAACTCACACAATATATATTCACTGATAAGTGGATATTAGCCCAAAACTTAGGATACCCAAGATATAAGATACAATTTTCTAAACTCATGAAACTCAAGAAGAATGAAGACCAAAGTGTGGACACTTTGCCCCTTGTTAGAATTGGGAACAAAACACCCATGGAAGGAGTTACAAAGACAAAGTTTGGAGCTGTGATGAAAGGATGGACCATCTAGAGACTGCCATATCCAGGGATCCATCCCATAATCAGCTTCCAAACGCTGACACCATTGCATACACTAGCAAGATTTTGCTGAAAAGACCCAGATATAGTGGTCTCTTGTGAGACTATGCCGGGGCCTAGCAAACACAGCAGTGGATGCTCACAGTCATCTATTGGATGGATCACAGGGCTCCCAATGGAGAAACTAGAGAAAGTACTCAAGGAGTTAAAGGGATCTGCAACCCTATAGGGGGAACAACATGATGAACTAACCAGTACCCCAGAGCTCTTGTCTCTAGCTGCATATGTATCTAAAGAGGGCCTAGTCGGCCATCACTGGAAAGAGAGGGCCATTGGACTTGCAAACTTTATATGCCCCAATACAGGGGAATGCCAAGGCCAAAAGAATGGGAATGGGTTGGTAGGGAAGTGGGTGGAGGTATGGGGACTTTTGGGATAGCATTGGAAATGTAATTGAGGAAAATACGTAATAAAAAAATAATAAAAAAAATAAAAAAATAAATTTCCCAGTCCTCATTTAGAATTTACCTAGTGTTCTTTATATTATAGCAAATATATAAAAATTGACACGCTACTAATACCTCTCTTCTCTTAAAAATTGAGTTCTGTAAGGCTTAACAACTAAAATTTCCACAAGGAAAAGTGTGGTTAGGAAACTTTTCTCAACACACTGTCAAAAACAAATTGTTATGTTTTTAAGTTTCCAAAGAGAAAAATCTGTCTAAAACTATAGGCATTACTGGAGAGTAATTCTTGAATGTGAACTATATCAAAATTTAAATGCTCTTCAATGTAATTGGTGTTGAACTTTGCATCAGTATTTTACTCTAGTAAGAACTATGTGATGCAAAGTGACTTTCATTTGACTATATTACATAACAACACTACTATTATTACTTCCATCATTACACATAAATGCTTGAGCAGTGTGTTCATTTGTGTCCAGGATGGCTGGTCTGAATGTGGTCAAAGGTCCTGGAGTGGAAGTCATTGTGTATCATCTCGAAACCTTCCTCTTGTACTAATCTGAAAACAAGCCAAATGTATTAAAAACAAAATCTCCCATGCCCATGGATTGGCAGGATTAATATAGTAAAAATGGCCATCTTGCCAAAAGCAATCTACAGATTCAATGCAATCCCCATAAAAATTACAATTCAATTCTTCATAGAGTTAGAGAGGGCAATTTCCAAATTAATCTGGAGTAACAAAAAACCCAGGATAGCAAAAACTATTCTCAACAATAAAAGAACCTTTGGTGGAATCACTATCCCTGACTTCAAGCTGTACTGCAGAGCAATAGTGATAAAAACTGCATGGTACCAGTACAGTGTGACAGGCAGGTGGATCAGTGGAATAGAATTGAAGACCCAGAAATGAACCCACACACCTTTGGTCACTTGATCTTTGACAAAGGAACTAAAACTATCCAGTAGACAAAAGACAGCATTTTCAACAATTGGTGCTGTTCAACCAGCAGTTAGCATGTAGAAGAATGCAAATTGATCCATTCTTATCTCCTTGTAGAAAGCTCAAGTACAAATGGATCAAGGACCAACACAAAATATCAATACACTGAAACTAATAGAAAAGAAAGTGGGGAAGAGCCTCAAGCACATAGGCACAGGGGAAAATTTCCTGAACAGAACACAAATAGCTTATGTAGACCATAATCAAGAATTGACAAAGGGGACCTCATAAAATTGCAAAGCTTCTGTAAGGCAAAGGACACTGTCAATAGGACAAAATGGCAAACATCAGATTGGGAAAAGATCTTTACCAACCCTACATCCGATTAGAGGACTAATACCAAATGTACACAAAGGACTCAAAAGTTAGACTTCAGAAAATCAAATAACCCTATTAAAAATGGGGTACAGATCTAAACAAAGAATTCTCAATCAAGGAATATTTTATGGCTGAGAAGCACATAAAGAAATGTTCAACATCCTTAGTCATCAGAGAAATGTAAATCAAACCAACCCTGAGATTCCACCTCACACCAGTCAGAATGGACCCAGCAATAACTCTCCTGGGCATATACCCAGAAGATGTTCCAACTTCTAAAAAGGACACATGCTCCACTATGTTCATAACTGCCTTATTTATAAGCGCCAGAAGCTGGAAAGAACCCAGATGTCCCTCAACAGAAAAATGGATACAGAAAATGTGATACATTTACACAATGGAGTACTACTTAGTAATTAAAAACAATGAATTTATGAAATTCTTAGGCAAATGAATGTATCTGGAGGATATCATCCTGAGTGAGATAACCCAATCACAAAAGAACACACATGATATGCACTCACGGATAAGTGGATATTAGCCCAGAAACTTAGACTACCCAAGATACAATTTGCAAAACACATGAAACTCAAGAAGAAGGAAGACCAAGGGGTGGATACTTCGTTCCATCTTAGAATGGGGAACAAAATAGCCATGGAAAGAGTTACAAAGACAAAGTTCAGAGCTTCGTCAGAAGAAAAGACCATCCAGAGACTGACCCACCCGGGGATCCATCCCATATACAACCACCAAACCCAGACACTATTGCATATGCCAGCAATATTTTGCTGACAGGACCCTGATATAGCTATCTCTTGTGAGGCTATGCCAGTGCTTGGAAAATACAGAAGTGGATGCTCACAGTCATCTATTGGATGGAACCCAGGGCCCATAAAGAAGGAGCTAGAGAAAATACCCAAGGAGCTAAAGGGGTCAGCAACCCTATAGGAGGATCAACAATATGAACTAACCAGTACCCCCCACCCCAGAACTGTGTCTCTAGTTGCATATGTAGCAGAAGATGGCCTAGTTGGCCATCAATGGGAGAAAAGGCCCTTGATTTTGCGAAGATCATATGCTCCAGTACAGGAGAATGCCAGCACCATCAAGCGGGAGTGGGTGGGTTGGGGAACAGGGCAGGTGGGGGGAGGTAATAGGGTACTTTCAGGATAGCATTTGAAATGCAAATGAAAAAAATGTCTAATAATTATAATAAATTAAAACGGAAACACCAAAAGAAAAAAGAAAAAGGAAAAAGGAAAATCTCAGCCGACAGCAGACGCTAGAGAGGATGTGAAAAAAGAGGAACACTCCATTGCTGGTAGAATTGCAAGCTGGTACAACCCATCTGGAAATCAGTTTGGTGGTTCTTCAGAAAATTGGACATAGTACTACCTGAAGACCCAGCTATACCACTCCTGGGCATAGACCCAGAAGATGCTCCAACTTGTAATAAGGACACATGCTCCACTATGTTCATAGCAGCCTTATTTATAATAGCCAGAAGCTGGAAAGAACCCAGATGTCCCTCAACAGAGAAATGGATCCAGAAAATGTGGTACATTTACACAATGGAGTACTACTCAGCTATTAAAAATGATGAATTCATGAAGTTCTTAGGTAAATGGATGGAACTAGAAACTATCATCCTGAATGAGATAACCCAATCACAAATGAACACACATGATATGCACTCACTGATAAGTGGATATTAGTCTAGAAGTTTGGAATACCCAAGATACAATTCACAGACCACATGAAGCTCAAGAAGAAGGAAGATCATAGTCTGGATACTTCAGTCCTTAGTCAAAAGGGGATCAAAATACCCATGGAAGGAGTTACAGAGATAACATTTGAAGCAAAAACGGAAGGAAAGGCCATCCTGTGACTGTCCCACCTGAGGATCCATCCCACATACAGTTACCAAACCCAGACATTATTGTGTATGCCAACAAGTGCTCGCTGAGAAGAGACTGATATAGCTGTCTCCTGAGAGGCTCTGCCAGTGCCTGGTAAATACAGAAGTGGATGCTCACAGCCATCCATTGTATTGAGCACAGGGCCCCCAATGGAAGATCTAGAGAAAAGACACAAAGAGCTGAAGGGGTTTGCAGTCCCATAGGAGGAACAATAATATGGACCAACTAGTACCCCCAAAGCTCCTGGGAACTAAACCAGCAACCAAAGGGTACACATGGAGGGACCCATGTCTCCAGCTGCATGTGTAGTGGAGGATGGCCTTTTGGGACATCAGTGAGAGGAAAGGCCCTTGGTCTTGTAAAGGCTCTATGCCCCAGTGTCTGGGAATGCCAGGACAGGGAAGCAGGAGTGGGTGGGTTAGTGAGCAAGGAGAGTAGGGGTGGGACAGTGGGGTTTTCAGAGGGGAAATGAGGAAATGGGATAATATTTGCAATATATATAAAGAAAACACCCAATAAAAATAAATAAATAAATAAATAAATAAATAAATAAATAAATAAATAAATAAATAAATCTTTGGAGCTAAACTAAAATAGCAACAAATACTCATTTCAAAACATATGTTGTCTACTCTGCTTACCAATATGGTATCACATCTCTGTACTTTGCTATGCAAATTTTATAATCTTCCTCAGTGGTTAATGTTGTGAAGAAAAAGAGATAACTTCCCATTTTCTAAAAATACAATTAAATTTTAGTAAGATTATAGAAAATATATTATGAACTTGCCCAAATTCTGTTTTACTTTTCCTTCAAGGTAGAATCATTTAGGTCTTGTTCTCTGAAAAGTTTACCTCGATTGTGTTTTCCATAGTAATCCTGGATTTTCAAAGTGACAAAGTTAACTATAATAATTGAAACTTTTTGCTGATAATTCTTTATAATTACTTATTCGTTCCTTTTTAATGTATTGTCAAGAAACATTGCTGATGGAGACAGATAGTGACATGGATGGAAATGTGAATGCCTTACTTTGGTTCTGGAAATTACTAGTTGTCTGGCCATGGAAAGACAGTATAATGAAACGTACTTCAGTGCAAATACTAAAATGATGAAATACATTACACTGAAATCCCTACATTTGACAACTTAGCTGACTAAGGCTCTGTTGACTATAAAATATCTGTTATCCACAGGGTTATTGCTTGGAGTTGAGTAGTGATTTTAAGATAGCAATTTACAAGCTTATATTAGCTTTCACATTTCTAAATATCATACACATATATTTTAACAACCAGTGCAAGTGCTTGTGATATGCTCATGCTCTTTTGGAAAATTATAAAACTAGTCCAGTTAAAAACATTAACACACAAAGGTATGATCCAGAAAAGCAACCAATGTAAACTAAATCTTTACTAGGAGAATTTTCTTTCATTCTTTTTTCTTATTTAATAGCAATCATCCAGCAAAACAAAACAAATAAAAATAAATCTTTCTTTTTTACAAATATCCTCATTGTGGATACAAATTGCCCTGTTGCTATAGGAAGAAAGGGTCATATCCTCTTTTTTCATATGCTGACAAGTTCATTCTGTTAAAAATGGCTTCTAAGAACCAGACCCGCAGAAAAGAACACGATTCTTTGTCTCAAACTCAGCCAGATGGGAACACGTCAGCAAGCCTCAGAACAACATATATTCAAGTCACATAGTACTATTTACAATAACCTTCCTAAAATGTACAGCTGAGTTAAAAATTCACCCATACTTTTGAGGCTTAATAAGGTTCTTGCTATTCCCATACCCTTCATTTGAACACTCAAAACATTGCATTATTTTACTATCAAATTTTCCTCTTTAATCTTTTTCTAACTGAGAGTGTAGGTAGACTGCCAGGAGCCTTACAATTATAGTCTGATAGCTGCAAAACATATATGAGTGAGCTTGCTGCAGTAATCTCAATTTTGAAGTAACAATCTTTTAGCCTTTTGACCTTTCTACAATGGGTTTTAATCTTTCAATGCCTATGTGTATATAGCTTTCTCTATCTTCAGATAAAACCCAAAATGTCTACAAAATATAGGCAGCCCAAGATTTCATTAAAATAAATTTCTCATCGAAAATGAGCAGCATTGACATGTTTTCTTAATGGTAAACATTTTGCAGATATTTTAACACATATTATTTCATGCCAAAATATCTCCAGAGCTTTGTACGCAAATAGAAGAGTAATCTTCAACTGAATTCATTTCATAATGAACTGCTGAATGAACCTCCTTTTCTGGGTTCACCTTACTCTAAATGAAGGATCTTATCTGAGTGAAAGATACTCCAAGGTAGAAGCTCTAACACTGTTGTAGCCAGCTCACTGTATAGCATGGACACCTGGGATTTGGCCAGTGGTGACTCAGTCATACACTTTTACCTTTAGTATTAAGGATGTAACTTATTAGTGAATACCCTTCAGTATTGCAAAATAATGATGTTGTAGGACTTTGAATATCCTAAAACCAAAGAATTATGTGTTTCACAGGTTAATTTGAGAAGTCTCAATTCTATATTAGCAAAATGACTTTTGCTACATCTTCCTGAAGCTTAGCTGAGATTTCCTAATAATTTATGTTGTTTTTTTTCATATTAAAATCTTATAATTACTAAAAGTAACAGTAGTTTTAAAATCTTTTAGTTTTAGATTTTCTTCCAATCATGGTACTAAAAACCAAGCACATTGTTTCATATGTCTGTAATAGTATATGCATAAGCATAAGAATAGTTTCTGGCTGGGCATGGTGGCACACGCCTTTAATCCCAGCACTCGGGAGGCAGAGGCAGGCGAATTTCTGAGTTCGAGGCCAGCCTGGTCTACAAAATGAGTTCCAGGACAGCCAGAGCTATACAGAGAAACCCTGTCTCGAAAAACTAAATAAATAAATAAATAAATAAATAAATAAATAAATAAATAAATAAATACATAAATACATAAATAAATATTTAAAAAAAGAATAGTTTCTGCTATTCAAACTTATCTTCCAGCAGTATATAATGTACATTTTCCTTTTTAGATAATATATGCAATGAGAAGGATCGTATTTTCATGGGATTATGTAATGGTTTCTCCCAGTACAGTAAGATTTTGTTTTATATATTTTCTATCTCATTTTTGCATTTATGTAATCATCATAATGGCACTATATTTCACAGAGGTTCTCATTGGTCTGTTTTTCTCTGAGTCTTCTAAGAAGCAACTACTAAGCTATGATTCAGATTATAGACATTTAATCATGAAACATCCTATATTAGAAAATGTAGGGGATGTCCCAAAAATCAAGAACAGTGGTTTTCAACCTTTTGACTCTAACAACTTTGGGTTAAATGACAATTACATAGCAGTCACCTAAGACTATCCTGCATATCAGATATTTATATTAGGATTCATAACAGCAGCAAAATTACAATTATAAAGTAGTAATGAAGATAACTTTATTGTTGAGAGTTGCCACAACATAAAGAACTGCATTAGCCGGGCGTGGTGGCGCACGCCTTTAATCCCAGCACTCGGGAGGCAGAGGCAGGCGGATTTCTGAGTTCGAGGCCAGCCTGGTCTACAAAGTGAGTTCCAGGACAGCCAGGGCTACACAGAGAAACCCTGTCTCGAAAAACCAAAAAAAAAAAAAAGAACTGCATTAAAGGGTTGCAGCATTAGGAAGTTTAAGAACCACTGCACTAGAGGATCTCCAATCTATACTGAAGTAAAGAACAAAGGTAGTAGAATGAAAATGTCCTAAACAACTCCTGAATCAGAGAAGACTGAAAAAATATTAATGAAGGGCATAAAGGAGAATATGCCCATGTTTTGCAGAAGACTTACCATCAGTTTTACAACAATAGGATAGTAGCTTAAAGTAGCCCATCAGAAATTTTTTGTCACATATTCTCATAAGCCTAAAGAGACCATATCCACTGATAAAGTAGATGAAAAAGAATTTGAAGAAATTATCTTCCTCTGACAGGATACAATAGAACCTGACTTTATGTGATGACATTTTGATATGTGTTAGACAAAATAAGTATACTATAGTAGAAACTCAAATGTAGTTAAGACTTCCAAAACTCTAAGAGCTAGGAAGTAATCAAACTGGTATATCAGAGTAGGGGAGAGGGTAGAAAAATATTTCAGCATCAGTTTTGTAAATTTATCTATTTCAGAAGATTTAAAGCCCAGAAAATCTCAATACAAGGAAGCACGTGAGACAGAAATTTAGAATTGTTCTTTTTTTTTTTGACAATGAATTTCCAATCTTATTTTAATGATATGACCACAATAAAAAATTCACCACACATTGTATCTATGCTTTTCACAGGCGATTAGCAAAACTGAAGACAACTTCAGAACTGTACAAAGAACAGAAGCAATTCTTAACACAGTTTTCCCATGGTCTTATCCTTTGAAATAAATTAAATACAGTAGTCAAAACTAAATCAAGATTTGCTAGTGTCTAGAATAAGAAAATAAAATAAAAATAAAAGTCTCTGAAACAATTATAAAGTACATACTAATATCTTATCTTTGCAACATATACAATGTTTTATAATCTTTCTCTTCTTATCTCAATATGTAAAAGAAAATTCCAAATGATTGTAATTGTATGGTTAATAATGGTGTATCTTTTAAAATTCATGTGTTAGATCTCTTATTTTAAAAGAAAATAAACTGCAAAAGCGCAGTTAAGTACATCAAACAATCCAACTGAACAAGCCTCTAGAATTTAATCAGAGGGTTTTATTCAGCAAGTGTTGCATTGCTGTTCAGTCTCTGCACAAATTGAGATACACAAATATGTACTTTCAAAAATTCAAGATACTATACAAACACACAATAGTATTTTGCACCCATCAATTGTTTACTGTATCAGGGTTACAAAGCTACTGATTATCAGGAATAACTTAAGTCGCTGGTCTTCAGATGTGAGATTCAAATAAAGATAAATTACATCAAAAATCAATATTTTTTTACAGGGACCATCTTGAAAAATGTATTTCAAGAAAATAAAACAGCGTTGGTTAGTGTTACTAATCTTCTCTACAACTTTACCAAGTGCTAATTCAAAGTACCACGTAAGTCAGCATCTTGTTGAAGCATAAGGTCCCACGGGACTTAAGTTTCATATCAAGTGAGTTATAAATCGACTTAATGTATGACTTCTCTGTTCAAAGAAAGAAGGGAGGCTGACAAGGAAGGGAGATGGAATACCTGCTAAGGATGATGTGCTGGACAGACGGCTCACAGCAAGTTTGCCACTGCTCGGAGGACTCCTTCCCTCTGAGCTATGGGATGATGAAAGAGCCATCCACAGGGCTCTTTTGGGAGTTTTGGAAAAAGAGAATGCCCTTGTAACCTTTTTGAAGTCTTTTTTATTGCTCTAGATGCTCGACTCAATGTACTATCCATATCTTTTGTATTTACTTCAAAAGATTCTGGATCAGCCACATACATAAGATTCTCAGCATCTGCCTTACAAATGGTGTTGGCTACATGTCGACACAGCATCTTCAGCCAGTCTCCTTTGGAAGCTCCTTTGACGTCATCTGGAAGCTGAGCAGTACATTGGCCTGTTCTATTGGTGGCCTTACAAGCAAGGCAAAGGCATTGTGACAATCTTCTGTCTCTCAGATGTCCAGCACCTTCTTAATCTGAGAAAGAGACATGAGATGAATGTGCTTCAGAGAAGCTGGGGGCCGGGTGCGGTTGTGAGGACTTCTAAAAGTGCCAATAACCTTGTACCGCTTTCTTGCTATCTCGAGGCAGTCATTGAAGAGGAAGAGAGTGACTTGCTCTCCTCGGTCGCAAGGGTGCTCACCAAGGGAAACCGTTTCCACTCGTTGCACCAGGCTCTGATGAGAAGATAAGAGATTAGCTGGGCATCCATCTACTTCATAAACAACATCAAAAATTTGCTTCTGTGCTTCTGTTTTTCTCTTATCCTCGTTGATATGTGTCATTACTTCTTTTAGTGATCCAATGGCTTTTTCTAAAGTGCTTTTGTCTGGGTTTTCATCAGCTGTATGCTTTTTAAGATCGTTTAAAAGTAAAGCGACAAAGTGTGGTCACTGTGCCCCTTCTTGGAATTGGGAACAAAACACCCATGGAAAGAGTTACAGAGATAAAGTTTGGAGCTGTGAAGAAAGGATGGACCATCTAAAGACTGCCATATCCAGGGATCCATCCCATAATCAGCTTCCAAACGCTGACACCATTGCATACACTAGCAAGATTTTGCTGATATGACGCTGATATAGCTGTCTCTTGTGAGACAATGCCGGGGCCTAGCAAACACAGAAGTGGATGCTCACAGTCAGCTATTGGATGGATCACAGGGCCCCCAATGGAGGAGCTAGAGAAAGTACCCAAGGAGCTAAAGGGAACTGCAACCCCATAGGTGGAACATTATTATGAACTAACCAGTACCCCAGAGCTCTTGACTCTTAGCTGCATTTGTATCAAAAGATGGCCTAGTCGGCCATCAATGGAAAGAGAGGCCCATTAGACTTGCCAACTTTATATGCCCCAGTACAGGGGAATGCCAGGGCCAAGGGGTGAGGGTGGGTGGGTGGGGGACTGGGGGGGTGTATTGGGGACTTTTTGGATAGCATTGGAAATGTAATTGAGGAAAATACCTAATTAAAAAAAAAAAAAAAGTAAAGCGACACTGGGTAGCTGCTGCACTGGCCGGATGAGAAGTTCCACAAGACTCTGTCGTCCACATTCTGGTTTAGCTTGATTTATCTTGAGGAAATCATGAAATCTGGGCTTTTGTTTCTCACATTTAATGATCATTTCCTTGCTCATTTCAAAGAAGTTTACAAACGGAGGGTAGGGTTTTACCAAATCTTTTGCATATTTAAGAAAGATGTCACCAATACTTCTGCTCTCATCCCAGTTAGCAATAAGGTCTTCAAGATCATCCTTTATCTTCATATGCACATCAAAGATATCTGGGATGCTCTCAAAAATAGTCTTGATCTTCTCAGGTGCAAGAATAGATCTACCACGTTATCCTTCTTCTTCTAAGGGAACCTTAAATAATTGAATGATTGTGGCCAGTATATTGACATAATTGCTCTCAGTCTGGTAGAGCTCTTTTGCCACCTGCCACCTGGCTGACTGCTTTGGAGGAACTGGAGTAGAACTTCTAGAAGACTTAGCACAGGACTTCGGTGTTTGGGGAGGGAAAGGAGAGAGGTCAGTCTCCCTGGAGAGCTGATCCAGGGTCTCTTTCAATCTCCGTCTCTTGCGGTTGCTGTTTGGAGTACTTAGAGAAAGCAGAGACACCGATTTCTTGAGTTCAGGAATATTAGCCTTTTCAAGCAGATACATAGTCTCTCCTGAACGGGCATCCATCTGAATGCTTCCCCAGAACCACTCTTGCTTGACAACAAAAAGTTTCTTTGAAGGTTCAAATGGAAGGTCCTTTACTGTATTCTCTTCAACAATAAGGTGAGTGCACCTTTCATCCCCAACTGGTAAATAGCTACCTCCTTGCATTTCAGTCATTTCTTCCATACTATGTTTCTCTTCATCTGAAAATCCCAGGAAACTTAAAATGCAATCTTGGAATAGAAGAACTTTAAATTCATTTCTAAAGTCATCAACTGCTGCACAAAAACACTGTTCATTGCGTCTTTCCCACGCTTTATAAATCCATTCTGGCCTCATAATTGGAGTGCCCAGGCTCACAGCAACCCTAAATTTTTCGCCTTGTATACAATTTGCCACCAGATGTGTTACTTTGGAATTACATTCTTTTCGAATAACTCCACCCATATGATGAACCAATGTCACCAATTTCACAAGCTTCTCCTTCTTCCTGAATCCAGTGAAGCAGAGCACCAGGTTCAGCATAGTCGTACAATACAGCGGCCAGCAGGAAAACGGCAAGGGCTCTCCCCTTTGTGCACAGTTGAGTATAACTGGTGGTCCAACAATCCTACAATCAGCCTTGTATACGTCATTGAAGACAGAATTCTGGAAGTCAGTAACTACAAATATATTCTCAAATTCTGGGGAATCCAAACTTTCAAATTCTTCCATTGAGTCCATCTTTACACAGGGCACTTTCATTTCCTTTAAGGCCTTTAGAAGTTCTTCTTGTTTCCCAGCATCCTGGACCATTATCACTCTTGCTTCAACCTGCAGCATTTCTTCATCAACATTTGAAGTAGACACCAAGCACAAGTTTTCCTTGTACATTTCAGTAACTTTAGAATCAAACACTGAAGAGTCTGCCAAGCTAGTTATCTCAGTAGGAGATGGTAACACGCTGTCGTCAGCCATTGTTTGCACGACTTTATGAAGGCATGCTCAGAGATGTTAAAAAAGTAACCACTGCGGCGCAGTCCTCGCTTATCCATCTCAAACACTGAGTCTCCTCCTCACAGGCGCCGCCATGGCTCCTAGAATTGTTCTAAATCATCTTCTCACAATAGTTCAATCAGAGAAAAGTTAAAAGAGAAAGAAGAAAGAAAGAAAGAAAGAAAGAAAGAAAGAAAGAAAGAAAGAAAGAAAGAAAGAAAGAAAGAAAGAAAGAAAGAAAGAAAAAAAGAAAGGAAGGAAGGAAGGAAGGAAGAAAGAAAGAAAGAAAGAAAGAAAGAAAGAAAGAAAGAAAGAAAGAAAGAAAGAAAGAAAGAAAGAGCCTTGCCCCTCTTCCACAGCTCACAGCCTGCTTGTCTCCCAGGTCTGCCTTAAACAGGGACACAAATGTGAACCTTGACCTAATGTCTGCCCCAGTTGGAGCCCCAATGGAGTTCAGTGGATGGGCTCTGCCAGAGCCACATCTGCATTCCAGTTTGCAACTCCCCCGGGGAAAATAGGGTTGCTACTACCCCTCTCCAGCATCCCACGGCCTGTTTGACTCCCAAGAGGTCTGCTGTAACCAGGGATATAGGAGGCCTCTCCTAAGGAGAGATAGCAGTGCGTGCCTCCCAGGAGGCCTGTTCTAACCCATGTCATTGAGCTCTACCTGCCACCAAGGAGGGACAGGCTCCAATCAGAGATAGCCAGGCTAGTTAACACCAGAAATAATAAGATGGAAAAAGGCAAATGCAAGAACATAAGCAACCGAAGCAAATGTAATTTGGAACCATCAAAACCCAGTTCTCCTACTACAACAAGCACTGGATATCCTAACACACATGAAAAAGCAAGATTCTGACCTTAAAACCCATCTCAAGAACAATACAAAGGCCTTTGAGGAGTATACAAATAACTCTCTGAAAGAAATACAGAAAAATACAAGCAAAAAGGTAGAAGCCCTTAAAGAGGAAACATATAAATCCCAGGAAAAAAATCAAACAGGTGAAGGAATTGAAAAAACCATTTGATGACCTAAAAATAGAAATAGAAACAATAAAGAAATCAGAAATTGAGGCAACCTTGGAGATGAGATCAGGAAAGAGATCAGGAGCTACAGATGCAAGCATCAACAAAAGAACACAAGAGATAGAAGAAACAATCCCAAATGTAGATGATATCAAAGAAGATATTGGCACAATAGGTCAAAGAAAATACAAAGTGCAAAAGGTTCTTAATGGAAAACATTCAGGAAATTCAGGACACAATGAAAAGACCAAACTTAGGAATAAAAGGAAAAGAAGAGAGTGAAGATTCCCAACTCAAAGAGCTAGAAAATATTGTCAACAAAATCTTTCTTTTATAAGAAAACTTTTCTAACCTAAAGAAAGAGATGGCCATGTATTTATAAGAACCTACAAAACGGCAAATAGATTGGTTCAGCAAAAAGCAATTCTCCTTTCACAAAATAGTCAAAACAATAAGTGCACAGAAAAAAGAAAGAATATTAAAAGTGCTAAGGGGAAAAGGCCAGGTATCATAGAAAGACAAACCTATCAGAATTACACCAAACTTATCAAAAGTGACTCTAAAAGCCAGAATATCCTGGACAGATGTAATTCAGACCCCAAGAGAACACAAATGTCAATCCAGGATATTAGACCTAGCAAAATTCTCAATCAACATAGATGAGAAACAAAGATATTCCGTGACAAAACCAAATTTAAACAATCTCTTTCTACTAATCCAGCCCTACAAAGAATATGGGAAAAGCAACTCCAACACAAGGATGGTAACTACATCAAAGAAAACACAAGAAATTAATCATCTCACAGCAAACCCAAAAGAAGCGAATCACACAAACAAAATACCACCTCAAACAGCAAAACAGCAGTAACTAACAATCACCTGTTTTTAATAACTCTCAACATCAATGGACTCAGTTTCCAATAAAGAGACATAGGCTAACAGACTGGACACATAAACAGCACCCAGCATTGTGCTGCATGTAGGAAGACACTAGCTCAGAGTAAAAGGCTGGAAAAACAGATCCTAAGCAAATGGTCCCAAGGAACAAGCTGGAGTAGCCATTATAATATTCAATAAAATACAGTTTTAACCAAAAGTCATCAAAAATATGGGAAAGGGAACTATATACTCATTAAATGAAAAATCCACCAAGATGAATTCTCAACTCTGAACATCTATGGTCTAAATGCATTTGTAAAAGAAATGTTACTAAAGCTCAAAGCACACATTCCACCTCACACAATAGTAGTGAGATATTTCAAAACCCCAAACATAAACACAGTGAAACTAACAGAAGTTATGAACCAAGTGGATTTAGCAGATATCTACAGAACATTTTACCCTAAAACAACAGAATACACCTTCTTCTCAGCACCTCATGGTACCTTCTCCAAAAATGTCCATATAATCACATACAAGACAAGCCTCAACAGATACAAGATTGATATAATCCAATGCATTCTAGTAGATCACCCAAAACCAAGGCTGGTCTTCAATAATAATAATAACAACAACAACAAAAACAACATAAAACCTATATACACATGGAACTGAACAACATTCTACTCAATGATACTTCATCAGGGAAGAAATGAAGAAAGAAATTAAAGACATTCTAGAATTTAATGAAAATGAAGGCACAGCATACCCAAGATTATGGGGCACAATGAAAGCATTGCTAAGAAGAAAACTCAAAGCTCTGAGTGCCTCCAAAGAGAAATTGGAGAGATCCTACACTAGCAGCTTAACAGCACACCTGAAAGCTCTAGAACAAAAAGAAGCAATCACATCCAAGAGGCATAGACAACAGGAAATAATATCAGAGCTGAAATCAACCAATTAGAAACAAAAAGAACAATACAAAGAATCAACAAAACCTGGTTCTTTGAGGAAATCAAAAAGTTAGGTAAACCCTTAACAAACTAAATAAAGGGCCCAGAGATGGTATCAAAATTAACAAAATCATAAATGAAAAGGGTGATATAACATCAGAAGCTAAGGAAATTCAAAAGTCATCAGCTCTTACTACAAAAGCCTATACCCAACAAAACTGGAAAATCTAGGTGAAATGGATGGTTTTCCAGACATATAACATGTAACAAAGTTAAATAAAGATCAGATAAACTATCTAAACAGTCCTGTAACCCCTAAGGAAATAGAAGCAGTCAGGACCAGATGATTTTAGTGCAGAGTTCTACCAGACCTTCAAAGACCTAACACTAACATTCCTCAAATTATTCCATAAAACAGAAACAGAAGGACCACTCCCTAATTCATTCTATGAAGCCACATTACTGTGATATCTAAACCACACAAAGACCCAACAAGAAAGAGAACTTCAAACCAATTATGCTTTTGAATCTGATGCAAAAATACTCAATATAATTCTCACAAACTGAATCCAAAAGCAAATCAAAATGATCGTTCACCAAGATTAAGTAGGCTTCATCCCAGAGATGCAGGGATGGTTCAATATAGTGAAATCCACCAACATCATCCACTGTATAAACAAACTCAAAAGAAAAGAAAAGAGTCATATGATCATGTCATTAGATGCTAAATAGGCCTTGGACAAAATAAAACACCTGTTCATATTAAAAGTCTTGGAGAGATCAGGAATTCAAGGCATGTACCTGAACATAATAAAAGTAATATACAGCCACCCAACAGACAATATCAAATTCAATGGAGAAAAACTTGAAGCAATCCTACTAAAATCAGGAACAAGACAAGGCTGCCCTCTCCTTTCCCATTTATTCTATATAGTACTCAAGAAGTTAACCTCTAAAAAACCAAATAACCCATTTTTAAAAAGGAGTACAGAGCTAAGCAGAGAATTCACAACAGAAGAATCTTGAATGGCTGAGAAACACTTAAAAAATATTCAAAGTCCTTAGTCATCATAGAAATGCAAATCTAAATGACCCTGAGATTCCACCTCACACCAATCAGAATGTCTAAGGTTAAAAAAAAAAAAAAAAACTCAGGTAATAGCACATTTTGACAAGGATGTGGAGAAAAAGGTACACTCCTCCATTTCTGGTGCAATTGCAAACTGGTACAAGAATTCTGAAAATCATTCTGCCAATTCCTCAGAAAATTGGAAATAGTTCTACCCGAACCAGCTATACCACTACTTGACATATACCCAAAAGATGCTCTACCATATCACAGGGACACATGCTTCACTATGTTCATAGCAGCCTTATTTGTGATAACAGGAAGCTGGAAACAATCATATGTCCCTCAATGGAAGATTAGATACAGAATATATGGTTCATTTGCACAATATAATACTATTTATCTATTAAAAACAAGGACATCATGAATTTTGCAGTCAAATGGATAGAACTAGAAAACTTCCTCCTGAGTGAAGTAACACAGACCCAAAAGGACATGCATGGTATGTACTCACTGATAAGTGGTTGATATTAGCCAAAATATTCACAATACCTCAGATTCCATCCATATCTATCTATTCTATTTCCTCCTAGGAACTTCCTTTATACATACCCCCTGTGGTTCTGTGGATTGAGCTTGGTTATCATCGACTTAAAAGCTAATATCTACACAGTAAATACACTCCATTTTTGTCTTTCTGTGTCTAAGATACTACACTCAGAATTTTTTTTCTATTTTTATCCATATACATTCGAATTTCATGATGTCATTTTTCTTGTCATTGTTTTTTTTTTAAGATTTTTTTTTTAGAAATATTTATTTATTTATTTATTTATTTATTTATTTATTTATTTATTTATTATATGTAAGTACACTGTAGCTGTCTTCAGACACTCCAGAAGAGGGCATCAGATTTTGTTATGGATGGTTGTGAGCCACCATGTGGTTGCTGGGATTTGAACTCAGGACCTTTGGAAGAGCAGTCGGCGCTCTTAACCGCTGAGCCATCTCACCAGCCCCTTGTCATTGTTGTTAACCTACTGAATGAGTCTTTTTTTCATTATACATTCTTTTTTTGTTGTTATTTTTAATTAGGTATTTTCTTCATTTACATTTCAAATGCTATCCCAAAAGTCCCCCAGAACCTCCCCACTCCTCTAACCACCCACATCCAATTGTTGGCTCTGGCATTGCCCCGTACTGAGGCATATAAAGTTTGCAAGACCAAGGGGCTTCTCTTCCCAACGATGGCCACCTAGACCATCTTCTGATACATATGTAGCTAGAGACACAAGCTCTGAGGGTACTAGTTAGTTCATACTGTAGTTCCACCTATAGGGTTGAAGACCCCTTTAGCTCCTTGGGTACTTTCTCTAGCTCCTCCATTGGGGGGCCCTGTAATCCATCCAATAGCTGACGGTGAGCATCCACTTCTGTGTTTGGCAGGCACCGGCATAGCCTCACAAGAGACAGCTATATAAGGGTCCTTTCAGCAAAATCTTGCTGGTGTATGAAATGGTGTCAGAGGTTGGAGGCTGATTACAGGATGGATCCCTGGGTGTGGCAGTCTCTAGATGGTCCATCCTTTCATCTCAGCTCCAAACTTTTTCTCTGTAACTCCTTCCATGGGTGTTTTGTTCCCAATTATAAGAAGGGGCAGTGTCCACACTTTGGTCTTTGTTCTTCTTGAGTTTCATGTGTTTTGCAAATTGTATCTTGTATCTTTGGGTATTCTAAGTTTCTGGGCTAATATCCACTTATCAGTGAGTACATATCATGTGAGTTCTTTTGTGATTGGGTTTCCTCATTCAGGATGATGCCCTCTAAGTCCACCCATTTGCCTAGGAATTTCATAAATTCATTCTTTTTAATAGCTGAGTAGTACTCCATTGTGTAAATGTACCACATTTTCTGTATCCATTCCTCTGTTGAGGGGCATCTGGGTTCTTTCTAGCTTCTGGCTATTATAAATAAGGCTGCTATGAACATAGTGGAGCATGTGTCCTTATTACCAGTTGGAACATCTTCTGTATATATGCCCAGGAGAGGTATTGTGGGATCCTCCGGTAGCACTATGTCCAATTTTCTGAGGAACGCCCAGACTGATTTCCAGAGTGGTTGTACAAGCTTGCAATCCCACCAACAATAGAGGAGAAACTGGGGAAAAGCCTCGAAGATATGGGCACAGGGGAAATTTTCCTGAATAGAACACTAATGATTTGTGCTGTAAGATCGAGAATCGACAAATGGGACCTCATAAAATTACAAAGCTGTAAGGCAAAAGACACTGTCAATAAGACAAAAAGGCCACCAACAGATTGGGAAAGGATCTTTACCAATCCTATATCAGATAGGGGACTAATATCCAATATATATAAAGAACCCAAGAGGGTGGACTCCAGAAAATCAAATAACCCCATTAAAAAATGGGGCTCAGAGCTAAACAAAGAATTCTCACCTAAGGAATACCAAATGGCTGAGAAGCACCTGAAAAAATGTTCAGCATCCTTAATCATCAGGGGAATGCAAATCAAAACAACCCTGAGATTCCACCTCACACCAGTCAGAATGGCTAAGATTAAAAATTCAGGTGACAGCAGATTCTGGTGAAGATGTGAATAAGTCTTTATTGTGTAAATGCACCACATTTTCTTTATCCATATTTTGTTGAGTGACATATGTTATTTCCAAATTTTGGCTATTATGTATGAATAGAGAAGCAATGAAAATGGATCAAGCATTGTTGGGGTATGTGCCCAATATACTCAATATGCCCAAGAGTGGTATTAGATGAATCTTGAGGTAGAATAATACTCGTCTTCCTGATGGAACTGCTGCACTGATGGTAGCTCTCTCATGACTGTACAAGTTTGCTGCTGTTGGATTTTTAAAAACCCTTCCCCTTCCTGGTTTTTTTGCAGACTAAAAGTACTTTGTGGCAGTACACCATTATTTGCTTGGTAGCTTCTGTAAAATAAGTGAGAATTTGTCACATGTCTTTTTTTTTCCTTCCTTTCATTCATATTTTAAATAATTATTTTATTTATTTAAATTCCAAATGTTGCCCCTATTCCTAGTCCCCACTCCATGAGTTCTTCACCCCATCCTTCCTCCTTTTTAGTTCTCAGAGGGTGTTCCCCCCCCCACTCCAACTTCACCCCCCTAGCATCCTCATACCCTGGGGCATCAAGTTTCTAAAGGATTAAGTGCATCCTTTCCCACTGAGGCCAGACAAGGAAGTTCTCTGCATCATATGTAGCAGGGGCCATGGTCCAGCCCACATATGCTCTTTGGTTGGTGGCTTAGCCTCTGGAATCTCTAATGGGCCCAGATTAATTGATACTATTGTTGTTCCTATAGGGTTGCAATTCCCTTCATCTCCTTCAGTAACTCTTCCATAGGGGTCACTGACCTCAGTCCAATGGCTGACTATAGGTATCTGCATTTGTCTCAGTCATTTGCTGGTAGAGCCTCTCAAAGGACAACCATACTCTTCTCTGCAAGCACAACATGGCATTAGTAATCATGTCAGGGTTTGATGCCTGAGTGAGGGGGATGGAAGGAACCTCTAGAAAGTCCCAGATACCAGGAATGTGAGAGGCTCCCAGGACCCAATAGAGAGGACCTTACCCAAATGCTTAACAGTGGGGAGATGGAACCTAAAGATACCAGCTCCAGTAGATAAACACAGTCCCCGTTTAAGGCATCCAACCACCCAACCGTCTTCAAAATCTTGACCCACAATTGCTCCTGTCCAAAGAAAATGCAAAAACAACAATGGAGCAGAAACTAAAGGAAAGGTCATCCAGAGACCTTGAAACACTCAGTCCTAAATAGGATATCTCCATCAAGTTCCTCCCTGCAGAGGTCAGGGAAACCTGCAGAGGAGAAGGCTAAAAGAATATAAGAGCCAGAAGGGGTAGGAAACAGAAAGAAAACAAGGCCTTCTAAATAAACATGAGAAGAACTCATATGAACTCACAGAGATTGAAGCAGAATGTGCAGGACCGACTAGTCTGCACCAGGTCCTCTACATACATATGATGGCTTCCAGATCAATGATTTTATGGATTCCTGAATGTACAAAGGAGTGGGTTTCTGACTCTTGAGAATTCTCTTGGACTCTATTCTTCTGTTGTTGTTTTGTCCAACTTCAATGTGATAGTTTTTGTTTTACCTAATTATTTTTCTTTTGTTATGTTTAATAAAATAAATACTGAGTGAATGAATGAATGAATGAGGAATGAATGAATGAATGAAAACCTAGCCACTAAGGTAAAGTTTAATGGCTGAACTGTCATTTATACCTGCTGCAGAGGGAAAAAATCTGTGTTCTCCAATGGAGTGACACTGTATACATTAACCACTCCAGGATCTGCCTCATCATATGTGGGAGTAGTTGACCAACACATAATGGAGAGGATCTGGAAAGACCTGTGACAGGGGATGAATATGATCAAAATATATTTAAATTTAAAAATTATTTTCAATGATAAAAAGTATAATAGAATAAAAGCCCACACCAAAGACCCCACTGTGAACTATCCAGCCACTTAGAACAGAATATTCTTAACATACTGCCCATTTCCAGTCTCAGAATTTAATTAAGCCCCAGAAACAGCCACATTAAAACCTACCATATCTTGTTTTTCAAACATTTTCCCTAGCTACTCATATCTCTTAGGATGAACATAAGCCTAAAGACTCTTTAAACAAAGTAGATAAGTTGTTTTTCTTCTGATGTTAGGTATTATGTCCATAT
Source organism: Mus caroli (assembly GCF_978045245.1). Lineage (NCBI taxonomy): Eukaryota > Metazoa > Chordata > Mammalia > Rodentia > Muridae > Mus > Mus caroli. The sequence continues at coordinate 5,973,310 of NW_028227256.1, forward strand.
TTTCATCTATTTCTGCACACACCAAAGATATCCTAATCTTGCAACCAGTTCCTCTCCATTACTTTCTACTTGTCCTCTAGACCTGGACCTACCCAGTGACTCAGAAACTGAAACACTATCCTTGATTTTGTCCACCAGGCTAATCTTTACCCTGGTACTTTCTGTCTATACAAATGACAGATATTCTCATCTGAGTATTTAAATAGAAAACTCATAATGAATTTTGTTTTCCATATCATGTTAAATAAAACTATTCAATGACTACAATTTATTAATCATTTTCCTATACATATCTCCTGTCTATGGCCCTGCCACTTACTTCTTCCATTGTATGAGTTAATTGCATTGTCCTTCTTAAAGAAAACTATACCCACAGCTTTCCAGTGGTCTCCACAATCAAGGCTACTATGTGAGTATTGGGATTTAAACCCAGGTCCTCTGGAAGAGCAGCCTTAACCCCTGAACCATCTCTACAACCCCTGTTATATTGGGTTCTGTAGTAATTAACAAACAGGAAAGCCATGCAATCGATAACTTTCATAGGTAAGTATTCATATCATGGAATAATCTAATATTGCATAGCTATTGAATTGGGTAATGAGAAAGTGTGGTAAACCGAACAAAGAAGAACCAGAAGAGTTCTGTCTTCTAAGTGAGTGATGTATCTCAAGGAACAGAAATATTAATATATCCTAACACGTGTATCCACAGACAATATGCATGATGAACACATTACTAAAAGAACATGTTAACTCACATGTGAACAATGATGGTGCACAAATTTTCAGTTGCCTTCTTTCTTCTTCATTACAAAACCATTATTTATTTGTTAGCTTGTTTGTTTGTTTTCTTTAAGAAGCTTTCGTTACATTTCTTGTAGCTGTCACTGTTTGGTTTGTGGTTACAAAGTTAATTTCCACTATTGAGCAGTGAATTTAAAGGAAAAGATATATAAACATCTTTGGATTTCTATATAAGCGTTCATATTAAAATATTGCTTTGACATTGGGCATGAAGAATGTAGAAAACTTTTCCCTCAAAACACTGTGGAAAACTGGACAGTCAGTCAGCAGATGGAATCTAGATTTGGTCCAGCATCACACAGTGAATCTATTCCGGGCTCTGTCAAACGTATGAATGCAGGCTCATGGAGACAACAGAAACCAAAGTTCCTAACCCAAGGAGAGATATCTGGCCTAGGTTCTTAACACTGTCACAGAAGTCTTCATCTGGGTGTATTTGAGAATGAGTGTCTAATTAACTGGCAGGTTATATTGGGGCAACAGCTGACTACAGAAGCAGCATGGATTTAATAGGATCAAGGTTGAAAAAGCTAGCAGACTACGGGGATAAAATACACTGTCACACATTCTTAATTTGCATCCCTAGGGGAATGTAGCAGGGCCTACACACCCAAAGACCCCTGTTAAGGGAAGACTGCATACATGTACAGAGAGAAGGCAGGAGGGGGTAGGCTTTAAGGTGGGATGGCATTTAAAAACTCTCAAACAAACAAAAATACTTGGAAAGAGAAGAGAAATAATCAGACTCCCGTTGCAGAAAATAGGCTCTGTAGGCTGAAGCAATAGCTTAGTGGTTAAGAGAATTGGGTGTTCTTACAGAGTGCCTTACAGAGTTTGACTCCCACAATACACGTGGTGCCTCACAACCATCTATAACCCCAAACCCCAATACCAGGAGATCTGAGGCCCTCTTATAACCTCTGAGGATATTGCTTACATGTGCTACTCAGACATACTTGCAAACAAAACACCTGTCCACATAAAATAATAAATTCGAACAATCAAGAAATAAAGAATCCATAATATATTGCACAAATCAATAAACTAGGCAACCTGCAATGAGAAAGTCATAATTTATTCATTGATATTATTGTTACCTAAAATTATAGAAGAACACAAGAAAAGATTACTGATATTTACAAAAATAAAGTACACAAATACTGTTTCTCTCAACGAAGGCAGAATTCAAAAAGGAAAGAGAGGCAGGTCTATTTCAAAAAGGGAGAAACATCTCCAAGGAATTAAACGGCACTGACTCACAGTGATTCATCCAGTAGTCTCAAAAGATATACACTTTGTTAAAAAGAATCAGATGGAAATAATATAAAAAATAAATTAAATTTTGGAGGAGTTTAACATTAATTTAAATCACTAAACTTTAAAGATAGCACTAAGTAATTATCTAATCTCAGAAATGGAAAATGTTGAAATCAAATCCAACAGAGCTTTCATAATATGTGAGAAAATGTGAAACACAGCAATATCATGAATCAGTCAAAGAGAAACGGAGAGAGCAGAGAGTAGAGGGGAGAAAAGGTGAAAAGATAAAAATCTGTCAAATGTCCTCACAACATCTCAGTTGCAGATAGAAAACCTAATAGGTCCAAATAAAATTAAAATGAAGATATTACATACCCACACAGTAGTAGAGTTTCTGAAAGCAGACAGAGACAGAGAGAATATTTTTAGAAATAGATCATCAATCATATACAACATGATTGATGTCTGACATTTCTGAAATAAGGCATCAAACAGTGTGTTAGCAAGCTGACAGCAGAACAGACTCACTCATGAAGAGTTTTTTAACCAAGAGACCCAACATAAAGTCCAAGAAACATAAAAGTAATTTGTTAATCGTCAATGTACAAGAAGTACAAACTTTTAGGGTGAAAATTGATAATCAGATCACATTTGACTTTTGATGGAAATTAAGGGTAATGTCATAGTTTTGTCATGTATTCATTAACTCTTTAGAATACTAAGATGGTATAAGCCAATACTTACAACATATTTTGAACCTCACATTGTATAGATGTAATACATATTAGCCCAAATAAGGTGGGGGAAAAACAACCATATTAAAGCATGTTTATATATATATATATATTTGGTCCAGCTGTCCTGGAACTCATTTTGTAGTCCAGACTGGCCTGGAACTCAGAAATCCGCCTGCCTCTGCCTCCCAAGTGCTGGGATTAAAGGCATATGCCACCACCACCTAGCACATGTTTATATATTTAACCCAAACTAAGCCATTATGATTTAGCAGTAGATTATAATCAGCCAGAGGAAGCCATGGTGCTCAGAACAAACTGGTCTGCAACCTGTTTGAATTTTTATTTCCTGGGAAGTAGTAAGAGAGATTGTTCTCAACTTTTCTGGAGACTTTTTAAAACCACAGTCACAGAGTTGATCAGTGGAAACAGGAGCAGATGCTCCAAAGCTTAAACTCTATCATCATCCCCTTTATAGAAACGTCTGCCAATTCTCCACAGACGTTAAAGAACACAAGTCAAAATAACTTAGGTAAGTTATAAGCAGGGACATCAAAATGACACATTAAAAGTGTTGACTTAGTACAAAGTGAGACAGAAATAGAGAAAAGGGGGTACTGGAAAAATAAGGTTTCGATTTTGTAAAGTAAGGAGCAAATGGCATACTTTTGCTAACATGTAGAAAGCAACGTTAGACTTGAGTGGGTCAGTGATCCTGTTCACAGCTGGATTCTGCCATTAGCATAAAAGCAAGATGTGATTAGATGTTATCAAGAAGAGATAAAACCTATACCAAAGGTCATAAGTAGTTTGAGGATTAAAGATAAAAGACTGGAAAGCAGTACAGCTGTCTGAGAAGCAGCTCATGCATGAGAAAAAACAGGACATTTCATAATGATTAACTTGTTAGTGTGATACAAGAATACAGGAAGGACTGTAGACTTCACAATAAAAGTTCAGTAAAATTATTGGTAAGGTCTCAGTGTCATAGAGCACAATAAATATACATTTTTTCCAAATAACAGCAATGGGTATTAGGATTAGAAGAACAATCTTTCAGCACAACAATCAAGTTACAAAACCAGGAAGCAAACCCACAGCTTCACACTAAAATACACAAATCACTGCTGAGACATACCAAGGAAAACTGAAATAAATACAAAATGTTCTGGTCATAAAGTCAATATTGCTAAGTAAATTGTTCTACAATTGCACCCATGGAATCCATGCATTCTCTAATCCAAAACCAAGAATACTCACTATAGACCTTGCCGGAGTGGACTGAAAACTTTCATGTGAAAGTGAAGGAGAAGCACCCAAAGCAATTTTGAGGAAAATAAATGTGGGTGGCATGTCCTCTGTCTCTAAGCTTGCTTTCTTTAAGCTTTAAGCAGCAATGGAGACTGTAGCCCCTTCTAAAGCTGAAAATTGGTAAATAGAATTAAGTTTACCAACACTGTTATTTTTTAAATGAGTTTTGCCAAATGTGTCATGACAATTTTATAAAAAGGGAAATCCTTCAGTAAAACAGACTTAAGACTGACATTGAATGATAATTTCAATTTGAATATAGTTCATTCAAACATTTAAAAGAAAGCACAAAACATTTAACAACTTAAAGAAAGCAAAAACAGGTAGTATACATTCTGAATTACACTAATTTAAAATGTAAAGACAGAATATATCATCACACAGCTGAATTACTATATTGATTATTGAAATTTTCTTTTCAAGAGAATAGCAAATACAAAAACAGAATCTAAAGTGTTTATATAAGAAATAATGGGGTCAAGATATAATATGAAAATCTTTAATTGTCTTTAGTGGATCTGAGGATGACAGAAAGTGGTAGGGTTGAGGGATTCTTTAGTTTGTGCTACATGCTCAGGGGTAGAGGTACCATAATATAGAGATGCACACCAGGCATTGTGACAGCAATCATCCAGAGGATATTGTCCTTGAAGATGAGGTTAGTTTATGATGGAGAGTGACCAGGTGAGGGATTCTCAGTGAGCACTTGTTCTCTCCTAATAAGCCTCAACCATCACTACCAGACCCGGGTACTTCATTCCATACAGAGAGAGATGGTATTTATAAAGAAATCTATAAAAGGATATGTTGAAGTCCAACACATAGTGTTTAAAACTTTTGAAAACAGAATCTTGACTATGGAACCAAGTTAATATGAGGCCATTAACTTGAGTCTTAATACAATATGACTAACTTCTCTGTCCTTAGGGGAGAATAATCCACATGAAAGCAGAGACATGGAGATACCATGGAATGGCAGATGTGGAGAGTGGAGTAAAATGCTTGTTTTATTTTTCTCAATTCTATAAGATAAATGTAACTGGGTTAGGATGGCATCATCATCATCATCATTACTATTATTATTATTATTATTATTATTATTATTATGGGATGCTCATTCCTAGCTTCTCAAGATTCATGCTCTCTTAGATGATAAGTATTATCAGTCAGTCCAAACATCCTGCCAATACAACTTAAATCTAAGTCTGAGGACTCTCCTAAATGTGCCCAACTCATAGAATGTAAAATCAAACTTCATCAAGCTTATTTTAATCAGTTCTAAGTGATAGCCCTGATATACTTTATTGTAGACAAATTCTTCTAGGTAAATGACCCCATATGGCTAGACAAGAAATTTGCTTCTGAAATAGAAGAATGAAACTGGCACATAGTCAATATTCCAGTCGAGAATTGAGAAAAATAAAACAGGCCATATGTTCCTGAACGTCTAATACCTAGTAGTTAAAATTCCTCTAGATCTCAAGGCCTGAAAACAATACTGTTTTATTGCACTCAACAATTTGTGATAGGACTGGAGTCTTGTCTTCCTAAACTCTGGAAATCTCTGATTCAGATTTCCACATCTGCAACTGGGACCCAAAATTATTTCCCTTTATTTAACCCCCAATTTAGATATATTTCAGCCAAGCTAAAAAATACTTTTACTTATGCAGCTAAAGACACGAGCTCCAGGGGTACTGGTTAGTTCATATTGTTGTTCTATCTATAGGGTTGCAGACCCCTTTAGCTCATTGGGTACTTTCTCTAGCTCCTCCATTGGGGGCCCTGAGTTCCATCCAATAGCTGACTGTGAGCATCCACTTCTGTGTTTGGTAGGCACCGCATAGCCTCACAAGAGACAGCTATATCAGGGTCCTTTAAGCAAAATCTTGCTGGCGTATGCAATGGTGTCAGCGTTTGGAGGCTGATTATGGGATGGATCCCTGGGTGTGGCAGTCTCTAGATGGTCCATCCTTTCATCTCAGCTCCAAACTTTGTCTCTGTATCTCCTTCCATGGGTGTTTTGTTCCTAATTCTAAGAAGGGGTAAAGTGTCCACACTTTGGTCTTCGTTCTTCTTAAGTTTCATGTGTTTTATTAATTGTAGATGGCCTAGTTGGCCATCATTGGGAAGAGAGGCCCCTTGGTCTTGCAAACTTTATATGCCTCAGTACAGGGGAAGGCCAGGGCCAAGAAATGGGAGTGAGTGGGTAGGGGAGTTTGGGGGGGAGGGTATGGGGGGCTTTTGGGATAGCATTTGAAATGTAAATGAAGAAATACCTAATTTAAAAAAGAATAATGTCACAAAAAATACTTTTACTTGTTTAAAAGTTTCAGAACCTTTTTGTTTCCCTTGTGATTCACTGTCATTCAACAGACCAGAAGCCAGTCTTCTATAGATAATCTATGTCTGTCTTCCTGACCTATCTCAAAAATGTTTATTAGACCCTAGACTCACATATGTAACCTTTATAAGTGCACAGTCAGAGGATGACTGCTTGTGGGAGAGGATGTGCCTAATCCTATACAGACCTGATGCCCCAGAGAAGGGGGATGAGGGATGGGGGGGGCACCCTCCCAGAGGCAAAGGGGAAGGGGATAGGTGAAGAACTCTGAGGGGGGGACCTGAAGGGGATAACATTTGGGATGTAAATAAATAAAATAATTTTTAAAAGCTGTATTTTGTTGTTATTGTTGTGTTGCTGTTGTTATTGTTGCTGTTGTTTACAGATAATGATAACAACAGCAAAAAAATAGTTTTTGTGTTCTCATCTCAAGTCCTGAAATGTCAGGGAAAAAATTCTACCTAAGGATTTCTAAAAAGTGGCTTTTAACTATTTTATCCAAGTTAGATAACCCTTTATTAATACAAAATATAGTTCTTGTTTAAAGTAGGTAAAGAATGAGTCAAAGATAATTGCCAGAGGAATGTAGATTCAGAGTACCCTGAATTACACATCCCACTGTGAGAAAAAAGTGACCAGAACATTTATTTTCACAAAATATTGTCACAAATCAATATATTTGATCAGGTAAACTGTTGAGGATGTTAGGTAAGGTTACATAAAAGCAGTTGTCAGGTGCTATCAGATGCCATTCTTAGCTTTTGTGTTTGTGGATGCTACTAGTCAATTATATAAACACATCACAAAGGTTTTATCTGATAGCAGTAAGGATTTTGGAACAGACTCAAAAGTGGGCAATAAAGGCTGTTAAATGGACTAAAGCCTGTGGGTAGAGGAGGTTGAAAAAAGAGATTCCAGAGATATCACGGAATTATAAAGTGTTTGTGCTTCTGGAAAAACATAAGTCAGAAACAGGAGACCAGAAACTGTCCTAGTTGACAGAGGTAGATTCTGAGCATCTGGACACGTTAATGACGATGATAGCAAGTACCTCAGGATTGCTTTGTGCTAAACTCCCCTGATTCATTTGTAACGAGTCTTCTGCTCAGCACTGGGACTGCTGTGGTCTACGCTTCATATCCCTGTTAAAGAGAAGAAGCAGCAAGTCAAGTGTCAAGAGAAGTTGTGATGGGAGTTGATGTGACAGACATCAGCCGCTGCTAGATCATGCCAAAAGAACTGGATGGAACGTCTCTCTTTGGTGCTCACTGGCCCCATGCAAACCACAGTGCAGAGTGCAGATTGTATCAAACCTGTGACTTTCACACAGAAATATGTTCATATAGACAATGTATCTGGCTGAGCCTTTTACATTTCTTTGAATCCTTTATTCCCTTAATCAAAGCTTTGAATTTTTTCTCACATGAAACCCCAAGATTTAGTCCTACACATTTTCTATGCAATTTGGCTTTTGTTGTGACAGAATTATTAAATGTCCTTAGCCATAATATGTGGGAACAAGATGACAATTTCTAGAGGGATCTCTGCTAACCTTCAAGGAATAACTGGTGATTCAGATCTTGCCTTGAGTAAACCCATGGTCTGATGTGACAAATGTCAAAGGTACGTGGCATCTCTTAACATTGTGCTGATTAAGATCATCAGTGACTAGATTGTTAGCAAATCTGTACAGGACTGCATGCTGACACATGCCATATAACTCAAAGTAAAAATTCTTGAGTTCTGACAGAAAGAAAAAGCTGGTCAATGCTGATCACCAGTAAGGAAAGGTATCACATGAGCTGAAATGCCTCTGTAAAGAAATGCCTCTGTAAGAAATGAAAACAAATTACAAATTGTTAAAAAGAAGATTAAGGTGTTTAATAAAATGCAAGGGCTGGAAGGATAGTTTCAGAAAATGATTACACTCACTCTAAGCTAAGTAAACAAGCCCATTTGAAGTCAGATTCTGCATCAAAATGGAGAGGCCTAGAACAACCATATGGGATTCAATCCTCTTCCCTCTAATTTTATTATTTTCTTAATGGCTTAAAGGTAAATTTAAAGTTAACTTAGGTTCAGAATGCAATTGTAAGTTAAATGGTGTGTAAAATAATAGTTTCATCTCTAAAGCAATGACATTAGTTTGGATTTTTAAATAAACTGGTAAATTTCATGTATGTGTAAAGTAAGAATGCTTTCAGCCCTTTGAAATGACTAACACTGAAACATAACAGAAAACAAAAGAATCTCCTCCCAAAGCCACCCTTGCCTCCCCTCTACCCATCCAACTTCACGCTTTTGTTGTTGTGGTAGTTCTGTTGTTTTGTAATTTAAGACACGGTTTTCCTGTGTAGTCCAGGTTGCCCTAGAAGCTTATATGCCCCACAACCTCTATTTTAAGTCTTTCTGGATGCTTTCATGGATGCTTTGCCTGCATGTATTTCGGAATACTATGTACATGGCTAGTGTCTGCAGATGACAGAAGAAAGTACTTGATCCCCTGAGATTAGAGGTGAGCTGCCATGTTAATCCAGTTCTTGGGGAAGAGCAGCAAGTGCTCTTAACAGCCATACCATCATTCTAGTAATCATTTTATTTAAAAACAAAAACAAGAATAAAACAACAGACCATAAATCCAGTTTGTGATGTCCAACAGCTCTTGAGTGTGAGGCCCACCTGGAGTGCGATCAATATCATGCTGTTAATGAAAACTGAATCTGCCTGTCCCAGTACCTGTCAAATGCCAATAGAACCTCAGCTAAGTGTGAGACTTTAAGCTTACACCCCTTCCCACCACCATGGTGGGATTTTTGTCTGGCCCGAGCTTTAATCACAGCTTTAATCATGTGTGTATAATTCTTTTTGGTGTCTAAAAAAATGCTGTGCTCTTGAAAGTGGTTATTACCTCCATTTCTTACAATCTTCCCAGTGCTCTTCCAGTTCTCTGAACCTTGAAGGAATGGGTATGAAATAGATGCTTCATTTAGTGCTCTTAGCCCTTGATCTTGCCCACTTGGGGTGGGAGGTCTCTGTACTAATTAACATCTACTGCAGGAAGCTTCTCTGTTTAAGACTGAGAGATGCATTCATTTATGGCTTTAGTAGTAAGCCATTAGCGGGTACTTTAATATTAAATCTATTTATCACAGTTCTAGTATTAGATCTTACACTAGGACTTATTACATGTCCAGCCACAGTTCCTGGTCTCTTTAATAAAGCCAGGAAAAGTTTTCACCTTAAATCCAGTCAGAAATTAGTTGGTTAGTTTACCTCCATAAAATCCATGCCACTACTGCATCAGTGGGCATAGCTTACTAGACTGGTCATTGTAACTCTTAATTTATTTATGACCAGATGATAAAAAATTACTTTCCTCTTGCAGCATTATAAGACTGTCCAGTGTTGTGGATGATAACCAGTAGAAATGAAGCTTCCAGGGAATACCTATTTGATTCCTCTGAATTTATGAGTTTAATATATGGTCTCTTCAAGATGAATATCTTACAGTTTCTGGAATATAACCTAGAATAATTTCAACAGTCAGAAATGTTTGAGGCTCTATTGAAACTTATTGACCAACTACTTAGGAAGTGGTAACCCAATCCTAGCAATGAGGCTTTTAGTTTTGTAGTGTGTGGTATCTAGGTGTTGTTCACCACTAAATGATAACTGCATTTAAACTATTTTTATATATGTACTTATAGATATTTTAAGAAATTTCTATTATAATGTCTCTAGATAACAATAAGCAAATGATAAATTTAAAATAGAGGTCCTTAAAGTGGATCTGACATGAATGGCTCTTCCCTGAGAATCACATTTATGAAACTAGAAGGCATCATGCAAGTTTCCAGAGAAGGGAGCAAACAAACAGCCCTATCCAGTTTTGATGTCTAAGAATCATAATAATGACCAGCATGGTACTATAACCTGAGGATACAAGAGTGGCTTACATACCTTGAAAATAATAAAATCTGGACTTAAGACTCACTCAACAAGAAGTTAATCATACCTGATAATGGAAATCTAGCCAACTACCCAAAGCCAGTGAAGTGATAGATTCCAAAGGAGAGCCTACAAAACCTCTTTATTAGCCTAACATAATACCTAATAACAATCTAAATATTTCTCAATGGTCCCACAGATAAGTGTAGTCCCCAATTTTCATTAAGGAAACTTCTTTTTGGAACAAACTCAGATCATTCCATAAAACTACAAGCAATCAAAATGCAGAGTGTGAACCCTAATCCCAGTGGATAAATCTACAGTATAATTCCTACACCTAAGGCTCAAGGATCATTGTAGAAGAAAGGGCAGAAAAATTGTAAGAGCCAAAGGATCAGGGAGTTTGCTGTAACACTGTATAGTCCAAGAATGTCAGAATCTACATCTGTAAAGTCTCATCAGTATGGCTCCCTAAATAAGAATTGAATAAGAACAACAATAGACACAATAACCTAACATGAATAGGGAAAATCCAAGAGGCCTCGATTCTACACAAAGAACTATAGGCAACTAAAGAAATCCAAGAATGGCAGAAATGGTCCATTCATGCAATAACCAAAGGTTTTACAGTGATTGCATACATGTTTTCCAATATAATTTTAATACATATCTTATGTGTATGGGAAGGGTCTTATGTTCTAACATATAATAAAGAAATTATATAAAAGAATCACACATTTCTCTTAATGGTAACTGTATGATTAAAATCTCTCAGTTTTGAAACTATATCCAAAGATTTACCTTACTACTCAATTTTATAAAATTTGGCTTTCACTTGACTTTTTATTTATCCAATATATTTATTTGTTGTAATTTATTGTTTGACTCTGTATTATGTAAAATTGTTAAATTATAATTATTTTATTCTGAAATACTTAAAATCTGTGGTAAAATATCATTTTAAAATCAACTTTTTCTGGCATATTGAAAGGTAGGAAACCTAAATGTATGTGTGAGATAAGGTTGATGGTTCATCCAATTATGATGTCACAATAGATATTTAAGTCTAAGAACCTAAAATCTAAATCTTACAGTTTCACAAGTATGCTTGTTTATTTTGTTGCCTCATATATATTTTAAAGCTTTTCTTTTCTATGAAAATTTATTTAGTGTCATGAAAGTGTTGAATGTTATCAGGATCTAAAGTGAGATGAATAGAGACAGAATGAGAAAGTTCTGACAGTCAGCATGAATGCAGCTATTTCCTTTTACCTATACCATGTTACTGAGACTTTAAAAGGGGAATAAACCCCAGGAACTCAACAACAGTGAATGCACCATGCACAGGAGGTTCGACAATGAATTTCCAGCATTTTGAATTCACAGTGAAGTTGACATATAGAATACGGCGGCAGTGGTAGCACAGTTTTAATCTCAACACTCAGGAGGCAGAGGCAGGTGCATCTCTGACTTGGAGGCCAGCCTTTCTTTCTTAATGTTAAACTATTTATTGGTAACATATTTAAAATCAAAGGAAAGAAAATCAGCAATTTTGAAGAGAAAGGGACATACTTCCATCATATAATCTAAGAAATCTATATTTATTTTCAAATGATACTTAAATACAAAGGCATTGGTTCATAGTCTGGAATTAGAGGAAGAGACACAGTAGTCTCTTCCTCTAATTCCACAGAGTCTCGGGAAAGTTAAGTTAGAACTGTGATGTCAGCAGTCACTGAAGAAAATCAGCAATCACAATCCTATAAGCAGAGCCTGATGACATTTATCACATATAATTCACTCTCTTGTCTCTTCTTTATTATCCTGAGTATTCCTCTTTGCCCTATGACATAGGCACACAAAGTGATTTTTTATAAATACACAAGTGTGTATCCTCACAATAATGAGTATCCTAGATGCTCTGAAGACCCCAGCATTGCCATTCACTGCTTTTGTGTGCCCACATCCCAAGGTTGTCTTACTCTGTCAATTGTCTAACACATGGAAATACTATACTTTTAATGATACAGTTGAAAATCTAGGATTGAAGATTTTGAGGGTCTGAATCCAGAATTTATGTATCCACAACCATCATGTTATACCTCAATGCTTTTTAAAAAACAGGCAATATATAGAGGAAGACAACACAGTCTCAAAAAATTATCTCATTAATGTGTATAACATGGTCTAAATATTTTTCCTTGGTTTTTATTAGGTTGCTGCAATGTGGTTTAAGGCCAGGAATATTAAATTATTATAATTAGGGTCAAACACACCATCTTTAAATAAAATGAAAATCGTGTAATCAATACATTTCTCACTCAAAAATACAAAAGTGTGTTTTATGAAGATAAGAATTCAATTTTTGGATTGGAGGAACTCATGAGAAGCATCTTCTGCATCCTCCTGATTGTGGAAGCATTTTGCCTGTGAAAAGTTTTTAAGATTCTTCAAGAAGAGAAGCAGGTGTGTGAAATGTCCAGTGAATTCAAAGGATGAATCAAAACCTCAAGTCACAATTTGTTCAGCTATTGAAGTATGGATTGTATGACTTGCATAGTGGAGAAGAATTTCGGCCATTTTGGTGTCCATTTTATGGGTAAAAGTCTTGAAGATTTCAGAATATCTCATCAGTTTTTCTAAGCAACTTTTAAGATGTGGCAGTTTAGATAAGACTAAGATAGTCATACAGATCTGTCACTTGCTTAGTTAGAGTCACATCAAGATATTTTATATTATTCACTGCTTTTATGTGAAAGGTGTTATTTCCCTAATTTCTTCCCCAGCCTGTTTATCCTTTGAGTAGAAGAAGGCCACTGATTTGTTTGAGTTAATTTTATATCCAGCCACTTTGCTGAAGTTGTTTATCAGGTTTAGGAGTTCTCTGGTGGAATTTTTTGGGTCACTTAAGTATACTATCATATCATCTGCAAATAGTGATAATTTTATTTCTTCCTTTACAATTTGCATCCCCTTGACCTCCTTTTTTTGTCTAATTGCTCTTGCTAGGACTTGGAATACTATATTGAACAGGTAGGGGGACAGTGGACAGCCTATTCTAGTCCCTGAACTTAGTGGGATAGCTTCAAGTTTCTCTTCATTTAGTTTGATGTTGGTTACTGGTTTGTTGTATATTGCTCTATAGTAATATGGGTAGGTATGGGCCTTGAATTTCTGATCTTTTGAAAACTTTTATCATGAATGGGTGTTAGATATTGTCAAATGCTTTCTCAGTATCTAATGAAATGATCATGTGGGTTTTCTTTCTTTGACTTTGTTTATACAGTGGATTACATTGATGGATTTCCACATATTGAACCATCCCTGCAACCCTGGAATGAATCCTCCTTGATCATGATGGATGATCATTTCGATGTATTTTTGGATTCGGTTTGCGAGAATTTTATTGAGTATTTTTGCATCAATATTCATAAGGGATATTAATCTGAAGTTCTGTTTCTTTGTTGGGTCTTTGTGTGGTTTAGGTATCAGGGTAATTGTGGCTTTGTAGGACGAATTGGGTAGTGTTCCTTCTGTTTCTATTTTGTGTAACAGTGTGGAAGAGTCCTGGAATTAAGTTTTCTTTGAAGGTCTGATAGAACTCTGCACTAAACCCATTTGGTCATGGGCAGTTTTGGTTGGGAGACTATTAATAACTGCTTCTATTCTTTAGGGGTTATGGGATTGTTTAGATTGTTTATCTAATCCTGATTTAATTTGGTACCTGGCATCTGTCTCCAATAGCTTATGCTCTAAGATCAAGAATTGATGAATGGGACCTCATAAAATTGCAAAACTTCTGTAAGGCAAAGGACACAGTCAATAGGACAAAATAGCAACCAACAAATTGGGAAAAGATCTTTACCAACCCTACTTCTGATAAAGGGATAATATCCAATATATACAAAGAACTCAAGAAGTTAGACTCCAGAGAACCAAATAAACCTATTAAAAATGGGGTACAAATCTAAACAAATGTTAAACACCCTTAGTCATCAAGGAAATGCAAATCATACAACCCTGAGATTCCACCTCACACCAGTCAGAATGGCTAAGACCAAAAACTCAGGTGACAGCAGATGCTGGCAAGGATATGGAAAAAGAGAACACTCCTCCATTGTTGGTGGGATTTCAAGCTGGTAAAACAACTCTGGAAATCAGTTTGGTGGTTCTTCAGAAAATTGAGCATGGTACTACCTGAGGATCCAACAATACCTCTCCTGGGCATATAACCAGAAGATGTGCCAACTTGTAATAAGAACACATGTTCCACTATGTTCATAGCAGCCTTATTTATAATAGCCAGAAGCTGGAAAGAACCCAGATGTTCCTCAGCAGAGGAATGGATACAGAAAATATGGTACATTTACATAATGGAGTACTGCTCAGCTACTAAAAACAATGAATTCATGAAGTTCCTAGGTAAATGGATAGAACTAGAAAATATTATCATAAGTGAGGTAACCCAATCACAAAAGAACACACACAGTATGCACTCACTGATAAATGGATATTAGTTCAGAAATTTGGAATACCCAAGTTACAATTCACATACCACATGAAGCTCAAGAAGAAAGAGGACCACAGTGCAGATACTTCAGTCCTTCTTGGAAGGGGGATCAAAATACCCTTGAAAGGAGATACAGAGACAAAGTGTGAAGCAGAAACTGAAAGAAAGGCCATACAGTGACTGTTCCACATGGAGATGCATCCCATATACAGTTACCAAACCCAGACACTACTTTGGATGCCAACAAGTGCTTGTTGACAGGAGCCTGATATAGCTGTCTCCTGAAAGGCTCTGCCAGTTCCTGACAAATACAGAAATGGATGCTCACACCCATACATTGGACTGAGCACAGGGTCCCCAATGGAGGAGCTAGAGAAAGGATCCAAGGAGCTTAATGGTTTACAGCCCCATAGTAGTAAGAAAAATATGAACCAACCAGTACCCCCCCCCAGAGCTCTTAGGGACTATACCACCAACCAAGGAGTACACATGGAGGGACTCAAGGCTCTAGCCACATGTGTAGCAAAGGATGGACTTGTGGGACATCAATGAGATGAGAGGCCCTTGTCCTGTGAAGGCTCAATGTCCCAGTTGTGGGGAATGTCAGGACAGGAAAGCAGGAGTGGGTGTGTTAGTGAACAGGGTGAGGGGCATAGAATACAGGGGGTTTCTGAGGGGAAATGAGGAAAGGCAATAAAATTTGAAATGTAAAAACAGAAAATATCTAATAATAAATAAAGTGGAAAAAAGGTAGCTTTAGTAGGTTTGACTAAGAATGGACTATCAGTGATCATTACCATGCTTTTGAAAAAAGATTGGCTCTCAGAAACTCCTCTCTCTATGCTATAACATTGACTGGCTTTATCCTTCCCAAACTATATACTGGCAACCAAAGCTGCAGTGGGTTCATGCCTGCCAAGATCCTGTTTGTTTTAGAAGCACTGTCTCCATTTAATACTTCCTGCCCTGACAACAAGGCCTTGACAAACTTTCCACTTCTTCCTTCACAGTGGTCCAGGATCTTTGTTGAGGGAGTATGATATAGATGTCCTATCCATGTCTTAGCATGCTTTTGTCATTTAGTCTCTGCCTTTTGACCAGTTGTAAGTCTTTGTGTTAACTACTATCCACTCAACAATAGATTTTCTCTGATGAAGTCTGAGAGTTACACTATCTACAGATACAGAAATATGAATTTAGAGACTTGTTTATTTAGAGACCTGTGTTTTGCAGGCAGCCAGAAGGAGACTTTAATTCCACAAAGGGCAGAGCATGAGCATAGGAGGCCTCAAAGCTCATGAACACAGTGACACACTTCCTCCATTAAGGCCACAAGTACTTTAATAAGGCCACACCCCCTAATAGTGCCACTTTCTATGGGCAAGAATTGAAATACATGAATCTATGGGGACCAAACCTACTCAAACCACTATGTTCCATTCTTTCACCCACTAGAGACTTGTAGTCATAACATAATGCAAAATGTATTTGTCCAAATTCAGTCTCTTCTGATATTCATGCAATATCTACAGATACAGAAATATGAATTTAGAGACCAGTTTATCTAGAGACCTGTGTTTTGCAGACAACCAGAAGGAGACTCTATAAACTATAAACCTCTAGAAAATCATGAATTTGATTAAATGTTTCCAACATTAAAGGATATGCATTACTGTTCCAAAACATCATAGTGAGGAAATACTGAACCAAAGCAAGACCAAAGACCAGCTGAGCAGATTCCAAACTCTGTAACTATATGTCTGATGTCCAACTCCTTTCAACTTTTTGACTATAACACAATTCTTTTCTTGGTCTGGTTCCACTCCATTAACAGCTTTCCTCAGAAGGTAACCCGCAGCTCTGGCATCACTAATATTTTGCAATTTCTAAGGCAACTTTAACTTTACAGCTTCTTGTTCTAATATCAGAGATCCATACATGATCTTCTGGGCTTACCAAAGGACTTTGATCACTTCTCCAGCTTTGCCTTCTGTAGCACTCTAGGCTCTGGCTGAGTCCACTCCACTGTTTCTGCTGTTCTTGGTGGTCACCTCATGTTATTGGTATCTCCAGTATACTGGAATCTTCTGCTGCAACTGGCTTCACTTTCATTAATAGCCTCTCATATGCTCTCTTCATGGTGCCAAGCTCCAATGTCTTTTCATGACCTTGTTGTCCTGGGTCTTCAACTGTCACTATGGCTACATCTTCACTAACAGCCTGGACTCTCACAGTGCCAAGCCTCAGTTGTTCTCTGTGTTCCCTTCACACCTTCAAAACCTGTACATCTGGGTGATTCTTAAACATTATCAAGTCCAGCTGCAGTATGAGATCTATCTCTGGAACACAGATGCTTTGTGCACTCAGAAAATGTTTCTTAGATTTGACCTCAATGGTACTAGTCCACCAACCCCTCTCTCTTTGATATTCCACTTTCCAACAAGACCCCCATCCCACAACCTTCCTCTCCTCCCTCCCTTTTGCCTCTATGAGGGTGTTCCCCCACCCACCCTTTTCCACCCTACCCCAGCATCATCTCCCTACACGGGGGCATCAAACTTCCACATAACCAAGTCCTCCCTCCCATTGATGTCAGACAAGGCCATCTTCTACTCTGTATCTGGAGCCATGGATCCCTCCATGTATACTCCTTGGTTGGTGGTCTAGTCCCTGGGAGCACTGGATGGTCTGGCCATCTATGTTGTTCTTCCTATGAGGTTGTAATCCCCTTAGCTCCTCCAATCCTTCCACCTGCTCCCCTATCAGGGTCCCTGAGCTCAGTATGATTGTTGGCTCCAAACATCCACATCTACATTAGTCAGTTTCTGGCTGAAGCTCCCAAAGAGCAGCCACACCAGGTTCCTGTCAGCAAGTACCTCTTGTCAATGGCAGTAGTGCTGGATTTGGTGTTTGCAGACAGGATGGATTCCCAGGTAGGGCAGTCCCTGGATGGCCCTTCCTTCAGTCACTGCTCCATTTTTATCCCTGTTCTTCTTTTGGACAGAAACAGTTCTGGGTTAAAAACTTTGAGATGGGTGTGTGGCCTCATCCCTTGACTGGGGGGGAGGCAGTGCCTATTTACTGGAGGTGATCTCTACAGGTTCTCTCTCCCCATCTCTGATAAAATCACTGCTAATTTCTTAGCTCCAAGTAAAAAGCATCAATTTCCCCAGTAATCCTTCTATTATTGACTCTAAACTCAGAGCCATGTGACAAAAGCTGACAAGTTCTGCAGATTGCTAGGGCTGGAACATGACCCCCTTGTTCTATTAATTTTCACCAGCTGTAAGGAGCCGCCCTCACATTGGCCATTACAAGATGGCGCTGATGGCACTGGCACCTGTGTAAACAAACCATCTGCACATGCGCTGGGGTAGTTTTCCACCCCATGTGCTCTGCCTTCCCCGAGACGACAACTCCGGCCGATGGGCTGCAGCCAATCAGGGAGCGACACGTCCGAGGCGGAGGACAGTCCTCCATAAAAGGGACGGGTTTTCGCCATTCAGGGGATCTCTCTATCTCTCTCTCTCTGGCTCCCTCTCTGGCTCTCTTCTCCACTGGCTCCTGATGGGGTAAGCAATAAAGCTTGTGCTGCAGAAGATTCCGGTTGCCCTGAGCGTGTTCTTACCAGGGGGGACACAAAAGCTCGAAATAACCAGCTTTCTGGTTTTGATGAATTCTTTCACTGCCTAAGCTTGTCTGTCCATTAACTTGCTCTGTATACTGACCTTGAATTCAGAGATCTGCATGGCCCTGTCTCCTGATTTCCAAGATTAAAGGTATGTTCCATCACACCTGGACCTAAGCTTTTCTTTAATTCCTTTTCATTATGAGTATGGCCACTATGCCTCAAGATCTGGATTAAAGGCATCTTGTCTTCCTGTCTTAAGATGTGGAGAGCAGGTGTGCCCTCCATTTCTAACTGTAGTTCATTCCAAATATAGAGAACTAAACAACCATATCTTTTTATGTCCAAGGGAAAACTATAACCAGGTCATAATAATGCCTAACATGATATAATTATCCAAAATACAACAGCAAGTACATAGTAAATTTAGACTAGATGGCTATGTCTCTTTTTCAACATGCTTTTTATAAGATGAAAGCTTTGCTGGGTAGACTTTTGTAGTCAGCTCTCCCTTAATCTGTTTATCTCCTTGAACACAGGATTTAGCTCCCTTCTACTTCCTGGGGCCCTCTACTGGTATAACATCTACCTTAGGTAGGGTTTCATTGCTGTGAAGAGACACCGTTACCAAGGTAAGTCTTATAAAGGAAAACATTTAATTAGAATTGCCTAAAAAATTCAGAGATTTGGTCCATTATTATCATGGTGAGGAGCATGGTAATATCCAGGCAGACTTGGTGCTGGAAAGGGAGCTAAGAGTTCTACATCTTGATCCAAAGGCAGCCAGGAAGAGACTTTGTTCTGCAGGCAGCCAGTAGAAGGCTCTGATTCTACATAGGGCCTCCATAAGAGACCTCAAAGCCCAGGTACACAGTGACACACTTCCTCCCAAAAGGCCAAGCCTACTCCAATTTGGTCACACTTCCTAGTAGTGCCCCCTTTTGGCCAAGCATTGAAACATATGAATCTATAGGGGCCAAACCTATTCAAAGCACCACAACAGGATTCAAAGTTTGTTAAAAATGTTGATAACACACACACACACACACACACACGTAGCCTACTGAGCAACTTCTAGTTCTCTGAGGGTTACCTGGAAGGAAGAAATCTTCCTGGTCAATATTAACTTGTTTTATTCACATTCTAGAGCCAAAGTACATGGTGACCTCAGCAAGAAGATTTTATCATCAAGTTATGGTGGACAACAAAGGATAATTGCAATAGACTATATTGTTTGGGGAGTCTCTGAGACATCTGACCAACAGCTTGAGAAGTAATATCACACACATGCAATGTGCTTGTCATGAATTTCCTTAAATAAAGTTTAAACTATGTATAAATGAATTAAATGTAAGAACATATAAATAGAACCATCAACTGAAGCTTATTGGGACATATTACACTTATACCAAATGAATTCTGCATGTAAAACATGTTCTATGTCAAAAGCTTGGATTAAAAATAATGATCATTTTAACTGACTGAAGATGTCATTAGAAAAATCATTAAATACATCCATAGAGGAAAACTGTTAACTAAAACAAGAAAGGAAAAGATATAAAGAATATATAAAGAATACAAAAACTAAAACCAACAATTCACATGGTGGCCAAAGATATAACCCTACTGGGTATAAGTCAGGAGTAGGTATGTGTCTTTGCTCTTAATAAGTTCATTTAAAGAGTGTCTTTATATTCCATTTTCTCTGATAAAAAATGAATATCTCAAAATATCTCTTACCTCCCAATGCCTAAAACACTAAAAGCAGAGTAGATCAAATATCGAAAGGTAATAATACTGAGAATGAAGTTTTAATGTACATGACAGTGAAGACCGTTTCACTACTCTAGCAAGTGAAAAGGCAGCTCACAAAATGAGAGAGGGATATTTTTCCAATAAAACATTTTTATCTAGAATATAAATACGTATATACACACAACTTATATACAAATGCTGAGAGCAATTGTCACTGATCTTTCTTTAATGCATGTCTGTATTTAAAATCATTGAAATTTTCAAATATGTATATAATATATACAGATTATATTGATTTCCCCTCTTTCCTCACTTCCCTCAATTATCTCCCTCTCAACTTCTAGACATAATTTAAAACACACCAAGTCCAATTAGTAGTGTGTGTATGTGTATGTGGGTAGGTTTGTGTGCATGAGTGTAGGATCATCCACTGGAAAGTAGATGACTTATCAGTGGCTGCATCCTCAAAGAAAAATCATTCTTCTTCCCCTAGCCCTATGTGTTAGTCATGGTTCTCTGGAGTCACAAAACTTGGAGAATATCTCTATATTGAGGGAATTTATTGTGATAACTATAGTCCAACTGACCCAACAATGTTCAGGTGTGAATGGGAAGTTCAAGAATTTAGTGGTTGCTCAGTCCCATGTGGCAAGCTGTTTTAGCTGGTCTTCTGTAGGAGTAGGTTCCAACAGATGTGCTGGCGAGTAAGTGCAAGCAGAGGAAGAAGAATGAGTCTTCCTTCTTCCAATGTCCTTATGTAGGTCTCTAGGTGTGGCCCAGACTAAAAGTGTGGACCACCACACCTCTATCTGGGACTTGCTTTGTCCTAGGCTTGAACTCAGAGATATCCTTGCCTCAGTCTCCTGGGATTAAAGGTGTGTACTACCTTGCCTAAGCTTTTAATGCACACCATGCCTCACAATCTCCATGCCAAGATCCACATCAAAAACTTGCGTTGTCCAGCCTCAAGATCTGGATCACAGGTGAACCCTCCAATTATTAATTGTAGGTCATTCCAGATATTGTCAAGTTAACAACTAGGAATAGCCATTACATAGTCCCATCTGTCAATAGCTTCTCAGCAAGGCCTAGGACCTCCTTAACTTCACCCACATATTTATTGAAATTTTGTCTTGATGTTATGAGCCCCTGCCGTTGTTCTTGATAAGTAAATAACATAAACAACAAAAATATCCACAAATTAGTTAATTAACTTGATTATAGCCAAGCAACAGCATTACATTAGGTAATTAAAACTTCGTGGCATATTTTCCAACTTGGAATGAACCAGAAAGTATGATCAGTGAAAGAAACAATCCATACCCCACAACTTCAATAACTGCACTGTATGAAGTGTGCAGGTCAAGAACAGCAGTTTGAGGCTGAAAATTGATTATCATCTACCAAAGGCCGGGGTACTGTATCATGGCATGTAGTGGTATGAGTTAGGGTAAAATGAAAGATGTAATATTTACAAAACTGATTATATAAGTGATGCATGATGATGCATGTATAAAATGTCATCTGACTGTATTTTTCAAATGAGTGAGTTCAAATGAGTATATGAGGTATAGTAATCCAGGTTCTTTAAAATAAAATTGTGCTAAATTAAAATAAGTTATCAGGTAATGCAGCAAATATAAATTAGCAGGTGATTCAGCAATCATATATTATAAGGTAATAAATGATCACAAATTTTATTAAGTAATACACCACTTATAATCTCAAGCATTTATATATCCAAACAAAAATTACATATAAATAAACAAAAACTTAAACAAATGATAAAAGCTTAATTTATAAAAGCTCTAAAGTAAAAATAAACCAAACGCCTTCATGAACAAAACAATTTTAAATAAACCATGCTCAGACACCACTCAGAAACAAAGAGGAAAGAACTATCTATATGTACAACAGCTTGCATGCAACTTGAGGGAATGACAGAGTAAAAATTCCTCTCTTGAAGAGTTATGCACCACAGGACTACATTTATGACCTTAAAAGGAAGGTGTAGGGAAGGAGAACAATGTACTATCAAAGATCATAATCTAGAGAGGGAATGGGTAGGGGATGAAATAATTGTAAAGCACAATGGAGAGCCAAGATGGAGATGGACCTTTTCTTCATCCAGATACAGAGACAGGGAATTGCTGTGGCTTGGACCTTAACTTCTCCCATAACCATTATGTTAAAACCTTGGTCCTTAGGGTGGTGTTATTGGGAAGTACAGAGTCTAGTGGGAGACTCATGAGTCATCTGGAGGCTGCCTTGAAGGGAAATTGTTGGATCCAGTTTTCTTTGTTCTTTCAGTTGCCCAGGAAGTAAGTGAGCACTTGGCTCTGGCACACCTCTAGTAGATTCAACACAAAAGCACACCCATATACCCAACTAATAATGCAACAAAAACTCCCAAAACATGTGCCAAATCCAATTTTTATTTTTATAAGTTGATTTTTTTTCAGGTACTTGCTATAGTGATAGAGAGCTGTTGGACAAGTGAGAGATAGGAAAACCTTTAAATCTGTGATAAAATTGTACATTGCCAGAATTTCTCTTTCTCCCAATCATCTATCATCTACCTCTCTATTATCTATATCCTCTCTCTCATATACACAATCCTGCATACACCCACACATTCACACATGTGCTTATACTCACACATACACAGTGACACAAATGCACTCACATTCAGGAACTCACACACAGGCATGTGTAAGTAAAGACATGTGACTCAGTAAGAGGTCCACAGGCTGCATCCATGCCACTGTTCTGGTTTTGATACTATAGAAGTAAGTTGAAAATACTTTCACATTTGAGATGGACTGTTCTATGAATTTCTGTGTTCTTGCAGCCTGTATAGTCAAAGGCTCTTCTTGCTGTAATTCCTTAACCCCTTAAGGCCATGGTGTAGGATTTGCAAACATAATCACATAGGCTAAAATATAGGTCATTTTCAGAGATAAAATTCTCTGGATGGGGAGCTGTAGAATATCACCTATAAAAAATGCATAAAAATTCTGACTATCCATGGACAAAGTTTGCCCATGGCTCACATTCGGCCACATCTGCAGATGATTACCAAATTGTACGCTGATTACATCTTAGAGGTTAAAAAGCACCACTAGATTGCTACCATCTTAATGATATATCACCAATCAAAAGTGTTTTGTACATATTATTCCCTAAACTAGAGTGATCATGAGTACTGGAATAGGATCATAGGCTCCTCCTTTCCACAAGCTAGAAAGGTACAACAATTGCTTCTCATCAAGACAGCAAACCTGGACACGGTTTTCCCACAAAATAATTTGAGTCTAAAACAGAAGAGTAGGAAATTCGTGTTTATACTACATGGGATTCCCACTCTGCTGTGGAGAGACTCTAGAATATACCTTATCATTTAACCTTTAAAGCATTCCTCATCATTCAAAAGCATCCCAATTTCATAGACTTTTACTCAGGTACTGGAGAGATCACATAATTTTCCTAGGTAAGCAATATATTTTGGATTTTATTTGCTTTCTATATCAATATGATCACATTTTTAATGCAAGATTGGGAAATTT
The DNA here is from genome assembly GCF_978045245.1 of Mus caroli. Taxonomy (NCBI): domain Eukaryota; kingdom Metazoa; phylum Chordata; class Mammalia; order Rodentia; family Muridae; genus Mus; species Mus caroli. The sequence continues at coordinate 5,997,169 of NW_028227256.1, forward strand.
TCAGAATATGTGAAAGATATTGTATTAGTGAACTAGTCCAAATCTAGAAAGACATTTGTCACATGTTCTCCCTTACCTATGGCTCCTAGCTGTAAATATCAAGATATGAGGATGTGTACCAGAGTAATCTCAAAAGCCAAGAAAGTAGAAAGGGAGGGGAACCAATAGAGAAAGGAATTGCAAGGTACAAGTGATATGAGGGAAACAGGAAAAAATAGAGGAGCTTTAACTGGGAAGGAAGGCTAATATAGAAGGAGAGTAAGGGGGAAAGAGAGATAGATAACAAGGATTCTTGAAAAATCCATAAGGAACCATGTTTTTATTTACATATTACATATAAAATTACATATTATGTATATATAAGTCATGCTACTTGGGCTCATGATGATACCCCCAACAGCCATAGACTCTCTAACAAAATCCTCAATAGCATGAGAAAATTCATTTTTGAGTTGTTGGTCAGGGTAGTTCAAGCAAATCCACAAACAATATAGGCTATTGTTGTTGTCCTTGATTGACAACCAAGGATTGGAGGTAAGTCTCTACTGCTAAAGACAGTTTCTGACAAAGGACTCAGATAATTTGAGCTGGAACTTACCTCAAAGCCACATCCCTGAGGAATAGTTTCATAGTACTTGAAGGTGGTATGCAAGTAGCCAAAGGAGGAAAGCAATCAATAGTCTTAACCAGCTATGATGCCTATGAGACACAACTATGACCAGCAGGGCAAAGCACCTCTAAGGGTGAAATAGTGGCACTTAGAACTTAGTGGAAATCAAAATATGTCTAAATGGTCTTCAGGACAACCCAACAGGAGAAAATGGCTAGTGAGATTATGAATCTCAGAGGAAAATGTTCCTCTAAAATGTTACCTTCCTAAAACCATATGATTCTTGACTGTATTCTAAATATGTATCCTTATATCCACAAATAAGTATATCCCTTCATAAAGCTTCATTCACTTTGCCACAGATAGAGACCATCACAGAAAACAACAGCTGTTCAAAATGTAGAGAACAATTTACCCTGGGCTTCCTGGACCTAATGGGTACATCTACAACACTATCCCTAAACTAAAATCTCAGTGGGCATCACAGAAGAAGGGACAGAACGATTGTAAGAGCCAGAAGAAGAGGAAATCTGATGCAAGATTGTGTTTTTTAGTTTTTACTAGACGTGACAGGAAAACTAGACCTATGAAATCTCAACCCATTATGTCTGCTTAAATCAGACCTTACTGACAAAACAACTGAATATGATAACATTGATGGGGGAAATCTTATAGGGCCCCATTACTAGATTAAGAGCTACAGGCAAGTAATGACTATTGAGAGAAGAGAAATTAGTGTTTCTGAGGGATAAGGATGCTAATTTATTATTTAACCAAGTGGCCAGCCCTAAATACACAAACAACACTAATGGAACTCAATGGTTTATATCTACATGTTTATCCATATATGTGTATATGTGTATGGAACTGTAACAATGATAGAAAGAGTTCATGAATTTTAAAATGAGTAGGTGACATGAGAAAGGTGGGTGGGAGGAAAATGAAGGAAGATACTATGTAAGTACATTTTAATTAAAAATAAAACAAAACATCAAACCACTCAAGACATTAAAATAAAATAAACAGATATTATACAGGTATCCCTTCACAGAGTTCTAATCACCTTAGCCTCAGTATTTCAGGTGTCGTGGCTGGATGAGTCTGAGACAACTGCAGCTCCACTGAGGATGCTCTGATAAATGCTATAGAAAACTCATCTGTATGTGGACTAGTGTACTGGCATGGAAAGCTTCTGGTTTTAAGCAAACCAGTTCCTCCACAAATTCAGAGAGAGAGAGAGAGAGAGAGAGAGAGAGAGAGAGAGAGAGAGAGAGAGAGAGAGAGAGAGAGAGAGAGAGAGAGAGAGAGAGAGAGAGAGAGCTCTTTCAGTCATCTCAGTAATCTACTTCGTAGTAACCATCATAATCTTGCACGTTTCCTCTAAATCATGTGTGATGAATAATCACAGAAGTCAGTAACACTTGGTGAAATATGACCTACTGTATTATCTCTATAACAAGCTATTTATGTTAGATGTAATAAATTAGAAGATAAATTTAAAGTGCAGTAGATATGACATGCTTTCTCTCTACAAACTTAGGCGTAAATGCTCAGTTGGTATATGCCTGCTTGCTCATTATTTTGTCATAAATTACAATTACTTGATCATCATGCAGACTGTCCAGTAAACTGTTGGGTTGTATACACAGACCCCTCCCTGGAGCAAAAGCATACATTTGTCTTGATTGACTTTCTTTGAGAAAAGGCTGAAAACAACAAGTAAAATCAATTGTTCCAACCAACGTCTTATAGACAACTTTCTGTACCACAGCATACATCAAAGGAGTTGCTCACACTGTTGTCGTCCTTGCAATAGAATGTGATGAGTACACAAGTTCTATGTGCTTGATGCATAGATTGGTGTATATTTGAAAAATGGCCTGGTACTCAACTGCTGACATCACCATTGACCTCAGCTTTCCTGCTGTGTCATTTGACTGACTAGTATATTTGAAAAATAAATGAGAAAAACTCCATAGTAACAAAGGAGGAACCATATGTAGCCACAAGTGAGGTACATTCTTTTCCTCAAACTAGCCTAAACATAATATTAGTTCTAGGTCCAATATTACCATTCTTATGCAATATTACTAATTTTATTTATTCCAATAGTACTATTACTATTTGACCGTCACACATGAACTGATATATTAACTACAGAACATTGTAGAATATTGGGTCTTTTATTACCTTTCTCTAACTCTACCAAGATTTGAGCCAAGGACAAAGAATCCTTATACTCAAGCAGGTATTCTGAGTGAACAAAGAAGGTCACAAGGCTGATAGAAATCCATGGTTTAGCTATTGTGGAATAAAACAATGTAGGGCTATTTTCAAACACACTTTGACAATCTGAGATGCTTGTATGGAAAGCTGATGACTCATTTCCCTGCCCTTGGAAGAGATTCCAAGCTCTTGAGAACAGAAAGGACAAGATGAGGTCAAAGAAAATTTCATGGCATAGTACATTAATCATTGTTCTTGATAAAAATTCATCAAGCATATTCTCTAAAAATGAAACTAAAAAGCCAATCCAATATATAAAATGAAGTTTTTAAATGGCAGGATATACCATTATTAGTTTTATAACTCATCTTACAAATAACACAAATGACTCATTTCCCTATGAGAAATTCAACGGAACGAGTTATGAGTTAATGCACACTAGAAACACCATTTGTTAAGACTAACCTGGAGAGGATAGTCATTGAGCAGAGGCAGAAGAAAAGAAATGCCCACTAAATTAATATATTTTATATAACATTTCTTTTATTCTTATACATGCCTTCTGTGTAACCATGCCTTCTACAGAGAAGTAGAGATTCAGACATAGCTTTCAACTTGCTAACAAGGACACATTGTACTCTTCCTGCTCTCCCTCCTCTGCTATAGACTCTTGTGATATGGGCTTCTTCGCTGTAAGATGGGAAGGGACAAATGTAGTAACATATTTCTCAGCTTACTGAAGTCTAGAAAACATCTTTCAGATCAGCTTCTGCTGAACCCATATGAAATGTTACTGTGTAGTGTCTTGTATTCAGAACAAGGTATTGTGAAACAAGAGCCATCCCTGCTCCACAGAACTTACTGACTAGAGGAACTAAAAAGTAAAACATGTGATGACAAAAAGAAAAAGAAAAATACACAACAAAAGTACTTCACCAAGCTAGAGATGTCAGAATGTCCCTGAGGAGCAGTTTAAGCTCAGAAAATATTCACAAATCTTCAGGTGAATTAGTTCATTGGGCATAAAAGCAGTCAATGTCCATGTGAGAGAGAATGGATTGTAGGTGAGCTGGGTTGTTGGGTGGATTACAGCCCTCTTGCAGAATGTGAAGACAGTGGAGTGCTTCAGCGATGTGCAGTGAAAGACAGGTAGTTACTGCAGCCAAATCCTACACAACGGGTAGGTTATTCAAGAACGTGCTGTGAAATCTAGATTTCTCTCAGTGTTGGAAGCCACTGAACAAATTCATTGGTGTGAATAATGTTTTTATTATAAAAATGAAAATGTTTTAATGGGGTTGGAAGTTGTGGGTAAGGATAGAGATGAAAAAAATCCAAAACATCTTCAGAATATAATGAGTTTAGGACATGGTGACTAGATATAGACCATAAATAAGATGAAAGAGTAGTCAAGTTTTGCCTCTGTTTATGGGATGGAAACTTGCTTCCAAGTAGAGTTAAGATCATAACTCAAGAGAGGCCAGAGGAGAAAATTGATATTTGAAAATACTTAGCATAATAGTGAAACTATCTTTGTTTTCCTTAAGAAGAGTCAATATTCTAGGAAGTGAACAGATCAAAGCAAGAATGGAAACTATGTTTCCAACTGCACCTAGGCAATGTGTCTAGGTTTTTCTAGATTGGTTAAGTTGTCTGATACAAACACTATACCTCATAGGGGTTCCTGAAGCTTCTTGTTCATCTGACACAACTGGACAGTTTCAGTGTCTTACACATTGCTTTAAAAGACAATATAGACTGTTAATATCAGGTCACTCACAAAAAAAGCTTTGCTTATTCACTCTGCTCTTGTTGGATGATAGTTTCAAAACTTGAGTTTGTTTTAAGATATAACAAAGGTGTCATGTCATGGACCAATCTTTGGTGTTATGAGTTGAAAAATCTTGAACGAGCTGACAATTTTGCAAAGGAAACACAGAGACATGGGAACATACTATATCCCCCCCCAATACATGTAATTTTAAATTTTGCTTTGTTGGGATAGAATTCACAAAAGTGAATTACATTTATTTTTTGAAGATATCATTTTGATGATGTATAATATATCCACAAGGGTGATGAACTATTAATTTGAACTATTAGTCAATTAACAGTTACTCTCTCATCATTGCTACCTTTTGTCTTTTCAGACTTTAAATCTATTTATGTCTTCATGGAGCAACCGTTTCTGCACATTTCAAATATATGAACCACGGGTTCTGCACATTTCACACAGAAATTTAATTCCTTCATTTGGCCTGATGTTGCCAAGGTTCATGGTAGTAAAATTGTTTCATTCAAATATACGGACATATTGTAATTTTTATTCCACTCATCATTGAATACCCATTTGAATCATTTACACATTGTGACTCTTACACATAATGTTCCTATAAAGCATTTCATAATAGTATTTTTGCAGGTGCAATTTGTTCTGGGTCACTATGAGATATATTTTTGTTAGTTATACTAGTAGTATTCTTCAGACTGGAAGGAACTTAAAGCTGATCATAAGAACTGCCAACCATTTTCCAAAGTGGCTAGATCATTTTGCATATTTCCTCCAGCAAAATAAAAACCCTCTAATTTATCCACTCCAGGTTGACTTCTATATATGTTTGATTATGTTGTTGTTGCTGTTGTTATTGTTATGGTTATTATAGTAAAAAGCAAGCAGTGTCTTCAAGTAGTTTCTATATTCATTTCAGAGGTGAATAGTGATTTTAAGCAATCTTTACCTATTTATGCATTTTTTTATATATCTTTATTTTGGATTTAGTTGATTCTTCTTTAGTTGGTTTTTCAAGGTAGGAATTTGTTGGGGATAGCTCTGGGGCTAATTATATTTGATGTTAATTTCATTCTCCTGTGAGTGGTTGTGAACAAGGAATGAGTTCAGCATTCAGGTGTTAATCATATCACAAAATTAAAGAAAAAGGAAGCCAGTGATTTTTATTTATAACAATACAAAATTAATTTAAAATGAGATGAAAAATACAAAAGCCAAGCACAAAAGGTTGGATATGCTAGTTTGTCCATGTTTCTTTAATTTTTTTTTTTTGTTGACAAGTATGAACACAAGGTAAAAAATTCACTGCTGATGTTTTAAGTAAATTAAACACCATTGTTCCCATTTTATAATGATTGTTAAGTTTATCAGCAGCCAGTATTTTTCTGTTTTATGAAAATATAATGTGATAAAGGAAATAAAATATCCTAGAAAAGTCTAATTAGCTAATGAGCATTATTTTATTTTGAAGTAAGGCATTCATTTGTCTTACTAATTTTTTGAGAGTTTTATACATGTGTTTGCATCAAATTAACCCGTCCCTCAACTCCTCCCAAATCCATCTCCATTTTGTACCTATTCAATTTGGTCCCCCTTTTTCCCTTTAAAATATTTGAGATCAATATGTGCTATCCAAATATTTTTTCATGTATAGCCTTTGCCTGGAGTGTGTTCAACTTACCACAAGCTCCTTTTCCATCAGCAAATAATTGCCAAAAGCTCCATGTCTAGGGGTGAAAATGTGCTCCTATTTCCCATCTTCATGCTGGGATTTGGTGTAGTTTAGGCTCACATGTGTTTTGTTCATGTGGCTGCAGACATTGCAAATTTATATATGTAGTTGCCCTGCTATGTCCAGAAAACAGTGATTCCTTGTAATCATCTCCCACTTCTGGCTCCTGTACCTTAGATGAGGAAGTATAGTATAAATGTTCCACTTACAGCTAAACATTGTACACTTTCTTCTCTACACATTGACCAGTTGTGAATCACCGTGCTAATCACCATCTACTGAAAATAGAAGCTGCTCAGTCAAAGGTTGAGCAATTCTTTGTCTATATGTATAGTAACTCATTAGATCAGCTTAATAACATGTCAATTCAGAAACAAGAGTGGTAGGCCCTACTTGCAGATTTATGATCTGTCTAGCCACAAGTTCTTAGTCCAGTTTGGGTTTCATCTTGTGGAGTGGTACTTATATCTAATGAGAACATTTCTGGCTACTCCCATAAAATTTGTACTACTTTTGCACAAATGGGCATGTCTTGCCAGGCAGTGAACTTTATAGCTAGGTATGACTCATGATTATTTGTCTTTTCCAGTAGTATGCATAGGTACCTTCCAACACTATGGAAGCCAGCCAGTAGGATGAAGCTTCCATATCAGTACCAGCTTCATTTCACCATGTAATATGATTCAATAAGTGATGTCTTCAACAACAGGCTCTTACTCAAAAGTTCTGGAGGGTAGCTAAGAAAATTGACAATAGCCTGTAATGATTTGTGGTCTTATAACCTCATTGTCAAATGACTCCAAAAGAAGTAATCCATTTCTAGATTCATATTTGTTAACTTCTGTTGTCAGGTAGGGGAAATAACTATTTCCCAGTATAGGGTAGTTTCATTTTAACACAACACACACACACACACACACACACACACACACAGACATGTCTATAATGGTCATTTTTATTGTATTTTTTGAAAAGCCCTCAGTGTTATTTATCTCTCCCTGCACTCACACATGTACCCTATGCCTACTCTCCATTTCCCTTCCTCTAAAGTTTAACCTTTTCTGTTTCTTTATTACTTTTAACCCTTTTTACAAAGGTGATTTATATTCCTCCACTTGATAGAATTCTTCTTGCCCATTCTATTCAAAATTAAACACTTATCTGGAAATGACAGAAACATTTGACATTTGTTTTTCTGGGCCTGGTTTACCTTGCTCACAATTATTCCTTTCAGCTTCATCTATTTATTTGAAATTTTCATAACTTTACTTTTCCTAATAGTGGAATAATAGTCTATTGTTTAACTATATAATATTTCTAATATCTACTTATAAATCATGTTAATCAATTGAATGATATCTAGGCTGCTTCCATTTATTAGCTACTGTAAGAAGAGCAGCAATGAATATGGATTACACTATATATTAAGATATAGAATCCTTAGGGTATATACCCAAGAGTAGTATGTCTGGATTTACTCTAGCTTTTTTAGGAACTTACACACTAATTTCCATGCTGGCTACACCAGTCTGTATTCCCACCAGCAGTAAATAAGGGTCCTCTTCCCTATGAATGCTAATTTCATAGAAAATATTTTTTAAATACTCTGCACATGTGACTACTGTATTTTTGTGATGAAAATAATGTTTAAAATTACTTAATGTCCTTTAACTTTGATTATTAAATCTAACTTCTATGAATCACATGGTGATACTAATTTTACTTAATTTTGTAAAGGGTGATAAATTTAGAGGCATGACTGTACACATCTATAATCTCAACATTTGAAAGTCAGGGGCAAGAGGATAGAGACTTGGGGCCAGCCTGTGCTACATTGTGATAACCAAACTTGTTGAATAAAACCAGGAGATTTCTATATAGCTCAGAGACACAGTGGTCCTTAGGAAGTAAGAAAAGGTAGTTTCATGATTTTGAATAGATATGAGTATGTAAGTTTAGTAGTAAATGGGGAAAAGGAGAAAAATGGGTGTCCATGAACAAAATCCAACATGTGAGAAAGTGTAATATCGGAATCCATTATTTGGCAGTCTAAAAATATTACATTTAGGGTTTTGTTTTTTAACTGTTTTGGCATATTATGAAATAATCTAAGAAATTTGCATAAATATTAGAATGAAAAAACACCAAATAAAGACATCAGCATAATCAGATTCACAACAAAATGTGAAATGTCATAAACCTACACAAATGTGCCCATATCTTCGAGGCTTTTCCCCACTTTCTCCTCTATAAGTTTCAGTGTCTCTAGCTTTATGTGGAGTTCCTTGATCCACTTAGATTTGACCTCAGTACAAGGAGATAGGAATGGATCGATTCGCATTCTTCTACATGATAAATACAGGTTGTGCCAGCACCATTTGTTGAAATTGCTGTCTTTTTTCCACTGGAAGGTTTTAGCTCCCTTGTCAAAGATCAAATGACCATAGGTGTGTGGGTTCATTTCTGGATCTTCAATTCTACTCCATTGGTCTACTTGTCTGTCGCTATACCAGTACCATGTAGTTTTTATCACAATGGCTTTGTAGTACAGCTTTAGGTCAAGCATGGTGATTCCAATTGAGGTTCTTTTATCATTGAGAAGAGTTTTTGCTATCCTAGGTTTTTTGTTATTCCAGATGAATTTGCATATTGCTATTTCTAATTAGTTGAATAATTGAGTTGGAATTTTGATGGGGATTGCATTGAATCTGTAGATTGCTTTTGGCAAGATAGCCATTTTTTACAATATTGATCCTGCCAATCCGTGAGCATGGGAGATCTTTCCATCTTCTGAGATCTTCTTTAATTTCTTTCTTCAGAGACTTGAAGTTCTTATCATACAGATCTTTCACTTCCTAAGGTAGAGTCACGCCAAGGTATGTTATATTCTTTGTGACTATTGAGAAGGGTGTTGTTTCGCTAATTTCTTTCTCAGCCTGTTTATTCTTTCTATAGAAAAGGGTCATTGACTTGTTTGAGTTAATTTTATATCCAACTACATCACCAAAGCTGTTTATCAGGTTTAGGAGTTCTCTGGTGGAATTTTTAGGGTCACTTATATATACTATCATATCATCTGCAAAAAGTGACATTTTGGCTTCTTCCTTTCCAATTTGTGTCCTCTTGGTCTCCTTTTCTTGTGGAATTGCTCTGGCTAGGACTTCAAGTACAATGTTGAATAGGTAGGGAGAAAGTGGGCAGCCTCCTCTAGTCCGTGATTTTATTGGGATTGCTTCCTGCTTCTCACCATTTACTTTGATGTTGGCTACGGGTTTGCTGTAGATTGCTTTTATCATGGTTAGGTATGGGCCTTGAATTCCTGATCTTTCCAAGACATTTATCATGAATGGGTGTTGGATTTTGTCAAATGCTTTCTCCATGTCTAAGGAGATGATCATGTGGTTTTTGTCTTTGAGTTTGTTTATATAATGGATTACATTGATGGATTTCTGTATATTAAACCATCCTAGCATCTCTGGAATAAAACCTACTTGATCAGGATGGATGATTGTTTTCATGTGTTCTTGGATTTGGTTAGCAAGAACTTTAATGACTATTATTGCATCGATATTCTAAGGGAAATTGGTCTGAAGTTCTCTATCTTTGTTGGAACTTTCTCTGGTTTAGGTGTCAGAGTAATTTTGGCTTCATAGGATTAGTTGGGTAGAGTTCCTTCTACTTCTATTTTGTGGAATAGTTTGTGCAGAACTGGAATTAAATCTTCTTTGAAGGTCTGGTAGAACTCTGCACTAAACCCATCTGGTCCTGGGCTTTTTTTTGGCTGGGAGACGATTAATGACTGCTTCTATTACTTTAGGGGATATGGGAAGAAGAAGGTATATCCTTTTGTTTTAGGATAACATGTTCTGTAGATATCTTTTAAGTCGATTTGTTTCATAACTTCTGTGAGTTTCACTGTGTCCCTGTTTAGTTTCTGTTTCCATGATCTGTCCATTGATGAAAGTGGTGTGTTGAAGTCCCCCACTATTATTGAGTGAGGTGCAATCTGTGCTTTGAGCTTTATTAAAATTCCTTTAATAAATGTGACTGCCCTTGTATTTGGAGCATAGATATTGAGAATTGAGAGTTCCTCTTGGAGGATTTTACCTTTGATGAGTATGAAGTGTCCCTCCTTGTCTTTTTGATAACTTTGGGTTGGAAGTCAATTTTACTAGATATTAGAATGTCTACTTGATCATGTTTCTTCAGACCATTTGCTTGGAAAACTGTTTTCCAGCCTTTCACTCTGAGGTAGTATCTGTCTTTTTCCCTGAGATGGGTGTCCTGTAAGCAGCAGAATGTTGGGTCCTATTTGTGTAGCCAGTCTGTTAGTCTATGTCTTTTTATTGGGGAATTGAATCCATTGATATTAAGAGATATTAAGGAAAAGTAATTGTTGCTTCTTATTATTTTTGTTAACGTTGGCATTCTGTTCTTCTGGCTGTCTTCTTTTTGGTTTGTTGAAGGATTACTTTCTTGCTTTTTCTATGATGTGGTTTCCCTCCGTGTATTGTTTTTTTTTTTTTTTCCCCAGTGGAGTACTTTGGTTTCTCCATCTATGGTAATTGAAAGTTTGGCTGGGTATAGTAGCCTGGGCTGGCATTTGTGTTCTCTTAGTGTCTGTATAACATCTGTCCAGGATCTTCTGGCTTTCATAGTCTCTGGTGAAAAATCTGGTGCAATTCTGATAGGCTAGGTCTGCCTTTATATGTTCACTTACTGCTTTTAGTATTCTATCTTTATTTAGTGCATTTGTTGTTCTGATTATTATGTCAGGAGGAATTTCTTTTCTGGTACAGTCTATTTGGAGTTCTGTAGGCTTCTTGTATGTTCATGGGCATCTCTTTCTTTAGGTTTGGGAAGTTTTCTTCTATAATTTTGTTGAAGATATTTGTTGTCCCTTTAAGTTGAAAATCTTCATTCTTCCCTTTTTAGGTCTTGAATGGTTTTATTCAATTCCATCGCCTGTTTGGTCGTGTTTTCCTGCAATTCTTTAAGGGATTTTTGTGCTTCCTCCTTAACTTCTTCTACCTGTTTAGCCATGTTCTCCTGTATTTCTTTAAGTGAGTTATTAAAGTGCTTCTTGATGTCCTCTACCATCATCATGAGATATGCTTTTAAATCCGGGACTATCTTTTTGGGTGTGTTTGGGTGCCCAGGCCTGGGTGTGGTGGGAGTGCTACGTTTTGATGATGGTGAGTGGTCTTAGTTTCTGTTAGTAAGATTCTTATGTTTGCCTTTCCCCATCTGGTAATCTCTGGAGTTAGTTGTTATAGTTGTCTCTGGTTAGACCTTGTTCCTCAGGTGATTTTGTTAGCCTCTATCAGCAGACCTGGGAGACTAGCTCTCTCCTGAGTTTCAGTGGTCAGAGTACTCTCTGCAAGCAAGCTCTCCTCTTGCAGGGAAGGTGCCCAGATATCTGGTGTTCGAACCTGCCTCCTGGCAGAAGTTGTGATCCACACACCAGAGGTCCTACGATCCCTTGGAGAGTCCTGTGGGGACCTTGGTGGTGTCCGCAGACGCCACGCCCAAGATCCCCCGGTGCTGGAGTGGACTGTAAGGGACTTGTGTATGAAACATTTTTCAAGGAAGAGCAATAATTATCTAACTAATGTATAAGAGTTAAATAGAAAATATATGTCTTGTGAATGTCTACTGTCCTGGAGAAACTTTTTTTCTTGCAAGTACCTGGTGGTTTTCAGAAAAAAAAATATCAGACAGATAAACATAACACTCAAGTAGTCATGAGGATCAGAAAGCAGCCTAAGGAAGAGTAGGAAGTCATGCAAGAATTCAGAACTCAACAGTATAGTGACTGCTAGAAGAAATCTTCAGTTAAGCAAACTTAAGCTTCAACACCAAATGAAGTTTATTCATGGCCTATAAGGGGAGAGATTTTTTTTGGTTTTGTTTGTTTGATTTGGTTTTTTTGTTTTGTTGTTTTTATGTTTCAATATTATAGTTCAAATACAAGCAACAAACAATTTAATGAAAATAGATATATAAATTTCAGCATCCATTTATCTAGTTCCTCGAACCTAGAATGCTAGTTTTCTTCCTTCTAGAGTAGTCAATTACTGCAACAAATTTCGACTGTCAACCAAAGCATGGATACTTCAATCTTTGTCTAAAGTGTTTGTTAATTCCTTATATTTCAGAGATGTGACGAGATGTCTGACATCCTGCTAACAACTGCTATCAGACCTGGAGTCAGAATAATGCCAATCTGTATGTGAGAACTTTCTATTCTATACCCTTCATCTCTTCAGTCCTGATGAAATTACATGGCAATGGATCTTAGCGACTGAGGGAATTCTTGAGTTCTACTCAGCATTTATGTTGCTGCGTGGGCCACTGTCTGAAGTAATTTTCTTACCTAGTTGATCATTACAACATGCAATGTAGTCATTCTCATTTTCTGTGACTTGGTCATGAGATAATGATGATGATGATGATGATGATAATAGCTTCAACTTGATGATAGTCAATGCCTTCCTCTTGCAAACACTTCTGCATCTTTCATCCTCATCTAAGGGGACGTTTTTCAGGCAATCTGGCCCAGAAAAGGGTACATATTACATCTAAATTTTATCACCACACTGTGAACACCTAGTGTTACCTTTTATCACTCTGTCTGACTATCTACTATCTTTGTACCTTTCTCTCACTTATCAATCTATATAGTATAATAGTGTCTATATTTTTACAACATTCTGTTTAAGAAGCATTCTCTTGTTTAATCTACTAATCAATTATAAATTTCTCTTATGGCCATAAAACAGTTATTAAGTCTTAATGTCCAAATGTTCTTGAAAATTCAACAACTTTTTCCTTCTTTATGAGGTCAGATGTTTTTGATGGCTAATTTTATGAAACAATTTGTTAATTGTATATTAAAATCATATACATCAATATATAAATATAATTATTGTGATGACAGAAGCAAAATATCAAATCTCAAATTCTGGACCTTTATATAAATCTATGTTCCTCAGCAAAGAGTGCATTTTTGTTTATTTCAGAGCTATTAAGAACTACAGGTTCTGGGCTGCTTGCCACATTGCCTGAATCATGGGTGATTCTGGGTGAGGTCATGGAAAGCATTAGCAAAACCCAAAGGCTCTGGTAGGAAATTATCAGTATAAATCCTATTTGTTAACTCACTGCATCATTAGAAAACATCAATATAATTTTATTTTATGCTTTACAAAGAGGGAAAAGGGCGGGAGACATCTTGGATCCCAGACTCCACCGAGATTACTCTGCACAGGGGATAAGTGTCCACCGGGACCAGGAGGGCTTTGCCTGAGCATCTGTGGGAGACATCTTGGATCCCAGATTCCACCAAGACTACTCTGCACAGGTGAGAGAATAGACTACAGAAGCTAACAGCTTCTGGGACAGGTCCTGTTTCAGGCCATTATCTTCTGCCAGGAGGCAAGTCTGAACACCAGATATCTGTGCACCTTCCTTGAAAGAGGAGAGCCTGCCTGCAGAGAGTGTTCTGACCACTGAAACTCAAGAGAGAGCTAGTCTCCCTGGTCTGCTGGTAGAGAATATCAGAAACATGAGAGGAACAAGCTCTAACCAGAGACAACTAAAACAACTGACTCCAAAGTTGACCAGATGGCAAAAGGCAGACGTTAAGAATCTTAATAACAAAAACCAAGACGACTCACCATCATAAGAACCCAGTACTCCCACCTCAGCCAGTCCAGGGCACCCGAACACACCCGAAAACCTAGACCAGGATTTAAAGGCATATCTCATGATGATGGTAGAAGACATCAAGAAGGTCTTTAATAAATCACTTAAAGAACTACAGGAGAACACTGCTAAAGAATTGCAAATCCTTATAGAAAAACGTGAAAACACATCCAAACAGATGTTAGAAATGAACACAACCATCCTAGACCTAAAAAGGGAAGTAAATATAATAAAGAAAACCCAAAGTGAGGCAACGCTGGAGATAGAAACCCTAGGAAAGAAATCTGGAACCATAGATACGAGCATCAGCAACAAAATACAAGAGATGGAAGAGAGAATCTCAGGTGCAGAAGATTCCATAGAGAACATCCATCAGCACAACAATCAAAGAAAATACAAAATGCAAAAAGATCCCAACTCAAAACATCCAGGAAATCTAGGACACAATGAGAAGACCAAACCTACGGATAATAGGAGTAGATGAGAATGAAGATTTTCAACTTAAAGGGCCAGCAAATATCTTCAACAAAATTATAGAAGAAAACTTCCCAAACCTAAAGAAAGAGATGCCCATGAATATACAAGAAGCCTACAGAACTCCAAATAGACTGGACCAGAAAAGAAATTCCTCCCAATACATAATAATCAAAACAACAAATGCACTAAAGATAGAATACTAAAAGCAGTAAGGGAAAAAGGTCAAGTAACATATAAAGGCAAGCCTATTAGAATTGCACCAGATTTTCACCAGAGACTATGAAAGCCAGAAGATCCTGGACAGATGTTATACAGACACTAAGAGAACACAAATGCCAGCCCAGGCTACTATACCCAGCCAAACTCTCAATTACCATAGATGGAGAAATCAAAGTATTCCATGACAAAACCAAATCCACACATTATCTTTCCAGGAATCCAGCCTTCAAAGGATAATAACAGAAAAAAACCAATATAAGGACAGAAACCACATCCTAGAAAAAGCAAGAAGGTAATCCTTCAACAAACTTAAAAGAAGACAGCCACAAGAACAGAATGCCAACTTTAACAACAAAATAACAGGAAGCAACATTACCTTTCCTTAATATCTCTTAATATCAATGGACTCAACTCCCCAACAAAAAGACATAGACTAACAGACTGGCTACACAAACAAGACCCAACTTTTGCTGCTTACAGGAAACTCATCTCAGAGAAAAAGATAGACATTACCTCAGAATGAAAGTCTGGAAAACAATTTTTCAAGCAAATGGTCTGAAGAAACAAGCTGGAGTAGCCATTCTATTATCTAATAAAATCGACTTCCAACCCAAAGTCATCGAAAAAGACAAGGAGGGGCACTTCATACTCATCAAAGATAAAATCCTCCAAGATGAACTATCAATTCTGAATATCTATGCTCCAAATACAAGGGCAGCCACATTCATTAAAGAAACTTTAGTAAAGCTCAAAGCACACATTGCACCTCACACAATAATAGTGGGAGACTTCAACACTGCATGGTACTGGTATAGCGACAGACAAGTAGACCAATGAAACAGAATTGAAGACCCAGAGATGAACCCACACACCTATGGTCATTTGATCTTTGACAAGGGAGCTAAAACCTTCCAGTGGAAAAAAGACAGCAATTTCAACAAATGGTGCTGGCACAACCTGTATTTATCATGTAGAGGAATGCGAATTGATCCATTCCTATGTCCTTGTACTAAGGTCAAATCTAAGTGTATTAAGGAACTCCACATGAAACCAGAGACACTGAAACTTATAGAGGAGAAAGTAGGGAAAAGCCTCGAATATATGGGTACAGGGGAAAAGTTCCTGAATAGAACAGCAAAGGCTTGCGCTGTAAGATCGAGAATCCATAAATGGGACCTCATAAAGTTGCAAAGCTTCTGCAAGGCAAAAGACACCGTCAACAAGACAAAAAGACCACCAACAGATTGGGAAAGGATGTTTACCAATCCTATATCAGATAGGGGACTAATATCCAATATATATAAAGAACTCAAGAAGGTGGGCTCCAGAAAATCAAATAACCCCGTTAAAAATGGGGCTCAGAGCTAGACAAAGAATTCTCACCTGAGGAATACCGAATGGCAGAGAAGCACCTGAAAAAATGTTCAACATCCTTAATCATCAGTGAAATGCAAATCAAAACAACCCTAAGATTCCACCTCACACCAGACAGAATGGCTAACATCAAAAATTCAGGTGACAGCAGATGCTGCTGAGGATGTGGATCAAAAGGAACACTCCTCCATTGTTGGTGGGATTGCAAGCTTGTACAACCACTCTGAAAGTCAGTCTGGTGGTTCCTCAGAAAATTGGACATAGTAATACCAGAGGATCCTGCAATACCTCTCCTGGGCATATATCCAGAAGATGTCCCAACCGGTAAGAAGGACACATGCTCCACTATGTTCATAGCAGCCTTATTTATAATAGCCAGAAGCTGGAAAGAACCCAGATGCCCCTCAACAGAGAAATGGATACAGAAAATGTGGTACATCTACACAATGGAGTATTACGCAGCTATTAAAAAGAATGAATTTATGAAATTCCTAGGCAAACAGATGGACCTGGAGGGCATCATCCTGAGTGAGGTAACCCAATCACAAAGGAACTCACACAATATATACTCACTGATAAGTGGATATTAGCCCAGAAACTTAGGATACCCAAGATATAAGATACAATTGCCAAACGCATGAACCTCAAGAAGAACAAAGACCAAAGTGTGGACACTTTGCCCCTTCTTAGAATTGGGAACAAAACACCCATGGAAGGAGTTACATAGACACTCTTTGGAGCTGAGACGAAAGGAAGGACCATCTAGAGACTGCCATATCCGGGGATTCATCCCATAATCAGCCTCCAAACGCTGACACTATTGCATATACTAGCAAGATTTTGCTGAAAGGACCCAGATATAGCTGTCCCTTGTGAGACTATGTCGGGGCCTAGCAAACACAGAAGTGGATGCTCACAGTCAGCTATTGAATGGATCACAGGGCCCCCAATGGAGGAGCTAGAGAAAGTACCTGAGGAGCTAAAGGGATCTGCAACCCTATAGTTCAACAACAATATGAACTACCCAGTATTCCCCAGAGCTCGTTTCTCTAGCTGCATATGTAGCAGAGATGGCCATTGGGACGTCAGTGGAAAGAGAGGCCCATTGGTCGTGCAAACTTTATCTGCCTCAGTACAGGGGAACGCCATGACTAAGAAGTGGGAGTGGGTGGGTGGGGGAGCTGGTAGGGGAGTGAGTGGGGGACTTTTTGGATAGCGTTGGAAATGTAAATGAAATAAATACCTAATTTAAAAAAAAAAGCATAGAGGGAAAGGATGGTTGGTTGGTTGGTTGGTTGGTCAGTCAGTTGGTTGATATGAAACTGGTTTTTACTTGATATTCCTAGCTGTCTTGAAGCTCACTGTATAGACTAGGTGAGCCTGGAATTCTTAGAGATCTTCCTACTTCTACGACATGAATGCTGGGATTAAAAGTATGCTCTACAATACCAACTATGATTGGAGATTTTTATCTAGAAAATGTAGCACTTGGTAACTAAAATTAACCTTAAAAGAGAACCGGATAAGTTCTTTTATTGCTATTCGATAAACATGTTGTCAGTCTCATGAATTCTCAAATTGCTTCCTTAAAAATTCTGTAGGCATTTCAACTCAGGGACTCATTTCCAACTAATAAATTGAATTTACTAACACTGAACTTGATTTAGCTACTTCTTTCCTATTAGGGGAGATATGCATTTTTTTCCTCCTTTCTCCTGCCTCTAGTTTTCAAATCGACTTTTTAAAATGTCTGTTCAGTGTTAGATAGTACTGGCAATGTTCAGGGAAGCATAGGAAGACAAAATTAGCCTTGGCTGGAGATGTACTAGATGATTTCTCTTCCTGAGGCCTGGGAGATGCTGAGAACCTCTGCCTGGAAAGAATCTTCATGAATACTCACTAAGCAGGTCTCCCTGGACTTATATTACTGTAGAAAATCCACATACTTCAAGATGATGTCCTTTCCTCTCAGTCTTGTCTCTGGGGGATGTACAAATAAATATGTTTTGGACACACAGATGCTTATTGTTGATCATCATAGTCTTACTCTACAAGCACTCGACAGTGTGGTCCATAGCAGCTTCAAGGCTGCTGTTGATGAGATATTCCATAAATGACTTTGAGAATTGTGTGGTGTCTTAATTGCAGATATACATAACAGATTTTGGAAATTTTAGGCAGGTCACTTGAAATAGCTAATACACACACACACACACACACACACACACACACACACATCACACTTCACTCCAGCCACTCTGACATGTACTAATACAACCTTTGAAAATCATTTACTAAAATTACTTTTATTAATTTCACACAAGTAAGTACCCAAAACAATGTAAAGAAATTTCAGTTATTCTTTTTAATAATTTTTATCTTTTGCTGTGCTGAAATTCTGTGATAAAATATATATTTAAACTTTTTACCAAAAAAAGGTTAAATAAATTTTTTTAATATGCACTAAATGATTTTAAAAGGCTATGGGATAGTGTTCTCTGGATAACATGAGCTAGCATGATCATTTCTTTTTTTTTTTTTCATAGCAGTCTTTTTATTTATTTATTTATTTTTATTACATATTTTCCTCAATTACATTTCCAATGCTATCCCGAAAGTCCCCCATACCGCCCCCCACTTCCCTACCCTCCCATTCCCATTCTTTTGGCCCTGGCATTCCCCTATATTGGGGCATATAAAGTTTGCAAGTCCAATGGGCCTCTCTTTCCAGTGATGGCCGACTAGGCCATCTTTTGATACATATGCAGCTAGAGACAAGAGCTCCGGGGTACTGGTTAGTTCATCATATTGTCCAACTATAGGGTTGCAGATCCCTTTAGCTCCTTGGGTACTTTCTCTAGCTTCTCCATTGGGAGCCTTGTGATACATCCAATAGCTGACTGAGCATCCACTCCTGTGTTTGCTAGGCCCCTGCATAGTCTCACAAAAGACAGCTATCTTTGGGTCCTTTCAGTAAAATCTTGCTAGTGTATGCAATGGTGTCAGCATTTAGAAGCTGATTATGGGATGGATCCCTGGATACGGCAGTCTCTAGATGGTCCATCCTTTCATCACAGCTCCAAACTTTGTCTCTGTAACTCCTTCCATGGGTGTTTTGTTCCCAATTCTAAGAAGGGGCACAGTGTCCACATTTTGGTCTTCATTCTTCTTGAGTTTCATGCGTTTAGCAAATTGTATCTTATATCTTGGGTATCCTAAGTTTTGGGCTAATATCCACTTATCAGTGAATACATATTGTGTGAGTTCCTTTGTGATTGTGTTACCTCACTCAAGATGATGCCCTCCAGGTCCATCCATTTGGCTAGGATTTTCATAAATTCATTCTTTTTAATAGCTGAGTAGTACTCCATTGTGTAAATGTACCATAATTTCTGTATCCATTCCTCTGTTGAGGGACATCTGGGTTCTTTCCAGCTTCTGGCTATTATAAATAGGGCTGCTATGAACATAGTGGAGCATGTGTCCTTTTTACCGGTTGGGACATCTTCTGGATATATGCCCAGGAGAGGTATTGCTGGATCCTCCGGTAGTACTATGTCCAATTTTCTGAGGAACCGCCAGACTGATTTCCAGAGTGGTTGTACAAGCTTGCAATCCCACCAACAATGGAGGAGTGTTCCTCTTTCTCCACATCCTCACCAGCATCTGCTGTCACCTGAATTTTTGATCTTAGCCATTCTGACGGGTGTGAGGTGGAATCTCAGGGTTGTTTTGATTTGCATTTCCCTGATGATTAAGGATGTTGAACATTTTTTCAGGTGCTTCTCTGCCATTTGGTATTCTTCAGGTGAGAATTCTTTGTTCAATTCTGAGCCCCATTTTTTAATGGGGTTATTTGACTTTCTGGAGTCCACCTTCTTGAGTTCCTTATATATATTGGATATTAGACCCTTATCTGATTCAGGATAGGTAAAGATCCTTTCCCAATCTGTTGGTGGTTTTTTTGTCTTATTGATGGTGTCTTTTGCCTTGCAGAAGCTTTGCAGTTTCATGAGGTCCCACTTGTCAATTCTCGATCTTACAGCACAAGCCATTGCTGTTCTATTCAAGAATTTTTCCCCTGTGCCCATATCTTCAAGGCTTTTCCCCACTTTCTCCTCTATAAGGTTCAGTGTCTCTGGTTTTAGGTGAAGTTCCTTGATCCACTTAGACTTGACCTTAGTACAAGGAGATAGGAATGGATCGATTCGCATTCTTCTACATGATAACAACAAGTTGTGCCAGCACCATTTGTTGAAAATGCTGTCTTTCATCCACTGGATGGTTTTAGCTCCCTTGTCGAAGATCAAGAGACCATAGGTGTGTGGGTTCATTTCTGGGTCTTCAATTCTATTCCATTGGTCTACTTGTCTGTCACTATACCAATACCATGCAGTTTTTATCACAATTGCTCTGTAGTAAAGCTTTAGGTCTGGCATGGTGATTCCACCAGAGGTTCTTTTATCCTTGAGAAGAGTTTTTGCTATCCTAGGTTTTTTGTTATTCCAGATGAATTTGCAGATTGCACTTTCTAATTCGTTGAAGAATTGAGTTGGAATTTTGATGGGGATTGCATTGAATCTGTAGATTGCTTTTGGCAAGATAGCCATTTTTACAATGTTGATCCTGCCAATCCATGAGCATGGGAGATCTTTCCATCTTCTGAGATCTTCTATAATTTCTTTCTTCAGAGACTTGAAGTTTTTATTATGCAGATCTTTCACTTCCTTAGTTAGAGTCACGCCAAGATATTTTATGTTATTTGTGACTATTGAGAAGGGTGTTGTTTCCCTAATTTCTTTCTCCGCCTGTTTATTCTTTGTGTAGAGAAAGGCCATTGATTTATTTGAGTTAATTTTATATCCAGCTACTTCACCGAAGCTGTTTATCAGGCTTAGGAGTTCTCTGGTGGAATTTTTAGGGTCACTTATATATACTATCATATCATCTGCAAAAAGTGATATTTTGACTTCATCTTTTCCAATTTGTATCCCTTTGATCTCCTTTTGTTGTCGAATTGCTCTGGCTAGGACTTCAAGTACTATGTTGAATAGGTATGGAGAAAGTGGACAGCCTTGTCTAGTCCCTGATTTTAGAGGGATTGCTTCAAGCTTCTCACCATTTACTTTGATGTTGGCTACTGGTTTGCTGTATATTGCTTTTATCATGTTTAGGAATGGGCCTTGAATTCCTGATCTTTCCAAGACTTTTATCATGAATGGGTGTTGGATTTTGTCAAATGCTTTTTCTGCATCTAACGAGATGACCATGTGGTTTTTGTCTTTGAGTTTGTTTATATACTGGATTATGTTGATGGATTTGCGTATATTGAACCATCCCTGCATCCCTGGGATGAAACCTACTTGGTCAGGATGGATGATTGTTTTGATGTGTTCTTGGATTCGGTTAGCAAGAACTTTATTGAGTATTTTTGCATCAATATTCATAAGGGATATTGGTCTGAAGTTTTCTATCTTTGTTGGGTCTGTTTGTGGTTTAGGTATCAGAGTAATTGTGGCTTCATAGAATGAGTTGGGTAGAGTACCTTCTGTTTCTATTTTGTGGAATAGTTTGTGAAGAACTGGGATTAGATCTTCTTTGAAGGTCTGATAGAACTCTGCACTAAACCCATCTGGTCCTGGCTTTTTTTGATTGGGAGACTATTAATGACTGCTTCTATTTCTTTGGGGGATATAGGGCTGTTTAGATCATTAACCTGATCTTGGTTCAACTTTGGTACCTGGTATCTGTCTAGGAACTTCTCCATTTCATCCAGGTTCTCCAGTTTTGTTGAGTATAGCCTTTTGTAGAAGGATCTGATGGTGTTTTGGATGTCTTCAGGATCTGTTGTTATGTCTCCTTTTTCATTTCTGATTTTGTTAATTAGAATGCTTTCCCTGTGCCCTCTAGTGAGTCTGGCTAAGGGTTTATCTATCTTGTTGATTTTCTCAAAGAACCAGCTCCTTGATTGGTTGATTCTTTGAATAGTTCTTTTTGTTTCCACTTGATTGATTTCGCCCCTGAGTTTGATTATTTCCTGCCGTCTACTCCTCTTGGGTGAATTTGCTTCCTTTTGTTCTAGTGCTTTTAGGTGTGTTGTCAAGCTGCTAATGTGTGCTCTTTCTAGTTTCTTTTTGGAGGCACTCAGAGCTATGAGTTTTCCTCTTAGAAATGCTTTCATTGCGTCCCATAAGTTTGGGTATGTTGTGGCTTCATTTTCATTGAACTCTTAAAAAGTCCTTGATTTCTTTCTTTATTCCTTCCTTGACCAAGGTATCATTGAGAAGAGTGTTGTTCATTTTCCACGTGAATGTTGGCTTTCTATTATTTATTTTGTTATTGAAGATCAGCCTTAGTCCATGGTGATCTGATAGGATGCATGGGACAATTTCAATATTTTTGTATCTGTTGAGGCCTGTTTTGTGCCCAATTATGTGGTCAATTTTGGAGAAGGTACCATGAGGTGCTGAGAAGAAGGTGTATCCTTTTGTTTTAGGGTAAAATGTTCTGTAGATATCTGCCAGATCCATTTGATCCATAACTTCTGTTAGTTTCACTGTGTCCCTGTTTAGTTTCTGTTTCCATGATCTGTCCATTGGTGAAAGTGGCGTGTTGAAGTCTCCCACTATTATTGTATGAGGTGCAATGTGTGCTTTGAGATTTACTAAAGTTTCTTTAATGAATGAGGCTGCCTTTTTATTTGGAGCATAGATATTCAGGATTGATAGTTCCTCTTGGTGGATTTTACCTTTGATGAGTATGAAGTGCCCCTCCCTGTCTTTTTTGATGACTTTGGGTTGGAAGTCAATCTTATCAGATATTAGAATGGCTACTCCAGCTTCTTTCTTCATACCGTTTGCTTGGAAAATTGTTTTCCAGCCTTTCATTCTAAGGTAGTGTCTATCTTTTTCTCTGAGATGAGTTTCCTGCAAGCAGCAAAATGTTGGGTCTTGTTTGTGTAGCCAGTCTGTTAGTCTATGTCTTTTTGTTGGGGAGTTGAGTCCATTGATATTAAGAGATATTAAGGAAAAGTAATTGTTGTTTCCTGTTATTTTTGTTGTTAAAGTTGGCATTCTGTTCTTGTGGCTGTCTTCTTTTAGGTTTGTTGAGGGATTACCTTCTTGTTGTTTCTAGGGCGTGGTTCCCGTCCTTGTATTGGTTTTTTTCTGTTATTATCCTTTGAAGGGCTGGATTCGTGGAGAGATAATGTGTGAATTTGGTTTTGTCGTGGAATACTTTGGTTTCTCCATCTATGTTAATTGAGAGTTTGGCTGGGTATAGTAGCCTGGGCTGGAATTTGTGATCTTTTAGTGTCTGTATAACATCTGTCCAGGATCTTCTGGCTTTCATAGTCTCTGCTGAAAAATCTGGTGTAATTCTGATAGGCTTGCCTTTATATGTTACTTGGCCTTTTTCTCTTACTGCTTTTAGTATTCTATCTTTATTTAGTGCATTTGTTGTTCTGATTATTATGTGTCGGGAGGTATTTCTTTTCTGGTCCAGCCTATTTGGAGTTCTGTAGGCTTCTTGTATGTTCATGGGCATCTCTTTTTTTAGATTTGGGAAGTTTTCTTCTATAATTTTGTTGAAGATGTTTGCTGGTCCTTTGAGTTGAAAATCTTCATTCTCATCCACTCCTATTATCCGTAGGTTTGGTCTTCTCATTGTGTCCTGTATTTCCTGGATGTTTTGAGTTAGGATCTTTTTGCATTTTCCATTTTTCTTGATTGTTGGGCCGATGTTCTCTATGGAATCTTCTGCACCTGAGATTCTCTCTTCCATCTCTTGTATTCTGTTGCTGATGCTTGCATCTATGGTTCCAGATTTCTTTCCTAGGGTTTCTATCTCCAGTGTTGCCTCATTTTGGGTTTTCTTTATTGTGTCTACTTCCCTTTTTAGGTCTAGTATGGTTTTGTTCATTTCCATCATCTGATTGGATGTGTTTTCCTGTTTCTCTTTAAGAACTTCTACCAGTTTGGTTGTGTTTTCCTGTTTTTCTTTAAGGACTTGTAACTCTTTAGCCATGTTCTCCTGTAGTTCTTTAAAGTCCTTCTTGATGTCCTCTACCATCATCATGAGATATGCTTTTAAATCCAGGTCTAGCTTTTCAGGTGTGTTGGGGTGCACTGGACTGGGGGAAGTGGGAGTGCTGGGTCCTGATGATGGTGAGTGGTCTTGGTTTCTGTTAGTAGGATTCTTACCTTTACCTCTCGCCATCTGGTAATCTCTGGAGTTGTTATAGTTGTCTCAGTTCAGAGGTTGTTCTTCTGGTGATTCTGAGTATCGTCTGTCAGCAGACCTGGGAGACAGGCTCTCTCCTCTGAGTTTCAGTGGTTAGAGCACTCCCTGCTGACAAGCTTTCCTCTTAAAGGGAAGGTGTACAGATATCTGGCGTTTGGACCTCCTCCTGGCCGAAGAAGAAGGCGGAAAACAGGACCTTTCCCAGATGCTGTGTTGCTTTGGCAGGTCACAGAAGCTGTAGGCTTCTGTGGTGCACACTCTCAGCTGTGCAGACTAACTTCCTAAGTTCAGTGGAGTCCTGGATCCAAGGTGTGCTCCCTGCTCCTGAGGCAGAGGGCTCCTGTGCAGGGCAGATCACTGTCTTCCAGCTGGGAGGGTGCCGGATGTCTGCGGCCCCAAAAGGGTGCTGCCTCAGCGGCTCTGTGGCTCCCACCTGTCCCAGAAGCTGTCTGCCTCTGTGGTCCTCACTCTAACCTGTACAGACTAAGTTCGGCGGAGTCCCGGAGCCAAGATGGCGCTCCCTGCAGGGCAGATCACTGTCCTCCGGCTGGGAGGGTGCCGGATGTCTGTGGCCCCAAAAGGGTGCTGCCTCAGCGGCTCTGTGGCTCCCGCCTGTCCCAGAAGCTGTCTGCCTCTGTGGTCCTCAGTCTCACCTGTACAGACTAAGTTCAGCGGAGTCCTGGAGCCAGCATGATCATTTCTGGTGCTTAAAAGAATATCCGATCCCTGGCTTTGTTCCAGGCTAAGAGAGACTTTACTGATAACACACAATTTTTATTTTAATAGGTTGATTACAAATTGCTATTTTGCATACTAAAATTGGATCAAGTGCAAACAATTTAGCTGTATTTATTCTTTTAGAATAGGGAGAATAAAAGTAATATTGTATTTAACTGTCCTACATTGGAGACTAAGAGAATTGAATACCAAAAAGCTGTACCATATATAAAGATTTATAATAACAACAACAAAAAACTATAGAAGTCAGAAATATACAACAAACCTGGAAAGTATACACATAGAGTGTTTAGGTACAGCTAAGAATTTGACAGACATATCTTCAAGGAATATACTGTCCCCAGGATATAATTTCATTTTGCATGTAGACAATCTCATTATGAGAATTAGTGTACTTTATCTAGCTTCAGAAAGTATCAAATACTAAATCTAGAAACTAGTCTCAGTAGTTAAACAGGAATGAATGAAGGGGCAGTTTCCCTTCAACTAAGGCACACATGTTGCTCCACTGTCCTTCTCAAAGGACCAGAAATAATAATGTTTCCCCGAGATGCTCAGATGAAATAACTCATAAGCTGTAAAAGAGATGTGCACACTACGAAGCATTGGTGGTCCCTTTTAACCAAAAATGTCATTGGTTTTGTAAAATTAAATATTTAAAGCTCTTAATAATATTCCCATTAATCTAACATACATAATTTATTATTATGTTTTCAAAAGTGACAGATTAGAATGAGGTAGAGACCCTGCTTGTTCCCATTATTTCCTTATGTGTCTATCATCTGCCTTCCTTCTCCAACAGTGTCTACTAAATTTTAAAGTAACTCAGTAATGACACTGAATTTAAAATAGAAAGCTCCTGGTTTGTGTCTAGATGAAACAACCACAGGGTAATGAAATTCATAATAAAATCAGTAACAGTCGTTTAATACTATAATATGCTCAGTTCATTTGTAAACTTTTCATAAACTCGCAGATATCTTTTTTTAAATTATTGCTTAAATTGAGATCTAAACAATGTCTATGTTTACACTGTCATTTAAGAACCCTTTGATATTCATCATTTTCCATCTATTTATAAATATTTTATAGTTTTAATATATACTTATTTATTTGTATACTGTGTATGAGAGGGGGAGAAAGGGAGAGAGAAAAGGGGGAGGGGGAATTTAATGTGTATATGTTGATGTCAGAGGACAACCTGCAGGAGTCAGTTCTCTCCTTCCAGAACCAGGTATCTGAAGATCTGACTCATCTCATCAGGTTTAATGGAAAGTGAGCTATCTCACAGGCCAGACTCCCCACCCCTTTATCCTGCCCCAAGTTTTATTTCAAAAGATCATGTTGGTTGTCCTATAGCATAAATCGCAATGCATGTTTCCTGGATAGAACACTTGGCAATCCCTGTGATGTCTGTATAAGCTTCATGTTATACTTCTTATGATATGATTTTAATTGGTGATTATCAAATTAAAACCTGTATTTCAATATTAACCTTATAGTAACTAAGGAAAGTAATGATTGATAACTAATACATAAATTGTTAATGTGTATTTATATATTATTTAACAAGTTTTATAACAAAAAATGAAGGGATTTTTTCCTTTTTGTAAAAACAAATATATGGAGTAATAATATACAATGGGCTTAAATGTATGAAAGACCATAGCCTCTTCACAGCTCAAGTAGAAGTTGAGAGGTCTATTAGTCTGAAGCAAGGTTAGATATTAGTGCTGACAGCCAGTGACCCTGTAAGCAACACAGAAAACATTGGTGCCAGTTCCACTTGACTCCATTCTCACAGGCATGCCAAGACCTCACTCTGAAATCTGTCAACAAAGGCAAAGGCCACATCTACACTCTATCTCACCTTTCATTAGTAAAGTAAGGTTTTAAATTGCAATTTATGTGCTTGTACATCACCTAGAGTCCATTGTTTCAATGGCCTGATAGTATGATTGAGAGACACAAGTATCTCTTTAGAAGTTCTTAATTTCTGCCTCTCTGGTTTCACTTATGCTGCTCCTGTGAGCAAAAAAGATGTATCACCCCACTGTAGAGATAGACCATCAGTTAAGATCAAGTATTGCTCTTGCATGCTTCCTGAAATAAGTTTTCATTAGGTTCCTAGTACCTATGTTGGATGGCCAACAACCACTTGAATCTTGAGCTTCAGAAGATCTGTCACTCGCTCCTGTCCTCTGTTTGTACCTGCACATACATGTTCTCAACCACACACAAACACACATGCATACTTAAAAATTGAAAAGAAAGAAAATATATATAATGCAACATAGCCAACCAATCTAAAACATAAGCAAGGAAAGTAGAAACCTGTTGTCCACTGAAGAATACAGGAGACTCCAATGACAAAAATTACCGTGGTTAGTAGGGAATATGTTGGTTTGTTTATTAATTAATAAGAGTTAAAAAATCACTGACTCTTAGCTGGTCTGCTCCAGTAAAGACACCATATCATGACTCATGCTAGAGGAGCTGCTGCACTCAAAACAGTTGGTAAGAACAGCACCCCTCTCTGAAGTCCCAGAGCTGCTGCTGCTGGGAGCCTGATGGACTCGGGACCCATCATCCACCAAAATTCCTGCCCTCCCAAATATCACTCCCTTTCGTCCCTTCTGCCCTTTCTGCCCAGTCATTTCTGCTGGGGTAGTCTCCTAGCTATTCTGCTCCTATGAAGACACAATATCCTGACCTATCCTGAGAATCTACTGCACTCAGAGCAGTAGGGGACCCACTACACTCAGAGAAGTTGAGGACCAGCTGCACTCAGAGCAGTTGGACAACAGCTTGAGTGCTCCAGTGAAGACCCAACAGTCTGAAGGCTTCCCAGAAGATCTACTGCAGCCAGAGCAACAGATCAACAGCTTCTCTGCCCCTGTGAAGAGCTCCCAGTTGGAAGACCCCACAGGTGATCTGCTACAGCCAAGGCTGCAGGCCTACCAGGAGATCTGAAGCAAGCCAAGGGCAAAAAAGGCAAACTCAAGACAATCACTTAGACCAACACACACCAGGGATATCCAGATGCAAAAGGAAAGTACGAGACCACGAGCAACAAAAGCCATTATACATGGGTATCATCAGAACCCAGTTCTCTGTCCACAACAAGCCCTGAATACAACACACCTGAAAATCAGGAATATATCCTAAATTCCTATCTCATGAAGATAATAGAACCCTTTCAGGCAAACAGGTGAAGGAATTGAATAAAGTGATCCAAGACCTAAAGGTGGAAGTAGAAACAAAGAAAACACAAATGGAGGCAAACCTGGAAATGGAAAACCAAGGAAAGAGATTGGGAATTAAAGATGTAAGTGTCACCAATGGACTACAAGAGATAGAAGAGAGAATCTCAGGTGTAAAAGATAACGTAGAAGAGATTGACACAACTGCAAAAAAATTCAAAACATAAAAAACTCCTAGCCCAAAACATCCAAGAAATTCAGGACACAATGAAAAGACCAAATTTAAGAACAATCAGAAGAGAAGAGAACAAAGATTCCCAGCTCAAAGGACCTGAAAATGTCTTCAACAAAATCATAGAAGAAAATTCCCCAAACCTAAAGAAAGAGATGGACATAAAGGTACAAGAAGCCTATAGAACACCAAATAAATAGGACCAGAAAAGAAAACTGTCTTGTCACATAATAAAACACTAAGTGCACAGAACAAAGAAAGAATATTAAAAACTGCAAGGGAAAATAGCCAAGTAACATACAAAGGTAGACCTATCAGAATTACACCAGATTCTCAACAGAGACCATGAGAGCCAGAAGAACCTGGTCAGAGGTCATGCAGACTCTAAGAGAACACAATTGCCAGCCCAGGCTACTGTACCCAGCAAAACTCTCAATCAACATAGATGGAGAAACCAAAATATTTTAGGAAAAAAAAACAAAATCAAACAGTATCTATGTACAAATCCAGCCCTACAGAGGATTCTAGAAGGAAAACTCTAACACAAGGAAGGTACCTGCACTAAAGAAAGGACAAGATATTAAGCATCTCACAATAAAACCAAAAAGAGAAAACCACAAACCCATAAAGCCAACTACAAAAACAAACATATCAGGAACCAACAGTCATCTCTCTTTAATATCCCTCAATATTAATGGACTAAGTCACCTATAAAAA
Source organism: Mus caroli (assembly GCF_978045245.1). Taxonomy (NCBI): domain Eukaryota; kingdom Metazoa; phylum Chordata; class Mammalia; order Rodentia; family Muridae; genus Mus; species Mus caroli. The sequence goes on from NW_028227256.1 coordinate 6,026,434, forward strand.
AGACATAAGGTAACAGACTGGATACACAAACAAGATCCATCAGTCCAGCATTTTGCTGCATACATGAAACATACCTCAATGACAGACAGACACTATCTCTGATTGAAAGGATGGAAAAATGTCTTCCAAGGAAATGGTCCCCAGAAACAAGCAGGTGTTACCATCCTAATATCCAATAAAATAGACTTTCAACCAAAAGTTACCAAGTGTGATAAAGAAGGACACTTCATATTCATCAAGGAAAGTCTCAATACTGAACATCTATGCCCCAAATCAAAGAACACTCACATTCATAAAAGAAACTTTACTAAAGCTCAAAACACACATTGAACTTCACACAATAATAGTAGGAGACTTCAACACCCCACTTTCACCAATGGACAGGTCATTGAAACAGAAACTAAACAAAGACACAATGAAACTAAGAGAGGTTATGAACCAAATGGATTTAACAGATATCTACACAACATTTCACCCTAAAACAAAAGAATACACCTTCTCTTCAACACCTCATGGTATCGTCTCCAAAACTGACCATTAATTGCTCACAAAACAACCCTCAACCGATACAAGAAGATGAAATAATACCATACATCCTATCAAATCACCATGCCCTAAGGCTGGTCTTTAATAACAGCAAAAACTACAGAAAGTAAACATACATGTGGAAACTGAACAACTCTTTACTCAATGATAACTTGGTCAGGAAAGAAATAAAGAAAGAAATTAAAGACTTCCTATAATTTAATGAAAATGTTGACACATCACACCCAAACTTATGTAACACAATGAAAGCAGTGTTAAGAGGAAAGTTCACAGAACTAAGTGCCCTGGTAAAGAAACTGGAGAGATCTTACACTAACAACAGAACAACTGAGAGCTTTAGAACAAAAAGAAGAAAACTTACCCAAGAGGAGTAGAAGACAGGAAATAGTCAAACTCAGGGCCAAAATCAACCAAATAGAAACAAAGAAAACAATACAAAGAATCAACAAAACCAGAAGTTGGTTCTTTGAGAAAATCAACAAGATAGATAAACCGCTAGCCAAACTAACTAAAGGGCCCAGAGACAGTTTCCAAATTAACAAAATCAGAAAAGAAAAGGGACACATAACAACAGAAATGGAGGAAATTAAAAAAAATATCATCGGATCCTACTATAAAAGCCTATACTCAACAAAACTGAAAAATCCAGATGAAATGGATGGTTTTCTCTACAGATACCACAAACCAAAGTTAAATCAAGAGCAGGTAAACTAAACATGTCTGTATCACACAAGGATATAAAAGAAGTCATTAAAAACTTCCCAACCAAAAAAAAACAAAAAACAAAAAAAACAAAAAAACAAAAAACAAAAAACAAAAACAAACAAACAAACAAACAAAAAAAAACCACCCAGGGCAGATGGATTTAGTGCAGAATTCTACCAGACCTTCAAAGAAGACCTGATACCAATTTTCCTCAAATTATTCCATAAAATAGAAGGAGAAGGAACACTACCTAACTCTTTCTATGAAGCCACAATTACTCTGATACCTAAACTACACAAGGACCTAACAAAAATAGAGAACCTCAGACCAATCTTACTTATGAATATCAATGCAAAAATACTCAATAAAATTCTTGCAAACCAAATCCAAGAACACATCAAAAGCATCATTCACCACCATCAAGTAGGCTTCATCTTAGGGATGCAAGGTTGGTTTAATATACAAAAATCCATGAAGATAATCCACTACATAAACAAGCTCAAAGGAAAAAAAATCCCATAATCATCTCCTTAGATGCAGAACAAACATTTAACAAAATACAACACCCCATAATTTTAAAAGTATCAAGAATTCAAGGCCCATACCTAAACATAATAAAAGCAATATAAAGCAAATCAACAACCAATACTTGAAGCAATCACACTGAAATCGGGAACAAGACAAGGATGCCCACTCACCCCATATCTGTTCTAGCTAGAACAATAAGACAACAAAAAGAGATCAAGGGGATACAAATTGGCAAAGAAGAAATAAAGGTATGATTATTTACAGATGATTTGATGGTATACTTAAACAACCCAAAAAATTTTACCAGAGAACTTCTCTAACTGATAAACAACTTCAGCAAAGTGGACAGATATAAAATTACCTCAAATTTTATTTGAGATATAAAATTACCTCAAAAAAGGCTACTGGTTAGTAGCCTTTCTTTATACAAATGATAAACAGGCTGAGAAAGAAATTAGGGAAACAACTCCCTTCACAATAGCCACAAGTAATATAAAATATCTTGGGGTAACTCTAACCAAACAAGTGAAAAACCTGTATGGCAATAAGTTCAAGTCTCTCAAGAAAAAGATCAAAGAAGATCTCAGAAAATGGAGAGATCTCCTATGCTCATGGATTGGCAGAATTAACATATTAAAAATGGCCACCCTACCAAATGCAATCTACAGACTCAATACAATCTGCATTAAAATACCAACACAATTCTTCAAAAACATAGAAAGAGCAATTCTCAAATTCATCTGAAAAGGTAAAAGCAAAAAACAAAAACAAAAACAAAAAAACAGAATAGTGAAAATAATTCTTAACAATAAAGGAACAGCTGTAGGGATCATTATCCCTTAACTCAAACTTTACTACAGAGCAATAGTGATAAAAAGTGCATGGTATTGATACAGAAACAGACATGTTGATCAGTGGAATAGAATTGAAGACCCAGAAATAAAACCACAGACTTATGGACACTTGATCTTTGACAAAGCCAAAAATATACAGTGGATAAAAGAAAGCCTCTTCAATAATGGTACTAGTCTAACTGGCTGTCTACTGGTCTAACTGGCTGTCTGTATGTAGAAAAATGAAAATAGACCTATATTTGTCACCTTGCACAAAGCTCAAGTCCAAGTGGCTCAAGGACCTCAACATAAAATCAGATACACTGAATCTGACAGAAGAAAAATTGGGAAAGAGCTTTGAACTCATTGGTACAGGGGGAAATTGCCTAAACAGAACTTCAATGGCTCATGCTCTAAGATCAAGAATTGATAAATAGGACCTCATGAAAGTTCTGTAAGGCAAAGGACATAAAAAATAAAACAGATAGACAATGTACAGACTGGGAAAAAAAATCTTCACTAACCCCACATCTGATAGAGGGTTAGTATCCAAAATATATAAAGAACTCAAGAAGCTTATCACCAAAAAAACCAAACAACCCATCAAAAAATGGGGTATAGAATTAAACTGAGATTTCACAACTGAGGAATCTCAAATGGCTTAGAAGCAACTAAAGGAGTGTTCTAAGTCCTTAATGATCAGAGAAATGCAAATCAAAACGACCCTGTGATTCTACCTTACACCAATCAGAATGGCTAAGCTCAAAACCTCAGGTGACAACACATGCTGGAGAGGATATGGAGAAAGAGGAACACTCCTTCATTGCTGGTGTAATTGCAAACTGGTACAACCACTCTGGAAATCAATATGGAGGTTCCTCAGAAAATTGGAAATAGATCTACCTGAAGACTCAACTATACTCTTTTGGGAATATACCCAAAAGATGCCCCACCATGCTACAGGGGCACGCATTCCACCATGTTCATAGCAGTCTTATTTGTGATAGCCAGAAGCAGGAAACAACCTAGATGTCCCACAACAGAAGAATGGATACAGAAAATGTGGTTCATTTACACAATGGAATACTACTCAGCTATTAAGAACAAGGACATCCTGAATTTTGCAGGCAAATGGATGGAACTTGAAAATATCTTCCTGAGTGACATAACTCAGACCCAAAAGTACATGCATGGTATGTACTCACTAATAAGTGGATATTAGCCAAAAAAAAAAAAAAGGTAATAAGTACAAAAAGGTAATAAGTACAGAATAGCCAAGATACAATCTACACAACTCAAAAAGGTCAACAAGCTCAAGTGCCCAAGTGAGGATGTTTCAGTCCCACTTGTGATGGAGAAGAAAGCAATCACAAGTGGGGAGGGAGGGAAAGACTTGGGAGGGAAAGTGGACAGAGATGAGGGGAGGTGGGGGGAAAAGGAACCTGATCTGGTATTGGGTAATGGAAAAGGACTGAATCCCTGAGGGCCAGCAGAAAGAATGGAAACCTGCAACCTCAGGAGATAGGAGATTAGGGAGACCCTCCAGAATCCACCAGAGACCTGGGAACTGAGAGATTCTCAGGACTTAAAGAGAGAGACTTTACCCAACAGTAGAGAAAGGGAACTTATAGAGCCTACGTCCAGGAAAACAGGCTCAAATGAGGGAGAGGAGGTCCATCCCACAATCACAACTCTGACCCATAATTGTTCCTGTCTGAAAGAATTACAGGGATGGTAATGGAGAAGAGCCTGAGGAAAAGAAGGTCCAGCAACAGGCCCAAAGTGGAATCCAGCCCAAGGGGAAGTCCCAAGGCCTGATACTATTACTGAGGCAATGGAGCGCTCACAAAAAGGGAGCATGACTGTATTCCAGAAGACCCAACAAGTGGCAGAAAGAGTCAGATGCAGATATTTGCACCCAACCAATGAACAGAAGCAGCTGACCCCTGTTGTTCAATTAGGGAAGGCTGAAAGAAGCTGAGGAAAAGGGTGATCCTGTAGGAGGATCAGCAGTCTCAATTTACATGGATCCTCGAGATCTTTCAAACATTGGACCACCAAACAGACAGCATACACCAGATGATATGAGACCCCCAACACACATACAGCAGAAGACTGCCAGATCTGTGTTTATTCAGAGATGATGCACCTAACCCTCAAGAGACTGGAGGCCCCAGGGAGTTTAGAGGTCAGGTGGGGTTTGAGGGTGGGGACATCCACGTGGAGACAGGAGGTGGGGAGGATGTGTAAGATGTGGAATAGTCAGAGGGTAGATGGGAGGGGGGATATAGAGTGTAAAAATAAATTAATTTATTAATTTAAAAACAAAAGGAATTGCTAGGCAGTGGTGGTGCACACCTTTAATCCCAGCACTTGGAAGGCAGAGGCAGGCAGATTCCTGAGTTCAAGGCTAGCCTAGTCTACAGAGTGTGTTCCAGGACATCCAGGGCTATACAGAGAAACCCTGTCTCGAAGAAATCCAAAAGAACAAAAACAAAAGCAAAAACAAAAACAAAAACAAAAAGGATTAAACATCACTAAAAAACTAACCAAGGAAGATTACCTGTGTTTTTGGAATTATGTTTCTTATAAAGTTAATATTCAATTTAATATATTGATTCTATTCAGTCATCTGATTGGGTGAAGAAGCTGCATTGCCTTGTATTAATTAAGTTATTCATTCATAATTGATTAGATCTTGAGGGAACACCATCTCATAAGTATCCACATGCTTTTGCTAATGCACAGTGTTTAGAGACTGCAAACACCCCTTACTAGTGAGGAGGCCCTCGCTTGATGTGGCCTCTGAACCACTTACCTCCCACTCCCCAGAAATGGAAACTATAATTTTTTTTTCTAATAAACAGCCCAGTCTTTGAGCTCTCAAAACAGAGAACTAAGACAATGTCATTATTTGATTAAACGTGGATAAAATGGTCAGCTAATATGCCCCAATTACAGGGTCCCACATGTGCTGGATCTCAGTTTAGACAAGGGAATAAGACGCTAATTGTGCTGAATTTTTATTCCAAGAATAGTTTATGAAATAAAATGATCATATCCAGCTGGAGACTATGATCAATACAGAGAACAGCTGTGCCTATTTTAAGCTCATGGCACAGATTTCCATTGTTTAACACCATAGTTTGATCCCAGAAACCATGGGACTCAGGCTGCTAAATGCACATGTATTCTTGTCTGCCCAGAGCAGTTGGATGCTTGTACCAGGTTCCACATGACTTTTATGAAACCTGAAAAATCATGATCAGGCTAGGCAGGAGACCAGCACTTAGTGTAATCCAAGTCAAGTGGTCAGGGAAACAGACTTTCTGGCTGTACTTCAGTGAAATATAAAGCACTACTTCAAGTTTGTATTGCTAAGATGGTATCCAATGAGCTGAAATTCAGAGTTCAATGTCAGGTGGTGGAGGTACTCTCAAACAGCAGTTACCTTCTCCCCCTGGTCTTCTTCCTCCCATTCACTGTCTCCTCCTGGGGGTTACTTAGCTATGAGTTTGTGACAGTCAACAATAGTTTTAAGTCAATTTCTGTGACCTCCTGATGCAAAACTATAGACCTAACTGTCAGAACATTGCAAAGAGGTAGCATTCAGTCTCTGATCATATTCATAGTGTTACCCAGGATATGAAATCCTGGTTCTCCACACAATAGTTTGCATGGGAACACAGGAGAAATAGTGCTGTACACATGATTTCAACAAGCAAGATTATGCAGACCCTCCCTCAATGCAGCTCTTCCAGCTTTTAACTAATATTACTAAGGTAGTCTAAAATTCAGTGCCCATTTCCCTCTCTTGACTCACTGAAAGTAGTTTTAGGGCCTGAGGTTGGGCTCATTCACAGAATAGTTGCCTCATTTGTGCAAAGCCCTCTATTTGTAGCACTGTGGGGACTAGGAGTGGTTATCAAGGTTTTTGGGTACCCACCTTCAATCTCAGCACCTGGGGTTAAGATGGGAAGGCAGAAGGATGGTGAATGTGAGGAAAGACTGACCTATATAGCAAAATACTTCCGGTGGGTGGGGGGAGGAGGAAAAAGAGGAGGGAGAAGGGGAAAAAATAGGAGGAGGAGAAAGATAGAGGAAGCCAAGGATGAGACAGAGGGTTAGCGGGAGTATCCATGATTATACATTCAGAAAGTACTTCAAAAATATCCTACCATAAAATCATATGTCTGAAAAAGATCATTGTAAAAAGCTGCCAACTAGCCAACAAATTGGATTACAAAAACATACCAAATGTTGATAATTTTCTAAGCTTAGAAAATAAACATGATGGCTATCCTAGCTAATTGTTATATGTACTTTAAAAGGGAATCTGAATCATCTAATGATGTAAAGCAAGAATTCAAATTATGGGCCAGGCGTGGTGGCACACGCCTTTAATCCTAGCAGTCAGGAGGCAGAGGCAGGCGGATTTCTGTGCTCGAGGCCAGCCTGGTCTACAAAGTGAGTTCCAGGACAGCCAGGGCTACACAGAGAAATCCTGTCTCAAAAACAAAACAAACAAACAAACAAATATATTGTTAGAACACAATTTCAGTTCAAAATAAAAGATGATATCACATCAGGAGAAAAAGAAACCACAGTCCTTCTAAACTTGTGATGAAGTTTGGTGTAACTAAAAGGACAAAGCTTTGGTGTAGCCTGTTTACATATAAGGACACATACTATGTCTTCAGAGATACCACTCATTTTCAACAACAAGGCATGTAGTGATCTGGAGATGCCCAGAGAGTGAGTGAGATTCTCTCCCTCCCATTGTGATTTACCATCCAGAAAGTAGACAGACACAGAAATCACCATAAGGCTGATGATTGTAGCTTTTCTAACAATAGCTTACTGAAGACAGTGGTGGCATCGTGCATAAAAGCAGGTCTATGATGGAGTTGAACATATAAAACAAGAGTGACCATGTTTTATAAGTGTTCTGCCAAGAACTGTGCAATATAATTTCTGAATTTGTTTGGACTGGGAATGAAAATTCTGGTAATACTTTTCAAAGCCCAAGTCCAGTAAGAGATGTATCTGACTATTGGAGATTTCTATGCTGTCTGTTAAATGAACAGAAGAAATCTTTCCACTCCCAATCTACCCTCTTTGTTGATTTCTGGCCTCTGCAGTGAAAGAATACATTAAACTTCCTGCCATTGAAAATATAATTTTCCTTCTTTCTGTTTATCTTTTCTACGTGTGACTTTTTAAGAAATCAATTTAAAGAAACAACAGCAAAACAAATAAATAGAAACAAACTTTGTATTTTTTTTTTAATAACACAGGGAAAACTTAGAAGGTTAGTTCAATTTTATCATCACCTACATAGTAAATTTGAAGCCAGATGGAATTACACGATCCTATGTTTTCAAATACAAAAGACATTAATAGGTTGTATTTTTAAAGATAACAACAAAGTTACCAAACTATGAGCTCCCTGCAAAGGACATGTCATGAAAACAGGAATTAAAATAGAGCAAATACATCCATGATGCCAACAGAGTTGATTGCCAATAACAGTGTCATAAAGAGGAAATAACACACATTTCCTCTGTGTGCATATCAAATAATAGCTCCAAAACATAAGAAGAATAAACCCAGTAGACAGGCTGTCAATATATCTGTTTAGAGACAATCACACAGCTTTCCATCAACTCCCCAAGCCACAGAATGTGACGAATGTGTGGATCAGAATATGCCAAGCCACCTCATAACAGAGTCATGTAAGCATCTGTGAAATATATGCCCAAAACAAGGCCCAGGATAGCACATGGTCCCATGACCTGAGCTTACACTTTTCTATGAAAATGTTGTTTTATTGGTTCCTCCCACTATTAAAACATACTCATCCCATTTTTGTGTGAGTGTTTTAAATATATAAACAATACAATTAATTTTTCAATGTTTATTAAGATCTGGTTTTTGTCTACAGCCTAACTGATCACAAGGGAGTAAAGCTAGATATGAAAATAACAACAGCAACAAGTACACAAAATTATGACTATAAAACAATTCATGGATGAATTAAAATTGACTGAAGGTAGAAATTAAGAAAGGATAAAAACTTACTAAAATTGAATTAAAATGGATATAAAACATGCTCAAATGTCCAGGATAGAAGTGAGGCAGTCCTGAGAAGAATGATCATGGTTTTAAGTGCCTACACCAGAGGTTTCATATTAATAACTTAATGATACACTTGAAAATCTTAAAAAAAAAACCACTCAAAAGGAGTAGAAAAACAAAAACAAGAAACACTCAAAAGGAGTAAATAGGAGGAAATAATTAAACTCAGGTCTTAATTTAATGAAACATAAACAAAACAATACAAAGAATCAATGAAATTAGGAGTTAGTTCTTGTAAATGGTCAATATTATTTACAAACCTTTAGTCACATTAACCAGAGGAAAAAGAGGACTCTAACTCATAAACTTAGAGGTGGAAAAGGAGACATGTAAATAGAAATAAAGAAATTCAGAGAAGCATAAGCTCATGCTTTAAAAATCTGTATTCTTGGAACAGGGGAAAAGCACTAGAGAGAAGAAGAGCAGTATACAGTGATATGAAGGGAGAAATGGAAAAAGCAGGAGAGCATCCTTGTTGAGGGGAGAGGGAGGAATCTTGGAAGGTGGGTCAACTGTTAAGACCAAGCACTGACTACTCTTTCAGAGTACCTGGGTTCAATTCCTGGCACCAACATTACATCATCTTTCAGCTATCTCCAGTTTTAGAAACTCCAATGTTGTCTCTGATAGAAGCTCTACATGTGCTGAGCAATTTGCAGAACAGACAAGCATACTACAATTAGAGAAGGAAAACACATCATGTTCTTTTACACATATACATAGCAAGTAGCCTAAGACACTACAGAATTAAAATTGAAAATATCTTCCCAGAGAAGAGACAGAAAAACCAGTATTAGAATTCTCTGCATTGTGCCATTTTAAAATATCCTACACATAAAGCAAAATCATCTTGATAAAATGAGCATGTGCCAATATATAAAAGAAATCAGCTTGGAAAAATGTAGTAGAGCCTTCATATTAGCCTTTAATAAAAATCAAGCAGATGGAAAATGATACAGAGGGATCAAATAAAACATGAGGATAAATATGTGAACTTTGGTGCAGTTCAACTTTAGGCAATTTATATTCTGAAACTCATTTGTATTCTACTCTAAATATATAGCAGCCTAAACTTGAAGAAAATCTGGGCCACACACCTAAATACAGAATTCCGGGGAAAAAATCCAGGCTGCCTGCAAGCTCGCTTACATAAGCACTATTCCATCATTTTGTCAATGTGTGAGAGAAAGTTAGTGGCTTCAGTGTAGCCAGTAATATGCCCTTTGCCCTTACGAGAGTCTCCTTATTCATGGAATCTAAGAATAGGAGTGAGGGCCACATATCACTGAGAGAAGATCTTACTGCTTTTACTATGCTGAAATTGGCATAAATATTTAATATGGTATGATTTACAAAGATACAGTATTTTCCAAACCATTGGAAAACTCCAATTGCTGTTGGAAGACTTCAAAACAATAAGGTAGCTTTATCCTGCTGTAGGACTTATAGAGGGCATTACTGGACTCACCTACTATGGTCTCAGATCCTCATTTAATGGTTCTCAGCTTTAGTATACTACATAGTGTATTAGTGTAATTATTATGGTAAAAACACACTTCTTGCAAAGAACTAAATATTTCACAGAACTATTATAATTTGCACCAATTTTGAACAATTTAATGTCTGGATTTATTAGTACCTTTACAGACACAAATGGATGCACAGTAAGTCTAGAAAAATATACCCAGGAGTTAGAAGTTTACCTGAGCTAGGATTAAGATAAATGATAAACTGAGTCATTTTAAAATAAATTCATGAAAATGCTCTCTTTGATGGAAAATTGTTTTCTAGTTTGTGTCATGGAAGGTCAAGATTTTAACATACTCATAAATGCTTCCACTTGGCTTTTTGCATCATTTTGTCTATTTCTTTCTTTCTTTTTTTTTTATTAGATATTTTCTTTATTTACATTTCAAATGCTATCCTGAAACTTCCCTATACCCTCCCCCCATCCTGCACCCCTACCCACCCACTCCTACTTCTTTGCCCTGGCGTTCCCCTGTACTGGGGCATATAAAGTTTGCAAGACCAAGGGGCCTCTCTTCCCAATGATGGCCAACTAGGCCATTTTCTGCTACATATGCAGCTAGAGACATGAGCTCTGGGGGGTTCTATTTCTGCAAAACAATATTATCAGGAAAATGTATGAAATATTACATTTCAGTACAGACAGCTTGCTTTGTTAGGTAACGTGTACAGTGCTGTCTTTGGAAGAGAAACCTGGAGGAGAGTAATAGAGTATATAATTCACATGAAGAAGGTATTATTCACTTATAGTAAAATTAGCTTTCCATGTGGAGCACAGATAGAAGGAATGACCATCCAGAGACTGCCCTACCTGGGGATCCATCCCATATACAATCACCAAACCCAGACACTATTGTGGATGCCAACAAGTGCTTGCTGACAGGAGTCTGATATAGCTGTCTCCTGAGAGTCTCTGCCAGTGCCTGGCAAATTCACAAGTGGATGCGCACAGCCATCTATTGGACTGAACACAGAGTCCCCTGTGAAATAGCTAGAGAATGGACCCAAGGAGTTGAAGGGGTTTCAGCACCATAGGAGGAACAACAATATGAACTAACAAGTACGACCAGAACTCCCAGGGACTAAACCACCAACCAAAGACTACACATGGTGGGTCTCATAGCTCAAGCTGCATATGTAGCAGAGGATGGCCTAGTTGGTCATCAATGGGAGAAGAGGCCCTTGGTCCTGTGAAGGCTCAATGCCCCAGTGTAGGGGAATGGCAGGGCAAGGAAGTGGGAGTGAGTTGGTTGCTGAGCAGGGGGAGTGGGGAGGGGATAAAGAAAGATGGTTTTCAGATGGAAAATCAGGAAAGGAGATAACATTTGAAATGTAAATAAAAAAATCTAATAAAAAGTAAAATAAAATTAGCTTTTCTAAAAGCAATCTAGTATTATGGTTTTGTAAGTCATTTTAACAAGGAATTAATGCCATCTTGCATTTTCTTGGTATAGCATAATCATTGATACTAGATTATAGATAAAATTAAATTAAAGAGATGTAATGCCTAGGGTGGGACGATTTAGGCAGGGAGAGGTATAAGTGTTTGGGCAAAACCAGGTTGTGGAGAGAAGAGTTAATGGGAAAGAAAGGTGAATGGAAAGCTCTCTTGAAGACTACATGTCATAACTTAACTGAAAAATACAATTGGATTATGCAGAGTATACATGGTATGAAAGAAGAGAGGAGATGCTAGGAGTGAAAGGAATTAGGAGCAATGGACAGCAGCCATTTGGAACACACTCAAAAAGTTGATTCTCTCTTCCTCAGCAGAAATCAACTCCAGTACATTCTCATAATGGGTAGCACCAAAAGACTACTTCACATATATATACTAGAATTCTGGTTATCTTCATTTTGTGCAGGTATGGTGTAGGTATCCACAGCTTCTGTGTGCTCATGAGTTAAATAGCAATGTCATGTCCAAAAGACAGAACTTCACAGTCCTACACTCCATCTTCCATACAAATATTCATTCTGTCTCTATGTCAACTTCAAATCCCTAAGCTTTCGTGGAGAGAGAGGCCCTTACAGAGCCTTACAAATACAGAGGTGGACGTTAGCAGGACTGAGCACAGGGTCCCTAATAGAGGAGTTAGAGAAGGGAGTTAGAGAAGGAACTGAAGGAGTTTAAGGGGTTTGCAACCCTATAGGAAGAAAAACAGTATCAACCAACCAGATGCCCCCCTCCCCAGAACTCCCAGGGACTAAGCCATCAACAAAGTAGTACACATGGCTCCAGCAGCTTATATAGCAGAGGATGGCCTTGTCATGCATCAATGGAAGGAGAGGTCCTTGATCTTATGAAGGCTCCATAGATGCCCCAGTATAGGGTAATCGAGGGTGGGGAGGTGTGAGTCGGTAGGCACAGTAACACCCTCATAGAAGCAAGCACAGGGAAGACAGGAGGGAAGAAAACCGGAAAAGGAAATAACATTTGAAATGTAAATAAAGAAAATACCCAATAAAGAATAAATTAATTAATAGGAAAAAATCATATTCACAGAAACAAAGGAGCAGCCTGGGATAGGAGCCTTACAGTTTCCCTCTATGCCTGGAGCTGATCCTCTGCCACAGGGATCCACACCCAAATAGCGCTGGGAGAGAGCTACCCTCCCAGGAGTGCAGACAAGCCTGTGAGCACAGGTAAGACCACCACTTCTGCTTAAAGGGACCTACTCACCCAGAACGCTCAGAATACAGGAACTGAGGAGCAGCTTGTGACAGGAGCATTCCAGTTTCTGTCCACACCCAGAACTGATTCTATGTCACAGTGCTCCATACCCAAATCCAATTACCACCAGGAGAGGACTTGTCTCTCAAGAGTGCCAACATATCTGTGAACAGAGGTAAGCCCACAAGTTCTGTTCACAAGCCTGGGCCAGGAGGAACCCTCCCAGAGCCATCAGGACACAGGAACCAAGGACAAGATCATACTGGATTTTATCTGCACCCCAGAGCTAACACCATGACACATGTCTCCATACCTAAATACAACCCAGAGAGAACTGGTTTCCCAGGAGTACTGACACACAGGCTTGCAGGAAGGACAAGCCAAAGTCAAAGACAGCATGACCAGCTAACACCAGAGAAAACCAGATGTCAAAAGGCAAGGGCAAGAACACAAGAAACAGAAACGAAGGCTACTTGGCATCATCAGAACCCAGTTCTCCCACCACGATGAGCCCTGGATACCCTAACACACCAGAAAAGCAAGGTTCTGATTTAAAATCACATATCATGATGATGATAGAGGACTTTTAAGAAGACATAAGTAACAGCCTTAAAAAAGAAATACAAGAGAACACAGGTAAACAGGTAGAAGACCTTAAAGAGAAAACACAAAAATCCCTTAAAGAATTACAGAAAACACAACCAAACAGGTGATGGAATTGAACAAAACCATCCAAGATCTAAAAATGGAAATAGAAATGATAAAGAAATCAAAAAGAGAGACAACCCTAAAGATAGAAAACCTATGAAGGAGATCAGGAGTGATAGACACAAGAGTGATAGAATACAAGAGATAGAAGAGAGAATCTCAGGTGCAGAAGATATCGTGGAATTCATTAACAAAAACATCAAAGAAAATGCAAAAAGCAAAAAGCTCCTAACCCAAAACACTCAGGAAATGCACAGTACAGGATACAATGAGAAGACCAAACCTAAGCATAATAGGTATAGAAAGGAGTGAAGATTTCCAACTTAAAGGGCCAGTAAATATTTTTTTAAAAAATTATAGAAGAAAACTTACCTAACCTAAAGAAAGAGATGTCCATGAACATACAAGAAGCCTACAGAACTCCAAATAAACTGAATCAGAAAAGAAATTCCTCCCACCACATAATAATCAAAACATCAAATGCACAAAACAAAGATAGAATATTACATGCAGTAAGGTAAAGAGGTCAAGTAACATATAAAGGCAGACCTATCAGAATTACACCAGACTTCTCACCAGAGACTATGAAAGCCAAAATATCCCTGGAAGATCTCAGACAGACCCTAAAAGAGCACAAATGCTAGCTCAGAGTACTATACCAAAACTCTCAATTACCATAGATCGAGAAACCTAGATATTCCATGACAAAACCAAATTTACACAATATCTTTCCATAAATCCAGCCCTACAAGGGATGATAGAGGAAAACACCAAAACAGGGAAGGAAACTAGACCCTAGAAAAAGCAAGAAAGTAATCTTCTTTCAACAAACCCAAAAGAAGATAACCACACAGACATAAAAATAACATCAAAAATATCAGAAAGCAATAATCACTATTTCTTAATTTCTTTTAACATCAATGAACTCAATTTCCCAATAAAACGACATAGAATGACAGACTGAATACATATAAAAAGAAGCCAGAATTTTGCTGTATACAGGAAACACACCTCAGTGTCAATGACAAACACTACCTCAGAGTAAAGGGCTGGAAAACAAATTTCAAAGATAATGGTCCCAAGAAACAAACTGGAGTATCCATTCTAATATCCAAAAGTTATCAAAAAGGATAAGGAAGAACACTTCATCCTCATCAAAGGAAAAGTTTACCAAGAAGAACTCTCAATTCTTAACATCTATGCTCCAAATGCAAGGGCATCCACATTTATAAAAGAAACTTTCTTAAAGCTCAAAGCACACATTGCACCTCACACACTAGTAGTGAAAGACTTCAATATCCCACTCTCATCAATGGACAGATCATGGAAATACAAACTAAACAGAGACACAGTGGAACTAAGAGAAGTTATGGACCAAATGGATTTAACAGATATCTATAGGACATTTCATCCTAAAACAAAAGAATATACCTTCTTCTCAGCACCTCATGGTACCTTCTTCAAAACTGATCATATAATCAGCCACAAAACAGACCACAACAGATATAAGAAGATTGAAATATTCCCATGCATCTTATCAGATCACTGCTGGTCTTAAATAGCAACGAAAGCAACAGAAAACCCACATATACATGATAGCTGAACAATGGTCTACTCAGTGATAACTTGGTCGAGGAAGAAATAAAGAAATAAATTAATGACATTTTAGAATTTAATGAAAATGAAGGGACATCATACCAAAACTTATGGGACACAATGAAAACAGTGCTAAGAGGAAAACTCATACTTGTGAGTGCCTCCAAAAAGAAACTGGAGAGAGCATTCACTAGCAGCCTAACAGCACATCTGAAAGATTTAGATCAAAAAGAAGCAAATACACCCTGAAGGAGTTGTCAGCAAGAAATAATTCGGGCTGAAATCAACCAAGTAGAAACAAAAAGAAGTATACAAAGAATCAACAAAATCAGGAGCTGGTTCTTTAAGAAAATCAACAAGATAGAAGGAACAACAATATGAACTAACCAGTAACCCCTCCCCCAAGCTCTGTCTCTAGTTGCAGGTGTAGCAGAGGATGGCCTAGTCGGCCATCAATGGGAGGAAAGGCCCTTGGTATTGTGAAGATCATATGCCCCAGTACAGGGGAATGCCAGGTCCAGGAAGCGGGAGTGGGTGGGTTGGGGAGCAGGACATGGGGAGGGTATGGGGGTTTTGGGGATAGCATTTGAAATGTAAATGAAGAAAATATCTAATAAAAATGCCTTAGAAATAAATAAATATAAAAAATTTAAAATATTAACAATATAGATAAACCCTTAGCCAGACTATCCAGAGGGCACAGAGATAGTATGCAAATTAACAAAATCAGAAATGAAAAGGGAGAGATAACAACAGAAATGGAAGAAATTAAAAATGTTTTCAGTTCCTACTACAAAAGCTTCTACTCAACAAAACTAGAAAATCTGGATGAAATGGACAATTTTGTAGACAGATACCAAATACAAAAGTTAAATCAGGATCAGATAAACCATCTAAACAGCCTCATAACCCCTAAAGAAATAGAAGCAGTCATTAAATTCTCCAAACCAAAATAAGTCCAGGACAAGATGGCTTTAGTGCAGAATTCGATCAAACCTTCAATGAAGACATAATACCAATACTCTTCAAACTATTCCACAAACTAGAACAGAAGGAAGACTACCCAATTCATTCTATGAAGCCACAGTTACACTGATACCAAAACCTCACAAACACTGAACAAAGAAAGAGAACTTCAGAACAATTCCCTTATGAATATCGATCCAAAAATACTCAATAAATTTCTTGCAAACTGAATCCAAGAACACATCAAAATGATCATTCACCATGACCAAGTAGGCTTCATCCCAGGGATGATTCAGTATACAGAATTCAATCAATGTAATCTACTACATAAACAAATTCAAAGAGAAAAATCACATGATCATTTCATTGGATGCTGAAAAAGCATTTGACAAAATCTAACATTCCTTCCTGTTAAAAGTCTTGAAAAGATCATGAATTCACTGGCCTTCAACATGTAGAAGAATGAAAATTGATCCATTTTTAGATCCCTGTATAAATCTCAAGCCCAAGTGGACCAAGGTCCTCCATGTAAAACCAGATACACTGAAATAGAAGAAAAAATGGGAAAAAGTCTCAAACACATGGGCAAACGGAAAAGTTTCTGTACAGAACACCAATGGCTTATGCTCTAAGATCAAGAATCGACAAATGGGACCATATAAAATTGCAAAACTTGGGCTGGTGAGATGGCTCAGTGGGTAAGAGCACCCGACCACTCTTCCAAAGGTCCGAAGTTCAAATCCCAGCAACCACATGGTGGCTCACAACCATCTGTAATGAGATCTGACACCCTCTTCTGGTGTGTCTGAAGACAGCTACAGTGTACTTACATATAATAAAAATAAATAAATCTTAAAAAAAAATTGCAAAACTTCTGTAAGGCAAAGGACACTGTCAATAGGACAAAATGGCAACCAACAGATTGGGAAAAGATCTTTACCAATCTTACATCCAATAGAGAGCTAATATCCAACATCTACAAAGAACTCAAGAAGTTAGACTTCAGAGAACCAAATATCCCTATTAAAAAATTGGGAACAGAGCTAAACAGAATTCTCAACTTAGGAAACACAAATGTCTGAGAAGCACATAGAGAAATGGTCAGCATCCTTAGTCATCAGGGAAATGCAAATCAAAACAACCCTGAGATTCCACCTCACACCAGTCAGAATGGCTAAGATCAAAAATTCAGGTGACAGCAGATGTTAGCAAGGATGTGGGGAAAGAGGAACACTCCTCCTTTGTTGGTGGGATTGCAAGCTGGTACCACCACTTTGGAAATCAGTCTGGTGATTCCTCAGAAAATTGGACATGGTACTACCTGAGGACTCAGCTATACCTGGGCATATAACCAAAAGATGCTCCAACATGTAATAAGGATACATGCTCCACTATGTTCATAGCAGCTATATTTATAATAACCAGAAGCTGAAAACAACCCAGATGTCCTACAACAGAGGAATGGATACAGAAAATGTGGTACATTTACACAATGAAATACTACTCAGCTATTAAAAACAATGATTTCATGAAATTTGCAGGCAAATAGATGGAACTAGAAAATATCATCCTGGGTGAGTTAACTCAGTCACAAAAGAACACACACGATATGTACTCACTGATTAGTGGATATTAGCCCAAAAGTTCAGAATACCCAAGATTCAATTCACTGACCACATGAAGCCTAAGAAGAAAGAAGACCAAAATGTGGATGCTTCAGTGCTTCTTAGAATGGTGAACAAAATACTGGACATATGGAGACAAAGTGTGGAGCAGAAACTAAAGGAAAGGCCATCCAGAGACCTTGGGTGTTCCCGATAGAGTTGGAGAAAGGACTGAACGAGCTGAGGGGGTTTGCAGCCCCATGGAGGAAGCAACAGTGTTAACAAGCCAGCCCCTGGAGCTTTCAGGGACTGGACCACCAACCAGAGATTATGCATGGAAGGACCCATGGCGCTGGCTGCATATGTGGCAGAGGATTACCTTGTTGAACATCTGTGGGAGGAGAGGCCCTTGGGCCTGAGGTTGTTTGATGCCCAGTGTAGGGGAATGCCATGGTGGGAAGACTGGAGGAGGTGGGTTTGTGGGGGGAGCACCCTCATAGAGGCAAGGGGAGGCAGAATGGGATAGAGGGTTTCTGATGGGAAGACCTGGAAAGGGGAAAACATTTGAAATGTAAATAAAGAAAATATCCAATAAAAAATATCTTATTCAGGGCTGGGCATTTGGCCTCCTTTCTCAATACCCTGACCAGCTTTGCATCTCCACATTCACTTGCCCCTAACAGAAATACAACTAAAACAAAAAAATAAAAGTTATAAAACTTTTCTGAATAAAGCTAGGAGTAGTCCAAATCCATGGGTATAAACATAAATATTTAGAAGGTATTTTTATATGACCATTTAAGAAGATGACAATAGAAATATCTGAATAGGGGCCTTTGACTTCCCTAGTTGTAGGTTTTTCATCAGGATTATATTAGACGTAATATATTTTCCCTAAGGAACCAGCCTCATGTCCAATCAGAACATTGTTAGGGTCATCATAATCCAGGCATTATGACACTAGAGAGTATGTCTTTCCTGTGTGTAGTTTGCAGCACTACATATGATCATTGATTTCTTTTCTCACAGCATCTTCAGTACTATGAAATCCAGACAGCAAGAATGACATTTTCCAATGGATTTGAGATCCATTTTTCAATGATATAAAGTCAAAATGTGTCTTAACTTCAGCAGTGTCTATACCTTGTAGTTACCATGGATAACAAATGGCAATAGCCTGTGCTATTTTGGAGACCTTTGGTGCCTCCCTGACCAATATACACAGGAAGGAATTCTGTGTCTGTTACTTAACTTTTAATTCATAGCCCATGTCTTCTGGAAATGTCATTGTTCAAGTCATTCTGCTTAGACTCTTTTGTGATGAGTTGTGTGCAGAGATGATAGGTATATTTTGAAGTTAGTTTAGTAACTAGTGGGTTTCCACAAAACATTTTCAGGTATGGAGATGATCTGACTGTAACATCCATCACCTCATTGATTTGCATGTTCTGACTTACAAGGGAGGTATACCTCCCTCACCAATCCAGGTAAGGTTTTTAGATCCCAAGTCTATCCTCATTAGCATGCCTATCCATAAAATTTCTAACCTTGTGATTCTGACCACTGTTTTCTTTTTTTAATTGCCCCAGAAAAAATATATCAAATACATGAAAGCTTTATAGAATTCAATATAGGCACATTTAAAAAGTACACAGGGCCCCCAATGGAGGAGCTAGAGAAAGTACCCAAGGAGCTAAAGGGGTCTGAAACCCTATAGGAGGAATAACAATATGAACTAACCAGTACCCCCGGAGCTCGTGTCTCTAGCTGCATATGTAGCAGTAGATGGTCTAGTCAGTCATCATTGGGAAGAGAAGCCCCTTGGTCTTGCAAACTTCATATGCCTCTGTACAGGGGAACGCCAGGGCCAAGAATTGGGAGTGGGTGGGTAGAGGAGTGGGGGGAGGGTATGGGGGACTTCTGGGATAGCATTTGAAGTGTAAATGAAGAAAATACCTAAAAAAATACTTCAAAAGAAAAGTACATTTACCTGATATGTCCTGAGAACTATTTTGACAAAATTTGTAATAATGCACATTAGTCATTTCTAGAAGTTGTATAGTTACTACAACTTAAGTTAAAAGACAACCAAATAGTCTCAAAGAATTTGTTCTGAGAAAACAATTTGCTATTGGATATTTTCCTCACAGGAAAGAAAGCCTTTTCCTAAGAGTTGCAATTTGTAAGTTCAATAATAGCACTCTCCCTTTTCTCCTGGACTAAACATTCATAATGTTGCAATATGGTGACTAATGGATCTGATTCATTCATGCATTTGACAGTTACTTACTGAGCAAAGTTCTCAGGCCCACATTGTCCATACATGTCTGTTGATTACTATAACACCAGATGCTGGAAGGACTGCCTAGATCCCCTCAGGCTTCACCCATAATAAAAAACTCATTCATGAGACACCATTTCTCATTTGCAAACCAACTGCTCCATAGCCAACCCCTCCTTCCTGGAATCATGCTCTGCAATGTAGCCCACGTATTATAATTATCTAGGCCCAATACCAGACACCTGTGGCAGCCTCCTTAATCAATGGCCAGTGGAATGACTGAAGGGATGAACCAATGCCTGCTCTCCCTGCCTCCCATGCTCCTGCTTGCAGAAATCTATGTGAGGTTGGGTGTGTGCAGATCTCATCCCTTGCATCCTGACAAACCCCAAAGCTTCTGATGTGGTCCTGTGGTCTTAAAAGTGAGTTACACACTGTCCTTTCAAACAAAACTATTTTGGAGAACTATTGACCCTATCCAGAGCTACATAATAATAAAACGTATACAAATCTAAATAAAGAGATGCCTATTAAGGTGCAAAAACATACAGAACACCAAATAAACAGGAGAAGTAAAGAAACTTCCTATGTCACATAATAATCGAAACAAATAATGAACAGAACAAGGAAAGGATACTGAAAGTGGCAAGAGAGAAATATCAAGTGCCATATAGAACAGATCTCTCAGAATACCTGTATTTGCATGCCAAACCATACTACTATAACCATCAAAACTATCACTAGTAATCAAAGAAGAAAGCATAGATTTCCATAATTAAAACAGATTTAATGATTGTATGTTCACTCAGCTCTATAGAAGATACTGGAATAAATATTTCAGTCCAGAAAGAAGATTAAACATCCTCAAGAGGGCACAAACAATATGTAATCCCAGACTGGATAATCAAATTATATATAAGAAAGCAATGATATGACAATAATGTAACATGTATTAATAAGCATCCAATAATAGTTCTCATTATTAACTGTCTTAGTTCCCCCAATAAAAAGACAGTAAGAGGTTGAATTATTAAAAATTATACTTTTTTGTTATCTCTAACTCTCTAAGAAACACACTTTACCATCAATGATAGATATCACCTTGGACTTGAAAGATGGAAAAAGAACCATAAATAAATTGAAAAAAGAAATAAGCAGGTCATAACATCTGAAAAAATATTCAAACCAAAATTAATCAGACAATATAGGGAAAAACATTTCATACTCATTAAGGAAAAACTCTACCAAGAAAATTTTATAATTCTATATGTTTATATGCCAAACACAGGGGCATCCAACTTTATAAGAAAAACCTATTTGTTCTAAGATTACAGGTTGATTCCCAACATAGTAACATCGAGAAACTTTAATATTCCACTCTCACCAATAGGCAGAATATTCAGACAAAAACCAAACTGAGAAACTCTGAACTTAAATATTATAATAAATCAAATGTATTAACAGATATTTACAGAACATTCTAACCCAAAACTAATGAATACACATTTTTTTTTTCTTAGCAGCCATTGGATTTTGGGAATTGTATTTTCTGCATTGAATTAGATAAGCATGTGGTTTCTGTTTTTTTATTTATGTGATGGGTTACATTTATTGATTTAAGTTTTTTAAACAATCCTTGACTCTCTGTGAGGAAGTCAACTTGGTGACAGTGGATAACAGTGGATAACTGTTTTGATGTGATTTCAGATTCAGTGTACAAGTATTTTATTACAAATTTTTCACATCTAAGTTCATTACAGAGATTGGTCAATATATACTTTTTTACTTTTGTTTTGTTGTTGTTGTTTGGTTTTTGTTGGTGGTGGTGATGGTGGTGTTTTTTTTTTCTTTTCTTTTCTTTTTGCTATCTTCATTCTTAAAAATTGTAAGTAATAAACACTAGGAAAAAAGGCAGCACAAATAGTGCTGATCAAAATAAATTGTTGCATTACAAGAATTCAAATAGATCCTCACTCTCACACTCCAAAATCTCAACTTCTAATGAATCAAAGGCCTCAACATAAACCCAATACACTGACCTCAGAAGATAATGTGGTAATAGTCTTGAATTCAGTGACACAGTAAAAGTCTTTCTGAACAGAATTCCATTAGCACAGGAACAACACTAAATGGAACCTCAAAAATTTAAACACTTCTATACATCAAAGGACATTGTCATTCAGACAATATTGATCAATCTATTTTCATGTCAGTATCTTACTCTTTTCAAGTTATTATTTAAGAATCTTTTAAAGATAGTGAAGATGTTAGTCATGCTATGTTTCATATTTTGATACTAATATTAACGTGATGTATTGTTAACAAGAAAGGAAAGTTTAGGTTTTATAGTGCTATGTTTGTATGACAAGATGCTGATAGCTCAATTTTGCTGATTAGTTGGGTTTTGTTGGTTTTTTTTTGTTTTGTTTTGTTTTGTTTTGTTTTGTTTTGTTTCTTTTCATTTTGTTTGTATCATTTTATTTTGTCAACTTGATATATTTGAGAAGAGGGACTCCCAATTGAGTAAATGCCTTTATTAGATTTCCCTTTAGGAAGGCTGCTGGCATTTTTATTTTTTGATTAATGATTGATATGGGAGGGTCCATACCATAGTGAGTTACCATTCCTGGATATGTGGTCCTAGGTTGTATAGAAAAGCAGACTTTAGCCCTGCATTAAGGGAGAACAGGATGATTGAAGGAGGTGGAAGGAGGGGGACTGGGAGGGAGAGAGGAGGGGGAGGAAATAAGGGGGAAGTATCAGATACTGGAGGGGACAGCAGAAAGGTACAGAGGGTCAAGAAATTGAATAAAAATATGTAGCAGTGGAGGATGAGGAACTAGGGGTAGCAACTGGAGGATTGCAGACACCAGAGGAAGGGAGATGCTCCAAGGACTCAAGGAGGATGACTATGTGGAGAGATAGGGAGATAGAACCTGTAGAGACCACCTCCAGTAGATAGGCATGGCCTCCAGGTGAAGGATGGGGCCACCCATATATTTCAAAGGTCTTAACCCAGAAATGTTTCTGTTCAAAGGAAAGACAGGGACACAAAATGGAGCAGAGATAGATGGAATGGTCATCCATACCTAGGGATCCATCCCATCTGCAGACACCAAGCCCCAACACTATTGCTGTTGCCAAGAAGCACTTGCTGACAGAAACCTGGTGTGGCTGTTCTTTGGGAGGTTCTGCCAGCAACTGACCAATGCAGATGTGGATGCTTGGGGCCAACCATCAGATTGAGCTCAGGGATCCTGGTGGGGAAGCTGGTGGAAGGACTGTAGGAGCAGAGGGGGATTGCAACACTATAGGAAGAACAATATAGCTGGCCTGACCACCCAGTGCTCCCAGGGACTAGACCACCAACCAAGGAGTGTAGAGGGAGGGATCTGTGGTTCCAGATACATATGTAGCAGAGGATGGCCTTGTCTGACATTAATGGGACGGGAGGCCTTTGGACCTGTGGAGACTTGATGCCCTAGCATAGGGGGATGCTGGAGAGATGGGGCCAGAGAGGTTGGGTAGGTGGGGGAGCAACCTCATAGAGGCAAAGAGAGAGGGAAGAAGGTAGATTGGAATGGGGAGAGAGGTATTGTGGAAGAGTAACCGGGAAGTGGAATATCATTTGAGATGTAAATGAATGGAATGGTTAATGAAAAAGAAAAGAAAAGAAAAGAAAAGAAAAGAAAAGAAAAGAAAAGAAAAGAAAAGAAAAGAAAAGAAAAGAAAAGAAAAGAAGAGAAAAGCAGGCTGAGCAAATCATGTGGAACAAATAAGTGTGCAGAGTTCTCCCTTTACTTCTGCTTCAGTTCCTGCCTCCAGATTCCAGCCTTGAGTTCCAGCCCTGATTTGCTGTTGTTGTTGTTATTGTTATTGCTGCTGCTGCTGCTGCTGCTACTACTGCTGCTGCTACTACTACTACTGCTGCTGGATGTCTTGTTTTGTTTTGTTTTGTGAGAGAATATAAACTATAATCTGGAGTAAATCCTTTCCTTTCTAAGTTGTTTGTGATTATAATATAATATCTTACAAAAGTAGTAAAAGGCAAACTATGGTATCACTCTTTGGCATATGTCCACAAAATTTTATATCCCACTATAGAGTTATCTGCTTATCCATGTTCATTGCTGTCCTATTCACAATAGCCAGGAAATAAAACCAGCCTAGATGTCCATCAACAGATAGATGGATAATGAAAACATATGCTTACATAATGTTCTATTATTAAGAAAATATCTTTATCTTTAAGATAATAATATGACATCTTTATCTTTAGAATAATATCTTTAAGATACTAAGATATCTTCCTTAATAATTAAAAAAATATTCTGATTGAGGTAATACAAAAAGCCATGCATGTATACTCTCATTTTATGAATGTAAGCTTTGAATCTTCAGTTATGCTGTGCATCTGAAATATGTATAAGGGGCAGGAAATTAGTAAGGAGCCATGTAGGGGGCTGTCAAGGCAAAGGAGACAAAATATAGTGATATAAAAAATTAAAGAGGAAAAATGCAACAAAAAAGAATTAAATTGGGGTGGGACATGGAAGGACAAGGTAGAGGGAATATGGGAACACATAACTCACACTAAAGGTCTTTGGGCAAAGCCATATGGAACCTACTACTGTAAAAGCTTCTGAAATATATACATATATTAAAAAATTAATGAAATTACCCTACAATGTGAGCACAATTCTCCAATTAGACGCTGTATGCTAGCTAATAAAAATCCCAGTTCCAGAAATAGGTTACCTCTTTTTAAGCTGCTGTCTTATAAGTTTCTACAGACTCCAGCAACAGGCTGTTTTCAGTGCTCTTGGGTATCCTCCTGTACTTGAAGATAGACCTATTGCTTAAGATACCAAATAATGAACTTATTGAACATGGAGAAAACAAGCTGATACTCATTGGAAGTGTCATCCCTATTAACTAG
Source organism: Mus caroli (assembly GCF_978045245.1). Classification (NCBI taxonomy): domain Eukaryota; kingdom Metazoa; phylum Chordata; class Mammalia; order Rodentia; family Muridae; genus Mus; species Mus caroli. The sequence goes on from NW_028227256.1 coordinate 6,051,479, forward strand.
ATACTAAAGTAAAAGAATTTGCCATGGATGCTACAGAAGTGGGGAAGTAAACACCAGTTTTACCAAGCATTGAATCCCACAAGCTATAAAATTTAATTGCCCAGAAAGATATGGCCACTGATACAATAGTGGCACTTACATTAATAGAATAACCAACCACTATCCAATTGGTTATAGGACCTGCTTCATGACATTGAACCTATTCCTGGTAGTGTTGATAGGGACACAAATCTCTGTCTAGACAGCTCATAAGCCTAGTAGAGAACCTAGTACTATTGCTTTGTTAAATGTACATGATATTAAAATTATTTCTAATAGCATTGCTATATCCATAAAATAGTATGTCTCTCAACCCTCATCAGAGAAATTTTCCATCAAATTTCAGTAACAAAATACTTTCAACAGTTTAATGTGCAGAAACTTCAGAATCATATCCCTAAAGGGTACCCTTCTCCATAGGTCTCAGTGAACTTTGTGGAAGAGATGTGGAAAAATTCTAAGAGACAGAATGAAAAATCACTATAAAGGAAACAGTGTTTTCATAACTGGGCAGTTGTATATGTAAGGACACAGTGACTATGACAGAATCTACCAGACTTACACAACTCAAACCACACAAAATCCAAGGATAGAGTGGGCAAGATAGTCAGGAAATCCTCCAACCAGCTAAGTAGCTATTGATGAAAGAGGAAGAGGCTGGTTTCTTTAATGTCATGACCCCTGAGAGGTTGATCACACTCCAGGGAAAACTCCACTCTAGAGAATACTTGGGCAATAACTGTACTCTATGGGCATAGGTGAGGGGAGAAGAAGGGAACTAAAATTTTTGGTTGGGTAGAAAGGTGAAAATGGGCCAGGCAGTGGTGGAGCATACCTTTAATTCCAGCACTTGGAAAGCAGAGGGAGGTGGATTTCTAAGTTTGAGGCCAGCTGGTCTACAGAGTGAGCTCCAGGACCGACAGGCCTATACAGAAAAACCCTGTCTTGAAGCACGCCCCCCCCCCCCCAAAAAAAAAGGTGAAAGTGCAGAGGGTGAGTGTGGGGAAGTCAGGAGTGAGTATGATCAAATGAACTTATATAAAATTTTCAAATAATTAACAAAATAATAGAAAACAATACAAATATAAGCTTAACTGAGAAGACTTGATTAAAATGGAACAGGGAGTGGATCAATAAATATATAATAGCCTTTGGATGCTGCACATAGTCTTATTTTTAAAATATTGACTAGCACACTGTAATATAATTTTTATGTGGACTAAAATAATCCTCTATTGATTTTGAATACTAGATAAAATAAAGCGTTCACATGGACATGCTAAATAAATATATGCAACAACAAAGGCTACAATAAAGTAGTACTAGAAGTCTCTAGCACCCACATAAATGCTGAGTAGGCATGGTAACCACCTGTATTCTCTGTGTTGAGAAAGTATATAGAGTGGATCCCTGGAGCAATCTGGCTATCCAAAGCAACTTCATCAGCAAGCTATAGGGTCAAGTATAAGGTTTTGCCTCAGTCAGTGACTGAAATAGAAACTGATCAAGGAAAACTAGTGACATTAAACTTGGGCCTTCTTATATACACACATGAATGTGCACCTGTGCATGTACATATGTCTATACCCATGTAAACACACATATACACATGCCCACCACACATATACTTCTGAAAAATGATAAATTTTAAAAATCCAATATTAGCAATTAGTTATAGCAAGAAGTGGTTCTTGTACCCCAGAACATGAAGAAACAAAATGATACCTCAAAACTACCACCAAAATGCTGACAATGCTCCAGTTGTAGAACTTCCTCTAAGGGTGTGTTTCTGAGGAAGATAATAAACATGTGCCGATTTACATACCCATGCACTTCTGACACAAAGAAAAGTATGTCTGTGCAGTAAATGCACGTAGTGCCTACAGATGCCAGAAATGGACGCTAAAGAACTAAATTGAGGAATAGTTGGTTGTGATTTGCCATGTGGGTGCTGAGAACTAGACCCAGGCCATCTTGAAGAGCAGCCAGTGCTCTTAACTATAGAGCCACCTTTCTTATTCTTTGGATAATGAGAATGCAAAACTCTATGATAGAGTCTCACTGTTAAATAAGAAAACATGTCAAGATACTTTATATTAGGTGTGAAGGGTGTTGTTTCTTTAATTTCTCTCTCAGTTCATTTATCTATCCTTTGTATAAAGGCAGGATACTGGTGTTTTCTTTTTGTTAATTTTGTATCCAGCCACTTTGCTGAAGGTATTTATCAGCTGTAGGAGTTCCGTGGTAGAATTTTTTGGATCACTTATATATACTAGCATGTGATCTGCAAATAGCAACACTGACTTCTTTCTTTCTGATTTGTTTTCTCTTGTTCTCCTTTAGTTATCTTATTGCTCTTGCTAAAACTTCAAGTAATATGTTGAATAGATACAGAGAAAGTGGACAGCCTTCTCTTGTCCCTGATTAGGGTGGAACTGCTTTAAGTTTGTCTCCAGTTAATTTGATTTTGGTTATCAGGTTGCTGTATCTTGCCTTTATTATATCTAGGTATGTGTCTTGGATCTCTGATCTCTCCAAGACTTTTATCATGAAGTGGTGTTGGATTTTGTCAAAGGCTTTTTTAACATCTAATGAAATGGTCATGTTGTTAAGATAAAAATGCAAGTGATAGCTTATACTCATGAAAATGTAGAACAAGGGAAACACTCCTCCATTTCTGGTAGGATTGCAAACTTGTAAAACTTTGGAGAACACTTTGATGGCTTCTCAGAAAATTGGAAATAGTTCTACCTCGAAACCCAGCTGTACCACTCCTGGGCAAAGTCCCAAAAGAAGATCTACCATACCACAAGGACACTTGATCAACTATCTTCATGGCAGCTTTATTTGTAACAGCCAGAAACTGGAAACATTCTACATAACCCTTAGCCTAAGAATGGATAAAGAAAACTTGGTACTTTACACAGTGGAGTACTACTCAGCCATCCAAATCAGTAACATTATAAAAATTTCAAGCAAATAAATGGAACTAGAAAACACCATCCTAAGTGAGGTAACCCAGACATAGAAAGACAAACATGGTAAAGTGAGTACTTATAAGTAGATATTAGCCATAAATTATAGGATAACAAACCACAGACCAAAAGAAGCTAAGTAACAAGAAAGACCCAAGTTGGAGGGTTGAATCTCACTGAGAAGGGGAAATAGATATAGAGAGTGGATAGATGGAACAGACTGTGTAGGGGAGAGGAGGAGATGGGGATAGGAGGGCTGAGGGGAGAGGACATAGCAGAGAGTATTAGAAGAGACATATGGACTGAGGAACCATCTCTGGGACAAGCTAGAAACATAGAACAATGTAAACTCCTAGGAATCTATAAGGGTGACACTAGCTAAGACTTCTAGCAATGGAAGACATGGAGCCTGAAGAGGCCATCTCTTTTAACCAGGCAAGACTTTCAGTGAAGGAACTGGGACACCAATGAACCACAAAATCTCAAACCCACAATTGTTCCTGTCTATAAGACGTGCATGGGTAAAAGATGAAGCAAAATTTGAGGGAAGTGCCAACCAATGATTGGCCCAGCTTAAGACCTATGCCATGAGAAGGAGTCCACCCCTGACATTATTAATGATATTCTGCTATATTTGCATAACTGTCACCAGAAAGGCCTCACCCAGCAACAGATGGAAAGTGATACAGAAACCCACAGCCAAATGGTAAGTGGAGTTTGGGAAATTCTGTGAAAGGGGGAGGGGGAACTAAAGGACCCAGAAGAGTCTAGGACACAATAAGAAAATCTACAGAATTAATTAGCTTGGGCCAGTAGCAACCCACAGAGACTGAACAGCAAGCCAAAGAGCATGCATAAGCCAAACCTAGTCTCTCTGTACATATGAAACAGTTCTGTAGCTAGGTCTTCATATGGGATTCCTAAAGTAGGAGCAAGGAATATCTCTGACTGCATTATCTGCCTTTGGATCCCTTTTCCCTGGCTGGGAAGCCTTATCCAGCCTCAATCAAAGATGTGCCTAGTCTTACTTGATATGCCATGGCTGGTCGATATATCAGTGGGAAGCCTCCCCTTTTTTGAGGGTAAGGTAAGGAGGGGTGATTGAAGGGGTGATGAGAGGGAGGTACTGGAAGGAGAAGAGGGAGTGGAAGCTGTGATCAGGATATAAAGTAAATAAATCAAATGTTAGCTGTAAATGAGAGCTATGTACCATCTCAGAATAAGCCCTTGTTAATTCACATACAAGCCATACAAACTCATGCTGCAAAGGAGACAAAGATGGACAACTGGGTGGCCTCACATATCAAATTGTGATAATTAATAATTTGTTGAAGCACAAACTGAGAATTTATTCTCTATAAGAGGTAAGTGGTAGAGGAGAAAAATGAAAATTAATGATAGTTGAAAACTATCCAAAATAAGAATGTACATGTAAGAAAATGCCACAATACCTCTTTAATTCACTAATTTAATTTTCTGCCTAAGGATACACACTTAATTACACACAAACCTTAGCACACCTTCAAATCCTATAAGAAATACAATGTATTGTCCTGACTAATTGGCTATAGGGCAAAGCAGGTGGTTAAAATGTGATTTCATTTATTGAACTAAGTTTAGGAAGAACTAAAGAAGCAAAGCATTTTCTTGAATTCTCTATTGTAAAGCTGAGAGAATGTCTCAGTATCCATCTATCCTACCACCCAATCATCCATCCATCCACCTGGTCACCCACACCAGAAGCCCCAGCCTTGAACGTTAGACAAAAGAAAAATGTACTTTCTCCTACAGTATATATCTAATAGAAATATATCAATCATCAGATTTTACTCAGAATCGTGCATCAATGACTATGAACACAAGCATGTTAAAAGTCTGCTAGACTTTCTGAAATAAACTGGATAATGACTATCAGAAGAGGTGAATGGTGAACAAAAATCTGGTAGTGAAGGGAACTTTATAAGTCAAAACATGAAGAGAAAATAACCCTCAGTGTCTAGCCAGAGTGAGTGTCAAGTCTGAAGCATTCCACCTCCCAAGCAAGTAGAGCCATGCTTGACCTTGGTGAATTGGCACATTACTTTCAGTAACAACGATTAAAGAGAAAAAGACAAGAAGGAGAATAAAGATGGGCTTGGTGACAGAGGTGAGAAGAGAAACTTTGTTCAGTACTAGGCAGGAGCAACGGTGAGATGCCGTGTCAGAATGATCCCTGCTGAGGCAGAAACTTGGTGATCCACGTGCTCTATAAATAATACTCTTGGAAAACTAAGACCGGTGGCACGTGGCACGGGATTATCTTCAAAATCCTCACTAAGGGAGTATCTTTAGACTGCAGGAAAAGAAACTGCAAGGAACGTTGCAGTACTAAGCAAGATGGAAACCTGGTCAGAGGAAGGGTCTGCATATGAACCCAGTTTCCAAGGAAACCACTGCCAAGGGCCAGGACACTCTTTGCATCAGTCCTCTGAAGGACTACCCAAAGATGTGGCCAGCATCTATAGCCTGACTCAAATCCAGAGCTCTGGTTCTTTCTTGAAGGTAGCCAAGGGAAAGACTGGGAGTAAGACTTGGTCTTGTGCAAGATTAGGGTTGCTTTTTTATAATTTCATCGTTTACCTAATTTGACTTTAAGTTATTCTAAAGCCAGAAACTGCAGGCCTCTGGTCAAATCAACACTTTTCCCCTAACAGTGGGAGATAAAATAAAGAGGTCCTTTGTTCTTTGCTTCACTGGCCCTCCTCCAGCCAAGTTGCTTGCAGGAAGAGAGAAAAAGAGACTCTTTTAAAAAGGATTCTAATCTTTATTTCTAAGAAAAAGTAAAAGGGGGGGGGACCTACCAGACTATATGCTCTCTAAATTTCCAAGTTTCTCTCTTAATTTCTTTTTTTAATTGGATATTTTATTTATTTACATTTCAAATGTTAACCCCATCCCATCCCTCTCCCCCTACTTCTGAGTGTGTTCCCCCTCCCACCTACCCATTCCCAACTCCCTGTCCTGGCATTCCCCTACACTGGGGCATCAAGCCTTCCCTAAACCAAGGGCCTCTCCTCCCATTGATGTCCAACAAGGTCATCCTCTGCTACATAGCGGCTGGAGTCATGGGTCCCCACATTTGTACTCTTTGGTTGGTGATTTAGTCCCTGGGAGCTCTGGGGTGGGTGGGAGGAGGGTGTCTGGTTGACTGATATTGTTGTTATTCCTATGGGGTTGCAAATCCCTTCAGCTCCTTCAGTCCTTTCTACAACTCCTCCATTGGGGACCTGTGCTCAGTCCAATAGTTGGCTGTGAGCATCCACCTCTGTACTTTGTCAGGCTCTGGCAGAGCCTCTCAGGAGACAGTAATGTCAGGCTCCTGTCAGCAAGCACTTCTTGGCGTCTGCTATAGTGCCCGGGTTTAGTATATGGGAGGGAGCCCCAGATACTCTACTCTGCTTTCATCTTCTTCCTCCCAAATTTGCTCTCTCCTTACCCTCCTAATCTTGCTTTCTCCTCTGCTGCAATGTAACGTAATCCTTTCTAGCCTTTTGTTCTTTTTATAGGGGAATAGATCACCTGGTTACTCCAAGCACCTTTTTTTTCAAAAGTTCACTAAAAGTTCAAACATAAATTCAAATCAAAAATTGAATAAGAAGTTTACAAGAGACATTTACATGTATTTTTATTAAGACTAATTATCCAGCTAAGACTTCCTTCTCTGTCACTAGCTCCACAAATTCACTGAAAGTTAAAAAACATGTAATTCTTGTGACTAAGTTAGCATTAAAGTTTTGTATAGATAAACCCAACCAATATTTTATCGTCTGTGGTCTAACACCCACAATAAAATTGTTGGGTTCATCTTATGACCTTCTCTTAATTGTTTTACAGCCTAAGGAATGTAGGTTGTGCATTCTCTAAGTTGTACATACCTGTTTTCTACCTCAGAAGCAATTAACTCCTGACAGTTGAAGACCTGCAGACCTCTAGTTGTAGTTTTCATATCAGAAAATGTTTTATTTTTAATATCAATCCTACTATAAAGGGCTTAATAAATAGTATAATTTTAGGAATTCTTATAGGATCATCACTAAGAATTAAGATATTATCTATTTGTCTATATAGCATTACTACAAGACAGTACATCTTCATTGATCTGCAGAAATCTGCCCAAAAGGGTGAGATAATATCTAGTGATTATTTATACACACACACACACACAAAATCAATAGCAGGAATCTTTCCTAAAATGTAGTCCCTTTTGACCTTTCCTGAAAAGGTCATCATGATTTACAGTCCATGGTGAAACCATCTTAGGAAGATCACATGCTAGTTTTTAGCTTCTCCTAGATGGCTCCTGGCAACTCGTGAAGGACTATCTACTGATGGGATACATATAAAACATGACTAATGGGAGGTTGGTGGGAATAGTCTTAACATATACTATATACTTGTATAAAAACAACTTTAACACACTGCCATTACAAAAAGTATACACATTTTGTGTATTTAGTTTTAAGCTATAATAAAAGAAATGTGCAAATAGCTCCTTTAATCCCCCAAGAAGCCCCTGAGGCAGAAGGGCATATGAAATCATTTTCATGAAGAGAAGCTGAAGTGTAGAAATGTAAAATTCTTCATGTCACCAGGTACTGGGAGAAGAATGTCCACTATTGGAATCCAGAATCTTCATTCTCCTTCTCTTGCTTTTAATAACAAATTACTTTTTTCTATATTCACAAAAATATGCTGCTGCAGTTTAATACAACATATGGTATTCATTTTTGTTCATCTGCATGCCTTCCAGTGGAAATGGATCTCTTCTATAAAATCATCCTGCCCCTTCTAGCCCACTATTATATTTCTCCTTCCCAAAGTTTTGCATAACCTATCCTGTGCTCACTGGGGACGGTCACAGCTGCCTTTCAGCACACAGGAACGTGGAACTGTCCCAAACTATATATGTGCACTGAACAATGTTTTCTCTGCTTTCCTTTTAAAATTTGTCTAATAGGATTTCAGAATTTGGATCCCTAATTCTTATCATTTACTTTATTTTCCCTCTAGGGAATACAGTGTTGCTAAAGTGTAAGGGGAAGAACAATGCTGAAAACTCAGTAAGAAATTCCAAACTATTACACTCCAGGCAATATGGTAATGACCAGCACTTCCTGACCCTGCCTATAAGCTCAATGGTAGACTTTGCAGAAATAGAAAGGGGGCATGGGACACTGGGTGCAGGACTTGATGAATTGAGTAGACGGAAGGCTTCATGTCCCACTTCTAAATAGAGGAATGATATCCAGGCCTAAAATCCCACCAACCCCAACCTAAAAACAGAGAGCCAGTCTTACACCACCACTGGTTGAATAGAGAGCCACACTGTACCACACAAGTTGTAAGCAAACAATAAATGGTACTAATCGGAAAAGCCATGACATTGAGAACCTCTGGGAGTGATCTTCTCTTTTTTGTAGGATTCCTCCTCTACCCAAAAGAAAAGGCCCCATTGCTCAGGGACACTTATACTGACAAAATTACTGTGCCCTTAAAGTCATGTGGTCCCCACAGTCCAAGTATGTATGTGCACACATATATGCCTGTGTATTTGCACACATATGCACATGTTAATTGGGACACAAAATGTTGTGACATAATAAATATAAAGAAAAGAGCCAATAAAATTTGTGGTTTACTGGAAATTATGAAATCTGCAACATGAAAGAATAAAAGATGGTCATATAACAGCTACTGTTAACAGCTGTTGTTAGCATCACACATTGCAATCACCAGACAAAATACTCAAACAACTTTCATAAAACATACCTCAAGTTATTTGGAGTTTTCGGAAACAGAACATTTCAACAGAGAAGATAAGTTTTATAAGTTATAAAATGCATGATTTTGAAACTAGGAACATACTCACCATATACATGGATTCAGAATGAGATGGCAGGTCACAGTTGGAAGGAGATGGAAGCTGTCCTTGGCCAGGCAGAGACTTATCCCTGTGTGCATGGTGTATATAGAGTCAGGCACCCACCGACAAAGCAAATCAATGTCTACCACCCAGCTTGTTCTGTAATTGCCATGTGGTGTTGAACTGAGCATAAGCAGTGCTCTCATTACACTTCAGACAGGATAGCATAAGTCATCATGATAGACGTTTGTCACGTCCCATAGGTCATTTTGTGTTTATTTTGAATAAAAATATACTTGAAAAATATTTATTTAACAAGTGTATTAGATAATCTTTGCTATCAACATGACTACTACACCTGGAATTAACTAGAATCAAAGCATCCAGACACCCCTGTGAAGGATTTTCTTTTTTTTTTTTTTTTTTTTTTGGTTTTTCGAGACAGGGTTTCTCTGTGTAGTCCTGGCTGTCCTGGAACTCACTCTGTAGCCCACCCAGGCTGGCCTCGAACTCAGAAATCCGCCTGCCTCTGCCTCCCGAGTGCTGGGATTAAAGGCGTGCGCCACCTTGATTAGATCATTTGAAGTGGGAAAATCCACCCTAAATCTGGGCCATACCTGTTAGTGGCAGCCTACATGGAACAAAATAGCTTGCTTTTTGCTTCCTTGCTTTTACTCTCCCTGGAAAGTCCATCTATCCTGTTGCTAAAACATTCCTTCTCTGGTGTTAGAATCTGCTTCCTCAGGGTTCCAATGTAGACTAAGAACTGGAAATTCCCTAGAACTTCCCTGGGACTCCATCACCAGTTTGGTACTAGTGAAACATCTAGGCTCATAAAATGAACAACTACCAGATGCTTGGTGTTTCTGTCAAGAGGCAGTCAAGGTTGGACTATTCAGACCACAGCCTGTGTGTCCCCCTTATATGTATAATGTATGTATGCATTCATACCTATATCCATTCTATCACTTGTGTTCCTTTAAAGCAGCAGTTCTCAACCTATGGTTCACGACCACATTAGTGCTTGAATGGTCCTTCACATATCAGATATTCTGCATATCAGATATCTATGTTATGACTTATAACAGTAGCACAATTACAGTTTTTGAAGTAGCAACAAAATAATTTAGTAATTGGGGTCACCACAACATGAGGAAGGGTTGCAGCATTCGGAAGGTTGAGAACCACTGCTCAAGGGAATCCTGACTAATAATACAAGGATATACTCGACTGTAATCCATTATCAAATGACCAATTTCCACTTTTGCTATACTCTTCAACCATGTGTTCTTTATAACAAGATGAAAAACAAGACAAAAAAACTTAAAGGAATTCATTTAAATATGATATGTATGTTACAGCATAAAGGCCAATTATTTCTTTATTCTTGGCAGAGAACACTGCATTTACCCAGGTCAAATAAAATGACTGTCTTTAACCCTGAAACAATCAGAGCAAGGGTACATTTCACTCTGCATTCATCAGTCCCCATGTTTAGGGTGAGCTTTTAACTTCTTAAATGTATCCTTATACATCATCAATATATTCATCATCATCAATATAATCAAGAAATTAAGTTTAGGCCTTTACTAAGAAATATGGCAGCATCGGAGATAGTATTAAAACATGTATTACTTTAAACTCTATCTCAATATATTTTTGATTAAAGAAAAAAATACAGTTGAATTCAAGCTAACCTGTGCAATGAAAGGATTATCTTCTAGTGCTGCAGATTACCTGCAGGAAGAGGACTTGTATGGTTTATGTGGAGTACAATAACAAGTGAGCACTTCAATGCGGGCCTTGAGCTCTGCTTAGCTTTCAGAGTTTCATCCCAAAAAAGGCCTCTCTTAGTTCTCAGTAGGCATGGGGCTGCTGGATAACGGAATATGTCTTCTGACACTTATTAAAAGAGACTAAAGGAAGTTCATAATTTCACCCACATGCCCACATGCCCTGTAGTAATTATTAGGCCACATTGGATCACAGGCAAATAACTCCATAAACAAATATGACCAGTGGAGCAGACATTAGACCTGAGCAGTGTAACCTGCTCAATAAGGACAGCTGTCAGTATGCATTGTAAGAAATCCATAAGTGGGCATGGAAGGCATGAGGGACGAGCCAAAGAACAGCACAGGAGAATTGGGCAGAGCTGCAGTAAGCTCAGCTCCAAGACTCTGAAACCCAAATAGCCTTATAAGCATAGTTTGTCTTTTCTGCTTTCTGGGATTGAGAAAAGCATCTGTATTTTTCTTGGAATAATTTTATGTGACTGTACTTCCAAAGATCACTAGCAATTTCAGACACCTTTACACTTTTGGAATCTGGTTTTTATAAAATGAGATTATCTAGTAAAGTTCAGAATCCCCTCTTTAAGAATGGATAGAATCTAAGTCTTTGTCCACCCCCAACCCCCAGTACTAAAGGTGCTAAGACTTCTAATCCATTTTGGGGTTTAGATCTTACAAATATCTACCAGTAGCTTCATTTCACGTCTGCCAACTGAGCAACATCTGCATGATGACACAGCAGAGCTTCTTCCTGACTTCAGTGTACTCAAGGCTCACCCAGCATCCTCTGCATCAATTTACAAATCTCCATGATCAAAATAAGAACAAAAGTCCACATTTTATTTTGGTTCCTTGGCAAAATATCTGAACTGGAACAATGACTGGAGGCTAACTGTAGTGTAATTCATCCCCACCCCCATATGTACTCCCTGGGTTCTGGGTCCTGGCCAGGTTCCAGCAATGGCAGACACCTGGAAGCATGACTTAATTCTCACTGCTAGTGCCAAGTGAGCAAACAGCTCTCATTTGGGTATTTTTCAGAAGGAAAATGACCAAATCATATTTATTCTCCCTGAACACATTAACACAATGTTTAAATACAAACACAGACAGCTCCTCTAGGAAAAAAAAAAAAGATCCATCAATTACAGCTGTATAATAGAGTTTTTCTCCTCAGAGATTCTTTAGGGAAAATGTCAATTTCATACGATAAACTTGCTTTTTAATTAAAAGCAACCAATAAAACTTGATTAAAGTGAAATGGGATATTTTAATTACATCAATGTTTGATATGTATTAGTCTATCTTTGAATTTAAAATTTATACTTTTAACTAAAATACACATGTTTGGTTTGGGCAATTAATTAAAAATCAACATTGGGTAGGCCCTCTGAGTTTTTCCTAAACTACCTCTATTTCCCAAAAGATTCAGGCGCCCTCTTAGAATAAAGCACCAGTGTTATTTTCATTTATTTTTTAAATAACATCAAAAATACTTTTCTTGCCCTTTAAAAAGATATATAGCATAACTGTCTTTTTTAATTTCAGAGCTGTAATTAAAATGCCATTAAATTTACAAGATTGTATAGCTATTACTACAACTTAATGCCAGAAAATTTTCATCATTCCAAAAAACCAATAATCCTCCCCAAACAGTAAATAGTTATATCCTACAATAAATAGTTATATCCCATATACCCATCCTCCCAGCACAGGGCAAATATAAATCTACACTTAGCCTCCCTGGATTCGTCTGTTTCTAACAATAAATACAAAAGGGCTCTCCAGCGCATGGTCCTCAGTAACTTGCTTCTTTCACGCAGCATACTGCTGCTCAGGTACAATAGCAGGTACCGAAGCACTGCACTTTCATGGCGTTATTATTTATATATATGTAAATAATATATATATATAAATATATAATATATATACACACCCATATATATAATATATACATATATGTGTTATATATTACATATTCTATACATATTTAATAGATAGATATTCATAGATATGTGCTGCATATGCTTATGCAGCACATATATTTGGACACTGCTTTGTTGCAATGACTATTATGACTTATACTATTATAGTTTTGAATAAGGTTATATACAAGTTTTTGTATGGATATATTTTAAATTTTTCTTGGGCATGTAATCAAGAATGGAACGTCTGAGTTGTATTATATGCTTATCATACAAACTATGTTCAATTCTACCTAATTTGTAGGCAATGTTGTAATTAATAACATAAATAATTTATATTTCATATTATCGGTAGTTAAATAGCCCTGAAGAGAAGTCACTACTCCTAAAATTTTAAGTAAAATATAAATAAATTCACAGTGATAACATACAAGGAAATATAGCAGACATACTCCAGATCTCGAAAAGGGTTACAAAATCCACAGACACAAAGAGAAGAGGAGAGAGTGTCTATGTAGGCTTAAGAGAACTGACACTGTAGTTCTGAGTATACAGGGGGAAGGAAAGAGCTGAAATTGGACCTTTTAAAAACATCTTTTGTCATATATCACTTTGCTACAACTGTGTAACCTCATGAAACATACCAGCAGCTTTTCTATAGCTTCCAGATATCAGTCAGTAACAGAAGCTTTAACTATGACTAACAGCATCAGAGAATGGAAATGCCAACCACAGGATAAAAGTCTGCTGTGATAGGATGCAAAGTTGGAAACAGATATGGTCCGTAAAACCTAGATTCTATCCTCACAGATGTTCCTATTTTAAGTACTTGCTTAGACTTTGGTGAGCATTCTTTTCTATAAAACATAGTCTTGTCCCCTGCCTTTGTCCCAGGAAGCTTGCTTAAATCACATACAAATGTATAACCTATAAATTTGGCTGCAAATTCACTGTTCAACTTTGAGAATGGTTAAGCTATGCAGTGAGAGACGGGCGAAGACTGCATTTTCATAAATAAAGGATTTACAGAAGTTTGGTACACCAAGAAGTCTTAGCATGGGAATCTTGTACCCTGCTAGCTCTAAGCTAAAGGGGACCTGTCTTCTTGTTCAAAGGACTTGCTAGAAATTGCAGAAAATCCAGAGCAACTGGTTCCTCTGTGGAACTGGAGAACAGGAAGTGTCAAACTTACTTGATGGCAAGTGACATTAATTACCTCCTGATCAATGACCAGCCAGATCCTGCTGAAGGATTTCCCTATGGCAGAAGCACATGGCATAGTCTTCTCCTGTGGTTGATTTGAAAGCACACAAATCCAGCCATAAATATAAGCTCAGATACCCTGCAAAAGCCTGCTCTCAGTGTGAACTATTGCTACCAATCAGGCCCCATATCTGAAAACCTCTATGGCCTTCAAGAAAGAGACACTAGCTGAGAGCAAACATTCAAAGCACAAGTCTGTGGGACATACTCATAGTCATGACAGGGACGAAGCCCTTCCTACTGCTTTGTTTGGGTAAGTTTTCATGCCTCCTATTCTGTGGCTTGGATTTGCTTGGAATTTAAGAATTAGTCCTCAATCTGTGATATTGTTAGGAGGTGATGGACCTTTTAAGTGTTGGAATAGTAGTAGGAAGTAAGTCATCAGAGTTATGCCCGTAAAGGTTTTATGAACTACCCAACCCAAGCCCCCTTCTCTGTTTCCTGGCCACCATAAGTGACTGTGAGTCAATGTGATACTCAATTCAACAAGCAAAATGACAGTGGAACCTTGTGAAACTAAATTAAAATAAACCTTTCTACCTCCTAAGCTGATTTGTCTTAGCAATTTTTTACAGCAATTGGAAGCTGATTCACACACTTGACCGTCCTGAACTCCTGGTTACATTCCTAATCCTGCTTCATCCCTGTAGAATAAAAGATGGGTTCAGCAGTGCAGTGGTCTGCTGTTCATTAAAATCCATGATTCCACTTCACTCAGAGTTCTAGCCTTACTTCTGATATAAGTGTGCTGGAAAGAAAACCAGAGTCAAAAAGCAAGAGTTCTGGCACTAGTAATGCTCAGCAAGGGAGCTCTAGTGATTTCAAAGAGCCAGATGTTCAGATGTGGCTAAACAAAATCACTCAGTCACCTGAAATAAATCTGCCTGCTATTGGTACAAGGCATAATCTTGGGTTTCATATCTTTGGGGCTCTAACAAAACAGAATGAAAGGCATTTCATAAGCAGCAGAGGCAGATAGCAAAGGCTATTTTCACAGTGTGCCCTTTGTTCTCTTGTGTGATATTCAGGAGCAGGAAAAAAAATCAAAACTCAGTTTATTGGCACCAAGGACAACACTTGAGAGTGCTCATGAGAAGGAACACATTGTCTGTGGTGCCTGCACTGCACGCTGGCTTTTCTCAGGTCAGGCTCAATGTTCAAGTTTATTTTTGCTAATAGGAAAGAGTTTTTCCCTTGAGCTTTCACAATAGCTGCAAAAGCCATATCTGTAAATAAGGCCTGTAAAGGGAAATGCTAACATAATAATAAGAAAACCCACTGTGGACTAACAGGGAAGAGCAGGAACTGTCAGTGCACACAGAGGCTCCTGGCATTTCATTATTGAAAAGCAGGAGGAAACTGAAACTGAAAACAATTTAGATACAGATGTGATAACATTTGTGCTTAAAACTTGTACTAGGAATATGCCCTAAAACAGGACTAACATGCTCTCCTCCAAACACTAACTCTGGGAGCCAGGAAATTGATCATTTCAGCACAAATGGCAGGAATCAAGAACAGAAGCTGTTCATGGTGCTACTACATGAACAGATGGCAGCCAGTACTCAACAACAAAGATATCAGGTGAGTGCACACATGCTTTGGGCAGCCCAGGAGAAGGCCTTGCTATTTCAGCACAGGGAATGATTAAAAGTTAATACCAGCTATGATTATCCAAGCAGTAGATTGGATCTTGAGAACAGAACACAGTGTGCCTTCATTAATAGGTTTGGCCATCAAACAATAAACAATAACAATAAGAAAACCCCCTAAATTCTCTTTGAATACATATGAACATTTTTGTCATTGTTTTATAAACAATGAAATGTAACTATTTACCAGTTGTGCTGGCTAGCATTATGCCAACTTGACACAAGCTACAGTCATCTCAAAGGAGAACACCTCAGTTGAGAAAATGCTCCCTTAAGTTCCTGATGTAAGTCATTTTCATAATTAGTGATTGATGGGGAAGGCACAGTCCACTGTGGGTGGTGCCATCCCTGGGCTGATACTCCTGAGTTCTATAAGAAAACAGGTGGAGCAAGCCATGAGGAGCAAGCCAGTAAACAGTATTTCTCTGTGGACTCGTATGTTATCAGCTACTGGCCCTGGGTTCCCCACCTATTTGAATTCCTGTCCTGATTTCTTTCAATGATAACTAAGATGTGAGGCTATAAGCCAAATAAGCCCCTTCTTCCCCATCTTCCTTTTGGTCACCATGTTTTATCACAGCAATAGAGCCCCAATTAGGACAGAAGTATTGGTATTATGTGAGGTCTAGGGCTGATGTCAAGTGTTCAAGAATAGACACATGGCTATATACACAGACACAACAGTTTGCATAAGAGACAGGCATCAGGGTATAAATATCTGAGCATGCCCTGTTCCACAGTTCTGCTGCAGTCCTGCGTAACCTGCACAATGACTAGAGAACAAAATTCATTCTGGATCTTTGGGAACTCGCATTCTACTAGGAGTGTTACAGATAAAATTAAGCAAAATATTTAGTGTTGCTGCAGTACAGAGTAATGATAAGTGCAAATAAAAACTATGCACTATAATATGGGAATGGTATGTTAGTGTGGCAGGGCACTTAAGCCCAGTTTCAGCAATGTTGCTAAGCAGCCATGGCAATGAAGTCTTACTGAGAAGAGAGAGGGTGAGAGCCATGTAAATCTCTGAACAAACTGCCAAGTGTGAAGGGATAGTAAGTGCAAAATGTCACATAGAGAGACCACAGTGCTGTGCAGGAAGGACATGGTTCTGGGCAAAAGTGTGTCCAGAAAGAAGAGGATGAGCAACCAGACTTATTAGAGACCATGGCAGAAGCTGTCTTCTATGGGAGGTGCAAAAATCTCAAATGGTAGGAAAGGGTGGGCAACACCCTAGACAAGAACACTGGACCTCTAGCCAGGAGGCTCAAGTAATGAGCAGGTCCAGGCTGGTTTGTACAGTGAGAGATATTAGCAGTGAACTATATTTGCATTCTGCTAGAGTTGAGGATGAGCTAATCTCTCAATAAATCAAAAGGAAGTGGAGGAAAGATAGAAAAGAAAGATTTCACTTCACAAAAACACAATAAAAAATGCAAGTAAAACCTTTCTTTCCGAAGGAAACATTTAAAAGTCAGGTTTGGAGGTTTTCAGTTATCTCATGAAACATCCAAAAAGTTAAAAGAACTACATGTATATGTCTATGCCTCACAAGAAGTGACAGCAAAAGCAGATGGAGTCCTGAAACTTCACAAGTCTTCAAGATCAAGGTGCTCCCCAGAAAATGAACTACCTTGACAAGTGAAGACTAGCTAGAAATTGAGAGATTTTACAAAAACACAAGACCTCTGCTAATTTTTTTTTAATTGTTCAGCTTTCTCTTTTACTTTTTTACATTTTCCTGATGTGTTATTTCTTCCCCCATCCAATATATTTTTATTAATTATTTGGGAATTTCATACAATGCACCCCAATCATCCTTGCTTAGTGTTCCTCCCAGCTACACCCTCCTACCCTTTGGTGTGTCCCAAAACAAAACAAAATAAAACCTGATCAAACTTCCAGTGGCCAGCCCCTTAACAAAAACTAGTCCTGTTCCATTCCCCAGCCCCTTATTCCAACAGAAGCCATAGACTGTGTAAAGCTATACTTCAGAATCTTTATTTTCATTTTTAAAAACTCTCTTTGATAGCTTCCAGTCTGTATAGTTTTTTTTTTCTCTTTTCTTTTGGGAGATGGGCAGGTGGATCTCTTTTAGTTATTTAAAATGTGCATTTACACACACACACACACACACACACACACACATACATACATACATACATAATAATATCACATGTGTTGGGGTCAGAGGATAACATTGTAGAGTTGATCCCTTCACTTCACTTTTACTTGGGCTCCAGGAACCAAACAGATAAATGCTTTTATCTGCTAAGGCATCAACCCAGCATTATTTTTTCAAACAAAATTCTTTTTTTACTGCTGAGTATTTTAACACTTAATTTCAAAAACTGAAAGAACACAGCACATTGCTTCTTTCCCTCTATAGTACTTGTTGAAGCTCACTTGTAAAGAATGAGCACTGGCCACTGTGTGTTTGTCCTGAACATGTCCTTCTTATGGTTTTTTTTTTCACTACAAAACTCATATGGTATGCTGGAGAAGGTTTCTCTGTCACTCCAACACTGATAAACAAGCTTAAAAGAAAGAATCAGCTTTTATTCACTAAGAATACATTTTAACAATTGTACCTTGGATTATGTATGTAAATTAATAGCTAAAGAAGTAAACCAAACTGAACTGTTCTTAAGACACTCATGACTAGATGAAAGCCTCTTTACCTCACAGTGGATGGAAAGCTATGAAAATCGTGGGAAATTTCTACTTAGAACTCCACTCTCCCGATGATGGTGAGCACGTCCATGAAACCAGTTCAAGCTTCTTCTTATACTATCATTTGTCAGTGCAGACATGTGGAATTAGTTTCCCAGACACAAGCTTTCTAAGACTGTGCGTGCCTGTCTTTTCTTCACCAAGATTTACTTAAGTATTAAGGCCTCAAATAATCAAAAAAACTTGTGCAATTCTGCATAAACTTTCTAGGCAAGTGCTCTGCCATGAGGTATATACCCAACCCTTAAAGCTCTGCCATGAGGTATATACCCAACCCTTAATTTTTATTTTGAGACAGTCTTGCAGTTTCCCAGGCAAGCTCTGAACTTTCTCTGAAGCCTAAGTAGGTCTTAAATTGTGATCCTCCCTCTTGAATATCCATTTCTTAGCAAAAGACCAATAATCTAAAAGTTAACAGGCTTCAAGTTAAGCGTTCCGCAAATCCATGTAGATGATCCTATGTAATAAAATAGTACTTTTCAATCTTTATTTGAATCAAGAAATTTTTCTTAACCAAAAATACATCAAGGGGCTGAAGAGATGTCATATTAGGTAAAAAGCTCTGGCTGCTCTTCCCCAGAACTGGATTCAGTTCCCAGAGCCCATACAAGAGTACACAAGCATCTGTAACTCTAGTTCCAGAAGACCTGACACCCTCATTCAGTCTGGTACCATGTGCACAGATATAAAATAAATAAATATGTCTAACCATTGAAGGTAAATTAAGCTCTAACATGTAATGTCACTAAAGGTTCTTGTGATGGGCTAGCTCACTGGAGTCCAGTGCTGTTGCTCTCCTTTACTTCATTATATCTGATTCTCTGTTTCAAAATAAAGTACCATTTCTAAAAATACTTTCCTAGATTCTTAGAGTTGGAACTATGGGGTGTTCAAATTCTGCTCCTGAAGGGAAATAGTACTGTATATAAGGCAGAGGAATACTGTGCAGTGATATGGAAAGAGACGGAAAGGAAGAACACAGGAAGAAGAATTCAGATTCCTTGATTGTTTGCAGTTGCAATCAGCATAATGTTCCAAGCATGATGTGTGTAACATCAAGACTCAGGAAGCTGAGGCAGGAGGATTGAGCACTTAAGACTAGCCTGGAGTATATACAGAAAGACCCTGAACCCATAAAACAAAACAAATGAGGAAATGAAAGCACAAATATACCCTAATGACCACCAATTATGCTGCAAATTCTTTATTATTGAGTGGCCAAACATGACCCTGTCTGATCTAAAAGCATTTCATCAATTCAGAAAGAAACTCAGCTCAGTACCCATTGGGAGCTGGCTTCTGCACCTCCTCTGAATGTTGCCAATCTTTGATTTTCCAAAGTCTGTGTAATGAAGTCCTGAGTGACTATCTATTACTGATATGAGTATAGCCATGTCTGGGATACTAATGCCTTACCTTAGACCCGTGAGGATGGCAAGGTCTTACCCTGGTCTGAATATGGATGGCAGCAGATAATGTCTAGTTAAAACCAGTACAATACATTCAGAAAGTACTAACTACAACCTGAGACTGCTCTCCTACTGAGACTGGACACTGAAAATGCACTGAGTTTTCAGAGTATTGCTGCTGTATCTCAATCTGAGCACATGGTTTGCCCAACACCAGCTTTGTGTTAATTGTGTCTGCCATATATCCACTTCTTATGACCCCAGTCAGGTCATTTTCTGCAGTTTGCAGCAAGTGGGGACCTGGGGGCAGAACAAGGACTATGACTATGCAGAACTTGCATTAGTAAAACATGGGGCATCCTGGTGAGAAGCAACAGATAAAAGTAAAGGGAGAACATTTCTATGCATTGTGTTATGTTCATTATCTGGAAGACATTTTCTGGAACTGTGGAAAATATAAAACATTATAGCTTCCTCCATTCCTAGACTATTCAGGAGGTGTCCTGAAGAAAGGACATTAAATTTGGTATTTGAGCAATGTGACACACCTGTGAGAAGTGCTAAAATAAAGCAAAGGGGTATGTGTCATATTTCTATTCTTCAGATGAAAACCATAGGCCAAGTAGAATCTACACATAGGTGATTAAGTGACAGTAATTTGGATGAGAGGTTGAAGAACCATGGAAGTAATGGAGGAATGATATTTTCATCACTTCTTAGACTACTCAGGAGACAAGCCCTTAGTTTCCAGAAGGAGAGTAAGCATGGCTGAAGAAAAATTAGGGCATAGATACATGGCTGCAGGACCCAAACATATTCTGATTTTATTTTTGATTTATGGAGATTTATACATTATTCTATAGATCAGCAACTATTTTCTCATGAAAGGGCTCTGTCAAATTGGGTCCATGGGAAGTTTGGCTCCATACTTCTTGCCCCTTGAGTATAAAAAACTGAGCCCCTGTCTCCAAGAGACAATCACTACAGTGATGAAGAAGAGAGGAACAGCTCTGCTGCAGCTCTGACAGTTCCCCCTGAGACAGAGATTCAAATTGATAGATGTTCCATGCCTGGCCTGACCTGCTTGAAACCTTGGACATGGGTATTAAAGAAAGTGGCAATAAAAACATTGTCACCCAACTCATGGCCAAATACTACCTTGAGTCTGAACTGTCATAGTACTTAAGGGGAAATAAATTCACTTCTGTACAGCTAACCATATTTAGGGTGAGAAATTTAAAGGAAGACATTAATGGTTATAACTTTTATTTTTATGTTAGAGTGATCTGATTGACAGAATCCAAACCAAATGGCAGAGGAAAACACTTGAAGCACTAGGTTAATGTCTGTCTTGGTTTTTATTGCTATAGTAAAACATCGTGATCATAAACAACTTGGGGAGGAAAGGGTTTGTTTCAGCTTATAACTCTCATATGACTGAGATGGACTATGAGTCCATCACTGAGGGAAGTCAAGGTAGGATTTCACAGCAGGAACAAGGAGGCAAGAATTGAAGCAAAGACTGCCCTTGGAGGGACGCTGTTCACTAACATGCTCACTCCCAGCATGCTCAGCCTGCTTTTTTATACAATCCAGGATCATTTACGCGGGGATGGCATCACTCCTTTGTGGAATGGTAACACTAACATAAATCTTCATTCAGGAAAATATACCAAGGATGACAACAATGAACATGTCAAATTGAAAAAGAAAGGTCCATGAAGCTACAGCCATACACAAAGAACTATAGGCAACTGAGAAAAGCTGGGAATAGGCGAAATGGTCAGCCTTGAAGACATGTATACAAGTAACATATGGAATGAACAGATCATATTTAGGAATATATATGTATATACAAATATGCATGAAATAACAAATTAGTAAAAATGAGTCCATGAATTTGAAAAGAGTGGAGAAAGCATATGGAATGGTATAGAATGATGGAAGAGAAGGAAAGACAAAATGTACCACAGCCTTGCCCAGAAGGCAACGTGGTGAGGCATTTTATCAATTAATGTTCCTTAATTAAGGTTCACAATGACTCTAGCCTGTGTTACATTGACATAAACCAGAAAGAATTAAGAATAACACAGTGGCTATATTTCTGATGTAGCTTTTAATTATATCCATGCAGGCAATTATATTCTTGGGAGAAGCCTATGAGACCTACATTTCCAGACTATCACTTTACCTTACAGTGGCATGGTAATATCCTTCCATATCTATCATACTAATAACTCCCTCCATTGAGGAGAGGATAATTCTCCACCCACTTGTATTTTCAGTGGGCTCCATAATTTGTAGTGGGTTATGGCTTTACACAGGTGTCTTTTCCTTTTTTCATCTTCTTGGTACTTTCCTCGTAATAAGGAGTCCTGAAAAGTGACCCTGCTGCAAATAATACTGGATTCCCAGGAGGCTGAACTCTTTGGGAACAATTAGAAGGCATGGCTTTGTTGATAGGTGTGTTGTTTCTGGAGGTAGGTTTTGAGATTTCAAAATATTTTTACCATTCCTCTCTTTGCCTCCAACTTGCAGATAAGTTATAAGATTTCACCTGTTCCTGATGCTATGCCTTCACTCTGCCTTCATGAACTCTAACCTTCTAAAACTATAAACTCCAAATCAAATCCTACTTCTGGTACCAACTTCTGTCTTCTTTACTACATATGTTTCTATTGTTGTGATATAACACCATGACCAAGGCATCTTACAAAAAATAAAAACATTTCATCTTATGTTGAGCACTCTATATACAAAAGAAGAATTCTCTGAGTACCAATTACTCCATCACTTATTCCAATTAAAATTGGGGAGGCAGAGATGTTAATTGCTATGTATTAATTATGCAAATCAATATATTTCACATGTTTATATATGCGTACTTTGAATAAATCATCAGTGGTAATTTCTAGGTACTATTTCCACATTATTCTGACCCGGGAAAGTCCTTCTGAGTCTTTAGTTCTCCCTGTTTTAAGTGACACGGGCTCTAGATTTCTTTCCATGTAGTGCTCCTGATGTCTACTTAATGCTTACAACCAACATCTTCATACCCAGATGTTCCTCAACCAAAGAACATGTGGTTCATTTACACAATGGAATACTATTCAGGTAATAAAAACAAGGACATAATGAGTTTTGCAGGCAAATAGATGGAACTAGAAAATATCCTGAGTGAGGTAATCCAAGCCCAAAAGAACAGGCATGATATGTACTTACTAATAAGTGGATATTAGCCAAAGGTACAGAATAGCCATGATACACCCCACAGACCCAAAGAAGTTAAACAAGAAGGAAGGCCCAAGCAAGGATGCTTGAATTACACTTTGAGGGGAAACAAAATAGTCATAGGAGGCAGAGGGAGGGAGGGAACTAGGTAGTAGAGAGGAGAGGGGGAGGGGAATGGTGAGACAGGATCTGGTGTAGAGAGAGACAGGTGAGAAATCTAGAGAGCCAGAAAAATGAATGGAAATCTGCAGCTACTATGCGGGAAGGGGGGGGAATTTCATACTATTCAATAATATTTTGGAACATAAGTTTCTCCTGGCCTGCAACAAATGGAATAGATTCCTTTAAAACCTTCTTAGGGAATGCTGGCTCAAGGTTTCATGTCTTCCTTGAAAATCTTGTGTTGCACTGCACCAGAGTTTAGGTGGAAACAGTCGTCCCCTTATAATATTGATATGTACCTGTTCTGCAGTGTCTTCTGGCTATTTGAAAGAGGTTCTGACGTTATTGTTAGCATGTGACCATGAATACACTGGGACTAGGAAAATCAGGGTTCCAATACCTGCAATGCTGAATAGAGGAAGTGAGGCACAAACCTCAAGTTTTTCTTGACTACAATGGAGTTGCCACAGAAAACAGCTAGAGATGAGAAGTGTGTTTGAGCCTTCAAAAGAGAACATTTGGAACTAGATAGAAACTGAGCTTAGACTTCAAACTAAGTAGGAAGTGAGCCTTGTATTCCTAGATGCACCAGAGAAGGTAAAGCATTTGCAGCTGAAATGTAGACTCCCAATTTTGTTATCAAGATCTGGCAAACCTCTAAAATATTTCTACATAAGCTCTATGGCATTTAGGATAATTTTCAGACATTTAAAAATTCTTATTTATTGTCTCTGTTTATTTCATTATATCCCCTATAGATCTATTTTATGGTGCCATTTGGAAGTCATTGTTAGAACAACCTTGGTCTCATGACTTTATGTGTACAAACTTTACAGACCTCATGCTTTTTCACTATATAAACACTACCTTATTGTCTATCTATATAGTATATATATGACTCTGTATACATATGACTCAGCTTCTTCTGGGCCGAATGAATCATTTTAGGGCAACTGTATCTCCTCATGGATAGGAGCATGTGATTCAAGTTCAATGTTCCCTCAGTGTAATTGTTCATGTCTCCCTCTACTTAACCCATTTCTCATTTCCTAGCATAATCTAAGGGCAAATGGAATTAATTAATTCATTTTTCAGCTTTAAGTTGTTTTTGAATCTTGGTCTCAATTAAAAGACTTTTGTCAGTCTTTGGTATCTAATCGGATCCCCTTTATTATAGGCTACTTGAGTGTTGTACCTAATCTACAGTGCCTACTTCTGTATGTAGTGCTTTGTTCCTTTTTTCTGATGAAGTCTTCTAGGGAGAGTTTTTGTTTATTTTTCTTTTGAGATATGACCTCAGTATATAATGTCCTGTGTCCTCAAACTCATAATTTTATCAGTGTAAATCATAAGTGCTGGGATTATAGACCTCAACCTCATCTGGAAAAACTGATATATGTTTTCCATAGAGGAACACGTGTGACCCAATTAGCTTAAGCATTGCTGCTCTGCTCAATGGTTGAGATCTTATTCAGATTCAGAAAATTTAAGTTTGTTTTTTTTTAGTTGTTTTTGTTTTTGTTTTTGTTTTTGTTTTCGAGACAGTGTTCTCTGTGTAGCTCTGGCTGTCTTGGAACTAACTCTGTAGATCAGGCTGGCCTCGAACTCAGAAATTTGCCTGCCTCTGCCTCCCGAGTGCTGGGATTAAAGGCATGTGCCACCACGCCCGGCTTAAGTTTGTTTTTGACTGATATATAAAATCATGAAAATGTAAGTATGTTTGGTATATCCTGGTATGTATCCTGACCTTTTGAAAATGTGTAGTGTTATAATGTATGCTCATCAGATAGCTCAGACTGGCCTGAACCTCTTAGAAACCTGCCTGTCTCTGTGCCCTCCCCTCAGGTGTTAGTATTGAGGACATTTCTCATCATACGCAGCTCAATTCTAAAATGGCTGTGAACATGCTTCTTCCATTTGCTACAGCATTTTTCATGGGAGAGGTACTGGTAGCATAGATGATTACAAAAACCTAGTCCATTCTGAAAACTGTTGAAGATGCCTTATATCCAAAAGCACCAAATATTGTTCAAAGTATAAGTCATTGTATAATAAGCACACACAGTCGTATTTGTATGCAAATTTTCTTTCATTTCAAATAAACAGCATAATTATATATACACAAAGAATTATTTAAAATAAATTCTTCCTGTTTTATCAATCAACAAATGCTTAATTTGTATGCACATTTCACAATACAGATATACACTACACACACATACACATATTCATATACATATATATGTATATAAAAATCACACAAAAATTTCTTGGCTGAAATGGAATCACTAGAAATGAGTCAGAGCTCTGCATAACACTAAATCTAGAAAATTATTTATAGACATCTATCAGTACACCTGCTGTTTAGAAATGTCTTGATATGTTTTAGAACATAAATTAGCAGACTGTACCCAGACCTCAAATAAGGGTCAATTCAGTAACTGTAAATGATTCTCAAACAATTAACAATGTAACAATTTCCTGAAGGAGTCCTTATTATTAAAATGAATATTTTTAATGACTTTTGTAAGATTTTTGTCACAAGAATACATACTTTTATAACAGATTGCCTGATTTAGAGGCACCAATATTATATTCAGAGGGGGAAAATGCCAAACAAGGAGATGTCTATAAGTTTGTTTAGAAAACTGTCTCATCAGGGTGCCTTGCCAGAGGAGTCTCCGGACACCCGCAAGGGCCCGCACAGGATTCCCTACAGGATCCTAAGACCTTTGGTGAGTGGAATACAGCATCTGCTCCAATCCAATTGTGCGGAACCTGAGACTGCATTAACTAGGGAAACAGGCAACACGGCCTCTGCTGGGGCACAAGTACCTTCCGGTCCACTCCAGTATCGGGGTGCCTTGCCAGTGGGGTCTCTGGACACCCGCAAGGACCCACACAGGACTCCCCATGGGATCCTAAGACCTCTGGTGAGTGGAACACAGCATCTGCTCCAATCCAATCGTGCGGAACCTGAGACTGCATTAACTAGGGAAGCAGGCAACACGGCCTCTGCTGGGGCACAAGTCCTTTCCGGTCCACTCAAGTATCAGGGTGCCTTGCCAGAGGAGTCTCCGGACACCCGCAAGGACCCACACAGGACTCCCCACGGGATCCTAAGACCTCTGGTGAGTGGAACACAGCGTCTGCTCCAATCCAATTGTGCGGAACCTGAGACTGCATTAACTACATAAGCAGGCAACCCAGCCTGAGGTGGGGCACAAGTCCCTTCCGGTCCACTCAAGCACTAGGGTGCCTTGCCAGTGAAGTCTCCAGACACCCTCAAGGATCCACACAGGATTCCCCACGGGATCCTAAGACTTCTGGTGATTGGAACACAACTTCTGCCAGGAGGCAGGTTCGAACACCAGATATCTGGGCACCTTCCCTGCAAGAATAGAGCTTGCCTGCAGAGAATACTCTGACAACTGAAACTAAGAAGAGAGCCAGCCTCCCAGGTCTGCTGATAGAGGCTAACAGAGTCTCCTGAGGAACAAGCTCTAATCAGAGACAACTATAACAGCTAGCTGCAGAGATTACCAGATGGTGAAAGGCAAATGTAAGAATCCTACTAACAGAAATCAAGACCACTCACCATCATCAGAACGCAGCACTCCCACCCAACTTAGTCCTTGGCACCCCAACACAGCCGAAAATCTAGACCCAGATTTAAAAGCATAACTCATGATGATGGTAGAGGACATCAAGAAGGACTTTCATAACTCACTTAAAGAAATACAGGAGAGCACTGCTAAAGAGTTACAGGTCCTTAAAGAAAAACAAGAAAACACAACCAAACTGGTAGAAGTCCTTAAAGAAAAACAGGAAAACACAACCAAACTGGTAGAAGTCCTTAAAGAAAAACATGAAAACACATCCAAACAGGTGATGGAAATGAACAAAACCATACTAGACCTAAAAAGGGAAGTAGACACAATAAAGAAAACTCAAAGTGAGGCAACGCTGGAGATAGAAAACCTAGGAAAGAAATATGGAACCATAGATGCAAGCATCAGCAACAGAATACAAGAGATGGAAGAGAGAATCTCAGGTGCAGAAGATTCCATAGAGAACATCGGCACAACAATCAAAGAAATTACAAATTGCAAAAGGATCCTAACTCAAAACATCCAGGAAATGCAGAACACAATGAGAAGACCAAACCTACGGATAATAGGAGTAGATGAGAATGAAGATTTTCAACTTAAAGGGCCAGCAAATATCTTCAACAAAATAATAGAAGAAAACTTCCCAATCCTAAAGAAAGAGATGCCCATGATCATACAAGAAGCCTACAGAACTCCAAATAAACTGGATCAGAAAAGAAATTCCACCCAACACATAATAATCAGAACAACAAATGCACTAAATAAAGATAGAATATTAAAAGCAGTAAGGGAGAAAGGTCAAGTAACATATAAAGGCAGGCCTATCAGAATTACACAAGACTTTTCACCAGAGACTATGAAGGCCAGAAAATCCTGGACAGATGTTATACAGACACTAAGAGAACACAAATGCCAGCCCAGGCTACTATACCCAGCCAAACTCTCAATTACCATAGATGGAGAAACCAACGTATTCCACGACAAAACCAAATTCACACATTATCTTTCCACGAATCCAGCCCTTCAAAAGAAAATAACAGAAAAAAAAAAAAACAATACAAGGACGGAAATCACACCCTAGAAAAAGCAAGAAAGTAATCCCTCAATGAACCTAAAAGAAGACTGCCACAAGAACAAAATGCCAACTCTAACAACAAAAATAAAAAGAAGCAACAATTACTTTTCCTTAATATGTCTTAATATCAATGGACTCAATTCCCCAATAAAAAGACATAGACTAACAGACTGGCTACACAAACAGGACCCAACATTCTGCTGCTTACAGGAAAACCATCTCAGGGAAGAAGACAGACACTACCTCAGAGTGAAAGGCTGGAAAACAATTTTCCAAGCAAATAGTCTGAAGAAACAAGCTGGAGTAGCCATTCTGATATCAAATAAAATCGACTTCCAACCCAAAGTTATCAAAAAAGACAAGGAGGGACACTTCATACTCATCAAAGGTAAAATCCTCCAAGAAGAACTCTCAATTCTGAATATCTATGCCCCAAATGGAAGGGCAGCCCCATTCATTAAAGACACGTTAGTAAAGCTCAAAGCACACATTGCACCCCACACAATAATAGTGGAAGACTTCAACACACCACTTTCATCAATGGACAGATCCTGGAAACAGAAACTAAACAGGGACACAGTGAAACTAACAGAAGTTATGAAACAAATGGACTTAACAGATATCTACAGAACATTTTATCCTAAAACAAAAGGATATACCTTCTTCTCAGCACCTCACGGGACCTTCTCCAAAATTGACCATATAATTGGTCACAAAACAGGCCTCAACAGATACAAAAATATTGAAATTGTCCCATGCATCCTATCAGCCCACCATGGACTAAGGCTGATCTTCAATAACAACATAAATAATAGAAAGCCAACATTCACGTGGAAACTGAATAACACTCTTCTCAATGATACCTTGGTCAAGGATGGAATAAAGAAAGAAATTAAAGACTTTTTACAGTTTAATGAAAATGAAGCCACAACTTACCCAAACCTATGGGACACAATGAAAGCATTTCTAAGAGGGAAACTCATAGCTCTGAGTGCCTCCAAAAAGAAACTAGAGAGAGCTCACACTAGCAGCATGACAGCACATCTAAAAGCTCTAGAAAAAAAGGAAGAAAATTCACTCAAGAGGAGTAGACGGCAGGAAATAATCAAACTCAGGGGTGAAATCAACCAAGTGGAAACAAGAAGAACTATTCAAAGAATTAACCAAACGCGGAGGTGGTTCTTTGAGAAAATCAACAAGATAGATAAACCTTTAGCTAGACTCACTAGAGGGCACAGGGACAACATCCAAATTAACAAAATCAGAAATGAAAAGGGAAACATAACAACAGATCCTGAAGAAATCCAAAACACCATCAGATCCTTCTACAAAAGGCTATACTCAACAAAACTTGAAAACCTGGACGAAATGGACAAATTTCTGGACAGATACCAGGTACCAAAATTCAATCAGGATCAAGTTAAGGAGCTAAACAGTCCCATATCCCCTACAGAAATAGAAGCAGTCATTAATAGTCTCCCAGCCAAAAAAAGCCCAGGACCAGATGGGTTTAGTGCAGAGTTCTATCAGACCTTCAAAGAAGATCTAATTCCAGTTCTGCAGAAACTATTCCACAAAATTGAAGTAGAAAGAACTCTACCCAACTCATTCTATGAAGCCACAATTACTCTGATACCTAAACCACAGAAAGATCCAACAAAGATAGCCAACTTCAGACCAATTTCCCTTATGAATATCAATGCAAAAATCCTCAATAAAATTCTTGCTAACCGAATCCAAGAACACATTAAAGCAATCATCCATCCTGACCAAATAGGTTTTATTCCAGGGATGCAGGGATGGTTTAATATACGGATATCCATCAACATAATCCATTATATAAACAAACTCAAAGACAAAAACCACATGATCATCTCGTTAGATGCAGAAAAAGCATTCGACAAGATCCAACACCCATTCATGATAAAGGTCTTGGAAAGGTCAGGAATTCAAGGCCCATACCTAACCATGATAAAAGCAATCTACAACAAACCAGTAGCCAACATCAAAATAAATGGTGAGAAGCTTGAAGCAATCCCACTAAAATCAGGGACTAGACAAGGCTGTCCACTCTCCCCATACCTATTCAACATTGTACTTGAAGTCCTAGCCAGAGCAATTCGACAACAAAAGGAGATCAAGGGGATACAAATTGGAAAAGATGAAGTCAAAATATCACTTTTTGCAGATGATATGATAGTATATATAAGTGACCCTAAAAATTCCACCAGAGAACTCCTAAACCTGATAAACAGCTTTGGTGAAGTAGCTGGATATAAAATTAACTCAAACAAGTCAATGGCCTTTCTCTACACAAAGAATAAACAGGCTGAGAAAGAAATTAGGGAAACAACACCCTTTTCAATAGTCACAAATAATATAAAATATCTTGGCATGACTCTAACTAAGGAAGTGAAAGATCTCTATGATAAGAACTTCAAGTCTCTGAAGAAAGAAATTAAAGAAGATCTCAGAAAATGGAAAGATCTCCCATGCTCATGGATTGGCAGGATCAACATTGTAAAAATGGCTATTTTGCCAAAAGCAATCTACAGATTCAATGCAATCCCCATCAAAATTCCGACTCAATTCTTCAACGAATTAGAAAGAGCAATCTGCAACTTCATCTGGAATAACAAAAAACCTAGGATAGCAAAAACTCTTCTCAAGGATAAAAGAACCTCTGGTGGAATCACCATGCCAGACGTAAAGCTGTACTACAGAGCAATTGTGATAAAAACTGCGTGGTACTGGTATAGTGACAGACAAGTAGACCAATGGAATAGAATTGAAGACCCAGAAATGAACCCACACACCTATGGTCACTTGATCTTCGACAAGGGAGCTAAAACCATCCAGTGGAAGAAAGACAGCATTTTCAACAAATGGTGCTGCCACAACTGGTTGTTATCATGTAGAAGAATGCGAATTGATCCATTCCTATCTCCTTGTACTAAGGTCAAGTCTAAGTGGATCAAGGAACTTCACCTAAAACCAGAGACACTGAAACTTATAGAGGAGAAAGTGGGGAAAAGCCTTGAAGATATGGGCACAGGGAAAAGATTCCTGAATAGAACCGCAATGGATTGTGCTGTAAGATCAAGAATTGACAAATGGGACCTCATGAAACTGCAAAGCTTCTGCAAGGCAAAAGACACCGTCAATAAGACAAAAAGACCTCCAACAGATTGGGAAAGAATCTTTACCTATTGTAAATCAGATAGGGGACTAATATCCAATATATATAAAGAACTCAAGAAGGTGGACTCCAGAAAATCAAATAACCCCATTAAAAAATGGGGCTCAGAGCTGAACAAAGAATTCTCACCTGAGGAATACTGAATGTCAGGGAAGCACCTGAAAAACTGTTCAACATCCTTAATCATCAGGGAAATGCAAATCAAAACAACCCTGAGATTCCACCTCACACCAGTCAGAATGGCTAAAATCAAAAATTCAGGTGACAGCAGATGCTGGCGAGGATGTGGGAAAAGAGGAACACTCCTCCATTGTTGGTGGGATTGCAAGCTTGTACAACCACTCTGGAAATCAGTCTGGAGGTTCCTTAGAAAATTGGACATAGTACTACTGGAGGATCCAGCAATACCTCTCCTGGGCATATATCCAGAAGATGTCCCAACCAGTAAGAAGGACACATGCTCCACTATGTTCATAGCAGCCTTATTTATAATAGCCAGAAGCTGGAAAGAACCCAGATGCCCCTCAACAGAGGAATGGATACAGAAATTATGGCACATTTACACAATGGAGTACTACTCAGCTATTAAAAATAATGAATTTATGAAATTCCTAGGCAAATGGATGGACCTGGAGGGCATCATCCTGAGTGAGGTAACATAATCACAAAGGAACTCACACAATATTACTCACTGATAAGTGGATATTAGCCCAAAACTTAGGATATCCAAGATATAAGATACAGTTTGTTAAACACATGAAACTCAAGAAGAATGAAGACTGAAGTGTGGACACTATGCCCCTCCTTAGAATTGGGAACAGAACACCTATGGAAGGAGTTACCGAGACAAAGTTTGGTGCTGTGATGAAAGGATAGACCATCTAGAGACTGCCATATCCAGAGATCCATCCCATGATCAGCATCCAAACGCTGACACCATTGCATTCACTAGCAAGATTTTGCTGAAAGGACCCAGATATAGCTGTCTCTTGTGAGACTATGCCTGGGCCTGGCAAACACAGAAGTGGATGCTCACAGTCAGCTAGTGAATGGATCACAGGGCCCCCAATGTAGGAGCTGGAGAAAGTACCGAAGGAGCTGAAGGGATCCGCAACCCTATTGGTGGAACAACATTATGAACTAACCAGTACCCCGGAGCTCTTGACTCTAGCTGCATTTGTATCAAAAGATGGCCTAGTCGGCCATCACTGGAAAGAGAGGCCCATTGGACATGCAAACTTTATATGCCTCAGTACAGGGGAACGCCAGGGCAAAAAAAATGGGAATGGGTGGGTAGGGGAGTGTGTGGGGGGGAGGGTATGGGGGACTTTTAGGATGAAATGTAATTGAGGAAAAGATGTAATAAAATATATAAATAAATAAATAAAATAAATAAATAAATAAAATACGCAAAAAAAAAAAAAGAAAGAAAACTGTCTCATGTAGATGTGATTTCTGGGGTGAGAGATAAGCCACTTAGAACTGGAGTGCAGTACTTCTGTGTGGCAATTGGAAATGTCTGATTTACTTCATCAAAAATTTCTATTTCTGAGTATGTTCTTTCATTACTTTAATCTGTTATACAACTTACATAAAATATTTTTGAGACATCATTCAAACTTCAAGCATAAGGATAATTTTTCTTCAGTTAAAAAAATAACATTTATTATTGATAATATGAATTATACCTTTGATGTTTGTATTAATAGAACAAAGCACAGATTGCTTCCAGTTTCATATTGGGTTGGCTATGTGCCAGCTATCAATCTGTGCCTCTTCAACTTCCATCCTGAGCTCATTTTTCTGGTGTTTTATTTCCTTGGAAATCGAATCCTGGGCATCAGAGGAAATCTGATTAGTTACAATCCAATCAAATGTGCCTTTGAGACCATTTCCATTTGGAAATAGTAAAGGCAAGAGTCAGGAGAGGTACTCCAACAAAATGCTAGATTTCTTGGAGTTATACATGATAACAAGGTTAAGGCTACAGAAGGAACTATGTTTTGTTGACATACCTCCAGCTAAATGTTCTTAATGGTATCTTTGGGAAGTGTGCCATTTGGTTAATGAATCTAGCAAGGCAGCAATTTCTTCAATTTGCACTCTATCTAGATAGAGAACCAGAGTGTCAGTTCTTCAGTTTACTTCTATGGAATGTCATGATGGTTGTTAAATTAAGGGAGCTACTCACTATAGCATCTAAGTAATAAGGATTATGCATTGAGAGCTGGAGCATTACAGAGGCATTCAATCTATCTCTGTTCATTTAGTATTGTTGGAACTAATTCATATCTGATCTACCTCCCGTCCAAGAAAGCTATGCTGTATAAAAAACATAAAACAAGGACTGAACACATCATGAGTTTTACTTCTACATGTTTATACATTACTTGAAGTCAGCTTTTCAATCTACAATCTAAACGATAAAATGTTCCCCCAAAGGAAACCAGCAACCCAGTGAGTAAGAAACAACCAGTGTAGAATAAACAAGGGTTGAACTAAGCAAGCAGTAGATGATCATGCCTCAAAGTCAAACCCTACCGGAGTTACGAGACCACAGTCCCACCCCATCTAACTGTGGCAAAGAGTTGGAGGAATAAGATTTTGCATGAAGACCTGATAGTCAGTAGAGCAGTCATCTTTAGAGGGGGATAAAGAATTCTTAGGGGGATGCATAATTCCAACTCTTTCTTCTCTATGGTGCTCTCTGCAAACCTATAAAAGCCTCAGACTAACCAGATGGAGGGAACTGAAGAGGCCACTCCAGGTGTCTGTGGCTAAACTGTGGCCTTTCTCTTCAGATCAAAGTTGATATCCTTCTTTAGAAACAACAAGAAGACATCAGGTTCCTAGACATTCAGGCAATACACTCAAGTGTTAATATATGTTACTTAATGGGGTGTATATGTTCACCTGTCTCATAGGTTTCCAGGAAAAAGAGTAAATGAGATTATTTTTAAAGTATTAGACAACCCAAACTGTTAAAGGAATCTTTAAATATATAACATTCACACCCACAGTGTTGAAGGCTGAGTCCAATCCTTTAACCACAAAATAAGTAGTAGTCTCATCTATGTGAAGTCACACTATAAATGTAATTTTTATAGAGTCGGTTATTTTACTTTTTTTAAAATATAAAGATATTTTATTTTATTTTATTGAGGTCTTCTGAAATTTACTTGAGATGTAGACAAGCCTCTCTTTATAAAGATTAATCAGAAGCCTCTCCTTTAAATGTTTCCCTTGTCAGTTATAGTTAAGTTCCCATAAAAGAAAATTATCCCTCACAGACAGTGGCCAAGCCTCAGAGTGATGAGAGAGCTGTGGAGCTACTGAAGGCTTTATGGCCCATGAAGCAGTATGACATAAATCCTGCTCCCCTGGCACCGTCCGTCCTCTGGCGAAGGAAAGGGCTCTGTGCCTATGAAGAACTTTTAGGCAGGCACTTCAGACTTTTAGATGTCATCAAATGGTACATATTGTTTAATGTTCCCTTTTTAATTAAAAAAAATTTCCAACTTAGTTAAATTAAACTACACCAATGATGCTGTATTTTCTTTTTCTTGCTGTTTGACAAGACTGAATGAAGAACTCTAACAGAATCTGAATAATTATGAGAGCCTGGCCAGCAATTATCAATATCCATTTGGTTACTTTTATAAAACTTCTCATCATACTTCTTAAGGCAAATAAAAGCTAGGGTAATATACATATAAATTTATATTTACAAACACAATATTTTGTGAATACGTGTTTATCATAGTTTGCAATTGAAAATGTTTGAATGTATACAGTTATAATGTTACTATTATGTAACAATTAGGGTTTAGTTTACATTTTCCTATTTATAAAAGTTAAACCAGAGCTTAGCAAATAACTATGTAAAACATATATTTCTGTATAATATATATATGTATATTATACAGAAATATATATTTCTGTATAATATATATATGTATATTATACAGAAATATATGTGTATATATGTATATATACATATATGTGTGTGTGTGTGTGTGTATAAAAAGTAGCTCACTTTAATCCACAAAATATTTTGAACCTTCAAAATGAAGTATTCAAACGAAAATAGCTAAACATTAAAAGACTGGGCATTTTCATTTGCTCACACTTGTTACAACAAAAAAAGAGAGAGAGAAATGAAATGTTCATCACACAATGCTCCAGCGAGCAGACATGCCTTTACTGCTTCAAATTACTTCATACTGAGCTGGACAGCTAGTACATGTTTTATAAGGAGTGTATTTTAATTGAACCAAAATATTTTAAAGTCATACATTTTTACAAAGATTTTTTTCTGGTGCTATTATCTTCTCTGGTGATTATAATATCTAGTTTTTATCTTATTTACAATGAACTGTAATAAAAGTGCAAATATTATCTACACCCTCACAATAAACACACTATACTGTTATAGCAATTATACAGATACCCTAAAGGTAGAATTTTATTTTTTGGTACTATTATTTTACTACAAATTTTTATTTGTGTGTATTTAGAAATTTTATGTGTCCTAAGAATCTTGAGGTAAAAGTATTAAATCAGGTTTAAGCTGTATGCCTTTGTTAGGGTTTCTATTGTTATGACAAAAGCCAAATAGCCAAAAGCTCTAGGAGAAAAAGCTTTATTCAGTTTGCACTACCGTATTGCTGATCATCATGGAAGGAAGTCAGGACTGGAAATTAAGCAAGGCAGGAATGTAGAGGTCGAAACTAATGCAAAGGGTATAGATGGATTGTTTCTCATGGCTTGCTTAACATACTTTGTAATACGATGGCCCAGGGATGGCACCACACACAATGGGCTAGGCCCTTCCCCATCAAAACAAGTTAAGGAAATGCCTTACAGGCCTGCCTGTTGATCTTATGGAGGCATTTTCTTAATTAAGGTTTCCTCCTCTCAAGTAGCTTTGGCTTGTATCAAGTTGAAATAAAACTACCAGAAAAAAAAATGTACTTGAAAGCAAATATTGTACTATAAATTGAAGGAACTAGTAGAAGAAGTATAAATGCACATAATATTGTTTCAACTATTAATGCTCACCCACAAATTATAAGATACAGTGATACTTTAGCCATTATTTTCCTTGAGGTGCTGTTTAACACAGTTGGCAGCAACCTATATAAACAAGTGATGCAGGACAGACTTAAACAAATTAAATTAATTATATGGCTCCAAGTCTTTGTCCTGCTCTAATCAATAATGCTGCGCTTTAAAACAGCCCTTTAGCACTGTAAACTTACATGTAATAGCATGCTGCCTCTCCATGATCCTAGTCTAGCTGCCTCTAATATAAACAGAGCAATCACTTTTAGAGTACAGTAAAGAGACAGGCAAAGCTGTGGAGCTCAAATTCTGTGGGCCTGAGAATTGAGCTTAAATACAAGGTCTTGTGCTCCCGTGTGGGCCACTGGGCACCTGCAGTTATGCACACGGGTCTGCTGCTGGCTGATTCTCTCTGCTGGTTGATTTCTCTCAATGTTTAGACTTTTTGCTAACTCCACAAACGCTGAAGTCTGCTTTGGTACAGGGACACAGGAAACTCAATCCAATGTTTATCAGGAGTCCAGTCTATTTAGGTATTGGATAGGTAGTTGATTCCAGAATTTAGGTGTATTCTATATAAAATGTATAGGGACATATTCTGCTAAATAATTTTTTACTGAATCTTTTCTTTTTGGTATGAGCCACACAGTCATATTATATTAAGAAATACCTTGAACTAATGCCACTTCAACCACACTCAAGTATGAATAATCACTTCCAGGCATAACTGTATTGGTGACAGTTTTAGTTTTTGCTGAGAGCAATCCAATGTACTTGTGCTTCACGAGTCCAGATTCCCAGGAGAAGAGGTAGCACAGGTTTGGACCAAGAGCTTGCATAAAAGGAGTCTGGGAAAAGAGGGCAGAGCATGAAACCTGAGAGCAGAAGTTGGGAAAAGGGGGATTTACCAAAGGGATAAGAACTAAGCCTGCTGGAGCTTAAGCAACTAGAGGTTTTGTCGTGGTCTGTAGAATAGTTGCTTGTTGAAGAATAAGTTTTGCTTGTCCAAAAGAAGTCTCTCACATTACAATAAACATGTAAAGCACTATCTACAGGAATAAATATATACAAACAGAAAGAGGCCATAATTTCTAGGAGCATCTTGGAAAAAGGTAGAAAAGTAATTGATGCTTCATTGTGTTCCGTTTCAGTTTTGTGAGATGAGGGACTCTGGAAATTTGTTGTATTGGTAATTTTAATATAATCAACTACTGGACACTTAAATGGTGAAGATGGTAAATTTTGTTTTGTATGTCTTTTCCACATGTATTTTAACGAATTTGTTAAAAAATAAAACAAGGAACTAACATAATGGACTAGATTTAATAATAACAAAGAAGTTACAAATTTAAGGAAATTAGAAAATTTAGTTACAAAATACTGTTGTCCAGGTTACCCCTATTTAAAATGATTGCTTCCAGCTCCATCAACTAGCCAGCAAATTTCATATTTTGTTTTTCTTAATAGCTGAATAACATCCAAGGGTGAAATACCCCATGCTTTCACTTTTCATTCACAGCTGGTGGGAATCTAAGCTGTTTCCATCTCCTGGTTATCGTGAATAGAACAGCAATAAACAGGATGAGCAGGTATCTCTGTAGGGAGATACAAAGTCCTTTGGCTGTATGCTCAGGAACATTATAGCTGGGTCACTGGGCAAATCTATTTCCAGCTTTTTAAGGAACCTCCACATTGATTTCCATAGTGGCTGCAACAGTTTGTACTCCCACCAGTAATGAATAGTGTTCCTCTTTCCCAGTATCTATGGCAACATTTGTCTGCATTTATTGTGTTTTGTTTGTTCTTCTCTGTTTGTTTTTGTTTATTTTAACCATTCTGACTGGAATAAAATGAAATCTCAGAGTAGTTTCAATTTGCATTTTACTTATGACTAAGGATGCTGAACATTTCTAAAAAAAACATGTTTCTTAGCCATTTGTGTTTCAGCTTCTTATAACTCTGTTTATAGTTCCAGACTGTATTTTTAGTTAAATTGTTTAATTTCCTGGCTATTATTTTTGGAATTATTTGTATATTGTATACTCCTTTGTCATGAACTCTTTAAGCTAAACTGATGACTAGCTTGGCAAGACACAGGTACTGGTACGATAGAGGCATGAACATCATGTAGTTTATCATTATACCCATAGATTGAAACATCCCTCGGTCCTCATCAGAGA
The DNA here is from genome assembly GCF_978045245.1 of Mus caroli. NCBI lineage: Eukaryota > Metazoa > Chordata > Mammalia > Rodentia > Muridae > Mus > Mus caroli. The sequence goes on from NW_028227256.1 coordinate 6,089,692, forward strand.
GGCTTCTGTTTGCAGCAGATCAGCACAGACACTAACAACTGGCCAAAATCCAGAGAATAAGAGACTGGAATGGTCAGTCCTAAATGGGCTATCTATATCTCATCTCCTCCTCCCAAGGCTAATTGAAAGAAAGAAAGAAAGAAAGAAAGAAAGAAAGAAAGAAAGAAAGACAGAAAGACAGAAAGACAGAAAGACAGAAAGAACCCAGAAAGTTTTTAAGACTCAGACAGAATGAAGAGTGCAAGAAATCAGTGTCCCTTGAGTAACCACCAAACAGAAAGGGGACACTTACACTAGAAAGCACATGAGTTTTGCAGGACAATTAGCTATTCACATGTAACAACATGTATAAGACCTGTGTAAGTTCAAACCAGACAAAATCTCAGCATGGAGAAGAGAGGTGTACATGATATCTTACATTAATCAAAAAACTACTAGAAAGTTATAGGTGGCAGAAAAGGGATACTTGGTATTAAGAGGCCTGACACTATTACTGATGCTATGGTGTGCTTACAGAGAGGAGCCTGCCCTCTGAGAGGCCCAACAAGCAGCTGAAAGAGTCAGATGCACTTACTTACACCCAACCAATGGACATAAGCTGTGATTGAATTAGGGAAAAACTGGAAGACGCTGAAGAGGAGAGTGACTCCATAGGAAGACCAGCAGTCTCAACTAACCTAGACCCCTGAGATCTCTCAAACACTGAGCCATCAACCAGGCACCATACACCAGCTGAAATGAGTCCCCCAACATATATATATATATATATATATATATATATATATATATATATATATATCAGAAGACTGCTGAGTCTAGCTTCAGTGAGAGAAGAAGTACCTAACCTCCAAGAGACTTGAGGCCTCAGGGAGTGAGGAGGCCTGGGAGAGTGGAGTGGGGGTGAGGATATCCTTTTGGAAACTGAAAGAGCGTGGTGTGGGGGGTGGAGGTATGATATGAGGAACAGTCAAAGGGCAGACCAGGAGAGGGATAACAACTGGACTGTAAAAAAACAAGATATAATAAAAATAATAATAATAATAATAATAATAAGTGCAGCCTCTGAAGTAGAACAAACTCAAATGATAGGCCACACATCCAAGAATATATGGACAGCACAAATTGATTTTGATGGAATTATGAAGAAGACATAAATTGGGTGGATAAGGAAGGAATAGATCTGAGAGAATTTGGTGGGGGTGACTATGATTAAAATACAATATATAGAATTCACAAAGAATTAACAGAAAAAAAATTTGTCTAAACAACTGAAGGACAATACAAAAAGTCCCTGTTCTGTATTTTTCCCTTTATTGGCTCTTTTGCCATCTGCATGTCAAAGTGGCTTTTGGCCTGCTTTTAACCTGACAATAAGACATCTAATTATCCAGCAATACCCTCTGAATTTTATGACTTCAAAATGGCTACAGTGATTATGTTCAACAGTGGGTTCTATTACCAGTGGAGAATTTATCCACAGAAGTAACTTGAAGTTGTATAAAAATAACTGTATTCCTTTGTCCTGTCGAAGATGTCCATACCAACAAACATACACAAATATATGTAAACATATACATATATACACACACATGTGCACATATAGAGAAAGAGTGACAGAGACTCACAAATGCAGGAGCTCATGCACAAACACAGAGCTCTGACTGAGTCCCACACTCTTTGTAGTCTCTACTGATCTGAATGCAGACACTTCATGTTTCTTTGACTGAATGTATGCCATCCACACAGGTAGTGACTATAGTCCCCATTCACAGACAGGAAACATGTAAAATAAACCTTTAAATAAACCATTTATAACATTTATAAAGCATTAGGAAACATCCCAGGTCACCCAAGAACAAGAGAATGAGGAAATATGAGGCAGCGGGTATGATGAGAAGTAGTAAGTGTGCAGGGGAGAAAGATCCAGAAAGATCAGAGATAAAGTCCTAAACACAGCATCTGCTGACAGTAGACGCTCAATAGGCTCACACAGGTGACATATGAAGACCCAACACTGGATAGAATGCTGCTCCCAGAGCTGTATGCCAGAATAGAGACTCTAAAGAGAAATGCTGAACTTAAGAGTATCTCTTTATTTTCTTCCTTTAGTGAATGAATAGTGACATTTGACACCACCCCAAGGACTCTTGTATCCATCAGTGCCCACACCATCAGACCAACCTCTTAACTACTGAATGTCTTCTAGAGATGATTTCCTCTTTAATGCCTGTTTTTTGAAAACAAAAACAAACAAACAAAAAAAAAACCAAATGAACAAAACCTTTTCGTTGAACCTACATGTGATTCAACATGGAAAGATGAAATTTTACCATTGGCCCATTAGTCTGCTTCTTAGAAGCCTGGTTGGTGACATCCATATGCCTTAGGTATGAAAATCTCCATGAACCAAGAGTACCAAAAGAATAAATTCTCATTCTGTTGTTGTTGTTGTTGTTGTTGTTGTTATTTCCTCCTCCTCTTCCTCACACTAGCCAAAAGCTCAATTTTGACACAAGTTTCTGCTGTGATGCCAACCTTTAATTTCCTTCAAGGCTACAAATGTGTTTCTGTTTACTAAAGAATATTTCTATGTATGAAGATGTATTACAAATCCACAAAAGTTTTCTATGCATTTATATACCCATTTTTATGGTTTTTCCCTTTGTTTCGTCTAACATATGTTACAGAAGGTATTTACCTAAACTTTCCAGAACACAGGGTTATCTACTCTGTTTAATTCTATCCTGCATTCTGTTTCAGACTACCATCATTTTTCTTTTAATTGGATAGGTTGGATGATCTGGCCGGTCCTTTACATATTTCATTATTAACCTGAAGAATCAAAACTCCAAATATGCCCATTGTTCTTTGCTGGCAAGAACTACAAACTGCCAGCTCTGCCCCTGGTCTCAGCAATAAGTTCTCCCCACTATCAGCAGCCATCTTGTCCCTACAACATTCTTTTGCATGTAGTAGTGAGAATGATGTGCACACAATGGAACTGTGTTCAACCATGAAGAAGAATCATGTCATGGCATTTGTTGGAAAATGTATTAAGTAAGAGATCATTATGTCAAGCAAAATAAGTTAGAATCAAGAACACAAATATTACATGTCTTTTTCATATGTGATGCGACAATTGGTGGCCCGTACGGGGAACCAACTCCCCCACCGAGTTCAGAACTTTCAGCAGTCAGTGGTTGCCGGCAGGGTAAGTTCACGGTGAGTGAAACTTGCGACCCCAGGAGTTTGGGAAGGACCTCAGATAAAATAGAGGCAAGCATAAAGTTGCCAGGAAGTAGGCACAAAGTAACCCAGGAGTTTGGGAAGGACCTCGGATAAAATAGAGGCAAATATAAAGTTGCCAGGAAGCAAGCACAAAGTAACGATAAGGTTCCCGGTTTTGGGACAAGTTAAGGTTCCCAGTTTTGGGACAAGTTAAGGAACTATGATAACCTCAGTGTAGTGATCAATAGATCCTCATTGCGTAGTTATGCTTTTTTCTCCCGTTGACCCTTTGTGGGTAGGTCTAATAATTTTGGTCTTGTTTGTTCTGATATGGGGACTCTGTTACTGTTTGAATTGTCAGGCAGTCAAGACAGGTCAGAAAATCCTTATAGAGCAACAAGAGAGTATGTCGGAAGAGGAAAAGGACTTAAAAAGAAAAAAGAAAAAGAAAGGAGACACAGTGTTATCAGGTGGATAGAAAGGACAAAATAAAAGAGTTGAGGCAGAGGAGGAAGGTGAATTAGCTTCTGCTCCCCCTCCCTATGCCTCCTCGACGGCCATCAATGGGCAGACCTTCTGTCCGGAGGTCTGGAAAGAAGTTAGGCTCTCCTTGCTGGGATGTCCTATTTTCACCGACCAAGCAAGGCAGAGATATCACGAGCCTCTGGATTTCAAAGTAATCAGGAATTTGGCTGAGTCCATGCGGACATACGGCCTGAGTGCTTCCTATACTGTGGCTCAGGTGAAGGCCTTGAATAGACATTGCATGACGCCATCCGATTGGGCAGGCTTGGTGAAGGCGTGCCTTTCACCTGGGCAGTATTTAGATTGGAAAGCCTTCCTTATTGAATTTGCAAACGAACAGGCAGCTGCTAACGCTGTTGCAGGAAATCTAGCATGGGATAGGGATATGCTGCTTGGTCAAGGTCGATTTGCACAACAACAAATAGGATATCCACTGCAGGTATTTGAGCAGGTGAATCAGATTGCCATAAGGGCATGGAAATCATTGCCCAACAGAGGGGAAGTTAGTGGAAACTTAACTAAGATCATCCAAGGTCCCACTGAGCCTTTCTCAGACTTTGTAGCTAGGATGGTTGAGGCAGCAGGAAGAATCTTTGGTGACCCTGATACTGCTATGCCCCTGATAAGGCAGTTGGTTTATGAACAATGTACCCAAGAGTGTAAGACTGCCATTACGCCCTTTAAAAGCAGGGGTATCGAGGCATGGATGAAGGTGTGCTGAGAGCTTGGTGGGCCATTGACCAATGCTGGTCTTGCTGCAGCTGTCATGCAGTTGCAAAAGAGAAAGAGGGATGTGCCTCTCGGAGCTTGCTTTAGGTGTGGCAAGCAGGGACACTTGAGGAAGAATTGTCCTGGAAAAGGAAGTGGCTCCAGGGGAAGCAGGACTCGCCCCCCTGGAGTCCCTTTGTGTCCAAAGTGTAGGAAAGGGAACCACTGGGTTAGTGAATGCAGATCAGTCAGAAACATCCATGGCCAGCCTCTTACTCCTGGAAATGAAAGTGTGTGGTCAAAAAACGGGCAGTGGGGCCCTCGCTTCCAGGGCCCGCAAATATATGGGGCAGTGGACAATTTCCAGGGGGAAGAGGAGACCTGGCCAACATTGAGACATCCCCACAACCGCGGAGAGCCACTGAAGGTTCAGCAGGATTGGACCTCCATTCCACCACCAGACTCGTATTAACTCCCCAGATGGGCACAAAGGTGATTGAGACAGATTTTAAAGGTCCTCTACAAAAAGACACGGTAGGATTGTTATTTGGCCGCTCCTCATCTGCTTTACGTGGGCTCATTGTCCATCCAGGAGTTATTGACCCTGATTATCAAGGGGTAGTTAAGGTTATGGTCTCATCACCATGAGGTATTGTGTCCATCTCCCCTGGGGATCGAGTAGCTCAAATTGTACTTTTACCTAGCCTTCATTGGCTCTTCCCCTCCGCTGGTAAACAAAGAGGAAAAGGAGGGTTTGGTGCCTCGGGCGTAGACCTGACATGTCTCTCTCTCCAGATGGACCAGCGTCCAGTTCTGGAGTTGAAGGTGGATGGCAAAGCCATCCTAGGGCTCCTAGATACTGGAGCTGATCGCAGCATCATAGCACAGAAGGATTGGCCCCAGGGATGGCCAGTGCAAAATTCTAATCAGATGCTGCGAGGCCTAGGGTATGCACTCCGGATATGAGTGCACGGAGTCTGAAATGGAAAGATGCTGAGGGCCATTCAGGGGAAATTCAGCCTTACGTGCTGGAGTTCCCCATTTCTTTATGGGGAAGAGATCTATTAAAAGATTTAGGCTTGAGACTTACCAATGAATCTTCACCTACTTCTTGCCCTATAATCCTCAAGGGCAGGGGATTTTGAAAGAACCCATAGAACCATCAAAGAGATGTTATACAAACAAAAGGGGGGAATAGGCTATAGCCACACCCCTAAGATGAGACTTTCTTTAGTTCTTTATACTTTAAATTTTTAAAATTTGAATAAAGATGGCCACGCAGCGGCAGATAGACATGTTCAAAGAGTGCCTGGCCTACAAGGATATGCCAGGTGGAAAGATGTGCTTACAGGCACATGGAAAGGACCAGATCCGGTGTTGACGTGGGCGAGAGGGTCTGTTTGTGTGTTTCCACAGGACCAGAAGGAACCTCTTTGGGTGCCGGAGAGATTGGTGAGACGCTGCAAGAATGAGGCTCCTGATCCAGTTGCCCCTGTGGATGTGGTGGATGGTCCCACAAGCACAAACGATGGAGCCGAGATGGGAGATCCTTTCGGTGTTCCAGAAGCCGATACCAGCTCGACATGACGTTCAAATTTTTCCACACCTTTTTGATCCCTGAATTCCCTTTAAAGAGATAGCCCCTCTGGCTATCTATCCCTTGCTTCAGGGAAGATGAGCGGGGATGAGAGCCCTGGGATATATGCTTGTTATAGTGTGTGTGTGTTGTGTGTTTGACACATATGTCAGGTGCAGTGTGTGCAGGCCGGCACTTTTGCCATGGTAGCATAGGCTTTTGCTGCAGTGGAGGCGGGACAATCTCCTCAGATTCAGTTTGCCGCTCTAAAAGAAATTATGCTGCGTTATGCCTCGGGGTGCGAGGCTAAGCACTGCACAGAGGATAGCTTGCTGTTGGCATCCTCTGGAAGGCACGTCTGATTGCATAAAGGTTCAGTGTCCTAGTTCCCTTCCCCCAGGAAAAACGACACGGGAGCTGGCCAAGACCTCTCTGGGTGATGAGCCCAAGGGATGGTTTTGTGTAGGACCCCTATGCTTGCACACTGGGGATCAGACCTCTACCTTCACCCATGAGGCTTGCTTGCAGGAATCAAGATCTGGCCATAGATTAATCAACATCCTGGCCTTTTGATGCACCTGCTGCATGCAGACAGGACAATCTCCCCAAGTGTGGCTTGGCATGACAGAGAAGTAGTCAGTGACGGATAAGACTCCCTGGACATGTCACCAACCTAAGACAGGGATCAAACCAATGCTGTTTGTCTCCCAAGGACGGGTAAGGGACATTGCTGCAGGGGCAATCTAAAACAGACATTCTCTCTGCCAAAAAAAAAGGGGGAAATGTGGGGAGCAGGTGTGGCAGCAGTCACAAGAAGGCGCCAGGGACTGCAGCTAAGTTGTATGACTTGCACCTGACTTCCTCATATAAACCACAAACATCTTGAGAGCTGCGCAGGTGTACCAGGATACCGGTAAATCCATTCTGATGGAGATATGCCCCTGCTGCCCTGATTAGCTGAAGCTGCATGCCTGGTGAGGTGGCGTGGCCTGCTGTGCGTGGATGAGAACTGAGAGTATTTAAGAGTGAGAGGCCCAGGGCTCAGGGGGAGATATAAACAAGAAGAAACAGGACTGAATAAACTGCTGTTAGAAGGACTCGTGGTCATGTCGTTCTTGCTGGTCGAGAGCGGACGCGACAGTTAAACACTTCTTTCTCTTTTTATTAGATATTTTCTTTATATACATTTCAAATTTCAAATGCCATCCCGAAAGTTCCCTATACCCTCCCCCTGCCCTGCTCCCCTACCCACCCACTCCCACTTCTTGGCCCTGGCATTCCCCTTTACTGGAGCATATAAAGTTTGCAATAACAAGGGGTCTCTCTTCCCAGTGATAGCCGACTAGGCCATCTTCTGCTACATATGCAGCTAGAGACACAAGCTCTGGTGGTACTGGTTAGTTCATATTGTTGTTCCACCTATCGGGTTGCAGACACCTTCAGCTACGTGGGTGCTTTCTCTAGCTTCTCCACTGGGGGCCCTGTGTTCCATCTTATAGATGACTGTGAACATCCACTCTGTATTTGCCAGGCACTGGCATAGCCTCATATGAGACCAGGGTCCCTTCATCAAAATCTTGCTGGCATATGCAATAGTGTCTGGGTTTGGTGGCTGACTCAGCTATTAAAAACAATGAATTTATGAAATTCTTGGACAAATGGATGTATCTGGAGGATATCATCCTTAGTGAGGTAACCCAATCACAAAAGAAGTCATTAGATATGCACTCACTGATAAGTGAATATTAGTCCAGAAACATAGAACACCAAAGACACAATTTGCAAAACACAAGAAAATCAAGAAGAGGGAAGACCAATGGGTGGATACTTCGTTCCTCCTTAGAACAGGGAACAAAATACCCATGAAAAGAGTTACAGAGACAAAGTTTGGAGCTAAGACGAAATGACAATCTATCCAAAGAGTACCCCACCAGGGGATCCATCCCCTAATCAGTTAAACACTTCCTTAGGTGCTTCCTGGCCATTGGAGACTCCTCAGTTGAGAATTCTTTGTTTAGCTCTGTACTCCATTTTTAATAGGGTTATTTGGTTCTCTGGAGTCACACTTGAAGTCAATCTCCTTTGCTCAGCTTTCAGTTTTCCACAAGATCAGGACCCACGTTGCCAGTTCTCTGCCTCTGACTCTCTATCACCTTGGCACTTCTGCTATACTTCATTAATTCTTCCTCTAATCCACATGTGGATGCTCTGTTTTGTTGATTACATCACAGTTTTCCATCCACCCCTCAAATAAGGATTGCCTGGGAAAACTTAAGCTCCTCTTTTTTGCCTGATATTTATAAATGTTCTGCATCACATTCAGGAATCACCTGCATTATAATTCTTTTGGTTATTTCTGGTTAATCCAATTCACCCAAGTATGTACACTAGAATGTATGTTTTGTGGAATTAAAAACAGACTTATTCATCCTCCTGAACTGCCATAAAGTATGCTTTATGTATATCCGGAGAATACAAATAAATAGAAAAGGACAGAGAGTAAGCCTTGCCACCGATAGAATAGGTTTATGTAAAAATCCCCTTCAAAAGCAAAACAGAGACCCATTTCTCTCCCTATCCCTTTCTATTTTTATAAAAATATTTACACACTGTACCTTCAAGGAAAGTCATACTTGATTTTAAATGATCAAAAATTTAATTAAAGTTGCCTTTGGTCACAAAGTACATCTTCTTTGAATAATTCTTCTATAGTAAATTAAAGTGTTCATCTTAAAAATCAATAACATCTATCAAGAAGTCTAGTATATTTCATACTCCTTTGTATCCATGAGGGTCAGGACAAAGATTTACTCAAACTACAATAATGACCATCTCTTTAAACATCCTTGAGAGTTGTGAGCACAGAAGATACTATTGAAAGTAAAGACAAATGAAAAACCTCCCTTGAATATTCCTTAACATTCTGGACAGTTGAAGTGAGCTGAAGGTGATGAAGACACTGTAGCAGTTCTATTTAATAAAGCATGTCATTTAATACATAACACTTGGCTCAAAATCAGTTTTGGAAGAAACTAAGTTTGTCATATGAAAACCACCAGTGACTGTTCTGGTACTGGTGGGTTTTCCCAATGTGCATCTTTGGATCCATCACTCCTGAGGATACACCACCAAGGAGGGGGCACATGTTTAGTCCTCTTGCTCCTTTCTCTATACATGATATATTAAGTTGGAATTTTCCTAGTAGAAGTCATATCTTAGGGAGAGATGGTCTTGAAACCTTTACCCTCAATTTCCCCAAGTCATATGGGCTAAAATTTCATCCATGCCCACAATGTATATGAAGACCTATTTAGCCATTGTCTAGAAAGTATATTCTGAGCAATATATTAAAATATGATATGTACAACTTTCTGAAACAATTTAAGTAGAATCACTGCATACCATAGCTGCTAGCAATTAAACATTTGATTCAAAGTGTTTCTCTCCAACTGAAGGATAACCATATTTCACACAGCTGGGTGAGCTGATCTGACGAAAAAAAGGTTGTGCCATTTAACTCCCCAGGCCATCATTGTAGATATGCTTATAGAATTTGAGCTCAAGAGTCCTTGTTAAATATATTAAACTGAACATGTAGGTTATTCAGATTAATAATAGGTTTTATCATCCATTTGCAGAATTATAAATATCAAAGAAGTGAAAATATATCAGTCCATGCATGACATGAGGCCAGGAAGCATTACTATATCCGCACTGAGAATTTGGAGGCTGTTGTATTTCACTGACCTCTACTTGAGAAATAAAAATATGTGTTTTAGTAATTAATATTCTCAACCTGTAGTTAATTTTTATGGAGGTGTGCTGTTAGATTAGAAAAGAAGGACAATTTGGAACTTCTGAGCATGCATTCATTCACTCTGGAGAGCAGCATGCACACCAGTGTAAGTGTAAAAACTTGAACTGAAAGACACAATTAGTGAATCCAAACTGGAAGCTGCCAAGAAGGCTTACAGGAAATGAGGTTCTTCAAAATAGTGCTACAGATGACAGAATCAAATGTCAAGATTCTTCTCTAATTTCAGACTGAAACTGGAAGCCACTCTAGATGCTAGTGCAACTGCAACACAAAATGCTATATAGGTTATCAAATAGGGTCAGAATTATTATGGTTGTTTTCAGTTCTGTTTTCTATAAATATTCCTTTGTGACCTCTGCCTCACTAGTTTTTAGATTCTAAAATGCTAAGTTCAAATGATTTGATCCATGTTAAGTTATTTAAAAGAATATTCCTGTTGGAAATGTACTTATACATTTAAAACTTTGCTTGAATTATTTGAATTCTTTTTGCTATATTGGTACATACTTTATAAAAGTTGAGACTCATCAAAATGAAGCAGAGGGTTTCATTTCCTCTGAAGCACAACCAGGTTCGTTCCCTCTACAGCACACTGAGAGAAGAATCCTTCATGCATCCATAGCATTACTGGTTTGGCCAGATCTATTGTACCTTTAAATCAACTTTGTCCCTGGCATCACTCCCTAACCACAGCTGCCAACTGTTCAAGGTGGAAGAAAGGAGTCTTTAGCATTTATAAATGAGCTCTTCTCAGGGCTTACTAGCTGCAGAATCTAGGACAGCAGAATGTTCTCCAGAGACATGGAGGAGCTGTATAAGTTTGGAACTTAAGGTAGTGAATATTAATGTTTCTAATAACATGGACAACTCGGAAATGGTTAGTTTAGATGCTTAAGGACAGAAACAACCATCTGATACTTTATGTTTCCTGAGAGAGTATCAGTGCTCAGATCATACGAAGTCAACAGGATCTGGATTTTTAATGAAACAGACACAAGGAACAGAAAGTTCTTCTGAAAGGATGCCACATGCCAGAGCTTACACCAGAACCCACTGATGCAAGCCATGGTTGAAACTCTTCCTTGGTGCTCACAATTGCCTTATGGCCATGCAGACTCTGTTCGTCACCAAACAGTCACTAGGAAATTTTCCAAGAAAGGGAGAAACAGAGATGTTATTACTAGAGTTGCCAAACCACTGAGCCATTTAATAATCTGACATTATCCAGACTAGGAGCTCCATTATACCACCTACCTCTACCCTTGAATCTTCCCATGGTTGGTGCAAGTGGTCTCATGAGCCAGTAAATACAATAGCAAGTTGATTAAAATAAATAGTAAAATCTTACGTTGTTAAGATTCAGTCATCTAAAACACAAATAGCTCCTCCCATCACTAACATCACTTAGCAGAAAGCTCAGTGGCAGTTTGTAGAGAGTGACTGAAGAGAAGAGATGCAGAATAAAAAGCTACTTTCCAGTTTCTGAAAGCTTGAATCAACACCACTACATCTTCTCTGCCTTGATAATACAGTAATGTCTTTTCTTTGAACATGCCTCAAGCATAACATATGCAGCAGGAATAATTTGGAAAACCAAATTTAAAACAAACTTGCTCTTGAGAGTCTCGCTAAGGTCTTCAAGTCCCCATAGTATAATTGATGGGCTCTGTGGTTAAACAAATCCAGAGTTTCTTTGTATTAATGCTTCTCAAAGAGTTCTGTAGGCTTAAAACTAATTAAAAGGAGGAAATTGAAAAGTGGACTGAGCTTATTAAAAAAAAAAAGTTCAACATCTCATTACAGAGAAAACTAAGCAAAATGAAAGACTTTAATTGAGTTAAGTAGCATCCACCCAAGCCACTACTTCATTAGTTACCCAGAAGGACAGACTGTTGCATACCATATCTCTCATTTTTCTTCAATTCACTCGAATAATGGTATTTGAAACTGATATTTGGATTCTTGCAAATGTTCTCACCTGTCCCATTTGGGATGTTTAAGAGTTGTTCAAATACATTCACTTGGCACCCAAAGCTCTTCTGCCTCACATGCAGCCTGGATTCTCTCATCTGCCCTACCATTTTACATTGCCTACAAAAAAAACTCAACTAAGAGTGGATTTCTTATAAATTATAGGAATGAAGAGTCCCCCTGTGGTGGGACACTATCTCCAATGAGAATATAGACCTTGTTCTCCCAGATGTACATTCATTGTTGTTTGTCCTATCAAATTGCATCTGAGCCCTGCATAAAACACATTTTGTCCTATAAAAAAAAGGCTTCTGCTGGGGTAATCTACTTGATGAATTTAGAATTCCTCACAAGGAAAACTAACAGAAAATTCACTTCATATTTTATTTTTCATCTACTATTCTGTATTTTTTCTGAAATATTGGTAACTAAAAATTTCATCCACAGTGTTGGAAATTTTGGAATTGTTTCTTTGCTGTGTGTGTGTGTGTGTGTGTTTTATGGGTATTGCCAAGTTAGAAAATAATTACAAAACAACAAAAAAAAGAGTTATAAGGTGGGGATAAAAACTCTGTTCTTTGCCCATATTTCGAGGCTTTGCCCCACTTTTTTCTATATAAGTTTCAGTGTCTGGTTTTATGTGGAGTTCTTTGGTCCACTTAGACTTGAGCTTTGTATAAGGATATAAGAATGGATCAACTCAAATTCCTCTACATGATAACAGCCAGTTGAGCCAACACCTTTTGTTGAAAAACCTGTCTTTTTTCCACTGGATGGGTTTAGCTCCTTTGTCAAAGATCAAGTGACCATAGGTGTGGGTTCATTTCTGGGTCTTCAATTCTATTCCATTGATCTACCTGTCTGTCACTGTACCAGTACCATGCAGTTTTTATCACAATTGCTCTGTCAGATTTAGGTCAGGCATGGTGATTCCACCAGAGGTTCTTTTATTGTTAAGAATAGTTTTTGCCTTCTTAGGTTTTTTGTTATTCCAGATGAATTTGAGAATTGCCCTTTCTAACTCTGTGAAGAATCAAGTTGGAATTTTGATGGAAATTGCTTTGAATCTATAGATTGCTTTAGGCAAGATGGCCGTTTTTACTATATTAATCATGCCAATCCATGAGCATGGGAGATCTTTCCATCTTCTGAGATCTTCTTTGATTTCATTCTTCAGAGACTTGAAGTTCTTATCATACAGATCTTTCACTTCCTTAGTTAGAATCACACCAAGGTATTTTATATTATTTGTGACTATTGAGAAGGGTGTTGTTTCACTAATTTCTTTCTCAGCCTGTTTATCCTTTGTGTAGAGAAAGGCCATGGATTTGTTTGAGTTAATTTTATATCCAGCTACTTCACTGAAGTTGTTTATCAGGTTTAGAAGTTCTCTGGTAGAAGTTTTAGGGTCACTTATATATGCTATCACTTGCAAATAGTGATATTTTGATTTCTTCCTTTCCAATTTGTATCCCCTTGATCTCCTTTTGTGGGCACAGGGAGAAAATCCTGTATCAGAACAATAATGGCTTGTGCTAAGATCAAGACTCAACAAATGGGACCTCATAAAATTGCAAAGCTTCTGTAAGGCAAAAGACACTGTTTAATAAGACAAAAAGGCCACCAACAGTTTGGGAAAGGATCTTTACCTATCCTAAATCAGATAAGGGACTAATATCCAAACTATACAAAGAACTCAAGAAGCTGGATTCCAGAAAATCAAATAACTCTATTTAAAATTGGGGTACAGAGCATCCTCCACTGAGGAATACTAAATGGCCGAGAAGCACATGAAAAAATGTTTAACATCCTTAATCATCAGGGAAATGCAAATCCAAAAACCCTGAGATTCCACCTCACACCAGTCAGAATGGCTAAGATCAAAAATTCAGGTAACAGCAGATGCTGGCAAGGATGTGGTGAAAGAGGAACACTCCTCCACTGCTGGATTGTAAGCTGGTACAACCACTCTGGAAATCAGTCTGGCAATTCCTCAGAAAATTGGACATAGTACTACTGGAGGATCCAGCAATACCTCTCCTGGGCATATACCCAGAAGATGTTCCAACTGGTAATAAGGACACATGTTCCCCTATGTTCATAGCAGCCTTATTTATAATAGCCAGAAGCTGGAAAGAACCCAGATGTCCCTCAACAGAGGAATGGATACCAAAAATGTGGTACATTTACACAATGGAGAACTACTCAGCTGTTAAAAACAATAAATTTATGAAATTCTTAGGCAAATGGATGGATCTGGAGGATATCATCCTGAGTGAGGTAACCCAATCACAAAAGAACTCACATGATAACTGACAAGTGGATATTAGCCCAGAAACTTAAAATACCCAAGATACAATTTGCAAAACACATGAAACTCAAAAAGAAGGAAGATCAAAGTGTAGATACTTCGTTCCTCCTTAGAATGGGAAACAAAATACCCACAGAAGGAGTTACAGAGACAAAGTTTGGATCTAATATGAAAAGATGGGCCATCCAGAGACTACCCCACCCGGTGATCCATCCCATAATCAGCCACCAGACACAGTCACTATTGCATATGCCAGCAAGATTTTGTTGACAGGACCCTGACAGAGCTGTCTCAAGTGGGGCTATGCCAATCCACAGAAGTGGATGCTCACAGTCATCTATTGGATGGAACACAGGGCCCCCAATCAAGGAGCTAGAAAAAGTACCCAAGGAGCTAACGGGGTCTGCAACCCTATAGGAGGAACACCAACATGAACTAACCAGTACCCCCAGAGCTCATGTCTCTAGCTGCATATGTAGCAGAAGATGACCTAGTTGGCCATCATTGGGAGGAGAGGTCCTTGGTCTAGTGAAGATTATATGCCCCAGTACAGGGGAATGCCAGGGCCAGGAAGCTGGAGTGGGAGGGTTGGGGAGCAGGGCAGGGGGAGGATATAGGGGACTTTCAGAGAGGAAACTAGGAAAGGGGATAGCATTTGAAATGTAAATGAATAAAATATCTAATAAAAATAAGAATCATAACAAAAAAACTTACTAAATCCTCAGAGGGAGGAAAAAATACTCTATTCTGATTTCTTCATTGGGGTCCCCAATCTTAGTCCAATGTTTGGCTGTGTACATCTTCATCTGTATTGGTCCAGCTCTGGGAAGGGGGATTACATTTGAAATGTAAATAAATAAAATAACCAATTAATAAAACCTCTATTCTGGGATGATTTGTTATAATATAATGCTGACATTCTCGAATTTAGCATATGATGGTTTGCTAAAAAACATCACTATTAATAGTAAATCTCAAATCGTTGGTTTCAGTGCAGTATGTGAGATATGATTTAGACACAGAGAAGGTAGAGAAAAAGACATCAGTCATTTTTTTTCTTCCAGAGATGTCTTTGCTCCCAAAGAACATGTAACAGATAGGAAAAAGATACACACAAGGCAGCAACTATTCCGTTTCTTTACATATAAATCAAAGAATGTTCTTCCAGATACCAAGAGTATCAGACTTGATTCTGGTGTGAGCCACAGGTGGGTGATTCCGGCGTGAGTTACAGGACACATGTGGCACAAAGCCAATTGCAAAGAAATGCCCTCCTACGTAGACAATTATAGGGAAGAGGATGTGAAAAACAGAATTTGTTCACCACTTCTTAGATTACAAATAATAATAGCAAAATGCCATAAGAGGATCCTTGTAGGATTTGCTTAAAACCTTTTAGCAAAATGACAACACCATGATTCATTCTGTTGAATGGAACATTTAGGAGATTTACTCTGTTGTCAGTGATAGTTAATACCTATCTATTTTCACTGTAAGGAAGGGTATCCCAGAAAGTTCAATGAACTCAGAAAACCTGCCACTAACATGGCAAAGGCAAACTAAGCATACCTAGAAATTAAACTTGAGGAAATTACATCCTGAAGTCCAACCTTTGGAATTTAAGCAAAAGTACATGCATTATAATGAGTTTACAAATGCTGATAACAAGTATGCAAAGAGTAAATTTGTATATCAGAATTAAAATTAAAGAAAAAAAGAGACAGTATCTTTTTATATTAAATCTTATTTATTATTCCTATTATTTTTCTCATTTATTTATGTGTTTTAAGAGCAGATGTGAATGCTCACAGTCATCTATAGGATGGAACACAGAGCCCCTAACTGAGGAGCTAGAGAAAGTACCCAAGGAGCTAAAGGGGTCTGCAACCCTATAGGAGGAACAACAATTTGAACTAACCAGTACTCCCCAGAGCTGTGTCTTTGGTTGCATATGTAGCAGAGGATTGCCTAGTCGGCCATCATTGGGAGGAGAGGCCCTTGGTCTTGAGAAGATCATATGCCCCAATACAGGGGAATGCCAGGGCCAGGAAGCGGGAGTGGGTGGGCTGGGGAGCAGGGCAGGGGGAGGGTATAAGAGGCTTTGAGGATAGCATTTGAAATGTAAAGGAAGAAAATATCTAATAAAAAAAAGAAAAAAAGAAAATAATTACTGTTAATTTAGTATACTACGAAAAAAAGTTTGATCATTTCTTTGCAAACGTTTTGGATATCTGTATTTTTCGATTTATCCCCATTCTTTTTCTCATTGTTAGTCCACACACAAAATTGGAGTGATCTTCCTGAGCACATTCTTTACAGAGATGAAAATATTTTTCTTAGACTTTCTGCTCATTTACATGAAATTTGCATTTTCTTTGAAAAAATGGTAACTTAGGTTCATATCAAGAAATATATATTTTATAATGGAGCTGTGCTGTATACAATTACCACAGCATAAGAAGATTGCAATCTTCTGAAGGTGGGGCTCTGCCATGTGGCAGAACTATATAGAATGATTTTCAGAATATGTAATCAAAGCAAGTCTGTTGTTCTTCATGTCATTCTGTGCCATTTCATGAGGTATGAGACATAGAATCAGATCACTAAACCTCACAATACATCTCCTACTCAATGGAGTAAAAACATAATTATTGGCATTGTTTATAGAAATATTTAAAAGAATCTGTTGGCACAATCATATTGTGACTGTAAATTTAAACAACCCATGAATCATCTATTTGCACAGCAGTATAATCTTAGCACATTTATTCATTGACTATTTCATATATGCTAGGTAGACATATAGTGCATGCACAGAACATGGCTAAGTAGTAACAAAAGTAATTTCCCACATCATCATTCTCTTTGCTTATTAAAAAAAAAAAAAACTCAATTATAGGAATAAACCAAAACAAACTCTTTGAAGATAATAGTCAATAATAGGATTTTCAACAAGAAAAATGATGAGGGTAGCTAAATATTTAAAATGCTACTTGATGATTGACAGGGATTTAAGCCAACCAGTTTACAATTCTAATGTATTTTTAAGGGAAATATGACAAGGCAAAGATGTTCAGGAGTGACACACAAAAACGCACTACAAGGGGAAGAAAACTCAAGCTGAGAAACTCCACAGAAGCCAGAACAAAATCTCAGTAATGTGGCTAATGTTGGTTCCTATGTAAGAAAATGAAAGCTCATAAAAAAAATGGTCAGGTCAACTGGAAAAAAATAGTGAGTTAATGAAGGGGGGGGGAAAGCTTCACAGAATTATCTGGAGTAATGATCAGCCACTGGCCCAGCCAAGATGATGTAACTATCATACCTGCAATGAACAGGGCACTGTGGCACACGGGAAACGCATGTTCCATTTAGCTGTGTTGAGACATAAACCCTGGCATTTAATTGACTTGACTGAAGATTGTTTTAACATTTTGATCTTCAGAAGTTGGTTTTTTTAAAAAAAAATCTATGGGAATTAAAGAAGAAACTCCTTTTTTAGTTGAAGAAATTTACAAATAATATTTGATTTCATCTGCCCTGGGAGGCAAAGAAAGCAGTGCTGCTGTTAAGACATCACACTATAAAGGTTTTAGAATCAATGGAGTAGGCTGTGCTCCATTCCTAGCACAAAGACATACTTGTAAGTTCAAATAGGCACTTAGGTAAAGCATAAAACCTACAGGCTACCACAAATGAAACTCTACCCAGCACAGTCTGGGCCCAGAGTCCCTGTCTCTGACATGGAAAGAGGCTGACATGGTCAGCTGCTCAGAAGCTTTCCCCCAAAAAATAAAGAAACAAGATGTTTTTTAATTTCTTTTGGAAAAATATACCAAACACCAGAAAGCAGGTACCAAGTGAGCAAGAAATGGATAAAGGGAGAGGGGAAATGAGGGAGGAGAGAGAGAGGAGAGGCTACTACATTGAAATAATGGCAATTAAAATATAATGAACTTTGTCTTTACAAACTAAGAGTGAAAACAAGATCATGAAGTAGAAACATTAAAATAAACACTGAGGGCCAGCAAGATGACCCAGCAGGCAACAGGCCTGCAGACTTGGAAGAAACAGAAAGCAGAGTCCTACAAGTTGCCCTACTATGTCCACATGTTTTGTGTACCCATACACTTTCATATAACACAAATGATTAAAATGTTTTAGCGAATATATAGATACTGAAAGTCCGAGACAGGAATCAAAACGAAATTATCTCTGCCAAGATAAGAACCTAAGAAGTAGGCAATTCCTAGTTCCATTTCTAACTGGTTCTCCTTCCAGGAGTCATTCAAGCTCCAGAATGATGTTCACAGAATGTTGCTCTGTTGGCAGCTACGTGTGCTGACCAGGGAGGCAATGAAGGCTGAGGACAAAGGATACCTCTTAAGCCTTTTGATCGTTTGCCTATGTAACTATGGCAGGAAAGAGAAAGAGAATGAGAGAGAGGAGAGAGAGAGAGAGAGAGAGAGAGAGAGAGAGAGAGAGAGAGAGAGAGAGAGAGAGAGAGAGAGAGAGAGAGAGAGAAGAGCAGCCACTAACAAGTGCTTCCTATCCCACCATGCTCTGTGCCTATTATGGGTGTGCCATCTGATAACTGGAATTGGTTTGCTCTTTTTCACCACGAATTGCCCAGGAAGTCTGGCATTTGGGACCCCAGTCAAATCTAATTGGGCCATTAAGCCTACCCTCTGGTCAAGGCTGTGGAATCCCATGCCCACCCTCTGTATCTTCCCTGAGTCTGCAGCATCAGCAGCAAAAACCCATGAGATCTTCTACACATCCTGGACTGGAGCTCCTGGAAAAGGTAGGGTTGGCAACACTGCCTAGTTGCTGGCAGAATGCCTTTCCTTGCCATTCTCAGAATCCCAACAAGTCAATCATAACTTTTTCACTATTGAAAAATCAGTAGAAACTACACTCTTTTCTATAACTGGTCTAATGTGCAAAAGGTGAATTGTTATTATTTTAATTCTGCAGCTTGAGAAAATCATGGAACCTTGCCAAGTCTTATTGTCCCACATTGGGAAGAGATGACAGGAGACCCAGACTCAGAGGATACGTGGGACATCTGAATCATACAGTGCCTCTACAGATGTGACCAGTGCTGCCACCTGGCATCTCGGGCATCTGACAAGCAATTCATACTAGCAAGTCTTACCACAAGGAATCCCAATGGAATTATAACATCAACAACTAAAAGCAAAAATCAAAAGCTTTATTTCGGAAAAGAAAGAGTCGGGATCTAAGAATGGTTATTTTTATAGACTAAAAGTTGTCTCCATGATTTTGCAAGTTGGCACTGACTGTTCTGGCTCACATAGCTAGTGGATTTGAGTAAACAGTGGAAATAGGCCTATTGGAGTTGGTGAGAATTGGGTTTCTTTTCTCCTTCTTCCTTCCTTCCTTCCTTCCTTCCTTCCTTCCTTCCTTTCTTTCTTTTCTTCCTTCCTTCCTTTCTTTCTTTTCTTCCTTCCTTCTTTGGTTCCATGATTTTCAATTTTTATTAATTCATACAAAGTGTATGAGAATTTCATACAAAGTGTGTTGATTTTCCCCCAACTTTACTCAGATACACCTTCCACTTCCTATCCATCCAACCCTGCATTTCCTTCTGTTGTTTTTAATGCCCATCAAGTCCAATTAGCATGGACCATTTTTCTCGAATGTGTGACCTTCTATTGAAGCATGGTCAATCCACTAGGGTCCACATAATTGAAGAAAACTGACTCTCCCTCTCCTAACAGATGTCAAATCCACTGAGTGAGTTTCCCTACTGTTGCATGAAATGACAATGTGCAGATACTGCAGAGGAAAATCTGTGTTGTACAGAGCAGAACAATGGTAGGCAGGTTGTGTAAGACAGTCCTGTGAGGGGCTGGTAGTCAGGCCTGTGATTAGCCATCACCAGAAGTCATGGTTTCCTGAAAGCTTTCTGGATATGATGAAGGTCCCAGAAGTAAAGCAGATAGCAGTTGGGATGGCTCCAATAGCAGCAAATGATATTAGCATAGTTCATTGGCCAGTGTTCCTGGAGGAGATGATGCTGATGTCAGCAGTGTTCCCAAAGGTAACAATGGCTTGAGCTGGCACCAGCAGCTTTTCCCTACTTAGAATTATGACATAGATGCCATCATTATTCCCTAATAAATGAGCTGTTGCATTTAAAAGTCAAGGTTTCTCCCAACTAAGTAGGTTTCTGCAGCAGAGAATTTGAAGAAATCCTCCCTATTCACATGTAGCCAGTCAATCAGGCTGTACATTGTATAGACATTTTAAGGTTCTGTACATTGTGTGAACATGACACTAGGAACCAAGAGCAACACTATATGGACCCCTCCCTGGGAGGATGGAAACTGCTCCTTTCTCTTTTGATAACTTTGTCTGGGAAGGATCCTAGCCATGCACAGAATGGTGATTCCTCAACATGTCCCTTTTGATGAAAGTTCATTTGCACTGTGAGAGAATGTGGAAGAACCTTCTCCTAGCTGTGTATTTTGGTTTTTATGTTGGTCCTGGGAATTTTCCTTGCTGTATTCCAACAAAATGAGATGCTAAGGAACACTGTTCTAAAGTCTTGAGTAGCAAAACTAGAATAAGACACAGTTCCTGTCAGAATTATTTTTACTGATTACTCTGTGCCTTCTAGTAACAGGTGACATATGTGAACATATGACAGTACATGTGCATGAATTTTACAATTAACTCAGAAAACTATTTGAAACAGAATTTTTATGTCTAGTAGATACTGTGATTGAAACATTTTCAGTCTTCTCAGAGACAAGGTAACTTATGTTCAAAGTAGACTTTAAAATCAATTTTCTAGTTAATATAAAAGATAAAACCAAATTAGGAATTTTATTAGATAACTTTGTATAATGTGCTATAATTTTCCTTAAAATATGCAATAAAATCAAAGAAATTTACACATGACACATTTCCACTTTTGTGAATGGTATTGTTTCCTAGATTTCTTTTTCAATGCGATTATTTGTTGCATTTAAAGAAGCTTCGAAATTCTATGTTTTCTGTATCATGTTACTTTGCTGAATGTATTTATCAGCTGTAGGAGTTTTCTGGTTAAGTCTTTGGTTCCTTTATATAATAGAACCAGGTAATATACAAGTGAATATATTTAATGTCTTTCTTTTCTTTTTTTTCTGGAGGAAGGGCATTGGGGGGGGGGGGTCAAGACAGGGTTTCTCTGTATATCCCCGGCTGTCCTGAAACTCACTCTATAGAACAGGCTGGCCTCGAACTCAGAAATCTGCCTGTCTCTGCCTCCCAAGTGCTGAGATTAAAGGCATGCACCACCACTGCCCAGCACATCTTTCTTTTCTAATGGGATTCCCCTCTACCAGTAACTTCATTGTTTTGTGGCTTTAGCTACAATGTCAAGTTCTATATTTAACCATAATGTATTGAGTGATTATTCTTTTATTTTTTTGGTGTTTGTTTGTTTCTTTGTTTGTTTGTTTGTTTTTTGGTAATCTGTCTGAGAGTCAAAGACTTTTGCAATGTCTCTGGCAAGTACAAATAACAATTTTCTCTGTTTACCAAAGAGAACACAGGGAATACTAACAACTTTAGTATGTTATGAGTGAACATCTATAAGCAGAAACTTTGTTAAAGTCCAAGGAATACCACAAAATGCATGGTAAGCACCATATTAGTTTATTTCCCATTAGAGTTAAGTAAGTGATGAAAGGGGCACCTGAAATTCTTCTATGCTGTGCACTTGAATGTGTAGCAGAGGCACAAAGTACTTGGGCTGGATGGAAGAGCAGAGATTTGCCTCAGTGGAGAGATCAAGACAATACCTTGCCAGAATCAACATCAAGTACACTTGCCACTGAGCCTTGGACAGCAGTTTTGCTGCAGAAGTAAACTTCTGTGCCATGCATGATGTTTCTTTGACTAGCCAGTATACAATATGTCATTTCTCAAGTCAGTGCTCATGAGGGGTTCAGAAGAGGATCCTGCAATACCTCTCCTGGGCATATATCCAGAAGATGTCTCAACCGGTAAGAAGGACACATGCTCCACTATGTTCATAGCAGCCTTATTTATAATAGCCAGAAGCTGGAAAGAACCCAGATGTCCCTCAACAGAGGAATGGATACAGAAAATGTGGTACATTTGCACAATGGAGTACTACTCAGCTATTAAAAAGAATAAATTTATGAAATTCCTAAGCAAATGGATGGACCTGGAGTGCATCATCCTGAGTGAGGTAACACAATCACAAAGGAACTCACACAATATGTACTCACTGATAAGTGGATATTAGTCCAGAAACTTAGGATACCCAAGATATAAGATACAATCTTCAAAACGCATGAAACTCAAGGAGAACGAAGACCAAAGTGTGGACACTTTGCCCCTTCTTAGAATTGGGAACAAAACACCCATGGAAGGAGTTACAGAGACAAAGTTTGGAGCTGTGACGAAAGGATGGACCATCTAGAGACTGCCATACCTGGGGATCCATCCCATAATCAGCTTCCAAACACTGACACCATTGCATACACTAACAAGATTTTGCTGAAAGGATATAGCTGTCTCTTGTGAGACTATGCTGGGGCCTAGCAAACACCGAAGTGGATGCTCACAGTCAGCTATTGGATGGATCACAGGGCCCCCAATGGAGGAGCTAGAGAAAGTACCCAAAGAGCTAAAGGGATCTGCAACCCTATAGGTGGAACAACATTATGAACTAACCAGTACCCCGGAGCTCTTGACACTAGCTGCATATGTATCAAAAGATGGCTTAGTTGGCCATCAATGGAAAGAGGGGCCCCCTTGGTCTTACAAACTTTATATGCCCCAGTACAGGGGAAACACCAGGGCCAAAATGTGGGAGTGGGTGGGTAGAGGAGTGGGGGGGGAGGGTATGGGGGACTTTTGGGATAGCATTGGAAATGTAAATGAGGAAAATACCTAATAAAAATATTTTAAAAAGAAGATAACCCAACATACATTGAAATATATTCTTACATAACTCTTCAAACTTGGAAGGATATTAAGTACTGTGGCTAAGAATTCATGAAACATGTGTTTTGTGCACCAAGAAAAGAAAAAAATACAAAATACAACTAATATTTAAAAAGAGCAATGATCCTGGTGCCACAACTATAATCCCAGGATAGCCATGATCCAGGCAAGAGGATCCTAAGATGGAAACAAGCCAAGGCAGTATGAAACATAATCTGAAAATGATGATAGTAAATTAAAGAAAAATTAGAGTGACAGCAAGGATAATTCTCCTTCAGTTGTTCATGAAATGCTTTAAGTGTTTACATTCTTGTAGTCATTAATAGTACTGACAAAGAGCATGCTTGAGTATTTCTGGATAATGAACTGCTGTGTATCAAAACCACCTAGAGCACAACTGAAATAGCAGTTTAATAATTTCATTAGAACAAGAGACTAAAACTACACACTGCATAAAATAATACTGTACATGAATGAATTAAAATGTTTTGCTTTTCTAGGAGAATAGGAAATACTACTGGTGGAGTGACTATCTCAGGATCATTTTGAAATTGGAATACTAAAGTTAAGACTTTCCACATGCTCTGTTGTGAAAGAGCATCAAACTATTTCAATAAAAAACCAAACAGCAAAATCATGCATTAAAGATGGAGAGATCTTAAATCTTTCTAATTATTTTAATTTGGCTGTTGGATACACATTTCCCCATAAAAGCAACACATAATTGGGAAAATGTAAGCTGATTATCTTTTATAAAAGCATGTAAAAACTGGCTCTGATTGATGGTCCTTCTTATGTGTTACAGCCCACACTAACTCTAATAGGAGAGCTGTTGGTGACTTTTATGTTTGACACAATTGCTAACAAAACACAAGCCACATAGCTATTTGACAAGCTTCTGATTGAATTTGATAATAGTTACTTTTCTGGCCCTGGTGTCTTTGGTTGATTCCCTGTTGTGATTGTTGCCTTCCCCCATTATTATCTATTCCAAAGCATGACCCACCTGACAGGTGCTTATAAGCTACCCTCCAGTATATAATCAGTGTCAGCACAGAAGAGAGGGATAAAGAAAGAACATTTCTTACATTTCTCTCAAAGTCATCTAAGATGGACTCATCTCTCTGCAGACTAGTTGGCCTTCTTGGTAGACTATGGATCATGGATGTTTTCTACAAATCCCTCAAGTACAAATCTCCTACTCTTCTGTGCATTCTGTTTTTATTGGGAATGGGACTCACTCAGTCTCTTTGCTAGGTTTTTCAGTCCATACTCCTTCTGAATTTTGAAACATTGTAAGTTCAATCATTAATTCTGATCTTGGTACCACTGTTAGCTTCATCCATTGCCATGGCTATTAATCTCATCTAAGAATTAACAGTATCTAAGTTTGTATATCCCACTCTCCTGAATTAAATCTAACTACTGATTTAAATCTTGAAAGGCATAAAGACATGAGCATGAACAACTGTGGTGCTGAAATTTGATTTTCAATTATCCTCTCATTCAAAATTTGTTCTTGTTCAAGTGATGTCCATTTCAGTAGGTTATATCACTACCAAGTCAGCCCAGGAGTTCCTCTGATTCATTGTCAGCTAAAGATCAAACTTTCACTGGGATCCAGTGGTAAATTCCAGTCTGGGAGTAATGGTGCTAGTGCAAGGTTCCATGATGTACATTGATCTTAATGGAACATCACAGTGTACTGGGTTCTATCATAGCCATGTTTCATGTTACGTATCAGTTATCAAGGTATAAAGGTTGTTGGTAAAATTGTGGCAATGATAATAAAAGATATACTATGCCACATGTCAGCTGCATGTATGGAGCTATAGCCTATGTCTCTGATTGAGTCTAAAAATCATTGCTTTATTCCTGTATTCCCACTGTAGTGAGTACTAGTCACTTATCTCTCAGTCCTCTCCTATCCTCTAACCTCTGTTCTCCTTTTTGTAACACCTCTCCCACCATGTTATGCAGGCCTGACTCCTTCTCTTCCCTTCACACCCTCTCTCCACATCCTCATTGGGCCTTTCTGTTACTTAATACAAACTGCACAGAGAGTTTAAGGCATTTTTCTCAATCTGATTACTCCATAAGAAGCTCTCTGAGGACCAGCACTATGTCTCTCTATAGACAAGGTGATATGAGATTTTCTGAGATCCATCTAATTCCAACTATTCCTATGGCAAGACAAACACAAAGTAGCTCTGAGATATATTCACTTATAACTAACTACTGTTCCCTTCCCTTGTATGTAGCAGTTGTTTTAAAGGTTGAATGAATGCTAGTGATGAGGTACATTTTCTAATAGTAAAAGTGGGCCTTGGGAAATCGCCACTGACCTCTTGAAAATCAGTCTGTTAGTATAGGATATGGGAAGGATTATTATTTCTAAGCAAAGGTGGCATAGCTAGGACATGTAGTCTCCACACATGGGTGATTTTGGGCAATTAATTTGTCTAACTCCATGACAAATGTCTTGATAAAAGTTTGTAAATATTGATTTCTACACTATGCTGTATTGGGCATCAGTTAATAACACTGTATATAATCAGAATTTCTTACTTCATAAATTCTTTCACCTTTGAAGTAACTTTTTGAGGAATTGCACAAAAACAAGTCTAAACTACCCTTATTTGGGATGTGAAGTTTCTACATGGGATTTAAATAAATAGTCTTTCTTGGTACCATATTACAACCCACAAAGTGCAAGTGTGAAAAGTGGTAAATTAAAATCCCACTCAAGTTCTATTATAATGGTTTCCTGAATAACCAATGAAGAAAGTGTCTTAGTCAGGGTTTCAATTCCTGCACAAACATCATGACCAAGAAGCAAGTTGGGGGTGGGGAAAGGGTTTATTTGGCTTACACTTCCATACTGCTGTTCATCACCAAAGGAAGTCAGGACTGGAACTCAAGCAGGTCAGAAAGCAGGAGCTGATGCAGAGGCCATGGAGGGATGTTCTTTACTGGCTTGCTTCCCCTGGCTTGCTCAAACTGCTCTCTTATAGATCCAAGGCTACCAACCCAGAGATAGTTCCACCCACAAGGGGGACCACCGGCTTGATCACTAATTGAGAAAATACCTTACATCTGGATCTCATGGAGACATTTCTCCAACTGAAGCTCCTTTCTCTGTGATAACTCCAGCCTGTGTCAACTTGACACAAAATTAGTCAATGTGGAAAGTAACTTTCATATGTTGGCTGGTGGATTTCTCACATATTAAACTGAAAAACAAACAATAGTATGGTGTGAGCTCTTTGTAACTTAAGACTTAGTCTGAACCATTCCTGTATCTCAGGAATGAAGCTGATTTGATCACTGTGGATAATCTATTTAATATGTTCTTGACTTCAACTTTCAAGTATTTTTTATTAGATATTTTCTTCATTTACATTTCAAATGCTATCCAATTTCCTAGTTTCCTCTCTGAAAGTCCCCAATACACTCCACATGCCCTGCTCCCCAACCCACCCATGCCTGCTTCCTGGCCATGGCATTCCCCTGTACTGGCGCATATAATTTTCACTAAACCAAGGGCCTCTCCTCCCAATGATGGCCGACCAGGCCATCTTCTGCTACATATGCAACTAGAGACACGAGCTCTGGGGGTACTGGTTAGTTCGTAGTGTTGGCCTTCTTATAGGGTTGCAGACCCTTTCAGCCCCTTAGGTAATTTCTCTAGCTACTCAATTGGGGGCCCTGTGTTCAATCCAATAGATGACTATGAGCATCCACTTCTGTATTTGGCAGGCACTGGCACACACTCACAAGAGACAACTATATCAGGGTCCTGTCAGCAAAATCTTGCTGGCATATGCAATAGTGTCTGGGTCTGGTGGCTATTTAAAAGATGGATCCCCAGGAGGGGCAGTCTCTGGAAATTCCTTCCTCCTATCTCAAATCCAAACTTTGTGTCTGTAATTCCCTCCATGGGTACTTTGTTCCTCATTCTAAGGAGGAACAAAGTATTCACACATTGGTCTTCTTTCTTCTTGAGTTTCATGTGTTTTGCAAATTGTATCATGGGTATTCTAAGTTTCTAGGCTAATATCCACTTCTCAGTTAGTGCATATCATGTAAGTTCTTTTGTGACTGGTTACCTCACTGTACTGGCTAGTTTTGTGTCAACTTGACACAGCTGCAGTTATCACAGAGAAAGGAGCTTCAATTGAGGAAATACCTCCATGAGATACAATTGTAAGGCATTTTCTCAATTAGTGATCAAGGGAGAAAGGCCCATTGTGGGTGGGACCATCTCTGGGCTGGTAGTCTTGGGTTCTATAAGAGAGCAGGCTGAGCAAGCCAGGGGATGCAAGCTAGTAAAGAACATCCCTCCATGGCCTCTGCATCAGCTCCTGCTTTCTGACCTGCTTGAGTTCCAGTCCTGACTTCCTTTGGTGATGGAAATGTAAGCCAAATAAACCCTTTCCTCCCCAACTTGCTTCTTGGTCATGATGTTTGTGCAGGAATAGAAACCCTGACTAAGACACTCACTCAGTATGATATCTTCCAGATACATCCATTTGCCTAAGACATTCATAAATTTATTGTTTTTAATAGCTGAGTAGTTCTCCATTGTGTAAGTGTACCACATTTTTGGTATCCATTCCTCTGTTGAGGGACATCTGGGTTCTTTCCAGCTTCTAGCTAGTATAAATAAGACTGCTATGAACATAGTGGAGCATGTGTAATAATTACAAATTGGAACATCTTCTGGGTATATGCCCAGGAGAGGTATTGATGGATACCCTGTAATATTATGTCCAATTTTCTGAGGAACTTCCAGACTGATTTCCAGAGTGATTGTAGCAGCTTTCAATCCCATCAGCAATGGAGGAGTGTTCCTCTTTCTCCACATCCTTGCCAGCATCTTCTGTCACCTGAGTTTTTGATCTTAGTCATTCTGACTGGTGTGAGGTGGAATCTCATGGTTGTTTTGGTTTGCATTTCCCTGATGATTAAGGATGTTGAACATTTTTTTCAGGTGCTTCTCGGCCATTCATTATTCCTCAGTTGAGAATTCTTTGATTAGCTCTGTACACCTTTTTTTAAATGGGGTTATTTGGTTTTGTTGAGTACAGCTTTTTTAATTCTTTGTATATATTGGATATTAGTCCCCTATCAGATTTAGGATTGGTAAAGATCCTTTCCCAATCTGTTGGTATCCTTGTTTTTGTATTGACAGTATCTTGCCTTACAGAAACTTAGCAATTTTATGAGGTGCCAATTGTCTATTCTCAACATTACAGCACAAGCCATTGCTGTTCTGTGCAGGATTTTTTCCCCTGTGCCCATATCTTCGAGGCTTTTCCCAACTTTCTCCTCTATAAGTTTCAGTGTCTCTGGTTTTATGTGGATGTCCTTGATCCACTTAGACTTGAACTTTGTACAAGGAGATAAGAATGGATCAATTCACATTCTTCTACATGATAACTGCCAGTTGAGCCAGCACCATTTGTTGAAAATGCTGTCTTTTTTCCACTGAATGATTTTAGCTCCTTTGCCAAACATCAAGTGACCATAGGTGTATGGATTCATTTCTGTTTCTTCCATTCAATTCCATTGATCTATTGTACCAATACCATGAAGTTTTTATCACATTGCTCTGTAGTAGAGCTTGAGGTTAGGCATGGTGATTCCACCAGAGATTCTTTTATTGTTGAGAAGAGGTTGTGCTATCCTAGGGTTTTTTTTTTATTCCAGATGAATTTGCAAATTGCCCTTTCTAAATCTGTGAACAGTTAAGTTGGAATTTTGATAGGGATTGCATTGAATCTGTAGATTGCTTTTGGCAAGATAACCATTTTCACTATATTGCTCCTAACAATCCATGAGCATGGGAGATCTTTCCATCTTCTGAAATCTTCTTCAATTTCATTCTTCAAAGACTTGAAGTTCCTATCTTTCATATCTACCACTTCCTTAGTTAGAGTCACACCAAGGTATTTTATATTATTTGTGACTATTGTGAAAAGTGTTGGTTCCCTAATTTCTTTCTCATCCTGTTTATCCTTTGTATAGAAAAAGACCATTGATTTGATTGAGTTAATTTTATATCCAGCTACTGCACTGAAGCTGTTTATCAGGTTTAGGAGTTCTCTGGTGGAATTTTTAGGGTCACTTATATATACTCTCCTATCATCTGCAAATAGTGATATTTTGAATTCTTTCTTTCCAATTTATATACCCTTGATCTCCTTTTGTTGTCTAATTGCTCTTGCTCAGATTTCAAGTACTATATTGAATAGGTAGGGAGAAAGTGGGCAGCCTTGTCTAGTCCCTGATTTTAGTGGGATTGCTTCCAGCTTCTCTCCATTTACTTTGATGTTAGCTACTCGTTTGCTGTATATTGCTTTTATTATGTTTAGGTATGGGCCTTGCATTCCTGATCTTTCCAAGACTTTTATCATGAATTCATGTTGGATTTTGTCAAATACTTTCTCAGCATCTAATGAGATGATCATGTGGTTTTTGTCTTTGAGTTTGTTTATATAGTTGATTATGTTGATGGAATTCCATATATTAAGCTACCCCTGCATCCCTGGGAAGAAGCCTACTTGATCATGATGGATGCTCATTTTGATGTGTTCTTGGATTCAGGTTGCAAGAATTTTATTGAGTATTTTTGCATCGATATTGATAGGGGAAATTGCTCTGAAGTTCTCTTTCTTTTTGGGTCTTTATGTGGTTTTCAGTATCAGAGTAATTGTGTCTTTATAGAATGAATTGGGTGGAGTGCCTAATGGTCTTGTTTTCTGTTAGTAAGATTCTTACATTTGCCTTTTGCCATCTGGTAATCTCTGGTGTTAGATGTTCTTGCTGTCTCTGGCTGGAGCTTGTTCCTCCTGTGATTCTGTTAGCCTCTGTTAGCACTCTTGGGAGTCCAACTTTCTCCAGAGCCCCAGTTGTCAGGCAAGCTCTCTCTGGCAGGGAAGGTGCACCTGAGGCTCAGGGTAAGAGCCCTCTCTGGAGGCCAACTTTCCTCAGTGATCCTAAGATCTTCAGTGTGTTAGGTCACCTGCAGTGTGGAGAGTCCTCTGGGGACCTCCTTAGGACTGTCCACTGAATTTGTGCCCAAGGTGGCAGAGATCTGGCTCTGAATGGAATGAACCCCAGCTGCTGGTCTGGTCGGGTGGGTTTCCTTTGTTCCCTGTTCCTGCTGGCACAAGCCCCTGTGGGTTGTTTTGGAATAGATGTTGTGTTCCACTCACCAGTGATCCCAAGATCCTGGGTGTGGTAGGCTTGGAGAGTCTTCTGGGGACCTTCTCAAGTATTTTATTAAGGGAGCGGGAGGGTATAGGGAACTTTCGGGATAGCATTTGAAATGTATATAAAGAAAATATCTAATAAAAATAAATAAATAAATATTTTAAAAAAGAATTTTTGCATCCATATTCAAAGAGATATTAGCCTGTAGTGGTCTTAATTTATTGCGTCTTTGTATGCTTTAATTTTAGAGAAAAACTGGTTTTGTAGGAAGAATTTGGAATATTCACTTATCAGTGAGTACATATCATGTGTGTTCTTTTGTGATTTGGTTACTTCACTCAGGGTGATACCGTCCAGATCCATCCATTTGCCTAACAAGCTCAGAATACCCAAGATACAATTCATAAACCACATGAAATTCAAAAAGAAGGAAGACAAAAGTGTGGATACTTCAATCCTTCTTTGAAGTGGGGGCAAAATATCCATGGAATGAGTTACAGAGACAAAGTGTGGAGCAGAGACTGAAGGAATGACCATCCAGGGGCTGCCCCACCTGGGGATCCATCCCATACACAACCACCAAACCCAGACACTATTGTGGATGCCAACAAGTGCTTGTTGGCAGAAGCCTGATATGGCTGTCTTCTGAAAGGCTCTGACAGTGCAGGACAAATACAGAAGTGGATGCACTCAGTCATCCATTGAACTGAGCACAAAGTCCCCAATGAAGGAGCTAGAGAGAGTACACACGGAGCTGAAGGGGTATCAGCACCATAGAGGAACAAGAATATGAACTAACCAGTACCCCCCAGACCGCCCAGGGACTAAACCACCAACCAAAAAGTACACATGGTAGGACTCATGGCTCTAGCTACATGTGGAGCAGAGGATGGCCTAGTTGAACATTAATGAGAAGAGAGGCCCTTGTTCCTGTGAAGGCTCTATACCCCAATGTAGGGGAATGCCAGGGACAAGAAGTGAGAGTGGTAGATTGGTGAGCACAGGGAGGAGGGAAGGGATAGGGAGCTTTCGGAGGGGAAACCAGAAAAGGGGATAACATTTGAAATGTAGTTTAAAAAATATCAAATAAAAAAAGAATTTGGAAATGTTGCTTCCTTTCCCATTTTATATAATAGGATGGCTAATACTCCTTAATATTTACTACTACTTAATATTTAATAGTTAATATTGTTCTTTGAAGTTCTAGTAGAATTCAGTACTCTGTCCTTTTTTCCATGGGTTTTTTACAGTTAGATTTTAATTATTGTTTATATTTCCTTCAATATTATGAATCTATTTAAATTATTTATGTAATCTTAATTTGGTTTTGATATGCAGTATATGTCTACAAATGCATCCACTATTTTAGATTTTTCAGTTTAGTATATTTAGAGGATTTCTAAAGTAAATTTTGTGTATTTCTTCAATAGTCATTGTAGTAGTTCATTTTCATCTCTAACTTTAAGAATTTAGATCCTTTCTTCCTTTCTCTTGGTAAATTTGATGAAATATTTGCCATCATATTGGTCTATTTTGTTTCATTGATTCTTTGTATTTTCCCTTTTTTATTCACTTCAACTCTGACTTTTATTACCTGTTATTCAAGGAAACATTTTTCTTCATTTTCTAAGTTCTTCATGTGCATTATTGTTATTAATTTTCAATATATCAATGTTTTGGGCATAGGTACTTAGTGAGGAAAACTGATAATTACTTTCCTCTTCTCCCATGCTTAGCACCTCCAAGCGCTAGCAACGGTAAAACTGGTTTAAAACTATCAAAGGTAAAACTCATAGACTTTGATATGTGTATGTTCATTTTATTTACCTTGGATAATTTTTAACATCCTCTTTGACCCAGTTATCACTCAGTAGCATGTCGCTTAACTTCCATGAGTGCATGTACTTTCTGTTGACATCCAGCTTTATCTTATAGTGGTCAGATAGAATAAAAGATGCTATTTCAACTTTTGTATATTTGTTGAAAGTAGCTTTGTGTTCTAATATGTGGTTGATTTTGGAATGGAGCTTCTAAAAAGAACATATTCTTTAGTGCTTGCGTGAAATGTTCTATAGATTCTCTGTTAGATCTATCTAGTTTATGATATCATTTAACTCCAGAGTTTCTCTTCTGAATTCACTCATTATTACTATGTTGAGAGCAACCTTTGATTTTAGATGTAATAGTATATCCTTTTGTGAAACTGGGTACTCTATGCTTGGTGCATATATGTTCTAAGATGCAATATTATGTTTTTTGATTTTTTTCATTTAATGAGTATTAAATGTCACTGTTACTCCTTATTTCTTCTAACTAGCTTTGACTTGAAATTTATAGTTCGTCAGATAGCTGAATGTATGTGCCCCTGATATACAACCCAAGCTAACAAATAAAAAGGTCCAGGGATAGAAATGGGTTTTGGAACTATTAGGCAGCAAGATCTCTTAGTTCCCTAGAACCACCACCACCATCACCAAAAGAATAATTATGTTGTTATCAGTGCTCTTGGCTACCCTTCAGATTATTGTTGAAACACCACATACTTAATTCACAGCACATGGGAAACAAACTGCTGTTTATATCGAAGCTTCAGACGTATTGGCTCGTTTTCACAGAAGTATAATGTTCTATGCAACTGCCAGAGGACAGAAGTGGTCATCAAGCTTATACAGCTCTGATCCAGTGAATTACAACAATAATCAACATTTTAGGATGTGTCCACTTATGCAATAGTGGCATAAACATAATTAAAGTAACCAATCATGTTCTACTTGGAATTAAGGCTTGCTCGATTTGAAACCCATACATGATACCATTAATTGGAGCCAAAAACATGTAACTACCCAGGTCATAGAACCTAGGAAAAGTCTACTACTATTCTGATGTTAAATGGCCACAATGTTAAACCCCTACTGACTAATCTCTAAATCCAATAAATTAGTGCTTTTCTTAACTCTAAATGAAGAAGTTCCTCATTGAAGTAGTTGTAATTTAACACAAACACCTATAATCAAAGTTCAGATAACAAGAGACTGAGGAATACCCAGCCCTAAAGTACACAGCTATAACATACTCTTTCTCCTAAGGATTTGGGCTCATTACAGAAAAGGAAGTAGAAAGATAGTAAGATCTAGAGGTACTACAAGAAAACAGTGTTTTCTGGATACAACTGGCCAGCTGCATGCTTGAAATCACAATGGTTGCCACAGTACACACACACACACACACACACACACACAAAATAACCTATGTAGACTCAAGCCAGACAAAATCTCATAATATAAAGGGAAAATGAGCATTAAGTCCCACCTTTAGATAAGGAGCTATTGGCAACTGATAGCTGCTGGCTAGAGAGTCAGATTTCTTTCTTTTTTTTAATTTATTTTTTATTAGATATTTTCTTTATATACATTTCAAATACTATCCTGAAAGTTCCCTATACCCTCCCTCTGCCCTGTTCCCCTACCCACCCACTCCTGCTTTTTGGCCCTGGTATTTCCCTGTACTGGGGCATATAAAGAAGGATGTGGCAGCAGTTTGATGGATCAAGCTCCATTCTAAAGCCAGACATCAGAGAGTATTTGTACAGCACAAGTTAAACTTGATGAGGTTTAGAAGAGTTAGAATATGAATTGGATGGGGAGAAAGTGGGTGGATCTGGAAAGAGTTGGAAAATAGATTGAATATAATCAAAAGAATTTATACAAAAGTTAAAAGGAAATAATAAAAATGTGGAAAAATAAAAACCAAAAATATAGACAATATTTTTTGGAAATCCAGACATAATTCATACTTTTCTGAGCTTTGGGGATCATATAATAGCCAGGAAATAGTGATATAGCCCATGTTTGACAAATGTGGAAGGTGAGAAATATAGGCTTTGGTTTTGGACAAACTAAATTCAACTTGCTATTTCATACACAGCTAATCTATCATTTTGTGAAATAAAATACATAATCTGGATGAGGTTTTTGTTCACCCAAGAAGTGTTGTGTATGGGTTCAATTTCATGAAATGGTCCTTAAATCAAATCAGACATGAGTTGGTTACTCCTAAAAGCTTCATGAAGCCATTTCTGAATTATAAGACAAAATAACATACCTTTCTTTGTTCAATTAAGTATTAATTGTTTACCATGAATTCCTAATTTCAACTAGATAGACTAAAAGTATCTCAAACAGTTGCTGCTAGAAAAATACTTTGCAAAATGCACAGAACATTTGTTCTAACCATTTAAAATTATACTTAGATAAGAAAGAAGTTGTTTAATTTTTATCAGTCCTATATTGCAGAAGATGTAAGATATTAATGTATTTAATTTTATTCTTAATAAAATTCAAATTATTATAGAGGAACCTCAAATGACTGAGAAACACATCAAAAATATTCATCAACCTTAGCTGTCATGGAAATGCAAATCAAAACTATTTTGAAATTCTATCTTATACCTGTAAGAATGAGTAAGATCAATAATACAAGTGTCAGCTCATGCTGGTGAGGATGTGGAGCAAGTGGAACACTCCACTATTACTGGTGGGTATAAAAACTTGTGTAGACCATATAAAAATCAGGATGGTGGTTCCTCAGAAAGAGGGAAATCAATCTAACTCAAGATCCAGCTCTACTACTCTTGGACATATATCAATGACACTTCATCCTACCATAGGGACACTTGCTCAAATATGTTCATTGCTGATTTATTTATAATATTCAGAAACTGGAATCAATCTAGATGTTCCTCCATAGAAGAGTAAATAAAGAATATATGATATATTTATACAATGGGATATTACTCAGCTATTTTTAAAACACCATCAAATGTTCAAACAAATGGATGCAACTCGAAAAAAATTATCCTGAATGAGGTAATCTAGACCCAGAAAGATAAATATGGTACATATTTGCTTCTATCTGGATATTAGCTGTTAAGTAAATGACAACTAAGCCACCAGTCTCTATGGACCAAGAGAAGTTAGGCATAGAGGAAAGAACTACAGTGTACATGTGGATATTCTTGGGAGGAAGAAATAGAATAGATTTTATAGGGTAACCAGAGATGGTCAGTAGGGACTCTGTCTCTCCCATTATTTTGCAATTTCATTTAGATTGGCTTTATATATGTATAGAATTTATAAAGCTTCTATTGTATTAGACTTCCATACTAACCTTCAAATGCCCATTAGCTTTAGCTTTGTCTCACCCATACTCCCTCACTTATCCGTCTATCTCTCTCTGTCCCCTCCCCAAATGATCCTCTCATTCCAACCCCCATATATCCATAAGTATCTATTCTACTTCCCTTTCCTAACAAGATCTACCTGTTTTACTTAGTCCCTTATTCTATGCCTAGCCTCTATTCTTCTAAAGGTTGTAGCTTAGTTATCATTGACTTAGTACTTAATGTACACATATAACATCACATTTATCTTTGGAATATCTAACCCAGGATGATATTTCCCTTTCTACTTTTTACTTGCAAATTTCATGTTGTCCTTTCTTTTTAATGGGTGAGTAATACTCTATTGTGGAAATGCACCACATTTTCTTTATCCATTCTTCTGTTGAGATACATTTGGCTTTTTCCGATTTCTATATGAATCGAGAAGCAATGAACACTGTTGAGCAAATGTCTTTGTGATAGAATTAAGCCTCTTTTAGATCTTAAGGTACATCTAGTCCTATGTTCCTGAGGAACTACCACACTAAATTCTGACAGGTATAAGATAAACTCTCAGAGTAGTTTTGACTTGCATTTCCATGATGGCCAGGGGTATTGAACATTTTTTTAAGGATTTCTCAGCCATTTGAGTTTCCTACTTTGAGAATTTTCTAGTTCTGTACTCATTTTTTAATTGTGTTATTTATTTTCTGATATCCTATTTTTTGAGTTCTCATTATATTTTGAATATTAGTCTTCTATCAGATATGGAGTTGGTAAAAACTCTTTCCCCAATCTGTAGGCTGGCACTTTGTCTAAATGATGATGTCCTTTGTCATCCAGAAACATTTCAGTTTCATGAGGTTCCATTTATTAACTGTTGATCCTAGTGCCTGTGCTAATGTAGTTCTGTTCAGAAAGTCTTTTACTGTGGCAAGGAATTCAAGAGTATTCCTCTCTTTTCTTCTATCAGATTCAGTGTATCTGGTTTTATGTTGAGGTCTTTGATCCATTTGGACTTGAGTTGTTTCAGGATGATAAATAAGGATTAATTTAAATTCTTGTGCACACAGCCATCAAACTTGACCAGTGCTTTTTTTTAATAAGATAATGGTTTTTTTTCTAATGTGTAGCTCTGGATTCTTCTTTTTAAATCAGGTATTCATAGGTGTGTGGACTTATATTTGGGTCTTCAATTCAATTTTATTGATAAATGTGCCTGTTTCTATGCCAATACCATGTTGTTTTTAGTATTTTAGCTCAAGTACAGTTTGAAATTAAGGATGATGATACACTTTGCAGTTCTTTTATTATTCAGGGTACTTTTAGAAATACTGGGGTTTCTGTATTTCCATATAAAGCTGAACATTGTTCTTTCAAGGTTTGTGAAGAATTGCATGGGAATTCTGATAAAGATTACAATGAATTTGTAAATTTCCTCTGGTGAGATTTTTCTATCTTCTGGTGTAATCTTCAATGTTTTTCTTCAATGTCCTAAAGTTTTTATCAAACAAGTTTTTTACTTGCTTGGTTAGAGTTATCACAAGATACTTTTTAATATCTTAGGATATTGTAAAATGTGTTTCCTTGATTTCTTTCTCAATCTATTTGTCAGTTGTATATGGGAGAGGGGCTATTGATTTTTTCTTTTTGAGCTTATCTTGTATTCAACTACTTTGCTAAAACTGTTTATCAGTTGTCAAAGTTTCCCAGTATAAATTTCTGGGTCACATATCATTTTTAAATAATGACACTTTGACTTGTTATTTTCCACTTTAGCCTATATTGAATAAGCATGGAAAGAGTGGACTACTGTCTCAGTTAGGGTTGATGTGGAGAGCCGTGAGCAATCGCCATTACAAGATGGCTCCGGCTTCTGCTGTGCCTAACTGGTAAACAAGCAATTTTTAAAGAAAAAGATTATCTCTAATTGGGCAGATTCCATTAGCCAAAATAAAGTGAGCTCTGGAGTGTTATTTAATGCTTTAATGCAGTTGCTCAAGGAGCACAGTCAGGCTCAAGTGATGTTGGAAATAATGTAACTTCACCTATAAACATCACCACAATTATGATAAAGGGAAATGCGACTATTCCCAAAAGATCACGGTGGCCTGTTGGCAATGCTACTGCTATATGCAGTGTGCCTTGGTGCCATCCGGACCTTGCATTTCCTATAGTTTTTTCACCTTGTCAATCAAAAAATTTTTCCTCGGAAAGAAATAGCAAAGGGTTTTGTTTTGTCACCTCCATTGGATTTTGCTGTAATGTATGATAAAGGCGATGCTACAGGAAAAGAAAATATTTAGCCATATTACCTATGGATTTTAAGTAATGAGGCAGGTGCTAGTACCAGTTTGTCAGCCTTTGCACTGCTGACTGGAACCTTTCATGAGATATTGAATGTTTCTGCCACACTTTCCAATATCTCTGCTCATTTAGATAATGTGACATCTAATAGAGTTATCAGAAATATGACTACTTCTCCAGTAGAAGTCTGTGTTAATCCTCCATTTTTCCTTATATTGGCTGAATTTCAAAATAATACAGAATGGTTAGATTGTACAAATGTCACTTGTTTTTTGACGCCACGCTAGAATAGAACTAGTTTCTTAGCCTTAGTGGTACATTTACCAACCTTTGTCCCTGTTGAGGCAGATCCAGAGAAGTTCCCAATCATGAGTCTTGTTCGGCAAAAGAGAGATTTTGGAATCACAGCTGCCATTGTTACTGCCATTGCAGTGTCCGTGGCATCAGCGGTTACCGCAGGAATTGCTATGGCCAATCAAGTTAATACTGCTGACACCATAAGTCAGATAGCAGAAAAAACGTCTGAGGCATTGCTTACCCTGCAAAGGGTGGATTCTCATATCGCCTCAGGATTAATGTTAGTGAATCAAAGAGTAGATATTTTACAACATGACATAGAACAGATGATGGATGCCATACAAATGAGTTGTGTGGCATCAACCCCGCATGTGTGCATTACTCCCATTAGGTATATTAACAATTCTTTCATTAAAAGTACAGATTTATCGAATTATCTGAAGGGGAACTGGTCGCAGGAGTTGGAAAGGTTGCAGACGAAGCTGCAGATACAGATCCTGCACCTTAATGGAACCAGAGTGAAACCAGTGACCCTTGGAGACTTCATCTCTTGGCTTACCTCTGCATTTTCTTACTTTAAGGAATGGGTGGGGGTAGTTTTATTTGGTGCTGCCATCTGCTGTGGGCTTGTGTTCATGCTCTGGTTGGTTTGCAAGCTCAGAGCCCAACAAACATGTGACAAGGTCATCATTGCTCAAGCACTTGCGGCCATTGAACAAGGGACCTCCCCCGAAATCTGGTTATCTATGCTCAAGAATTAGTCGGCATTTGAGTTCTTCATTTTTTGGCTGGCCTCTTTTGTACAGTTCACCCTAGGTCATTTAGTAGTTACTGTCACATAGCACTGCGGTATCCAGGGATGGGCAACTTTCCTCATGCACAGATCAACCTAAGACACGGGGCCCGGTGGGATAGGGTTACCCTATGATGGAAAAGGCTGTGACATTAGAGGAACGACCTAAGACATGAGCCACAGCAGATGGACATAATTGCACAGACCTAGTCCAGCCTCATTTTAATAAAACAAAAAGGGGGAGATGTGTAGAGCCATGAGCAATCGCCATTACAAGATGGCGCCAGCTTCCACTATGCCTAACTGGTAAACAAGCAATGTGCGCAGATGCAAGAGTGAATTCGTGCCAAGTCACTGCCCATCCCGGGGGGTAGCAATGAGGCAATGGGCAAGCAACAAATCAGGTGCTGACACACCACTCCAAGGTGTATATAAGCAGCACCATTTTCCAGGGTTCGGGGTCTTCCTCCTAATGAAGCAATAAAGCTTTGCTGCAGAAGAATCTGGTTGTCCAAGTGTGTTCTTGCTGGCGAGGCACAAGCTCGGGAGAGGTTTATATCAGTTCTATGAAACACAATCACCAGAAAGCAAGTTGTTGAGGAATGGGTTTATTTAGTTTACACTTTTATGCTGTAGTTCATCATTAAGAAAGCCAGAAAAGGAAGGCGAACAGGACTGGAACATTGAGACAGGAGCTGATACAGAGGCCATGGAGGGGTGCTGTGTACTGGCTTACTTATCATGACTTACTCAACCAGCTTGATTGATTGATTGATTGATTGATTGATTGATTGATTGCTTTCTAACCTCTTCTCCCAGTCCCTCCCCACTAGCTCCCTTACACCCTGACCTCAAATCTACTCCTCCTCTGTTTCTCTTCAGAAAAAAGGCAGTTCTTCCATATATATCAACTACCCAAAGCATATCAACTTGCAATGAGACTAGGCACCTCCTCTCCTAGTAGGAAGAAATAGTCTCAAAAGCAGGCAACACCACTGCTCCCACTATCAGGAGTTCTACAATAAGATCAAGATATATAACTGTAATATATATGTAGCATATCTTGGTCAGCCCCATACAGATTCCCTGGTTAGTTCCATCTCTGTGAGCTCCTATGAACCCAGGTTAGTTGATTCTGTGTTTTTTGTTGAAGTGTCCTTAACCCTTCTGTCTTGACCCATTTTTTCATTCAATAGAGAATTGTTCAGCTTCCATGAGTTTGTACTTTTTCTATTGTTTCTGTTGTGGCTGATCTCCAGCTTTAATCCATGTTGGTCAGATAAAATGCAGGGTGTTACTTTCATTTTCTTATATCTGCTGAGACTTGCTTTGTGTTCAAGTATGTGGTTAACTTTGGAGAAAGGTGTGTGTGTGTGTGTGTGTGTGTGTGTGTGTGTGTGTGTGTGTGTTCATGTGAAACATACTATAAATACCTTTTAGGTCCTTTTAATTCAGGTCCTAAATACCATTTAAGTTCATCAGTATTATCCTCCAGCATTATTCTCTTTTTTTTTTTTGGTCTGGATAACCTGTCTCTCTATTGGCAAGAATGGGATATTGAAGTTTTGCCCTACCAAACTTGGATGCCCTTGTGTTTGGGACATAAATTAAGAATTGAAATGACTTCTTGGTGGATTTTCTTTTTGATGAGCATGTAATATTCTTTCCTATTTCTTATGACTACATTTTGGTTTGAAGTCTAATTTGTCAGCAACCCTAGCAGAGCAGGCATAGTGTGGGAGGAAATGAATAAAACATACTGACACCTAATAATGGAAATAGAACCAATAAAGAAAATCCAAACTGAGATGATCTGGAATGGAAAAGTTTAGGGACTCTAACAGGAAACATAGAGGAAAGCCTCACCAACAGAATACAACATATAGAAGAAAGAATCTCAGCCATTGAAGACATACTAGAAGAAATGGCTACCTAAAGAAGATGTTAAATATAAAAAAAAAAAAAAAAAAAAAAAAAAAAAAAAAAAAAAAAAAAAACCTCCTGGTAGAAAACTCCAAAAAATCTAGGACACTATGAAAACACCAGATCTCAGAATAATAGGAATAGAGGAAGGAGAAGAAACCCAGATCAAAGGCATAAAAAATATTTTCAACAAAATCACAGAAAAAAACTTTCTTAAAGAAAGAGATGTCTCAGATAGTAGGAACATGTAAAACTTCAAAAAAGCATGACTGGAAAATAACTTCTGCTTGACAGGCATTCAAAATACTAAATTACAGAACAAAGAAAGAACATTAAAGGCTACAAGGAAAAAAAGATAAAGGAAGAGCTATAAGAATTATACCTGGCTTCTTAATGGAGACTCTAAAAGCCGGAAGGTCTGGACAGATGTGTTGCAGACTCTAAGAGACTACAGATGTCAGCCCAGACTACTATACACAGAAAAACATTCAATTACAATAGATGGAGAAAATAACACACTCCATGGAAAAAAACAAATTTAAGCAAAAATATCCCATACATAAAGCATTAAGAAGGAAAACTCCAACATAAAGAAGTTATCTACAGTCTCAAAACACAAGGAATAAAGAACTCCAGATTAGCAAATCAAAAAAGGTGAAATATACACATGTATATACCCATCCATCACCACCATCAAAACCAAAATCACCACCAATAAAAAAGTAAGAATCAATAGACTCTGCTCATTGATGACTCCCTATATCAGTGGTCTTAATTCTCCCATAAAAAAAGGCAGACTAAACACAATGGATACAAAACCAGGATGCATCATTCTGCTGCATTCAAGCAATACAACTTAACATCAAGGATAGACATCACCACATGGTGAAGGGTTGAAAAAAAATCCCAAGCAAATGGACTTAAGAAACTGGTATAGCCATTTAAATGTATGTTTTATTCATTTCAGTATGTTTTATTCATTTTCTCCCACTGTGTTTTCTTATATTTTTTAAAGGACTCAGTCATTTCAATTTTAAGGACCACTATCATATTGATAAGGGCTATTTCAAGGTCTTTTCTTGTACTTCCATTGTGTTGCAATACACTATGCCTGCTCTGCTAGGTTTGCTGAGTTCTAGTGGAAACATTGTTTTGGTTGTTATTGGTTGTGTTTTCATAAAGGTGTCTAAGCATCTGGAATTAATATTCTAATTCTAGGTGCTGATAGGTGACATTGCCTTTATATGATAGCTGTTCTGCTCTTGGTTTTTAGTAGAGTGTCCTGGCTGTGTGCTGCCTGCTAGGAAATTCTTCTGTGATCCAGATATGTTTGCCCACTGGTGGTTCCAGGTATTTTGAGCTGAATCTTAGAAATGGGATGGGCTATGGGTAGATGAAGGAGTCCACGAAAAAGAGAAAAACAAAGTGTTCTACTGAGATCTGCTTAGTCCCTTGGCAATAGTGGCAGAGAGTGAAGACAGGCCACAACAGGTCTGTTACAGACATTTGTAAGAATTGAGGGAGATGTGAAGATCTGCACTTGGCCTACTTCCTTCCATGGTCAGAGTGTCCTTGCATTCTCAGGGACCCTCTGCTGGAGTTGGAGGGTTGAAATAAAGCAATGAGTTGGGGATGGAGGTATTAGAAGAAGATCTGTGTGATCAAATGCATATGAGAGCAGGTGAGAAGGGAAGCCACAGCAGGTCTTCTGCTGAACAGCTGGGGAGGGGACTGGACCATTGAATTGGAGATTTGCAGTTAGCCTACTGCTTCCCTGGCCAGCCTGGCTGGTTGGGATAAAGCGGTGAGTGAGGTGAGGAATACTAGGCAAGGAAGATCTGTGTGATCTACTGGGAACAGGGGCAGAGGGGTACAAGAGGCTACAGCCAGTGTTCTGCTGCAGAGCTGCAAATGAAACTGGGGAATTGGGTTTGGAAGAGCAAAGAGAAAATGAACATCTGCAGTCACTCTATCTGCTTCCCTGGTTGGATTGTCCTTCAAAATACTTTTAAAGAAAAAGTTGCACTTCAAAATTCAAATACTTTGAAATGTTAATATACCTAAATCCAAGTCCCTATAACATATGAGTTCAGAAACTTATGTTTTGAATGATGACTGTGATGACTAGTTTTATATAAATATTGGTAATAAATGGATATACTCTAGAAATGAAAGCCTTGCTAGTACATACATTATCATCTATATTCCTCATCTTTGAATTTAATGAAATTCATTATAGAAAAGAAATATAGAAAGCACATATTTACTGAGAATCCTCACAGTAGGAATTTGTGTGGATAACTCAACAATCTGTGTCCTTTCTACAAAATCTAACAGCTTTGTAGTTTTGGTCAAATGAGCTACATGAAACTTAGGAGATAGCTACTTTTATAGCATTCAAATGGCAACAGTGTCTGTGGCCAAGCCAAGCAAGGTGTGGTTTTCTCATTCTTGTTTTATGTGACAATTTTCACTGAGGCTTTTGTTCATTATATTTGTCTTATGACAGAGGAAGCTGACTTTAACTAAGAACAGAAATCATGTTTTTATTCTCTTTTATACTCCTTATAACATCTGAGGTCTACTTAATTAAATAGTAAATATAATGAACATACATGTTTATATGAAAATTAAAACTAAGAAAACTTATGAACATATTCATTTAGTTAGTAAAATGCTATGCAGCTGAAATCAATTTTAATCTAATTTTCTTAAGATTATTTCCCAGTTATAAAAAGCTGACCTTTTCATAGTTTTGAAAATATCTAGATAAAAAAAATGTAAGTATGTTGCACAATGATTACTTTTACCAACATGATCATTTCTGATTATATCGAAATATATATATATATATATTAAAAATAACTCAATTTAAACCATATTCAAGCTACTTTTTACAAAGAAGAAAAAGAAACATTCAGTTTTCTCTGCCTTAAATGAAGTAAAATAAAATCTTTTCTGGGATTAAAAACAAAAGACATTTTGAAATTAGCTCCTTTTGACTTTTCCAAAAGATTAGATAGCTCCATTCAGTTTTAGAATAGTGTCTGAAGTACCAAAAACTTAAAGAAACCAACAGAGGATTTAGGAACATTTGAAATCTCTACTCATGTATAGTTTGACAGCTTTCAATGGGGAGAAGTTTTATTCACAGAATATAATAGTAGTCCAAATTCTATGCAACATTTTTGATTAATATTCTGATAAACTCAGTAGAAATACATTTAATATGCTTAAGAATGCAGAATAATTTTGAGTACTGTAGCTAAGAGTTATATTTACAAGAAAAAATGAAGAGATGCTGAGAATAATTAGGAAGAACAGTAAGGCTGAAGCAAAACAAAGCTTTAGGAATCCATTTCCAACTCTTACAAATAAATAACAGATGGCTGTCTGGCTAGACATAAGGTGATGGATAGGTATATACAAAGAATTAATAGAACATTAAGAAAGATGGTAGCTAAAGCAGAGATGTTATTTTATGCAGTTTGGGAGGAAAGGGAGACAGACAGATTGATACAGAGAGAAAACCTTAAGGAAAGACATGAGAATGAAATCCAAGAACAAGGCCTTGGTCATTAAT
Organism: Mus caroli; assembly: GCF_978045245.1. NCBI lineage: Eukaryota > Metazoa > Chordata > Mammalia > Rodentia > Muridae > Mus > Mus caroli. The sequence goes on from NW_028227256.1 coordinate 6,134,098, forward strand.
CAGACCCCACTTGGCTAAATGGGAAGGAGAACCTTACACACATCAAATACACATCAGCCTATTAGTACATGTGTATGTGTGTGCATGCCTTGCACCTCTTAGCACAAATATTAATTTAGTAAACTTATAACACTTTAACATTGTAACAAAAGATGGAATAAATTGATTAATTTTAAGTAAGGTATTAAATTCTCAATTACTACTTATCTATTTGTGACATGTTATGAAAGCAGACTGAATGGTACTTGAATTTATTTTAAATCTTTGTTTATTTTTATTTGTTCATGTGGGTATTGCACCTGCATGTATGTTTGTGTATGTGCACACACCATATGTGTTCAGTTCCTGAAGACCCTAAGAAAGTGTTAGCTCCCCTGAACTGGAGTTACAACTGTTTTAGCCACAGATTACTGGGAACTGAACCTGGGACCTCTCCATTGAGCTGACTTTCCAGCCCCTGAAATTAAGATTGTACTAGAACAACTTTATAACAAATACAAGTGAAATTAAAATTTGAGAATAAATGCTAAAATAATCACAGGTGATTTCTTCCTACCCTGAATCTGCTACTGTCGGAAAGGTATAGTGAACTGAATAAATGCTTTGGATAGAAATCCAGGCTCAGCCCACAAAAATCTCCACAAGTTTAAATAATTCATTGCCCTTCACTGTTCATTTTTACTAAGAGAAATGTGAAGTGAAAACAGACATTTACTGTGAAATATCTGTTGGAATCAGGGTCCTTCAAAGATCTGCCTCCATGACCAAATCAAACTAATGACAGATGGTACCCAAAATAAAGATGGAGTAACTGCTAAAAATCATTTGGGCTAAGATGTTCTGAAAGACTACTTTTAAAATACTATGTACATAATCCAACTAGGCACATACCCACAAAACCTAAAAATGTATAATCACATAAAACTTATAAAATTGTCTAAGTTATTGTAATAATAATGGTAAAAAAGGAAAGGGCTGGAGAGTAACTGAGTCCTTACCTTAGCTACATGTATGTTACCCGCTTAAGTCACAAGCACCAAAACCAGAATGAATGGACCAAAATGTCCATCAACTGATGAATGTATATAGACAATGGAGAGATGGATGATTGATTGATTGATTGATGATGGATTGATAGATAGAAGATATACAATAGAGATAGATAAATAGATAGATGATAGATAGATAGATAGATACATGCATACATACATACATACATACATACAAAGATGATAGATAAAATAGAATAGAGATAGAAATAGAGAGATATGAAGGATGTGTGTGTAATGACCTAGTTTGGGTTACTGTTGCTGTGTTGAAACGCCATGACTAAGAGTTTTTACTGCAGTGCAGGGAGGGGTGCAGTTAAAGCATAAACCCATAACTAGCCAAACTTCTAAGAATACGTGATTGTGAAGTACTTCTCAATTAATGAGACATCTATATAACTCCCTACAAGATATAAGGAACAGTGGGGAAGAGAGTATAGAAATAATGTAGGAGCCACGGGGTGAGGAGATGTATAGCAAAATGTCTCTGGACATGACAAGACTATTGCACTCAGCTGTCATTATCTGTACAGTATCTGCATCACATAGGGTCAGTTGACATTTCTTCATGCGCAGAAGAGGTACCAGTGAGGCTACACTCCTATTGGCAACTAACAGTTGTTGGACAAAAGTATCAGTGGTGTAGCTATTGATACTTTGCCTCACCTAAGCTCCTGCAATAAATTCTAATTAAACTCACTGGGACACACACATACAGCATGAAAGTAGAAGGCATGCTTGTTAAAAAGGAAGTTCACAGTGGTAGAGGTGGGGGTGGATGGAAGGAGAGAATGAGGACATGAAAATAAATAAAATTCCTATAAATGTATGAAACTGTCAAACAATGAAACATTAAATGACTAAGAAATTTAGGTAGCCAATAAATAGTTAAAAAGCATTTTTTGCACCATTAGCCATCAGAGACATGCAAATTAAAGCAGCTTTGTAACTATCTCACCATAATCAGAATGGGTATCATCAATAAGATAAATGACAAGTTCTGCTGAAGACTGGAGGAAAGAGGAACACTTCTTCAGAGCTGGTAGGAGTGAATGCAAATATTGGGAGTCACTGTGGAAATCAGTATGCTGTTGCCTTAAAAGTAAAATACAGAGCTACAGTGGGACCCAAGAATACTGCTCTTCCATGTTTACTGTTGGACTATTTATCACAGCCAGGTATTATAACCCACCTAAACATCCACAAAGAGAGTAACAGATAAGAAAAAGTAGTATATATTCGTATTAGAATTTTATTCAGTTATAAAGAAAATGAAATCATAACATTTGCACAAAAAAGATATAATGGGAAGTACCATGCTAATCAAAATAAGACAAACTCAGAAAGGCAAATATCACATTTGCCCTTATATGAACTCAGATTAAAAATTGCTAGTGTACCACTTACATATCTCATCAAAAAGCCAAAACACCAATGGCTAACTAGAGGCTTCAATTCTACTAGCAATCGTTTATGGTGCTGGAAGTGACTGTACACAATGCCAGAGGAGAAAGGTAACCATGCAGCCAGCTACAACCTCTGTGGTCTACAGCAGCTGACTTGCCTGCAGCATATGCTGTCACTATAGGGCAGCAAGCATTGTGGTAATTGCTAAACCCTCTCTGGCTGGATTAAAAGCTCATTGCATGAGATGCAACTCATGCCAAGAACCTGAGACTATATAGAGTCAGGTCTAAGAAAAGCCAAATACTACTGTTCTGATAAAGGAACATGTGTGGCTATAAAATGACTCCTAATGACATTCTGCTATACCTATAGATCAGAGATCACTCATCATTAGGGAATCAGAGACCCACAATTGGAAAATGCACAGATAGAGACCTTGGAGCACTCAGCCCTAAAGGGGATGAACCCCTCCCCTCAGAAAAGGAGACAGAAAGATTGTTAGAGATAGAGTGATGAATGACTCCAGGAAAACAGTATCTTCCAGAAGCAACAGTACTAATACACATATGAACTCACAGAGACTGTAGCAGAATGTGCAGGGCTTGCACAGGTTCTAGTTAGACCAGGTTCCAGCACTGAAAAGGGGACATGGACTTGGGCACTCTGACCAAGAGGTTATCTGTAATTGATACTCTCTTGCAAAAGAGAAAAATAGTTTCCTTTAATGCAATCTCACTGTGTATGTTAACAACAGTTCAGGGTAAGCCTCATGCCCAGCATTAGATAGCCAACACAATTCAAATGAACTCAATGGTATTTCTGTAGATTCTTTGTCTCGTTGCTTTGTTTGAGTATTTTTGTCATCTTATATGTCTTTATGGTATCCAATTTTTTTTTTTTGTTTGGGGGTTTTATTGTGTGTGTGTGTGTGTGTGTGTGTGTGTGTGTGTGTGTGTGTGTATGTTCTCAGTTTTCATTTTGTTTGGTTATTTTTTATTTTGGTTTGAAGTTGAATGTTGGGGGAATGTGGAGAGAAATTGGGGGGAGGAAAAATATGATCAAAATATATGGTTAAAAAATTTTACTTTCAAAAACTGTGTGTGTGTGTGTGTGTGTGTGTGTGTGTGTGTGTGTTCATATGAGGGGCATAAAACTAAAGAGAATTTCATGAGTGAGGAGGAAGAAGCTTAACAAAAAACGATAAATGAGGGAAATAGAACACAAATGTTAATAAAGTAGAAAATGGGATTATCTGGAGGGAAAAAAGAAACAGTCAGAAGAGGGTAGAAGGCACAAGAAGACAATAGGGAAGGGAACCTCATGAGAATGAATTATGATGATTCATATATGTGGAAATGCCATGATAAAGTCCATTACTTCTTATGGTAGCCTGAAAACTAATAAAAATATACTGATTTCTATAGTATTTATGAATATATGTTAATTGTAAATAATATGCTACTAAATAATATAAAAATATGTATATACATGTGTCTGTATATACTTCATCAGATTAAGAAAGCACATTTATTCATCTGTGTGTGTACACACATGCACATTTGTCAGCACACATATACCAATGTGTATATGGAGGTCAAGGAACACTTGTTTGAATGAATTTTCTCCTTGCACCATGTGAATCTTAGGGATCAAACTCATGTCATTAGGTTTGAAGGCAAATGCTTCAACCCACTGGGCAATTTAGCTGGCCCTCTCACAATTATTAAGAGCTCTGTGACTTTATAAATAATTAAGATGGTTTTGTCTTCTGGTACACATGTAATTCAGTCATAAGGATCATGCTAAATGTTCCTAAATGTATTTTTAATAGATTTTTGTACAGTGCTTTGCATTTGATTCTTTCCATGTATAGGTAGAAATTTTTCAAATCTAAAGTATTTCTCAGTTTTATCATTCTATGACTAGAATGTCTGAGAGAAGGAGGAAAGATTTGTTTCATTAATGGTTTCCTAAGTGCAGTTTATAATCCTTTGCCCTACTGGACCTTGAGGAAGCGGAGCATCACAGCAAAGCAATATGTGGTAGATAACAGTAAGCTTATAGAGGACAGGAAGCCACTAGAAGGAAAGGGACTAGGAACCACAAATAATCTTCAAGGCACAGCCCGTGTCATACTTACTCAGATAAGGGCTGACTTCCCAGTGTTTCTGCCAGCTAGGAAAGCAGCACCACCAAGAGGGAAGCAGGACTGTGATGCACAAAGCTGCCAGAAACATTTCACAGTCAACCATAGTAGCTGTGGAACATTCACAACAGAAGCCTTTACATCCTCCAGAGTATTTTAACTACTCGGTGCAACTTGACTTCAAAGCTATATGGAATGGTGGTTTTCCTCCCCTTCATAACAATCCAATTCCTGTCTTGCCCACAGAGATTGCTGGGTGTCTGCTCTGTGTTTTGTTTTCCGCCAGTTAAGCTTTCAATTTTCTGCCTCTTTTGTGCAACACTCTGTAGGGTGAGCTAAAGCAAAGGGATGAGTTGCTTAATATGATATCCATGGTGTAGGCATCTCAGCCAGATTCAAGCCCTGATAACTAGAGCCATGACGGCTGCAGTCTCGAGGTGAGAGATGGCTTCAATCCTGCATGGACCACTTGCTTCTTTTGATCCTAACCACTCAGTAGACCACTGTAGAGGAGATCTTGAAGCACAGGTGAACTCAAATGAATGCCATAAAATCAGATAGTTGGATAATGGTTCTTCCGAAAGCTATGAATGCCATGCCTGTTTGCTCTGGCCGGTCCCAACTCAGGGCAGTGCTCCACAAGTCGAGCATTCTGTCAACAAATGGCACAGCTGAGCCTGGGCTCCTACCTATTCATGAGGAGATCAGAAATAGTCAATATGCAGCCAAAAGTGGAGTGAATCACATGTTCACTCTTATTCCTCAAGGAATTATGTTTTCTTACAGTCTGTAAGTTGTAAATGAAAGATCTATTATTTTGTAAACTGGTTTTTGGGCCACTACTATCTATGAAATGCACTTTGTCATTGTGTGCCTCTCCTCATTTCCCATGCTATTCATTCACACACACACACACACACACACACACATACACACACACACACACACACACACACTTTTCCTTAATGACAAATCAAAGATTGGTCTTAAGTTGTTAAAGAACCAATTGTTTCCCTATTGATTTTTCTATGCTATGTTTTTCTTTGTTTACATTAATTGCATTCTTATATTAATTGTTGCCTTTCTTCAATTTACATTATTTTTTATGTCTTTAGAAGTTATATTGTTCTTACTAATTTCATTCCTTTTTTCTTTCTAAAAAATATTTGTCATTAAATTTACCTTTAAATTGTCTGTGCTCTACAATTTCTTGTGTGTGGTATTTATCATTTTTCTATTTAAAAAGAGCTGTACTCAGCTATTAAAAAGAATGAATTTATGAAATTCCTAGGCAAATGAATGGACCTGGAGGGCATCATCCTGAGTGAGGTAATCCAAACACAAAAGAACTCACATGATATGTACTCACTGATAAGTGGATATTAACCCAGAAACTTAGAATACCCAAGATGTAAGATACAATTTGTGAAACATGAAACTCAAGAAGAACGAAGACTAAAGTGTGGACACTTTGCCCTTTCTTAGAATTGGGAACAAAACACCCATGGAAGGAGTTACAGAGACAAAGTTTGGAGCTGAGACGAATGGATGGACCATCTAGAGACGGCAATATCTGGGGATCCATCCCATAATCAGCTTCCAAACGCTGACACCATTGCATACACTAGCAAGATTTTGCTGAAAGGACCCAGATATAGCTGTCTCTTGTGAGGCTATGCCGGGGCCTAGCAAACACAGAAGTGGATGCTCACAGTCAGCTATTGGATGGATCACAGGGCGGCCAATGGAGGAGCTAGTGAAAGTACCCAGGGAGCTGGGGGGATCTGCAACCCTATAGGTGGAACAACAATATGAACTAACCAGTACCCCCCTGAGCTCGTGCTGCATATGTATCAGAAGATGGTCTAGTCGGCCATCACTGGAAAGAGAGGCCCATCGGTCTTGCAAACTTTATATGCCTCAGTACAAGGGAACACCAGGGCCAAGAAGTGGGAGTCGGTGGGTGTGGGAGTGGGTGGGGGAGCTTGTGGGGGACTTTTGGGATAGCATTGGAAATGTAAATGAAACAAATGCCTAATTAAAAAATAAAATAAAATAAAATAAAATAAAATAAAATAAAATAAAATAAAATAAAAAAAGAGTTGTTTTACTGCAGGAAAAAATGATTCTTTATTTTTAACCATATGGGAATTTTATAGTTTTGAGATAGGGTCTCATGTATTCCAGGATGCCTCTTCCCTCTGCTTCCTAAGTAATAGGATTAGATGTGCATTATTGTAGCTGTGTTCAGTGCTACCATTGAATGCAGGATTTTGAGCATTCTAGGCAGGCATTCTACCAACTGAGCAGTTGTCATCCACAGAAAAATTAAGCAGAAAATCTAAAGTTCTCCTAAGGGCTCTGCTCCTAACACAACCCTCCTGTGATTGATGTCTGCCACCACACAGCACACCTGTTTATTCCAGTTGATGCAGCTTTGTAGGTTTTGTTCTTAGTGTTGCACATTGTATTGGCTTAGACAATGTATGAAAATGTGTCCACAATCACAGTCCCACAGATTGGTGTCACTAGCCTCAAAAGTCCATGTGCTCTATGTTTATCATTCCCATTCTTCCCAAACCAATGGCATGTGGCCATCACTCAAGTGTGGACAAGCTTCCAGTAGCTGTACTCCTGAATAAAAGTGACTCTATTTCAACCAGCAGCCATCAACTGCTATTGAGCTCCTCATTCAAGGATGTGGCCTTGGGAGGCCCTCCCTCCTCCATGTTTGGAATATTTCACTGGCTGGATCTTGTGCAGGTCTTGTGTGGGTAATCTCTGCTGCAAAGGGTTCATGTATAAAACAAACATGTGATGTTAGGATGACAGCACTACACAGCCCTCCTCTACCTCTTAGCATTCTTTCTGCACCTTTTGTTCACTGTTTCCTAAGTCATGAAGATGGGGAATTGATAGAGATATCCTGTCTAAGGCTCAGTACTCACAGTTCTTTATTTTCCACAATGAACAAAATATCTGCAATAACATACTACAGTAAGAAGCTTTGCTGACAAAGGTTAAGAGCTGCACCAGTCTGTTGATATAAGTACACATGTGCACACTTGGTATACTTTGTCTGTCTGTGCTATAGTTTATGGATCCATTCACCTCCTTGGGGGTACACTGGTTGCCCAAAGCTTAGTATTTAAGAATAAACATGCTATAGATATTCCTGTAAAAATGTTGTATGTAGATTAGTTTTCATTTCATTTGGGTACATACCATGTAGTATTTCTGGATCTTCAGTAACCATATGGTTAGACTTTGACGAAAATGCCAAATTGCCTGGGGATGATAGCTCTAATTCTGGGCATTGCTACCAGCACTGAACAAGAGATCCTGTTTTTGTACGACCTCTCCAGTATTGTTGATTCTTTGGAATTTGGCCATTTTAATTTTCTATTTTTATTTATTTATTTCAGTAAATATTTTAGTTGTACCAGTATTTACTATTTAATGTTCAATTTTAATTATTTTTCTAATCATTTAATTAGAAAAATTAATGGAAAACATGTTTGAGTGCTTGTCTGACAGCTGTGATATCTCCTTTGAGTTATTTTTAAAGATCTTTTAGATAATTTTAATTGGGTTGACTTTTTTTTGCATCTTTTTTTTTTATTACATATTTTTCTCAATTACATTTCCAATGCTATCCCAAAAGTCCCCCATACCGCCCCCCACTTCCCTACCCTCCCATTCCCATTCTTTTGGCCCTGGCATTCCCCTATATTGGGGCATATAAAGTTTGCAAGTCCAATGGGCCTCTCTTTCCAGTGATGGCCGACTAGGCCATCTTTCGATACATATGCAGCTAGAGACAAGAGCTCCGGGGTACTGGTTAGTTCATCATGTTGTTCCAACTATAAGGTTGCAGATCCCTTTAGCTCCTTGGGTACTTTCTCTAGCTTCTCCATTGGGAGCCCTGTGATACATCCAATAGCTGACTGTGAGCATCCACTCCTGTGTTTGCTAGGCCCCTGCATAGTCTCAAAAGAGACAGCTATCTTTGGGTCCTTTCGGCAAAATCTTGCTAGTGTATGCAATGGTGTCAGCGTTTAGAAGCTGATTATGGGATGGATCCTTGGATACTGCAGTCTCTAGATGGTCCATCCTTTCATCACAGCTCCAAACTTTGTCTCTGTAACTCCTTCCATGGGTGTTTTGTTCCCAATTCTAAGAAGGGGCACAGTGTCCACATTTTGGTCTTCATTCTTCTTGAGTTTCATGCGTTTAACAAATTGTGTCTTATATCTTGGGTATCCTAAGTTTTGGGCTAATATCCACTTATCAGTGAATACATATTGTGTGAGTTCCTTTGTGATTGTGTTACCTCACTCAAGATGATGCCCTCCAGGTCCATCCATTTGGCTAGGAATTTCATAAATTCATTCTTTTTAATAGCTGAGTAGTACTCCATTGTGTAAATGTACCATAATTTCTGTATCCATTCCTCTGTTGAGGGACATCTGGGTTCTTTCCAGCTTCTGGCTATTATAAATAGGGCTGCTATGAACATAGTGGAGCATGTGTCATTCTTACCGGTTGGGACATCTTCTGGATATATGCCCAGAAGAGGTATTGCTGGGTCCTCCGGTAGTACTATGTCCAATTTTCTGAGGAACCGCCAGACTGATTTCCAGAGTGGTTGTACAAGCTTGCAATCCCACCAACAATGGAGGAGTGTTCCTCTTTCTCCACATCCCCGCCAGCATCTGCTGTCACCTGAATTTTTGATCTTAGCCATTCTGACTGGTGTGAGGTGGAATCTCAGGGTTGTTTTGATTTGCATTTCCCTGATGATTAAGGATGTTGAACATTTTTTCAGGTGCTTCTCTGCCATTTTGTATTCTTCAGGTGAGAATTCTTTGTTCAATTCTGAGCCCCATTTTTTAATGGGGTTATTTGACTTTCTGGAGTCCACCTTCTTGAGTTCCTTATATATATATATTGGATATTAGACCCTTATCTGATTTAGGATAGGTAAAGATCCTTTCCCAATCTGTTGGTGGTTTTTTTGTCTTATTGATGGTGTCTTTTGCCTTGCAGAAGCTTTGCAGTTTCATGAGGTCCCACTTGTCAATTCTCGATCTTACAGCACAAGCCATTGCTGTTCTATTCAAGAATTTTTCCCCTGTGCCCATATCTTCAAGGCTTTTCCCCACTTTCTCCTCTATAAGTTTCAGTGTCTCTGGTTTTATGTGAAGTTCCTTGATCCACTTAGAATTGACCTTAGAACAAGGAGATAGGAATGGATCGATTCGCATTCTTCTACATGATAACAACCAGTTGTGCCAGCACCATTTGTTGAAAATGCTGTCTTTCTTCCACTGGATGTTTTTAGCTCCCTTGTCGAAGATCAAGTGACCGTAGGTGTGTGGGTTCATTTCTGGGTCTTCAATTCTATTCCATTGGTCTATTTGTCTGTCACTATACCAGTACCACACAGTTTTTATCACAATTGCTCTGTAGTAAAGCTTTAGGTCTGGCATGGTGATTCCACCAGAGGATCTTTTATCCTTGAGAAGAGTTTTTGCTATCCTAGGTTTTTTGTTATTCCAGATGAATTTGCAGATTGCACTTTCTAATTCGTTGAAGAATTGAGTTGGAATTTTGATGGGGATTGCATTGAATCTGTAGATTGCTTTTGCCAAGATAGCCATTTTTACAATGTTGATCCTGCCAATCCATGAGCATGGAAGATCTTTCCATCTTCTGAGATCTTCTAGAATTTCTTTCTTCAGAGACTTGAAGTTCTTATTATACAGATCTTTCACTTCCTTAGTTAGAGTCACGCCAAGATATTTTATATTATTTGTGACTATTGAGAAGGGTGTTGTTTCCCTAATTTCTTTCTCAGCCTGTTTATTCTTTGTGTAGAGAAAGGCCATTGATTTGTTTGAGTTAATTTTATATCCAGCTACTTCACCAAAGCTGTTTATCAGGTTTAGGAGTTCTCTGGTAGAATTTTTAGGGTCACTTATATATACTATCATATCATTTGCAAAAAGTGATATTTTGACTTCATCTTTTCCAATTTGTATCCCTTTGATCTCCTTTTGTTGTCGAATTGCTCTGGCTAGGACTTCAAGTACTATGTTGAATAGGTATGGAGAAAGTGGACAGCCTTGTCTAGTCCCTGATTTTAGAGGGATTGCTTCAAGCTTCTGACCATTTACTTTGATGTTGGCTACTGGTTTGCTGTATATTGCTTTTATCATGTTTAGGTATGGGCCTTGAATTCCTGATCTTTACAAGACTTTTATCATGAATGGGTGTTGGATTTTGTCAAATGCTTTTTCTGCATCTAACGAGATGACCATGTGGTTTTTGTCTTTGAGTTTGTTTATATACTGGATTACGTTGATGGATTTCGGTATATTGAACCATCCCTGCATCCCTGGGATGAAACCTACTTGGTCAGGATGGATGATTGTTTAAATGTGTTCTTGGATTCGGTTAGCAAGAACTTTATTGAGTATTTTTGCATCAATATTCATAAGGGATATTGGTCTGAAGTTTTCTATCTTTGTTGGGTCTTTTTGTGGTTTAGGTATCAGAGTAATTGTGGCTTCATAGAATGAGTTGGGTAGAGTACCTTCTGTTTCTATTTTGTGGAATAGTTTGTGAAGAACTGGGATTAGATCTTCTTTGAAGGTCTGATATAACTCTGCACTAAACCCATCTGGTCCTGGGCTTTTTTTGGTTGGGAGACTATTAATGACTGCTTCTATTTCTTTGGGGGATATAGGGCTGTTTAGATCAATAACCTGATCTTGGTTCAACTTTGGTACCTGGTATCTGTCTAGAAACTTGTCCATTTCATCCATGTTCTCCAGTTTTGTTGAGTATAGCCTTTGGTAGAAGGATCTGATGGTGTTTTGGATGTCTTCAGGATCTGTTGTTATGTCTCCTTTTTCATTTCTGATTTTGTTAATTAGAATGCTTTCCCTGTGCCCTCTAGTGAGTCTGGCTAAGGGTTTATCTATCTTGTTGATTTTCTCAAAGAACCAGCTCCTTGATTGGTTGATTCTTTGAATAGTTCTTTTTGTTTCCACTTGATTGATTTTGCCCCTGAGTTTGATTATTTCCTGCCGTCTACTCCTCTTGGGTGAATTTGCTTCCTTTTGTTCTAGTGCTTTTAGGTGTGTTGTCAAGCTGCTAATGTGTGCTCTTTCTAGTTTCTTTTTGGAGGCACTCAGAGCTATGAGTTTTCCTCTTAGAAATGCTTACATTGCGTCCCATAAGTTTGGGTATGTTGTGGCTTCATTTTCATTGAACTCTAAAAAGTCCTTGATTTCTTTCTTTATTCCTTCCTTGACCAAGGTATAATTTAGAAGAGTGTTGTTCAGTTTCCACGTGAATGTTGGCTTTCTATTATTTATTTTGTTATTGAAAATCAGCCTTAGTCCATGGTGATCTGATAGGATGCATGGGACAATTTCAATATTTTTGTATCTGTTGAGTCCTGTTTTGTGCCCAATTACGTGGTCAATTTTGGAGAAGGTACCATGAGGTGCTGAGAAGAAGGTGTATCCATTTGTTTTAGGGTAAAATGTTCTGTAGATATCTGCCAGATCCATTTGATCCATAACTTCTGTTAGTTTCCCTGTGTCCCTGTTTAGTTTCTGTTTCCATGATCTGTCCATTGGTGAAAGTGGTGTGTTGAAGTCTCCCACTATTATTGTATGAGTTGCAATGTGTGCTTTGAGATTTACTAAAGTTTCTTTAATGAATGAGGCTGCCTTTGTATTTGGAGCATAGATATTCAGGATTGATAGTTCCTCTTGGAGGATTTTACCTTTGATGAGTATGAAGTGCCCCTCCCTGTCTTTTTTGATGACTTTGGGTTGGAAGTCAATCTTATCAGATATTAGAATGGCTACTCCAGCTTGTTTCTTCATACCAGTTGCTTGGAAAATTGTTTTCCAGCCTTTCATTCTGAGGTAGTGTCTATCTTTTTCTCTGAGATGAGTTTCCTGCAAGCAGCAAAATGTTGGGTCTTGTTTGTGTAGCCAGTTTGTTAGTCTATGTCTTTTTATCGGGGAGTTGAGTCCATTGATATTAAGAGATATTAAGGAAAAGCAATTGTTGTTTCCTGTTATTTTTGTTGTTAAAGTTGGCATTCTGTTCTTGTGGCTGTCTTCTTTTAGGTTTGTTGAGGGATTACCTTCTTGTTGTTTCTAGGGCGTGGTTCCTGTCCTTGTATTGGTTTTTTTCTGTTATTATCCTTTGAAGGGCTGGGTTCGTGGAGAGATAATGTGTGAATTTGGTTTTGTCGTGGAATACTTTGGTTTCTCCATCTATGTTAATTGAGAGTTTGGCTGAGTATAGTAGCCTGGGCTGGAATTTGTGTTCTTTTAGTGTCTGTATAACATCTGTCCAGGATCTTCTGGCTTTCATAGTCTCTGGTGAAAAATCTGGTGTAATTCTGATAGGCTTGCCTTTATATGTTACTTGGCCTTTTTCTCTTACTGCTTTTAGTATTCTATCTTTATTTAGTGCGTTTGTTGTTCTGATTATTATGTGTCGGGAGGTATTTCTTTTCTGGTCCAGCCTATTTGGAGTTCTGGCTTCTTGTATGTTCATGGGCATCTCTTTCTTTAGATTTGGGAAGTTTTCTTCTATAATTTTGTTGAAGATGTTTGCTGGTCCTTTGAGTTGAAAATCTTCATTCTCATCCACTCCTATTATCTGTAGGTTTGGTCTTCTCATTGTGTCCTGTATTTCCTGGATGTTTTGAGTTAGGATCTTTTTGCATTTTACATTTTCCTTGATTGTTGTGCCGATGTTCTCTATGGAATCTTCTGCACCTGAGATTCTCTCTTCCATCTCTTGTATTCTGTTGCTGATGCTTGCATCTATGGTTCCAGATTTCTTTCCTAGGGTTTCTATCTCCAGTGTTGCCTCATTTTGGGTTTTCTTTATTGTGTCTACTTCCCTTTTTAGATCTAGTATGGTTTTGTTCATTTCCATCATCTGATTGGATGTGTTTTCCTGCTTCTCTTTAAGGACTTCTACCAGTTTGGTTGTGTTTTCCTGTTTTTCTTTAAGGACTTGTAACTCTTTAGCCATGTTCTCCTGTAGTTCTTTAAAGTCCTTCTTGATGTCCTCTACCATCATCATGAGATATGCTTTTAAATCCAGGTCTAGCTTTTCAGGTGTGTTGGGGTGCCCTGGACTGGGGGAAGTGGGAGTGCTGGGTCCTGATGATGGTGAGTGGTCTTGGTTTCTGTTAGTAGGATTCTTAAGTTTACCTCTCGCCATCTGGTAATCTCTGGAGTTGTTATAGTTGTCTCTGTTCAGAGGTTGTTCTTCTGGTGATTCTGAGTATCCTCTGTCAGCAGACCTGGGAGACAGGCTCTCTCCTCTGAGTTTCAGTGGTTAGAGCACTCCCTGCTGACAAGCTTTCCTCTTAAAGGGAAGGTGTACAGATATCTGGTGTTTGGACCTCCTCCTGGCCGAAGAAGAAGGCGGAAACAGGACCTTTCCCAGATGCTGTGTTGCTTTGGCAGGTCACAGAAGCTGTAGGCTTCTGTGGTGTACTCTCTCAGCTGTGCGGACTAACTTCCTAAGTTCAGTGGAGTTCTGGATCCAAGATGTGTTCCCTGCTCCTGAGGCAGAGGGCTCCTGTGCAGGGCAGACCACTGTCTTCCAGCTGGGAGGGTGCCGGATGTCTGCGGCCCCAAAAGGGTGCTGCCTCAGCGGCTCTGTGGCTCCCGCCTGTCCCAGAAGCTGTCTGCCTCTGTGGTCCTCACTCTAACCTGTACAGACTAAGTTCGGCGGAGTCCCGGAGCCAAGATGGCGCTCCCTGCAGGGCAGATCACTGTTCTCCGGCTGGGAGGGTGCCGGATATCTGTGGCCCCAAAAGGGTGCTGCCTCAGCAGCTCTGTGGCTCCCGCCTGTCCCAGAAGCTGTCTGCCTCTGTGGTCCTCACTCTAACCTGTACAGACTAAGTTCGGCGGAGTCCAGGAGCCAAGATGGCGCTCCCTGCAGGGCAGATCACTGTCCTCCGGCTGGGAGGGTGCCGGATGTCTGCGGCCCCAAAAGGGTGCTGCCTCAGCAGCTCTGTGGCTCCCGCCTGTCCCAGAAGCTGTCTGCCTCTGTGGTCCTCACTCTAACCTGTACAGACTAAGTTCGGCGGAGTCCCGGAGCCAAGATGGCGCTCCCTGCAGGGCAGATCACTGTCCTCCGGCTGCTGGGTTGACTTTTTAATTGTTGTATTTTAAGAATTCTTTATGTGTGTTGGATAATACTCCTTTATCAGGCGCAGTACTGAAATTTTTCTTTCCCACATGGTGGCTTGCTTTACTGTCCTTTGAATATTGGTTTCTCAGAGAAGCTTTTAATTTTGATGAGTCCGGGTTATCTAGCAGTTCTTTTTCAGATGATATCCTTAGTGGTATACCAAGAAAAGTCAGTTATATATCCAAGGCTGCACAGATTTTCACCTACATTATATTTAAGAGTTTGTCAGTTTGTGTTTCACATTTAGGTAGATGATTCATTGTAAGCTAATTTAGGAGAATAAGGTAAAGTTCAGAATCTTTTTTATTGCATATAGATGTTCAAGTGTTTCAAAACCACTTATTAAAAAGACTAGTGCCATCCCATAATCAGCCTCCAAACACTGACACCATTGCATACACTAGCAAGATTTTGCTGAAAGGACCCAGATATAGCTGTCTCTTGTGAGGCTATGCCGGGGCCTAGCAAACACAGAAGTGGATGCTCACAGTCAGCTACTGGATGGATCACAGGACCCCCAATGGAGGAGCTAGAGAAAGTACCCAAGGAGCTAAAGGGGTCTGCAACCCTATAGGTGGAACAACAATATGAACTAACCAGTACCCCCCGGAGCTCGTGTCTCTAGCTGCATATGTATCAGAAGATGGCCTAGTCGGCCATCACTGGAAAGAGAGGCCCATCGGTCTTGCAAACTTTGTGTGCCTCTGTACAGGGGAATGCCAGGGCCAAGAAGTGGGAGGGGGGAGGGTATTGGGGGGAAGGGTATGGGGGACTTTTGGGATAGCATTGGAAATGTAAATGAAGAAAATATCTAATAAAAAAAAAGACTAGTGGTTTTTATTTTATTTTTAATTAAATCCTATTTTGACTTAAATCTGTAATCCCAGTTGAGGTAAAGGGAACATGAGTTTCATACCATTCTGGCCTGCACTGTCTCTAAACAAATCAATCTCTTGGTGAGAGCTAGAGCTAACAGTCAGAGGTGAAGTCCTTGCTTGGTGTGTGTGAAGCCCTGGGTTAATCCCCAGAAGGGAAATAAGACAAACTCTTGGTGACCGTCTGTGCCTTAGTGCTGCAGTAATTTTAACTTTGGCATAGTTTATTTTATAGCACAATGTACACTTCAACTCTATAAATGTATTTGTGAGATTCCTAAGAATAAACATTGTAAATGACATTTTGGTGAAGTATGTACAGATTTTTAGAACTTTCTCTAATGCATCCTTTTTTGTTGCTATGATATATGTAGGAAATTATAAAATGGTACTTAGGATCTCAAGATATCAATATACCAATATTTCTGTCAGAGCTTTTTTTAAAAATTATTCTGTTTTATGTTTTCTACATATCAGAAATCGATGCTTATAGACCAAGAGAAACTAGTATTGCATGGAATTATTATTCAGTGGTGGAAAGTCAGCATTTGAAATGCAATAGAACATGACTGGGTCAAAGTCTAGGCTCTCTCTAGAACATTGCTAATCTGTTCAACATATGTTGCTATGCTAACATCTTTGACAGAATTTAGACACAGAGAGAAAGACTTATTTATGTTACTATATAAAAAAAACCATCTTGTGTGCAACACCTCTTCAGGTGTTAACATCAAACAAAAAGCAATGTAAATGTCCTTCAACTAGGAAGCAGGCAAAGTAGCAAATCCATATACTGGAAGGTTCTCAGTTACAAAAGTTCAAACAACTTACATGTGCTAAAGCTTGTGCCTCAAAGACAGTGCCTCAGTAAATATGGAATGCTAGATACTAAATGATCCCACGAATAGAATCTTCCCAAGCAGCAAGCTTACAGAGGCAGAAAACAGAAAAGTGTGGACTGAGACACACTACAAAGAGAACATTTCTGTGTTAATAAAGCACTGTGTATCCTGACTATGAATGAGATTCTGAAAAAATCCATGAAGAGTAATGATACAGAAATACAAATTCAAGGTGCAGATGAGTCCAGGTCAACACTGATGAGACCCAAAGAAAGGCTAGATTCTAATTTTCACAGTATTGCACAAATATCAGTTCTTGGTCTAACTACAAACTCTAGTTGGGTATGATGGATCAAGTCCCACAAGAAACTTTATAACTTCCTTAATGTCTATAACGATCTCAAAATAAAAATATGAAATACATCGATTGTCTAAATCCAATGTTGCTATGCCTTCCTTAGGAAACCTTGCACCCTGCCCTTTCTCCTCCAGCTCCTTTATTCATTTCCCTTTTCTATGCTGGAGATTGATAATCGTTCAACTTTCACCACTCTTCAAATATAATCATTACCTAAATGGTTCTGCTTAAACTCGGGCATGAACTAAACTTTAAAATCATAACAAATATCACATATCTCCCAAGGGCTAACTGGATATAGCAATCAATAAAAGCATTTCCATCTCTGTCCAGCAACAGCATCTTGACTGCACGGTGACTTTGCTATGCTTCATTACACTTTAATCTTCTTGAACTTGGTGATCCAGCTTAGTTTTTAAAATGAATCTTTAATGTATAAGCAAATGACTACCAAAAAGACATCTCTGATTGACAAGCACTTGCTTTCTCATTGGTATCCTGGCAACTTGATGTTGAAAACAAGAATTGTAGTAAACTAAGCAAGACAAATGCTAAACAGAGATTTTTAGTAAGTTACTTTTTCCTTTAGAGTATATCCATTTTTGTTCATGAAAGAATAATTACCAAAAACAGCTGGAATATATTTTCATGCACTACATATAAAATTATTTTGCAATTGTACATTTTTTTTGAAACTTAGGTGTTTCAACCCTTTATCAGTTATAAATCTGAAACTTTATTGCTTTTTACAGATTTCATCTAAACTAATCTTAATCACTAAGTGTGTCTTGAAATTTTCTCCAAAATACCCTAGAAAATTACAAACCCACTAGTATTACAGGAACACGTATGTTATTTTAGCCAAGCAATATGTATATTTAATGATGCTTCATAGTGTCTTGGCTCTCATGTTAGACATTTATTGTTAATGCATTTTCTAACATATCTTATTAAAAGCCATTAAAACCTGCAGCTGCATCCCATAATCATCTACTAAATACAAGGACAGCATTTATAAAAGATCTCCTTGTTCAAAATACTGCCATACAGATCACAAATCCTTCATTGCCAGCCAGGAAGCTTTTATTCTTTACAAAAAGAAATGCTAAGTAATTCATCACATGCCAGCCTTTTTTTTTCCCTTTTAATTTCCATATAGTGGCCTTAGTCCAAGTGTTCAAAATCCACATTCATCAGGAACAATTATGATATAGGCTCAGAATGACACTTAAATTTTTATTTGAGTGCCATGTTTCTCCTGAGGCTCAGCCTCTTAAAATGCAGCCATGCTCTATATGTAAAGGGACAGTAATTGGCTTAGCTGAGCATAGGACATTGAGGCTCCTGTGCAAATACTCTAGGTCTGCATACCAAAGGAGGAAACTATGTGATTTACAATCTCATTAATTTTGTAGCACAAAAAAAAAATCCTGTTCAAAGTTTTATATGCTTATAAAAGTAATGTATGCTGTTTATCTAATTTGATTAATTTACTATTCTTTGATCATACCTTACTTACACATATCATCTCTGGAAAGAGTTTCAAATAAAAACAAAAGTAGGATGAGACTCCAAAGGAATTTCATTGTTGAGAAAAAGGCCTTTGAGCATAATAGAAATTCCTGAGTCACAAAACAGTCAATCCTCTTTACACACAATTACATTTTTCAACATCCCTCCATAATTTTCACAATGTTCTAAAATTTGTCAGCTATTTTTATTTATTTATTTATTTATGCTCATGTTTTTTTTTTAATAACAGCTATAGTTAAAAGGAAAAAGAACAGAAAACTGTATTCTGATAGAATAGTAATAGCAACAGAAAACAATAGTAAATAACAGGTAGGCCTGAGTCACAACATTTTTCACAAGTTTATAAAAAGGTTATATCCAAAAGGATTACATTTAGTACATTCATCTACATATAGCTATTTTTGATTCTGAGGGAATAAATTATCCCATTTCATAACACAGTCAAGACATAAATAGCCAGTTGTCACTACATGAAAAATGAGGGTGCTGATTATTTCAATAGGAACACTTATATATAAAGCTACAACCACATAATTCTTTGAGAGCACAGATTGGTGACTTATCTATGTTTCCATATGTACAGGTGGTGCACACAGATGACCTATAGGGATGCCACTGAGACCAAGCTAGCTGTTGGTCTTAAGAATACAGATAACTGCACCTCATACCACGTCCCCCGCCTCTTCCACACAGATCAGGACGCCCCCACCCAGGACTTTGTGCTCCACAGTGATCCCCTGCAACAGCTCCCATTAATGCTTTCGGCTGTCTGATCTCTCAGCAAGGATGGAATAAATTGCCCACTGTTTGGTGGTACATTAACTTCTTTGGGTTACTGGGGAGTCTTTTAGTGTACTGAAAGGTAATTTGCTAAATGGTACATTGTTGATTTAGAAAACTTAATTGGCCTCTAGAAAAGTAGATAATTTACTCCTGCAGGATGCATGATAAAGCCAGACTGTTACACAGGGAATTTAAGTGGTTCAAGAAAAAAAAAAAAACTTGAGCATCAGATAAATGGAAATTTACACTTTGCCCGAACCGCCTGGGGATTACTACCTGTTTCTATGAAATTGCCCTCTATAGGCCTTTTGGGTCACAGGGTAAACATGCTGACGGCCATTCCTGTTGATAGAATTCAATCCCTGGGATCCAAATGACAAAGGAGAGAATCCGTTGCTGCATGCTAAGTTGTTCCCTAACATTCAATGAGGCATGTATCATGTTTTCATTAATGCATGGACACACATTCTCAGACTTGCACAAGTCCCCTCACCCACACAAATAATAAGTAAAATAAAAGTAATGAAGAGTTTAAAGCAAACATAAAGCACAGAACATGACATTAGTGTGTAGCTCTTTTTGAGCTCATTCTGTATATTCAGAATTTTTCAGTTTTTCACATCAAAAACAAAGAAAAATAATAGCTTATATGAATTTATAATGAGAATGTATAATAAAAAAAAGAGACATATTACTTTTCCAGATTACTTTAACCTCTCGTCAATAACATGCTACATGTCACTAGTAAAATCAGTATTTTAGTGACTAAGGCAAATATTGTTCTCGTCTTTCATTTGTATTTTACATGATTACCTAAAAATGGGCCTATAACAACTCAGAGCAAACAAAATGAATTTCAATTCCCCCATATGTGTGTGTGTGTGTGTGTGTATGTATGTATGTGTGTATATATGTATGTATCTATACTTCACTCTTTTATATATACAATATATTTTATATAATATACTATGAAATTGTAATTTTATATTTATTAATATAAATTTCTATAATATATAATTACATAATATATATTACCCAAAATGGAGTGTCAC
This sequence comes from Mus caroli, assembly GCF_978045245.1. Taxonomy (NCBI): domain Eukaryota; kingdom Metazoa; phylum Chordata; class Mammalia; order Rodentia; family Muridae; genus Mus; species Mus caroli. The sequence continues at coordinate 6,154,391 of NW_028227256.1, forward strand.
CATTACCAAGGACACCATGACATGGAAAAGCAAGAGGAAAGTACAGAGAATATGAAACAGTTCTGTGCACTTTTCCTGCCCCTCGCTTTTCTTCTCTATATTTTCCTAAGTCTCCTTTTCTCATAATCTTTCCTTCTATCTGGTCTTCCTTCTGAAATATGTGTTGTTCTGCTCATCCATATATTTCTTTCATTTTCTCAGTAGCTTACAGTTTCACAGTTTTAGCAGAACCTCCATTCAGAGAACTTCATTACAAGTGTCAGTTTTCCCTTTCTGATGAAAGGCAACCTTCCATCTCTGAAAAATTTTTAAACCTTTCTGAAGAGTACTTTATACTCTACAAGGAGAGAATAATAGCACTGACCTGACAGGTACAAAGCATACACGGTGTCAGTTGGCTCTGACTTTTGCTTCTCTTTTGTGATCTGATGGCATCTAGCCATCCAGTTTTAATTGACAGTTTTCTGAACTTCACCCCATAAAGTATATCTGTCCTCACCCCAGATCTGGACTCTGCTACAGAACTAAGCCTGGCCCACTATAACTGAATGATGCTCCTAAATTGTGACTTTCAACATTTGATTATGCTGCTAAAGTCAAAATACTGCATGATCCTTTCAAGATCCTCACACATCTCAATAACTCCTGAAACTGAGTCACCCAAATATAAACTCAATAAAAGACCGTCACAATGGCATTTGTTCATGTGTTCATTCCTTTTGTTATTAAAAAATATTATCATACTCTGAAAAGGGAAGCATGTGACCTGGAAAGAGATGGCCCAGCAGTCCAGAGCATGCTCCTACAAAGGATCCTAAATTTGTTTCACATCAATCACAAAGTATGGCTCATAATCACCTGTAACTCAAGTTCAAAAGGATTTAATTCCTCTGACCTTAATAAGCACTTGCATCCATGTGTACATACAGCAGCCCCCACAAACATTTACACACAATTAAAATAATATAATGTATTTACAATGTAATAATGTAGTAAACAAGACAATAGAAGAGAGAGCTCTTCCTAAACCACAAGTAAAATGTAGAAAAGCATGAAAACTCACCCTTAAATTATAACGTTGACTTAGGAGTTAGAACAACTTATCTGTACTTGCTTTCGATCATAACTTTTGAAACTAGTAATGAAAGTCAGCTACATAGTTCTGCTGTCAGAACTATGTAAGATCTCCTAAATTGGCCTCTAGAAGTCATTAACATTGTGCCAAATACCATGGAATAATTTGATTAACAGAAACAAGACAGTGTTAAGTTTCCTGGGGTTTATTTATTATGTTCAATGAAGTTTTCACATACCAATGAAATGCACACACTCTAAGAGACTGATCAGAAATTTACTATCATAATATATAGAAATTAAAATAAGCTGATTAAGTGAACAGGAAAATTCCATTTTATAAATTATGAGAATGATCCTTAATTGGTGAAAATTATGTACTCAGAGAGAAAAAGAGCAGCCCCTACATTGTACAGTTACTAAATTAGACTACCATGAGCTGACTTACATTGATTTTAAATTCAACCTATGTATTATACCTTGGTGTTAAGTGTAGACAACAAAATTGATCTGTTTTTAAGGCTTAACTTCAAAATTAAAAAGAGACCAGGAAGTCAAAGGGTAAATAGTCTAGCTAATCTGCAGCAGGCCTCACATATAACAAATTAGCTAATATTATTTGAAATTGATGGTTAACAAAACTAATATATGACAAAAATCTATTCAATATAAATTACATTTGTGCTCACTGTTTATTTTCCATTTCTGTGCCTCGGATTATTGTTTCTGAATAACAAAGCAGAAGGATATCCACAAAGAATGGGTTCCTGTCTTGAAGACCACACTGAGAATTTCATCTTAACTTTTCACTACAAATCAGTGAACTTTCATGAGGCATGAAAGCAATGAAGCTGTTTTTGCTGATTATAACAAGTAAAGATAAGTAATTTGGAAATCTTTATTAGAGTAGTCAATAGGATTTCAGGGCATGATTTTTAACTATTTCATACTGTGTTTCACTTTCCCCTGACAAATGCACAATAGTTATCCGTTGAAGATCACCTTGTCCCCTCAGTCAGTGTGGTTTTGGAAGAGCCTCCCCCACTCAAGTCTTGGTAGGCAAGTACCACAGTTAAAAAGAAAAAGGGGAAGGAATGAAAAAAGGAAGAAGAAATGAATTTGAAACAGAAATTATGTTAACCTTGAATAAGCCAAAGAGATGTAAAAGTTAACAAAACTGGAAGAGGGGAGAGAGAGAGAGAGAGAGAGAGAGAGAAAGGAGGTAAGTGAAGACAGGACTATGAGGTGTAAGTGCTATCTCTACACCTGAATCCATTTGTCTACAAAGTAATCCAGCAAGGAATGTACCAATGGGTCCTGAGCTTGTGCTCTGCCCGCCACGAGCACACTAGAGCATGAGAAAGAGTTTTGAGTTCACATGAATCTTTGAGTTTCCATATACTTTCCTTATGGGCACAGTAGTGATTTTACTACAGTATCAAGAATTCATATAAGCTAGTAAGTAAATTAATTTAGCCAATACTACGTAACCATGAATGTAATAAAAAGCATGTTGTATGTACTCAGTGCAACACTGTTCTCTCACTCATATCATAAGTTTGCTTCCTATGGGATACTTAGTCCTTACCAAAGATTTGAAGATGAGATGCATTGCCCTCTTTTACTTAAGCATTTTAAAATGTGTTTTATAGGTTTTTAACACATTACTATTAAATTCAGGAGCAATTTCTAAAAGATTGTTCTTTTATCCATTTATTATGAATAATTGTCAAGTATTCATTCCTTTAAAAAAGGAGAAAGAGAAATCCTTAGCTAAAATTCTGAATGGATGTTAATATATTCACTAGGTATAATAATTATATAATAGTAAACCTATAATTACATTACAATGTTTTATTTTTTAAATATATACATATATAAGTTAAAATTGATAAGTAATTATCAATTATTTAATGAATCGCTCAATAAACTTCAGTATTCTTTGAGTATTTATAATTCTGAGGAAGCTTCACAATGATAAAAAATAAAATTCTCAGACACAAGAAATTATTTTCTTTCACTTTCTATTCTCTTTCTTAAATCTTTATCATCTATTCTTTCTCTTTCATATATAAAAAGTAGATTCTCACAATTTAAAATTCTATATCCAAATAATTACAAATTATTATTTTCTGGACTAATCATAAATAGTTTAACCATAAAACATACTAGAAATGACTATAATGTCTAACAATCATTTATATTTCTCAAACATAGTACCAGTATACTTCAGTGATAGCCTAGGAACCTATACAAATAAAAATATTTCTGTGTTGCATTCTAGAAAATGCCATCTGACAAAAACAAATGGTGACATGATGAAACTTGGGAATCCCTGAAGGAACATGAGCACAGCATAGGTTTCAGTCCATGTGAAGGCTGCACCCCACACCCACTGCAGGTTCCTCTCAACAGTCAGTGCCACAGAATCTACATTTCACCCATCCCCACAGACCAGAAACCAAACAAAATGCTTTCTTCATGCATTTTCAAATAGTATCAAAGTCTACCTAGTCTTCTGAGTTTCTGTGTCCATACAATTAGTGATAAATTAGAAGAAAATCATAACAAAAGGACAGTAATAATTTTCTCAAAGGTCTAAATGAAAGGTGATAGACTGAATGGGATCATGCTGACCTAAATTTGACCAATTGATAGAAAACATAGCACTGCTGGTATTAAATATTTTAAAACAAACTCAACCTAGTTTGATATAGTTATACCAAAAACAGATGTTAAAAACTACAGCATTATCAGGATAAAGTTTTATATTTTCAGCAAAAGAGATTTTACCTACATTCCTGACATGTAATAATTTTCAGGGAACTTTTTCATGGATGAATGAATGCTGTTAGAAATCCCTTATAATCACACCAAGATCCAACACTGAGGTTCCCAGGAGACTGTCAGATGTTCACACCTCCTAGTTGTCCATAAAGTACATATCACTTAACCAGCCACTAACATTTAAGAAACAAATGTGTATCTATATGTAAAGATCCGCTTCTGACTGGCGGATATAGTTTCTCCCACTTGAGAGAAGAAATGAAGCCTCAATGGGGCGGGTGGCTTATCCTCTCCTCACACCAGCATTTCAGGAAGCCTGGTCATTTTACAACCAAACCACCCTTGTTTTTCCTCATCATAATACATAGCATGTTTGGTGCTGAATATGCCATGTTTAGCTCATTCAGCTACAGAGAAAAAAAAAAAACACTCAGTAAAGGTGCTCTCTGTATGAGTGTTCTGCCATTGCTTGCTGTACAGGTTTGGGGAAAGATATGACCATCAGTTTCTAGCTGATAATATTCTTTTCTTCCTTAGTAGCTTTCACTTCACAGGTAAGAGTTCAATGAACAGATTCATTGTCTGTAATTCCTAGCTTTTCAGAATATTGGGCAGAATATTGAGAATCTGACTGAAACCCAAACCCAAATACAAGCTAAGCCAGAAAACTAAAAACCATTTGGCTAAACTTTTCTGAAGACTACCTAAATGTTAACTGACTATCCCAATTTAAGTATCATTAATTCTAGATCATTTTTAATTTGAGTTTCCATGGCTTGGTGCTAATGTTGTTCACTTACTTGAGTTTTAATAAGTTCAAATTTTTTCAAAGCATGAGAATATTATTTTCATATTTAAGAAGCCTTTGATGTTTGGCATCATTATCCCACTTAAACGCTTGCTCACTGTGTATCTCATGTGGGCCTCAGCCTTCCTATAGTTGTAGTGTTTCAGCCTTCTCAATGCTTAAATTAGAGGTATGATTTACCACTCCTAGCACCTATGCCCTGTTTTTATAATAATTTATAATTTTAAAAAATTGAGTCAGAATTTCTTTCCAAATTGTTATCCCTCTATCTCCGGGCAAAAAGATTCCAGGATTCAAATCACCTCTAGTATTGAGATACTCATTGAGTTGACACTTGCCATACTCGTAAAACCTGGATATGGAGGGATATATATACATATACATATACATATATATATATATACATATATATATGGATATGTGTGTGTATGTATATATATATATATATATATATATATATATATATATATATCCAATAGGCAAGGACTGCTTGCATGCATAGGAGACAATTTTTCAAATACAGTGCTGATTTCTTTTCAGAGATGAGTGAAATCAAAATAAAGGCAGATTTCCAATGACCCTGTTACTCTTTTATTGGTTCGCTTACTTATCCACTTACTTACTTGCTTAATTGTGATTAGAGATTAGCCTTTAGACAGCTACTAAAGATGCTTACAAAAATTTTATCTCAGTATTTTAACATTTCTCCAGAGACAGCTTCTGGCAAGAACTTCAATACACTTGGTTGAGTTTGGAGTGGTGAACTCAACTTATTTACTTCCAAATCGGCAAAAGGACAGACAAAGGTAACTTTTACTTTACTCATTTCTGTTCCATGTAGAGAAAGCCTGCCCCCTCCACCACCGAGAAGGGAACTGCGGTCATAAGACACACAGGCTTCTTCATTCCAGAGCACATTCCCACATTTCATTTTATGCTCCACTGAGTGGGAGAGTCTGTCTACATTAATTAAGAATCAAAATAATAGTCTAGTCACATGCTGTAACTCTGCTAAAATGTGATTCCATCTTCCATGTGGCAATCTGCTTCCACGTTTCTTAAACTAGAAAAAGAAACAAATTCTGAGCTCCATTGGAAGAATCCATAGCAATTAGTGCAGATTTTCTAATCCTCCAAAGATCACTTCTGACCTATCTAGGGCAAACATGGCTCCAAGGAGATGCTGCTCTCTGTGAGGCAGGCAGCTTTGTGGTGAGTGACAGTTAAAAATGACAGTTCCTCAGAGTAGAATTGTTACTCTTGGTCACTATATAACAGGCAGCCATGAGTCTACCAACAAGTACCACCCTGGCTCAGGAGATTGGGCATTCAAATAAAGAAAGTGAGAGTTACTGTATGTGATGTAAAGGTATTTTATTTTCAGCTATACATGGTTTATAAAATTTAAAAAAAAAAAGTCTTCCAAACTCCTGCAGTTTTTCAAGAGACAAACTCCACAGACTTGGCTAAGCATATGCCATCACGACTATGAGAATCATTACTGTGAGTCAAAGCTCTCCGTTGAGCAGAATGCAATCGCTGGAATTGAATGAGTTCTTTCTGAAATGCCAGCCAGGGACTACACATTTGTATAACTGCTTTTTACACAGAAAACCCTTTCATTAAAGTCCAATGCTTATCAAGGTCATTGTGGAAGCTGTAATTTTAAAGTTCTAAAGGAAGAGTCTAGAAAGAAGTATCAAGAAAAAATTATCACGTTAAGTATCAAGAAAAATTAATTATCATGTTAAGGTTTCTGGTCTATTACTAACCGATTAGTCTCTATCACTTGATTTCAGAAACAAATGGGTTTTGTAGAACTAATCAGTCAGAATACTGAAGGAACCCCTACTCTCTTACAGACGCACAAGGAGGCTGCTCACTTCCTGCCTTGAGATATCTGTTGCTAAGTCTAAGGTCTAGCTACACTTGGGGACTCTGATTACAAAAGGGATCAGATATTGATGTATACATATTTTGTGCCTTAAACATTTTAACAAAATATAACCATTTAGAATATTATATGAGGTCATTGGACCATTTTCAACTTTTTAATATATTTAAATTTCAAATATATATTTCAGATGCAATGTAACACAACCAGAGTTGCTTTTAGCTAAATATGTATGATCGCCAAACACCAATGTACATTAGTTTTAAAGAAAACAATAAGGTACACAGAGATCCCCAAAGCTATTAGTTAAGCAAGAAGAAAATGTCCAAGTAAAAGTTTGCTATACTAATGTAAGCCAACTACATATTGTTGTCACCTCTGTCAAGAGATTCCAGAAAAGTAAAATTCCACACTAATTTATCAAGGAAGAGATTTTCTAAGATACTAATCTAGGAATTATTACTTTTAAACAACCAGAAGTACTCATTTTCCTTAATTCTCATCATCTTTTCTGTTAAACCTTGCAAAGTCATTAGTGTGTGTTGAAACACAGATGTAATATTATTATCACATACCTGCTGAGCAGAGGTATTGATGTCTTCTCAGCTTCTTTAATGTTGGGGTATTAGTATCTCTGACCTCTCACAAAGCTGACTCCACAACAGCTGCAATCCACTCAGGGACGTTCTTATTTTAAAAACTCTGGGCCTTTGAGAATTTCAATTCCTACTGCAACGCCCATGGTTCTTTGGTGCTTCTAAGAACTTCGACTCCACTCTTCTGCCTGCATTCCCCGGAGTCCTATATAGAAAAATTTCCTGAAGTTGCTGCCTAGAGTTTAACTCCGTAGAGCCAGGTTGATATGAGTGGTAGAGGATGAGGAGGGCTAGTTTTTGTCCATCAAGGAAGGGGACCAGAGGCACCGCCTTTTAGCTGCTAACAGCTCTTGTAGATGACTGTGGCCAGGAGGACAGCAGCAGAGGCAGCAGCAGCAACACAGTTGGGTCTCCCAGGCAGCCGCGCAGCTGGGAGACGCTGTCCATCCCTTCCGGTGCTGAAGCGAGGGGAAACCAGGACCCCTTAGTCTACTCCAGACCCTATACTCCTGCTAAGGCCTCTTCCAGACTTCTGGCTTTGCCGTTTCTCCGCTGTGTTTCATTTCTTGGGGATTAATGTTCTCTCCATCTTGATACCCTTATGTGTATAGGCTGGCAACGTTTCCGGAGAGGCAGAAATCCGTGGGAAACAAATGCTGAGCCTCTTCTAAGTTCACAGCGGCTCTGAGTAGGTTTCCTAATGGTAGAAATGAAAAAAGAACGCACGAACACGGGCGCGCGCACAAGCGCGCACGGGGACAGGGGACAGAGAGAAAGAGACAGGCGAGAGAAGGGGGAGGAGGAGAGAAGCTGAGCACTGTGGAGACTTCTGCTTTTGGGAAGCTCGTGGGTCCTTAATTACATAAGACGAGAAGGGCTATTTTGGAGGTCCCCCTGCGATATTGCTTCCTAACTAGGGCGCGGACACGTTCACATTTTCGAAGCTCTAGATGGAATTCCGAGATGACAGAGTAAGGATGCTCAGTTCCCAGATACACAGACAGACTCTTGTCAGAAAATGCAGAAACCGTGAAAGGGCCAGGAAAAGGCTAGGGATACCTTTGTTTCCGAGAGGCTGTATCGCCACGGAGAGCTTAGCCACGGCCGCGAGACTCAAACAGGGACAGCAGGGACAGGGAGCTTGGGTTCCAGCTCCCGCCCTCCCACCGCCTACAGCCCTGGTTCCCGCAGGGGCGGGGGCGTGTCGCCGCCCAAAAGACTGGATGAGGGTAGTGGATCAGGTAGGCAGGGCTGTTATCCCTAAAAGGCTCCAGCAAGGCCTAGGCACGGGACCGAGACGTCCCCCGGGTTACTTAGCTCCGCGGTCAGGCTTCTGGTGGCTTCCAGTAGAGAAGCTTGCGGTGGAATTGGACGCGGGTTCGAGAAGGTGGCCCTATAGGAGGCCGCCGAGGTTCCGCCGCCCACACAAGGCAACTGGTGCAGGCACGAATGGAGTGAGGTGGGGGAACTGAAATACACAGAGTGGAGAATGAGGCAATCTGCTTAACAAGGCGTCTTTGCGGAGCTCTGAGTGACTGTGGTAAGGCTGAAGAGCGCCCCACAAACGCCAACCTGGGTAGCGCCCAGCTCCAGCTGAAGAACTTGTGCAGCGCAGACTTGTGCACCCGGAGTTTGTTCCGACAGAGGGGGGCGTGCAGGCTTAGCGCAGGGACAACGCGTGGGCACGCAGTGCTGCTGGATGCTCGCTCCTATCCACCTCCGGCTGCACTGGGGAAGTCGTGGAGTGATTGCACAAGCGTCTCCCGCTGGGTTCCGCGACCCTATGGCCTGAGCTGCGGCGCCCCCGCATTTTACGCAGTTCACTGGGCTGTAGGGTGGATGCGGGAGGCAACAGCACCGCCAAAGGCCTGGCGACTGCCCTGAGGGAAACTAAGGAGTTCTGGAGAAGTGCACTGAACATCCTTCCTCCAGCAAGAACCCTCCTTTCCCTGGTCTGGGGCCATTCCTTGCATTGGCTGCACCCCCTGGCTCGCGCTAGAAGAGGCTCCCAGTAAGTGTCGCCCTCGTTTCGGGATGCTTTGTGGAGCTACCCCTCACAGGAAAAGCTCAAGGGACCAGGCTCGCTTCCACTTTCTCCATGTCTGAATTCTGGAGTCCAAAGGTTGCCTAGTTGATGAAGCGCTTCAGCACTCTAAGATAACACTACATAAGATGCAATTTAGCACTAGGAGATAATTTTAAAAGAGCTGCTTTGTTTTCCGGTTCCTGGAGAAATAAATTCTCCAGCATTATTGTAAATTGCGTTTCCCCCTTCATTCTACCAATGCAAACATGTGTTTCTGTTATCCATGCAAACAAATACGTCTTTCTCCAAATAAGTTTCAGTAGCTGCCCTATTTTTGGTTAGAGAATGAAAATGGCTTATTTAAAGGCTGTGTTTGCCTGTTGTGGCCAACCCCTGAAAATAAATGGGTTTTCTTTGCTGTTTTGCATGCTTGTTTCAATTGATTCAAGTAATTGTTTGAATCATTTTCTTTGTACATGTAGAAACATGAATCATACAGGAAATTAGCACAGCAAATAAAAGCCTTTAAGTGAAGCACCGAGATGTTGCTAATTGAAAACATATGCACTTCATTATCCAACCACAGGGACAGATTTCCCTTTGTAGAGCACAGATTCATGCTAATAACAGAGCCTCTCTCTCAATCCTCCCCTCCTCCCTCTCTCCTGCCACCCTCTCTTGCCACCAAGAAAAAAGAAAGGGTTGATTAATTTTGAACTGTCAGACTAGCTGATTATGACATTTGATGTCTTTTTTTGTGAAGAAACAAACCTGTAGCACATTCCTCCTCGTCAACCTGTCCAAAGCATTGTGGGACAGAGATGATGAAGTGTATCACCTGATGCTACAAATGTGTATAAATGAAGTGTAAATAAATAAAGTATAAATAAAACAGGGACAGATAGTCTGAGGTGAACTGAAGAGCTATTTTAAGTAAATTTTCTGTTGGATAAGATTTGTCAAAAAAATCATTTAAATCACTTTCATTCTGAAAGGTTACTTTTATTTTCTAAATGTTCTTATATAGAATGCATAAATAGAATACAGAAGGTAAGTTAGCACAACAACCTATGAAAAACAGGCAGTGACCAGAGTCCTCAACTGACCTAGTCAACACTCAATCTAACAAATTTAGGTAGTGTTCAATTCAAAGTTTCAGTGCCTTCAGTTGAATTCTAGTTTGTTTCTTTTTATTGTATCAAATACAACTAAAAATACCTATAGGCAAGTACGTCTGAAATGAAACAGTTATCTTGATGTGTTCTGAGGACTTCCTAACGAAGTGGTGCTAGGGGGCACATCCCTTGCTCATTTTCTGTGTAAGAACTGGTCGGGGGCGGGGGTGACTTTAATCAGCTCAGATATTCTTTGTTGAACCATCACCAGGCAAGCCTTGGGGCTTCTTGTGTGCTTGTGCTTGTAGCGCTGAGCACAATTGGTTTCAGATAAAGGCAGATGCCTCACATTGACTAAGTACAAAACTCAGTCCAATTTGCTTCTTGTTTGTGGGTCGAATGGAGCAGAAGAAAAGTAGACACCTAAACAGCCACTAGCAGCATCCGTGAGGTCCCATCCCACACCACTTTGTTTTCACGCTTTCTCTTACTCGATTCTGATTGCTGACTCACTTGAAAAAGAATGCTCTTTTCTGCCACTTAGAAAAGTTGCTTAAACTTTTTAGTTTGTTTCTTCATTTAGTTTTATTGTTGTTGGTGTATGGTGAGTAAGTTAACTAAAAGCCTTGTGTGAACTGCAAAACTCCAGACAAGAAAGCTGACTTGACCAATATCACCCACTGAAGCCTCAGGTAAGGAGATCCACACATCAAACCTGCTAGCACCCACCTCTAAGACTGTAGGGGAACTGACCTGCACATGGACTCTTCCACCTCCAAATTCCCCCTCATTTCACCCTATAAAAGTCCAAGACCCCCAACACCACACAATCACACACACACACAATACCACATGCTCCCTCCCTACTTCCAAAGAGAGCCTCCATCTCTTAAGTTTTTTGGACTAGATGAACAATTCTGCTTCTGGAGATCACTATCTGCCATCTTATATTTCCATGACACCTCCGTCATACCTGATCTAATAGGATGTATTCATGTGGTGTGTGTGTGTGTGTGTGTGTGTGTGTGTGCAAGTACACATTTACATGTGTGTGCAAGAGTGTGTGCAGGGACCAAAAATAGACATGCAGCCCTTCTGTATCACTCTCATCATATTTTGAAACTTCCACTGAGCCTGGACCTTACATATTCAAATAGATTGGCTGGCCCATGTGCATCAGGGATTCTCCTGTCTCTGTCTTCCCGGAGGTGGGATTAAGGTACATATTGCAATGCCTATCTTTTTATGTAGATATATGCAGATAGATTTTTGTCCTTGGGCTTGTATGATGGGCACTTTACTGACTGAGATGTTTGTATGACAGTATCTTTTAATAGTCCTGATTCTTTACAAAAGCTTGAACACTGAGATGCCCAGTATATTTTGTTACATCCAGGACTTCTTGATGGCTTTGAGTTGTTTACCACCTGAGCTTCCCCAAAGGAAGGAATAGCACCTCTCTTTAGACCATCCTGAATCTTTAAAGATCACCCATGCATGTTACAAGGTGTTCCCCCTCTCTAGATAACACTGTGTTCTGAGAATGTTCCCTCCAAGAGGAAACATTTCATATAGGAGGAAACCTTGGTAGAGCAGCATTTCTCCACACCTCTTTGCCAAGAATTCTTTACCCATGCACATCTTGGGTTCCTTAGTGCCAAGCACAAATGGTAGAAATGTCATTAACTTTAGATTGACTATTGAACTATGGAAATGTCTTTACAACATATAAACAATAAATTCCTAACAATAAAAATTTAAAAACCTACTTAAAGGATATATTACCTAATTAACTAAGCTTCACTAAATATTTATTAAATGATTTATAGCATTTATATTATATAGCCAATCATTTGCTATCAAAAGTTCCTTTCTTAAGAAAAAAATGTTCCTATTTTTCTGTATGTATACATGTACATGTATACATATGTGTGTCTATACATGGATGTATATGAATGTGCATGTCAATACATATAAACAAAAATAAATTAATAGCACATGGATATTTAGGGATATGCTTCTAGGTAACTCCCAGTGATGTATTCTAAATTAGGAGGGAAAAAAGCACTTGGAAAGTGTATTGTATTATTTTAACTTGTACTTGTATTGTTATTTTAACTTAACTCTTATAACACCATTTCTTCCTTAGACTCTTCTAATCTGACTTCTCTGTCACGGACCCAAATGAGTTCACTGTTTCCAAAGCATTATCTCTTATTCTGTCCTTTCTGTCCACTGCATTCTACCTGATAGCTATCTGCTTTTAACACATCTGTCAGTCACTTCCTCTTCACTGAGGCACTGTTCCCCTCTCTAAGGTGATTCTTTTCACACGCAAGAATGTTTTCCCTCTGTCTTTACTTTCACTTATCTGCATGTTTGCTAAAGTTGCCTTGTCTGCTCTCATCCCATTTCTATTGTATTGGTTTGTTTTTTGAGGTGAAGCATTACATATACCAGAGTAAATTTCAAATCATGAACCACTATGTAGTCAAGCATGACCTTGAACTTTTGATCCTCCTATGCTTATCTCATGAATGCTGGGCAATAACAGAAATACACTACCATGCCCCACTTGACTGATAACAACTTGATTGATAAAGACAAAAATCAAAACATACACAAAAAAAAACAAGAAAATCAGACCGAACACAGAAGCTATATATTTGTCACCTCAATATTTGATTTTACCCACTTTTCGATTGATGTTTCACCTCTGAAAGGTTTTACAATCTTCAGAAACAGTGCTGCTAGCTGGAGACCAAATGAGAATCAAACATGAGGCCTATGAGGGAGATGTCCTATTCAAACATCATCCACATCTCATAGGTGTATCATTATTTCTTAATGCACAAGATGTTCAATCTAGTTTTTAAAATATCCATAGTCTTTAAAATATCAACATTGTTCAAAGGCCAAAGAATCTTCTGAAACCCCAGGAAATCTCAAGACCTTGAACTTCACTTTTAAAACAAAAAAATCACATTAATCTAACATCCAATGTCATAGAGTATATGTTTTCTCTCTAAAGGGGGCAGTGGGCATAATTAAACATATTTGTTCCTTCAGAAATATTGGAATCACTAGCTGGAATGCAACATATGAAAATAAAAATTTGTGATGGGTTTCAAAACTTTTTGTTGCATGGAGAATAAATATCATACCCTTTTATTGCTGACTCACTGCCTTTTCTGCCTCCACAGATGGAAAGTAGTAACTCTCTGAAGGGACTCTGCTGTCTGCTCTGTTGTGACTATCTTTGTGCCACATCATGTCAAAGTCTGCTAGTCAAATACAAAGATGTGTGAAACATATCAACTTCTCAATATTCATCTCTATGTAACCACTGGTTGTGGAGTGATTAAAATAATAAATTTAATTAATGATAGACTCTGTCTAAAGAAGACCAATTTGTGGATACTTCATTCCTCCTTAGAATAGGGAACAAAATATCCATGGAAGGAGTTACAGAGACAAAGTTTGGAGCTAAGAGGAAAGGATGGACCATCCAGAGACTACCCCACCCGGGGATCCATCCCATAATCAGCCACCAAGCCCAGACACTATTGCATGTGCCAGCAAGATTATGCTGAAAGGAGCCAGATATAGCTGTCTCGTGTGAGGATATGTCAGTGCCTGGCAAATACAGAAGTGGATGCTCACAGTAATCTATTGGATGGAACACAGGGCCCCCAATGGAGGAGCTAGAGAAACTACCCAAGGAGCTGAAAGGGTCTGCAACCTTATAGGTGGAACAACAATATGAACTAACCAATACCCCCAGAGCTCATTTCTCTAGCTGCATATGTAGCAGAAGATAGCCTAGTCGGCCATCATTGGGAAGAGAGGCCTCTTGGTCTTGCAAACTTTATATGCCCCAGTACAGGGGAATGCCAGGGCCAAGAAGTGGGAGTGGGTGGGTAGGGGAGCAGGGCAGGGAGGCTATACGGAGCTTTCAGGATAGCATTTGAAATGTAAATAAAGAAAATATCTAATAAAATATTAAAACAAAAAATTAAAAATGATAGGCTGTGCATTCTGCAATTAATCTTAGCAGTTTCCATAGAGATGTGATCTATGTCTTCACATCTTGACTCTGTGCCTTTGGGATCTGCTTTTACTAATGCAGTGCAGCAACATTGGCTGTGTGGTATAAAGACTGGGCATCAAGAGCCATTGAACAGTTGAGTTCTCCCACAGAACTTTTCCCACAAAACCTGCTAGAATATGAGGCATGAGAAGGAAAGTGTTCTGCCTTCCCAACCAATTATCCAAGAAGACTTTTACATAGCCAGCTCACCAAGTTACTATTGGGATAGATTAGATAGATAGATAGATAGATAGATAGATAGATAGATAGATAGATGATAGATAGATAGATACATACATACATAGATAGATAGATACATAGATAGATACATAGATACATAGATAGATACATAGATAGATACATAGATAGATACATAGATAGATAGATATCCACATGAGATTATATGAGTGAGACTCGTTTTAGGATAGTTACACTTAAAATGCAATGTTTTTCATTAAGCCTTCAAAGCATTTTGTTCCATTTTATCTGTTTATTCTATGAGCAGTGTGTATACATGTGGGCATACACACCATGGAACATTTGTGGAAATTCAAGGTGCCAGTCTTGGTGACAGGTACCTTTACCTGCTGAGCCATCATTGTGACCCAATACAAATCCCTGAGCAACAATCTGATTGAGAACATAATCTTTCATCTCCAGGACCTACTACAAATCCCTTAGTGACAACCTGACTGAGAACACAATCTCCCATGCTTCTTTTTCCCCCTTTCTCTTTCTGTGCAGGAATTGAATAAAATGTATGGAGGGAATGAACCCACAAACATGATCATATAACATGTTTCACAGTCAGCTGTCATTCCTTTACTTATGCTGACATTTTAAAAGATAAAATAAGAAATACATTAACAATTCCTATATGAGAGTTCCAGAAAAGCAGAATTAGGCATTTTGGTGTGTTAGGGCTGATGTCAGGTACAAACATTGACACTCCATTTCCCAACCTTTCTGTGAGTTGGCTTGCTATTTCAAACATTTAATGAAATAACCAGGAAAAGATAGCTCTGGATACCCATTCAGCAAGCTCATCTGGAAAATATTTATTGATTGTATATTGTGCTCACTAAGGAATGATGGAAGGGCAGCTGGAATCTGAGGGTCTGTGAATCTCAAGTAAAGATACAGACTCAGGAATTAGTCATAACAGATGCTGATCAAAGGATGCTCATGTTATCTCTCTGTAGCAAGGCGGATGGAAACAGTCACATTTGCCTTCCTTAGCACATGCTTCTAGACTTTAAACTGAGACTTCTTTGTAATACCTTCTTTTTGCTTCAGCTCATATGAATTGACATTTAGAGATAATTAACTTTTCTGATAATATAATGTGTGTGCTCTCCCAGAAGGTCAAGGTCCTAGATCCTAGTTGATCCTAGTTATGTCCATTGTGTCATGATTATCTACTGTGCCCCCACAGAAGCCCTTTACACCCCCATGCCCTTTATCACCACCACTACCCACAATGGAAATTTGAAACAGAAAATCCTCTATTTTCTTCAGGCCTAACTTTTACTAAAGCCACTTCCTTTTACCATTTATCCACCTATCTCCTTGCTTGTTTTAAAGCAGAGGTTGTTAGACTCATTATATTCAGTAATAATTCCTGTGATCTATTGCCACAGCTGAGAGCATTCTACTCTCTCAATTAAGTCACAAATGTGACTGTCTATAGGCCCAGAGATGCCATGCTGCCCCTAGTAAGTTTCAGAAAACCCTCTCTTTAGCACCTAAGAAGGTTCTACTGTGGAATCCAAAGAACTCCCTCAAAATAGAAAAAAAAAAAATAGGCCATTCTTCCAAAAAGGAATTTCTTCAATTTCAGGATCTTTTACTTGAAGACCAAATATCTGCTTCAACATTAAAATAACACTAATTAATGGTATATGAGACTTAGATATTATAGCTTTAAAACCAACAGATATAAAATGTACATATGTTAATGAAGAAATACTTTTTATGAAACGGCTTTATGCCTCTTTGAGTAAATATTAGTATTTCTATACTCCTAAATTCCCAAAGCTGCAGTAAGCAGGCTATATAAATACTGGCCACATTTAGCTGTTGTGGAATCTTTTCATTTTCTTTCCGCAGTATATGCTTAGACTTTGATTTTTTTTAACCCATCCCTTTTATCATATCTCCTTTTCTTCCTTCTTCTCTCATTTTCAGTTCATCTTCTATAGGACAAAGTATAGAAATATACATTGAAAATTAACTATCTCTCCCTAAAGTGTGGGACTGTGAGTGTAACAGTACAGGAGTACTTGTCACATGGGAAAGAAAGGCCTTGGGTCCTGTCCTCAAGCAAAATATACTATAAATAAAACAATTAAGCACTGTTGAATAAAATGATAGTTAGAATACAGAAGAGTTCTCTTCCTTTCAGTCTGCCTAATCACAGAACACAAGCTCATAGAGACAAAAGGCCTTTCATATCTGTTCCAGTTCCTTCCTACAGAAGATATGAAAAACCCCGATCCATGAAAACAGCTCTATATCAGGTTGAGGCCTAGCCAATAGACAGTAGAACCCAGCGTGGACTCTGGAACATTCCTTCTGGGGCTAGCATCTTTTTGTTCCTCTGTCTGTCATTCTAAAATACATTCCTCTTTGTTGGAATCCCACTTAAGACAGAGTTCCAAGCCACTGTTTTGAGAGGAAGTTAGTTTTCAAAGAGAAACAATTCTGTCTCCAGTATTCACATGCACCTGTTACCAAAATTCCTGCTTTTATCTGTGAATCTACCTTTCGTTGACAGGTCTAAAAGCTGATGGGACTTAGGAAATAGTTTAAGCCCACACCTGACCCCACCCCACCATTTCATATATAACACAGACCTTATTACCAATGGAGATTTATATTTTCAGTGCAAAATATTTTTGTGAGTTTTTGTATTATCAGAAACCATAGTGACTTTTGCAGAGCCAAACTTTCTATGTAGAATGAGCCTCTTGCTAGGCATAGAGAGGAGGCAAGTGGGTGGGGGGGAGCAGAGAAGTATCTTTAGACATTCTGCTTGCTTGTCTGGAGCAGCAATGTGTGTTGAGCATTTATTTGATTCTTCCATGATTTCATTCAAAATTCATCTAGTGAATCCTTTTGGACTTACTGAACAAGGAAAAACATCATAGTAGTATAGAGTTATTAGAGTTGATAGTCAAAGCTTAGACCATAGAAGACCCAACAACTAGGTTCAGTCACCTGTCCTCAGTATTCCTACTAAAGAGAAAAGGAATGAAAATGTAGAAATGAGATGCATTTAATGTGGTCACATGGGAAAGAATAAAAAGGAGGTCAAATGAAAGCCTACTTCTACACACACACACACACACACACACACACACACACACACACACACACACACACACCACAATCTTCCAGGTCATAACTGAAGATTTAAGTGTGAGTACAAAGAAAAAATTATATGAAACTAAGGTGCCCTGGACAAAGCATGGCTATACAAATTATTAACTCATTGTTGTTGTTTGACTTCCTGTCATCTTAACTAGAGACACCTGGGATGAGGCAAACTCACCTGAGAAATTGCCTCCATCAGATTGGCCTCTCTCTGGAAATGATTTCTTGATTTGCATTTGGGTTTGGAAGGCTTACCCACTATTGGTAGTGTCATCTCGGGCAGATGGTCCTGAAATATAGAAGAAATTGGGTGATCCAACGTACAGTGATTCTCCATGGTCTCTGCTTTAATTCCTGCCTCCCGGTTCCTCCTTGAGGTCTTTTCAGCAATGAACTGTAACCTGTAAGCTGAAATAAACCCTTTCCTCCCTGAGCTGTTTTTTGGTCAGTATTTAATTACAGCAACAGAAAATCATAGTAGGGAAAATCTCCATGTTCCAGACTCCCCTGCAAGATGATCTGACAAATTATTAGAGTTGTATTAAATCAGTATCTTGAAAACAAGATTCTCCTCTAGCTAGCAGCAGGTATAGACTTCTTCCTTCTTTTAGAATAGAAAATTCCAATTTATTGAGGACCATTGTTTTACTAGTCTAATACCTAATAGGAAGGCCACAGTGTGTTTTTAGAATATTCTTACTCCTTCTGGGATGGTTAACAGTATCACAACTGTATGGTAACTGTATCAGTTGCTGTGTCTTTTAAATCAAAATTACAAGGACATGTTTAGTCTGAAGGTCACTCTAAACTGCACAATGACAGCCCCAACTCTGAGTGTTTGAGATACTGTTAACTTCTGGTGACCTGAAAAAGGAACCCATCGCCCAAATGCCCCCAACAGGCTGTACTCAGTCCCTTTTTTATAAGAACTCAACAGTTACTAGCCATGGTCATAATTTCTGTCTAAAACACTCTATTTCCAACTGCCTTGGTGTTTAAGGCTATAAATACATTTGTCATTTTGAAAAGTACTAGAGCACATTTTCAAGGGATCTAATTTTCTTAATTTCTATCCTTATTAACCTCAGGTGAAATGTAATTTTCTTTATTCTCAATTATGTTCAGTTTATTTTTGATCAGTATCCTATTTGCTTACCACTATACTTTATGCTAGGCACTTTGCAAAACAATGGAGGGAAGACGTGTCCCTCCTACCAACAGACATCAGGATCCAAACTATTCCTGCAGCTCTGAAAAGAAAAGTTTCAGTGGCAATATATCACTGTTACACTATAGGAAATATGGATTCACTTCAAAATATCTAAGAGGTAGGGAACAGTGTTACAAGGATCTTGCAGTGGCATCCCCTTAGCTTCCATGTCTGGAGATCTTCCTGAAAAAAAAGTCCAGACATAGCACACAGAATGTAACTTAGAACATAGGGTCACTATAGAGATCATGAAGTACCCACAAGAGATCAGGGTAGGCCATGATCACGGAGACCATTATGGAGCAAGCATTCTTAAGGGGTGAGAATCATATCATCTGTTGCACGAGAGATCATTGTGAAGGCAAACACTCTTAAAAGATCAGAGTAGCCAGTGGCCAGAGAGACTTGAGGGGGAGGATATTCCCAAGGGATTATAAGGGCCCATGATTTGCTGAAGAATGATACCCCAGACTCAAGGAATATGTAAACACAAAGAGTGTTTTATTTTGCAGAAGTCCAGCATGCTGGGGTCTCCCATTACTAAGATAAAGAGACCCCAAAGTGAGCTGACAGGCCCAATTTAAAGCATATTAGGGGAATTCCAGGGTAGATGACCTCTAGCTTAATCTGTTGGGTCCATCTCTATGGAAATTCCAGAACCATTACCAGGGCATTAGGCTAAAAACTGTTGCTGGGGAAGTCTGGGACCTGCTGCTGACCAATTGTCCTTGCCTCAGGCCAGGTAGCAGGGCAGCTTCTAATTAGTTGCCTGAAGGTTGGGCGTTTTGGTTTGGTTTGGTTTGGTTTGGTTTGGTTTTGGTTTTGGTTTTGGTTTGGTTTGTTTGGGTTGGTTGGTTGGTTGGTTGGTTGGTTGGTTGGTTGGTTGGTTTTTGTAACTGACTTACCTGGGCTTGCTGGGACTTGCCCACTTCTTGGAAACAGAGATTTAGGCCTAGTCACGCCTATTTGAAGCCTGTCATGGTGTGGGGCAGTGGGCTGGGCACAGGCAACCTGGTCTCCAGTCGAGCAAAGGTCTGGAAGCCCGGAGACTCAATAGGTGGTGATTTCCACCTACATGGGACAGAAGGTGTTCGAGCATGCCTCCCCTGGGCCCCTGGCTCCTGTTGAAGTTACCACCCCCACAGCCCCCGCAGGAGAGGTGTGTGACTATCCCAAAGCCCCAAGCTTCTGGAATTCTGGATAGACTCCATCCCCACAGTTACCTGACTATAGATAGGTATGCTCCTCCCCACAGCTACCTGGCAACAGCAAGATAGCCCAGTCCACTATGAAAGGAGCTGTTTGGCCCCTACTCACTCTCTTAAAGCTCTCACCTTTCTTACTCTCATCACTAGCTCTCCTTCTCACCCTCCCTTTCCTCTTCTCTCCATGTGGCCATGGCCAGTCTCCCTCTTTCTACCTTTTTTCTTTCTCTCTGCCTTTCTACAATTAAGCTCTAAAACCACAGACTCTCTCTGCTCATCAAGGCCTGCCATGCTAGAACGATGAGAGAGCCAGAAGGCCTTCCTGCACTCCAGCCACAGACACAACCAAGGACCCTCGCCTGCGTGGGAACCACCCAGCACCCCCTCTCTCCCTGCCCCTCCTCCCTTCCACCCCAGGGCTGACCTAGCCCCCCGCCCCCCCCCCCCATTTTTTCTCAGCTCTTCCGTGGTGTCCAGAGGTGTCTGGGATGCCCAAGACTGAGAAGCTGTTACCTCAGACTGCCCCTTTTCCACTGCCCGCTGAGCTGGGGTTCTGTGGCTTCCCACAGCCAGACACCCACCAGGGCACGTGGAAAGCGAGCGGCAGTCCTCCCATGTCTGCCTG
This sequence comes from Mus caroli, assembly GCF_978045245.1. Lineage (NCBI taxonomy): Eukaryota > Metazoa > Chordata > Mammalia > Rodentia > Muridae > Mus > Mus caroli. The sequence goes on from NW_028227256.1 coordinate 6,175,196, forward strand.
CCCAGAACACCGGAACTCCCACTCCCTTTATTCCCCCACACCCACTACCCAACATCATGGAATCAGTCTATCTCATCCCTCCTGGGGATGTGTGTGTGTATAAACCTTGTCCGGTAAGTTATCCCTTATTGGTTAAAAGAAATGCCTACACCTGTAGCTAGGCAGAAGAGAAGTAGGTGGGGCTTGAAAACCTCAGGTTCATCTGCCTGCTTGCTATGAAACTTGGTCCCTGTCTTTGAATTACAGTGCTTAAGCTCTCCTTTAATTCCTTCTCATAAGTTGGAAACTTAGCTGGGTGGGTCTTTCCCTGAGGACACCACTCTGTGCATTCCATTTTGAATCAGGCCTTCCTTTAAACATTTTGTATCCTTGAGCACAAGACTTGGCTCAAAAATTGTATTTCCCAGTGTTATTTTCTCTCCTCAAATTCTATAGTTTTTTCTTTTGCCCTATTTTCTCTTTTTTATTGTAGATCTGCATAAGAGTGATCACCAGTAACCACTTGACACAGTCAATACTAGCCTATCCAGTCAATACTGGAAAAATCTACTCTGCCAACAACATTAATTCTAAGCTCTTCCTCAGGAAGAAAGAAGCCAATCTTTGCAAAAACACCATAAGAATTGTCTCTAGGCCAGGTACCAATATTCTTCCCCTCTGAAATCTCATGGACCAGGCTTCCACAGTACACACTCAGCACTACTGTCTTCCATGGCTCCTACTAGGATTGTAGGAGCCTTACTTACATTTTTCAACTACTTTCCAGTCTAAAATCACAAAGTCTCTCATATCCCTTCAAACAACAACATAGTCAAGCCTATCACAGCAACTTCTACCAACTTCTGTCTTAGTTGCTGTTCTGTTGCTGTGAATAAACACCATGACCAAAACAGCTTACAGAAGAAAACATTCCATTGGAGACTTGCTTACAACCTTCAATTCCAGGAGCTTATTTTGTCCATTATCATCACAGTGGGAAGCATGGTGGCAGGCATGCTAATATGGTGTTATATAAGTAGGTGAGCCCATTGCATACACCAGCAAGATTTTGCTGAAAGAACCCTGATATAGCTGTCTCTTGTGAGGCTATGCCAGTGCCTGGCAAACACAGAAGTGGATGCTCACAGTCAGCTATGGGATGGATCTCAGGGCCCCCAATGGAGGAGCTAGAGAAAGTACCCAAGGAGCTGGGGGGGTCTGCAACCCTATAGGTGGAACAACAATATGAACTAACCAGTACCCCCCCTGAGCTCCTGTCTCTACCTGCATATGTATCAGAAGATGGTCTAGTCGGCCATCACTGGAAAGAGAGGCCCATTGGTCTTGCAAACTTTATATGCCTCAGTACAGGGGGACGCCAGGGCCAAGAAGTGGGAGTGGGTGGGTAGGGGAGTCGGTGGGGGAGCATGTGGGGGACTTTTGGGATAGCACTTGAAATGTAAATGAAGAAAATACCTAATTAAAAAAATAAGTAGATGAGCACTCACATCTTTTTTTTTTTCCCATTTTTTTTTTTTTTTTACATTTCCAATGCTATCCCAAAAGTCCCCTGGGTCCATCCATTTGCCTAGCACTCACATCTTATCTACCATTTGCAGGCAGATGGTAGCAGAGGGGAGCAGGGGGAAGAGAGAGGACTGAGCATGGTGTGTGTTTTTGAAACCTTGAAGCCCACCATCATTGACTCATCTCTTTCAACAAGTCCACACATACTCCAACAAGGACACACTTATTCCAACATGATACACATATTCCAACAAGGACACACCTTCTAATCCTTTCCAAACAGTTTCACCAACTGGGGACCAAGCATTTAAATATGTGAATGTATGGGAACTATTCTTATTCAGACTGACCCAGTAAGTAATGGTGCTTTGTTCAGAAAGGCTGTTTCTGGGCCCTACAATTTCCAAAAGTTAGAAACTTGGATTTAAGATTACATTTTCAAATAGAGCTAACAAAGTAAGTTTTCAATTTATAGTTAAAGTATGCTTTAAAGTCTGTAAACTATTAGAGATGGCATATAGCTTCATGTAATCTGGGAAAGCACCACAGGCACACAGCTTTGTTTCTCTGGTAACCTGTACATTAACTTAAGAGTGAATGTTCTGGAACAACTTATTGCCAATAGTAATAAAGTAGAATGTTACTAGAACTCATTTTAAAATTGAACTCTAATATTCATGTCATGAGTCATAAACATAATCTAAAGAAGTAGTTTGGGTGTATGTATAATTTAGAAATTTTTCTACTTTATATGGGTTAAAAGAAATTCTCTTTACCATGTTAAACATTTACCACTTAGCCTATATACTTTCTGTCTAGAGAAATGTGCCCTTTTTTAACCATAAAATTTTTAATTCCTAAAATGTTCAGTTATTAGGAATACATATTTTATAAGATGTTTGCAACTTTTTTTGACCATTTGCAACTTTATTTTTTTTAATATTTCTTTTTTTAAATTTTTTTATTTATTTTTTTTAATTAGGTAATTTCCTCAATTACATTTCCAATGCTATCCAAAAAGTCCCCAATACACTCCCCCCCCCAGTCCCCTACCCACCCACCCCCACCCCTTGGCCCTGGCATTCCCCTGTACTGGGACATATAAAGTTGGCAAGTCCAATGGGCCTCTCTTTCCAGTGATGGCCTACTAGGCCATCTTTTGATACAAATGCAGCTAGAGTCAAGAGCTCTGGGGAACTGGTTAGTTCATAATAATGATCCACCTATGGGGTTGCAGTTCCCTTTAGCTCCTTGGGTATTTTCTCTAGCTCCTCCATTGGGGGCCCTGTGATCCATCCAATAGCTGACTGTGAGCATCCACTTCTGTGTTTGCTAGGCCCCGGCTTTGTCTCACAAGAGACAGCTATATCTGGGTCCTTTCAGCAAAATCTTGCTAGTGTATGCAATGGTGTCAGCGTTTGGAAGCTGATTATGGGACTCTTAGTTTAATGTCAATTTAACTAAAATAATGTAAGGTCTGAATATGGCTATCTATCTCCATAGATGAAAGACAGACTCATTAATGTTATTTTGTATCATTTCTTCTATCACCAGCATGAATCAGGAGTTTGCCAGATTCACAAGCCCTTACAGATTCCTGGCCTCAAACAATTGAGGGTGAGGTGTATATATATATATATATATATATATATATATATATATATATATGAATTTGATTTAAGAATGCACCAAGCAGCAAATAACACAAAACTGAACCATGAAGCCTGAACAGCACCCCCACCCCAATTATGACACTGTTACACTTGTTTAAATAACACAAAGGGTTTGCATGTATCCCTTTCTTCCAATGTTATTTTCACATTTCTACCATATCCTGTGCATTATATGAAGCATCCAAAGATACTATCAATCATGGCTGATTTAGCAATAGCAGAAATGAGACTGAAGATGGATATGAAGGCTTTGCCTAGGACCAAGGGATAAAGTCATAACTCAATCTGGTGGAGGAATTGCTCCTCCTCCTCCTCCTCCTCCCCCTTCTCTTGCTCTTCTACTTAATGAAACATTACAAAATAAAAAATAAAACAAAAACTATCACAGTACACTGGACAAGGTAACCCAACAGAAATAAAAGAGCCCCAAGAGCAGGTATAATAATCAAAGATACATAAATCAATATAAAAATCAGATACACTGAACCTGAAATAAGAGAAAGTGAGGAGAAATAGCCTTGAACTCACTTCCACAAAAGAATGTGTATCTTGACATTAGTCTTCAATGTTTCAACAAAAACCTTTGGAAAAAAATCAATGGAAAAGTCTTAGAATTCATTTTCTACAATTCAGAACACAGCTTTTAATATTTAGTTTTACCTCAGTTTCAATGACTATTATATGTATATGCTTTAATTCTGAGTAAATAATATGCATTAAAAAGTAATTTTTGAAAATGGAAAAGAGTAAGCATGAATATTTGAATATTTAAGTTACTGTAGGGCACCATATTTAATCCAAGGGATTGCTAGAATGTTAACCATTTTGTATCAGAAGTAGTAGAAAAGTAACCATAAGTTTGAACTTTACATGTGAAAATTATAAAATGGAAATTGATTTAAATTTTTAAAATACTGCTTTAACCTTCTCTCACCGTGCCTTATCTCAGCATTTAAGAAGTATATAGAAAGGGAAGTATGTGAGGCCTTGTCCCTGTGAGCCATTTTGGGAGATGGCTCTCTAGCTGTCACCCCAAACCAAAGTGAGACACACCTCCTTTGTTTTTCCAAAGCTGAGTGTTTGATTGTTCTCTCTCTTTGTCATATAAGGTATGACATGTAAGTCACATTTATTCTGTAACTTTATTCAAGACGAATCCACATACTGGAACCTACCAAGTGTGGGCTCTGCCACACAAACACATACACACACACACACACACACACATACACACACACACACACACCTCAAATAACACTCATTCTAATTTATTATAAAGGAAGTAGATACCAGGAAGCAAGGATTCTTCCCAGCATTCCTACATGTCCTGCAGTAGTCTTCATCTAATACAATCTTTTCAGAAATGTTTGTATAGCAAACCCCTTGGGAGCCCAAAGTAATGAAGCAATATGGAAGATGCTTCTATTAAAATAATAAAGATGATTATAGAGCAAAAGTTGACTATATTTGCAGCAGCATCTCTATAAAACTGAGCATTTCTTAAATTAAGCACTTCTCAATAATGGTATTGTAACTGGAGATGACAGTGGTACAGGCTGGACCTTGACATGCCTAACAAGCTAGATTAAGCTACATGCCCTCAATGGGCCAACTGAAACTACAAAAGTGAAACTAGGAAAGGGATTTATGCAGTGTGGCCGGCCATGGCGGGAAGAGACACAGAACGGTTCAGAGACTCAGTATTCCCAACTGCCTCTTCTAGCGTAGTGACATGAGGACTAGATTTAAATAGAAGAAAACAGGTATGGGTTATTAACCATCCTTGTCAGGCTCCACTCTCTCCTGCAACAAGGTCTCACAAGCTGTCAGAACTGACAAATCTTTTTCCCAAAGACAAATTTCCATTCTGACTTGCAGCAGGACCCCAAGCTTTGTATTCTTTCTGCAAGAGACTGCTAAGACAGTTCTCGAAGAATTTTCTTTTAATAATCTGATACCCAAAGGGAATGTGTAAGTATCTCTAGACTATCTTTATTCTTATTGGAGTAATTACATTTCCCTAATCTTTACTTTTAGATCTCAATCTTGAGGTGAAATGTACTTATGTCTGAAAAACAGTTATCAAAAAATGTAAGGAGAAATGACTAACTTTCAGTTAATTACAAATACCCTTGCACAAAAATCAAGAATTGTAACCTTCTTTATAAAAATAAAATGTCTAAAACCTTAATTGTTTTTGAAATGGATAGCACTAGTGACTTCATTATGTAGACAGCTTTGAGGCAAGCTGGACTCAAACTTATAATCTACTTGCCTTATTCTCCATGTCCAATAGAACACGTTTTCAGGTTTAAAAACTTCCTCTTTCGTCTCAGAACAATATTTTCTGAAAACATCACTGATTAACCATCTTGTAGTTTGATGTCACCTGTCTCTTGTTGCAGGGATAAGATCTTTCCCAGTTAATCCAATCTGGGTTCACTTTAGGATCACATAAAAATGACAGAGCTCAAGGATTTAATGCCACTAAAATTCTTTCTAACAGATTTTAAGCAGCTAGATGTATGGAAGTGGTAGCTCTTAGGTCTCTTCTACCTAGAGTCTATTCCTGATTTTTAATTGTATCTGTTCTTTGAAAGATATTCTAGCATCTCAGAAATCTCACTCAGGTTCTTGTGACAGAAGCTTTACTTCCTTAGAATTTTAATAGACCAAACACAGCAATCAAGAGAAAATCCTTCAAGAAAAATACTCTGAGGATCAGATACTTGCTTACAGATGGAGTCCCTAGATGAACAACATCCTATATATTTTCATTATTATGAATCACTGGAATGCAAGTGTGTCTGGTGATCTTTGCCTAAATAAGACAACTGTAATTCAATCTAATTTCATTTCTATCATTGTGACAACACCCCGAGGAAAAGCAATGTAGGAGATAAAAAGACTTTTAGCTTAAATTCCAGCTGCAATCCATCACTGAAGCTCTGGAAGTCTAGGCTTGAACTCAGGAAGCTATTCATATCACAGCAATCGCCCAAAGGAGAAAGACAGAAGCACATTCTTGTAGAAGTACCTGCTTTCAGCTAGCTCTCTTCCAGAGTCCAGGACATTGTGCCTACAGAATGATACCATTCAGAATGCACTCACTTTTCATAAATTAATTAATAATCAAATCACCCCAACAGGCATGTCTCATGACTAAGATGGTCTAGAAAATTTTTTATTAAAATTCTCTTCCTAGGTGATTACAAGTTGTGATAATCAGACAGTTAAAACTAACCAGACTAAATTTAAAAATGATTTCTTATAACATATAAAGGACTTTAACATGAATATTTAAATGACTCTTGGCTGTATTAAGACAGTTTTCTAAGTAATAACAACCCTGATAAAAACCAGAAGGAAGCATAAGCATTTACTTTAAAGAAATGTACAATCATGGTAATCACAGGATGCATAGGTACACTAGATCAGACATTAAAATATGAAATTTTATAGCATTATTTACTACCTATCGGCAAGTATTTCAATAGAAAAAGTTGTGTATTTGAACACTGACAAAAATACAGGCATACTTCATTTGGACCAAGGGTGACAAATCAAACCTAATCACATATACCTATAAGCCAGTTCTAAAATGGATCATTTAAGTTCACATTTTGAATTTGCCTAGTGTAGTAGTTTGAATTAAAATTCCTCCCCACCTCTGGCTCATTATATATGAATACTTAGTCCTCCGGTGGTAAAATTGTTTGGGAATGATTACGTGTGACCTTGTTGGAGGAAGTGTGTCATAGTTTACGGTGGAATTTGAGGTTTCAAAACACTCCTACCATCATGTCAAGGCTAGATGAGGCAATCCAATAGGAGGAGAAGGATCCCACAAGGAGGAAAAAAGTAAGGACAGATCCCACTCCCACTATTAGGAACCCCACAGTTAGGAAGACCAAGCTTCATAGCCTTGACACATATGCAGAGGACCTCTATCAGACCCCTACATGCTCCTGGATCTCTGTGACCTACCTCCAATGAGTCATGGTCAATTAATTCTGTGCACCCTGTTCTTGTGTTCCTGACCACTCTGGTTCCTCTGATACTTCTTCCCCCACTCCACAGCACGCCCCAAGCCCCACCCATTGTTTAGCTGTGGAATTTTGCATATACTTCCATCAGTTGCTGAACAAAGTCTCTCTGGTCTCTTTGATCTTTGGGCCCTGGCCCCAGAACAACTCTGCAGGAAAAACAAACTGCAGATCAAAGGTTTTGTAGCTGAATTGGTGTCCAAATTCCTCCACTTGAGACCTTGACTGGTTACAGAAGATGACTGGTTCAGGCTCCTTGTCCCCCATTTACTAAATGACTTTGTGTGGTTACTTTCACAGATTCCATGGAGTTTCCATTTTCCTAGGTGTCTATCTCAATCCCCAAATATGCCCCAATTTGAGTCATTTCTCCCAGCACTTTCTCTCTCCCCACACACCTGAATGGAGGGGGCCAAGAATAAATATATATATATATATATATATATATATATATATATATATATATATATATATATATCTCAAGAAGGTGGACTCCAGAAAATCAAATGACCCCATTAAAAAATGGGGCTCAGAACTGAACAAAGAATTCTCACCTGAGGAATACCGAATGGCAGAGAAGCACCTGAAAAAAATGTTCAACATCCTTCATCATCAGAGAAATGCAAATCAAAACAACCCTGAGATTCCACCTCACACCAGTCAGAATGGCTAAGATCAAAAATTCAGGTAACAGCAGATGCTGGCGAGGATGTGGAGAAAGAGGAACACTCCTCCATTGTTGGTGGGATTGCAAGCTTGTACAACCACTCTGGAAATCAGTCTGGTGGTTCCTCAGGAAATTGGACATAGTACTACCTGAGGATCCTTCAATACCTCTCCTGGGCATATATCCAGAAGATGTTCCAATCTGTAAGAAGGACACATGCTCCACTATGTTCATAGCAGCCTTATTTATAATAGCCAGAAGCTGGAAAGAACCCAGATGCCCCTCAACAGAGGAATGGATACAGAAAATGTGATACATTTACACAATGGAGTACTACTCAGCTATTAAAAAGAATGAATTTATGAAATTCCTATGCAAATGGATGGACCTGGAGGGCATCATCCTGAGTGAGGTAACACAATCACAAAGGAACTTACACAATATGTACTCACTGATAAGTGGATATTAGCCCAGAAACTTAGGATACCCAAGATATAAGATACAATTTGCTAAACACATGAAACTCAAGAAGAAGGAAGACCAAAGTGTAGACACTTTGCCCCTTCTTAGAATTGGGAACAAAACACCCATGGAAGGAGTTACAGAGACAAAGTTTGAAGCTGTGACGAAAGGATGGAATATCTAGAGACTGCCGTATCCGGGGATCCATCCCATAATCGGCTTCCAAACGCTGACACCATTGCATACACTAACAAGATTTTGCTGAAAGGACCCAGATATAGCTGTCTCTTGTGGGGCTATGCCGGGGCCTAGCAAACACAGAAGTGGATGCTCACAGTCAGCTATTGGGTGGATCACAAGGCCCCCAATGGAAGAGTTAGAGAAAATCCCCAAGGAGCTAAAGGGATCTGCAACCCTATAGGTGGAACAACATTATGAACTAACCAGTACCCTGGAGCTCTTGACTCTAGCTGCATATGTAACAAAAGATGGCCTAGTGGGCCATCACTGGAAAGAGGGGCCCATTGGACTTGCAAACTTTATATGCCCCAGTACAGGGGAACACAAGGGCCAAAAAGTGGGAGTGGGTGGGTAGGAGAGTGGCGGGGAGGGTATGGGGGACTTTTGGGATAGCATTGGAAATGTAAATGAGGAATATAACTAATAAAAATATTTTAAAAAAAGAAAGTTGTCCAGAATTTCATCCAGAATTTCGATTTGTGTTGAGTACAGCCTTTTGTAGAAGAATCTGATGAGTATTTTTGAATTTTCTCAGTTTCTGTTGTTATATCTTTCTTTTCATTTCTGATTTTGTTAATTTGAATAATGTCTCTGTGCCCTCTGGTTAGTCTGACTAAGGGTTTATCTATCTTGTTAATTTTGTCAAAGAACCAACTACTATTGTTTGTATAGTTCTTTTTGTTTTTACTTGGTTGACTACAGCTCTGAGTTTGATTCTTTCCTTCTTTCTACTCCTCTTGAGTGTATTTGTGTCTTTTTGTTCTAGAGCTTTCAGGTGTTCTGTCAAGCTGCTAGTGTATACTCTCTCCAGTTTCTGTTTGGAGGCACTCAGAGCTATTACTTTTCCTCTTAGCACTGCTTTCATTGTGTCCCAAAAGTTTGAGCATATTGTACCTCCATTTTCATTAAATTCTAAAACATCTTTAATTTCTTTCTTTATTTCTTCCTTGACCAAGTTGTCATTGGGTAGAGCATTGTTCAGCTTCCATGTGTATATGGGCTTTCTCTTGTTTTTGATGCTATTGAAGACCAGCCCTAATCCACAGTGATCTGATAGGAGGTAGGGGAGTCTTTCAATCTTCTTATATCTCCTGAGGTCTGCTTTGTGACTAATTATATGGTCAATTTTGGAGAAGGTCCAATGAGGTGCTGAGACGAAGATATATTCTTTTGATTTAGGATGAAATGTTCTTCACATATCTGTTAAATTCATTTGGTCAATAACTTCTGTTAGTTTCATTGTGTCTCACTGTGTCTCTGTTTAGTTTGTGTTTCCCTAATGTGTGCATTGATGAGAGTGTGGTGTTAAAAGTCCTCCCCTATTATTGTGCAAGGTGCAATGTGTGCTATGAGCTTTAGTAAAGCTTCTTTTATGAATGTGGGTGTCCCACCATTTGTAGCATAGATGTTCAGAATTGAGAGCTCTTCTTGGTAGATTTTTCTTTTCATGAGTATGAAGTATCCTTTCTTATCCTTTTTGATAACTTTTGGTTGAAAGCCAATTTTATCCAATACTAGAATGGCTACTCCAGCTTGTTTCTTGGGAGCATTTGCTTGGAAAATTGTTTCCCAGCTCTTTTCTGAAGTAGTGTTTGTCTTTGACACTGATATGCATTTCCTGTATGCAGCTAAATGCTGGGTCCTGTTTATATATCCAATCTTTTAGTCTATGTCTTTTTATTGTAAAATTGAGTCCATTGATGTTAAGAGATACTAAGGAATAGTGATTGTTGCTTCCTGTTATATTTGAGGTTATTTTTATGTTTGTGTGGCTATCTTTTTTTGAGTGTGTTGAAAGAACACTACTTTCTTGCTTTTTCTGGGGTGTAGTTTCCCTCCTTATGTTGGCGTTTTCCATTTATTATCCTTTTTAGGGCTGGATTTGTGGAAAGATAGTGTGTAGATTTGGTTTTGTCATGGAATATCTTGGTTTCTTCGTCTATGGTAATTGAGAATTGTGTTGGGTACAGAAGTCTGGGCTGGCATTTGTGTTCTCTTAGCATCTGTATGAGATCTGCTCAAGATCTTCTGACTTTCATAGTCTCTGGTGAGAAGTCTAGTGTAATTCAGATAGGTCTGCCTTTATATATTACTTAACCTTTTTTCCCTTACTGCTTTTAATATTCTTTCTTTGTTTAGTACATTTGTTGTTTTGATTATTATGTAACAGGAGGAATTTATTTTCTGGTCCAATATATTTAGAGTTTTTTGTTTGTTTTGTTGGTTGGTTGGTTGGTTGGTTGGTTGGTTGGTTGGTTTTTTTAGATATTTTCTTCATTTACACTTCAAATGCATTCCTGAAAATCCCCTACACACTCCCACAGGACTGCTCCCCAAGCCACCCACTTCCACTTCCTGGCCCTGGCATTCTCCTGTACTGGGGCATATAATCTTCGAAAGACCAAGGGCCTCTCCTCCCAGTGATAGCCTACTAGGCCATATTCTGCTACATATGCAGCTAGAGACATGAGCTCTGGGCATACTCATTAGTTCATATTGTTGTTCCTCCTATAGGGTTGCAAACCCTTCAGTTCCTTGGGTACTTTCTCTAGCTCCTCCATTGGGGGCCCTGTTTTCCATCCAATGGATGACGGTGAGCATCTACTTCTGTATTTGCCAGGCACTGGCATAGCTTCACAAGAGACAGCTATATCAGGGTCCTTTCAGTAAAATCTTCTGGCATATGCAAGGTCTGGGTTTGGTGGTTGTTTGTTCATGGGCATCTCTTTCTTTAGGTTAGGGAAGTTTTCTTCTATAATTGTGTTGAAGATATTTTCTGGCTCTTTAAGTTGGGAATCTTCACTCTCTTCTATACCTATTATCCTTAGGTTTGGTCTTCTCATTGTGTCCTGGATTTCCTGGATGTTTGGGGTTAGGAGCTTTTTGCATTTTGCATTTTCTTTGACTGTTGTGCCAATGTTTTTTATGGTATCTTCTGCACTTGAGATTCTCACTTCTATCTTTTGTATTCTGTTGGTGATGCTTGCATCTACGACTCCTGATCTCTTTCCTAGGTTTTCTAACTCGTGTTGACTCCTTTTGTGATTTCTTTATTGTTTCTACTTCAATTTTTAGATCCTGAATGGTTTTGTTAATTCCTTTACCGTTTGGTTGTATTTTGCTGTAATTATTTAAGGGATTTTTGTGTTTCCTCTTTAAGGTCTTCTACCTATTTACATATATTCTCTTGTATTTCTTTAAGGGAGTTATTTATGTCCTTCTTAGGTCCTCTATCATCCTTCTTATGTCCTCTATCATCATCATGAGATGTGTTTTTAAATCAGACTCTTAGTTTTATGGTGTGTTGGGGTAACAAGGGCTTGCTGTGGTGAGAGAACTGGGTTGTGATGATACTGAGTGGCCTTGGTTTCTGTTGCTTATGTTCTTGCACTTGCCTTTTGCCATGTGGTTATCTCCGGTGTTAGCTGGTCTTCCTCTCTCTGACTATGGCTTGTCCCTCCTGGAAGCCTCTGTGTCACTTCTCCTGGGAGACCAGTTCCCTCTGGGAGGAATTTAGGTATGGAGAACTATGGTACAGGTTCAGCTCTAGAGTTCAGACAGAAACCAGAAGGATCCTATTCCCAGCTGATCCTTGGTCACTGTGTCCTGATGGCTCTGGGGGAGGAGTCCCTCTTGGGCTAGGAATTTGAAGAGATGTGATGGTCTTACCTGTGCTCACAGGCTTGTCTACACTCTTAGGAGACCAGCTCTTTCCTGGCGGTATTTGTATAGGTAGCTCTGTGGCATAGGATCAGCTATGGACACAGATGGGAATCGTAAGGCCCCTGTCCCAGGCAGCTCCTGGGTTCCTGTGTCCTGAGGGTTCCAGGCAGGTTCCTCTGAGCAGCAGTTGTGGCCTTAACTGCACTCACAGGCTTGTCTGCACTCCTGGAAGGCTCATGAATGCTTTCTGAAGATACAAGTTGCTCTCAGGCAATCTTTTCATTCTCCCATTATGAGATTCCTGGAAAAATGCAATTTGTTCATTAGTTCAATGATCTGATATCTGAAGGGTGGGGCACAAGAATCTCTTTAAAATATCTTCCTTCATACTAGGACAGTTAAAAAATAAATCTATCAGATGGTACCATCATTCTCCCCTAGTCCCTCAGCACTCCTGAAATTGATGTAGTTATATTGTAATCTCAATTTAAAAAGAAACCTAATATGAAGATAAAATTTATTCTGGTTGCAGCATATTGAGCCAGGTAAGTGAAAAGGGATCTGAGTTAAGGGTCTAGAGAGCTACACAGTTACCTGGGCAACTCTACCTTTTGCCATATTTCTCTAGGCATCTTCTTTGCTCCCCGATGTCAATTAAGAAAGAATGACAGATTTTTTATCAAGTATTTCAATCTACTTTTATTTAGTGTGTGCATTGCACAGTGTGAATGCCACTGAAATGCAAATTTTAAAAGGATCTAGAAATTGCACATCATGTATTTTTTTCAGCAAAAAAAATTAGTACTCAATTTCTTTAAAAGTAATTGGCTTTTTCCTTGTTGTCTATTGAATCACTTTTATAAATTCATATTTTCACAATTTACTTTTTTATTCATATTACATTCCAATTGCAACCCCTCCTCCCAATCCCACCCTTATAAATCCCTTTCCCCTTCTCCTCTGAGGAGGGGAAGTTATAAACCCATTTTTATGTCTCTCTAAATAAAAAGGCATCAGTTTTGTTGTAATAATGTGTGTGGTTGTGAGAAGGGAAAAAATTTTTGCATTAAGCAATGCCTTCTTTTTCACACTACTGATATAACACAAACTGGACAGAACTCCTGATCCTCCTCCTTTCACTTTCCAATTGCTAGGATTACATTTATGCACCACTACACACGGAAAAAAATAAAAAGTCATTTTCAATGTCACTGCATATGTCCAAGCCCATGTTATCATTCTCCAAAATGTATCTTTTTATCAATTCATTAATAAAGTTTCCTTTTTAACTTCCTTTTAAGATTAATTTACAATGACAACCTTGGCTAAAATTTCATTTTTAACCTGAGGGTCAATGTAAAGAAATACAAAGAAAAAATGGAAAAATGGAAATAACGTCAAAAGGAAATATCACACAGATGATATTTATTGAGATTTTCAAGAAATTTATGTAAACTGTTAAAATATCATGAGTATCTGTTTTTTGTGAGTTTGATTGATTTTGTTTTGTTTTGTGACAGAGACTCAGGTTGGCCAGGAACTCATCATCTTCTCTCTCTTTTAAGTGCTGTAGTTACAGATGTATATCACCAGGCATGGCCTCAAACTACTCTTGGGGAAAGCTCAGAAGCTGTTTACCCTCCTTAGTAGCAAAGCAGTCATCAGTAATTACACAATTTCAACAAAGATCAAAGCAAGCTGTCAAAGGCATTTGAAGTCACAGTTCAAGGTATTCCTTCAAATCTGGTCAGTAACTGCTTACGATACACAGTCTGCCATGCAGATTTTAACATGATTCCAAAGAATTAAGTACATGTTATATACAGGCAAATTTCTCAATTGGGGATTTTATGAACACTTTGAATTCAAAAATGAATTTCTAGATAAAATGTGTCCATTTTTCTAGGCAAGAATGGACAGAGTTGTGAATTTCTAAAATATCCATAATAAAGCCATGAAAGAAATTCATTATTCAGCTTGAAATATGCCATTCAGAAACCCATATTTCAAGAATTAAAATTGCCTTCTAGGAAGTGCCTCAATTGCTCTACATTTTCCTCATGTAATACTTGTCATGTTCTTGCTGATTAGGGGCAAGAGTGACAACTACAACAATATTAATCACTATATTTGTGACACCAGCCCCACTATGCTACAGTTTTCTAAATGCCAAGCATTCTGCTCTATATTCCATTATCCTCTTGATACTGATACCAATCATAATCTACATTCAGAGAAGTAGAATGAAATTGTTTGTCTTGTCAAAGTCCATGAAGCTACTAAACAGTCATCACTCACACTTAAGATTTTCAACTTGAGAACTCAGATTCTCAGAAGGAAAAAAGTGGAAGTGCTTATTTTTTTTCTTATAATCCTCCACTATTACATGCCTTTCATAAAGCAATGTTCCCTCAAGGATTTATAATCTTTTGATGGCATCCCAAGCTTCAAAGATTGCCATATATGACATTTTACTCTGAAGGTTACTGGTTTGCTGTTTGAATACTGCCTAATTTTTAAAAAGACAAGCTTAAAATTGAATATACTTTAATGAATTTACTGCAAAATTGTTCTGGAAAGCTCACTCTATATTAGTCACTAAGTTTCATGTTGAAAATACAACGGTAAATTCAAAAATACAACGGTCAAGGTAAATGCAAAAGGGACCTGCCTGAAAAATTTACTGACACCATTGTGAACCAAACTACTTTTTAAGAGAATTCCACTTAAGGCCCTTTTCATGTTATAGAACCCATACCTGAGACTGCGAATGTGACAAAGAACCAAACGCTAGTTAGGAAACAGGGCTAGGAAAAACTTATGACTATTTGTCTGCTAACAGAACATAGCAATAAAGTGATCCTGTGGCATATTGATATACCCATAAAACTGAACACTAGTGCTGCCCAACCCTCATCAGAGAAGCTTTTTCTTGTAGCACATGGTAAGTGTCCACAATAGGACAATATGCAGAGTGAGAATCTTTGGAGAATTGAGCCCTAAATTGTACATCTTTATTAAACATCACCCCTCAAAGATTAGGGACCTGCATAGAAGAGAAAGCAGAAAGATTTTAAGAGCCACCAATGGTAAATGACTCCAAGGAATTAGTACCTTCAGACAAAGTAGAACTGATACATATGAACTCACAAAGACTGTAACAATGCACATGATACCTGCACAAGTTAAAACCAGACAAAATCCAAGCACTGAGAAAGGGAAGTGGACATAAAGTCTCAATCTGAACATAGAAGCCATTTGTATTTAATCAGCTATCTAAGGAGGCATCAATTTCTTTTCCAATAGAGTGTTACTAGGTCCAACTACCCCAGTCTAACACAGACCGTCTGCCCAGGAGTAAGTAGCTGTCAGTCACTTTTTTGGTTTTTGTTTTGTTTTGTTTTGTTTTGTTTTGTTTTGTTTTGACTGGCTTGGGTGAGGTTTTTTGCTTGTTTTTTGTTTGTCTTACTAATTTTTTTCGTCTTTACTTTTTTTCTAGTTTTTTTTTAATTTTGTTGTTATTTTCCGTAGTTTTGTTTTGAGAGCAATAAAAGAATATAAAGTTGGATGGGTAGGGAGGTGGGAAGAATATGAGAGGAGTTGTAGGGAGAATATGATCAAAATATATTATCTGAAATTTTCTTAAATACAAATTTAAAGGTAAAAAGAAATGTGTGCAAAATTGTAAAAGAAAAAATGCAAATGTAAAAATAAGTAGAAATATTGATAAAATATGAGAAGAGATGTTAGAGACAGATTAGAGAGAGAATTTCTAGAAAGAGAACTTAACCTAGCTAAAAGAATTTGCATAGAAATTAATTCTTTTTGATCTTTGAAATTTCAAAAGTTGACTCCTCAAGGAGTTAATCAAGTACAAATTTAAGGGGTTGAAACCCCTTGTGCCAAAGAAAGCAATTACTTGAGTGTAAGAATACCAAATGCTAATTTCAAATATTAGTATTGTAGAACTGAAATGTAGATGATTGATTGTTCTTAACATCCTATGACTTAGTTTCAAAAACAATCTATAAATATGTACCAATCACGGGCTGATTAATTTCATATTTAAAAAATACTATTATATATGCAGACGCTGATTAACCCCAACAAAGTAGTGGTAGGAGGCATTGATACCCCCACTATCACTGATAGAAAGGTAAACTAGACCACAAAAAAACAAACCAAGCAGAGACACTTGTGCACCCATGTACATCGCTGCTGTATTCATAACAATGAATGAAAACAGCATATGCTTCCATCAATTGATAATAAAATGTGGTGTACATATAAAATGGAATTTTCCCACATGTAACAAAATGAGATGGTGAAATTTATAGGAAAGTGAACAGAACTACAAAATATACAGAGTGTAATAAACCAGACTCAGAAAGACAAACACCAGTGTTCTGTAGAAAGTGACCAATCAGAAGGAGAGGAAAATAAAAGAGTCCTTAATGTAGGAGTGACAGTGAACTCATGTGACATTAAAATGGAGAAAGACACTGAGGGTGTAGAGGTTTAATATGGGAGATAATGCAAGAGCAAGGAATGGGAGGTGTCTTAGTTAGGGTTTTACTGCTGTGAACAGACACCATGACCAAGGCAAGTCTTATAAAAAACATTTAATTGGGGCTGGCTTACAAGTCCAGAAGTTCAGTCCATTATCATCAAGGTGGAAGCATGGCAGCATCTAGACAGGCATGGCACAGGCAGAGCTGAGAGTTCTACATCTTCATCCAAAGGCTGCTAGTGGAAGACTGACGTCCAGGCAACTGGGGTGTCTTAAGCCCACACCCACAGTGACACACCTATTCCAACCAGGTCACACCTAGTCCATCAAGGCCATACCTCCAGATGGTGCTACTCCCTGGTCCAAGAATACACAAACCATCACAGGAGGGAAATATGGAAGGTGTAACCCAAAATAAGGATGTAAAATTAAAGGTCAAATGGAAACCTACATTTTGTAGGTTTCCTAAAAATGTAATTTAAAAATGAGTTTAAATGAAGGTATCCTGCATGTATAGATACTATTTCTCCCAAGGCCATAGTTTATTAAGTGAAAAATCTCAAGATTTATGTAAGATACTTCTTTATGAGTTTTTAATCGGGGGGGGGGGGGCAGATGTCGCCCAAACAATAAACTACTTCTATTGTTTGCTTACTCTCCAGAACTAGAAATAGCACTCAGACACTGCCATTTCCACTGGAAATGGCAAAAGTCATGAAGCCATCATGGCTGCTTGACACAGTTCTGGCACAACTGAGCTTGAATGCTGCCATCATTGTCATTCTGTCTCTTACTTTTAGGTTTTTGTCTCTACATGTTACATAATCTTTTCCAGGGGACATTGGTCATTAACAGATGCTAGAGGAGGAGCCATCATTTTCTTCAGTAGCTGCCTATGCTCAAGTTAAAACTTTTCACCCAGTGTACACAGGCAACTGTAATTGAATTCAATGAGTTACATACATGATAATAAGAAAGGACCTGTTTGGGAAGAGAGGTTTCTGAAGAAATGGGAGGAAGACCATAATAGGAATGGAGGTATCTGCATATGGATACAATTCAGTATATATATGTGTGAGACTGTCAACAAACAAACAAACAAACAAAAAAAAAAACACTAAAGCAACATCCCCCACCTCCTTTCTATACCACATATGTTCTTTTTGTCTTGCCTGAATTCTTTCAATAAAGATCACAAGAATAGGGCTTCTATGCAGAAGCTGGGCTTAGATCCTGGTGATATTTCCAGCATATAGAATGCATTACCAAGCCACAAAGATCTATCAATAGTCAATGCAAGGTACAATAGATAGAGCAACTGACCCCACTGGTACCTTATCTACTGATGTCTGCAGCTATGGAAAAGCAAAGGAGCCTCTAGGGAAAAAAAAACAAATATTAGCAAATTTTTTAATTAAGACACTCAAAAAACTGAACATATTACATCTAAAAAATGTAATGATATATAAGCTTCACTTTGCTTGGCAAATATTATGAAAGCAGGAATTGTATCTAGCAATAAAGGAATACACAAAGGTGCCCTCGTTACACTTAGACATTGGATTTAAAGATCACTGAATCTAGAGCCAGCAAGTTGACTCTATATATAAAGATATTTGCCATAGAACACAAGCCTGACCATTTGAAATTGATTCCACTACTCCAAAATCTCTTGTTTTACGAATATTGACCAATTGAAATCACTTTTTAGTTCTTTTTCTTTTTAAAGGAAACAAAGATATTTTATTCTGAGGCCAAATATGAGTGACCAATGATGTAGTGTGTTGCTTGATTTACATCACTCCAAATACCAAGTTCCAATGAAGTAGCAGCTTCACAAATATTTATAGTAATAGAAGACACCCATGAAACACACTTTTCCAATGCATTGATAGGTATAAGAAGTAAGCAGATTACAGCAAACTGGAGAAAATTCTATTACAATCTTGTGTTGCTATGTGATAGAATGCTTCATCTATGATTTGATAAAAACTAAGGGTTTGTTTTTATATTCCAAAAATTTTATGGATGCTCACAATATATGTTAGACCAAGTACAAAGTATAACAATAAATGATTATTACAAAGCTAAGAATGCCTCAAGATAATTTGGATCTGGACTTGAAATATCTAACCTCTGAACTTCATTGAAGTTCTAATCAGTCATAAACACTTGCAGTTACACATCCTACTAAGAAACCCCACTCTCAGTGTCATTATTTTATATGTAAAGTACTTCAGGGTTTATTGTTGCTGCTGCTGCTGCTGCTGCTGTTACATAGCTAAAAGCTAACTAGAATAAATAAAGCTTGATTCTAATTTCCACATATACAGCAGGTTGATCTGATAGCCTTTTCTACTAATTATTTCCCATACAAACCTTTTGCATCTTAACTTGGGATATCTGTTTTCCTAGGATTGTTTTATTGTTCTTACAAACTGCAGTTCATCTGTGACTGCTGTAGCAAGCATGCCATAGGAGGCTTTGATTTAGAACATTTTCAAAACATACTGAAGTATCCATTCGTTTGTCTGCTGTAAAAAATCAGCTGTGTTCTATTATATCAACAGTGTTCTGTTGATATAGAAGAAGAAGAGAGAAACATACACCACCATCTGCTAACACATAGACACAAGCACACATTTCACGAAAAGACATGAAAGAAAAGCAAAAGCAATAAAGTCATTTTGTGCTTTTTAAAATTTATTTAATATTTTCTTTATTTAAATTTCAAATGTGATCCCCTTTCCTGGTTGCCCCTCCGAACACCCCACCCCCCCCCCCCATCCCCTCACCCATCCCACTGCTCCCCAACCCACCCACTCCTGATTCCTGGCCCTGGCTGGTTATTCCCCCACAGTGGGGCATAAACCCTTCACAGGACCAAAGGGCTTCCCCCCCCCCATTGATGTTCAACTAGGCCACCCTCTGCTACATATGCAGATGGAGCCATAAGTCCCACCATGTGAACTCTTTGGTTGGTGGTTTACTCTCTGGGAGCTCTGCAGGTACTGGTTAGTTCATATTGTTGTTCCTTCTATGGGGATTCAAACTCCTTCAGCTCCTTGGGTACTTTCTCTAACTCCTCCATTGGGGACCCCGTGCTCAGTCCAAAGGATGGCTGTGAGCATTCACTTCTGTATTTGTCAGGCACTGGCAGAGACTTTCAGGAGACAGTTTTATCAGGCTTCTATCGGCAAGCACTTGTTGGCATCCACAATAGGGTCTGGGTTTGGTGGTTGTTTATGGGATGAATCACCAAGTGGAGCAGTCTCTGGATGGCCATTCCTTCAGTCTCTGCTCCAAACTTTGTCTCTGTAACTCCTCCCATGGGTATTTTGTTCCCCATTCTAAGAAGAATAGAAGTATCGACACTTTGGTCTTCCTTCTTTTTGAGTTTCATGTGGTTTGTGAATTGGATCTTCGATATTCTGAGTTTCTGGGCTAATATCCACTAATCAGTGAGTGCATATCATGTGTGTTCTTTTGTGACTGCATTACCACATTCAGGATGATATCCTCCAGATCCATCCATATGTCTAAGAATTTCATAAATTCACTGTTTTTAATAGTTGCATATTACTCCATTGTGTAAATGTACCACATTTTCTGTATCCATTCCTCTGTTGAGGGACATCTGGGTTCTTTCCAGCTTCTGGCTATTATAAATAAGGCTGCTATGAACATAGTGGAGCATGTGTCCTTATTACATGTTGGAATATCTTCTGAGTATATGCCCAGGAGTGGTATTGTTGGGCCCTCAGTTAGTACTATGTCCAGTTTTCTGAATAACTCCCAAACTGATTTCCAGAGTGGTTGTACCAGCTTGCAATCCCACTGGCAATGGAGGAGTGTTCATCTTTCTCCACATCCTTGCCAGCATCTGCTATTACCTGCATTTTGGATCTTAACCATTTTGACTAGTGTGAGGTGGAATCTCACAGTTGTTTTGATTTGCATTTCCCTGATGGCTATGGATGTTGAACATTTTTTAGGTGCATCTAAGACATTTGGTATTCCTCAGTTGAGAATTCCTTGTTTAGCTCGGTGCTCCATTTTTTAATATAGTTATTTGGTTCTCTGGACTCTAACATCTTGAGTTCTTTGTATATATTGGATATTGGCCATCTATCAGATGTAGGATTGGTAAAGATTTTTTCCCAATCTATTGGATTCCTTTTTATCTTATTGACGGTGTCCTTTGCCTTACAGAAGCTTTGCAATTTTATGAAGTCCCATTAATTAATTCTTGATCTTACAGGACAAGACATTAGTGTTCTGTTTAGGAATTTTTTCCCCTGTGCCCACATGTTCAAGGCTCTTCGCCACTTTCTCCTCTATAAGTTTCAGCGTCTGGTTTTATGTGGCAGGCTTTGATCAACTTGGACTTGAGATTTGTACAAGGAAATAAGAATGGATCGATTCACATTCTTTACATGATAACTGCCAGTGGAACCAGCACCATTGATTGAAAATGCTTTTTTCCATAAGATGGATTTAAGCTCCTTTGTCAAAGATCAAGTGACCATAGGTGTGTGGGTTCATTTCTGGGTCTTCAATTCTATTCCATTGATCTACCTGCCTGTCACTGTACCAACACCATGCAGTTTTTATCACAATTGCTCTGTAGTACAGCTTGAGGACAGGGATGGTGATTCCCCCAGAAGTTTTTTATTGTTGAGAATAGTTTTCACTATCTTGGGTTTTTGTTATTTCAGATGAACTTGGAAATTGCTCTTTCTAAATCTATGAAGAATTGAGTTGGGATTTTGAAGCAGATTGCACTGAATTTGTAGAATGAATTTGGCAAGATGGCCATTTTCACTATATTAATCCTGCCAATACATGAGCATGGGAAATCTTTCCATCTTCTGAGGTCTTCTTCAAGTTCTATCTTCAGAGACTTGAAGTTCTTGTCATACTGATCTTTCACTTCTTTGGTTAGACTCACACTAAGGTGTTTTATATTATTTTTGACTATTGTGAAGGCTGTTGTTTTCCTAATTTCTTTCTCAGCTTGTTTATCCTTTGAGAATAAGAAGGCTATTAATTTTGAGTTAATTACAAAACTAGACACTTGCTGAAGTTGTTTTATCAGCTATAGTCGTTCTCTGGTGCAGTTTTTGAGGTCTCTTAATTACATTATCATTTCATCTGCAAATAGTGATATTTTAACTTCTTCCTTTCCAACTTGTACCCCTTTTATTTCCTTTTTTGGTCTAATTGCTCTAGCTACAACTTCAAGTACTATATTGCATAGATAGGGAGAGAGCGGACAGCCTTGCCTAGTCCCTGATTTTAGTGGGACTGCTTCAAGTTTCTCTTCATTCAGTTTGATGTTGGCTATTGGTTTGCTTTATATTGCTCTTACTATGTTTAGTTATGTGCCTTGAATTCCTGATATTTCCAAGACTTTAAAATGAGAGGATGCTGAATTTTGTCAATTGCTTTTTCAGCATCTAATTAAATGATCATGTATATTTTTTTTCCTTGAGCTCATTTATATAATGGATGGATTGATGGATTTCTGTATATTGGACCATTCCTGCATCCCTGGAATAAAGCCTACTTGGTCATGGTGAATGATCATTTTGCTGTGTTCTTAGATTCGGCTTGTAATTATTTTATTGAGTATTTTTTGCATCAATATCCATAAGGGAAATTGGTCTGAAGTTCTTTTTTTTTTTTTTTTTTTGGTTGGGTTTTTGTGTGATTAAGGTATAAGCATAATTTTGTCTTGATAAAAAGAATTGGGTAGTGTTCCTTCTGTTTCTATTTTGTGGAATATTTTGAAGAGTATTGTTATTAGAAGTCTTTTTTGAAGGTCTGATAGAATTCTTCACTAAGTCATTTGATCCTGGGCTTTTTTTTTTCTTTTTGGTTAAGAGATTTTTAATGACTGTTTCTGTTTCTTTAGGCATTATGATAGTATTTAGATGGTTTAACTGATCCTGATTTAACTTTGGTATTTGCTATTTGTCTAGAAAATTGTCCATTTCATCCTGATTTTCCAGTTTTGTTGAGTACAGGATTTTGTAGTAAGATCTCTTGATTTTTTAACTTCCTCAGTTTCTGTTGTTCTGTCTCCCTATTCATTTCTGATTTTGCCAATTAGGATACTGTCTCTGTGCCTCTGGTTAGTCTGGCTAAGGGTTTATCTATCTTGTTGATTTCCTCAATGAACCAGCTCCTAGTTTTGTGGGCTCTTTGTATAGTTCTTTTTGTTTCTACCTGATTGATTTCAGACCTGAGTTTGACTATTTCCTGCCATCTACTCCTCTTGGGTCTGTTTGCTTCCTTTTGTTCTAGAGCTTTCAAGTGTGCTGTTAAGCTGCAGGTCTAGGCTTTCTCCAGGCTCGTTTTGGAAGCACACACAGCTATGAGTTTTTCTCTTAGCACTGCTTTCTTTGTGTCCCATAAATTTTGGTATGATGTGCTTTCATTTTCATTTAATTCTAAAACGTGTTTAATTCCTCTTGTTACTTCTTCCTTGACCAAGTTATCATTGACTAGAACATTGTTCACCTTTCATGTGTATGTGGAATTTCTGTTGTTTTTGTTGCTATTGAAGACCAGCCTTAATACACAATGTTCTGACAGGATGCATGGGATTATTTCAATCTTCTTATATCTGTTGAGGTCTAATTTGTGACCGAATATATAGTCAGTTTTGGAGAAGGTACCACGAAGTGCTGAGAAGAAGGTATATTCTTTTGATTTAGGATGAAATGTTCTACACATATCTGTTAAATTCATTTGGTCCATAACTTCCGTTAGTTTGACAGTGTTTCTGTCTAGTTTCTGTTTCCCTGAACTGTCATTGATGAGAGTAGGGTGTTGGAATCACCCACTATTGTGCGAGGTGCAATGTGTGCTTTGAGCTTTAGTAAAGCTTCTTTTATGAATGTTGGTGTCCTTGCATTTGGAGCATAGATGTTCAGAACTGAGATTTCTTCTTGGTACATTTTTCCTTTAATGAGTATGAAGTGTCCTTCCTTATTGTTTTTGATAACTTCTGGTTATCAAAAGTCGATTTTACCTGATATTAGAGGGGCTACTCCAGCTTGCTTCTTGGGACCATTTGCTTAGAAAATTGTTTTTCACTCCTTTACTCTGAGGTAGTTCTTTTCTTTGACACTGAGGTGGATTTCATGTATGCAACAAAATGCTAGGTCCTATTTACCGATCCACTCTGTTGGTCTATGTCTTTTTATTGGGGAATTGAGTCCAGTGATGTTAAGAAATATTAAGGAATAGTGATTGTTGCTTCCTATTATTTTTGAGGTTATTTTTATGTTTGTGTGGCTATCTTTTTTTGAGTGTGTTGAAAGAATACTACTTTCTTGCTTTTTCTGGGGTGTAGTTTCCCTCCTTATGTTGCATTTTCCATTTATTATCATTTTTAGGGCTGGATTTGTGGAAAGATAGTGTGTAAATTTGGTTTCTCCATCTAAGGTAATAGAGAGTTTTACTGGGTACAGTAGTCTGGGCTGGCATTTGTGTTCTCTTAGGGTCTGTATGTGATCTGCAGTCTCTGGTGAGAAGTCTTGGTGTTAGGTCTGTCTTTTACTTGACCTTTTCCCCTTACTGTTTTTCTCTTTCTTGTTTTGTGCATTTGGTGTTTTGACTATTATGTGACTGGATGAATTTCATTTCTAGTAGAACCTATTTGGAATTCTTTAGATTTCTTGTATGTTTATTTGTATGTCTTTCTTTAGGTTAGGGATGTTTTATTCTATAAGTTTGTTAAAGATATTTACTGGTCCTTTAACTTGGGAATCTTCACTCTCTTCTATTCCTACTATCCTTAGGTTTGATCTTCTCATTGCGTCCTTCATTTCCTGGATATTTTGGGTTAGTAGCTTTTTTGCATTTTTGCATTTTCTTTGACACTTGTGTCAATATTTTCTATGGTATCTTCTGAACCTGAAATTCTTCTTCTATCTCTTGAATTCTGTTGATGATGCTTGCATCTATGACTCCTAATCTCTTTCCTAGGTTTTTTGTTTTTGTTTTTGGTTTTTGTTTTTGTTTTTAATCTCCAGTGTTGTCTCCCTTTGTGATTTCTTCACTGTTTCTTCTTCCATTTTTAGATCCTGGATGGTTTTGTTCACTTCCTTCACCTGTTTGGTTGTGTTTTCCTGTAATTCTTTAAGGGATTTTTGTGTTTCTTTTCTAAGGTCTTCAACCTGTTTTCTTGTGTACTTCTGTATTTCTTTAAGGGAATTATTTATGTCTTCTTAAAGTCCTCCATCATCATCATGAGATGTGATTTTTAAATCAGAGTCTTGCTTTTTTGTTGTGTTGTGGTATCCAGAACTTGCTGTTGTGGGAGAACTGGATTCTGATAATGCCAAGTTTTCTTTGTTTCTTATGTTGTTATATTCTTAATTTGCTTATGTTCTTGCCCTTGCCTCTAGCCATCTGGTTATCTCTGGTGTTAGCTGGTCTTGCTGTCTCTGACTGTGTCTTGTCCCTCCTGCAATCCTGTGTGTCAGTACTCCTGGAAGACCAGTTCTCTCCATGAGGAATTTGGGTGTGGAGAGCTGTGGCACAAGGTGAGTTCCATGGTGCAGACAGAAACCAGAAGGATCCTGTCCCTAGCTGTCCCTTGGTTACTGTGTCCTGATGGCTTTGGGAGGATCCCCCTTGGGCCAGGAATTTGAAGAGATGTGGTGGTCTTACCTGTGCTCACAGGTGTGTCAGCACTCCTGGGAGACCAGCTTTCTCCTAATATTTAGATATGGAACACTGTGGCACAGGATCAGCTCTGGATGCGGTGGCACAGATCTCCAGGCACAGAAGGAAACTGGAAGGCCACTGTGTTAGTTCTTATCTACTGCAGGAAGAAGCTTCTATGATGAAGGATAAGCAAGGCACTGATCTATGAATATGGAATAATGTCATTATGAATCATTTTATTGAAATGTTCCTTTATCAAAACAGCAATTACTGGTTTCCTAATCACAGATTCTTGACCCTCAAGCAGGGTCAGACATGGGTTCCATCTCATATAGTATGTCTTAAATCCAATCAAAGCATTATTCTCATAACATCTATGCCATTACAGCACCAGAATATCTTTCAGGTGGGTAACCATTGTATGGAGAAGGGTCTGTGGCTGGGTTGATGCTAATCTTTCTCCCCAGTAGCATTCAGCATAACTTTAAGTAAGTGATGAAACCCCTAGTCGGGTACCAGCTTAAGATCTCCATGTAGGATGAGATAAGCAAGTGTCATCTTCATATAGGCCATTACAAAAAGCTTTTAAAGAGTAATCAATAGCTTTCTCAACAGCTTGAGATGTTTAGAGGTTTCCTTGGTATACTTGTGACCAATGACTCAATAGAAGTAGCCCATTCCTGAAATTGTGGGTTATACTTCATGATGTAAGGTGTCTAGTTGGGACATTGTCTACATTGTTATTTGGTGATGCCATTTAGATTTCTTTTATATACACAGTATATAGTAATGGTAGGTTTCCATAAGGTCCCGGGAATCACTCTTGGTGTCACTTGTCCCTCCCCATATTTCCTCCATTTCCCCTCCCTGCCTTTCCATTTTTCATTTAGTTTCCAGTCTTCCTCCTGTGTCTTTTATTGGTTGGTTGGTTGGTTGGTTGGTTGGTTGGTTGGTTGGTTGGTTTTGGTTTTTGAGACAGGGATTTTCTGTGTAGCCCGGGCTGTCCTGGAACTCACTCTGTAGACCAGGCTGGCCTAGAACTCCTAAATCTGCCTGCCTCTGCAGGTTCTGGGATAAAGGTGTGTGCCACCATTCCCTCTTCTTTTCAAGATTCTGTCCTTCCCTCTAGTACCTTTCTAGCTAACTAAGTTTTGCAGAGATTATAGTGTGTTTATCAAAGGCTGAAAACCTAGCATACCTATTAAGAGAAGGAATACAATATTTGTCTTTTGGGGTCTGAGTTATCATACTCAGGATAATTTTTTCTGTCTAAATCAATTTACCTATAAAATGTCATGATATGATTTTTCTTAACAGGTGAATAATATTCCATTGTGTAAATGAACCACATCTAGGACAAATCAAATTTATGGTTATTTCTGAACAGAGAAGCAGTGATCATAAGCAGCAAATATCTCTGTAGTAGGATGTAGAGACCTTTGGGTACAACTAAGTCTTGAGGTAAATTTATCCCCAGCTTCTTTAGAAACCACAACACAGATTTTTACAGCTGCTGTAAAAGATCTCACTCCTACCAGCAATGGATGATGTTTTCCCTTTTCCCACATCCTTGCCAGCATGAGCTATATCATTTATCTTATCTTAGCCATTCTGATTCATATAAAATAGCTTTAATTAGAATTTCTTTCATGACAAGAATATTGAAAATTTAAGTGCTTCTCAGCCATTTGTGTTTCATCTTTTCAGAATTCTCTGCTCAGATCTGTACCTCATTTTTAATTGGGATGTGATCTTGATTCCACATTTTTAGTTGTTTATATATTTTAGATACTCACCCACTATTGGATGTATAATTCTTAAAGATCTTTTTCCATTCTGAAGGCTGCTGTTTTGCCGAAATGATGGTGTCCTTTGCCATACAGAAGCTTTTCAATTTCATGGGGTTCAGTTATTACTTGTTGATCATACTGCTTCTTCTGTCAGTATCCTATTCAGAATATCTTTTAATGTAACAATGAGTTCAAGGCTATCTTCTACTTTATCTTCTGTCATATAAAGGATATCTGATGTTCTTGGTCAATGTGGAGTGGAGTTTTGTGCAGGGTGATAAGTATAGATGTTGTGAGCTTGCCAGCAGCTCTCATGTCCAGGTTCGAGCCTGGGAGGCAGCCTGGAACTGAAAAAGAAGAGGGAACTTAGGCAGGTAGAGAAGTAATGGAACCAAGACATGCTAGTCTGCTCAAGGTTCAAATGTTTAAAGGCGGACACGCTTTATAAAGGAGGGGGAGGCCCATTCCCGCCAATTCTTTCTTGGAGCCTGGAACCAGCTGTAGGTGATGACTTGCAGGATAGGGCATAGTCTCCGGAATAGCTCCAGGGGCCTCTCAGCAGGTAGCAGTATCTTGAAGAGGAACAGGGACAATGGCTGAACAATAGAGTAATCTAGGGAGGAAGGCTCACCTTAGGAAATCCCCTAAGTGGCAGCAATGTCAAAGTCTGGCTCAGCCTACTTTAGGCTTGTTGGAGGTTACATATAGATAAATATGCATTCTTCTACATTCAGCCATCCAACTGAATCAGCACCATCTTTTTAAAAATGTTGTATTTTCTATAGTGCATATTTTTGTTTATTTGTCAAAAATCAAGTGTCTGTAGATGTGTGAATTTATTTTGGGGTATTGAATTTTATTCCATTGATCAATATATGTTTTTATACCAATATCATGCTGCTTTTGTGACTATAGCTCTGTCACATAATTTGAAATCAGAGATGATGATACCTCCAGCAGTTCTTTTATTGTTTATAAGTTTGTTTTTGTTTGTTTGTTGTTTTGTATTGTTTTTATTTATACTAGGTCATATTTCCATATAAAGCTAAAAATTGGCTTTTTTTAATTCTTTTGAATAACTGTGTTAAAGTTTTGTGAGGATTGCATTGCACCTTAGATTGCTGTTAGTTGGATGACTGTAATAATACTACTGATTCATGAACATGTTTCCATCTTCAAATATCTCCATCAATTTCTTCTTCAAGGTTTTAACCTATTTATCCTATGAGCTTTATCATACATGTTTTATCATACAAGACTTTCACTTGCTTGGCTAGAGTTATGACAAGATATTTTTGCTATTTTGAAGCTATTATGATTTTTTTCTTAGTCTATTTCTCATTTGTATAAAGTATACTCACTTCAAGATTTTAATTTTGTATTCTTTTATTTTAATGGAAATATTTATTAACTGTAAAGGTTCTTTGGTGGAGGTTTTAGTGTTCTTATGTATAAAATAATATTATCTGCAAATAAACTTTGCTATTTTGGCTTTTTTTTTCCTTTCCTATTTACATACCCTTGGTCTTCATTTGCCTTGTTGTTCTAGCTAAGACAATAATTACTATATTGAATGGGAATGGGGAGAGTGAGCAGATTTGTCTTATTCTTGATTTTGATGGAAATACTTTGAGTTTCTCTTAGATTATGCTGATAATGGCTGTGGGCTTGCTGTATATTGCCTCTATTATGTTGAAGTATTTATTCTTCTTGTATCCCTAGTCTCTCCAGGTCTCTTAACAATGAAAAAAAATGTTGGATTTTATCAAATGTTTCTTCTCCAACTAATAAGATGACCATGTGGTTTTTGTCTTTGGGTCTCTTTATGTGGTAGATTACACTTACCAAATTATGAGTAATGAACCCTGATTTCTGAAATGAAGCCAATTTCATCACAGGGAATGATATTTTTGATGTTTCCTTGGATTCCTGCTTGCAAGTACTTTATTGAGAATGTTTGCATCTATGTTCAAAGAGATATTGGCATCTAATTTTCTTTCTTTGTTGGGTCTTTATGTGGTTTAGCTATCAGGGTAATTGGTGCCTCATAAAAAGAATTAGGTAGTGTTCCTTCAGTTTCTATTTTGTGGAATGTTGTGAAAAGTATTTTGTTGAAACTTGGTTCTGGCTCTTCCTCCCACCCTCATGCTCCCAAAAATAAAACCCAGTCTCAAAATATATTTACAAATACCTTGGCCATATAGCTAGACTCTTCTCTGACTTGATCATAATATTATAACTAATTTACTCTAATCTACATTCTACCATTGGTAACTGTATTGAAGTACCATGTATCCTTATTCATACATCTTTCCAGGTGAATCTTCTGTGACTGGTTCTATCCCAGAATTTCTTCTGCCTTCTGGATCTCCCAACTTCTATTCTACCCTTTTCTATAGGCCATACGGTTTTTTAAATGGTTGGTGATGCATCCATACAATTACACAAGATATTCAATTCAATATTTATTCACTTCAAGATCAATTCAAGATTGAATATTTTGTGTATTATATAATACAAATACAACCAATACAATACAAAGTATTTGCATTGATTGTTCACTGATGTACAGGTAAAATTGTAAATTAAATACATCTGTCCAAGGGCTGCTGCTGCTGCTATTGTTATTATTGCTGCTGATGTTGTTGTTGTTGTTGCACATATTTAATTTATTACTTCCATTTCAATAGAGTTTATACACCTCTTCAAATTGCTTATCTGACTTTAATTGAACTTTTGTAGATTATGTTAATCAGGAAATTTATCCATTTTTTTTAGGCTTTCCAATTTGATGGAGTATAGTTTTTTTTTTAAGTATTTCTTTATGATTCTCTGCATTACCTTGATATCTGTTTTATCTCACCACATTGTCTCTAACTTCATTAATTTTGCTCTTCTGTTTTCATCTATTAATTAATTTGACTAAGGGTTTGTCAATCTAAATTTCATTGATTCATTGTACCGTATTGTTTTGTTTGTTTGTTACTATCTTGTCCCTTTCATCCCTGAGTTTGTTTATCTCTAGCAGTCTAAACTTTCTGGGTGTTATTATTTCTGGTCTAGTGCTACCACATATGCCACTAAGTTCTTAATAAAAAAAAAAATTAGATTAGGAACTTAGTACTTTGAACTTGATTCTTAAAACGCCCTTCATTGGGCCTCACAGATTTAAGTATGCTATACTTTCACTTTCATTTAAGTCAAAAACTTCTTAATTTACTTTTTGATTTCTGTGTTGACGTATTTTACAAACAGTAGTGAGATGCTTAGTTTCCATGAGTTCGAAAGCTTTATTTTTCTTACAAACCAAATACAAGAACACATCAAAATGATCATCCATCATGATCAAGTAGGCTTCATTCCAGGGATGCAGGGATTGTTTAATATGAGGAAACCCATCAACATAATCCACTATATAAACAAACTCAAAGACAAAAACCACATGATCAACTCATTAGATGCTGTGAAAGCATTTGAAAAATCCAGCACCCACTCAGGATAAAAGTCTTGGAAAGATCAGGAATTCAAGGCCCATACCTAAACATGATAAAAGCAATCTACAGCAAACCAGTAGCCAACGTCAAACTAAATGGAGAGAAGCTGCAAGCAATCCCACTAAAATCAGGGACTAGACAAGACTGCCCACTTTCTCCCTACCTATTCAATATAGTACTTGAAGTCCTAGCCAGAACAATTAGACAACAAAAGGAGGTCAAGGGGATACAAATTGGAAAGGAAGAAGTCAAGATATCACTATTTGCAGATGATATAATAGTATACATAACTGACCCCAAGAAATCCACCAGAGAACTCCTAAACCTGATAAACACCTTCAGTGCAGTTAAGTTTTTGTATGGATGACTTGTCTGTTGGTTAGTTTTGGATACTGAAATCACATAAAACACTGTGTAAAGTCAGTATGCGATTTTACCTTTCTTTTTTGTTTACCCTTGTGTTTGTTTACTCTTGTGTTTGGTGCATAAATGTTTTGAATTACATTATTGTCTTGGTGAATTTTTCCTTTGTTGAGTATGTAGTGTTCCTTTTTATCTCTTTTGATATATATGGATTTGAGGTCTACTTTGTGAGAAAACAAGAAGAGCTATACCTACTTCCTTTTTGGTTCTATTTGTTTGGGATATACTTCACCTCTTAGGTAATATCCCTACTTGGTGTTAAGGTATGTTTCTTAGATAAAACAGAAAGATGGGTCCTATTTTTTTTATATCCAATCTATTAGTATCTGTCTTTTTATTGGGGAAATTCTGACCATTGTGGGACAATGTACTGTGCCACCAGACAGAAAACTTGGTAAGGTCAAGTGGATTTAGAAATCCAGTAACTCTCATACCTGAGAATGGCAAGCATTTCATTTACTTCTGACCAGGTTCCTATTATGTAACACATGACCACAACATACCATGGAGAGGACTGTAACAATTAGTCCATAGGCAGTCACTTCCTGCCCAACCTTGGCCCCCAGCCACCCACTGCACCCTTCTAGTTACTCCCCATCGGCCCATTGCAATCAACTCTGGAGCAGTGGCAGCCACAGAAAAGGTCTGGCAGCCCACCTTGATCCAACTCCCCTTACCCCCTTGGAAAGCCCAACTCTTTGGATGCTCCAGTTGAGCCAGAGCCTCACAGATTCTTGCAAATAATATCCAGTGTGTGGATGTGGGAAAAAGAGAAGGAGAGCTGAGACATGCTGAGAGCAGACAGAGTTTCCCAAGCTGCCAATAAGCCCACAGGCAACAAGTCTCCAGAACCCTGGAGACACTCAATTAGCTCCCAGGCTGGTGAGCAGGCTTTGGGCCCAGTGTTCTATTCAGTAACTCTGAGCCAACTCACAAGTGGGGAAACTGAGATTCTAGTAGGTTGTGGCAGTTGCCTAAGGTCACAGTGAGCAGGAGATGGGCTAGTACTGGAACCCAAGCTGCTTGACCTGAGACCATGCCCCCCTGGTGACTATTGAGAGTTACCAATGAGAAGTGTTTATTGATTCCTAATATTATGTTGCTATGGCGTGCCCCCTCCTGCTTTTGACTTACTGTTCTGGTATTATTTAGCTCCTCTTTCTTATTTGGTGTGGTTAATCTCTTCAAGTTGAAGGTTTCTTTCTAGTACCTACTGTAGAGTTGGATAGCTTAAATTTGGTTTTATCATGGAATGGTTTTCATTCTTTGTCAACTGTGATTGATAGTTTTGGTATATAACCACTTGTTATCTATCAGAGTTTATAGAATATCCATCTTCTTGGGTCTTAGAATCTCAATCTTTCAGGCGCAACTTGTCTTTAGAGACTCCATTGAGAAGTCAGGTGTTATTCTAGTGGGCCTGCATTCATGTTACTTGGTCTTCTTCTTGTGCATTTTTAATAGTTTTTCTTAT
Source organism: Mus caroli (assembly GCF_978045245.1). Taxonomy (NCBI): domain Eukaryota; kingdom Metazoa; phylum Chordata; class Mammalia; order Rodentia; family Muridae; genus Mus; species Mus caroli. The sequence continues at coordinate 6,207,826 of NW_028227256.1, forward strand.
TTTATATAGTTAGTGTTTTGTTGTTATGTGTTATGGGGAATTTCTTTTCTGGTCCTGTTTATTTGGTGTTTTATATGCTTCTTGTTCCTTGATACTCATCTTTCTCTTTAGTTTGAGGAAATGTTCTATAATTATGTCAAAAATATATTCCAGATGCCAGTCAGGGTAGCAGGCCAGCTAACTATAGATCTTCACCTCTTCTTCATCTCCTCCAAATATAACCCTCCAACCTCACTACCATCTCTGTACCAAACCATCTGCTGCATTGTCTCCTTCCCTCTGCCCCTTTTCTCCAGTAGATTATATAAACAGTCTCCTCAAACCTTTCTCCCAACTTATCCTGTTGTCCCAGCTTACATAGGCATTCCTTAGGAACCCACCAGCCATGCCTACAAGAAAAGCAAGTAACTGCAGATCTTCACTCTTCCTCTGTACCTAATCTACCAGTATCATCTCCTTCTTAGAAGCAGACTGCCTGTAATGGACTGTGGACCAACATAGCCATCACCTCCAAGCCCATGACAAGGCCTAAGTGTCAGTTACCAATACCTAGTACCACATTCTACATGGAACCCCAAGTGGCTGTACATGACAGGATCCCAGAAAAATTTTCAAGCAGACAACATACAGAAAGCACAACCTCCTAAGAAACAGAAAAACAGAGAGGACAATAGAAAACAAGGAACAAAGTATTTACCCAAAAAAGAAAAGGAGATCCGGCACCCTCCCAGTCGGAGGACAGTGACCTGCCCTGCAGAGAGCGCCATCTTGGCTCCGGGACTCCGCCGAGCTTAGTCTCTACAGGTCAGAGTGGGGACCACAGGGGCAGACGGCTTCTGGGACAGGCAGGAGCCACAGAGCCGCTGAGGCAGCACCCTTTTGGGGCCGCAGACTTCCGGCACCCTCCCAGCCGGAGGACACAGACCTGCCCTGCAGAGAGCGCCATCTTGGCTCCGGGACTCCCCGAACTTAGTCTACAGGTTAGAGTGAGGACCACAGAGGCAGACAGCTTCTGGGACAGGCGGGAGCCACAGAGCCACTGAGGCAGCACCCTTTTGGGGCCGCAGACATCCGGCACCCTCCCAGTCGGAGGACAGTGACCTGCCCTGCAGGGAGCGCCATCTTGGCTCCGGGACTCTGCCAAGCTTAGTCTCTACAGGTCAGAGTGGGGACCACGGGGGCAGACAGCTTCTGGGACAGGCAGGAGCCACAGAGCCGCTGAGGCAGCACCCTTTTGGGGCCGCAGACATCCGGCACCCTCCCAGTCGGAGGACAGTGACCTGCCCTGCAGAGAGCGCCATCTTGGCTCCGGGACTCCGCCGAGCTTAGTCTCTACAGGTCAGAGTGGGGACCACGGGGGCAGACGGCTTCTGGGACAGGCAGGAGCCACAGAGCCGCTGAGGCAGCACCCTTTTGGGGCCGCAGACTTCCGGCACCCTCCCAGCCGGAGGACAGAGACCTGCCCTGCAGAGAGCGCCATCTTGGCTCCGGGACTCCCCGAACTTAGTCTACAGGTTAGAGTGAGGACCACAGAGGCAGACAGCTTCTGGGACAGGCGGGAGCCACAGAGCCACTGAGGCAGCACCCTTTTGGGGCCGCAGACATCCGGCACCCTCCCAGTCGGAGGACAGTGACCTGCCCTGCAGGGAGCGCCATCTTGGCTCCGGGACTCCGCCAAGCTTAGTCTCTACAGGTCAGAGTGGGGACCACGGGGGCAGACAGCTTCTGGGACAGGCAGGAGCCACAGAACCGCTGAGGCAGCACGCTTTTGGGGCCGCAGACATCCGACACCCTCCCAGCCGGAGAACAGTGACCTGCCCTGCAGGGAGCGCCATCTTGGCTCCGGGACTCCGCCGAACTTAGTCTGTACAGGTCTGCTGACAGAGGATACTCAGAATCCCCAGAAGAACAACCTCTGAACAGAGACAACTATAACAACTCCAGAGATTACCAGATGGCGAGAGGTAAAGGTAAGAATCTTACTAACAGAAACCAAGACCACTCACCATCATCAGGACCCAGCACTCCCACATCGCCCAGTCCAGGGCACCCCAACACACCTGAAAAACTAGACCTGGATTTAAAAGCATATCTCATGATGATGGTAGAGGACATCAAGAAGGACTTTAAAGAACTACAGGAGAACATGGCTAAAGAGTTACAAGTCCTTAAAGAAAAACAGGAAAACACAACAAAACTGGTAGAAGTCCTTAAAGAGAAACAGGAAAACACATCCAATCAGATGATGGAAATGAACAAAACCATACTAGACCTAAAAAGGGAAGTAGACACAATAAAGAAAACCCAAAATGAGGCAACACTGGAGATAGAAACCCTAGGAAAGAAATCTGGAACCATAGATGCAAGCATCAGCAACAGAATACAAGAGATGGAAGAGAGAATCTCAGGTGCAGAAGATTCCATAGAGAACATGGGCACAACAATCAAGGAAAATGGAAAATGCAAAAAGATCCTAACTCAAAACATCCAGGAAATACAGGACACAATGAGAAGACCAAACCTACGGATAATAGGAGTGGATGAGAATGAAGATTTTCAACTCAAAGGACCAGCAAACATCTTCAACAAAATTATAGAAGAAAACTTCCCAAATCTAAAGAAAGAGATGCCCATGAACATACAAGAAGCCTACAGAACTCCAAATAGGCTGGACCAGAAAAGAAATACCTCCCGACACATAATAATCAGAACAACAAATGCACTAAATAAAGATAGAATACTAAAAGCAGCAAGAGAAAAAGGCCAAGTAACATATAAAGGCAAGCCTATCAGAATTACACCAGATTTTTCACCAGAGACTATGAAAGCCAGAAGATCCTGGACAGATGTTATACAGACACTAAAAGAACACAAATTCCAGCCCAGGCTACTATACCCAGCCAAACTCTCAATTAACATAGATGGAGAAACCAAAGTATTCCACGACAAAACCAAATTCACACATTATCTCTCCACGAATCCAGCCCTTCAAAGGATAATAACAGAAAAAAACCAATACAAGGACAGGAACCACGCCCTAGAAACAACAAGAAGGTAATCCCTCAACAAACCTAAAAGAAGACAGCCACAAGAACAGAATGCCAACTTTAACAACAAAAATAACAGGAAACAACAATTACTTTTCCTTAATATCTCTTAATATCAATGGACTCAACTCCCCGATAAAAAGACATAGACTAACAAACTGGCTACACAAACAAGACCCAACATTTTGCTGCTTACAAGAAACTCATCTCAGAGAAAAAGATAGACACTACCTCAGAATGAAAGGCTGGAAAACAATTTTCCAAGCAAATGGTCTGAAGAAACAAGCTGGAGTAGCCATTCTAATATCAGATAAGATTGACTTCCAACCCAAAGTCATCAAAAAAGACAGGGAGGGGCACTTCATACTCATTAAAGGTAAAATCCTCCAAGAGGAACTATCAATCCTGAATATCTATGCTCCAAATACAAAGGCAGCCTCATTCATTAAAGAAACTTTAGTAAATCTCAAAGCACACATTGCACCTCATACAATAATAGTGGGAGACTTCAACACACCACTTTCACCAATGGACAGATCATGGAAACAAAAACTAAACAGGGACACAGTGAAACTAACAGAAGTTATGGATCAAATGGATCTGGCAGATATCTACAGAACATTTTACCCTAAAACAAAAGGATACACCTTCTTCTCAGCACCTCATGGTACCTTCTCCAAAATTGACCACGTAATTGGGCACAAAACAGGACTCAACAGATACAAAAACATTGAAATTGTCCCATGCATCCTATCAGATCACCATGGACTAAGGCTGATCTTCAATAACAAAATAAATAATAGAAAGCCAACCTTCACGTGGAAACTGAACAACACTCTTCTCAATGATACCTTGGTCAAGGAAGGAATAAAGAAAGAAATTAAGGACTTTTTAGAGTTCAATGAAAATGAAGCCACAACATACCCAAACTTATGGGACGCAATGAAAGCATTTCTAAGAGGAAAACTCATAGCTCTGAGTGCCTCCAAAAGGAAACTAGAAAGAGCACACATTAGCAGCTTGACAACACACCTAAAAGCACTAGAACAAAAGGAAGCAAATTCACCCAAGAGGAGTAGACGGCAGGAAATAATCAAACTCAGGGGTGAAATCAACCAAGTGGAAACAAGAAAAACTATTCAAAGAATCAACCAATCAAGGAGCTGGTTCTTTGAGAAAATCAACAAGATAGATAAACCCTTAGCCAGACTCACTAGAGGGCACAGGGAAAGCATCCTAATTAACAAAATCAGAAATGAAAAAGGAGACATAACAACAGATCCTGAAGACATCCAAAACACCATCAGATCCTTCTACCAAAGGCTATACTCAACAAAACTGGAGAACCTGGATGAAATGGAGAAGTTCCTAGACAGATACCAGGTACCAAAGTTGAATCAAGATCAGGTTAATGATCTAAACAGCCCTATATCCCCCAAAGAAATAGAAGCAGTCATTAATAGTCTCCCAACCAAAAAAAGCCCAGGACCAGATGGGTTTAGTGCAGAGTTCTATCAGACCTTCAAAGAAGATCTAATCCCAGTTCTTCACAAACTATTCCACAAAATAGAAACAGAAGGTACTCTACCCAACTCATTCTATGAAGCCACAATTACTCTGATACCTAAACCACAAAAAGACCCAACAAAGATAGAAAACTTCAGACCAATATCCCTTATGAATATTGATGCAAAAATCCTCAATAAAATTCTTGCTAACCGAATCCAAGAACACATCAAAACAATCATCCATCCTGACCAAGTAGGTTTCATCCCAGGGATGCAGGGATGGTTCAATATACGGAAATCCATCAACGTAATCCAGTATATAAACAAACTCAAAGACAAAAACCACATGGTCATCTCGTTAGATGCGGAAAAAGCTTTTGACAAGATCCAACACCCATTCATGATAAAAGTCTTGGAAAGATCAGGAATTCAAGGCCCATACCTAAACATGATAAAAGCAATCTACAGCAAACCAGTAGCCAACATCAAAGTAAATGGTCAGAAGCTTGAAGCAATCCCTCTAAAATCAGGGACTAGACAAGGCTGTCCACTTTCTCCATACCTATTCAACATTGTACTTGAAGTCCTAGCCAGAGCAATTCGACAACAAAAGGAGATCAAAGGGATACAAATTGGAAAAGATGAAGTCAAAATATCACTCTTTGCAGATGATATGATAGTATATATAAGTGACCCTAAAAATTCCACCAGAGAACTCCTAAGCCTGATAAACAGCTTCGGCGAAGTAGCTGGATATAAAATTAACTCAAACAAATCAATGGCCTTTCTCTACACAAAGAATAAACAGGCTGAGAAAGAAATTAGGGAAACAACACCCTTCTCAATAGTCACAAATAATATAAAATATCTTGGCGTGACTCTAACTAAGGAAGTGAAAGATCTGTATAATAAAAACTTCAAGTCTCTGAAGAAAGAAATTATAGAAGATCTCAGAAGATGGAAAGATCTCCCATGCTCATGGATTGGCAGGATCAACATTGTAAAAATGGCTATCTTGCCAAAAGCAATCTACAGATTCAATGCAATCCCCATCAAAATTCCAACTCAATTCTTCAACGAATTAGAAAGTGCAATCTGCAAATTCATCTGGAATAACAAAAAACCTAGGATAGCAAAAACTCTTCTCAAGGATAAAAGAACCTCTGGTGGAATCACCATGCCGGACCTAAAGCTCTACTACAGAGCAATTGTGATAAAAACTGCATGGTACTGGTATAGTGACAGACAAATAGACCAATGGAATAGAATTGAAGACCCAGAAATGAACCCACACACCTACGGTCACTTGATCTTCGACAAGGGAGCTAAAAACATCCAGTGGAAGAAAGACAGCATTTTCAACAAATGGTGCTGGCACAACTGGTTGTTAACATGTAGAAGAATGCGAATCGATCCATTCCTATCTCCTTGTACTAAGGTCAAGTCTAAGTGGATCAAGGAACTTCACATAAAACCAGAGACACTGAAACTTATAGAGGAGAAAGTGGGGAAAAGCCTTGAAGATATGGGCACAGGGGAAAAATTCCTGAATAGAACAGTAATGGCTTGTGCTGTAAGATCGAGAATTGACAAGTGGGACCTCATGAAACTACAAAGCTTCTGCAAGGCTAAAGACACCATCAATAAGACAAAAAAACCACCAACAGATTGGGAAAGGATCTTCACCTATCCTAAATCAGATAAGGGACTAATATCCAATATATATAAAGAACTCAAGAAGGTGGACTCCAGAAAGTCAAATAACCCCATTAAAAAATGGGGCTCAGAACTGAACAAAGAATTCTCACCTGAGGAATACCGAATGGCAGAGAAACACCTGAAAAAATGTTCAACATCCTTAATCATCAGGGAAATGCAAATCAAAACAACCCTGAGATTCCACCTCACACCAGTCAGAATGGCTAAGATCAAAAATTCAGGTGACAGCAGATGCTGGCGAGGATGTGGAGAAAGAGGAACACTCCTCCATTGTTGGTGGGATTGCAAGCTTGTACAACCACTCTGGAAATCAGTCTGGCGGTTCCTCAGAAAATTGGACATAGTACTACCGGAGGATCCAGCAATACCTCTCCTGGGCATATATCCAGAAGATGTCCCAACCGGTAAAAAGGACACATGCTCCACTATGTTCATAGCAGCCCTATTTATAATAGCCAGAAGCTGGAAAGAACCCAGATGTCCCTCAACAGAGGAATGGATACAGAAATTATGGTACATTTACACAATGGAGTACTACTCAGCTATTAAAAAGAATGAATTTATGAAATTCCTAGCCAAATGGATGGACCTGGAGGGCATCATCTTGAGTGAAGTAACACAATCACAAAAGAACTCACACAATATGTATTCACTGATAAGTGGATATTAGCCCAAAACTTAGGATACCCAAGATATAAGATACAATTTGATAAACGCATGAAACTCAAGAAGAATGAAGACCAAAGTGTGGACACTGTGCACCTTCTTAGAATTGGGAACAAAACACCCAGGGAAGGAGTTACAGAGACAAAGTTCGTAGCTGTGATGAAAGGATGGACCATTTAGAGACTGCCGTATCCAGGGATCCATCCCATAATCAGCTTCTAAACGCTGACACCATTGCATACACTAGCAAGATTTTGCTGAAAGGACCCAAATATAGCTGTCTCTAGTGAGACGATGCCGGGGCCTAGCAAACACAGGAGTGGATGTTCACAGTCAGCTATTGGATGTATCACAGGGCTCCCAATGGAGAAGCTAGAGAAAGTACCCAAGGAGCTAAAGGGATCTGCAACCCTATTGTTGGAACAACATGATGTACTAACCAGAACCCCGGAGCTCTTGTCTCTAGCTGCATATGTATCGAAAGATGGCCTAGTCGGCCATCAATGGAAAGAGAGGCCCATTGGACTTGCAAACTTTATATGCCCCAATATAGGGGAATGCCAGGGCCAAAAGAATGGGAATGGGTGGGTAGGGAAGTGGGGGGCGCTATGGGGGACTTTTGGGATAGCATTGGAAATGTAATTGAGGAAAATATGTAATAAAAATATTAAAAAAAAAAAAAAAAAAAAAAAAAAAAAAAAAAGAAAAGGAAAAATATCAGCACCTGAAACTATATTTATCTTCAAAACAGATGTCTATATGCCAGCATGGAAATGCAATCGATAACAATCAGGACAATATATGTCCACTAAGGCCTAGCACCCCATTCTCAGTAGGTAATAAGAAATGCAACATAGTTAAAGCACAAGGAAAACACCTTATACTAGCCTTTCTGAGTATGAAGTGGTCCTTAAAGAGGAAATAAATATATCTGTTAAAGAAGTCTATAAAAACTCAAAAGTTTGAAGAAAATGAATAATCTTAAAACTCAAAGGAATTGATAATTTTCTTAATATATACTACCTATCAGAGTCAAATCAATATCAGATAAGCAATTTAAACAGACCTATCAGAAATATTAGTAGTTAAAAATCTCCTAAATCAAACGTCAAAGGTCCAATGGTTTTGCAGAATTTTATCTAACTTTAAAAGAAGAGTTTATACCAATACTACTCAAATTATTCCACAAAATAGAATTGGAGGGGACATTGCCCTGCACATCCCCTGTGGCTCTGGACGGCACCTGTGGCCCCAGATAATTATGAAAACCAAGCCATAGAGAGCATGTGTGTGTGTGGATGATAAGGGCAGCCCATGAAGTATTGTGTGAAATGTCTTAGTTTGTTTTTTTTTTTTTGGGGGGGGGGTTGGTTTTTTTTTTTTTTTTTTTTTTTTGGTTTTTCGAGACAGGGTTTCTGTGTGTAGCCCTGGCTGTCCTGGAACTTACTTTGTAGACCAGGCTGGCCTCGAACTCAGAAATCCTCCTGCCTCTGCCTCCCAAGTGCTGGGATTAAAGGCGTGCGCCACCACACCCGGCTTTGTTTTTTTTTTTTTTTTAATATATATTTTATTACATATTTTCCTCAATTACATTTCTAATGCTATTCCAAAAGTCCCTCATACCCTCCCCCCCCCACACTTCCCTACCCACCCATTCCCATTTTTGGCCCTGGCGTTCCCCTGTAGTTTTGATTGGCTGAATTTATCTTAAAAACTCCAGTCTGGCACTATGATTCTCTAAACTCCCGTTGCCCAACAGAGATGCATCGTGTGGAGAGACAATTCACCTGGACCAGCCCAGACGAGACAAGCCTGCACCACCGCAGTTCAGCTCCAGTGGATCCTAGCCAAGTTACTGCCGGCCAGACCAGAAGATTAGTGAAGCATGTATTTGTGTGAACGAGTGCGGTCCCATTTTGCCATTTAATTGGTTATTGCTGTTTATGTTTATAAGCTGTTAAAACGTTTGTCCTAGTTCTAGGATTTACTTTCCACCTCTGTCATTAACCCCGATTCATGACAATTTGTGACACAAATCTACTAAAATCAGGAACAACACAAGGTTTTCTAGTATCTATAGCCATTCAATATAGTACTTGAACAACTGAGGGTGATCAAAGGGATACAAATTGGGAAAGGAGAAATCAAAGTATCTTTATTTGTTAATAATAATGACAGTATATAAAAAATAACCCTAAAATTTCCACCAGGAAATTATTATAGCTGATGAAAACATTAAGTCAAGTAGCTAGATAAAAAATAGGTAACAGAAATCAATACCCTTCCTATACAAAAATGAAAAATGGACTTATAAAACAATCAGGGAAGCAGACCCTTTCACAATAGCCTCAAAAAATATAAAATGTCTAGGAGTAACTCTAACCAAGAAAGTGAAAACATCAATGAAAGAAATTAAAAAGGAGCCCTTTTGGTCCGACCAGCACTGGGATAGCTAGGGTACAGAGTCGTCTGACACCTGCCAGCTACCCACAACACCCACCACGGGATCTTAAGACTTCTGGTGAGTGGAACACAGCCTCTGCTCCAATCCAATCGCGCGGGACCTGAGACTGCATTAGTTAGGGAAGCAGAAAACCCGGCCTGAGTAGAGGCACAAGTCCCTTCCGGTCTGACCAGCACCACGGTAGCTAGGGCGCAGAGTCGGCTGACACCTGCCAGCTACTCACAACACCAGCCACGGGATCTTAAGACTTCAGGTGATCCGGCCACCCTCCCGGCCAAAGGACAGGTCTCCGCCCAGCCCGGGAGCCCTTTGCCTCAGGATCAGCGGAAGCCATCTTGGTTCCGAGACTCCACTGAACTTAGTCTGCACAGGTGAGAGTGTGCACCACAGAAGCTGACAGCTTCTGGGATAGGCGGGAGCGACAGAGCCTCTGAGGCAGTGCCCTTTTCGGGCTCCAGACAGCCGGCCACCCTCCTGGCCAGAGGACAGGTGTCCACCCGGGCCGAGAGCCCTTTGCCTCAGGAGCGGCAGAGGCCATCTCGGTTCCGGGACTCCCCCGAACTTAGGAACTTACTCTGCACAGGTGAGAGTGTACACCACAGAAGCTGACAGCTTCTGGGACAGGTGGGAGCCACAGAGCCTCTGAGGCAGCCACCTTTTTGGGCCCCAGACATCAGGCCACCCTCCCAGCCAGAGGACAGGTATCCACCGGGGCCGGGAGGCTTTTGCCTCTAGAGTAGCGGTAGCCATCTTGGTTCCGGGACTCCACCAAACATAGTCTGCACAGGTGAGAGTGTGCACCACACAAGCTGACAGCTTCTGTGACCCACCAAAGCAACACAGCTTCTGGGAAAGGTCCTGTTTTGGGCCTTCATCTTCGGCCAGGAGGAGGTCCAAACACCAGATATCTGTGCACCTTCCCTGTAAGAGGAGAGCTTGCCTGCAGAGAGTGCTCTGAAACTCAGAGGAGAGAGCCTGTCTCCCAGGTCTGCTGACAGAGGCTAACAATCTCTAAACAGAGACAACTATAACAACTAACTCCAGAGATTACCAGATGGCGAAAGGTAAACAAGCATGATGATGGTAGAGGACATCAAGAAGGATTTTAATAACACACTTAAAGAAATACAGGAGAACACTGCTAAACAGGTAGAAGACATTAAAGAGGAAGCACAAAGATCCCTTAAAGAATTGCAGGAGAACACTGCTAAACAGGTAGAAGACATTAAAGAGGAAGCACAAAAATCCCTTAAAGAATTGCAGAAAAACCAGACCGAGCAGGTGATGGAATTGAATAAAACCATCCAAGACCTAAAAAGGGAAGTAGACACAATAAAGAAAACCCAAAATGAGGCACCGCTGGAGATAGAAAACCTAGGAAAGAAATCTGGAACCATAGATGTGAGCATCAGCAACAGAATACAAGAGATGGAAGAGAGAATCTCAGGTGCAGAAGACTCCATAGAGAACATCGGCACAACAATCAAAGAAAATAAAAAATCCAAAAAGATCCTAACTCAAAACATCCAGGAAAACCAGGACACAATGAGAAGACCAAACCTACGGATAATAGAAGTAGATGAGAATGAAGATTTTCAACTCAAAGGACCTGCAAATATCTTCAACAAAATTATAAAAGAAAACTTCCCGAACCTAAAGAAAGAGATTCCCATGAACATACAAGAAGCCTACAGAACTCCAAATAGACTGGACCAGAAAAGAAATTCCTCCCGACACATAATAATCAGAACAACAAATGCACTAAATAAAAATAGAATACTAAAAGCAGTAAGGGAAAAAGGTCAAGTAACATATAAAGGCAAGCCTATCAGAATTACACCAGATTTTTCACCAGAGACTATGAAAGCCAGAAGGGCCTGGACAGATGTTATAGAGAAAGTAAGAGAACACAATTTCCAGCCCAGGCTACTATACCCAACCCAACTCTCAATTACCATAGATGGAGAAACCAAAGTATTCCATGACAAAACCAAATTCACACATTATCTTTCCAAGAATCCAGCACTTCAAAAGATAACAGAAAAAAACCAATACAAGGATGGGAACCATGCCCTAGAAAAAGCAAGAAGGTAATCCCTCAAAAAACCTAAAAGAAGACAGCCACAAGAACAGAATGCCAACGCTAACAACAAAAATAAAAGGAAGCAAAAATTACTTTTCCTTAATATCTCTTAATATCAGTGGACTCAACTCCCCAATAAAAAGGCATACACTAACAGACTGGCTACACAAACAGGACCCAACATTTTTCTGCTTACAGGAAACTCATCTCAGAGAAAAAGATAGACACTACCTCAGAAGGAAAGGCTGGAAAACAATTTTCCAAGCAACTGGTAGGAAGAAACAAGCTGGAGTAGCCATCCTAATATCTAATAAAATGGACTTCCAACCCAAAGTCATCAAAAAATACAAGGAAGGGCACTTCATACTCATCAAAGGTAAAAACCTCCAAGAGGAACTATCAATTCTGAATATCTATGCTCCAAATACAAGGGCAGCCACATTCAATAAAGATACTTTAGTAAAGCTAAAAGCACACATTGCACCTCACACAATAATAGTGGGAGACTTCAACACACCACTTTCACCAATGGACAGATCATGGAAACAGAAACTAAACAGGGACACAGTGAAACTAACAGAAGTTATGAAACAAATGGATCTGACAGATATCTGCAGAACATTTTATCCTAAAACAAAAGGATATACTTTCTTCTCAGCACCTCATGGTACCTTCTCCAAAATTGACCACATAATTGGTCACAAAACAAGCCTCAACAGATACAAAAATATTGAAATTGTCCCATGCATCCTATCAGATCACCATGGACTAAGGCTGATCTTCAATAACAAAATAAATAATAGACAGCCAACACACACGTGGAAACTAAACAACACTCTTCTCAATGATACCTTGGTCAAGGAAGGAATAAAGAAAGAAATTAAAGACTTTTTGGAGTTCAATGAAAATGATGCCACAACATACCCAAACTTATGGGACACAATGAAAGCATTTCTAAGAGGAAAACTCATAGCTCTTAGTGCCTCCAAAAAGAAACTAGAGAGAGCACACATTAGCAGCTTGACAACACACCTAAAAGCTCTAGAACAAAAGGAAGCAAATTCACCCAAGAGGAGTACACGGCAGGAAATAATCAAACTCAGGGGTGAAATCAACCAAGTGGAAACAAGAAGAACTATTCAAAGAATCAACCAATCGAGGAGCTGGTTCTTTGAGAAAATCAAGAAGATAGATAAACCCTTAGCCAGACTCGCTAGAGGGCACAGGGAAAGTATTCTAATTAACAGAAAGTCAGAAATGAAAAGGGAGACATAACAACAGATCCTGAAGAAATCCAAAACACCATCAGATCCTTCCACAAAAGGCTATACTCAACAAAACTGGAGAACATGAATGAAATGGACAAGTTTCTAGACAAATAACAGGTACCAAAGTTAAATCAAGATCATGTTAATGATCTAAACAGTCCCATATCCCCTAAAGAAATAGAAGCAGTCATTAATAGTCTCCCAAACAAAAAAAGCCCAGGATCAGATGGGTTTTGTGCAGAGTTCTATCAGACCTTCAAAGAAGATCTAATCCAAGTTCTTCACAGACTATTCCACAAAATAGAAACAGAAGGTACTCTACCCAACTCATTCTATGAAGCCACAATTACTCTGATACCTAAACCACAAAAAGACCCAACAAAGATAGAGAATTTCAGACCAATTTCCCTTATAAATATGGATGCAATAATCCTCAATAAAGTTCTCGCTAACTGAATCTAAGAACATATAAAACAATCATTCATCCTGACCAAGTAGGTTTTATCCCAGGGATGCAAGGATTGATCAATATAGGGAAATCCATCAACGTAATCCAGTATATAAACAAACTCAAAGACAAAAACCACATGATCATCTCGTTAGATGCTGAGAAACCATTTGACAAAATCCAACACCCATTCATGATAAAAGTCTTGGAAAGGTCAGGAATTCAAGGCCCATACCTAACCATGATAAAAGCAATCTACAGCAAACCAGTAGCCAACATTAAAGTAAATGGTGAGAAGCTGGAAGAAATCCCACTAAAATCAGGGACTAGACAAGACTGTCCACTCTCTCCCTACCTATTCAACATTGTACTTGGAGTCCTAGCCAGAGCAATTCAACAACAAAAGGAGATCAAGGGGATACAAATTGGAAAAGATGAAGTCAAAATATCACTTTTTGCAGATGATATGATAGTATATATAAGTGACCCTAAAAATTCTACCAGAGAACTCCCAAGCCTGATAAACAGCTTCAATGAAGTAGCTGGATATAAAATTAACTCAAGCAAGTCAATGGCCTTTCTGTACACAAAGGATAAACAGGCTGAGAAAGAAATTAGGGAAACAACACCCTTCTCAATAGTCACAAACAATGTGAAATACCTTGGCGTGACTCTAACTAAGGAAGTGAAAGATCTGTATGACAAGAACTTCAAGTCTCTGAAGAAAGAAATTAAAGATCTCAGAAAATGGAAACATCTCCCATGCTCATGTATTGGCAGGATCCACATTGTAAAAATGGCTATCTTGCCAAAAGCAATCTACAGATTCAATGCAATCCCCATCAAAATTCCAACTCAATTCTTCAACGAATTAGAAAGGGCAATCTGCAAATTCATCTGGAATAACAAAAAACCTAGGATAACAAAAACTCTTCTCAAGGATAAAAGAACCTCTGGTGGAATCACCATGCCTGACCTCAAGCTGTACTACAGAGCAATTGTGATAAAAATTGCATGGTACTGGTATAACAACAGACAAGTAGACCAATGGAACAGAACTGAAGACCCTGAGATGAACCCACACACCTATGGTCACTTGATCTTTGACAAGGGAGCAAAAACCATTCAGTGGAAAAAGACAGCATTTTCAACAAATGGTGCTGGCACAACTGGTTGTTATCATGTAGAAGAATGTGAATTGATCCATTCCTATCTCCTTGTACTAAGGTCAAATCTAAGTGGATTAAGGATCTCCACATAAAACCAGAGACACTGAAACTTATAGAGGAGAAAGTAGGGAAAAGCCTCAAAGATATGGGTACAGGGGAAAAAATTCCTGAATAGAACAGCAATGGCTTCTGCTGTAAGATTGAGAATCGATAAATGGGACCTCATCAAGTTGCAAAGCTTCTGCAAGGCAAAAGACACCATCAATAAGACAAAAAGACCACCAACAGATTGGGAAAGGTTCTTTAACTATCCTAAATCAGATAGGGGACTAATATTCGATATATATAAAGAACTCAAGAAGGTGGACTCCAGAAAATCAAATAACCCCATTAAAACATGGGGCTCAGAACTGAACAGAGAATTCTCACCTGAGGAATACTGAATGGCAGAGAAGCACCTGAAAAAATGTTCAACATCCTTAATCATCATGGAAATGCAACTCAAAACAACCCTGAGATTCCACCTCATACCAGTCAGAATGGCTAAGATCAAAAACTCAGGTGACAGCAGATGCTGGTGAGGATGTGGAGAAAGAGGAACACTCCTCCATTGTTGGTGGGATTGCAAGCTTGTACTCTGGAAATCAGTTTGGCGGTTCCTCAGAAAATTGGACATAGTACTACCGGAGGATTCCACAATACCTCTCCTGGGCATATATCCAGAAGATGTTCCAACCAGTAAGAAGGACACATGCTCCACTATGTTCATAGCAGCCTTATTTATAATAGCCAGATGCTGGAAAGAACCGAGATGCCCCTCAACAGAGGAATGGATTCAGAAAATGTGGTACATTTACACAATGGAGTACTACTCAGCTATTAAAAGGAATGAATTTATGAAATTCCTAGCCAAATGGATGGACCTGGAGTGCATCATCCTGAGTGAGGTAACACAATCACAAAGGAACTCACACAATACGTACTCACTGATAAGTGGATATTAGCCCAAAAACTTAGGATACCCAAGATATAAGATACAACTTGTTAAACGCATGAAACTCAAGAAGAAGGAAGACCAAAGTGTAGACACTTTGCCCCTTCTTAGAATTGGGAACAAAACACCCAGGGAAGGAGTTACAGAGACAAAGTTCGTAGCTGTGATGAAAGGATGGACCATTTAGAGACTGCTGTATCCAGGGATCCGTCCCATAATCAGCTTCTAAACGCTGACACCATTGCATACACTAGCAAGATTTTGCTGAAAGGACCAAAATATAGCTGTCTCTTGTGAGACGATGCCGGGGCCTAGCAAACACAGGAGTGGATGTTCACAGTCAGCTATTGGATGTATCACAGGGCTCCCAATGGAGAAGCTAGAGAAAGTACCCAAGGAGCTAAAGGGATCTGCAACCCTATTGTTGGAACAACATGATGTACTAACCAGAACCCTGGAGCTCTTGTCTCTAGCTGCATATGTATCGAAAGATGGCCTAGTCGGCCATCAATGGAAAGAGAGGCCCATTGGACTTGCAAACTTTATATGCCCCAATATAGGGGAATGCCAGGGCCAAAAGAATGGGAATGGGTGGGTAGGGAAGTGGGGGGCGCTATGGGGGACTTTTGGGATAGTATTGGAAATGTAATTGAGGAAAATATGTAATAAAAATATATTAAAAAAATAAAAATAAAATAAAAAGTAACTATAAAAAAAAAAAAAAAAGAAGAACAAAGACCAAAGTGGACACTGTGCCCCTTCTTAGAATTGGGAATTAAAACACCCATGGAAGGAGTTACAGAGATAAAGTTTGGAGCTGTGACGAAAGGATGGGCCATCTAAAGACTGCCATATCCAGGGATCCATCCCATAATCAGCTTCCAAACGTTGACACCATTGCATACACTAGCAAGATTTTGCTGAAAGGACCCAGATATAGCTGTCTCTTGTGAGACAATGCCGGGGCCTAGCAAACACAGAAGTGGATGCTCACAGTCAGCTATTGGATGGATCACAGGGCCCCCAATGAAGGAGCTAGAGAAAGTACCCAAGGAGCTAAAGGGATCTGCAACCCTATTGTTGGAACAACATGATGTACTAACCAGTACCCCAGAGCTCTTGACTCTAGCTGCATATGTATCAAAAGATGGCCTAGTTGGCCATCACTGGAAAGAGAGGCCCATTGGACTTGCAAACTTTATATGTCCCAGTACAGGGGAAAGCCAGGGCCAAAAGTGGAGTGGGTGGGTAGTGGAGTGGGAGGGGGGAGTATATTGGGGACTTTTGGATAGCATTGGAAATGTAAATGAGGAAAATTCCTAATAAAAAAATATTAAAAAAAAAGAAATTAAAAAGGAGATCAGGAGATGGAAATATCTCCCATACTTATGAATAGTAGCATTAATATAGTAAGAAATGGCCATCCAATCAACATCAATCTATATAATCAATGTGATACCCATCCAAATTCCAATACAGGTCTACACATATATTGAAAGGACATTTCTCAACTTCATATAGATACATACACACGGGGGGGGGGGACAGAATAGCTATAAGCAGCTGGAAATATCACTATTCTGACCTCAAATTTTAAAACACAGCTATAGTTATAAAAATAGCATTGCACTGACACAAAAACAGACATGTCATGTCAATCAGTGGAATGAAATGACAGAGAAATAAATGTTCACACCTATGGACACCCTATTTTTTATGAAGAAGCCAGAAATACATCTTAGAAAAAAAGATAGCATCTTCAAAAATGATTCTGGTCAAACTGGATGTCTGAATGTTGAAGAATGCAAATAGATCCATACTTATCACCCTGAACAAAACTCAACTCCAAGTGGATCAAAGACTTCAGTATAAAACTAGGTATACTGACCCTGATAGAAGATAAAGTGGGAATAGCCTTTGAGTCATTGGCATAAGAAAAGATTTCCTGAACAGAACACTGTTAAGGAGTATGGAAGGAATGAGTCAGCACATCCTGACTGGTGGCCTATAATGTCTCATGCATGCACAACAGCTACTTCTGCATTCAACAACCTTGGAATCTGCCTGCCACCTGGACACAAATGACAATAATGACCAGAACAACTAATCCAGATGGTGCCAGCTACAGGGAGAGAGCTGTCATGGACCAATGAGGCACAGATGGAAAGTATAAAGGCACACACATCCTATTCCACAATAAATGAGTTTGTTTCCACTTCTCACTTGACTCCCTGAGTCTGTCATTGATTTTGTACTTCTTACCTGCTACCCCTAAGGACTATCTTAAGGGGCTGAGGACTAGAGCAACAAATGAGGCCACTAAGATCACTAAGGGCACTGTGACTCACTTTTCCTCTATCTGTTTGACCCCCTTAAGGGAGACCAGAGTTCAAACTCACATCTGGTTCCTGGTCTAAGCCACACAGTAAATACTCTCTCCTATTGTCTCAAGAGATTCAGAGTTTGAATTTGAGCAGAGTCAAAGTAGGACCTCATGAAATTAAAAAGCTTTTGTAGTGCAAAGGACAGCACCATTCAGACATAGTTGCAGCCTATAGAAGTGGATTTTTTTTAACAACTACTCATCACAAAAGACAGCTTATCTGAGAGCTCTAGAACAAAAAGAAGCAAACTAGCCCAAGAGGAGTAGAAGGCAGAAAATAGTCAAACTCAAGTCTGAGATCAACCAAATAGAAACAAAGAAAACAATACAAAGAATCAGCAAAACCAGAAGCTGGTTCTTTGAGAGCATCAACAAGATAGATGAACCCCTAGCCAAACTAACTAAAGGACTACAGGCAGTATACAAATTAACAAAATCAAAAATGAAAAGGGAGACATAACGAAAGGAATGGAAGATATTCAGAAAATCATCAGATCCTACTATTAAAAGCTTATACACAACAAAACCAGAAAAAACTATATGAACAGATACCACATATCAGTTAAATCAAGAGCAAGTAAACTATCTAAACAGGCCCAAATCTCACAAGGAAATAGAAGTCATTAAAAACCTCCCAACCACAAAAAGCCCAGAGCAAGATGGATTTATACATAATCGGTCTCAAAATTTCTAACAGAGAACTTCTCCAGCTGATAAATGACTTCAGCAAAGTGGCCAGCTATAAAATTAACTCAAATAAATCAGTAGCCCTCCTTTATACAAATGATCAACACACTGAGAAAGAAAGTAAGAAAACAACTTCATTCACAATAGCCACATATAGTATAGAATATCTTGGGGTAACTCTAATCAAACAAGTGAAAGACCTACATGACCATAACTTCAAATCTCTCGAGAAAGGAATTGAAGAAGAGTTCAGAAAATGGAGCGATCTCCCATGCTAATGAATTGGCAGAATTAACATAGTACAAATGGCCATCCTACCAAAGGCAATCTATATATTCAATGCAATCCCCATCAATATCCGAACACAATTCTTCAAAGACATGGAAAGAGCAATTCTAGAATTCATCTGGAAAGGCAAAATCCCCAGAATAGCTAAAACAAATTTTAACAATAAAAGAACAGCTCAGGGAATCACACCATCACTGATGCCAAGGTTTACTACAGGGCAATACTGATAAAGAAAAAAAAATGTATGGTGTTGGTACAGAGATAGACAGGTAGATCAGATCAATGGAATAGAATTGAAGACCCAGAAATAAAACCACACATGTACGGACACTAGATCTTTGAAAAAGAAGCCAAAAATATACAATGGAAAAACGAAAGCATCTTCAATAAATGGTGCTGGTCTAACTGGATGTTTGTTTGTAGAAAAATGAGAATAGACCCATATTTGTCACCTTGCACAAAGCTCAGGTCCAAGTGGATAAAGAACTTTCATATAAAACCAGATACACTGAATCTAATAGAAGAGAAAGTAGGAAAGAGCCTTGAACTCATTGGCATAGGAAGAAATTTCCTAAACATGCTCATGCTCGAAGATCAAGAATTGATAAATGGGACCTCATGAAACTGGAAAGCTTCTGTAAGACATATAGTCAGTAAAACAGATCAACAACCTATAGATTGGGAAAAAAATCTTCACTAACCCCACATCCAATAAAGGGCTAATATCCAAAATATATAAAGAACTCAAGAAGCTAATCACCAAAAAAACAAACAACCCAATCAAAAAATGGGGTATAGAAATAAACCAAGATTTCACAACTGATGAATCTCAGATGGCTGAGAAGCACCTAAAGAAATGTTCAAAGTCCTTAGTGATCAGAGAAATACAAATCAAAATGACCTAGAGATTCCACCTTACACCAGTCAGAATGGCTAAGATCAAAACCTCAGGTGACAACACATGTTGGAAAGGATGTGGAGAAAGAGGAACACTCCTTCATTGCTGGTGGGATTGCAAACTGGTATAACTACTCTGGAAATCAATCTGGAGGTTCCTCAGATAATTGGAAATAGATCTACCTGAAGACTCAGCTATACCACTCTTGGGCATATACGCAAAAAATGCCCCATCATGCCACAGGGACACATGTTCCACTATGTTTCTAGCAGCCTTATTTGTGATAGCCAGAAGCTGGAAACAACCCAGATGTCCCACGACAGAAGAATGGATATGGAAAATGTGATTCATTTACACAATGGAATACTACTCAGCTCCTAAGAATGAGGACATTCTGAGTTTTGCATGCAAATGGATGGAACTAGAAAATATAATCCTGAGTGAGGTAACTCAGACCCAAAAGGTATGTACTCACTAATGAGTGGATATTCACCAAAAATAAAATATAAAATAAATAAAATGTACAGACTACCCAAGACACAGTCCACAGAATTCAAAAGGCTCAACAAGCTGAAGTCCCCAAATAAGGATGTCTCAGTCCCACTTGGGAAGGAGAAGAAATCAAGCACAAGTGGGAAGAGAGGAGGGTCCTGGGAGCGAAAGTGGACAGGGGTAGAGAGGGAGTCAGAGAGAGAGGAGAACCTGATCTGGTATTGGGTGAGGGAAAAGGACTAAAGCCCTGAGAGTCAGCAGAAAGAATGGAAACAGGCATCCTCGGAAGATATGAAGTTAGGGGAACCCTCCAGAATGAACCAGAGACCGGGGAGGTGAGAGACTCTCAGGATTCAAAGGGAGGGACTTTAGATGAAATGCCCGACAGTAGGGAGAGGGAACTTATAGAGCCCACCTCCAGCAAGAAGATGAGGGAGGGGGCCATCCCACAGTCACAACTCTGACCCATAATTGTTCCTGTCTAAAAGAATTACAGAGATGGAAATGGAGAGAAGCCTGAGGAAAAGTGACAGGCCCAAAGTAGGATCCAGCTCAAGGGGAGGTCCCAGTGCCTGACACTATTACTGAAGCTATAGAGTGCTCACAAAAATGGACCTAGAAAGTCTTTATTCTTAATGTCATGCAGATCATTTTGCTGCCTGCCATGGTGCTTACTGGGACTGCAGAAAACTCCCTAAAAGAAGCTGTGTCTGCCAAATGACTGATTAGAATTTCAGTAATGTGGAAACATTGGAATGTTGCACATCCAAATACTATGTACATTATCTTGGTCTAGTCTAGCCCTCAGCATAGCCATTCCTTGTCCACCTCTGTATCAAAACTAACATCTTATGATTACTAGATATTTTATAGTTTATCAAGGTAAGAGAGCACTAGCCCTCACCAACCCAAAGCTATGAATGTCACCAGATGGCATCCAGACCTATAGAAATGTTCCCCCATCTTACTGTAAATGCCTCTCATTTATCTGCCAATGTATTTTAAACTCACTTTGATTTATGACATTTTTCCTGTTGTTCTACAAAACTATAAAACTCCATGAAACTGCTTTCATGTTGGAACATAGAATTTGAGGTAACCTAAATCTGTGTTCCCAGTTCATGGTCACTCAGATTGCTCCAGAATAAACTATGTTTTGTTTTGCTTTTTTGTCTTTAAGATGAGAGCTTTGGATTTTATATTGACAACTATGGCACCATAAAATGTGACTCCAAGAACAATCAACTTTATCACCTGAATGGAAACCAGGTACATCCATGGATCAACTGAGTCCAGCCATCTGATCTTCCTGCAGGGGGTTGTTGGTGAGTTCCTTCTGGAGCTCAGGTCCTCCCTTGGTTTGGTAGATGATCCTGTTGTTTATTCTGAGCTGAAGTTTAGGATTGTATTTGTTTAGATCTTTGTTTACTTTTAAATTGTTTGCCACAGAATATTTATTGCTGTTCTCTTTGAAAACATTTTGGTCTAGAGTTTTGGGGTTTGCTTTTTTTGTCTTGTTTTTTTTCTTTGCCCTTGAAATATCTTGATTTATTATCATTCTATCCTTAACATTTCTTTTCAAATATTCTGCTGCTTCTTTGTGACCTTGCTAAGCCTTTAGCTTAGGAACTCTATGAGCAACTGATGATAAAGACATTGAAAGGCATTGGTTTCTTCCTAGCTCAATGTATAGATGTGTCAGAGAGAATACCCCACAATGTACAACAGGCTCATAGAAAAAACCCAACCTACAAACGACATTCTCGGATCAGAAGGAACTCTTTCTCCTTGACACATGTGAGGAATTGGTCACCTGGTGTCTTGAATCCCCACATACTTGCATATGTGCAAGGTAATATTAGGGTAAAAACTGAGAAAGTTGATCCCAAAAGCAAAACATAAAACTGACCCAAAACACATTTTCTGTGTTTGCAAAAAGGAGACAAGGGTTGGTGATAAAGAGCCATCTGGTATAATAACTGGCTTTTTGTGTGATAATTACTAACTTGTAAGTACTTGGGGAAATTTGGGGAAATATTATTACCTTCAAAGTGCTTTAACTTGCACACTTAACAAAAGTTCTAGACAATAAAAATTTAGAACTCAAATACATAACCTACTATAATTAAAATATAAAATGGTCTGTAAAAATATAAAACTGGGAGTTCATAATGAAAAAGAGCTCTCCTGAAAAGCTATATATTAGTTACATTTAATGTTAAAATAAAAAAGTTAACTTTTCAGAGCTTATATCAGAATTTACAATAAATTCTAAAATAACTACTTCCTCTTCTTCTCTGACCTTGCTTCTTTATCTTTTACCAATCATATGGTTTTCCTTGAGTGTTTTTTGCTTTTAACTTTCATATCTACAGAAAGTGTCTATACAACACAAAGCAATTCTTTTCCTAAATGGACATTTAAAAACCTATGATTAACTCTTAGATTTCAATGAATTCTTATTGGACAGACTTTGTGTTTGGGGCTTTCAGCATAACATTAACAATAATAAATCCTGTTTAAAGAGGGATGACTGCTCAGAATATGCCTATTAAAATAAATAATCACTGTAAAATTTGTTTAAGAAAAAATATTTAAATCTGTTTATAAAATTGGTCTCTTAGATAAACAAATAGCACATAGTATTGTAAAAGACTTAACTTCAATAACCAAAATGCAAAGTTATACAGTTTTTCTCAAAAACAACATGAAAAATCCAAAGACTTTATCAAGTAAAACTAAGAAACCTAAAAACCTCTATCAAGTTCTCACAGTAACTAAACATTCCTCTCACTATTTATATTGCTTAAATATTTTTTGTAATTCAATTTTTAAAATTGTTTATGACACCTAATATTATACCTGGCATGTTTATAAATGACAAAGTAGTATTATGTGCTTTCATTTGTTATGTTTGAATAGCCTAAACTCCTACTTTATTTAAACTAATACTTGAAAGATTCAAGTTTATGTATATTATTCAGTAATTATTCAGTAGAATTTGTACAAATCCAGAAATTTAGTTTTCAAGTTAAATTTTAACTCCATTTACTCTAGCTAGTGATATGCAAAGATTTGGGTTAACTCAGTCTGATTTTAGAAAGATACCAATCTCTAATAGATGCAGGAGAAATTTGAAGAAATAAAACTGCTGCTAATGAAGGATTTTCTAATAAACTTGCTGAGGGAATACTAAGCTGCATGAAGTAGAAGACAGCTAAGGAATGCTGTTTCCAATATGACTGGAGGATAAATTGTGCAGTAATCAAGCTTGGTAGGAACTGTGAGGAAGAAAATGTTGTACCATAATTGAAGTTTAAGGTTGCTGAGAAAGTTTCTGCTGATATTTACCAAGACTGACCTCCAGTTAGGCTTCATTCCCATAACAAAAGGACACAAGCCAGACTTATAACCAGCCATTAGCTACATCTCTGCATCAAAGAACATTTCTCAATCTGGCAACTCACGGAGTCAGCATAAGGTTATAACAATCTTGAAGTCCTGGGTTGCCATTAAATCCCTCTGCTCTTATCAAGAACAGCATGATTATGCCAGGTGGGCAAGATGAACCTGGGTAACGGCTATAATGAAAGAATAACATTGGTATACTTAATAAACAGTTCTGGCAACATATTTTGCTGTATGGATTTCCAACCTACCCAAGTGACTAGATTTGCAGTCTCCTCCTATTTCTATTTAAATTCTTCAGAGTATATTGAAAGTCAGAACCTAAAATAAAATTAAGAATAACAGCATATGTCACATAAGCTGAAGCTTTATATATAAGTTATGGAATAAATTACAATAGTTATAGAATAATATGGATGATAACTATATATGTTAATAGAATCTTCTTTTGGGGACCGGATTCTTCTTGAACATTAGCCAGAAACAAATATACAAAATGAAAATACTTTCCGTTAATAATTTCTAAGTATGAGGAGTTACTTCTCATTGGGAAAGCATATATTATTTCTATAATACAAAAACAATACTTATAATGTTTTATATCTTAACTTGTGGGAACTAAAGGGGGCTGGGGACGAGGGGGAAGGGAGGATAGCCAATGACCGGCCAGAGTTCCTCCTATGCTCTGGGCAGGCAGACGCTTTCCACTCAGCCCAGGGTGGGCATCTAAGCCACTGACCGCACTAGACAGGGGGGTGGACAAGGGGTATCCCCTGACCAGGGGCCCCCCAGGGCAACACCCTGTAGCCCCAGGGTTACAGGAGAGAAGGCAGAGGGAGAGAGGTTCCCACACAGGCGAGAGTAAGTGCAGATGAACAGAGACAGTCTATGGTTTTAGAGCTTTATTGTAGAAAGGCAGGGAGAAGAGAAAATGTGGAAAGAGAGAGAGAGAGAGAGAGAGACCAGCCATGGCCAAGAGGATAGTAGGGGGAAATAGAGAGAGAGAGAGGAAAGGCTAGAGAGTAAGAGGGAGAGAAAGGAAGAGAGTGAGAGGAGAGGACAAGGAGAGAGAGAGTAGAGTAGAGAGGAGAGTAAGGGGAAAAAGAGGAGTAAGAGAGTGAGGTGGGGCCAAGCAGCCCCCTCTTATGGTATGCTGCTATCTTTACTGTTGCTAGGTAACTGGGAAGGAGTTTAGCCTGAAGGTCAGAAGCTTGGGACATTGCCTCTGACTACTAACCATGCTTCTCTTGTGGGGGGCTGAGGGGGCAGTAACTTCAACAGGAGCCAGGGCTCCAGGAGACATGAGAGAACTCCTTCCATCCCATGTAGGTGAATTATCACCACCGGGTCCTGGGGTTCTACATCTAGCCTCAACTGGAAACAAGGCTGTCTGTGCATAGCCCAATGCCCAACATTAAGTCCTATATTTTCTTGATGTACTTACTTTAAAATTGTCTTATGGAACAAAAATATGGAATTAAAAACTAATTAACCACCCAATACCAGATCAAGGTCCCCTCTCTCTCCCTCCCCACCTCCTTCCACTTTTCCTCCCAGGTCCTTCCCTCCCTCCCCACTTGTGCTTGCTTTCTTCTCCCTCCCAAGTGGGACTGAGATATCCTTACTTGGGCACTTCAGCTTGTTGACCTTTTTGAGTTCTGTGGACTATATCTTGGGTAGTCTATAAATTTATTTTATTTTATTTTATATTTTATTTTTGGTGAATATCCACTCGTTAGTGAGTACATACCTTTTGGGTCTGAGTTACCTCACTCAGGATTATATTTTCTAGTTCCATCCATTTGCATGCAAAACTCAGAATGTCCTCATTCTTAGGAGCTGAGTAGTATTCCATTGTGTAAATGAATCACATTTTCCATATCCATTCTTCTGTCGTGGGACATCTGGGTTGTTTCCAGCTTCTGGCTATCACAAATAGGGCTGCTATGAACATAGTGGAACATGCCCCTGTGGCATGGTGGGGCATCTTTTGCATAGATGCCCAAGAGTGGTATAGCTGAGTCTTCAAGTAGATCTATTTCCAATTATCTGAGGAACCTCCAGATTGATTTCCAGAGTAGTTGTACCAGACATGGAGCATACAGAAATCAAGTTAGTAATGACCAAGAAACCACCTACCTACTGGCTAATTTTCACAGTACTTAAAGGTGCCATACAGAATACTGGGGGGGAAAGAGTCATCAATAGTTTTATACAGCTGCGAACCCTGTGAGCGAATAATAATTTCCATTCTGTCAAGATACACTTATGAGTACAATCATGGCACAATTGTTATTGAGATTGACAAGCACTTTCTAATTCAATTTAAAATCTAGGCCCACTCCACAGGAGGAAGCCAAAGCCTGATACTTTAAATATAACCAAAATGTCAAGCAGAGAAACTCGTAAGTCCTAGAGCTGAACCTATTATTATGTTGCTAAATGGACACACTATCAGATTGTCATGTAATTCATATTTCTATATGCCAGGAACCTCCCGGCCCAGGCCAGGGTAGCGTTGAATCCACAGAGTAGGACTCTGGTGATGGCTTTAAAGTCTGAGGGTCTCAGGGCTCTCTAGCTCTCTAATTATGCTGATGATAACTTCTAAAAAGTCTTTTAAAACATTCTTGCTCTTTCTGAGGGTAAAAGATTGCTGGCTTAGGCGATTAACACCTGTAGCCTAACAGCAGAGGATTAAGCAATGCAGCCTTTGTTCTATCTCACCAGGAACTCCTGGGCTCTAACTTTTAGCCTGCTAGAAGTCTCAGAAGGAGAAGACACTTAGATAAGTTGTTACAGAGTTTATTATCAAGTTGTAAAAAGTTTCCTATGAAAGCTATCTAAGGAGGAAAGCAGAAAGATCCTAAGTGGGTAAAGGGAAAAATTCTCTAAGTGGGGAAAGGGAAAAGATTCTAGTCTAAGTGGGAAAGGTAAAAAAGTCTCCTCTATTGATCTTAGCTCGCCATTGGTAATTTTTTGTGCTTCTCCTTGTCCTCAGTACTTAGACATCTTTCAGAGTACATGATCACATGTTACAAAGTTCATCACAAGTTCACACAAAAAATCAAATCATAAATTGAAATAGAAGTTTACAACAGTGAATGTTTACATGCATATCCATTAGTAGTAATTATCTGGCTAAACATCCATCACCTGTCTCAGCTCCACAGGTTCACTGATTGTTTAAAACCATAACTAAGTTATTAGTGAAGTTGTGTAGAGATAAGTCCAGTTGATATTTTATCTTCTGTCCTATCACCTACAAAAATCATTAGTTGCCTTTTAATGACCTTTGGTTAATTGTTTTACAACCTCTTGGAATGTGCTCTGAGTAGGAGAAAGTCTGGTTACCATCTAAGAGCAATTAACTTGGTGACCCTTGGGAGGCTGGCAGAGTTCTCATTGCAGCTTTGACTATCAGAAAAGGACCTAATAGCAGTCCCGTTGTAAAAGAGCTTAATAATCACAAATATAATTTTAGGAATTCTTATAGGATCATCATTAAGACTTAAGTCATCTATTTGTCTATATAGCATCACTACAAGATAGTACATCTTTGTGGATCTGCAGAGATCTGCCTCAAAGGGGATGTGCTCCTACTTAGTGATTGTTATTATTAAACATATATAACAGGAAAAGCATACTAATAGCAGGAGTCTTTCCTAAAGTTAGTCCCTCACAGTCTTGCTTAATGAGGGCTCACCTGTCACAGATTATATAATAATCCGAGGCAAGCCACTTCAGGATAATCACCTGCTAGTTATTATCTTGTCCCATTATGGCTCCTGGCATCTATACCTATAGATTACTGAAGCTCTCAAACATCAGAGAAGTTTCTTTGTCCTGTGGATGGTGGTTAATGAAGACATATACAATAGTGAATAACTCTGTGCATGGTCAGCCACAAATGGGTCATATATGTCCCCTCTTAGTCTCAGTGGACAAATAGGAAGATTGAGGAAGGAGGAAGATGGAGCAAATAGGAAGATTGCAAGAACCATGGGTCAAGAAGGGACAGGGAGAAATGCTGCCATATGATTATGATAGGACCACTGTACTCAAGAACTCACAAAATCTGTGATTTTCTATCTGCATACATCCATTACAAGATCAAGCCAGTCAACACTGTAAAGTGGAGTTTGGAGGATTTCAGAAGCCCCAAACACTTGACCAAGTAGTTACTGACAGCAATATCTCATCAATCCCAGAGACTAAAAAACTAGGAAATTCTAAAGCTATTTACTGCTCCATGGTTCTCCTTGTGGAACCCAGAGAATCACAATAGATTGAAATCAGAGCATTAACTAATATAAACTCTAGAACAATACAATTCCTGGGGGGAAAAAATTAAACCAGAAACCTGGTAAAGCTTTATGTGTGGGTTTGTTATTTTAGTAGTGTTTTAATCAGCCATATACCTATAGATATAAAATAAACATTAGAATTTATAATTGTAAAGTTAAGTTCCAAAATGTCAAGAGCTACATGTGATACTGTCACCTAGGCCTCTGTTGCTATCTAATCTCCCTACAACATCCATGTCTAGAAGGGATACACTTGCACAGCCATTTGTGAGAAAATACATGCCATATTTTGTGATATTTAAAACATAATAAACGATGAATACCACAAAACAAAACCCATACACTGCCATTGAAATATATACTGTTTTAACTATTGGACGTAAAAATTTAGTGACAATTCTAAGAATTGAGATATGTAGAAATTATTTCATCTCAATCCCAGTTTCTACCCTGCCTTTGACCATTTAGTTCCCAAATAAAAGACACACACAACCTTTATGTTTATAATAAGCCTCAATCAGCACAAGAGCTTAGAAAATATCTATTCTCTATGTTATTATGTCTATTTCCCAGCCAATAATCCCATTATATAATTTGCTATGTTTCATTTGGGCTGGTCTTAACTCCAGTTAGCCAACCCATGTGGCCATTATTTTATGACTTTCCTAACCCATGGCAGCTTTCAGCTCTCTCCACCTTCTCCCCACCCCAGCCTTGTAGTTCTCCTCTGACCCCAAGCCCAGGAACTGTAAACTCCACCTATGTCTCCTCTGCCCAGCTATTGGCTGTTGGATCTTTATTGACCAATCAGAAATAAATTGAGGGAAAGGTCACATAGGGGCACTTTTGTCTACAAGTGGACTTTCTTCTCTCTGTGGCAGCCAGACCTTGGGGACCTATATTTAGCATTACAATACATAGCAACAGACCAAACTCAACACTCAGAGCTCAAACACCATCTGCTCTGCCATTGGTGGTTGGTTGTTAGGCTGACAGGCCCATGTTCCTATAAAAATTATTTTGAAGAGAAGCAATACTCTCTAACATTGCTTGCTTAGTTTTTTAACAATTGATCTGCTGGCATCCCTGCTGAATGGGGCTGTAGGTATTAGGGCTGGCATCCATTTCTTGTTTTTTTTTCCTTCAGTTCTAAATTGAGCACAGATGAAAAAATATGTCTTGTGTAAATGCAAGAGAAAATACACTGTTCTTTTCACTCTCTGGGCTAGTAAGAAAACAGCAATATACAATTTATCAGTCAGCTCTCTTGGCTCCATCAACTTTTGAAAACATTCCTCTCCTTACTAGGGAGCTATTCTTCAGTACCAACAAACATTGCCAACCTCAAATGCATTTTGAAGCACCTTTTTTACTATCATTAATTTCTC
The DNA here is from genome assembly GCF_978045245.1 of Mus caroli. Taxonomy (NCBI): domain Eukaryota; kingdom Metazoa; phylum Chordata; class Mammalia; order Rodentia; family Muridae; genus Mus; species Mus caroli. Next base: position 6,237,043 of record NW_028227256.1, read on the forward strand.
CCATTTTACATTGTTTTAAATATGAAAATTCTAGCTCTTGAAAAAAAAGGCTTAACCCAAGTCATAGTAGTGGCAATTATCTAGACTCCCATCAAATAACATTGTGGTGTAGTCTTGGCATAAATTAAGATAAAAATAATTACAAAGTGAAGAATTTGAAGTGAAAATAAGCACCATAATTTAATGTTGGAGGCAAGGCTTGTGCTAAAAGAGATAAGGAGATGCTTGATATGAAATGTAATGAAGGAAGGGGAAGGGGCTCTCAGGGCAACACCCACCCAGCTAAACCTCTAACTTGTGCAAAGGAAAGGCCTGCAGAATTTGCTACTGCTAAAAGGCATAAATAAAGGAAAGATGCTGCAAATGCAAGGCCTCTGCTAAACTTCAAGATGGTAGTTAAACATGACAGTGTTATCTGTGTCATTCTGGTTTTAGCGTCATGAAGGATACAGTAAGGGGCTGTGAAATCTTTTTCATGGTTAAATGGAGCTTCTGAGTCCAGGCACTTGGCAGGAAGATTTTCTATATGGAGGCTCCAAGAGCCTGTGTGTGAAATTTTGAAAGTGAAGCCTGGGTTGTATTGGAGACCCCAGGAAGTTAGATGTTCCAGAACTATGGGTTACCTACCAAGGAAAGCTGAATACCAACAGCAAAATCAGAGTAAAAGAGAAGTATTTCAGGGAACCATTGAGCTGGCCTGGCCTAGCTGCCTTGAAAAGCATACATAATAGATTTTTCAGGTTAAAGTCCATGGCTCCTGGGGCACAATGTTCCTTCCAGTTCCTGAGGAACTGATGCCCTTCATCAGGCAGTGAAGCATTCAGACCACTTTGTGTTTCTCTGTACATTCCCTTGGAAGTCAAGGAAACATGGAAGCTTGACAGGGCAATTGGTCTTAGACATTAATCTTGTGTACCCTGTATAGCTTGCAAAGGTCATTGTGTCTTGGCAACTACATCTGTATTAATCCTGGCAAATGTTATTATATTCTATTTCTCATACAGGTATAAAAGGTCTGCTTGATCTCAAAATTGTCACAGCTTCAATTGTGCTGTGGCCCCTCCAACTAGCCTGATTTAACTCCTTGTAGCCCTATCAGGGACCTTGGCCTAATTGTAGAGGTACAGGTTTTTCTGTATGTACCCTTGTTCCCAAAAAATGACACAGACATCTTTTTGTTTATTAATAAACTCCTCATGCTATAGCTGGGCAGATACTGAGCTATTCTAAACCAACTATGCTGGCCTGGCCTAGTTTCCAGCCACCCTTTTAAGGATTTCAGTCTTATTTCCAGCTACAGGCAAGAAGTAATTCACTCACTGGTTCCCCCTCCTCACACAGACAAGGCTGAGCATGACCTTCTCAAACCACAGCAGTGTGTGTAGCTGTGCTCAGTAGCTGTGCTCTCAGATGAGCAGCTTTGGACCTCTGCCCATGGTGGTTCTACATTGAAGGCTGTTACCTGGATTTTCATGCTGAGGAATGTCCTCACTTCCGCAGTCATCTCTGAACCCTACCTTTCAGCTTCCTTAACACTGATCATTTAACACTTTAAATTAGTTTCTCTTCTTAGAGTTTAATTGCTGTATGACTTTACTGTACTATTTGAGTTGAAAGTCTTCAACTTTATCGGGGAAGGACAGGTGGAGGGAAACAGTGAGGTAGACCAAATTAGGAGGGAAAAGAATATCAAGGATGATTAAAAATGCTATAAGAATATTTTATGTTTACTTAAAATACATATATAATACATATAAATGGGAATATACACACACACACATATGTGTGTGTGTGTGTGTGTGTGTGTGTGTGTGTGTGTATAATTAAAACTAAGTTCTGCCACTTAGAGTAATAATGATCCCCAAGAGCTAAAAAACATACCAACTCAAACAGAGGCCATGCCAGCTGTCAGAACTCCAGATAGGCTGCCTACCTGTGGATCACACCCACTCTTTTAGTGCACACTCACCCTACCACCAATTGCTGTTCCCCTAGTCCTCACTGTGTCCTCACTCCCAACTCCAGTGGAGATACCCTGCTCTACCAGAGACTATATGTGCTGCCAGAAGTCCAGATAGGCCACCTTCCCATGACCCACCTCACTTTCTAAATTATCTCTTAATGCCACAGCCCCTCCTGAATTGTCCTAACCCTCAATTCAGACAAAGACAACCTGCTCAACCAGAGGCCATTTGGGCCACCAGACATCCAGTCAACAACTCCTGTGGAGAACTCTGGTTAACAACAGACCACACCAGCCAGAAGACCAGATAGTAAACAGAGAACACATTCAACAAACCAAACTCAGAAATTGGCACCTAGACCTATAGTCACCAGATACCTAGATGCCAGCTTAAGAATACAGTCAAGATCTTGGGCACAAACTTGGTGGAGGGTACCAAGGTCCCCAGAGGATTCTCCATGCTGCAGGCACCCTAGCATACCCAGGATCTTGAGATCACTGGTAAGTGGAATGCAACATCTGTTCCAAAAACCCCAGAGGGTCTTCTTGTGCTAGCAGGAACAGGGAAAAAAAAAAAACCTGCCCGATCAGTGGCTGGGGATCCTACCAGCCCCACACCACTTTGGGTGCAAACTTGGTGGAGGGTCCCAAGGTCCCCAGAGGACTCTCCACGCTGCAGGCACACTAGCACACCCAGGATCTTGAGAGCACTGGTGAGTGGAATGCAACATCTGTTCCAAAAAACCCGGAGGGTCTTGTGCCAGCAGGAACAGGAACAAAGGAAACCCGTTCAATCAGTGGCTGGAGTTTGTTTCAGGTGGCACCAGCCCCACAACATCTTGGATACAAACTCGACAAGCCCTAGCACACTGAGGATTTGGGATCACTGAGACCAGTCTACTGAAGAGAGCATGTGGGTGGCAGAAGCAACAGAGCTTCTTGTATGGGGTCCTTTATAGCCTTTATCCTCAGCCAGGATGCAAAGCTGAAACCCAGACCCCTGGGCACCCTCGCCACCAGAGGAGAGTCAGCCTCCAGAGAGGGCTCTGACCCCAGGACTCAGGAGGTGGATGTGAGCTCCAGAGTTCTGTGCATCTTCACTACAAGAGGAGAGCTTGCCTGCAGAGAGTGCTCTGACCAGTGGGACTCAGAAGAGAGATGTATTCCCAGGAGTGCTGAGAAAAGCTAAAGAATCACAGGAGGAACAAGCTCCAGACAGAGACAGCTGGAACATCTAACACCAGAGATTACCAGATGGTGAAAGGTAAACATAAGAATCTTACTAACAGAAACCAAGACCACTCTGCATCATCAGAACCCAGTATGCTCACCACAGCAAGTTCTGGATATACCTACACACTCTAAAAGCAAGATTCAGATTTAAAATAATATCTCATGATGCTGGTAGAGGATTTTAAGAAGGACATTAATAACTCCCTTAAAGAAATACAGGAGAACACTGCTAAACAGGTAGAAGTCCTTAAAGAGGAAACCAAAAATCCCATAAAGAATTGCAGGAAAACACAACCAAACAGGTGATGGAATTGAACAAAATCATCCAGGATCTAAAAATGGAAGTAGAAACAATTAAGAAAACTGAAAGGGACACAACTCTGGAGATAGAAACCCTAGGAAAGAAATCAGGAACCATAGATGCAGGCATCTGCAACAGAATACAAGAGATGGAAAAAAGAATCTTGGGTGCAGAAGACTCCATAGAAAACATTGAAACAATCAAAGAAAATGAAAATACAAAAAGATCCTAACTCAAAACATCCAGGAAGTCCAGGACACAATGAGAAGACCAAATGTAAGGATAAGAGGTATAGGTGAGAATGAAGATTTTCAAATTAAAGGGCCAGCAAATATCTTCAACAAAATTATAGAAGAAAATCTCTCTAACCTAAACAAAGAGATGACCATGAACATACAAGAAGCCTACAGAACTCCAAATAGACTGGACTGGAAAAGAAATTCCTCCCAACACAAAATAATCAGAACAACAAATGCACTAAAAAAGATAGATATTAAAAGCAGTAAGGGAAAAAAGTCAAGTAGCATATAAAGGCAGGTCCATTAGACTTAGACCAGACTTCTCACCAGACACTATGAATGCCAAAAGATCCTGGACAGATGTTATATAGACCCTAAGAGAACGCAAATACCAGCCCAGGTTACTATAACCAGCAAAACTCTCAATTATCATAGCTGGAGAAACCAAAGTATTCCATGACAACCATATTCACACAATATCTTTCCATGAATACAGCCCTTCAAAAGATAATAAAGGGAAAACTTCAACACAAGGACAGAAATGACGCCCTAGAAAAAGTAAGAAAGTAATGCTTCAACAAACCTAAAAGAAGACATCCACAAGAACAGAATTCCAACTCTAACAACAAAAATAACAGGAAGCAACAATTAGTTTTCCTTAATATCTATGAATATCAATGTACTCAATTCCAAAATAAAAAGACATAGACTAACAGACTGGCTACATGAACAGGACCCAATATCTTGTTGCTTACAGGAAACCCACCTCGGGGAAAATGACAGACACTACCTCAGAATAAAAGGGTGGAAACAATTTTCCAAGCAAATGGTCAGAAGAAACAAGCTCAATAATAAAAGAACCTCTGGGGGAATCACCATGCCTGACCTCAAGCTGTACTACAGAGCAATTATGATAAAAACTGTATGGTACTGGTACAATGACAGACAGGTAGATCAATGGAATAGAATTGAAGACCCAGAAATGAACCCACATACCTATGGTCACTTGATCTTTAACAAGGGAGCTAAACCCATCCAGTGGAAACAAAGACAGCATTTTCAATAAATGGTGCTGGCAAAACTGGCAGTTATCATGGAGAAGAATGGGAATGATCCATTCTTATCTCCTTGTACAAAGCAGCCTTATTTATAATAGCCAGATGTCCCTCAATGGAGGAATGGATACAGAAAATGTGGTACATTTACACAATGAAGTAATACTCAGCTATTAAAAACAATGAATTCATGAAATTCTTAGGCAAATGAATGCATCTGGAGGATATCACCCTGAGTGAGGTAACCCAAACACAAAAGAACACACATGATTTTCACTCACTGAGGAGTGGATATTAGCCCAGAAACTTAGAATACCCAAGATACAATTTGCAAAACACATGAATCTCAAGAAGAAGGAAGACCAAAGTTGGATACTTAGATCCTTCTTAGAATGGGGAACAAAATACCCATGGAAGGAGTTACAGAGACAAAGTTCGGAACTGAGATGGAAGGAAGGACCATCCAGAGACTGCCAGATCCAAGGATCCATCCCATATAAAACCATCAAACCCAGTCCCTATTGCATATGCCAGAAAGATTTTGCTGACAGGAGCCTGATATAGCTCTCTCTTGTGAGGTTATGCCAGTACCTGGCCAATACAGAAGTGGATGTTCACAATCATCTATTGGATGGAACAGAAGGCACCTAATGAAGGAGCTAGAGAAAGTATCCATGGAGCTAAAGGGGTCTGCAACCCTATAGGAGGAGGAACAATATGAACTAACCAGTACCCCTCAGAGCTGTGTCTCTAGTTTCATATGTGCAGAGGATGGCCAAGTTGACCATGAATGGGAGGAGAGGTCCTTGCTCTTGCCAAGATCATATGCCCCAGTACAGGGTAATGCTAGGACCAAGAATTGGGAATGGGTGGGTTGGGGAGCAATGTGACGGGAGGGTATAGGGGCTGTGGGGATAACATTTGAAATGTAAATGAATAAAATATCTAATAAAAATAAAGAAAAAAGAATACAGTCAAAATCAGCTGAAGTAATATATTACCACCAGAGCCTAGCTATCCTACTACTGCATGTACTGAATATTCCAACACATTTGAAGCAATAGAAAACAATCTTAAGATCAACTTTATGAAGATGATGGAAGTTCTTAAAGAGGAAATGAATAAATTCCTAAAAGAAAACCAAGAAAAAGCCAAAAGGTTGAAGGAAACAAAAGAAACTGTTCAAGATCTGAAAATGGAAATAGAAGCAATTAAGAAAGCACAAACTGAGGGGAGTCTGGAAATTAAAAATCTAGGTAAGTGAACAGGAACATAAGAGGCAAGCATCGACAATGGAATACAAGAGATTGAAAAGATAATCTCAAGTGTTGAAGATATAATAGAAGAAATAGATTCATCCATCAAAGAAACTGTTAAATCTAAAAAGTTCCTGACTCAAGAAAAATCCAGTAAATCTGGGACACCATGAAAAGACCAAATCTAAGAATAATAGGAATAGAAGAAGGAGAAGAGTCCCAGCTCAAAACCCAGAAAATATTTTCAATAAAATATAGAAGAAAAATTCCCCATCCCATAGAAGGAGATGCCTATAGAGGTACAAAAACCTTATAGAATACTAAAGATTGGACCAGAAAAGAAAATTCTCTTGCCATAAAATAACCAAAATACTAAACAAAGAAAGAATATTAAATGCTGGAAAGGAAAAAAAACAAGTAACACAAAAAAGAAAAACCTATTAGAATTATACCAACCAGACATCCAGGCACCTTCCCTGTCAGAGGAGAGGTGTCTGCCCAGGAGGGCTCTGCTGGAGCAGGTGGGGGAGCCATCTTGGGTCCCAGATGCCTCAGAGACTAGTCTGCGCAGGTGAGAGTGTGGACTACAGAAGCTAGACAGTTTCTGGGACAGGCCCTGCTTCAGGCCTTCATCTTCAGCCAGGAGGCAGGTCCCAATGCCAGATATCTGTGCACCTTCCCTGCAAGAGGAGAACTTGCCTGCAGAGAGTACTGTGACCACTGAGACTCCCAGGTCTGCTGACAGAGGCCAACAGAAAAACAGGAGGAACAAGCTCCAACCACAGACTATAACAACTAACTTCATAGATTACAAGATGGCGAAAGGCAAATGTAAGAATCTTACTAACAGAAACCAAGACCACTCACCATCATAAGAACCCAGCACTCCCACCTCAGCCAGTCCTGGATGCACCAATACACCTGAAAAGCAAGACTCAGATTTAAAATCATATCTCATGATGCTGGTAGAGGACATCAAGAAGGACTTTAATAACTCACTTAAAGAAATACAGGAGAACACTGCAAAAAAAGGTAGAAGTCCTAAAAGAAATACGGGAAAACACAAACAAACAGGTGATGGAATTGAACAAGAACTAAAAAGGGAAGTAGAAACAATAAAGAAAACTCAACGTGAGACAACTCTGGAGATAGAAATCCTACGAAAGAAATCAAGAACCATAGATGTGAGCATCTGCAACAGAATAAAAGAGATGGAAAAGAGAATCTCAGGTGCCAAAGATTCCATAGAGAACATGGGCACAACAATCAAAGAAAATGCAAAATGCAAAAAGATCCTAACTCAAAACAGCCAGGAAATCCAGGACACAATGAGAAGACCAAACCTACGGATAAGAGGTATAGATGAGAATGAAGATCTTCAAATTAAAGGGCCAGCAAATATCATCAACAAAATTATAGAAGAAAATCTCTCTAACCTAAAGAAAGAGATGCCCATGAACATACAAGAAGCCCACAGAACTCCAAATAGACTGGACTAGAAAAGAAATTCCTCCCGACACAGAATAATCAGAACAACAAATGCACTAAATAAAGATAGAATATTAAAAGCAGTAAGGGAAAAAGTTCAAGTAACATATAAAGGCAGGCCTATTAGAATTACACCAGACTTCTCACCAGAGACTATGAAAGCCAGAAAATCCTGTACAGATTTATGCAGACCCTAAAAGAACACAAATGCCAGTCCAGGTTACAACACCCAGCAAATTCTCAATTACCATAGATGGAGAAACCAAAGTATTCCATGATAAATCCAAACTCACACAATATCTTTCCATGAATCCAGCCCTTCAAAGGATAATAAAGGGAAAACACCAACACAAGAATGGTAACTACATCTAGAAAAAGGAAGAAAGTAATCCTTCAACAAGCCTAAAAGAAGGCAGGACAAGAACAGAATCCCAACTTTAACAACAAAAATGACAGGAAGCAACAATTACTTTTCTTTACTTTCTCTTAACATCAATGGACTCAATTCCTCAATAAAAAGACATAGACTAAAAGACTGACAACACAAACAGGACCCAACATTTTGTTGCTTACAGGAAATCCACTTCAGGGGAAAAGACAGACACTACGTCAGAGTGAAAGGCTGGAAAACAATTTTCCAAGCAAATGGTCCAAAGAAACAAGCTGGAGTATCCATTCTAATATTGAATCAAATTTACTTTCAGCCCAAAGTTTAAAAAAAAAAAGACAAGGAGGGACACTTCATACTTATCAAAGGTAAAATCTACCAAGATGTACTCTCAATTCTGAATATATATGCTCCAAATACAAGGGCCAAGTTCATTAAAGAAGCTGTAGTAAAGCTCAAAGCACACATTGCACCTCACACAATAATAGTAGGAGACTTCAACACCCCACTCTCACGAATGACAGATCCTGGAAACAGAAACTAAACAGAGGCACATGGACACTAACAAAAGTTATGAAACAAATGGATTCAATGGATATCTACAGAACATCTTATGCTAACACAAAATGATATACCTTCTTCTCAGTGCCACATCCTACCTCCTCCAAAATTGACCATATAATTGGTCACAAAACAGGCCTCCACAGATACAAAAATATTGAAATTACCCCATGCATTCTATCTAATGACCACAGACTAAGACTGATCTTCAATAACAACATAAATATTAGAAAGCCAACATTCACATGGAACCTGAACAACATTCTACTCAATGATTCCTTGGTCAAGGATGAAATAAAGAAAGAAATGAAAGACTTTTTAGAGTTTAATGAAAATGAAGCCACAACATACTCAAACTTATGGAACACAATGAAGGCAGTCCTAAGAGGAAAACTCATGGCCATGACTGCCTCCAAAAATAAACTAGAGAGAGCATACACTAGCAGCCTAACAGCACACCTAGAAGCTCTAGAACTAAAGGAAGCAAATTCACCCAAGAGGAGTAGATGGCAAGAAATAATCAAACTCGGGGCTGAAATCAACCAAGTGGAAAACAAAAAGAACTATTCAAAGAATCTACCAAACCAGGAGCTGGTTCTTTGAGAAAATCAATAAGATAGATAAACCCTTAGGCAGACTAACTAGAGGGCACAGGGACAGAATCCTAATTCATAAAATCAAAAATGAAAAAGGAGACCTAACAATAGAACCTGAGGAAGTCCAAAACATCATCAGATCCTACTACAAAAGGCTATACTCACAAAACTAGAAAACCTGGATGAAATGAACAACTTCCTAGACAGATACCAGGTACCAAAGTTAAATCAGGATCAGGTTAACGATCTAAACAGTCCCATTTCCCCTAAAGAAATAGAAACAGTCATCATAGCCTCCTCCCCTCACCCCCCAAAGAGCCCATAGCCAGAAGGGTTTAGTGCAGAGTTGTATCAGACCTTCAAAGAAGACCTAATTCTGACTCTTTTCAAACTATTCCACAAAATAGAAACAGAAGATACTCTACCCAATTCATTCTATGAAGCCACAATTACTCTGATACCTAAACCAAACAAAGATCCAACAAAGAAAGAGAACTTCAGACCAATTTCGCTTATGAATATCGATGCAAAAAAACTCAAAATCCTCACTAACTGAATCCAAAGACATATCAAAACGATCATCCATCATGACCAAGTAGGTTTTGTCCCAGAGATGCAAGGATGGTTTAATATACAGAAATGCATCAATGTAATCCACTATATAAACAAACTCAAAGACAAAAACCACATGATCATCTCATTAGATGCTGAGAAAGCATTTGACAAAATCCAACATCCCTTCATGATAAAAGTCTTGGAAAGATCAAGAATTCAAGTCCCATACCTAAACATGATAAAAGCAATATACAGGAAAAACAGTAGCCAACATCAAGCTAAGTGGAGAGAAACACGAAGCAAGCAAGAAATAAGAAGCAAGCAAATCAGGGACTAGACTAGGCTGCCCACTTTCTCCCTACCTATTCAATATAGTACTTGAAGTTGTAGCCAGAGTATTTCGAAAACAAAAGGAGATCAAGGGGATACAAATTGGAAAGGAAGAAGTCAAAATATCACTATTTGCAGATGATATGATAGTATATGTAAGTGACCACAAAAATTCCAGCACAGAACTCCTAAACCTGATAAACAGCTTCAGTGAAGTAGCTGGATATAAAATTAACTCAAACAAGTCAATAGCATTTCTCTACACAAAGGATAAACAGTCTGAGAAAGAAATTAGGGAAACAACACCCTTCACAGTAGTCACAAACAATATAAAATACCTTGGTGTGACTTTAACTAAGGAAGTAAAAGATGTGTATGATAAGAACTTCAAGTCTCAGAAGAAATAAATTAAAGAAGATCTCAGAAGATGGAAAGATCTCCCATGCTCATGGATGGCAGGATTAATATAGTCAAAATGGCTATCCTGCTGAAAGTAATCTACAGATTCAATGAAATTCCCATCAAAATTCCAACTCAATTCTTCACTGAGATAGAAAGGGCAATTTGCAAAATCATCTGGAAAAATAAAAAACCTAGGATAGCAAAAAATATTCTCAACAATAACAGAACCTCTGGTGGAATCACCATGCCTGACATTAAGCTGTACTACAGAGCAATTGCAATTAAAAATTGCATGGTACTGGTACAGTGACAGATAGGTAAATCAATGGAATAGAATTGAAGACCCAGAAAAGAATCCACACACCTATGGTCACTTGATCTTTGACAAGGGAGCTAAAACCATTCACTGGAAAAAAAGACAGCATTTTCAACAAATGGTGCTGGCACAAATGGAAGTTATCATGGAGAAGAATGGGAATTGATCCATTCTTATCTCCTTGTACAAAGCTCAAGCCTAAATGGATCAAAGACCTCCACAGAAGACCAGAGCAACTGAAATTAATAGAGAAGAATGTGGCGGGGTTGGGGGGAGGCTCAAAGATATGAGCACAGGGGAAAAATTCCTAAAGAGAACAGCAATGGCTTGTGCTGTAAGATCAAGAATTGACAAATGGGACCTCATAAAATTACAAAGCTTCTGTAAGGCAAAAGACACTATCAATAAGACAAAAAGGCCACCAACAGATTGGGAAAGGACTTTTACCAATCCTAAATCTGATAGGGGACTAATATCCAATATATATAAAGAGCTAAAGAAGCTGAACTCCAGAAATTCAAATAACCCCATTAAAAAATGGGGTTCAGAGCTAAACAAAGAATTCTCAACTGAGGAATACTGTGTGGCTGAGAAGCACCTGAAAAAATGTTCAGCATCCTTAATCATCAGGGAAATGCAAATCAAAACAACCTTCAGATTCCACCTCACACCAATCAAAATGGCTAAGATCACAAATTCAGGTGACAGGAGATGCTGTCGAGAATGTGGAGAAAGAGGAACACTCCTCCACTGCTGGTGGGATTGCAAGCTTATACAACCACTCCAGAAGTCATTCTTCAGGCTCCTCAGAAAACTGGACATAATACTACAGGAAGATCCAGTAATACCTCTCCTGGGCATATACCCTGAAGAAATTCCAACTGTTAATAAGAACACATGCTCCACTATGTTCATAGCAGCCTTATTTATAATAGCTGGAAGCTGGAAAGAACCCAGATGTCCCTCAATAGAAGAATGGATACAGAAAATGTGGTACATTTACACAGTGGAGTACTACTCAGCTATTAAAACAATGGATTTATGAAATTCTTGGACAAATGGATGTATCTGGAGGATATCATCCTTAGTGAGGTAACACAATCACAAAAGAGGTCATTAGATGTGCACTCACTGGTAAGTGTATATTAGCCCAGAAACATAGAACACCCAAGATACAATTTGCAAAACACAAGAAAATCAAGAAGAAGGAAGACCAATGGGTGGATACTTCATTCCTCCTTAGAATAGGGAACAAAATATCCATGAAAGGAGTTACAGAGACAAAGTTTGGAGCTAAGACGAGAGGATAGACTATCCAGAGACTACCCCCCTGGGGATCCATCCAAACCCAGACACTATTGCATATGCCAGAAAGGTTTTGCTGAAGGGACCCTGTTATAGCTGTCTCATATGAGGCTATGCCAGTGCCTGGCAAATACAGAAGTGGATGCTCACAGTCATCTATAAGATGGAACACAGGTCCCCAATAGAGGAACTAGAGAGAGCACCCAAGGAGCTGTAGGGGTCTGCAACCCTATAGGTGGAACAACAATATGAACTAACCAGTACCCCCAGAGCTCATGTCTCTACCTGCATATGTAGCAGAAGATGGCCTAGTCGGCCATCATTGGGAAGAGAGGCCCCTTGGTATTACAAACTTTATATGACCCAGTACAGGGGAATGCCAGGGCCAAGAATTGGGAGTGGGTGGGTAGGGGAGCAGGGCAGGGGGAGTATATAGGGAACTTATGGGATAGAATTTGTAATGTATATAAAGAAAATATCTAATAAATAAATAATTAATTAATTTAATTAAATTTTAAAAAAAGAACTGCTGATGCAAAAAGCTCCACGTAAAAGGCATAGAATATTTCTTTGGATAGCAAACTCTTAAATAAAAATTATATTTAAAAAAAGAATTATAACAAACTTCTCAATGGAGGCTCTAGAAGCCAGAGAGCTGGAAAGATGTTCTGCAGACTCTAAGAGAACACGGATGCCATTCCAGACTACTATACCCAGCAAAAATTTTAATCATCGCAGATGGAAACAACAGGATAGTCTGTGATATATTCAAATTTAAACCACATCTGTCCATAAATTTAGCTCTACTGAAGGCACCAGAAAAAGAACTCCAACTTGGGTTAATTAGACACATGAAACTACAGGAAATAATAATCTAATACCATCTAAAACAAAAGAAGGGAAGCATGTGCACACACACACACACACACACACACACACACACACACACATACCAACAGCAACATCAATGTCAACAAAACCCACAGGAATTGGGTTTTGATGGTTATTGATGACCAGTGATATCTCTCAATGATATCAATGGTCTCAATTCCTCAATAAAAATACAAAGACTAACAAAATGGATGCAAAAACAGAATCCATCCTTCTGCTATACACAAAGCACACACCTCAATATAAACGACAGACATTACCTCAGAGTAAAGGGTTATAAAAAGATTTTCCAAGCAAATGGACCTAAGAAACAAGCTGGTGTAGCCACTTTAGAACCTAACAAAATAGACCAAACCAACAGTAAGCAAAAGAAACAGGGAAGGACACTTTATATTCATCAAAGGAAAAATCTACCAAGATGATCGTTCAGTTCTTAACATGTATGCACCAAACACATGCAACCATGTTTATAAGAGAAACATTACTGAAGCTTAAATCACAGGCTAACCATCACACATTGTTAGTGGGTGACTTCAATACCCCACTCTCACCAATGGACAGACCATCCAGTCAAAAATTAAACAGAGAATTAATTACTGGACCTAAGAGACATTATAAATCAAATGGACTTAAGAGATGGCTATACAACATTTCACCCAAACATAAAGAATTTGCCTTCTTCTCAGCACTTCATGGAACATTCTCTAAAATTGACTTGGCTACTCATCAAGTCTCAATAGATACAAAAAAATTGAAATTACTCCCTACATCCCATCAAACCACCATGGATTAAAGCTCAATTTCAAAAGCAAGTGAACAACAGAAAGGCTTCAAACCCATGAAAACTAAACAACTGTCTACTAAATGAAATCTGGGTCAAGAAAAAAAATAAAATACTTTCTAGAATTCAATGATAATGAATTCACAACATACCCAAACTTATGGGGCACAATGAATGAGGGAAGTTCTTAGCACTAAGTGTCTACATTTAAAAAACAATGGAGAGATCTCATACTTAATGCACACCTGAAGGCTCTAGAGCAAAAAGAAGTAAACACACCCAAGAGGTAGATGTCAGGAAGTAATCAAACTGAGGGTTGAAATCAATAAAACAGAAACGAAGAGAACAATACAAAGAATCAACAAAAATAGAGTTAGTTCTTTGAGAAAATCAACAAGATGGACAAACCCTTATCCAAACTAACTAAAAGACAGAGAATATCAAAATTTTAAAACAATCAACAAAAATGGAAACATAACATCAGACACCGAGGAAATTCGAAGAACCAAAGGACTTCATTTAAAAACGTGTGGTCCTCAAAATTTAAAAATCTAAAAACAATGGATAATTTTTCAATAGATATTACCTACTATCTCACAATACTACTTACTACTTACTTACAATCAAGATTGTACAATTTAATAATAACAATTTAAATAAACCTATAGTCCCTCAGGAAATAGAATAAGAGTCTCACAAACAAAAAATAAAAACAAAAACAAACTGGGGACAGAATTCTATAAGACTTTCAAAGAAGAGTTACTCATTATTCTACAAAATAGAAACATAAGGATTACTGCCATATTCATTTTATGAGGTCGTAGTCACCCAGATACCCAAACCACACAAAGATTCTAGCAAACAAGAGAACTACAGACTGATTTTCCTTATAAGCATAGCTACAAAATTCTCAACAAAATACTTAGAAACCAAATGAGCTCTCTCAGTGGAGAGAGTTCTATACAGCATAATGCTTGGGAGAAGGGCAAGACCTTCTATTTATGGAGAACTCCTTGTCCTCTTAGTTGTCTATATTCCTACTTATCATGTAAAGGTTTAAGAAAGTTACTATGATAAAACATAGAACTAATATTTTAATATAGGAATTCTATATTAAAATATGCATATACACATATATATACTGGAATATCTTATAAATATGAGGGGATAAAGCCTAAGCATTTTTAGAAATTATGTGTATTTCAAATTATACAGTTTCTAATATACACTTTTCAAGTAGTCTGGCACCTAAGAAATCCTTTGATGAAATTTTCAAGCTTGATTAATATATAATTATAATATCTAAAGACAATACCATTGACAAAAATCCTTGTTTCTTGTTTAATAATATGAAGAATGGTATAATTCACAGTACCCTGATAGACTAGATCCCATGTTTTGGTATGGGTTAGCCTAAAGCAGAATTCTAGCTCCATCGTTCCAGTATGGTGGCATATCATTGTAAGTCTAAGACTTAGGAAGCAAAAACAGGAGAACCATGAGTTCAAGACCAACTGAAACCGTATACAGAAACTCAGTGTCCAAAACCAAATAATAACAATAATAGCAATACAAACATAAAGAAATAGACCATCTAACAGAATATTGGTGCAACACTATTACTGTTTTCCTTATTACCTGGGGCCACATTTCTTTCCTTTCCTTTCCTTTCCTTTCCTTTCCTTTCCTTTCCTTTCCTTTCCTTTCCTTTCCTTTCCTTTTCTTTTCTTTTCTTTTCTTTTTTTTCTTTACTTTTCTTTTCCACTCAAGAGAATTAAATCTTTTATTGAGTACACATGATAATGGATGATACACAAGCTTCATTCCCATCTGTTATTTTTATCTGATATCATTATTCACTTTTGATATTGCATAGGTGTGCCAAAAACCATTTTATAGCCAAATTGTGACCTTGCTTGGATGACACTTTCAATGGTGAAACTCATTAAATTTACAACAGTAACTGGCAGTTTAACAACACCAAGATCTTTGAAGACAATGGCCTCTCCACCCAAGCAACCATAAATAAATTCCAAATGGAACTTGGCACCACCCTGAAGGAATTCTAACTTCACACTGTTGGGAAAGTTTGACAAGATGGCTTCAGAGTAGACTAACTTTACACAGCACATTAAAAGGGGTGGGGGTGATCCATCCCATAAACAGCCAATGCAGACACTATTGCATATGCCAGCAAGATTTTACTGAAAGGACCCTGATATAGCTGTCTCTTGTGAGGCTATGCCAATGCCTGGCAAATACAGAAGTAGATGCTCACAGTCATCTATAGGATGGAACACAGGGCCCCAAATGGAGGAGCTAGAGAAAGTGCCCAAGGAGCTGAAGGGGTCTGCTACCCTATAGGTGGAACAACAATATGAACTAACCAGTACCCCCAGAGCTCATGTCTCTAGCTGCATATGTAGCAGAAGATGGCCTAGTCGGCCATCAATGGGAAGAGAGACCCCTTGGTATTGCAAACTTTATATGCCCCAGTACAGGGGAATGCCAGGGCCAAGAAGTGGGAGTGGGTGGGTAGGAGAGCAGGGCAGGGGGAGGGTATAGGGAACTTTTGGGATAGCATTTGAAATGTAAATAAAGAAAATATCTAATAAAAAAACAATAAAACACACACACACATTTATTCAGTGTCATGATCAGACTATTACATTTAGCAATCAACAGCATGGGTGAAAAAGGTCTACAGTAAAACCTTTTGTTGGAATACTTTACACTTTCCACAGAATAGAAACTAAAATAACCTGTTATACAATTAGTCACAAATATAGTCTTGGAGTTTTTGCCCACACACATGAGTATTGTCGAAAACATGTCTTCTTTGTAGCAGCTAGGTCCTGCCACCACTGTGCTTGGTGGAGTTCACAAATCTGTTGTAACCTGTAGCTTCCCTGTCACTTCTCTGGCTCTTCTCTCCTGCTAAGCTTTGTTTTTGGCTGTATGTAATTAGAACCTCCTGTCACTGCCATAGTTACTGCTGCTGCTGCTGGAATATCTATAGCCACCTTGGTTCCGTGGTTTAGCAAAGTACTGGCCTCCACCACTATAAGTGCCAGAGCTCCTGCCTCCAAAGTTTCCTTCCTTTATCAGTCAAAAATTTGAAGACTGATTGTTGTAATTGCCAAAATCATTGTAGCTTCCACCGGCTCTAAAATTGCTTCCACTACCACCACCAAAGCTGCCTCTGCCTCCTCTGTTGTTATGACTGTCATAGCTGCCACTCCCGCCGTAACCTCTGCCCTGGTTTCCATAGCCTGTCCACAACTTCCATAGCCTCTGTTTCCTCCAGAGTAACCAGGGCTGCCTCCTCCATAACCACCGTCATTACCAAATCCATTATAGCCATCCCCACTGCCACCATATCCACCACCACCACAGTTGGCACCAAAGCCACCATGACCACTGAAGTTCCTTCCTTGACCAAAGTTGTCATTGCCACCAAAACCACTGTCTCTACTACCACCAAAGTTTCCAGAACTACTGCGACCTCTCTGGCTGGATGAAGCACTAGCCATCTCTTGCTTCAACAGAGCCTTTCTTACTTCTCAGTTGTGGCCATTCACAGTATGGTATTTCTGAATAACAAACTTATCCACAGAGTCATGTGTTGGGCATTGGGCTATACACAGATGGCCTAGTCTCCAGTTGAGCTGAGGTCTGAACCCTAGGACCTGGTGGTGTTAATTCACCTTCATGGGATGGAAGGAGTTCTCTCATGTCTCCTGGAACTCTGGCTCCTGTCTAAGTTACCGCCCCCCCCCCCAGCCCCCACAAGAGAAGCATGGCTAACAGTCACATAGGCAATGTCCCAAGCTTCTGACCTTCTGGCCAAACTCCTCCCCAGTTACCTAGCAACAGAAAAGATAGCAGCATACTTTAAGAGGGGCTGTTTGGCCCCTCACTCCTCTCTCCTGTCTCTTTATCTTCTTCTCTCCTCTCTCCTCTCTCTTCCTCTCTTCCCCTACTCTTTAGCCTTTCTTTTCTCTCTTACTTTCCCCTATGTCTCCTTTTAGCCATGGCCGGTCTCTCTCTCTCTCTCTCTCTCTCTCTCTCTCTCTCTCTCTCTCTCTCTCTCTCTCTCTCTCTCTCTCTTTTCTACCTTCTCTGTTTCCCCCTGCCTTTTTATAATAAAGCTCTAAAACCATAGACAGTCTCTGCTCCTCAAGGCCGCTGTGCAAACTCTTGCATATGTGGGACCCTCTCTCCCATAACCCCGGAGCTTCAGGGTGTGGCTCTGGGACCCCTGGTTTTAGGGGCTGCCCCTTGTCTATCCCCCACCTCACCCCCCATCAAGTGGGGTCAGATGCTTAGATGTCCACTCGGCCCCAGGTGGAAAGCAGCCCTCCCGCATCTGTCTGCCAGAGCATAGGAGGAACTCTGGCCGGACATGGGCTATCCTCCCTCCTTCTCCTTCCCCTGCCCCCTTTTAATTCCCACAGTCATGGTCATCAAAGGTGACAAAAGCAAATCCCCTCTTTTTTCCACTGCCTCTGTCAGTCATAATTTCTATCACTTCAATCTTCCCATACTGCTCAAAATAATCTCATAAGTGATATTCTTCAGTGTCTTCTTTAATACCACCAACAAAGATCTTTTTCACAGTTAAATGGGCACCTGGTCTCTGAGAATCTTCTCTTGACACAGCTTTCTTAGGTTCCACAGCTCTCCTATCCACCTTGTGTGGTCTTACATTCATGGCAGCATCCACTTCTTCTACAGTGGTTTATGTGACAAACCCAAAGTCCCTGGATCTCTTGGTGTTTGGATCTCTCATTACCACAGTTGGTTAGTGTTCCCCATTACTCAAAATGGCTCCTCAGTCTCTTGTCGGTTGTTTTGAAGCTCAGCCCTCTGATGAAGAGCTTCCACAGCTGTTCCAACTCCTTGGGAGACTCTGACTTAGACAAGATGGCAGGGTTATGAGAGCCTTCAGCGATGCTTTCTTGGCAGCGTCGAAGAGCAGAAAGGAATAAGATAATGAACATGCCCCCCATTTCTTTTCACAAGTGGTAATGGGGTAAGTATTGTGATTATTAATCTTGATTGTTGGCTTGATGCACTGTTCTAAGTAGTTTATCTCTTGTATGTTCATAAAGATCATTTCTAGAGAAGGTTAAGGGAGTAGTCCTTGAATGTGTAAACTACCATGCAATATGTTAGAGATAGAGATATAATAAAGGGGAGCAAGAAAAATCTGGTGCAAGAATACCCATCTTGCCAAAATAAATCACCTTTGTCAAATAGTTTTCTAAAATATTTTGCCACAGCAACAGCAATCCCTCTTTGCAGAATTTGCAGTACAGAATTTGTTGCAAAAAACACAGATTGAATAGTGGTAACCCAATGTAAGATCTCAAGAAGCATTTGCTAATTCTATTATTGTTTGCATTCTTAGTCTACAGATAAGATTCTATGTATTTCTCCTTATCTTGATCAGCCAGAGGTATTCAACAATATTCTCTATTTAAATCTGTTCTTGCTAATCAAATTCTGAATACAGCAATTTATCTATGAGTGATAAGAAAATGTAAACTTTACCCCTTAGCCTGGACTACAATGCCTGAGAATAAAGATACTCCTAACTTTCTGTACATAAACAACCGAACACATACGGATGCTAACTAGGGATGTGTAAGCCATAAACAACACTCTTAAGCACAGTCCATCAATCTTTGTTTCTAAGAAAATTATTAATATCACAACCATCCCTCCAGCTACAGGAAACACAAGTCATTGTGTAATATTGATGAAGAGGGGTAACCAGAAAGAAGATATCATCTGAAATGTAAATGAAGAAAATGATTAATAAAAAAAGAAATGTTAAAAAAAAGATTTCTCAAGATTACTTCTTATAATAACATTATATTATGAGAAGTCAGGAGCAGGGTTAGTGTGGTCCTGCGTCTACTCAGGGATGCAGGACAAGGGAAGTTTGACTGTATCCGGCTGCTGCCAGGCTATGGGGAAGCCTAGGGACACTGCTGGGGTAGGGGGAGCACAGTCTGAGGCATGGGACAGTCAAAACTGGCTCTGGGGTCCCTGGGCCTTCAGGGAAGCCAGGGCTATCGGGTCCTCAGGATCTTGGGCACCCAGGCGCCACTGGATGCCTTGGAAGAGCTGAGAAAGAAGTGGGTGCCAGTGGGCTGAATCTAGCCAAGAGCCAAGGGGGAAAAGAGGGGAACACTTGCTGATCCCTCAGGGGAGAGTCCTTGGCTTGGTGGCATGGCACGCGCAGGTTTGAGCTTGGTCTTGATGGCAGCCATGGCTGGGGTTGCTGAGAGGCTTTATACAGGAGATTAGACATGGCTCTATAGGCAAAAGCCTCCTCTATGGCTCCCCACAGTGGATCCTAGTGAGAAGAGACAGTCCATGGTTTTAAGGCATTTATTGTCGGGGCAGAAAGTGGATGAGTAAAACTGTATCCTCAGGGTAAGCCTGAGGTTATATACCTTTTGCAAGGAGGAGTGTCTGGGAAGGGGGATTTATTGGCTAAGACTCCAGGCCTTTAGGTACCTCATTAAAATGGAGATCTGTCTTGAGGCTATGTGGCCACAGGTCTAATCCTCTACCTGTGGGGGGGCTTGGGGCATAGGTGATTTATGCCACAAATCTATGGAGGGCTGCCACCTCCTGTCAGGAGCTTAGTGTCCAGGAATCAAGCAAAATGCCTGCCATCCCTTTAGGGTCACCGGAGTTTCTAGCCTTAGCTCAACCAGGAACCAGGCTGCCTTTCATGGTCCTACAGCCAGGTACTAATTTTCTCTGGTCATATCTTTGTAACAAGGTAGAATATTTCACTTATTTTTTTCCAATGTTGCCAAAATAAATTCCTTCTGCTCTAGATAAGAAAATAATCAAAGATCTAGGTGAAGGAAGGAGTATATTCACCAGGGCATGAAGATACAAAGATCACAAGCAGGAAGCATGGTATCTATTCAGTGAAGCATAACTGATAGTTGTGATGGGGACGATGGTGGTGGTGAGAGCCAGGATGCCAGGATGAAAGGATGAAAGCACAAAGTGACTGAAAACATTCTACAAGTTTTTCTGTTGTTTGTAAATGCTATAGAGAAACATTAATTTTTATCAAGTTTTAAGTATATGAAACAAATATTACAAAATAAATATCAAGGAGATTGTTCAGTACAAAGTGATCCTTAGAGTTTTTTTTAATTATCATACTTGACAATGAAATACATTTTTACAAGTCTATTAGAGACAAGAAGCTGATATTGCAGCAAAAATACAGAGATAGGAAAGTAACTTGAAAAGAGTTATGGGACAAATTATGGTATTTGAGATAAGAATTGAAGGTTATCTAAAAAGAGTTCATCTATTTTTCATAAAATGGAGTGATTGCTTCCTTAATTTTATGACAATGCCATAAAGCATGCACTTCATTATTATTACATAAATAATATTATGTAAATTTTGTTGCAACTAAGCCTTGCAAACACATTTTGGTAATTCATTCTTATTTTGTCATTAAAATTTATGGTTCTAATACTTTAATAACATACTCAATATGTTAGTTTTGACACTATCATGTTAATTATTATTTTGTTTGTTAAAGTGAGCCTTTTAACAAATTAGTCAAATGTATTTTCTGCTACAATCTTTCATAGATATTGAAAAATAAAGTAACTTCCCACATTGTAATCTGTGGAGGCTTGAATATGCTTTAGCCAAGGGATGTGTGGATTTGTTGGAGTAGGTGTGACATTGGAATAGATGTGTCACTTTAGGCTTGAGCTTTAAGACCCTCCTCCTCTCTGCCTAAAAGCCTGTCTTCTGCTATCTAGCTGACTTAGGAACAAGAGGTAGAACTCTCAGCTCCAAGTCTGTGCAAGTCAGCTCACGAACTGAGAAGGGTTAGCCAACAGACTGCAGAAGCTACACAGCTTCTGGGACAGACCCCATTTCAGGCTCCAGACATCAGGGCACCTTCCCCGCCAGAGGAGAGGTACCTGCCCAGGAGAGCTCTGACCACCAGAGCAGGTAAGAGAGCCATGTTGTGTCCCACGACCCAGAAGAAGTTCCAACTAATAATAAGAACACATGCTCCACTAAGTTCATAGCAGCCTTATTTATAATAGCCAGAAGCTGGAAACAACCCAGATGCCCCTCAACAGAGGAATGGATACAGAAAATGTGGTACATTTACACAATGGAGTACTACTCAGCTATTAAAAGGAATGAATTTATGAAATTCCTAGGCAAATGGATGGACCTGGAGGGCATCATCCTGAGTGAGGTAAAATAATCACAAAGGAACTCACACAATATGTACTCAGTGATAAGTGGATATTCGCCCAAAAACTTAGGATACCCAAGATATAAGATACAATTTGTTAAACGCATGAAACTCAAGAAGAACGAAGACCAAAGTGTGGACACTGTACCGCTTCTTAGAATTGGGAACAAAACACCCATGGAGAGAGTTACAGAGATAAAGTTTGGAGCTGTGACGAAAGGATGGACCATCTAGAGACTGCCATATCCAGGGATCCATCCCATAATCAGCTTCCAAACGCTGACACCATTGCATACACTAGCAAGATTTTGCTGAAAGGACCCAAATATAGCTCTCTCTTGTGAGACAATGCCGGGGCCTAGCAAACACAGAAGTGGATGCTCACAGTCAGCTATTGAATGGATCACAGGGCCCCCAATGGAGGAGCTAGAGAAAGTACCCAAGGAGCTAAAGGGAACTGCAACCCTTTAGGTGGAACAACATTATGAACTAACCAGTACCTCAGAGCTCTTGACTCTAGCTGCATATGTATCAAAAGATGGTCTAGTAGGTCATCACTGGAAAGAGAGGCCCATTGGACTTGCAAACTTTATATGCCCCAGTACAGGGGAATGCCAGGGCCAAGGTGTGGGAGTGAGTGGGTAGGGGATTGGGGGGGGAGTGTATTGGGGACTTTTTGGATAGCATTGGAAATGTAAATGAAGAAAATACCTAATAAAAAATGAATTTAAAAAAAAAGACATAAACTAACAGACGGGATATGCAAACAAGATCCAGCATTTTGCTGCATACAAAAAAACACACCTCAACAACAAATACAGGTACTATCTCAGAGTAAAAGGATGGAAAAAGGTCTTCCAAGCAAATGGTCCAAGGAAACAAGCAAGAGTTGCCATCCTAATATCCAATAAAATAGACTTTCAACCAAAAGTTATCAAGTGTGATGAAGAAGGACACTTCATATTCATCAAGGGAGAAATCCACCAAGAGAAAGTCTTAATTCTGAATATCTATGCCGCAAATGTAGAGCACCCAAGTTCATAAAAGATACTTTATTAAAGTCAAAACTCACATTGAACCCTACACAATAATAGTGGGAAATTTTAACACCCTTCTCTCACCAATGAACCAGTCATTGAAACAGAAACTAAACAGAGATACAGTGAAACTAAGAGGTTATGAACCAAACGGATTTCACAGATATCTTCAGAATATTTCACACTAAAACATCAGCACCTCATCGTACCTTCCCCAAAATTGACTATATAATTGGTCACAAAATAGCCCTCAACAGATACAAGAAGATTGAAATAATACCATGCGTCTTATCAGACCACCATGGCCTAAGCCTGGTCATCAGTATTCACAAAAACTACAGAAAACCCACATATATGTGGAAACTGCACAATTCTTTACTCAATGATAACTTGGTCAGGAATGAAATACAGGAAGAAATTGAAGACTTCCTGGAATTTAATGAAAATGTTAACACATCATACCCAAACCTCTGGAACACAATGAAACCAGTGCTAAAAGGAAAGTTCATAGCACTAAGTACCCTGGTAAAGAAACAGGAAAGATCTTACACTAACAACTTAACAGCACACCTGAGAGTCCTAAAACAAAAAGAAGCAAACTCACCCAAGAGGAGAAGACAGGGAATAGTCAAACTCAGGGCCAAAATTAATCAAATAGAAAAAAAGAAAACATTACAAAGAACCAGCAAAACTAAAAGCTGGTTCTTTGAAAGAATCCACAAGATAGATAAACCCCTAGCCAAACTAACTAAAGGGCCAAGAGGCAGTATCCAAATTAATAAATCAGAAATGGAAAGGGAGACATAACAACAGAAATGGAGGAAATTTAAAAAAACCCATCAGATTCTACTATAAAAGGCTATACTCAACAAAACTGGAAAATCTAGATGAAATGGGTGGTTTTCTTGACAGATTATACATACCAAAGTTAAATCAAGAGCAGGTAAACTATCTAAAACGGGCCCATATCAGACAAGGAAATAGAAGAAGTCAAAAAAAAAAAAAAAAAGCCCCGGGCAAGATGGATTTAGTGCAGAGTTCTACCAGACCATTTCCTGAAACTATTCCATAAAATAGAAAGAGAAGGAACACTACCTAACTTATTCTATGAAGCCACAATTACTCTGATCCCTAAACCACACAAGGACTCAACCAAAAAAGAGAACTTCAGACCAGTCTCGCTTATGAATATCAATACAAAAATACTCAATAAAATTCTTGCAAACCAAATTCAAGAACACATCCAAATCACCACTCACCATGATAAAGTAGGCTTCATCCCAGGGATGCAAGGTTGGTTTAATATACAAAAATCTATTTACGTAATCCACTATATAAACAAACTCAAAGAAAAAAAAATCACAGGATCATCTCCTTAGATGTTGAAAAAGCATTTGACAAAATACAACACCCTTTCATGTTAAAAGTATTAGAGGCATCAGGAATTCAAGGCCCATACCTAAACATAATAAAAGAAATTTATTGCAAACCAATAGCTAGTATCAAATTAAATGGAGACATACTTGAAGCAATCCCACTGAAATCTGGGCCAAGAGAAGAATGTCCACTCTCCCCATATCTATTAAATATAGTACTCCAAGCATTAGTTAGAACAATAAGACAACTAAAAGAGATTAAGGGGATACAAATTGGTAAAGAAGAAATAAAAGCATCACTATTTGCAGATGATATGTATATATTCAATGCAATCCCCATCAAAATCCCAACACAATTCTTCAAAACATGGAAAGAGCAATTCTCAAATTTATCTGGAAAGGCAAAAAACACAGAAGAGCTAAAACAATTCTTAACAATAAAAGAACGGCTGGGGAGATCACCATCCCTGACCTCAAGCTTTACTACAGAGCAATAGTGATAAAAACTGCATCGTATTGGTACAGAGACAGACATGTTGATCAATGGAATAGAATTGAAGACCCAGAAATAAAACCACATACTTACTGTCACTTGATCTTTGGCAAAGAAGCCAAAAATATACAGAGGAAAAAAAAGAAAGCATCTTCAATAACTGGTGCTGGTCTAACTGGCTGTCCGTACGTAGAAGAATGAAAATAGACTCATATTTGTTACCTTGTACAAAGCTCAAGTCTAAGTGGATCAAGCACTTCAACATAAAACTAGATACACTAAATCTAACAGAAGAGAAAGTGGGGGAAAAACCTCAACCTTATGGGTACAGGAGGAAATTTCCTAAACAGAACTCCAATGGCTCACACTCTAAGAATAAGAATTGATAAATGGGACCTCATGAAACTGGAAAGCTTTTGTAAGGCAAAGGACATAGTCAGTAAAACAAATTAACAACCTACAGATTGGGAAAAAAATCTTCACTAACCCCACATTCGATAGAGGGCTAATATCCAAAATATATAAAGAACTCAAGAAGCTAATCACCAAAAAAAACCAAACAACCCAATCAAAAAAATGGGTTATAGAACTAAACTGAGAATTCACAACTGAGGAATCTCTGGTGGCTGAAAAACACCTAAAGAAATCTTCAAAGTCCGTAGTGATCAGAGAAATGCAAATCAAATTGACCCTGAGATTCTACCTTACACCAGTCAGAATTGTTAAGATCAAAACCTCAGGTGACAACACATGTTGGAGAGGATGTGGAGAAAGAGGAACACACCTCCATTGCTGGTGGGATTGCAAACTGGAAATCAATTTGGAGGTTCCTCAGAAAATTGGAAATAGATCTACCTGAAGACTCAGCTATACCACTCTTGGACATATACCCAAAAGATGCCCCACCATGCCACAGGGGTACGTGTTCCACTATGTTTATAGCAGCCTTATAGGCAGAAGCTGGAAACAACCCAGGACAGAAGAATGGATACAGAAAATGTGGTTCATTTACACAATGGAATACTACTTAGCAAATAGATGGAACTAGAAAATATCAGCCCGAGAGAAGTAACTCAGACCCAAAAGGACATGCATGGTATGTACTCACTAATAAGTGGATATTAGGCAAAAAAAAAAAAAAAAAAAACCTATACAGAATACACAAGATACAGTCCACAGAATTCAAAAGGCTCAACAAGCTGAAGGGCCCAAGTGAGGATGCCTCAGTCTCACTTGGGAGAAGGATGAAGAAAGCAATCACAAGTGGGGAGGGAGTAAGGGAGGAACTTGGGAGGGGATGTGTATGGGGTGGGGGTGGGGCAGAAGGGGATGGAGGGAACCTGATCTGGTATAGGGTGAGGGAAAAGGACTGAAAACCTGAGAGCCAGCAGAAAGATTGTAAACAGGCAACCTCAGGAAATTGGAGGTTGGGGGGATCCCCCAGAATTCACCAGAGACCTGGGAGGTGAGAGAATCCCAGGACTCATAGGGAGGATCTTTGATGAAATGCCCAACAGTAGGGAGAAGGAACTTATAGAGCCTACCTCCATCAGGAAGACAGGACATCAAGTGAAGAATGGGGTTGCCATCCTACAGTCACACCTCTGACCCATAATTGTTTCTGTCTGAAAGAATTACTGGGATGGAAAAGGAGAGGAACTTGAGGAAAAGAAGTTCCAGCAACAGGCCCAAAGTGGGATCTAGCTCAAGAGGAGGTCCAAAGGCCTGACACCATTAGTGAGGCTGTGGAATGCTCACAAAAAAGGGATCTGTCATGACTGCCCTCCAAAAGACCCAACAAGCAGCTGAAAGAGTCAGATGCATTTATTTGCACCCAACCAATGGACAGAAGCAGCTGACCCCTGTTGTTGAATTATGGAAGGTGAAAGAAGCTGAGGAGAAGGGAAATTCTGTAGGAGGACCAGCAGTCTTAATTAATCTGGACCTCTGAGGTTTCTCAAACACTGGACCACCAAACACACAGCATACACCAGCTGATATGAGGCTCCTAACACACATATAGTAGAGGACTTCCAGGTCTGGGTTCATTGAGAGATGAAGCACCTAACCCTCAAGAAACTGGAAGCCCAGGTGTTTAGAGGTCAGGTGGGGTGGGGCGGGGCCTGGGGCATGGGGCCTGGGGCATGGGGCATGGGGCATGGGGGAATCCACGTGGAGATGGGGTGGTGTGGGAAAGAGGTGTGGGATGTGGAGCAGTCAGAGGGTAGATGGTGGGGGGCAGAGAATGGAATATGGAGTGTAGATAATGAATTAAAAATTAAAACAAACAAACAAACAAAAGAAGAATGACATTTAATTGTGGCTTACATGTTCAGAAGTTCAGTCCATTACCATCAAGGCAGGAGCAAGGCAACATTCAGATAAACATGGGGGTTGGAGGAGCTGAGAGTTCTTTTTTTTAATTAGATATTTTCTTAATTTATATTTCAAATGTAATTCCAAAAGTTCTCTCTACCTTCCCCCTGCCCTGCTTCCCTACTCACCCACTCCCACTTCTTGGCCCTGGCATTATCCTGTACTGGGGCACATAAAGTTTGCAATACCAAGGGGCCTCTCTCCCCAGTATGGCCAACTAGGCCATCTTCTGTTACATATGCAGCTAGAGACACAAGCTCCGGGGGGACTGGTTAGTTCATATTGTTGTTCCACCTATAGGGTTGCACACCCCTATAGCTCCTTGGGTGCTTTCTCTAGTTTCTCCATTGGGGGCCCTATGTTTGATCCTACAGATGACTGTGAGCATCTACTTCTGTATTTGCCAGGCACTGGCATAGCCTCATATGAGACAGCTATATCATTGTCCCTTCAGCAAAATCTTTCTGGCATATGCAATAGTGTCAGTGTTTGGTGGCTGATTAGGGGATGGATCCCCAGGTAGGGTAGTCTCTGGGTGCTCCATCCTTTTGTCGTAGCTCAAAACTTTGTCTTTGTAACTCCTTTCATGGGTATTTTCTTCCCTATTCTAAGGAGGAATGAAGTATCCACACGTTGGTCTTCCCTCTTCTTTTTTATTTATTTATTTTTTTATTTTTAATTGTTTATTACGTATTTTCCTCAATTACATTTCCAATGCTATCCCAAAAGTCTACCATACCCTCCCCCCACTCCCCTACCCACCCATTCCCACTTTTTGGTCCTGGGGTTCCCCTGTACTGGGGCATATAAAGTTTACATGTCCAATGGGCCTCTCTTTCCAGTGATGGCCTACTAAGCCATCTTTTGATACATATGCAGCTAGAGTGAAGAGCTCCGGGGTACTGGTTTGTTCATAATGTTGTTGCACCTACAGGGTTGCAGATCTCTTTAGCTCCTTGGATACTTTCTCTAGCTCCTCCATTGGGGGCCCTGTGATCCATCCAATAGCTGACTGTGAGCATCCACTTATGTATTTGCTAGGCCCCGGCCTAGTTTCACAAGAGACAGCTATATCAGGGTCCTTTCAGCAAACGCTTGCTAGTGTATGCAATGGTGTCATCGTTTGGAGGCTAATTATGGGATGGATCCCTGGATATGGCAGTCTCTAGATGGTCCATCCTTTTGTCTCAGCTCCAAACTTTGTCTCTGTAACTCCTTCCATGGGTGATTCTTTCCAATTCTAAGAAGGGGCAAAGTGTCCACACTTTGGTCTTTGTTCCTCTTCAGTTTCATGTGTTTTACAAATTGTCTCTTATATCTCGGGTATACTAAGTTTCTGGGCTAATATCCACTTATCAGTGAGTACATATCATTTGAGTTCTTTTATGATTGTGTTACCTCACTCAGGATGATGCCCTCCAGGTCCAACCATTTGCCTAGGAAATTCATAAATTCATTCTTTTTAATAGCTGAGTAGTACTCCATTGTGTAAATGTACCACAATTTTTGTATCCATTTCTCTGTTGAGGGGCATCTGGGTTCTTTACAGCTTCTGGCTATTATAAATAAGGCTGCTATGAACATAGTGGAGCATGTGTTCTTCTTACGGGTTGGGACATCTTCTGCATATATATGCCCAGGAGAGGTATTGCGGGATCCTCCGGTAGTATTATGTCCAATTTTCTGGTGAACCGCCAGACTGATTTCCAGAGTGGTTGTACAAGCTTTCAGGTCTTCCCTCTTCTTGATTTTCTTGTGTTTGGCAAATAGTATCTTCGGTATTCTAAGTTTCTGGGCTAATATACACTTATCAGTGAGTACATATCTAATGACTTCTTTTATGATTGGGTACCCCACTAAGGTTGATATTCTCCAGATACAATCATTTGCCCAAGAACTGGGATTAGATCTTCTTTGAAGGTCTGGTAGAACTCTGCACTAAACCCATCTGGTCCTGGGCTTTTTTTGGTTGGGAAACTATTAATGACTGCTTCTATTTCTTTGGGGGATATAGGGCTGTTTAGATCATTAACATGATCTTGATTCAACTTTGGTACCTGGTATCTGTCTAGGAACTTCTCCATTTCATCCAGGTTCTCCAGGTTTGTTGAGTATAGCTTTTTGTAGAAGGATCTGATGGTGTTTTGGATGTCTTCAGGATCTGTTATTATGTCTCCTTTTTCATTTCTGATTTTGTTAATTAGAATGAATTCCCTGTGCCCTCTAGTGAGTATGGTAAGGGTTTATCTATCTTGTTGATTTTCTCAAAGAACCAGCTCCTTGATTGGTTGATTCTTTGAATAGTTCTTCTTGTTTCCCCTTAGTTGATTTCGCCCCTGAGCTTGATTATTTCCTGCCGTCTACTCCTCTTGGGTGAATTTGCTTCCTTTTGTTCTAGTGCTTTTAGGTGTGTTGTCAAGCTGCTAATGTGTGCTGTCTCTATTTTTTTTTTTTTTTGGAGGCACTCAGAGCTATGAGTTTTCCTCTTAGAAATGCTTTCCTTGTGTCCCATAAGTTTGGGTATGTTGTGGCTTCATTTTCATTGAACTCTAAAATGTCCTTAATTTCTTTCTTTATTCCTTCCTTGACCAAGGTATCATAGAGAAGAGTGTTGTTCAGTTTCCACGTGAATGTTGGCTTTCTATTTTTTATTTTGTTATTGAAGATCAGCCTTAGTCCATGGTGATCTGATAGGATGCATGGGACAATTTCAATATTTTTGTATCTGTTGAGGCCTGTTTTGTGACCAATTATGTGGTCAATTTTGGAGAAGGTACCATGAGGTGCTGAGAAGAAGGTATATCCTTTTGTTTTAGGATAGAATGTTCTGTAGATATCTGCCAGATCCATTTGATTCATAACTTCTGTTAGTTTCACTGTGTCCCTGTTAAGTTTTTGTTTCCATGATCTGTCCATTGGTGAAAGCGGTATGTTGAAGTCTCCCACTATTATTGTATGAGGTGCAATGTGTGCTTTGAGATTTACTAAAGTTTCTTTAATGAATGTGGCTGCCTTTGTATTTGGAGCATAGATATTCAGAATTGATAGTTCCTCTTGGAGGATTTTACCTTTGATGAGTATGAAGTGCCCCTCCCTGTCTTTTTTGATGACTTTGGGTTGGAAGTCAATCTTATCAGATATTAGAATGGCTACTCCAGCTTGTTTCTTCATACCATTTGCTTGGAAAATTGTTTTCCAGCCTTTCATTCTGAGGTAGTGTTTATCTTTTTCTCTGAGATGAGTTTCCTGTAAGCAGCAAAATGTTGGGTCTTGTTTGTGTAGCCAGTTTGTTAATTTATGTCTTTTTATCGGGGAGTTGAGTCCATTGATATTAAGAGATATTAAGGAAAAGTAATTGTTGCTTCCTGTTATTTTTGTTGTTAAAATTGGCATTCTGTTCTTGTGGCTGTCTTCTTTTAGGTTTGTTGAGAGATTACCTTCTTGTTTTTTCTACGGTGTGGTTCCCGTCCTTGTATTGGTTTTTTTCTGTTATTATCCTTTGAAGGGCTGGATTTGTGGAGAGATAATGTGTGAATTTGGTTTTGTTGTGGAATACTTTGGTTTCTCCATCTATGTTAATTGAGAGTTTGGCTGGGTATAGTAGCCTGGGCTGGAATTTGTGTTCTTTTAGTGTCTGTATAACATCTGCCCAGGATCTTCTGGCTTTCATAGTCTCTGGTGAAAAATCTGGTGTAATTCTGATAGGCTTGCCTTTATATGTTACTTGGCCTTTTTCTCTTACTGCTTTTAGTATTCTGTCTTTATTTAGTGCATTTGTTGTTCTGATTATTATGTGTCGGGAGGTATTTCTTTTCTGGTCCAGTCTATTTGGAGTTCTGTAGGCTTCTTGTATGTTCATGGGCATCTCTTTCTTTAGATTTGGGAAGTTTTCTTCTATAATTTTGTTGAAGATGTTTGCTGGTCCTTTGAGTTGAAAATCTTCATTCTCATCCACTCCTATTATCCGTAGGTTTTGTCTTCTCATTGTGTCCTGGATTTCCTGGATGTTTTGAGTTAGGATCTTTTTGCATTTTACATTTTCTTTGATTGTTGTGCCGATGTTCTCTATGGAATCTTCTGCACCTGAGATTCTCTCTTCCATCTCTTGTATTCTGTTGCTGATGCTCGCATCTATGGTTCCACATTTCTTTCCTAGGGTTTCTATCTCCAGTGATGCCTCATTTTGGGTTTTCTTTATTGTGTCTACTTCCCTTTTTAGGTTTAGTATGGTTTTGTTCATTTCCATCATCTGTTTGGATGTGTTTTCCTGTTTTTCTTTAAGGACTTCTACCTGTTTGATTGTGTTATCCTGTTTTTCTTTAAGGACTTGTAACTCTTTAGCAATGTTCTCCTGTAATTCTTTAAGTTAGTTATTAATGTCCTTCTTGATGTCCTCTACCATCATCATGAGATATGTTTTTAAATCCAGGTCTAGCTTTTCAGGTGTGTTGGGGTGCCCTGGACTGGGCGAAGTGGGACTGCTGGGTTCTGATGATGGTGAGTGGTCTTGGTTTCTGTTAGTAAGATTCTTACGTTTACCTTTTGCCATCTGGTAATCTCTGGAGTTGTTATAGTTGTCTCTGTTTAGAGATTGTTCTTCTGGTGATTCTGATTACCGTCTATCAGCAGACCTGGGAGACAGGCTCTCTCCTCTGAGTTTCAGTGGTTAGAGCACTCTCTGCTGACAAGCTCTCCTCTTACAGGGAAGGTGCACAGATACCTGGTGTTTGGACCTCCTCCTGGCCGAAGAAGTAGGCCCAAAACAGGACCTTTCCCAGATGCTGTGTTGCTTTGGCAGGTCACAGAAGCTGTCAGCTTCTATGGTGCACACTCTCACCTGTGCAGACTAAGTTCCTAAGTTCGGCGGAGTCCCGGATCCAAGATGGCGCTCCCTTCTCCTGAGGCAGAGGCGAGTTTTTTATGTTTTGAATTTTCTTTTACAATTGTGTCAATCTCTTCTACTGTATCTTCTAAACCTGAAATTCTCTCTTCCATCTCTTGTATTCTGTTGGTAATACTTACATCTGTAATTCCTGACCTCTTTCCTAGGTTTTCCATTTCCAGGTTTGTCTCCATTTATGCTTTCTTTATTGTTTCTACTTCCACTTTTCGGTCTTAGATCACTTTATTCAATTCTTTTACCTGTTTATCTGTGTTTTCCTGTATTTCTTTCACTGAGTAATTGATATCATCCTCAAAGGACTCTATAAACTTCATGAGATAGAATTTTAGGAGAGATTCCTGATTTTCAGGTGTGTTGGTGTATTCAGGGCTTGCTGTGATGGGAGAGCTGGGTTCTGATGATGCCCAAGTATTTTGGCTTCTGTTGCTTATGGTCTTGTGCTTGCCTTTGGCCATATGGTGTTTGTTGATCTGGGTGTCTGCCTCTTTTGTCCCTGGGTTGCTTCAGGTCTCCTGGTAGGCTTGCAGCCCTGGCTGTATCAGACCACCTGTGGGGCCTCCTTTCTACTGGGGGCTCTTCACAGGGGGCAGAGAAGCTGCTGATCTGTTGCCCTGGATGCAGTAGATCTCCTGGGAGGCTTTCAGACTGTCGGGTCTTCCATGGAGCAGTCAAGTTGAACAACTGCACTGAGTGTAACCGATCCTTAACTTCTCTGAGAGCAGGGGATCTTCAACTTCTCTGAGTGCAGAGGTTCCTCAACTTCTCAACTGCTCTGAGTGAAGCAGGTCCTCTGGGATGTACCGGGATATGGAGTCTTCAGGGGAACAGAGCAACTAGGGGTCTACCCAGGCATCAAGAACCAGGCAGAAGGGGTGGGAGGGATGGAAGGAAGGGAAGTGGTTTGTGGGCGGGTGGGGTTTTCCTGGGTGATGGGTCCTGAGTCCACCAGGCTCCCAGCAGCTGCTCAGGGACTTGGAGCAGGGGTGTGTGTTCTCACCAACTGCTCTGAGTGCAGCAGGTCATCTGGGATATATGAGGATATGGAGTCTTCGGGGAGCTGTTTTGATTTGCATTTCCCTGATGACTAAGGACTTTGATCTTTGTTTGTTTGTTTGTTTGTTTGTTTGTTTGTTTTGAGACAGGGTTTCTCTGTGTAGCCCTGGCTGTCCTGGAACTCACTCTGTAGCCCAGGCTGGCCTCGAACTCAGAAATTCACCTGCCTCTGCCTCTCAAGTGCTGGGATTAAATGTGTGTGCCACCACTGCCCGGCGTTAAATGTCATTCTTATAAGAATTGCCTTGGTCATGGTTTCTGTCCACAGAAGTAAAATCCTAAGATATGATCTATAATTACTTGCTTTCCCATGTGCACACATTGCTGTATGTTAGTGGAATTGCTACAATTTACTATTTAAATATGTGTACATGGCAATTTGATGTTCAAAGACAGCATGGAAGGTCATGAGATATTTTTGAATACAGGAATTAAGATTCTTATGTCTACAGTCTGGGACTGCAGCTCAGTGGTATCCCTAGAACACCTGAGCTACTAAGTTTTATATTCCAAATTCTATGAAAAAGAATCATTAGCAAAATTACTTCTTAAGAAATGCTAAGGAGGGCCACAAGCCTCTCCGGTCAGAAAAGCTCCGGGAGGCTAGGGCGCAGGATCGGCTGACACCCGCCAGCTACCCACGACCCCCGCCACAGGATTTTGAGACTGCTGGTGAGTGGAACACAGATTCCACTCCAGTCCAATCACGCGGGAACTGAGACTGCTTTGGTTGGGGAGGCAGAAATCCGGCCTCAGTAGGGCCACAAGCCTCTCCGGTCAGAAAAGCGCTGGGGTAGCTAAGGCGCAGGGTCAGCTGACACTCGCCAGCTACCCACAACACCCGCCACAGGATCTTAAGACTTCTGGTGAGTGGAACACAGCTTCTGCTCCAATCCAATTGCACGCGGGACCTGAGACTGCATTAGTTAGGGAAGCAGAAAACCAGCCTGAGTAGGACCACAGGCCTCTTCCGGCTGGACGAGCACCAGGGTAGCTAGAGTGCAAGGTCGGCTGACACCCGCCAGCTACCCCCAACCCCCGCCACAGGATTTTGAGACTGCTGGTGAGTGGAACACAGCTTCTGCTCCAATCTTTAAACAGTGACAACGACAATAACTAACCCCAGAGATTACCAGATGGCAAAAGGTAAACGTAATAATCTTACTAACAGAAACCAAGACCACTCACCATCATCAGAACCCAGCACTCCCACTTCACCCAGTCCAGGGCACCCCAACACACCGGAAAAGCTAGACACGGACCTAAAAGCATATCTCATGATGATGGTAGAGGACTTCAAGAAGGACTTTAATAACACACTTAAAGAAATACAAAGGAACACTGGTAAACAGGTAGAAGACAGTAAGAGGAATCAAAAAAATCCCTTAAAGAATTGCAGGAGAACACTGCTAAAGAGTTACAAATCCTTAAAGAAAAGCAGGATAACATAATCAAATGGGTAGAAGTCATTACAGAAAAACAGGAAAACACATCCAAACAGATGATGGAATTGAACAAAACCATACTAGACCTAAAAAGGGAAGTAGACACAATAAAGAAAACCCAAAATGAGGCAACACTGGAGATAGAAACCCTAGGAAAGAAATCTGGAACCATAGATGCGAGCATCAGCAACAGAATACAAGAGATGGAAGAGAGAATCTCAGGTGCAGAAGATTCCATAGAGAACATCGGCACAACAATCAAGGAAAATGTAAAATGCAAAAAGATCCTAACTCAAAACATCCAAGAAATACAGGACACAATGAGAAGACCAAACCTACGGATAATAGGAGTGGATAAGAATGAAGAATTTCAACTCAAAGGACCAGCAAACATCTTCAACAAAATTATAGAAGAAAACTTCCCAAACCTAAAGAAAGAGATGCCCATGAACATACAAGAAGCCTACAGAACTCCAAATAGACTGGACCAGAAAAGAAATACCTCCCGACACATAATAATCAGAACAACAAATGCTCTAAATAAAGACAGAATACTAAAAGCAGTAAGAGAAAAAGGCCAAGTAACATATAAAGGCAAGCCTATCAGAATTACACCAGATTTCTCACCAGAGACTATGAAAGCCAGAAGATCCTGGACGGATGTTATACAGACACTAAAAGAACACAAACTCCAGACCAGGCTACTATACCCAGCCAAACTCTCAATTAACATAGATGGAGAAACCAAAGTATTCCACGACAAAACCAAATTCACACATTATCTCTCCACAAATCCAGCCCTTCAAAGGATAATAACAGAAAAAAAACAATACAAGGACAGGAACCACGCCCTAGAAACAACAAGAAGGTAATCTCTCAACAAACCTAAAAGAAGACAGCCACAAGAAAAGAATGCCAACTTTAACAACAAAAATAACAGGAAACAACAATTACTTTTCCTTAATATCTCTTAATATCAATGGACTCAACTCCCTGATAAAAAGACATAGACTAACAAACTGGCTACACAAACAAGACCCAACATTTTGCTGCTTACAGGAAACTCATCTCAGAGAAAAAGATAAACACTACCTCAGAATGAAAGGCTGGAAAACAATTTTCCAAGCAAATGGTATGAAGAAACAAGCTGGAGTAGCCATTCTAATATCTGATAAGATTGACTTCCAACCCAAAGTCATCAAAAAAGACAGGGAGGGGCACTTCATACTCATCGAAGGTAAAATCCTCCAAGAGGAACTATCAATTCTGAATATCTATGCTCCAAATACAAAGGCAGCCACATTCATTAAAGAAACTTTAGTAAATCTCAAAGCACACATTACACCTCATACAATAATAGTGGGAGACTTCAACATACCGCTTTCACCAATGGACAGATCATGGAAACAGAAACTTAACAGGGACACAGTGAAACT
This sequence comes from Mus caroli, assembly GCF_978045245.1. Taxonomy (NCBI): domain Eukaryota; kingdom Metazoa; phylum Chordata; class Mammalia; order Rodentia; family Muridae; genus Mus; species Mus caroli. The sequence continues at coordinate 6,273,094 of NW_028227256.1, forward strand.
AACAGAAGTTATGAATCAAATGGATCTGGCAGATATCTACAGAACATTCTATCCTAAAACAAAAGGATATACCTTCTTCTCAGCACCTCATGGTACCTTCTCCAAAACTGACCACATAATTGGTCACAAAACAGGCCTCAACAGATACAAAAATATTGAAATTGTCCCATGCATCCTATCAGATCACCATGGACTAAGGCTGATCTTCAATAACAAAATAAAAAATAGAAAGCCAACATTCACGTGGAAACTAAACAACACTCTTCTCTATGATACCTTGGTCAAGGAAGGAATAAAGAAAGAAATTAAGGACATTTTAGAGTTCAATGAAAATGAAGCCACAACATACCCAAACTTATGGGACGCAATGAAAGCATTTCTAAGAGGAAAACTCATAGCTCTGAGTGCCTCCAAAAAAAAAAAAAAAAATAGAGACAGCACACATTAGCAGCTTGACAACACACCTAAAAGCACTAGAACAAAAGGAAGCAAATTCACCCAAGAGGAGTAGACGGCAGGAAATAATCAAGCTCAGGGGCGAAATCAACCAAGGGGAAACAAGAAGAACTATTCAAAGAATCAACCAATCAAGGAGCTGGTTCTTTGAGAAAATCAACAAGATAGATAAACCCTTACCAGACTCACTAGAGGGCACAGGGAAAGCATTCTAATTAACAAAATCAGAAATGAAAAAGGAGACATAACAACAGATCCTGAAGACATCCAAAACACCATCACATCCTTCTACCAAAGGCTATACTCAACAAAACTGGAGAACCTGGATGAAATGGAGAAGTTCCTAGACAGATACCAGGTACCAAAGTTGAATCAAGATCAGGTTAATGATCTAAACAGCCCTATATCCCCCAAAGAAATAGAAGCAGTCATTAATAGTCTCCCAACTAAAAAAAAGCCCAGGACCAGATGGGTTTAGTGCAGAGTTCTATCAGACCTTCAAAGAAGATCTAATCCCAGTTCTTCACAAACTATTCCACAAAATAGAAACAGAAGGTACTCTACCCAACTCATTCTATGAAGCCACAATTACTCTGATACCTAAACCACAAAAAGACCCAACAAAGATAGAAAACTTCAGACCAATATCCCTTATGAATATTGATGCAAAAATCCTCAATAAAGTTCTTGCTAACCGAATCCAAGAACACATCAAAACAATCATCCATCCTGACCAAGTAGGTTTCATCCCAGGGATGCAGGGATGGTTCAATATACGGAAATCCATCAACGTAATCCAGTATATAAACAAACTCAAAGACAAAAACCACATGGTCATCTCGTTAGATGCGGAAAAAGCATTTGACAAGATCCAACACCCATTCATGATAAAAGTCTTGGAAAGATCAGGAATTCAAGGCCCATACCTAAACATGATAAAAGCAATCTACAGCAAACCAGTAGCCAACATCAAAGTAAATGGTGAGAAGCTTGAAGCAATCCCTCTAAAATCAGGGACTAGACAAGGCTGTCCACTTTCTCCATACCTATTCAACATTGTACTTGAAGTCCTAGCCAGAGCAATTCGACAACAAAAGGAGATCAAAGGGATACAAATTGGAAAAGATGAAGTCAAAATATCACTTTTTGCAGATGATATGATAGTATATATAAGTGACCCTAAAAATTCCACCAGAGAACTCCTAAGCCTGATAAACAGCTTCGGTGAAGTAGCTGGATATAAAATTAACTCAAACAAATCAATGGCCTTTCTCTACACAAAGAATAAACAGGCTGAGAAAGAAATTAGGGAAACAACACCCTTCTCAATAGTCACAAATAATATAAAATATCTTGGCGTGACTCTAACTAAGGAAGTGAAAGATCTGTATAATAAAAACTTCAAGTCTCTGAAGAAAGAAATTCTAGAAGATCTCAGAAGATGGAAAGATCTCCCATGCTCATGGATTGGCAGGATCAACATTGTAAAAATGGCTATCTTGCCAAAAGCAATCTACAGATTCAATGCAATCCCCATCAAAATTCTAACTCAATTCTTCAACGAATTAGAAAGTGCAATCTGCAAATTCATCTGGAATAACAAAAAAACCTAGGATAGCAAAAACTCTTCTCAAGGATAAAAGAACCTCTGGTGGAATCACCATGCCGGACCTAAAGCTTTACTACAGAGCAATTGTGATAAAAACTGCATGGTACTGGTATAGTGACAGACAAATAGACCAATGGAATAGAATTGAAGACCCAGAAATGAACCCACACACCTACGGTCACTTGATCTTCGACAAGGGAGCTAAAAACATCCAGTGGAAGAAAGACAGCATTTTCAACAAATGGTGCTGGCACAACTGGTTGTTAACATGTAGAAGAATGCGAATCGATCCATTCCTATCTCCTTGTACTAAGGTCAAGTCTAAGTGGATCAAGGAACTTCACATAAAACCAGAGACACTGAAACTTATAGAGGAGAAAGTGGGGGAAAGCCTTGAAGATATGGGCACAGGGGAAAAATTCTTGAATAGAACAGTAATGGCTTGTGCTGTAAGATCGAGAATTGACAAGTGGGACCTCATGAAACTGCAAAGCTTCTGCAAGGCTAAAGACACCATCAATAAGACAAAAAAAAAAAACACCAACAGATTGGGAAAGGATCTTCACCTATCCTAAATCAGATAAGGGACTAATATCCAATATATATAAAGAACTCAAGAAGGTGGACTCCAGAAAGTCAAATAACCCCATTAAAAAATGGGGCTCAGAACTGAACAAAGAATTCTCCCTGAGGAATACCGAATGGCAGAGAAGCACCTGAAAAAATGTTCAACATCCTTAATCATCAGGGAAATGCAAATCAAAACAACCCTGAGATTCCACCTCACACCAGTCAGAATGGCTAAGATCAAAAATTCAGGTGACAGCAGATGCTGGCGAGGATGTGGAGAAAGAGGAACACTCCTCCATTGTTGCTGGGATTGCAAGCTTGTACAACCACTCTGGAAATCAGTCTGGCAGATCCTCAGAAAATTGGACATAGTACTACCGGAGGATCCAGCAATACCTCTCCTGGGCATATATCCAGAAGATGTCCCAACCGGTAAAAAGGACACATGCTCCACTATGTTCATAGCAGCCCTATTTATAATAGCCAGAAGCTGGAAAGAACCCAGATGTCCCTCAACAGAGGAATGGATACAGAAATTATGGTACATTTACACAATGGAGTACTACTCAGCTATTAAAAAGAATGAATTTATGAAATTCCTAGCCAAATGGATGGACCTGGAGGGCATCATCTTGAGTGAAGTAACACAATCACAAAAGAACTCACACAATATGTATTCACTGATAAGTGGATATTAGCCCAAAACTTAGGATACCCAAGATATAAGATACAATTTACAAAACGCATGAAACTCAAGAAGAATGAAGACCAAAGTGTGGACACTGTGCACCTTCTTAGAATTGGGAACAAAACACCCAGGGAAGGAGTTACAGAGACAAAGTTCGTAGCTGTGATGAAAGGATGGACCATTTAGAGACTGCCGTAGCCAGGGATCCGTCCCATAAGCAGCTTCTAAACGCTGACACCATTGCATACACTAGCAAGATTTTGCTGAAAGGGCCCAAATATAGCTGTCTCTTGTGAGACGATGCCGGGGCCTAGCAAACACAGGAGTGGATGTTCACAGTCAGCTATTGGATGTATCACAGGGCTCCCAATGGAGAAGCTAGAGAAAGTACCCAAGGAGCTAAAGGGATCTGCAACCCTATTGTCGGAACAACATGATGTACTAACCAGAACCCTGGAGCTCTTGTCTCTAGCTGCATATGTATCGAAAGATGGCCTAGTCGGCCATCATTGGAAAGAGAGGCCCATTGGACTTGCAAACTTTATATGCCCCAATATAGGGGAATGCCAGGGCCAAAAGAATGGGAATGGGTGGGTAGGGAAGTGGGGGGCGCTATGGGGGACTTTTGGGATAGCATTGGAAATGTAACTGAGGAAAATATGTAATAAAAATATTAAAAATTAAAAAAAAGAAATGCTAAGAAGCCATCACTACCAGACAATAACTTATCCACCTTGAATTTGTGTCCTCAGCTTAAAATGAAGTGGGAGGATTTAGAACTGGCTTTTATTGAACACACATGTTTTAACTATGTCTTAAAAGAATACATATCCTTGAAATTCTAAATGCTAGTGCTCACTTTGACAGAGTTTCCAAATATCACTGGAGTTCCTTAAAAAAAAAAGAAGAAAATCAAACTTAGCCACTGTATATATTTCTCATTCCAATTTTGAAATGACAAGCCAGTCATATACAAACAATTTTACAAAGGAATGAGCATGAAAAAGCAATATATTTTGATATATTTAATTATAATCTCTTTCTTATCATTCCTTAGGAAGTAACATTGCTACTGATTCTTTTTTATTAAATTCAGAATATAGAGCTGTAAAGTGTGGCCCAGCTATTTTAGCAAGTTAAAAGGAAAACCCCAAGTAGATCAGGAATATACACTGTCGGCAGTGGATTCTAAACCTCTAAACCCAACCCTGTAATTGGGACCTTGCCAGAGAATGCATGCATATCTGTCTCTCCAACAGGACTTCTAGAAGGGAAAGTTCAGCTTCTCCTACAAGTTTCATCAAGCCACAAGTTTACTGACTCCTTAACCAATACCCCTTCTCCCCATATATTTAATAAGGCCTAAACATGTAGTTCTTTCTCTTTAAATCTGGAACAAAGAGAGTCCTGATTTATACCATTCATCCTGGCTTAAGAATTTACTTCATTTTAGTTTTAAGTGTCATAGTTTGGAGAGTAAATTATACACATATCCTCATCTTTCCTAAAATGCTATTTCTTAACAAGCCCTGAAAGAATGGCCTGAAAGAGGATCTCAGTGCTACTCTATTTGTTAATAATATGATTCAAGCCTGTTCTTGATTCTAGACCTGTGCTAATTCAACATAAACCAGTAGTATCTGCTTTTATCAGATGGAATTTACTTTCCTCTAGAACATTCCACAGGCACTGATCAGACAAGAGAATTAAGACAGGATGCAAATGACTCAACATCATTATATGCATGTGTGAAATTGTCAAAGAATAAAAAGATTAAGGTGCCATAAACTCTTTGCTGTGGCTCCACCTCTATTTACTTTATGCATATCAAATAAGTTCAGAAATGTACTTCTCCCTGTCTCTCATGGGTTAAGTAATTCCCAGGAGTGTCTGCATTCTAGAGTTTCTCCTATCAATGTGATTATTGTGATTAGAATCTTCTTGATATTCATGTCTCAAAACAAATGCCAATTCTTCAAGCCCTTTTCTCATGGTATGCTTCCCCTTCTGAAATAAATAGAGTGTACTGAAATTAATTTGAATTGTACTTCTTAGCTACAGTAAACAAGATCTAACAGTGGACTAATAAAGAATGCAATTTATTAAAGCCTACTTCAATTGATAAATGTCATCACCTCACTGAGGAGTGAGATGATATTTTGAAATGTCTTTTCTATGCATAAATATAATGTTAAAATCTCTATGGGTTTTGCTGCTATATCAAAAGCAGCAATATATTCTTGTATTAACTTGTGTAAAAAGTGATAAACCTTATAATAAATTACTGCAAGTAGGACAATTTATTCTTCATTAAAATTCATACTCTTCCCCCACTAAATATGGTGGTTTAGTGAATGTTAATCACAACATCCTTTTGTATTTAAAACAAAAAGTTACCCCAGAAGGAGAGAAGAAAAGAGGAGGAAGAAGGTGGGCAGTAGGGAAAAGGGGAGGTAAAGGAAGAAGAAGACAGGAAGTGGGGAGAAAAAGAAAGGAAGAATGGAAAGAAAGAAGAGGTATGGTTAGATGAGTGGAAAAAGAGAGGGAGAATAAGGAGAGAAGGAGAAGAGGGGAGTAGGGGATGAAGATGAGGAAGAGGAACTTTCCTTAGTGAAAGACTCCATCTTTCTTTTCCCTTTAATTGAGAACAATTTCTTCTCATATAATATATTGTGACTATTGTTTCCCCTTCCTCTACTTCTAGTTTTGTACCAGCCACTCTTCTATCCAAATGCACTTCTTCCATTAGGAAACAAACAAGTTTCTAAGGCACAGTAATAAAATAAAAGATAAGATAAAGCCAAAACTATTAGTTTGTAGTAGGACAAAACAAACAGAAGAAAACAAGAGCCCAAGAAAAAGCATATGAAACAGATATAAATACAGAGACCTACTTGTTTCCATGCTCACTAATCACATAAAAACACCAAACTGGAAGCCATTGCCAGGAATCAGAGAGTTGGCCTGATCTAGCTGCCTTAAGAAGCATGAGTATTTCAGGCTAGAGCCTATGGCTCCTGGGGCACTGTATGCCTTTCAGTTCCTAAGAAATCAGGGCCCTCTTCCAGGCAGTGAAGCATTCAGGCCACTTCTGTGTATCTGTGTTCCCTAAAAGTCAGTGAAGCATACAGAGGCTTGACAGAACAGTTGGTCTCAGACATTAATCTTGTGTACTCTGTATAGTTTGCAAATGTCATTGTATACTAGAAACTACAATTGTTTTGATCCTGGCAACCACAATTATATTTTGTTTGTGATAAAGGTATAAAAAGTCTGATTGCTTGCAATAAACTTCTCTCAGCCTCAGTTTTGCTAAGACCCCTCCATCCGGGCCTGGTTTTCATTACTCAGTTACCATAATCAGGTCACCCTGGCTTGGCACTGGCATTTACAAGCCATAGTATATACACAAAGGACCTGTACAGTGAAAAAGAAGAAAAAGAGGTATTTTCCCCAGTGAGACTCATCTGGATAAAACAAAATTTGCATTTGCAAATGGTTATCAAGTGGAGACAGCTTAGGAATAGGAACATGTGTCCATTTTAACGTACAGCTCTAGGATCCCATCTGGTACAAACCCATGCAGGCCCCATGCATGCTGCCTCAGTCTTTGTGAGTTCATATGTACTTCAATCATACCTTCTTTTCTTGATGTCCTCAATCTCATAAGACTCTTACACTCTCTCCACCTCCTCTTCCACAGGGTTCCCTGAGCCCTGAGGGGAGGGATTTGATGGAAATATCCTGTTAAGGTGTGGGTATTCCAAGGTCTCTCACTTTCTGCATAATGTCTGGCTGTGGGTCTCTGAAATGAAAGCTTCTGTGATGGTGGCTAAGCAAGGCACTGAATTATGAGTATAGCATAATGTCAATAGGGGTCACTTTATTGTTCTTTTTGCTTGGTTGGCTGGTTTAGAACAATAGTATTTGGTTTTACGCTAGGATCCCAGGCTAGCTAATCTAAAGTTCTTAGACATCCAAGAAGATTCAGATTTGTGTTCCATCTTGTGGAGTGAATTTTATAACAAATCAGATATTGGTTGGTTACCCTCACAAGCTTTGTACCACCATTGCACAAGCATATCTTGTCAGCAGAACAGCCTTGTAGATCTAAGGGTTTGCAGCTAGATTGGTGTTTTACATGTCTCCTTTGGTAGCATGCAGAATACATCCTAGTACCCAACCATGCTAGTATGTAGGGGTTAAGGCTTTATTAACCAGCCTGGTTTCTCCATGAATTGTATGATGTTCTTTGGCAATGGTGCCTTGTAGTCAACTTCTGGAGAGCAGTATATATTTTTGGCAAAACCAAGGTTGTTTGGGGGCTTCACTGAGACCCCTTTGACCAACATTAGATGTAATACAATCCTAGTGTTGGAAGCTTCATTTGGTAACACTAGATGTCCAAGAGGAGCTTTGATTCCCCTGTTATTTGCTGATTTAATATTTTAGAACCCCTTCATAGCAGATTCAGGCATGCACATGTGTACTGAGATACATTAAGGCAAAATACCCTCCATATATGTGTATATTTTAGTATCTTTCTACTATATTATTTTTCCATGCTATCCTTCAAATTGGCCTTAATTGGATTCCTTCCCATATAACATCCCACACCTCTCTCTTCTCTTCTCCCCCACACTTGACTCTCCTGCTTCAGGTGTTCTAAGTCACAAGTAACTATCAGTCTATCCCTCTCTAGTCTGTTACTCTATACCTAACCTCTGAGATTCCACAGATTGTAGCATGGTTATCATTTACATAACAGCTAAGGTCTGCTTATAAGTGAATAGATACCATATTTCTCCTTCTAGATCTGAGTCAGGGTCTGGGTCAGGATGCTTTTATCTAGTTCCATTCATTTTACTTTTGTTAACTTCTGAGTAATACTCCACTGTGCAAATGTACCATATTTTCTTTATTCATTTATCCTTCTGTTGAAGGATATCTACGTTGTTTCTAGTTTCAGGCTATTATGAATAAAGCATCAATGAATAAGGTGTATGTGCTAGGATACTCCATCCTTTGGGTATATGACCAAGAGTGGTATAGCTGGGTCATGAAGTACACTGAGTCACATCTTCCTGGGAAAACTCCAAACTGATTTCCATAGTGGCTGTACAAGCTTGCACTCCCAGCAGCAAACATATTCCATATCAGGAAGTGCCACTTGTTTTATTGATCTTAGCAATTCTGATAGGTGTGAGATGAAATATCAAACTAGTTTGGATTTGCATTTCCCTAATGGCTAAGGATGTTGGACATATCTTTTAGTGTTTCTCAGACATTTGAGTTTCCTCTTTTGTGAATTCTCTGTTTAGATCTGTACACCATTTTAAATTCAGTTATTTGATTTCTTTCTCCTTTTTTTGTTTTTTGTTTTGTTGTTGTTGTTGTTGTTTGGTTGTGGGTTTTTTTCAAGACAGGGTTTCTCTGTGTAGCCCTGACTGTCCTGGAACTCACTCTGTAAACCAGGCTGGCCTCAAACTCAGAAATCTGCCTTTCTATGCCTCCCAAATTCTGGAATTAAAGGCGTGCACCACCACTGCCCAGCAGTTATTTGATTTCTTGATGTCAAGTTTTTTGAGTTCTTCATATATTTGAGGTTGTAGCCCTCTAGCCAATGTGTATATAGTAGAAATCTTTTCCCATTCTGTAGCCTGTTGGTTTATCCGTTTCATAAGGTTACACTCAATTTTTCCTGTACCACTGTTGTCCTGTTCAGAAAAACTTTTCCTGTGCTGATTAGTTCAATATTATTTCCCACTTTCTCTTCTATTATATTCAGTGTATGTTGAGGTCCTTGTGACTTTTTGCAGCATGATAAATATGTATCTATTTGGATACTTCTACATGTAGTCATGGAGTTTGACCAACACTATTTGTTGTAGTTGGTATATTTTTCTTTTAGTGTGCCTTCCAGCCTGGAATGAGTTAAATGGTGACAGAGTTAGATGCAGGTGTAACTTTAAGGACTGATGGTCTCCAGAGATTCTAGCTCTCTAACTATACTGAGGATTGTTCCCTGCTAATAAGATATCATCCATGCAATGTTTTATGTATATCATTGGTTATTGCTGTCTATTAGGCTGAACAGCTTGTGCCACAAATTTTTGACATAATATAGGAGTGTTAGCCATGCCTTAAGAAAGAACTATCCATTGATACCTTTTCATTGGCTTTTTAAAATTAATAGAAAGAACACTTAAAGCAAATCTTTCACAATCCTTAGAATGCAAAGGAATAGTAAAGAAACGGTCTTACAAATCTACTACTATTTTATAATATCCTTTATGAATGTCTCCAACTGCTTGATTTTTTAAGATTTCAAAACACTAACTACAGCACACAATTCAATTATCTGTGCCGAAGCAGGAGGAAATGCCAAAGAATAAACATGTGATCCAATCACATATACTTCTTTCCCATAGAAGGGCTGTTTATAAATACAGTAGATGTATTTTTATGGGATGCATGCATAAAATTACAGAAATTAAAAAAGCATGCATAGATGTGAGGAGCAGATGTGGCAGCAGTCCCAAGAAGGCGCCAGGGACTGCAGCTAAGTCTTATGACTTGCACCTGACTTCCTCATACACCTGAATATAAGCCACAAACATCGTGAGAGCTGCGCAGGTGTACCAGGTTACTGGCGAAGCCATTTTGGTGGAGATATGCCCCTGCTACCCTGATTAGCTGAAGCTGTGTACCTGGTGAGGTGATGTGGCCTGCTGTGAGTGGATGGGAACTGATAGTATATAAGAGTGAGAGGCCCAGGGCTTGGGGTCTTTCGCCTACACAGTCAATGCTCTCCCAATAAACGTGTGCAGAAGGATCCTATTGTGGTGTCTTTCTTGCTGGCGAGTCAGGCGTCCCACAAATGGTGCTGAAACCCGGGAGAAGTAACATCTTCAGGCATGAGTGAAGACCCCCTGTTACAGGGAGGATTCAGAACTGCATCACGGGGAAGGAGCGGTTAATGTAGTGTTCTCGCAACACAGACTCTTGAGAAGGATTCAACTGCGTGGATTCAGAACTCTTCAGCTGTGAGTCTCTGAGAGGTATGCTTTCTTACGCAGTAGGTCCAGTAATTGTCGCTTGCCTTGATAAGGGTAGCAACTTTTGCAGGAGCACCAGGGAAGCATATCAGAAACAGAAATGAAAAAGAAGGCATGCGCAGAAATATAAGTAAAATAAGGAATATAAGAAAAGAAAAATGAAAATAAGCTATTTCAGAGCTCTCCTAGGGACAGAAGGAAAACGGGAGATGTCCTGTTTCCTCTCTGGCTCCTATGGAGATATTCTTAGCTCTGGTTAGGATACCTGGGTCCCTTTGAGACACCAAGTTCTATTCCCTGCCTGTCTATTATCTGTTTTTGGTGCACCAAATTGTCCATATGTCTGTCAATTCGTGTTTGCTTTTGTTTTGTTGTTTTAGAGGCAAATATAAAGTTGCCAGGAAGCAGGCACAAAGTAACGATAAGGTTCCCGGCTTTGGGACAAGTTAAGGTTCCCAGCTTTGGGACAAGTTAAGGTTCATGGTTTGGGGACAACTTAAGGAACTATGATAATCTCAGTGTAGTGATCAATAGATCCTCGCTGTGTAGTTATGCTTTTTTCTCCCATTGACCCTTTGTGGGTAGGTCTGATAATTTTGGTCTTGTTTGTTCTGATATATGGACTCTGTTACTGTTTGAATTGTCAGGCAGTCAAGACAGGTCAGAAAATCCTTACAGAGCAACAAGAAAGTATATCAGAAGAGGAGAAGGGCTTAAAAAGAAAAAAAAAAAAAAAGAAAGGAGACACAGTGTTATCAGGTGGACAGAAAGGACAAAACAAAAGAGCCGAGGCGGAGGAGGAAGGCGAATTAGCTTCCTCGCCCCCTCCCTATAAGGTCTTGTAGAACTCCAGAGAGTCAATGAGGCGCTGAATCAGGTAAGAGAGGAGCGCTCTCAATTGGTTTGGGAGAGAGGGTCTGTTTGTGTTTCCTCAGGATCATTGACAACAGCTGCAGGTCCCAGAGTGGCTGACCAGAGCAATTCAGGGCAGGTGGAGCTGTGAGGACGTGGATGTTCCTGTGGCTGGAGGTGCTCTGGCTAGTGAGAACTGAAGAGCTACATTGGGGCTGTGTTCCTGAAACCCATGTCATTGACGCATTCAAGTGTTTCCTCAATTCTTTACATCTAATGCCTCACTACAATTGCCATTTTTCTATGCTGCTTCAGCTAAAAGGATTGTTGTTTTCAGATGATTCAAAATATTTCACTGAGTGATTGTGTTCAGCTGTATCTACTAAAACTAATGCTACCTGGATTCGAGGGGTGTGGCCTGCCAGTATATCCAAGGGCAATGGCACTATACCCTCCCAACCTAGATGGGCTCCCTTTCCTTTTTGTAGGAGTGTTCATGATTCCCTTCCACCTTGGGCAGTGCTCCTTATATGTATGGTTGTTATGTGGGGTGAATGGTAGTTGCACTGATCTTTCCCCCTTAAGCCAGGTGGCAGGAGGGACCTGGGATAATGCAAATTTTATTGGAATGGTTCTAATGTGTTTGAAACTTCTGTATTTCAATTTGCTGGAGGAAGGAATGTTTCTTTTCTGGCTATGCCTGTTTGTATGTGATCTCCTTTTGTGTTTATTGTTTATAAGAATGTTAATTGTAGTAGTGATATTCGTTATATCATTTGGCTGTTGTGACTAGGATGCCTTGCTTTGTACCTTTGCCTGTTCAAGTTACTTTGTTTACAAACTGTCTATCCCTTACTTCAGGGCTGATGAGCGGGGATGGGAGCCCTGGGATGTATGCTTGTAATAGTGTGTGTGTGTTGTGTGTTTGGCACATGTGTCAGGTGCAGCGTGTGCAGCCCTGCACTTTCGCCATGGTAGCATAGGCTTTTGCTGCAGTGGAGGCGGGACAATCTCCTCAGATTCGGTTTGCCACTCTAAAAGAAATTATGCTGCATTATGCCATGGGTTGCGAGGCTAAGCACTGCACAGAGGATAGCTTGCTGTTGGCATCCTGTGGAAGGCATGTCTGATTGCATGAAGGTTCAGTGTCCTACTTCCCTTCCCCCAGGAAAAACGACACAGGAGCTGGCCAAGACCTCTCTGGGTGATGAGCCCAAGGGATGGTTTTGTGTAAGGCCCCTATGCTTGCACACTGGGGATCAGACCTCTACCTTCACCCATGAGGCTTGCTTGCAGCAATTAAGATCTGGCCATAGATTAATCAGCATCCTGGCCTTTTGATGCACCTGCCGCAAGCAAAGCACAATCTCCCCAAGTGTGGCTTGGCATGACAGAGAGGTAGTCAGTGATAAGACTCCCTGGGCATGTCACCAACCTAAGACAGGGATCAAACCAATGCTGTTTGTCTCCCAAGGACGGGTAAGGGACATTGCTGCAGGGGGCAAACTAAGACATTCTCTCTGCCAAAAAAGATAAAAGGGGGAAATGTGAGGAGCAGATGTGGCAGCAGTCCCAAGAAGGCGCCAGGGACTGCAGCTAAGTCTTATGACTTGCACCTGACTTCCTCATACACCTGAATATAAGCCACAAACATCGTGAGAGCTGCGCAGGTGTACCAGGTTACTGGCGAAGCCATTTTGGTGGAGATATGCCCCTGCTGCCCTGATTAGCTGAAGCTGTGTACCTGGTGAGGTGATGTGGCCTGCTGTGAGTGGATGGGAACTGATAGTATATAAGAGTGAGAGGCCCAGGGCTCGGGGTCTTTCACCTACACAGTCAATGCTCTCCCAATAAACGTGTGCAGAAGGATCCTATTGTGGTGTCTTTCTTGCTGGCGAGTCAGGCGTCCCACACATAGAAGAAATTTTAACAACTTATCTTTTGTGTAATGATTATCAATTTTACCTAAAAAAAAAATTTACTATGTAAGAGACCAAGTATCAATATTCTGCAATAACCAATTTAATTGCTGTTTGAGACAAGAAATAGACACCTCATCGGGTCTTCAAGATTTTTTTTTAATATCTTCATGATTTTATCTTACAATTCTTGATTAACACCACAACAGTGTCATAATAGGATGTTAAAACTTTACATGGAGATGAAGAAAGGTGATTCCACATTACTGTTCTCTTTTACCAAAGAATTGCTGTGGGCACATTGAGATACAATAACTAAAATAAGCAGCTAATGTTTAATTACCACTGATTACAATAGATAACAATTGATTACAGAAGCTTCCTCTATTCTATATGGAATGGACAGGCCAGATTGTAATGCCTTTAGAAGTTCCACAGCCTCATTGACATTTCATATATCTAAGTTTAAATTTTATTTTGAACAACATCTGAATATATCTGTAATAATGTTGTTTTGGCTTAAAAATAATTCCCAAGAGGCAAGGAGAGGTGAGGTCCCAAAACTTCCCTAGGCAGGTTTTGCAAAACCAAAGAAGCGCCACACAAGCCTCGATGAGGCTGCTCTAAGTTTTTCATTAACTCAAATATAATCTGAGCATATTGCCAGAGTTGTGGCCCAAGGATTATCCCTTCTGCAGTGAGAATAGATTCCAGGGAACAATTCGACTGTCTGTCCATGCCTCTAATTTTTGGACATTCTTTCTTAAGATTTATACTTAAAACATTCCTTATAACCTTAGTGCTGGAAGCATTGAATACCTCATTGAAGAGACATTGTTTTAAATTCTATCCTTTATAAATCTAGTTTCTAGAATACTAATTACACAAAATATTATCCCAATTTAGAAGTATCTTTAAAGACCTGTTTTCCTGGTTTGGCTCATGCCACATGTTGCTTAGAATGACTCCAACCCTGAGTTATCAATTTTAAGCTAACTTTCTGTTACAAGCAAAAATCTGTTGGCCCCTTTAAGAGCTGCTTATGTAGATAATCAGCCTCTAGCAGGGCTTTTCCAGCTTTACTTAACTCCTAGCCACTGTGCAGTGTAACTTATCAGTTTTTGCTGTGCAAATTGAGACTACCTTTTAAACAAGTTAAACTAAATCAAAGGATGTACAGCCAGCAGATAAAGTTTTAACCATTTTTATTTTTCAACATGAAACACAGAACAATCATTCAAACAACAAAACAAAAACAAAAATTGACAGACGTATGGACAAATTGGTCCACCAAAAACAGACAATAGACAGACAGGGAATAGAACTTGATGTCTCAAAGGGACCCAGATATCCTAACCAGAACTCAGAATATCTCCATAGGAGCCAGAGAGGAAGCAGGACGTCTCCCGATTTCATCCTTCCCTAGGAGAGCTCTGAAATAGCTTATTTTCATTTTCCTTCTCTTTTGCTAAAAGGTCCTGAACAGGGGATAACTGCTTTTCTGAAACCTATTCTCTCTCTCTCTTTCTCTCTCTCATGTTCAAAGTCTAATTCTTTATCTCCTTCTTCTAATACTGCCAGATAAGGGCGAGGAGTCACAGTGGTTGCTTCTGATAGTTGCTGCCCAGTGCCCTGCTTTTCTAACTCTCCTAATTACTCCTCAAACTTGTCAAATTCTTTCATATATATATATATATATATATATATATATATATATATATATATATATATACCATTCCTACTTCTGGGAATTAAGAACAACATAAGTGTACTTGAGCTAAGAATTTTTTCTAACACCTGTTATTTTGGTTTTGTAGTTTTGTGTTTTACTCTTTTTGTTTATTTTATTTTATTTTAAACCCTATTCCTCCCACCTGGAACAGCTCTTGGCTGTGAACAAATTTTCTTAACCCATATTCCTCATGTCTTGAGGGATTCCTTGAGATCCCGTTAAAAACAATTCATGTTTACTTAATGTTTGTCTAGCCACTCTTCCTACCTTTCTCAGATTTACTGTCGACTGAGTCCCCCGTGCCCACTTCTCATCTCCTGTATCTCCTTTCAGGCATTCCTTTACTAAGGACCACAAAGTAAAAGCTTCAGTGGGCTCCTTTTCAGGACCATGAGCAGCATAAAAGCTTCTAATTCACTCACCAACTTTATTCCATGTTTCCACATTAATAGCACACATCCTCTATAAAAGCAAGAAAACAATGAATCTGTTTTGCATGTACAGAAATCCTTCTAGCTTGTATCAATGATTTAAGCATTCCTTCAAAAAGAGCTCTTTCAGTGCTAGCGGAAACTCCCATATTTTAGTTTCACTGTATTTACACTTTACGACTGTCCCTATTTTTACTCTATTCCTTACCTCCGATTCTCTTACCTAGCTGCGGCTTTTGGAGGTAAGCAAGGCTCTGAAGATTTCCGGGTTCCAGCACAAAATGACAAAGACCAGCTTCACGAACGCCTTAAAGAGACAGACAGACTACTGCTCTGGTGGCAAGTAACAAAGCTTTACTGATTTCTTTAGCTTATATGCATGGGGTATGTCTTTGCAATTTTTACTCAAACAATAACATCTTTGCTTAGTTAACCTTAACACACAATATTATCATTCTCAGATTCATTTTCTCATAATAAGAACTTCTTCAAAATAAGGACTGTTTTTCAAGTAGACCCAAGACACACTCCTCACCGGGTAAATATTGACTCTTGGCTAGGAACAAGGACATAACTTTGGCACACAGAAAGTCATGTTAGGACATCCCTCCCTTCCAGGAGGGACGACCCCTGAACTTTCCCCCAGTTAACTGCTCTGACCCTTTCAGGCCAGAACCAAAGGGAAGCCATTGTTCTCCTCAGACGGGCATCTGTGATCTCTTAAAAGTCTGTAGAATATATGACCAGGTCCTTCTAGATTCTAGAGTCTCTATCAGTAACTCAGGTATTATTCCAGTAACTCTGCCAATAAATCTAGGCACCTAGGATTGGGAAGATTGTGACTCTAGGTGCTGATATCTGGTGTTGTCTTTATTTTTTTTCCTTGGTTTATGTCTCCTCTCTGTTTTTTAGGAGGTTATGTTGGCTGTATGTACCTAGGAAGGAATACTTCTACTTGTTGCCATTGAAGATTCCTGATAAAATGTATTTCCAGGTATTACAGGCTAACACTTAAAAAACGGGAATATGCTAGGAGAGGAGTACTAAGTAGTTCCATGGGTGGGCAGAAAACAGGGTGTCCCACCAGGATGTGCTTAATCCCCTGCAAATGGGGTCAGGGAGTGAGAAGAGTCCACAACAAGTAGTCAGTTTGCTACAAAGCTGAGGCTGAGACTGGATGATTGGATATGGAGGAAATGAGGGAGTGTGAATATCTGAAGACCACTTCCTGCTTTGCTGGCCTACTTGCTTCTCTGGCAGGGTTGATGTTGGATTTTCAGGCAATACCTGATGGATTCCAGGGCTGGGATAACAGAATGTGTGGGGAGAAATGTGCACAAGATCTATGCAATCCACTAGAGATGAACAGAGGGGAGACAGGCTACAACACGTAGCCTGCTACAAAGTTGGGGGTGAGACTAGGAAATTGTATTTAGAGGAAATGAGGAAGAGGGGAAAACCCACAGTTAGACTGGATGTTTCCCTGGCTTGAGTAAAGTATTCTATCTTTAGATGGTTCTTATCTTATGCACATCACAGAGGGGTGATATCGTTGTGTTAGACAGGCTTGAAAAGTTAGGGAGAAGTGTGATGATATGACCTATAATCATGACCTATGATGATATGACTGGTACATGCCTGTGTGTCAGTGAAGCTTACTGTGAGGAGCAGGTGTGGCAGCAGTCCCAAGATGGTGCCTGGGACTGCAGCCAAGTCTTATGACTTGCACCTGACTTCCTCTACACCTGAAAATAAGCCGCATCCATTGTGAGAACTGCGCAGGTGCACCCTGATGCAAGATCGGACCATATGACGAGTGATGATTCTGGCCAATGGACTGTTGTTACGTGGACTGGGCTGATAGGGTGTGGTTGAGAGGATATATAAGGGATTGTGATTGGGGGTGGGTGGTTGTTGTTTTTTTCCTGGAGAGATTTATTTCTGGAGAGAGATTCATGCATGATGTTGAATGGTTCCTGAATAAACTGCTTTGAGAAGAACGTAGTGTTGTCGCTCTTTTCTGCTGGTCGGAATAGGAGGCAACAGTTTACTGAGGAGCTATCATCTTCTCCTGACAGTTCTGGACTTTGAAGCATGTTCCTTCCTGCTGAGCTATTAGGAGTACTATGAAGCAATGTTCTAAAGAAAGTAATCAGACTCGAGTAATCTATAGATTCTGTTCAGTATGCACTGAATATTCATTTCTCTTTGGTATTCTTTGGTCTCTGTGAATTTAAGTGTTCTCTGAACTAAATTTTGTATAAATTTTTTTATTTAAAATTCTAGTTTAAAGGCAGAGAATCTACTGTTGTTAGTATAATGCAGTACAATTACTACATTATTTTAATGTTTGATTCTGATCTAATATCAGAATTGTGAAAGTGTCCGAATTTTTCAGAAAATATTATGCAACGTTGAAAGAATTCCTTCTCCAGTATCTTAGGTATGGTTTCATTGCTGTGAACAGACACTATGACCAAGGCAACTCTTATAAGGGACAACATTTAATTAGGGCTGACTTACAGGTTCAGAGGTTCAGTCCATTATCAAGGCAGGAGCATAGCAGCATCCAACCAGGCATTGTGCTGGAGGACCTGAGAGTTCTACATCTTGTTCTGAAGGCAAACGGAAGACTAGTTTCCATGTCACTAGGAAAAGGATCTCAAAGCCCACCTCCACAGTGACACACTTCCTCCAACAAGGCCACACCTCCTAATAGTGCCACTCCCTGGGCCAAGCACCTTCAATCCACCACATTCTACTCCCTGGCACCCACAGGTTTTTTAAGCACATGAGTCTGTGGGGGCCATACCTAGCTATAATATAATTCTAAAACCTTTAGTCTGACAACAAAAGTCCTGATAGTCTATAACAGTCTACATAATGTTAAAAGCCCAAAGCTCAAAGTCTTGTGATGTTCATCCAGTCACTTAACTGTAATCCCCTATAAAAGCAAAATCAAAAAGCAGATCACATGCCTCCAACATAACAGGGCATACATTACTGTTCTAAAATGTCATAGTGAAGAAATACTGGACCAAAGCAAAACCAAAAACACTGCTGGAAAAATTCCAAACTCTGCATCACCATGTCTGGTGTAAAGGGGATCTTCATATCTCCAACTCCTTTCATCTTTGTTGACTACTACAAACATTTCTCTTCTGGGCTGGTTCCTTCCGCTCCCTCTTAGCAGATTTTCTTGACAAGTACCCCAGGGCTCTGGCATCTCTAAGAACATCTTGGGGTATCCAAAGCAAACTCAACTTCACAGATTCTCGCTCCAATGTCTGGAATCCATTCACAATCTTCTGGGCTTCTCAAAAGGGCTTGGGTTACATCTCCAGTTTTGCCCTCTGTAGCACTCTAGGTCCTGGTTGACTCCACTCCACTGCTGTTGCTGTTCTTGGTGATCATCCCATGGTACTGGCATCTCCAATAATCTGGAATCTTCCACTACAACTGGGCTTCACCAATAGTCTCTCATAGGTTCCGTTATGGTAATAAGCCTCAAATTCTTTGCATGACCCCTTCAGTCCTGGGCCACTAACTGTGACTGAGGATACTCCTTCAATACTGACTTTCCCTGGCCTCTCACAATGCCAAGCCTCAGCTGTTCTCCATAACCCCTTCATGCCTCCAAAACCAGTACCCCTGGGTAATTCTTACACATCACCAAGTCCACTTGAAGTATGGGACACAACCTTGGCTATTTCTGGAACACAACTTCTTTGTGCTCTCAGAAAACACTTCCCAGAAGATTTCAACTCAGTGATGCTGGTCTCTTCTTAATCACCACTAATTTCTCAGCTCCACTTACCCAGCATCAAGTGGTACAGTAGTTTCCTTCTACTCTTGATTCTAAAGCCAGAGCCATATGGTCAAAGCTGAAAATTTCTGCTGCTTACTGGAGATGAAACACGGCCCCCTTACTCTACTATATTATCACAAGCTTTATGTTTCTAATTCCTTCACTGCCTAAGTTTGGCTGTCCTGGAACTTGCTCTGTAGATTGACCTTTGAACCCACAGATCTCCATGGCTCAGTCTCCTGAATGCTGGTATTAAAGGTGTGTTCAACCACACCTACCTAAGCATTTTCTACTTGGAACTTGTCCTATAACAGGCTGGCATTGAACTCAGAGATCTGCTTGCCCTCTATCTGCTGGGATTAAAGTTGTGTACCACCGTGCCTGAACTTGCTTTGAGGTCACTACTACCTTAATCTGTTTATCACCTAGAACATATGATCCAGCTCCATTCTACTTCCTGGTGCCACAGTTCAAATCACCCTCAACAACAAAGTCTTCCAAATTCCTACTAAGATAGCCCATTGAGCCCCATCTAAACCATCTCACTGCTTCCCAAAGTCCCAAAAACCACACTCCTCCAAATGAAAGCATGATCAGGCCTATCACAGCAATAACAAATCCCGGTACCAAGTTCTGTCTTAGGGTTTTGTTGCTGTGAAGAGATACCATGACCAAGGCAGATCTTATAAAGGACAACATTTAATTTGGGCTGGCTTATAGGTTCAGAAGTCTAGTCCATAATCATCAAGGCAGGATCATGGCAGTGTCCAGGCAGGCATGGTACTGGAGGAGCTGAGAGTTCTTCATTGTAAGGAGGCCAGGAGCAGACTGTTTTCAGTCAGCTGGGAGGAAGGTTTCAAAGCCCACCACCACAGTGACATACTTGCCCCGATAAAGCCACACCTATTTCAACAAGGATACACCTAATAGTGCCACTCTCTGGGCCAAGCATATTCAATCCACTACAGATGGTAATAGCCTTTATTTGGGGTGGGGGTTGGAGTGGAGAGCCTCCTTAGCCAACAACACTCATATACATGACCCTAAAAAGCCAAAGCAATGGGATTCTCAACAACGTTATAGCTTCTGATAACACAAATATTTAACCTTTGTTCACTGTTTAGCATGTACAGACACAGACTGTGGTAGTTTTCAGAGTCACTTTGGTGATAGTATTGCCCAGGACTCTGGAGAACAGGAAAACATTGCATTGCTTGGAACGTTGCAAGCTTGAGAGCATGGAAGCTCCAGAGTCAGCAACAAAGCCAGTCCCGAATGGCGGTTCCAATGGTATTGCTTTAGGGGAAGGGCTACACCCTAACTTGGAAAAAGAAACCTAAAACGATTCCTGAGAATACCTTAGTAAAAATATATTCAATTAATTTTAGTGTAAACTTGGATTAAGTCTTTGGTCTTTCCCAATAGATTTGAAGATCAGAACAGGAACAATAAAATTTATTTGATAAAAGATAAAAAAAAAAAAAACATTCACTTCAAAAGGAAACCATAATATAGAGATCTGTCAACAAGTGAAATAGCACAATTAGGTAAAAAGAATAAATTTTGGTGTTTTGTACTCTGTAGTTAATATCATTAGATTGTAGACTTCAAAATGAGTGGAAACAGAATTTTGAATTTTTTCATAACACAAAAATTATAGGAATCCCAGGAGATGAGCATACTAAATATCTAATTTGTGGACATATAGATAAGCATCACTATGCAGCCATAAATATGTATAGTTGTGTCAAATAAAATAAACATGCAAAGTAAAAATATAGGCATCTGTTACAATCAAAGCCAGATTTGAAGGTAATATAGGACTCAGAATTTGACCAGCTTCTGTTTACTAAAAAAGAAAGGCTTCTGATGAGGGCAAGATGTGCTAGTGATGATCCACAAATGACATGCTAGTGACAAGTCACAAGTGACATTCAACAATAATTTACATATAAAAGACACACTAAAAGGAGGCAATATGGCTGGAAACTCCACAGAGCAAGAACTGCAAGGGTGATCTTAATTAGTGTTTATAGCTACATTCCCTTACCAGCAGAAATGCTTTGGGTCTAACAACAGCAATGTACTTGTTGAAAACTGACATTGAATTTGTAATAAAAGTCATCTGGACAAGCTCATAAGTCTACTTCATCCAGAATATATGCAAAAGACATTAACTTTTGAAACTGAAATGACTAGAGTACTGGGGAATCAGTTAAGAACTTTGATATTGTGGAAACTACTATTGTGAGAGCAAATGACGTCCTTAATGAATGTATATCATTGATATGAGCACAGCCATGTTAAGGGCCTCAAATGCCTCAAATCCATGGGAATGGGAAAGTTTTCCCTGAAGCAGGCTCAGAAGAATGACAAAGCTTTTGCCTAGTTAAAATAAGGATGCTGATAATGTGTGCAGAAATTGGCACCTGGAAGTCCCTCCTCCCAGATGATTACAACTTGAGACTGTTCCCATAGGGAGACCTCCTACCCAGACTAGCTAACCCACTTCCTCATTCATGCTATATAATAATTGTGCTGAGTTTCTCCAATCCAGAGTGTCCATACTTCCATAACACACAAACTTTGACTCATGTAGCTACAACTAAAGCTTACACAGAATGTTCTCCATGGCAAAAAACTAAGTCACAAGGACAGGGAAAAAAAAATCTCAGACACTGGATCAGAGATGCTGTTTACTCTAACTTAGCGGCAGTGTTCCCTAACAGCTGCCCAAACAATATACCAACAGCAGTGGAAAAATAAAAACTTGTTTATGTTTGAAGTAAACTTGGAGTCTTATGTATCTGTCTACCATGATTCTCTTTTCCAGGTCCCTGTGATGCTCGTGATTGTGCTGGCTGTGGCAGGCTGCTGCTGGTGTTTCTCAGAATGCATAACACACCCAATCCCAGCTTTTATGTTTGTGCACTGTTGTTTCTTCATTCTTGTCAGCTGTGTAAGGTCAGTCTAAAAACAGTACAGGTCACAGTAATATAAGAAATGTGAAAAAAAATGTACCAGCTTTCAAACACTGTTTAGCCAAGCAAACATTTGCAACAGTTTTTATCATTAACTGTTCCTTCTCAGATATCAAACACATTTTGTATACAGTTTTTATTCTAATTTATATTGTTTCTGCTATAATTATCATCAAAAGAATGCATCTATGAGCAAGGCTGACCCCTATTATATTCTTCTCTTATAACAATGAATCATTATTACACTACTGGTACCATGCAATGAGAAAAGTTAACTAATTCTGGCTCTTCACACACATACACAGAGAGACAGAGACAGAGACAGAGACAGAGACAGAGACAGAGACAGAGACAGAGACAGAGACAGACAAACGGGGGGGGGAGGCAATGCACATACTCACATCAATTGTCTAGAAAATAACAGATTAAAAGCTGAGCCTTTGATTTCAAATATACATAAAAACAAAGGAAGAAACAAAACTAGTACTGTATACCCACAGGGAATGAGGCATGATATCCTCCCAATCCTCCCAGCTACAGTCCCTGGAGGACAAAGAATAAGAAATGAAATAAGTGTTATGGCTCCATTTTATACTAGGCATCCATCTTGGTACCTATCAGACATTAGTCTCTGACTCCAGTCCCTGGAAGATAAGTTTCCAGTAACCATGACTCAGCGATCCCCACGCAAAAGTGTACAGCAATGACTATCGATTTGTCATGATATGACTAGCTGCTTTTTTCTTCTGTAATTTTCTTAAACAGATACCTACAGATTGTTTGGAGTTGCATTAACCATGTAACTTGGCAGAACAGAACAGTTTGTACTTACTTGCCTAGATATAAAAGGTCTTTGTGTGGTTTTCCCCTTTAAAAATTATTTCTCATACCCCTCCGACATCTAAATCTCAATTTTGGCTCAGAGATTTTTCATCCTGCTAGCAGTTAATCAAGAAATATTTCCCTTATAATTGGATTGAGTCTACAGCCTTTTCCCAGGGGTTTACAAACTTCATAACATTTGGAGGCCCAAGTGAGATCCCTGGGAGTTCTCAGCTAGGGGTCTGTAGTAGACACTAGAAGGAGAAAGTCCAACGTGGACTTGAGATGATGCATCAAGTGTCCTATACTGCAACTACCCTAAATTTCAACATTGAAAGCAAGAATCATTGGCCAATGTGCTCTGAAGCTTGGCCCTTTTGGTGAGTTGTTTGTTCTGTTCTGTTTTAGAGTCCAGATATTTGGACAGAAAGAAAGTGAGATCTGACAGGATTGTAGATCCAGTCTCTGGGACAGAGAAGACACCTAATATTCTTCTGGTTTTGGTATGTGAGTGAAGGTATTTCTGAGTTTTGTCTGTTTTTTATTTTTGTTTTTTCTGACTGTGTTGTCATACTGTCTTTTTCTGTTCTTCTCTGTTGTCCGTTGTATTTGTGTTTTCAAGCTTTGTCACAGTTGGAATCAAACTAAGCACATCCAAACTGCCCCTGAGCTCCATCCAGTATTTTCAGGATTGCTGTGAGGTAGGCTACTCTTGGTTACAACAGCTCCCACTGAAGCTTGCTCTGTCTATGTCCCTCTAATTGGCTCATTTCTTCTCACTCTGTTAGGAAGGATGCCTTTTTCCAGGTTGTGCTATCTCCCAGCTGTCTCCTGTCTCTGACCATGGAGCTCTGCCTTGAACCACTCCCCCACCTCAGGAATGGATCATTATGGAAACTCCTGGCATGCAGACCTCCTCCTGGACAACATGAGCCCACTGTTCTGCCTCCTGCTGCTCTCTGTGCTAGCGCAGCTGGCCTGCACCCACAGTTTCTTATCTCTAGACCTTCTTTGTTTGCTCTGTTTTCCCCATATGATCACTGCAGGGATTAAGGGTCTTTGGATATGTTTAATATTAAAATACTCTTTTATGCTCATCTTCTTTATTAAAAAGCTGGCTCTGGAGCTGAGGTATGGCCTCAGTTTTCCAACGCAAGTATGGTTGTTTAAAATTTTCCTCCAAAATCATTGTCCTGAGTCTGAAGATCATCTGACTCTAGGACAAAAAGGGAAAATAAAACAACCCAAGAAAAGATACTAAGTTCTTTAAAACAGCTAAAATAAAAACATTCCGTACCTTAAGATTTGTAAGGTTATTGGATATGGTTAAAAACCTGTAAAACAAAATCCATAAAGAAAACAAATACAGCCCAATGCCAACATTTTCTGAGTCCCTGTAGAGGTCTGATTTTTACAGTTTCCTGTTTAATAGTGTTTAGGTTGCAAATACTCATATTATTATACAACCTAATGACTTTACAAGATAACTTATTAAAGTTATAACAAGATAGCTTTTCGGGTTGTCTGCCTCCATCTACTGACACACACAAACTGGTTATAAAATCAAATCAAATCTGCAGTCTAAAATCTCCCAATAACAACCCTAGATATGCTTGCTTAAAATAATCAGAGCTGGACTTGTTAAAAGTTAATATTCCTTTGAAAACAGAAAGGAGCTAGACAAGGTCATTGAACCTTCACCAGAGAATCCAGTCACTCCTTCCAGCTGGTTGTATGCAATTAGGCCCTAATTAAGCAAAGTCTCAGAGTTTTCTGGAGAAACAAGAATATACTGGTGAAAAATTAAGAATAAGGATGGGGTTCCCCTATGCAACATGCATGCATACATACATACACATACACATACACATACTGGGTAAAAGCTCCAGATA
This sequence comes from Mus caroli, assembly GCF_978045245.1. Lineage (NCBI taxonomy): Eukaryota > Metazoa > Chordata > Mammalia > Rodentia > Muridae > Mus > Mus caroli. The sequence continues at coordinate 6,297,912 of NW_028227256.1, forward strand.
TTGTCTAGCACCCATAGGGAAAAAAAATCTTATAACCAACTGTAAATGTGTTACTATTATCTCTCATTTTTTATTGCACATTGTTCTTTTATTATATGAAATTTAGTAGTTATTCCCAAACAAGTTCTGAACCCACATGGGAGGGTCAAGCAGCTGGAACATGATTTAGACTGTAAAGACAAAAAAACTTGGACATGACTAAGGTGTACTTCACCTCTACAGAACAAGGCACATAGCATGAGGTACTCCTGACCCCTGGGGAGAAGGTTATCCCGTTTGATATGAGGTATGGCATTTTCTGGTGGCCACGTGAAACTGTTTCAACAGCCACCAGAAACTTCAAAGGGGCTTTTAAAAGATTATATATATAATCTTTTAAATCAGTATGTAAGTTATTTTAAACCTCCACTAGAATGACTGCAGCCCCCAGTTACCTTACTGTGTCCCAGGACAAAACTAGGCTTCAGCTTCTCCTCATTGGTCATGCCACAGCTTGATTCCTCCCTGACATCTTCCTACATAGACCCTTTATAAATAAAGGAGTAAGGAAATCAAATAATTACTACCTTCAACCTCTCCTAGTAAGAGAAGCCATCCCTGGGTGTTGACCAAGAACCTGTACCCTCTCCCCAAAGGTGTTATTCTGACTAGATTCTTTGAAGTGAGTGGGTACAGAGATAAAATAATAAAATGAAAACAGGATCCACATATCCCCATCTGCAGCCATAACTTAAGATCCTAAAGATGTAGTCTATATGACCGATGTTGTGGAAGCGTATAAGAGGCATGAATAGGCAGGGAGTCTGCCTGCTCGCCTTCACTGCTTCATCTTGCCCTGGGCAACCACAGCTTGCATGGCTTTACACTTGATCTCTTCATCTTCCAGGAACCATATCCACCTGATGGGGGGCCAGTTCTTGTCCAATTCATAGGCAGTGGAATTGCCTGGTCATGGGTTCAGCTCCATGATGGCCTCTTCTGAGAGACTCTCCAGATGCTTGGCAATGCCCTGAAGGCTGTTGCTATGGTCAGCAGTCAAGACTCTTCCCCTTCCTTGATTTAGGGGACAATGGCTTCATTCCAGAAAGGCAGTGCTATGGAAATAGTGTCCTTCAGGCTCATGCAGGAGGGTAGTTAGTCCTCAGTAAAGTCTACATATCTGTGGTCCTTACTAATGTTGCTGTATAAGGGGTGATTGGGCTCCATCAGAGGAAGTGGAAAATTGGATGATCACCTCAGATCTTTATCTGCACCTCACCATTTCTGCTTTATTGAGACCAACCAGTTAAATAGTCCTATCACCATACCACCACCACCATAGTATCTGTCATTGAAGCACCAGGTCCTGACCACTGGCAGCCACATCTGGTCAGTGGCATCCAAGACTGTTCAGAGATCCCAGATTGCTCTCTTCTGTACAAGAGTGAAGCATATCAAATTCATAGCCAGCATCTCACAATGCCTGCCCACCATGTTTTACTTCCATGAGGCTTGCCTGGCTCAGACGACTGAGGATCACTGAGATTCTGTTTGTACACCTTGAAGTTTTTTAAGTGCTTATAGAAAAATTAGGAAAGATGGCTAAATGTAATTTAAAATGTCTAACTCCTTGACTTCTCCTCCCTTTCTTGGTTATTGTTTACAAAAATTATTTCCTCATTCAAGGTCATGGATCTTCAAAACTCTTGCTAAAATGTATTGTAGGGGAAAGGGAGACCTATAAAATGCCAAGCAAAAATATTAGCTTAAAACTTGTAGCAAGAAAATTAATAATTAAAACTCAATACATAATCATAATTTGCTATTGCATGCTTATATATAACTTGAATAGAACTCTGATTATATCCTTTCTATACTAAAGAGACAACAACAGGTTCTAAGATGTGTAGATTAGGATAGTTTATTATTATTATTATTATTATCTTTTTTTTTTTTGCAGTCCAGTCATTATCACCTTCCCGGTCCACCCTCTGACAGGTCCTCATCCTACTCCTCCTTCCTGTCCCCATCTCCAAGAGAATGTCCCCATCACCCCAACCCACCAAGATAGATTTTTATATGAAGATATTTGTTTTGAAATTTTTAAATAAAAGACAATACATGTTTAAAAAATGAAATATATTTGATAAATAAGTTTTATAATTTTTTAAAGTCTCTGTAGATAAAGAATAACTGACCTAGAGATATATGTCTACCTTCCTTACAAGTCTTTGCTAGCATTGTTAAGCTTTAACTATTTGGATAGATTGAATCATACAGCAAACTATAATATTCTGTAATGGTGTTCTGTAAAAGAATCAAAAATAAAATATAATAAGGTTTTCAATCTTTCTATAGGCTATATTTATGGTTTTATATAATTCCCAGTCTCTCTATAGGCTACATTTATGATATAAAGTTTTATTTTGATACTAAGCTTCAATACAAATATTATAATTTTTAAGGCTAAAACTTACCAGAGATAAAACTGTAAAATCCTAATCTTATTAAAGCTGTTAGCTTCTTGTAATTAATTAATGATAACTAGGACCTGCAAGTTAATGTAAAGTCATGTTATAAATGATCAAATTCTTTAATATGCTCAAAAGTATGTTTGTAATCATGCTAAGTACAAATGTAATTCATTTTCAAGGACAAGCTTTATTTAACCTTTTGTTTATGTTTTCTAAGTTAAGCCTAAAACTAGTAACTAAAAGAAGCAAAGTTTGTTTAGCTCAGATATCTGTAATAGATAATGATCCTCAAATATGTCAGATATCTGCTGAATGTGTCATTTTAAATGTTTAATGGAAAAAAAGCTTACTATGACAAACATACCCAGCTCCTAGTGGTGACCAAAGATCTCCACAGGTCTCCAAAGAAAATGATGGAACACTCAGACTCTATTTGGATGTGGTAACACTAGCCATGGGCCATATCCATGGCAAATGCCTTGCCTGTTGCCAGGACCTGGCCCAAACTGTGGATAAGCAGGACATTACAGAGTTGATTGCCCCACTTTGCATAGATGAGCTAAGGTCAGTCCCACAAGTTCCTCCTCTGTTGGGCATTGGGCTATACAGACAGTCTGGTCTTCAGTTGAGCTGAGATGTTGAACCAGGGGACCTGGTGGTATTAATTCCTACATGGGATGGAAGGAGTTCTCTCATGTCTCCTGGACTCTGGGTCCTGTCGAAGTTACCAACCCCTCAGCCCTCAGAAGAGAACCATGGCTAGCAGTCAAGAAGACAATGTCCCAAGCTTCTGACCTTCAGGCTAAACTCCTCCCCAGTTACCTAGCAACGGTAGAAATAAAAGCACAACATAAGAAAGGCTGCTTGGCCCCCTCCTCACTCTCTTACTCCTCTTTCTCCCCTTACTCTCTTCTATCCTCTCCTCTCTCCTCTCACTCTCTTCCTCTCTCCTCCCTCTTACTCTCTAGCCTTTCTTCTCTCTCTCGCACCCCCCCCCACTTTCTCTTGGCCATGGCTGCTCTCTCTCTCTCTCTCTCTCTCTCTCTCTCTCTCTCTCTCTCTCTCTTCTACCTTTTCTCTTTCCCCCTGCCTTTCTACAATAAAGCTCTAAAATCATAGACTGTCTCTCTTCATCAAGGCCAGCTATGCTTACTCTCGCCTGTGTAGGAACCTTTCTCCCTCTGCCCTCTCTCCCATAACCCCGGGGCTATAGGGTGTCACCCCAGGGGCCCCCAGTCGGGATATGCCCCTGTCCACCCCCTGTCGAGTGGGGTCAGTGGCTTAGATGCCCACCCGGGGCCAAGTGGATCTGCCTGCCCAGAGCATAGGAAGAACTCTGGCTAGATGTGGGCTATCCTCCCTCCCCCTCCCCCCAAACCCCCCCCCCCCCGCCGTTCCTCTCACCCCCCCCTTTATTTCACACACTCCTCCACAAGAAAGCCTCTCAGAACTTCTGGGCCTGGGATTGAAGACTCGCTGCATTTGGGCCTATACCCACAACAAACCCATGGAGACCACAGGAGTCTGTTGTTGTGACTGTCAAGTAATGGGCAAGTCTCTGTCACTTTAACTTTTTCTTTTTTTTTTTTTTCCTCTTTTTTTTTTTCTTTTTTTTTTCAGAGACAGGGTTTCTCTGTGTAGCCTGGAACTCACTCTGTTGACTAGGCTGGCCTCGAACTCAGAAATCTGCCTGCCTCTGCCTCCTAAGTCTCTGTCATTTTCACTGATATATTTGGATTATACTTCCTCCTACAATGAATTCTACTCAGATCTCTGCTGGTTAAATGAACTTTGTCCATTAGCAACCAACTCCTTTCCCCAAGGCTATAGCCACCCAGTTAGTTCACTTCATATGCAAAAATAAGGCCTTGCATTTTCTTGAGCTACTGGGTCTCCTGCTGAGAAAGACAGACAAGTTTGCTGTTGCTGTGCTAACAGGCTTTATATTAAACAGGTTTTACTTTTTACTGTTCTTTTATTTAAAAGAATTTGCTTTGCAATGTCTCAGCAATAACCATTCACAACTCTGGTAAAGGATTAGATGAAAAGAAAAAGGGTTAACGTCTATGTTAGTTCTGAGAATCTAAGAAAATGTTCTAAGATGTATGAAAGTTCTGAGGAAAAGAAAGCTTAAGTTCTGAGGGTCTAAAGAAGTATATAAATGCACATTGTAAAGATGTAAGAAAATTATTTAAGGTACATGAAAAATAAAGTATTTGAAATCTTTTCCCATTTTTGCTATTGTTATACTAATATTTCAGAAGTTCAGAGTTTTAACACTGATCAATGGAGCTCTGATAAGTTCAGACTACTTACCATTCAGTCACAAGCTCAAGATTTTAGATTTCCTTTGGTTGTCTTCTAAATATAGACTCAAGGCGCTTCTTAACAAACTAAAAACATGTTCTATACATACATACATACATACATACAGCTCTCTGAACAGAGAAAACAAAGTTCATGCTTTTTAACCCAATTCATAGCTTTTGCTATGATTTAGTAGTATGAGTCTACTACAGCTGTCTTACAGATTTTTCTACAATATAGGTTTTAGTATAGATTCCAAACAATAGTAATGCTATTATGCCTAAAATTTTCATCTCTTTGAATAAACTAAAAGAGTTCATATAACGCCGGGCGTAGTGGCGCACGCCTTTAATCCCAGCACTCGGGAGGCAGAGGCAGGCGGATTTCTGAGTTCGAGGCCAGCCTGGTCTACACAGAGAAACCCTGTCTCGAAAAACCAAAAAAAAAAAAAAAAAAAAAAAAGAGTTCATATAAGCTTCAGGGGATAGAGGGAGTCCTAAGACTTGGATCCACCTCTCACAGGTCAAATAGACTCCACATAAGTATGGCCTGAGTTTTCCCCACTTGCCTATCCCTAAGGATAGTCCTCCCCCTGCCCTAGCTTTGAGCTTCCTCTTCTCCCCCTACCAGGATAATGGGCCTAAAAGTTACAAATATAAGATTTTCCTTTAAATTCTTTAACTTTTGCTCCTAGTCTATATATTTGTCCCAGCAGATTTCCAATCAGCTAAAGAATGCAAACATACCAGCCTTAGGTGGTCTTTCAAAACTAGCAAATCCCACATTAAAACCAATATAAACCAAGTACTTCTGACAAAATTTTCTACCAGTCTGAGCCCCAACTTGGGACCAGCATTACAGACTATTTCAAAGCTACCTGCACTTCACTATTTATTTTGCTATTTAGTTTCTGTCAAAATGACATGTCCATTAGTGAGAGTGGGGTGTTGAAGTCTCCCATTATTGTGTGGGGTTCAGTGTGTGATGTAAGTTTTAGTAATGTTTCTTCTATGAATACATGCTCCGTTGCACTTGGTAGATATTTAGAATTGAGATGTCATCCTGGTATGTTTTTTTTTTTCTTTTTTCTTTTCTTTTTTTTTTTTTTTTTTTTTTTATGAGTATGAAGTGTCCTTCCCCATCTCTTTTGATTACTTTTGGTTGAAAGTGTATTTTGTTTAAGTATTCCAATGGCTACTCCACCATATTTCTTGGATCTGATTGGTGAAAAATCTTTTTCTAGCCCTTTACTCTGAGGTGTGTTTCTTTTATAGATCTTATTTACACATCGACTCTGTTAGCCTGTGTCTTTTTATTAGGGGATAGAATCCATTGATATTCAGAGATGTAAATGACCAATGATTATAAATTCCTGTTATTTTGATGTTGGTAGTGGTAGTGTGTGTGTGTGTGTGTGTGTGTGTGTGTGTGTGTGTCTTCTTTTGGTTTTGCTGGTCTCAAATTCTTTATCTTCTCTTTCCCTCTGTGTAGTTAGTTATCCTCCCTGGGTTGGAGTTTTCCTTCTAATAATCTGTAGGGCTGAATTGGGAGAAAGATATTATTTAAATTTGGTCTTATCATAGAATATTTTGTTTTGTTCAACTATAGTGATTGAAAGTTTTGTTGGGTATAGTAGTCTGGGCAGGCATCTGTGGTCTCTTAGGGTCTGCAAGACAACTGCTGAGGCCATTTTGGCTTTTAGAATCTCTGTCGAAAAATTTGGCCTTTTCTCCTTCCAGCTTTTAATATTCTTTCTTTATCCTCTATATTTAGCATTTCTATTATTGTGTGTTGGAGGATTATCTTTTCTGGTCCAATCAATTTGGTGTTCTGTAAGCTTCTTTTATCTTTATAGGCATTTCTTTCTTTAGTGAAATATCCTTCTATAATATGGTTGAAGATATTTTCTGGGTCGTTGTGAATACTCACCTTCTTCTATTCCCATTATCCTTAGGTTTGGACTTTTCATAGCATTCTATATATCCTGGATGTTCTATGTCATTAAATTTATGTATTTATCATTTTCTTTGACTGATGTATCAATTTTTTATAGTATCTTCTACCCCTGAGATTTTCTCTTCTATCTCTTGTATTGTGTTAATGATTCTTACATCTCTAGCTCCTGTTCTCTTTCCTATGTTTTCTATCTCCAATATTGCCTCAGTTTGTGTTTTCTTTACTGCTAATACTAATATTCCTCAAACTAGTCTACTCAATAGAAACAGAAAGAACACTGCCAAACTCATTCTATGAGGCCACAGTCACTCTAATACATAAACCACACAAAGACTCAACAAAGAAAAGAATTTGAGACCAATTTCACTTTTAAATATTGATGTAAAAGTAATAATATACTCACAAACCAAATCCAAGAATATATCAAAGATATGGTCGACCATGGTTAAGTAGGCAGGGGTAATTCAATACAAGAAAAACATCAAAATAATCTACCATATAAGCAAACTAAAAGGAAAACACACATGATCATCTCATAGATGCTGAAAAAGTCTTTAACAAATCAAATACTCCCTCATGTTAAAAGTCTTAGAGAGATCAAGGATACAAAACATATTCCTAAACACAGTAAAGGCAACATACAGCAGCCAATAGCCAACATCAAATTAAATGAAGAGAAACTTAAAGTAGTTCCACTGTTTTGTTGTTGTTGTTGTTGTTGTTGTTGTTGTTGTTGAAGACCAGCCTTAGTCTGTGGTAATCTGATAGTATGCATAGATCCTTGTATCTGTTGAGGCCTGTTTTGTGACCAATTATATGGTCAGTTTTGGAGAAGGTACCATGAGGTTCTGAGAAGCAGGTTTATTCTTTTGTTTTAGGATGAAATGTTCTATACATATTGTTAAAACCATTTAGTCCATAATTTCTGTTAGTTTCACTATGTCTCTGTTTATTTTCTATTTCCATGATCTGTCCATTGATAAGAATGGGGTGTTGAAGTCTCCATAATTATTGTGTGAGGGGCAATGTGTGCTTTTAGCATTAATAAAGTTTCTTTTATGAATGCGGGTGCTCTTGCATTTGAAGCATAGATGTTCAGAACTGAGAGTTCTTCTTGGTAGATTTTTCCTTTGATGAATATGAAGTGTTCTTCCTTATTGTCCTGAGCTATCGTTCTCACTGGCAAGAACACACTAGGACAATCGGATTCTTCTGCAGCAAAAAGCTTTATTGCTTCTTCAAGAGGGAAGACCCAGACCCCGGAAAATGGTGTTGCTTATATAGCCCTCAGCCATGGTGTTTCAGCACCTGATGTGGCGTGTCAGCTCCTGATTCATTGCTCACCCATCACCCCATTACTATGCCCTGAGATGGGCAGTGACTAGGCGTGAGTTCACTCTCGCACCTGCGTACAAGGCTTGTTTACTAGTTAGGCACAGCGGAGGCCAGCGCCATCTTATAATGGCGATTGCTCGCGGCACAGCTCTCCACATCTCCCCCTTTTTATTTTATTAAAATGAGGCTGGATTAGGTCTGTGTAATTATGTCCATCCACTGTGGCTCCTGTCTTAGGTCGTTCCTCTAATGTCACAGCCTTTCCTGTCATAGGGTAACCCTATCACCACCAGGCCCTGTGTCTTAGGTTGAACTGTGCATGAGGAAAGTTGCCCGTCCCTGGATACCGCAGTGCTATGTGACAGTAACTACTAAATGACCTAGGGCGAACTCTACAAAAGAGGCCAGCCACCAATGTCAACTAGTTCTTGAGCATAGATAGCCAGATTTCGGGGGAGGCCCCTTGCTCAATGGCAGCAAGTGCTTGACTATCACAACCTTGTCACGTGTTTGTTGGGTTCTGAGCTTGCAAACCAACCAGAGCATGAACACAAGTCCACAGCAGGTGGCAACACCAAATAAACCTACCCCCACCCATTCCTTAAAATAAGAAAATGCAGATGAAATCCAGGAGGAGAGGCCCTCTGTCAATGACAGGTCCACTCATGTTGAGTTGATCTTTAAAACTGTCACCCTCAGGACCTCAAGAGTCTCATCGAATCCCTCGGACCAATTTCCTGCAAGATACAAGAAAAGCTGTCTAGACAGATTAGCTGCATGAGTAAAATTTTCATATTGTACACTGGTAATACACAGAGCGCCCAATTTTCTTTCACAACCCAACTGGGCCATCTGGTATAGGACGCCTATCTGTTCCTCCGCCAGGTCAAGGCACTGATTCAAAATCATCAGCCCTCCCTTTAACTTGGTACTAGCAGAAGTTTGGACAGTGATGGCATCAGTCAGATCTGCTGAAAGCTGATTTAATTTTGTGCCTGATGGAACCGTACTAGCCATAGAGTACCCTGCAGCTGTAGCAGCAGCTGCACTGGCTGAAATTGCTATGATCATGGCAGCAGTAATGCCAAAATCTCTTTTTTGTCGAAACATGGATAAGGTGGAGGGTGTTTCCACCGGAACAGGGATCCAACGTGGGATCCGTGCCACCATGGCATGGGTGTCCTTTGTTACATCCCAACATTGAGAAATCCAACAAGAATCATTGGAACAGACTTCAAATGAATCATTTGAAAGAATAAACAAGAAAGGGGGGTAAACAGAGACTGGGGTAGGTGGATAATTAATCTGGTTTACCAGAGTTTTATTGAACCCAGTGATCTCTACACTGGTATTAGTATATCCATAAGAGTCCAGGGAGGCAGCATGTATTCCCCAATACTGAGCAAATCTTGAGATGCCAGTAAAAGAAGCCTTTCCAACTGCTCCTCCCTGAATAAAGATCAAAGGATTGAGTTCTGTACAACTGTCATTGACTCCACAAAGCACCCACTTGTGAAAGGGATGCATTCTAAAGTCCTGTATGAAAAGTCCCTTTTTCATAACAAATTCCTTCTCTGGGTCAGCCATCATGTTGGGAGAAAAGGAAAAGGTTTTACTCCGATCTGCCCAATGAGTGATAGAGGATTGACAATCAGACCAAGGCAGAATCAGCCAGCCCTTCATCTTCCAAGCTACAATGAGGGGCAATTTTTGGTTGGTGGGGACAACCTTTGTCTGAAAAGTTAGGTGGTAGAAATGTACCATTAACCCAAATTGCCTCCTGCCAGAAGGTCGGATTTGTAAAGGTTATATCTGCATTGGAAGTATCTTGGGTTGTGCTCACCCAACCTCCTCGGTACTCATTAAACATCCCCAAAGCTCGAGCTGTGAGGTTAACACATTTTCCTGGTCCATTAATTTGAAAACATAAAGAACCCTGTTCTAATAAAGAGCGATTTTCTCTTAATGGTGCTCGGGTGGGATCATAGGGTAGATATGGTAAATCTAATGTTTTATTAGTAGTAAAGAATTTTGGAAAAACTATAGCATCATGGCGAACTGGCATTGGTTTAGGGAAAGTCGAGAGAGTGGCCCATCTCTGTTCTCCCATCATACTAGGAACCTGAGACAAGTTCAGCATTGTCAGGATCAGGAGCAGTCCTCGGGAGGTCAGCATCTTCCACACCATCCTTGATTACTATCTTGCGGGTGAGTCATTCTGGCAGCCAAAATGGGTTGTCTTCACTCTGTGGAAAAACACAAACAGCTCCCCTGGAACTTATCAAAATAGGATCCAGGCCTTTCCACAGACCAGATAAGACATCCTTCCATTTCACCATTTCTTTTGGTCTATCAGGGTCTGAGCTATGTCGATCGGCTGCAGAGCGGCCTTGCTCGTCAAGATTCAAAAAATTAAGTGTAAAGAGTGCCATGGATACAGCTACTCTTGGCACTGAGGGCAGAGTCTCATCAACTCCCCCCTTTTGTTTTATAAAATAAGACTTGAGTGTACGATGGGCACGTTCCACAGTGCCTTGTCCTTGAGGATTATAAGGAAGGCCAGTCAGGTGAGTGACATCCATTTGATGACAAAATTGCTGAAATTTAGTAGAGGTATATGCTGGCCCATTATCAGTTTTAAGGATTGTGGGCTTGCCCCAAGAACTCCACGCTTCTAAACAGTGCTGTATAACATGAGAGGCTTTCTCACCTGTTAAAGGTGTAGCAAACATAACACCAGAGCAGGTGTCAATGGAAACATGTAAATATTGATTTCTTCCAAAGGAGGAAATATGAGTGACATCCATTTGCCAGACCTGTAATGGCCTGATGCCTCGGGGCTTTACCCCTACATGAGGAGTAGGCAGAAATTGACAACAGTTTTGACATTGGGTTAAAGTTTTGACATCCTGGTTAAAGTGAAACGGCAGTGTAATGTTTCAGCGGTCACGTGGAAGCGTTTATGAAACTCCCTTGTAGCCTCTGCCTGTGAGGACAGAGCAGCAGCCACAATTCTAGTGGATTTGTCTGCCAAGTCATTTCCATGAGACATGGGGCCAGGAAGGCCAGAATGAGCCCTAACATGAGTAATATACACAGGATGTCTTCTATGTAACAGGGATGACTGAATTTGCTGAAAAATGTGAGCAAGCTTGCTAGAGGGTCTAATTAAGCCAGCAACTTCAAGCATATTAACTGCATTAACCACATATAAGGAATCAGATACAATATTGAGCGGTCCCGGAAAAGTTTCAAGGACCTCTAGAACTACCACTCTACAACTTAGGGTGATGTCTCATTATATTGTTTAGATGTTACTTGGACATTTACTACATATGCACCTATACCAGATTTGGATCCATCTGTATATACTACTACCCCATCCAGAAGTGGGTGTTTGGCTGTTATTACTGGAAACACTATGGCTTGGCTTAAGGCGAACTGTAAAATTGGATGTTTTGGATAATGATTATCAATTTGTCCTGAATAGGAGGCAACGAAGACTACCCAATCGTTAGTTGTTGCTGCCAGGGTTTGAACTTGAGCAGAAGTATAAGGCACAATTAGCATATGAGGTTCTTTCCCAAAATAAGTAATGGCTGCTTTTATCCCCCGAAGTGCGAGTTGAGCAACTGCATTAGAATACCACTCAATGATTTTTGCAGGGGAAGCATTAGGATGGACCCACAATAAGGGTCCATTTTGCCACAAGACTGCTGTTGGTAACTGTGCAGTTTTTAATATGCACAATTCAAATGACTCTGACTCGTCAATGCGTTGTAATTGAGCATCTTGTAAGGCCTTTTCTATAGTTTGTAAAGCTTGACATGCAGCTTTCACTACAGTCATCCAATCGCCGGGGGTCATTGCCAGAGTAGCAAGCCTTTCGACTGGCGCTATAGTAAAATTGGCATTGACTCCATAGTTACAGACTGACTCCACAAGTTCTTTAACCTGTATATACTCCACCAGGGCGTGAACGAGTCCGCCATCGGCGCCTTCAAAGACTGGGAATGCTTGCTGCACTTTTCTCTGTTCCTCTTTTGAAATGAATGAGTCTGAATGATACCTCTGCACATAGGGCAGAGGTGCACTAGGACCCAGAAGTCGAGGGCCCGGAGACCATGCAGCGATTTGACATTTATCTCTAGCTGCTTTTGCTTTCTCTATGTTATTCTGTGACTGATTAGCTCGCCTTTCATCTGGCTGATATCTTTCTCCCTCATAGCCTGCCGCTTCTTCCTCTAAGTCTGTTTCCTCAGAGGAGCTAAGTTCCTTATCCGATTCTGAGCTACTGACAGCTAGTGCCTTGAACTCATCTAATGGCGGGTAGAGGCTCCTTTCCTTATGTGCCTCCCCAGCTCGATCTCTCTTCTTCTCTCCCTTTCCATCCCTTTTTCTAAGCTCTCCCAGTGCATTTTTTCCCTTATATTTCATTTCCTCGGGCTCAAGGCCCGTGGAAAGGCCTTTATTCTTCAGTGCACCTTGTTTCCTCTCAACTCTTACTCTCTCTCCCCGCTCTGTCTCTGATAGACTGTCTTGAATTTCATCCAAAACTTTTTGCCCCGCTTCAACCATTTGCTGACAATCCTCGTCTGTTAAGCACGATCTCACCATTTTCCACAATGGCATGATCCCTGCTTTAAGTTTGCCATTCTGCTGTTCCCTAACTAGATCTCCTTTCAGTTTGTCCCATGAGGCGACAGTTAATGACCCTGAGCAAGCATACCATGGTGCCACACGGTCTATCTCCCTGACAAATCCCTCTATAGTCTTAGTGGCGATTTTCAGGCCACACTGCTTCAAGACCGTTACTACAGAGTGGGAGATTCCCATACTGGTCGCTGTCCAGGCCTGACCTCGACTAAGAACCAGTCAGCACTTTCAGCGGTGGAAGCAAAATGAAACCAAAAGCGAAGGAACAATCGCCGTGAAAACAAAACTCTGGAGAAATTTCAAGACTGTACGTACCTTACAGAGCCTTAATGTCCTGCAGTTCTGATTCCGCCCCGCGAACGGGGGATCTCCCTTGTGCCGGTGTGATGGTATAAAGTTCCCGGGTTCCTCGGCACCACTTGTCCCGAGCTAACGTTCTCACCAGCAAGAACACACTAGGACAACCGGATTCTTCTGCAGCAAAAAGCTTTATTGCTTCTTCAAGAGGGAAGACCCAGACCCCGGAAAATGGCATTGCTTATATAGCCCTCAGCCATGGTATTTCAGCACCTGATGTGTTGTGTCAGCTCCTGATTCATTGCTCGCCCATCACCCCATTACTACGTACGCCCAGAGATGGGCAGTGACTAGGTGTGAGTTCACTCTCACACCTGCGTACAAGGCTTGTTTACTAGTTAGGCACAGCGGAGGCCAGCGCCATCTTATAATGGCGATTGCTCGCGGAACGGCTCTCCACACCTTATCTTTTTTAATGAATTTTGATTGAAAGTTAATTTTATTTGATATTACAATGGCTACTCCAGATTGTTTCTTGAGACCATTTGCTTGGAAAATTTTTTCCAGCCCTTTATTCTTCGGAAGTGTTTGTGTTTGACACTGAGGTGCATTTCCTGTATGTAGCTAAATGTTGAGTCCTGTTTACGTGTCCAGTCTGTTAGTCTATGTCTTTTTATTAGAGAACTGAGTGCATTGATGTTAAGAGATATTAAGGAATAGTGATTGTTGCTTCCTGTTATTTTTGAGGTTATTTTTATGTTTGTGTGGTTATCTTCTTTTGGGTTTGTTAAAAGAAGATTACTTTCTTCCTTTTTCGAGGGTGTAGTTTTCCACCTTGTGTTGGCATTTTTCATCAGTCATCTTTTGTAGGGCTGGATTTGTGGAAAGATATTGTGTAAATTTGTGTTTGTCATGGAATACTTTGGTTTCTCCATCTATGGTAATTGATAGTTTTGCTGGGTATAGTACCCTGGGCTGGCATTTGTGTTCTCTTAGGGTCTATGTGAGATTTGCCCAGGATCTTCTAGCTTTCATATTCTCTAATCAGAAGTCTGGTGTAATTCTGATAGGTCTGCCTTTATATGTTACTTGACCTTTTTACCTTACTACTTTTAAGATTCTTTCTTTTTTTTGTGCCTTTGGTATTCTGATTTTTATGTAATGGGAGGAATTGCTTTTCTTGTCCAATCTATTTGGAGTTCTTCAGGCTTCTTCTATATTCATGGGCATCTCTTTCTTTAGGTTAGGGAAGTTTTCTTCTATAATTTTGTTGAAGATATTTACTGGCTCTTTAAGTTGGGAATTTTCACTCTCTTCTATACTTATTATTCTAGGTTTGGTCTTCTCATTGTGTCCTGGATTTCCTGGATGTTTTGGGTTAGAAACTTTTTGTATTTTGCATTTTCTTTGACTCTTGTGTCAATATTTCTTATGGTATCTTCTACACCTGAGATTGATTCTCTCTTCTATCTCTTGTATTCTGTAGGTGATGCTTGCATCTATGACTCTTGATCTCTTTCCTAGGTTTTCTAACCCCAGAGTTAGAACTCCCTTTATGATTTCTTTATTGTTTCTACTTCCATTTTCCAAAACTTGGATGGTCTTGTTCAGTTCCTTCACCTGTTTAGTTGTGATTGCCTATAATTCTTTAAGAGATTTTTGTGTTTCCTCTTTGAGGTCTTCTACCTATTTACCTGTGTTCTCTTATATTTCTTTAAGGGAGTTATTTATGTCCTTCTTAAAGTTCTCTCTCATCATCATGAGATGTGATTTTTAAATCAGAGTCTTGCTTTTCTGGTATGTTAGGGTAACCAGGGTTTGCTGTGGTGGGAGATCTGGTTTCTCTTGGTTTCTGTTGCTTATGTTCTTGCCCTTGCTTTTCACCATCTGGTTATCTCTGGTGTTAGCTGGTCTTGCTGTCTTTGACTGTGGCTAGTCCTTCTGCCAAGCCTCTGTGTCACTACTCCTGGGAGATGAATTTTCTTTGGGAGGAATTTAGTTCCCAGAGGAAGCTGGAGAACTATGGTACAAGGTCAGCTCTACGGTGCAGACAGAAACCAGAAGGATCCTGTCCTCAGCTGGTCCTTGCTTCCTGTTTCCTGATGGCTCTATGAGGGTCCCTCTTGGGCCAGGAATTTGAAGAAATGTGGTGGTCTTACCTGTTCTCACAGGGTTGTCTGCACTCCTGAGAAACCAGCTCTTTCCTGGTGGTATTTGTGTAAGTAGCTCTGTGGCACTGGATCAGCTCTGGGCACAGACGGAAACTGGAAGACTTCCATACCAGGTCGCCCCTTGGTTCTTGTGTTCTGAGGGTTCTGGGTGGGTTCCTCTGAGCAGCACTGCTGATCCTACCTGCTCTCACAGGCCTGTCTGCACTCCTGGGAGGCTAGTGCTCTCCATGTGCCACCTGAGTATGGAGCCCTGTGGCAGAGGACCGGCTCCAGCCTAATCAAAAACCAGAAGATTTCTATCCCAGGCAACTCCTCAGTTCCTCTCTCCAATATTTCTTGAAGAGAGCTATTTATTACCTTCTTAAAGTTCTCTATCATCATCATGAGAAGTGATTTTAAATGTGAATC
Source organism: Mus caroli (assembly GCF_978045245.1). Classification (NCBI taxonomy): domain Eukaryota; kingdom Metazoa; phylum Chordata; class Mammalia; order Rodentia; family Muridae; genus Mus; species Mus caroli. The sequence continues at coordinate 6,313,495 of NW_028227256.1, forward strand.
ATGCTTTTCTGGTGTTATAGGATATCCAGGACTTGCTATGGTGGGACAACTGGGTTCGGATGATGCCAAGTAATCTTGGTTTCTGTTGCTTATGTTCTTATACTTGGATCTAGCCATCTGTTTATTTCTGGTGCTACCTGCCCTCGCTGTCTCTGACTGAAGCCTATCCCTCCTATGATCCTGGTTGTGTCAGAACTCCTCAGAGTCCAGCTGTCTCTGTGATCCTGTGATTCTGGACCCTGTAATTCTGAGATCCTGGGTGTTTCAGAGCTCCTGGGAGTCAAGCTGCCTCTGGGATCCTGAAATCCTGGTGTGACCAAGCTCCTAAGATCCTGTGATCCTGGGCATGTTAGAGCACCTGTGATTCTGAGATCCTGGGTGTGTCAGAGCACCTGGGCATGGAGCTTCCTCTGGGTGTTATTGGACTGGGTGTGGATCTAGCACCCAAGGTTTGCTCAGGGAACCAGCTCAGACCAAAAGAATGGAATACTATTTTTAAAAAGTATTTTTTAAAAGAATATTATGAATTTTTCAGAAAAATCTATGGAACTAGAAAAAAAATCAACCTAAGTAATGTAACCCAGACCCAAAGAGATATGCATGGTGTGTACTCACTGATAAGTGGATTTGAGCCATAAAGTACAAGATAAACATGCTATAATTCACAGACACACACAAAAAAAGCCAAAAAAACAAGGAGAGCCCAAGTGTAGATGCTTCAATCTCACTCAGAAGGTAAAGTAAAATAGACATCAGAGGTTGATGAAGAGAGGAACTTGGGTGGAAGAGTGGATGGTAAGGGTAACAGGGCTTGGAAGGGATCAAATGTAGGGAAAGCAGGGAAAAGAGAATGGAAATAGGCTGTGCTGATTGGGGGTGTGGGGAGAAGCATATCCAAGATGTGCCAGAGACTGGGCATAGTGAGAGATCCAGGAAGTCTATGGGGGTGAACTCTAACTGAGACCCCTAGTAGTGGGAGATATATAGCCTGAAGTGGCCTTGGGCAAGAGGTTGGAGAGGCCCCAGGAAGTCAGCAGGGCAACTCTAGCTGAGACACCCAGCAGTGGAGGATATGAATTCTGAAGTACCACTTTCTATATCCAGGCAGGACTGCCAAGTGGAAGGATAAGGACATCAACCCATCTACAAAATCTTAGACCCAAAATGTGTCCTGCATACAATATGTGCAGGGACAAAGATGGAGAAGAGACTGAGGGAATGGCCAAATATTGACTGACCCATATTTAGACCCATACTAATGGCAAAAAACAGTCCCTAGTACTATTAATGATACTCTGTTTTGCTTACAGACAAGAGTCTAGCGTAGCTGTCCTCTAAGAGGTCCACCCATCAGGCAGTGGAAACAAATACAGAGACCCACAGCCATACATGAAATGGAGCTCAGGTAGTCTTGTGGAAGAATTGAGGGAAGGATTGAGGAACCCAAAAAGGAAAGGGACTCCACAAGAAGACCAACAGAATCAACTAACAAGGACCCTTGAGGCTCCCAGAAACTGAACCACCAACCAAAGAGCAAGCATAGCCTGGACCTAGGCCCCCAGAAATATGTAACAGATGTGCAGCTTGGTCTTCATGAGGGTCCCCCAACAACAGGAGTAAGGGTTTACCATGACTCTGTTGCCTGTCTGTGGATCCCGTTACAGTAGCTGGGCCACCTTGGAACTAAGCTGCCTTCTCTGGCCTCCATGGAAGAGGATATGCCTAGTCCTGTAGTGACTAGATGCACCAGGATGAATTTATACACAGGGTAAGGAGCACCCCCTTCTCATTGGAGAAAGGTAGGGAGGCTTGGGGAAGGAGCTGTGTAAGGGAGAGGACCTGGAGGAAAGTATGGGCTATGAATGGGTTGTAAAGTTAATTAATTAATGAAGAAAAAAGAATGACCAATAAAAACTAAGAACAGACATGGAAGAAACCTGGCTGATAATGAATCCCCAAAGAGATAAAGGCTATTCCCACAAAATCCATAGACTATCTCACAAATTCTCAAGGATGGAATATGACAAACCTTTCAAGTTTTTGTTTGGGGGAGTCCATGCAACTCCCAAAACAATATAGGCTAATCTTTTGTCCTTGGTCACTTCCTAGAATTTAAATACAATCCTGTTGTGAAAGAAAAAAAAAATAAATTCGTACACATGGCTAAGAATTTATCTGTGTCTGACCCAGAAACCTCCTGCTTAGGATTAGCTTTCATGATACTAGATAGTTCTGAGAAAATTGCCAAGAAGAAAACAACAATAATCCTACCCAGCTATAATGCCTACAAACCACAACAATCACCAACATGGAAAGAGATACAATAGAGTCACATACATCTTGGACATAACCAGCAGATGTATAATTGGATTTAAGTCTCTCTCAATAGATGAAAGTTCATGTCTCATATTGTAAATCTAACCAACTACTCAAAACTGCTAAGGTCAGGAAACCTAGTGAAAAACCTACCAGAACTACTTTCTGAAATCAATATAATTTCTTACTGCCCCCTCAGTAGTTATTATTATCCCCACAGATGACTGTAGTTCTCATACTTTATCAATAAAGCCTCTTTTTGCATGAGAATGAGATCATTCCAGAAGATAAACGTAGACAACATGCAGAGAAAAACTGACTGTGGTGTGTTTAGCTCAAGCTGACCCATCTTTAACACCACTCTATACCTAAGGTAAAGAAACACTGTCAAGAAGAGTTAGAAAGATTATAAGAGTCAGCAGACTAGGATATCTACTCTGAGATAGTATCTTCTATATGTGACACAGAAGATATACCCATGAAATCTCAAACACATGGATGCCTAAACAAGACCTGCACAATATTGACACCAGTTTGCATGTCAGTGTGGAAGGGGTAAATCTCACAAAGTCCAACCCTAGATGAAGAGTTACAGGCAATTAATATCTACTGAGAGAAGGAGAATCAAATGTTCAGGGACGAGTCTCCTAATTCATTATCTAATAAAAAAACACTCAATCAGTCCCAAACCATAGAGATAGCTGATAGATAGATAGATAGATAGATAGATAGATAGATAGATAGATAGATGCAACACTAAACAGACTCAGAATGTATTCATATATTATGTGCACGTGTGTGCATACATGCACACACACACATTCACACACTCAAACACACACATACACACGCACACGCACACGCACACACACACACACACACACATACGCATACACATTAAAAGGTGCCATAAATTAGAGGAAAACTGGGCAGAAGTTAACATGGGCAGGTATTAGGGAAAGGAAGAATGATAGAAATACAGTACAAATATATAAAATTATAAAGTCAAATTATGGAAAATTATGAAAGAATAGCTTCAACACTCTAAAGAAAGTGATAACATTTTAGTTCTTTCATTTATAAATAAATAAGCATATTAGAAGTAGAAATATATGAATAAATATATTTGCTATTTAAAATTAGAAAATTAAAACAAAATTTTTGAAACAAAATTTAGCAGTTGTAATATGTTATTAATAAAATATAATGATAGAAAACATACACAAAATTAATTCTGTAAGTCAGTGGTTCTCAACCTCCCTAATGCTGTGACCCTTTAATATGGTTTATCATGTTGTGGTGACCCCAATCATAAAATTTGTTGCTACTTCAGAGCTGTAATTTTGATACTATTACGAATCATAATATCTGATATGTAGGATGCCTAATATGTGAACCTCAAAGTGGTCACAACCCACATGTTGAGAACCACAATTGTAAGGGAAAAAAGAAAAGATGAGAAGTGTGAGGTCCTTGTATGTGAGCTATCATCACGTGATATGACAGTTGATGTAAATTACAGGCTCATATTGTAAACACTAAATCCACCAGCAATAAATCAGAATACCTAGTGAATAATTTAAAGATCAGTGCAACACTAAGCATATTTATTCAAATCAGTAATAAAATAAAGCAAAGACACTATAAAGATAATTGAAATTTAATAGAAAACAATTTTAAAATCAAATTAAGTGCAATGTTATTCATAATTGCATATGTGATTGTATAAAAATCTAAAATTTCCATTGAAATTCAGAAGTTATACTTAATTTTAGAAAATAAAGATTTATATGTAGCTGGCCAAAAGGACATGCCTCTTCTACCTTAATCACAAACTAGTTACCAGTAGAAATACAGACAGATATATTAAAAAAACACAGTAAGAAAGCTCAAGTGATGATTAATTAATATTCATAACAGTCAACTTCAAAATGTTAACTATCAAAAATGTAAAAGAATATTTTATGATGATAAAATAAAACTTAGGTGGTTTTCTGAGGAACCGCCAGACTGATTTCCAAAGTGGTTGTACAAGCTTGCAATCCCACCAGCAATGGAGGAGTGTTCCTCTTTCTCCACATCCTCACCAGCATCTGCTGTCACCTGAATTTTTGATCTTAGCCATTCTGACTGGTGTGAGGTGGAATCTCAGGGTTGTTTTGATTTGCATTTCCCTGATGATTAAGGCTGTTGAACATGTTTTCAAGTGTTTCTCAGCCATTCGATATTCCTCAGGTGAGAATTCTTTATTTAGCTCTGTACGCCATTTTTAATGGGGTTATTTGAATTTCTGGAGTTCAGCTTCTTGAGCTCTTTGTATATATTGGATATTAGTCCCCTATCAGATTTAGGATAGGTAAAGATCCTTTTCCAATCTGTTGGTGGTTTTTTTGTCTTATTGTTTGTCTTATTATTATTGTTTGTCTTATTATTGTTGTTCATAGCAGCCCTATTTATAATAGCCAGAAGCTGGAAAGAACCCAGATGTCCCTCAACAGAGGAATGGATACAGAAAATGTGGTACATTTACACAATGGAGTACTACTCAGCTATTAAAAATGATGAGTTTATGAAATTCTTAGGCAAATGGATGGATCTGGAGGATATCATCCTGAGTGAGTGCCGCAGACCCTCTTGGTCCCTTGTCTGCGTGGAACGGGTCTCTAGTGCAGGTGGGCAAGGAAGGAAGTGACAGACAGACGACAAAAGGGAGTGTGGATCTGAATGTAATTTGTCAAATCGAGCATCAAACTTTTTATACAGAAGAAAATAGGGAAGTTGGGTGACACAACCAGCAAGGTACAAAGAGGTTACTGGATTCTTACACAAAACAGAGGAATGCAAACACAGAAGGACTAGCAGGAACCAACTGGGATAAAATTCAATGTTAACAACTGGGATCAAAAACAGCTCCACCTAAGGTCCACTTAATCTTAGGAGTCAGGGGCAAGGGCTTCGTGCCCTTGCCATAGTTCCTACTCTAGTCTATTGTATAGTCCACCTTCTCCTAGGCCATTGTAAATACTTGTGTATGGGTGTAACTCAGCTGTCTATAGTTCTAAGTATCTACTCTGGTTCTGCTTTAGGTCACAAACTTCCTTCTTCCTAGATAATGGTAAATTCCTGTGTATGGCAGTGATTTAGCTATCCATGCCCAAGGTCGGATCTCAGACTGCCTAGAAACTAACTTAGCTATATGTCAAAATATCAATCCTTAGGAGCACTTGTAATAAAGCAATATTAAGGGAAAGCACACAGATCCGTTTACCAACTAAAGCAAGGACATTGGAGCATTCTTTATACAGGATGCCACGGTTCCAGGAGACTAAGTTTCCATGAACTTTTCACCTCGGGACAGCACCCAGGTTTTCGGGGCGTGTCGCACTTGTCACTACTGGAGTGGAGGTAGCAAGTGAGGTAACCCAATCACAAAAGAAGTCACTTGATATGCACTCACTGATAAGTGGATATTAGTCCAGAAACATAGAATACCCACGATTCAATTTCCAAAACGCAAGAAAATCAAGAAGAAGGAAGACCAAAGTGTGGATACTTCATTCCTCCTTAGAATAGGGAATAAAATACCCATGGAAGGAGTTGCAGAGACAAAGTTTGGAGCTAAGACAAAAGGATGGACCATCCAGAGACTGCCCCACCTAGGGGTCCATCCCATAATGAGCCACCAAACCCAGACACTATTGCATATGCCAAAAAGATCTTGCTGAAAGGACCCTGATATAGCTATCTCCTGTGAAGCTATGCCAGTGCCTGACAAATACAGAAGTGGATGCTCACAGTCAGCTATTGGATGGAACACAGGGCCCCCAATGGAGGAGCTAGAGAAAGTACCCAAGGAGCTGAAAGGGTCTGAAATCTTATAAGTGGAACAACAATATGAACTAACCAGTACCCCCAGAGCTGCTGTCTCTAGCTGCATATGTAGCAGAGGATGGCCTAGTTGGCCATCACTGGGAAGAGAGGCCCCTTGGTATTGCAAACTTTATATGCCCCAGTACAGGGGAACACCAGGGCCAAGAAGTGGGAGTGGGTGGGTAGGGGAGCAGGTCAGGGGGAGGGTATAGGGGACTTTTGGGATAGCATTTGAAATGGATATAAAGAAAATATCTAATTAAATTTTTTTTAAAAAAATAAAACTTAGAAAATATGCCAATGATATACATTTGGTCCTTAATGTGTCAATGATATATACATTTGGTTCTTTCTAGCTTTCCTATTAACAGAAACTACTAAGGTAAAAGCTTAAAACATTCAAAAGAAAATAGACACATCTAATATTTTACTTTGGAATTTCAAAACATATTAAGAGTTTGGTAAGAGAAGAAGGTAGAAGATAACAAATTTAAGAATTTAGATGAAAATTATAACAATCATGAAATAATTGGCATTAATGAAGCACTTGACTAAACACAATAATATTCATAATTGTTTTTCAGTTAAAAGAGATTTGGGGAATTATTTTCTTTGTCATTCTGACCAACATATCTGACAGAAGCAATTGAAGAGAAGGAACGTTATTTTGTCTCACGTTGTCAAAGACTCTTTGGTTCATTATGACAGTAAAAGAAGGCTTACAAAACTCACAGCTGTAGGAATGTGGAATAGGGACTGTTGATGCCATGTCCTGTTAGACCAAGCAAAGGGCAAGAAAATAACTAGCACTTGGCTATAGCCTTAAAAGATAAGCCTCAAGGCTGAAGAGATAGCTCAGGGGTTAAGAGCACTTGTCGCTTTTGCAGAGGACCTTGATTCTGTTTCCCAGCATGAGAGCTGACAGTTATGTGTCTGACACCTTCTTCTAAACTCCATTGCATAGGTACACATGTGATACATAAACAAAACAGTCATACACATAAAATAATATAAGCAGTCTTACACATAACATAAAATAATGTAAACAGTCATACACATAAAACAATATAAACAGTCTAAAAAAGAAACACAGCTCCTAGTAACTTTTGTCAGGGGCATACCAAATCATAAACAATTTACAGTATTCATAGCAGTGCTATCATCTAGAAAATGAACAGTGAAAATCTAAACCTATTGATGATATTCAAGACTCAAACCATAACATTTGCCAACTGAGTATATTCTGAGCTCTGTGTTGCCCAAGATATACTCAGTTTTTAAAGTTAGCTTGGTTTTGCTCATCTGCAGGAAAGGAGAGAAGAGAGGCTTAGGGAAGCCCAGAAATTCCCAGTCTCAGTACTACAGTTAAACTCCATTTTAAAAACTAAATAAACAAAACAAAAATATTAAGCAAGTTCACATAGTTAAGAAAACTATAATATAAAATGCATGTTCTAGAAACTGAGTTAAATTATAAGTTAATAAAATTTAAAGTCTCAAATATTTTAAAGTTACATAACATACTATTAAATGAAAAATACACATATACTTTATGACTCACATAAGAAGTATCAGAGAAGCCAGAAAATATTGTGAATTAAATAAAAATTAACACACATACACACAAAAAGGAAGCCCCAGCAAATGTGAATTGCTTCTAAATAAAGTATCCAAAACTATTTAAATTTCAAACACAATAATAAAGAAACTGTCTAAAGTCAATGCCATCTACAACTATGCAGCATAAAGCAATTAAATAAGGATAGAGAAAGCCAAAGTAAGAAGATAATATCGCCCTGGGCAGTGGAGGTGCACCATTTAATCCCAGCAATTGGGAGGCAGAGGCAGGCAGGTCTCTGAGTTTGAGGCCAGCCTGGTCTACAGAGTGAGTTCCAAGACAGCCAGGGCTACACAGAGAAGCCCTGTCTAGAAAAACCTAAAACACAGAGCTTCTTGGACATGGTCCTACTATGGGCCTACATCTGCAGACAGGAGGTAGATCTGATCCTCAGTCCTCTGTGCACCTTCTCTGCCAGAGGAGAGCTTGCCTGCAGGAGTGCTCTGACCCCCAGGACTCAGGTGAGACTGCCATTTTCTCTCAGGTGACTAAGGCAGTCTGCTCAGGAGAGCACAGGCAACAGAGCTTCTAGGATAGGTTTCTACAGGCCTACATCTGCAGCCAGGAGGTGGGGCTGTTCTGCAGCCTTCTGTGCACTGGTCTTGCCCAATGGAAGCTGGTCTCTGACAGAGGCTTACAGACTCATAAGAGGAGCAAGATCCAGCCAGAGACAGCTAGAACATCTAACACCAGAGATTACCAGATGGCAAAAGGCATACATAAGAATCTTACCAACAGAAACCATGACTATTTGGCATCATCAGAACCCAGATCTCCCACCACAGTGAGTCCTGGATACCACAGCACACCGTAAAAGCAACATTTGGATTTAAAATCATATCTCATGATGCTGGTAGAGGATTTTAAGAAGGACATTAATAACTCCCTTAAAGAAATACAGGAGCACACAGTTAAACAAGTAGAAGTCCTTAAAGAGGAAAAACAAAAATCCCTTAAAGAATTACAGGAGAACACAGGTAAACAGGTAGAAGCCCTTAAAGAAGAAACACTAAAATCCCCTAAAGAATTATAGAAAAACACAACCAAACAGGTGAAGGAATTGGACAAAACCGTCCAGGATCTAAAAATGGAAGTAGAAACAATAAAAAAAAAAATCACAAAGGGAGGCAACTCTGGAGATAGAAGCCCTAGGAAAAAAATCAGGAGCCATAGATGCAAACATCATCAACAGAATACAAGAGATGAAGAGAGAATATCAGGTGCAGAAGATTCCATAGAAAACATGGACACAACAATCAGAGAAAATGCAAAATGCAAAAAGATTCTAACTCAAAACATCCAGGAAATCCAGGACACAATGAGAAGACCAAACCTAAGGATAAGAGGTATAGATGAGAATGAAGATTAAAGGGCCAGTAAATATCTTCAAAAAAAAATTATAGAAGAATACTTCCCTAACCTAAAGAAAAAGATTCCCATGAATATACAAGAAGCCTACAGAACTCCAAATAGACTGGACCAAAAAAGAAATTCCTCCAGACACATAATAATCAAAACACAAAATGCACTAAACAAAGATAGAATATTAAAAGCAATAAGGGAAAAAAGGTCAAGTAACATATAAAGGCAGACCTATTAGAATTACACCAGACATCTCACCAGAGACTATGAAAGCTAGAAGATCCTGGACAGATATTTTACAGACCCTAAGAGAACACAAATGCCAGCCCAGGCTCCTATATCCAGCAAAACTCTCAATTACCATAGATGGAGGAACCAAAGTATTCAGTGACAAAACCAAATTCACATAATATCTTTCCATGAATCTAGACCTTCAAAGAGTAATAAAGGGAAAACTACAACACAAGTAGGGAAACTACACCCTAGAAAAAGCAAGAAGGGTGGGTGGATCTAACTACAAGAGCAGGTCTAGCTGCTAGGATCTACTTCTTCAGCTCTGAATTTTTAGGCCATGGGGCAGCAGAATGCGTGGCGGCTCCTGTCGAGGGTCATCTCATTCAGAAGAGGGTCATCTCATTCAGAAGAGCTAGTGTTATTCTGCAACAACTGAGAATGTCCATGCACACAGAAGCTACAGAAGTGCTGCTGGAAAGGAGAGGCTGTGCAGGGGTCATAACACTCAACAGACTCAATGCACTGAATCTGAATATGATCCAGCAGATCTATCCACAGCTAAAGAAGTGGAAACAAGACCTTGACACATTGTTGATCATCATAAAGGGAGCCTGAGGAAAGGCCTTCTGTGCTGGAGGGGACATCAAAGCACTCTCAGAAGCTAAAAAAGTGAGACAGAATTTGACTCATGATGTATTCAGAGAAGAATATATCCTGAACAATGCAATCGCATCTTGTCAGAAACCATATGTTGCCCTTATTAATGGAATCACCATGTTTGGGAGAGTTGGTCTTTCAGTCCATGGTCAATTCCGAGTGGCTACAGAAAGGTCTCTCTTTGCTATGCCAGAAACAGGAATAGGACTATTTCCTGATGTGGGTAGAGGTTATTTCCTGCCAAGACTTCAAGGAAAACTGGGTTACTTCCTTGCACTGACGGGATACAGACTAAAAGGAAGAGATGTGCACAGAGCGGGAATTGACACACACTTTGTAGATTCAGAAAAGTTGCATGTGTTGGAGGAGGAGCTGGTAGCCTTAAACTCACCTCCAGCTGAGGATGTTGCAGCTGTCTTAGAAAGCTATCATGCCAAGTCCAAGATGGATCAAGACAAATCTTTATATTTAAGGAATACATGGGCAAAATACACTCCTTTTTCAGCCAATACGATGGAACAGATAATTGAAAACTTATGGCAAAATGGATCACCTTTTGCCATAGAATAGATGAAGGTAATTAATAAAATGTCTCTGACATCACTAAAGATCACACAAAGGCAGCTCATGGAGGGTTCTTCAAAGACCTTGCAAGAGATACTGACCATGGAATATCAGTTAACTCAAGCATGTATGAAAGGTTATAACATTTATGAAGGTGTTAGAGCTGTTATCATTGACAAAGACCAGACTCAAAATGAAAACCAGCAGTCTAAAAGATTTTACTGATAAAGATTTGAATAGTTATTTTAAATCTCTGGGAAGCACTGATTTGAAATTCTGAACTTTATTTTAGAGCAAAGGTCAACACACCATAGCACAGAGGCTAGGCCTGGAATCTTGTCCATTTTCATGCAGCCTGCAGCTAGAAATGGTTTTCTCATTTTTTAATTATTGGGAAGGAAATGAAAAAACTAATCATGATACAGTGGTTGCCTAAAGTTTAAGCACCAGTATTTATACCTTTTCATGATATGACAGCTGAAGTACAAACACCAATGTTTTGTGGAACCTTTCTGCAGCATAGCAAAGCTTGTTCTCTATGGATACTTGGAGTGGGCATGGCACAGACCTTTTTTTTTTTTTTGTGGTTTTTTGAGACAGGGTTTCTCTGTGTAGCCCTGGCTGTCCTGGAACTCACTTTGTAGACCAGGCTGGCCTCGAACTCAGAAATCCGCCTACCTCTGCCTCCCGAGTGCTGGGATTAAAGGTGTGCGCCACCACACCTGGCCGAGCACAGACTTTTTTTTTTTTTTCACGAAGGATAATTTATTTTAACAAATCTATATCAGTAGAGCATAAATGTCCTGATGTGTTATATAATTAAACTTTTCAGGCTTATCAGCCTATCAGGAATCCCCCCACAAGGAATACTGACTTTCTTTTTTTTTTTTTTTTTTATTACATATTTTCCTCAATTACATTTCCAATGCTATCCCAAAAGTCCCCCATAGCGCCCCCCACTTCCCTTCCCACCCATTCCCATTCTTTTGGCCCTGGCATTCCCCTATAATGGGGCATATAAAGTTTGCAAGTCCAATGGGCCTCTCTTTCCATTGATGGCCGACTAGGTCATCTTTCGATACATATGCAGCTAGAGACAAGAGCTCCGGGGTTCTGGTTAGTACATCATGTTGTTCCAACAATAGGGTTGCAGATCCCTTTAGCTCCTTGGGTACTTTCTCTAGCTTCTCCATTGGGAGCCCTGTGATACATCCAATAGCTGACTGTGAACATCCACTCCTGTGTTTGCTAGGCCCCGGCATCATCTCACAAGAGACAGCTATATTTGGGTCCTTTCAGCAAAATCTTGCTAGTGTATGCAATGGTGTCAGCGTTTAGAAGCTGATTATGGGATGGATCCCTGGATACGGCAGTCTCTAAATGGTCCATCCTTTCATCACAGCTACAAACTTTGTCTCTGTAACTCCTTCCCTGGGTGTTTTGTTCCCAATTCTAAGAAGGTGCACAGTGTCCACACTTTGGTCTTCATTCTTCTTGAGTTTCATGCGTTTAGTAAATTGTATCTTATATCTTGGGTATCCTAAGTTTTGGGCTAATATCCACTTATCAATGAATACATATTGTGTGAGTTCTTTTGTGATTGTGTTACTTCACTCAAGATGATGCCCTCCAGGTCCATCCATTTGGCTAGGAATTTCATAAATTCATTCTTTTTAATAGCTGAGTAGTACTCCATTGTGTAAATGTACCATAATTTCTGTATCCATTCCTCTGTTGAGGGACATCTGGGTTCTTTCCAGCTTCTGGCTATTATAAATAGGGCTGCTATGAACATAGTGGAGCATGTGTCCTTTTTACCGGTTGGGACATCTTCTGGATATATGCCCAGGAGAGGTATTGCTGGATCCTCCGGTAGTACTATGTCCAATTTTCTGAGGAACCGCCAGACTGATTTCCAGAGTGGTTGTACAAGCTTGCAATCCCACCAACAATGGAGGAGTGTTCCTCTTTCTCCACAAGCTCGCCAGCATCTGCTGTCACCTGAATTTTTGATCTTAGCCATTCTGACTGGTGTGAGGTGGAATCTCAGGGTTGTTTTGATTTGCATTTCCCTGATGATTAAGGATGTTGAACATTTTTTCAGGTGCTTCTCTGCCATTCGGTATTCCTCAGGTGAGAATTCTTTGTTCAGTTCTGAGCCCCATTTTTTAATGGGGTTATTTGACTTTCTGGAGTCCACCTTCTTGAGTTCTTTATATATATTGGATATTAGTCCCTTATCTGATTTAGGATAGGTGAAGATCCTTTCCCAATCTGTTGGTGGTTTTTTTGTCTTATTGATGGTGTCTTTAGCCTTGCAGAAGCTTTGTAGTTTCATGAGGTCCCACTTGTCAATTCTCGATCTTACAGCACAAGCCATTACTGTTCTATTCAGGAATTTTTCCCCTGTGCCCATATCTTCAAGGCTTTTCCCCACTTTCTCCTCTATAAGTTTCAGTGTCTCTGGTTTTATGTGAAGTTCCTTGATCCACTTAGACTTGACCTTAGTACAAGGAGATAGGAATGGATCGATTCGCATTCTTCTACATGTTAACAACCAGTTGTGCCAGCACCATTTGTTGAAAATGCTGTCTTTCTTCCACTGGATGTTTTTAGCTCCCTTGTTGAAGATCAAGTGACCGTAGGTGTGTGGGTTCATTTCTGGGTCTTCAATTCTATTCCATTGGTCTATTTGTCTGTCACTATACCAGTACCATGCAGTTTTTATCACAATTGCTCTGTAGTAAAGCTTTAGGTCCGGCATGGTGATTCCACCAGAGGTTCTTTTATCCTTGAGAAGAGTTTTTGCTATCCTAGGTTTTTTGTTATTCCAGATGAATTTGCAGATTGCACTTTCTAATTCGTTGAAGAATTGAGTTGGAATTTTGATGGGGATTGCATTGAATCTGTAGATTGCTTTTGGCAAGATAGCCATTTTTACAATGTTGATCCTGCCAATCCATGAGCATGGGAGATCTTTCCATCTTCTGAGATCTTCTATAATTTCTTTCTTCAGAGACTTGAAGTTTTTATTATACAGATCTTTCATTTCCTTAGTTAGGGTAACGCCAAGATATTTTATATTATTTGTGACTATTGAGAAGGGTGTTGTTTCCCTAATTTCTTTCTCAGCCTGTTTATTCTTTGTGTAGAGAAAGGCCATTGATTTGTTTGAGTTAATTTTATATCCAGCTACTTCACCGAAGCTGTTTATCAGGCTTAGGAGTTCTCTGGTGGAATTTTTAGAGTCACTTATATATACTATCATATCATCTGCAAAGAGTGATATTTTGACTTCATCTTTTCCAATTTGTATCCCTTTGATCTCCTTTTGTTGTCGAATTGCTCTGGCTAGGACTTCAAGTACAATGTTGAATAGGTATGGAGAAAGTGGACAGCCTTGTCTAGTCCCTGATATTAGAGGGATTGCTTCAAGCTTCTCACCATTTACTTTGATGTTGGCTACTGGTTTGCTGTAGATTGCTTTTATCATGTTTAGGTATGGGCCTTGAATTCCTGATCTTTCCAAGACTTTTATCATGAATGGGTGTTGGATCTTGTCAAATGCTTTTTCCACATCTAACGAGATGACCATGTGGTTTTTGTCTTTGAGTTTGTTTATATACTGGATTACGTTGATGGATTTCCGTATATTGAACCATCCCTGCATCCCTGGGATGAAACCTACTTGGTCAGGATGGATGATTGTTTTGATGTGTTCTTGGATTCGGTTAGCAAGAACTTTATTGAGGATTTTTGCATCAATATTCATAAGGGATATTGGTCTGAAGTTTTCTATCTTTGTTGGGACTTTTTGTGGTTTAGGTATCAGAGTAATTGTGGCTTCATAGAATGAGTTGGGTAGAGTACCTTCTGTTTCTATTTTGTGGAATAGTTTGTGAAGAACTGGGATTAGATCTTCTTTGAAGGTCTGATAGAACTCTGCACTAAACCCATCTGGTCCTGGGCTTTTTTTAGTTGGGAGACTATTAATGACTGCTTCTATTTCTTTGGGGGATATAGGGCTGTTTAGATCATTAACCTGATCTTGATTCAACTTTGGTACCTGGTATCTGTCTAGGAACTTCTCCATTTCATCCAGGTTCTCCAGTTTTGTTGAGTATAGCCTTTGGTAGAAGGATCTGATGGTGTTTTGGATGTCTTCAGGATCTGTTGTTATGTCTCCTTTTTCATTTCTGATTTTGTTAATTAGGATGCTTTCCCTGTGCCCTCTAGTGAGTCTGGCTAAGGGTTTATCTATCTTGTTGATTTTCTCAAAGAACCAGCTCCTTGATTGGTTGATTCTTTGAATAGTTCTTCTTGTTTCCACTTGGTTGATTTCGCCCCTGAGTTTGATTATTTCCTGCCGTCTACTCCTCTTGGGTGAATTTGCTTCCTTTTGTTCTAGTGCTTTTAGGTATGTTGTCAAGCTGCTAATGTGGAGCACAGACTTTTTATGACACATAGCACGTCAAGTGTCTACAAGTTTTTACTCTGGTCTTCATCAGAAATGGTTTACTGGTCCTTGATTTATAAGAAATTCTCAAGAGCTCCAGAGAATCTCAAGTTTATTTCTCATTAAAATGGTAACTTTGACTTCTAGTTTATATATTATTTAACCAAATTATGGACAGATTATCAAAAATAAAGACCTTGAAATTTGGAGGATGTATGTTGATGCCTTAAAAACAAAACAAACAAACAAACAAACAAAAAACAGAAAAGGAAAAAGCAAGAAAGTAATCTTTCAGCAAGATAGCCACAAAAACAGAATTCCATCTATAACAAGGAAAATAACAGGAAGCAACAATTACATTTCCTTAATATCTCTTAATATCAATGGATTCAAATCCCCAATAAAAAGAATAGACTAACAGACTGTCTACATAAACAGGACCCAACAATTTGCTGCATACAGGAAACCAACCTCAGGGATAAAAACAAACACTACCTCAGAGTAAAAGGCTGGAAAACAATTTTCCAAGCAAAATGGTCACAAGAAGCAAGCTGGAGTAGCCATTCTAGTATCAAATAAAATCAACTTTCAACTTAAAATTACCAAAACAGACAAGGAGGGACACTTCATACTCATCAAAGGTAAAATCTACCAAGATTAACTCTCAATTCTGAACATCTATGCTCCAAATACAAGGATACCCACATTCATAAAAGAAACTTCACTAACGGGCAAAGCACACATCGCACCTCACACAATAATAGTGGGAGACTTCAACACCCCACTCTCATCAATGGACAGATCCTGGAAAAACAAACTAAACAGAGACACAATGAAACTAACAGAAGTTATGAAACAAATGGATTTAACATATCTATAGATCATTTTATCTTAAAACAAAAAAAAAAGGATATACCTTCTTCTCAGCACCTCATGGTACCTTCTCCAAAACTGACCATATAATTGGTCACAAAACAGGCCTCAACAGATACAAAAACATTGAAATAATCCCATACATCTTATTAGATCGTAATGGATTAAGGCTGATCTTCAGTAATAACATAAATAATAAAAAGCCCACATACACGTGGAATCTGAACAACATTCTACTCAATGATAACATTGTCAAGGAAGAAATAAAGAAATAAATGAGACTTTTTAAGAGTTTAATGAAAACGAAGTCACAACATATCCAAACTTATGGAAAACAATGAAAGCATTCCTAAGGGGAAAACTCATAGCTGAGTGCCTCCAAAAAGAAACTAGAGAGAACATACACTAGCAGCTTGACAGCACACCTAAAAGCTCTAGAACAAAAGGAAACAAATTCATCCAAGAGGAAAAGACAGCAGGCAATAAACAAACTCAGGGTTGAAATCAGCCAAGAGCAAACAAAAAGAACTATGGAAAGAATAAAAAAAAAAAAAAAAAAAAAAAAAAAAAAAAAAAACAGGAGCTGGTTCTTTGAGAAAATCAACAAGATAGATAAACCTTTAGACTAACCAGAGGGCACAGGGACAGTATCCTAGTAAACAAAAACACCAACGAAAAGGGAGACATAACAACAGAATTTGAGGAAATTTAAAAAAAAAAAAAAAAAAAAGAATCAGACCCTACTACAAAAGCCTATACTCAACAAAACTGGAAAGTCTGCATGAAATGGATAATTCTCTTGACAGATAACACATACCAAAGTTAAATCAGGATCAGGTTAACGATCTAAACAGTCTCATATCCCCTAAAGAAATAAAAAACAGTCATTAATAGCTGTTGCAGCCAGCGGCTCACATGTCTGGGTTCTAGTCTGGAAAGACATCTTGGAATCTGCAAGGGGGGGGGGGGGGCGCTAGGCTGCAAGATAAAGATGGAACCAAGACAACCAGTCTGATCAAGGTTCGATTTTACTATTTCCGACACTCGGTTATGAAGCAGGGGAAGGGGCCCTTTCCCACCAAATCATCCTGGAGTAAAGTTGCAGGTGACCACACATTTGACTCCGGTACAGCAAGGTGGCAGGCAGCAGCAGTGGGAGTGGCAGAACGATAGGGTGGCAAGCTCTGCCCCGATGCTCTCTTCTGAAACCTGAGCAAACAGGTTTCAGGTTGGGGAGGTTACAAATAGTCTCCCAATCAAAAAAAGCCCAGGACCAGATGGGTTTAATGCAGAGTTCTATCAGACCTTCAAAGAAGACCTAATTCCAATTCTCTTCAAACTATTCTACAAAACAGAAACAGAAGGTGCTCTACCCAATTCATCCCATGAAGTCAAAATTACTCTGATACCTAAACCACACAAAGACCCAACGAAGAAAGACAACTTCAGACCAATTTCCCTTATTAATATCGATGCAAAAATACTCAATAAAATTCTCAGAAACCTATTCCAAGAAAACATCAAAACAATCATCCATCATGATCAAGTAGGCTTCATCCCAGGGATGCAGGGATGGTTTAATATAAGGAAAGCCATCGACATTATCCACTATATAAACCAACTTTTAGACAAAAATCACATGATCCACAAGATCATCTCACTAGATGCTGAGAAAGCATTTGACAAAATCCAACACCCATTCATGATAAAATTCTTGGAAAGTTCAGGAATTCAAGGTCCATACCTAAACATAATAAAAGTAATATACAGCAAACCAGTAGCCAACATCAAAATAAATGGAGAGAAATTTAAAGCAATCCCACTAAAATCAGGGACTAGACAAGGCTGCCCACTCTCTCCCTATCTACTCAATATAGTACTTGAAGTTCTAGCTAGAACAATTAGAAAGCAAAAGGAGATCAAAGGGATACAAATTGGAAAGGACGGAGTCAAAATATCACTATTTGCAGATGATATATATAAGTGACCCCAAGAATTCCACCAGAGAACTCCTAAACCTGATAAACAGCTTCAGTGCAGTAGCTGGATATAAAATTAACTCAAACAAATCAGTGGCCTTTCTCTACACAATGGATAAACCGACTGAGAAAGAAAATTAGGAAACACCACCCTTCACAATAGTCACAAATAATATAAAATAACTTGCTGTGACCCTAACTAAGCAAGTGAAAGATCTATATGATAAGAACTTCAAGTTTCTGAAGAAAGAAATCAAAGAACACCTCAGAGATGGAAAGATCTCCCATGCTCATGGATTGGCAGGATTAACACTCAAAATGTCCAACATGCTGAAAGCAATCTACAGATTCAATGTAATCCTCATCAAAATCCCAACACAATTATTCACAGAGTTAGAAAGAGAATTTGAGGAAATTAAAAAAAAAAAAAAAAAAAAAGAATCAGACCCTACTACAAAAGCCTATACTCAACAAAACTGGAAAGTCTGCATGAAATGGATAATTCTCTTGACAGATAACACATACCAAAGTTAAATCAGGATCAGGTTAACGATCTAAACAGTCTCATATCCCCTAAAGAAATAAAAAACAGTCATTAATAGCTGTTGCAGCCAGCCAGCGGCTCACATGTCTGGGTTCTAGTCTGGAAAGACATCTTGGAATCTGCAAGGGGGAGGGGGGGGCTCTAGGCTGCAAATTCATCTGAAATAACAGATGATAGCAAGGGGAGGGAGGAGAGGATAGGATATTTTCAATGGGGAAACTGGGAAAGGGAATAACATTTGAAATGTAAATAAAGAAAACATTTAATAAAAGAAAAGAAAAACCAAAAGAAGAAGGAGGAGAAGGAAGAGGAGGAAGAGGAGGAAGAGGAGGAGGAGGAGGATATTGCTAACAAAATAAAGGCAAGTGCAATGGAAAATGCCAAAAATCATGGCAATCAATAAAACTAATCAAGTAAAACACTAAATTTTTTGAAAAATTAAATAAAAATTTCAAAAAGAATGAATTCACTAACATTAGGAAAGAAACATAGAATGTTTATTGATCTGCACACATGTAAAAATGTGACTGTGATATTATGCTAACTTTAATGATTTATGAAGTGGAGAAATTCTTTGAAGGATAATATTATGAAAAAAACATCAAGCTTAAGTATATACAGATGTCCACATCTCACAAAAACAAAAGCAGGAACAAAATGTCAGCCTAACTAATATTGCAAGTATAGACAGCAGTCTATACTTCTTACAGAAAGACTGTAAGGCTTCCGCCAGTATCTGGTTAACCTTGGGAATTAAATATATATATATACATATGTAAATTTTTATACAGACAAGGAATTCTCATGGGAAAAAAACAGAGGAACAATGGCACCTGAACCTCGTGTTTTACATGCTGAAACAGAAAGAGAGTTCTGGGGATAAAAATAAGATACATGGGGAAATTAGAGGCCATGATGGTTTGAATGAGATGCTTACCATAGTCTCGGGCCTTTGAACTCTTGGTCCTCGATTGATTGTACTGCTTGGGTAAGTTTAGAAGGGATGGTTGTGCTGGAGGAAGAAGGTCACTGGGATCATGTAATTTAAAGATCTGCCATTTGGAGGTGACCCTCTTGGATTCTTGCTTGTGGTTCAAGATGTGAGTTCTCAGCTTGTTCCTACAGAAACTATGCCTGCCTGCTCCACACTTCTACACTGTGGCCGTGATGAACTCTATCCCTCTGGGGCTGTAAGCTCAGATAAACCCTTCCTGGTCATGGTGCTTTATCAAGGCAGTTCAAAAGTAACTCATACAGAGAGTGTTGTTTTAATGGGCTTTGTTTTCTATCCTCAGCTCCATGTCTCTGGTAATAAAAGTATGCCCTTCCTTATGTTCAAAGCTAAACATAAGCCCTCGGTTTAAAGTAACTTTTAAAAAAAGTTGTGGAAAGAGGAATAAAGGAAAAAATTGTTTTCATTTTCTGGTGTTATGGTTATCTTTCTAGTTAATCACCAGGAATATGATTTTTGAAAACAATAAGGCAATCTAGCATTATTATAGAATGAGAGTTTAACATGCAAATGTTAACATTAAACTCTTTAAAAGCATTAAAACCTCTATCATTAGATAATAAAAAATAAAAATTTGCAAGAAAAGTGTAGATAGGAACATTTTTATACTGAAAATTACAAAACACGGAAAAGGCATCTTAAACTTGCAATGTTCACTCAAAGTATCATTTTCCCTCAATTTACCGGTAAAGAAATTTTAAGGAAAATTTTAGTAGACGGTTTTCAAAAAAGTGAGTAAGAGACTCACAAACCACCACATTTTGTGACACTTTCACATTACAGACTTATATAGTGCACTTCTCACAGCTTGTTACAAAGAGCTTCTAGCCGTTACCTGCCCATTGCTGTATAGAAACACACCAAATATTCAGTGTTTACAGAAAAGTCTGTTTTCTCTCTGTTTTAGAAGTTTCCATCTGTGATGCCTGACTATGCTTCTAGCACAAGTCATGGCTTCCCCAGTGCTTACAGAGCATGCCAGGAGAAATCTGCTCAAGAGGGAAGGTGAAGAAACACCAGGGGCCTGCAACCAAGCTAAGGACATACCTCCAATAACTGAACTTTTTCCTGTTGTCCCCATTTCTTCAAGGTTCTGTCTTTTCTCAGTGAACCGTTACTCAGGACTGCATCTTTCCCAACAGAGGCCTTGGGAGACATTTCAAATGAAACTAGAATGGGTAGGAATGGCTTAAAAAAATACAAAGGCAGCACACAGAGAAAATGCATGGTATTTTCTTTTAGTAAGATATAATGAAAGAATAAAAATATCCTTTTAGCTTATATCTTAGCTCTATTTTCTGTTGATCTGATCAAATAAACTTAAAGAAGAGTTTATTTTAGCTCAAAGTTCAACTTAAAGTCCATCATCCAGGAAGTCACGTCAACAGAAACGAAGTTGGTCATATGTATAAAGTTACCAGAGCAATGAACACATGCATGTTGTGCAGTTACCCTTCCCCACTTATTTAGTATACGATTTCAGCTAGCAGATAAACAAGATAAGCAATTAAATTAAGTTAAATTTCAAATAAAATCATGATAATCCCCCATAGGCATGGCCTGATAACCATCCCCCAGATGATTTAGGATTCTTTAAAGTTAACAATTACCACCATTACAACTCCAGCCCTTGGCATCTTGACATCCAACTAAGTCACTTTTAAACTATAACCTTGACTAACACTTGACCCTATAGACTGATGACCATGTTATAATATTAAAAAATAAAAATAACATCCTTACAACATATAATGTCAAATGTAAATTTTCTTAGCACAGAAATACATAATCACATCTAAGCAAAAGCAAAATCCATCTGGAGGAACAAAAAATTCTAGAGTGCACACTTCTACAGCACATATGCTAAAATTGAATGATACAGAGATTAGCATGGCCCCTGCACAAGGATGTCATGCAAATTCATGAAACATTCCTTATTTTCTCTGAAAGGCTTTACCCAGCAGCTGAAGGAAACAGATGCAGAGACACACAGCCAAACATTAGGCAGAGCTCTGAGAATCTTGTGGGAGATGGGTAGGAGGAATTGAAGAAGCCAGATGGATGAAGGACACCATAAGAAAACCTACAGTGTCATCTAACCTTGGCCAATAGGGGCTGACAGAGTCTGAACCAATAACCAAAGAGCATGCCCTCTATACATATGTAACAGATGTACAACTTGCTCTTCATATGTGACCCCTAACTACTGGAGCAGGAGCTGTATTGGCTGTTGCCTGCCTTAGGACTCCTTTGCCCTAACTGGGATTCCTTGTCTAGGTTCAACAGGAGATGTGCCTAGTCCTATTGTAACTTGATATGCCAAAGACAGTTGATATTCATGGGAGGCCTCTCCTCTGTGGAGAAAGGGTTAGGGAAGATGTAGGAATAAGGAGGGACTGGGAGGAGAGGAAGGATGGGAAGCTGTAATTGTGATGTAAAGTAAATAAATCAATTTTTAAAATTCTAGAGCTCCATGTACACCATCTGGTACTCATAATGTTACTAACTGGGCTCTGGATTTGTGGGTATCCATCCCATTCAACTCTGCTGCAATCAACACACACAGATAGATTCTCTCCTGGGCCAGTTCCATTTCATGTTCTCAGCTCTCTAGTTCTCTTTAAGTCCGATCCCATGGTTCTAACGTCTCCAGTTTCCTGAGATCTCTATTATAAGCTAGTCTCCACCTTCATATCCTCATATAATATCTGATTAAGTCCTCCCTTCAAGGTTTCAAATCACAATACTCATTGCTCACACTTGCCTTTTCTCTTAAACTGTGATGAAAAGCCCATGACTCCCACATCCAGTCTTTCATGCCTATAAAATCAGCATAACTTTCAGGGGTAAAAAGGGTAAAAGGAAAAGAACCCACAGAATAGCCAGCCTTCCTAGCCATTACAAGTACTTTCTTAGTATCAACCTAAATGTTCTCTCCCTTTCAAGTTTACTCTGAGAAATAAATTAGTCCATTGTTTTTAAACTCAGTTTCATTCAGGTTTACAGAACATAGGTTTACAGAACAAAGTCAGGTTCTGTCCGGAGCCACCTAGGAAAGGATAAAAGCTAGCAGGTATTCTTCCTGAGATGGTTTCACCGTGGACTGTGAACGGTGATGAATGAGCCCTTGCAGCCAAGGCCCAAAGAACAACATTTTCAGGACTTGATTCCTGCTACTCATATGCCTTTCCTGTCATTATTAAATTAATATAATAATCCCTGGGCATTCACCCACACTATTGGGCACATTTTTTTCCAGACCAGCGGAGATGTCCTGTCTTGTAGTAATGCTATACAGACAAAAAAAAAAATGATTTCTTAATTATGATTCTATAAGAATTCCTAGAATTATACTAGTAATTATTAAGTGCTTTATAAGACTGCTATTAAGTACTCTCTGATATATAAGAACTGCAATTAAAACTCTACCAATATTCAAGTGTCACAAGTTAATAGTTTCTGAGATAGATAACAAACATTTACAACTTAGGATACATTCCTTAGAGATGTAAAACAATTAGCCAAAGGTCATAAAGGGTAGCAAATGATTTATTGTAGGTGCAAGGACAGAAGATAAAATATTGACTAGTTTATCTATACAAAACTTCATTGTTAACTTAGACATGAGAATTATAGTTTTTAGCTTTCAATGAACCTGTGGAGCTAGTGACAGAAATATCTAGTTATTCAGCAAGTATTTCTTTTTTGGATTTTTTTATTTTTATTAAACTAATACAATTTATTTTAAATTATACAATTCAGTATTGACATTTTAAGTCATCAAAATAATTTATAATAGTTAATTGCCTCTTAAATATACATGATATCTTCTAAAGCTAAAAATAACATGCACTCAACCCATTTTTAAAATCTATTTGGATATTAAACATGATAGAAGTAGAAAATTTGTTCTGAAGTCCTCTGTGAAAGAAAATTGTGGCAAGTTCCTGATTAGACAGTAACCTTTCCATCTCCAAGGGAGAATACACACAGTAATTGTGGCTTTATAGAATGAATCTGGTAGTATGAAATTGTCCATTTCATACAGATTTTCCAATTTAGTTGAGTATAAAATTTTGCAGTAGGATCTGATGATTTTTTGAATTTCCATGTTTTCCACTGTTATGTCTCCCTTTTCATTTCTAATTTTGTTGATTTGGATACAGTCTCTGTACCCTCTGGTTAGTCTGGCTAAGGGTTTATCTATCTTGTTGATTTTCTCAAAGAACCAGCTCCTGGTTTTGTTGATTCTTTGTATAGCTTTTTGTTTCTACTTTATTGTTTTCAGCCCAGAATTTGATTATTTCCTGCCACCTACTCCTCTTAGTGTATTTGCTTCTTTTTGTTCTAAATCTTTCAGATGTGCTGTTAAGTTGCTAGTGCATGCTCTGACTAGGTTTTTGTTTGGTTTGATTTGGTTTGGTTTGGTTTGGTTTGGTTTGGTTTGGTTTGGTTTGGTTTGGTTTGGTTTGGTTTGGTTTTGAGGCACTCAGAGCTATGGGCTTTCCTCTTAGCACTGCTTTCATTGTGTCCCATAAGTTTGGGTATGTTGTGACTTCATTTTCATTAAGTTCTAAACAGTCTTTAATTTCTTTCTTTATTTCTTCCTTGATCAAGTTATCATTGAGTAGATCATTGTTCAGCTTCCATCTGTATGTGGGCTTTCTGTTGTTCTTTTTGTTATTGAAGATCATCCTTAGTCTATGGTGATGTGATAGGATGCATGGGATTATTTCAATCTCCTTGTATCTGTTAAGGCCTGTTTTGTGACCAATTATATGGTCAGCTTTGGAGAGGGTACCATGAGGTTCCTGAATGCACATTCTTTTGTTTTAGGATAAAATGTTCTGTATGTATTTGTTAAATCCATTTGGTTCATAACTTCTGTTAGTTTCACTGTGTCTCTGTATAGTTTCTGTTTCCATGATCTGTCCTTTGATGAGAATGGGGTGTTGAAGTCTCCCACTATTATTGTGTGAGGTGCAATGTGTGTTTTGAACTTTAGTAAAGTTTCTTTTATGAATGTGGGTGCCCTTGTATTTGAAGCATAGATGTTCAGAATTTGAGAGTTCATCTTGGTAGATTTTTCCTTTGACCAGTATGAAGTGCCCTTCCTTACCTTTTATGATAACTTTTGGTTAAAGGTTTATTTTTAGCTCATAGTTCAAGGTGTAGTATCTGTAAAATCAATGTGCATAGAATCAAAACACCTAGTGACATGATATCTGTCAACAAAAGAATTAGCTACTCATTTTCCTTAGAGTCAGGAACCTTATGTATGAATTGTCACCAACCACAGTGGGTTTATCATTCCACTTCAGCTAAACAAGTCAAAGTAATTTCCACAGGCATGTCCAGAGACAAAACTATCAGATGAGTCTAGATTTTTCCAAGTTGACAAATGGCAATAACTGTTCAAGCAAACCTCACATTTTAACTGTGATATACCTCTAAACCTAAAACCTTTCAGGACAAAAACAAGACTGTTTTATGACATCAAAATAGGAAACCCTTTATGATATAAATAGATGGGTCTGAAGTATGAATAAAATTTTATAGAATAAATACAAAAATTTTTAATTTACTGAAGTTTACATTACATATAAATAGGAAGCAAATCAAGAAATGCATCTGTAAACCATCAGTGTTACTATAGTGTTCTATGTCATATCATACAATTTAACTCTAAGAATATAAACTACATTAACATATTTTTGGTGACATATATATACAGTCATCATAAGCATATGTCAAGATACTATCTGGTGTTAGAGAACCATGACAAAATTTAGAAGGAGGAATCAATAGCCATATGCTACTTATGAATAGTGGTTAATGTAGAAAACGGGCCAGTCAAGATGTATACCCAATAATTTCCAATACATTGCTTATTGGCATGTAAAATTTTATAACTTTGGAAAGTCATTTTGGAGTTTTTTCTGATACATCAAATTTCTATTTATCACACTTCCTAGTAAACATCTTCCTATTCACATTGAAGGCAAGTGGAAATCCATACAGATCCCCACATACGTGCTCACATACGTGCTCACAGGAGCTTCTTTGCTTCTGAGCTAATAGAATGAGCATAGAGGTTTCAAAGTGTATGTATTTATCTTAAATATGGAATATGCAAAGGTCAGTGCTTATAAACTACTTTTCAATCGAAGCATTGAATTAAAACTATAATTATAATTATTGCAGTGATTTATATTAAGTCAAAATGTTAGAAAAAAAGATGGTTTAATTTTATGTGAAATTCTACAAAGGCAGCATTGTAATGATAGAAAATTAGGCCCATATTTGTAGGTTTTGGCAATATAGAGACATGAGCATACTTTTTCAAACATGTATTTTTTTAAAACCTAAGTTGAATTGACATTAAGTAATTGTTCATACTCATGAAAATCATGGTTTGTCCTCATAGTAACAGAAGAACCTTACTATAACCTGAATTCCATTACATTTAATTCCCTAAAATGTATATCCTTTTAAAGATTATTTATAAAATAAAGAGTATCTTTGTTTTTATTAAACAAA
Source organism: Mus caroli (assembly GCF_978045245.1). NCBI lineage: Eukaryota > Metazoa > Chordata > Mammalia > Rodentia > Muridae > Mus > Mus caroli. The sequence goes on from NW_028227256.1 coordinate 6,339,520, forward strand.
TAAGTGGTGGGTGGGTAAGTTGCTTCATGTTTAAGAGCACGGCCTGCTTTTCCAAAGTCCTGAGTTCAATTCCCAACAACCATATGGTGGCTCATGACAATCTATAAGGGGATCTGATGCCCTCTTCTGGCATGCAGGTGTATATATAGACAGAACACTGATACATTTTTTTAAAGTACATACATAAATAAATTTTTAATTATAGAAGAATGGAAATCAATTTTAAATTTTTTTAAGACAGAAATCAGTAAAAACAAAGCTTTTGTCTCCTATAGTTGCTTTCATCCAAAATACAACTCAGTTGTACCATGAAGCTTCATCTGCAATTCTCTATAGTGTCTTTGATGAAGATGTACTTCCTACAATGTATGCTTTAAAAAAACTCAAGTTCTTTTAGAATTTCATACAATGTCTTTTGGTCATATTCATACCTTTCTCAAATACATGCACGCTACCCTCTTCTGAACCAACCAAGGTTTGTCTTCTTTTGTTCATCACTTGTAAAGTTTAATTTGTACTATTTCTATATTTAGAAACATGTTCTTTCACTAGAGCATGGTAGATTTAGCATACACACACACACACACACACACACACACACACACACACACACACCTTACAAAGAACTGGCTCTTCCTCTCCTGTAGTTATTAATTAGCTATAGCTACTCTGTTAGTGGTGGAATTTCATGCCCAACTCACTTCTCCATACTGAGATTTTTGTCTGGCTTGAATTTGCTTAGGTCTTATGTACATTGTCACAAAAGGTATGAGTTCATATGTATAACTAGCCTGCTGTGTCCAAAATACATTACTTCCTTGTTATCTACTACTTCTTCTGCAATAATCCCTGAGCCACAGAATGAGAGGGTGTGCTGTAGATGCTCCATTAGGGTTGAGCATACTCTGCAGTCTTATTTATTGCATCTTGACCAATTGTAGGTATTTGTGTTAGTCAGCTTCTATTAAAGATAAAAGCTTTTCTGGTGAGAGTTTCACAAGTCATTCATTCATGGGTATAATAATAATTCACTAGAAGTCAGTTTAAATCCATTCAGGAGATTTTTAAAATCTTAAAGGAAGCACCTCTCATTAATTCCTGTACTGTTCTTGAGACATTGGATACAGTTGTGAGACTTTTGCAGAATGTAGACTGGTTTGATAGATGTTCCGGAAGTCACCCTATCATCTCCTCTGCCCTCAGTGGGGAAGAGGATGAGAATGCAAAGTCCCTGAAATCATCTTAGATGCTCTGTTCAAAAAAAAATGTCCAAGAAAGTTGTTTGAAAACTTCCTATACCTTCAAAATTACAATTTAATGCTTCAGGAGATTCCAAAATTTCATTCTACTGAAAAAAATGCAAGCAGCAAAAATAGAAAAGCAATTGGTAAAGACAGCTCTAATTATGGTCTATTACTTTAATTAGGGCAGAGAGTTTGTTCCTCTGCCATGACTTTCTGTTTTAAGAAAAGGGAAAATGGAACAACAATAAATTCGTGTTAAATAATATGCTTTATTTTGTGTAATAGCTATGTACATACAAAAATCAAACCACCCAACATATTATACATCATCTATTTTCCCCTATCTTATCAAATTTCCACTGTTTCTCAAGAGATGGTGTTCCTCTCTTCTAGAGTAACTGAGTCACTGCACTTCGTCAACCCATTTTTTTTTTCATTCATATAGTAATGAGTGTCACCATCTGCCAGCCACTATGAAGTTAAACAATTTGTTTTGGCCTGATTTTATGCACCTTATGGCCTGAGACCAAGGCTGACACATGAAATGCAACAGCTTTCCTGTCTCAGTATAGCTGTTCTGAGCTGTGTAACTAAATGAGGTAGTGCACACGTTAATTTTTTCTGAGATTTTCACAAAAGCTTACCAGAACATGTAGTCATATCTCTCAGGATAATACACTTCAAAGCTTCATATCCAGCAACTTTGCACAAATCCTTTCTTTCACAAAGGAAGTTATACTTGTAAATGTTTGCAAAGATAACCGTGCTCACTAGGCTGTAGCCTTACAGTCTATGTAGACCATGTGTTTGTAGGGAGACCTATACACATACCTATAGGACTGCTTCAGTTTGTGCCAAAATATACTTTCAATCATAGGATTGCAGCATAAAAAAAATCACTAGATCCTATAGGTGGCTAAAGAGAAAGTAGATGCCACCAAGGCTTTTGTGTCCTGTTCCCGAAACATCTTAGTCTTCTCATGTATGGTAAGGAGAATGATGCACACAGGTGAGTAGACAACTCAAGTCTAATGTTTGCAAACAGAATACAACATTATCTAATTGGTTATACAAAGTAGTGCTATAAGGCTAGTGTAATAAACAGCTTTCAAAGTTATAGAACATTCTTCATTATGAAATGTGATAAAAGTATATAACCAAAGCTTTGGTCAAATCAGATAATCAACTGTAGAAAAAATATGCAAGGAAAAAGCAAAAATAGATTCACAAAACATTTCCTATAATCAGCCACACCATTAAATACAGGTGCTTGCTGTGAAAATGGCTTTTTAAAATGCCAATTCAATCTATCAGGAACATGAATTATTCTTAAAATAATATTTTCAAAAACATATTTAGAATTAATATTCCATCGTGCTGGTACGATTATTTAAGTTACCACCAGGAGTAAAATAAAGTCATGCTGCAAGCCATAGCAGGAGAAACATTTGTCACATATACTATTTTTTCTAACAACTGAGAAAATTACAGTCTTTCAAAAAGAACATTTTTATGGCATTCCAATAACTGTCTCCACAGGAAGCTGCTTAAAGAATTCGGAAGAGTTTAAAAAGTAGCCCAAAGGACAAGGTTGCCTCTGCTGTATGCTTTTCAAGTAGCTACAATAACCATGTTTAACACTCATTGTAATTGCCAAGCATACTGAATACAAACTCTTACTGACCTTGCAATAGAATCTTAAGAGTTCAATCTTGATGATTTTCTTGAATAATTTCAAAGATTTTACTGAGTAGATAATTTAAATCTAGTTTATTTTCTTTTTTATTGTTTTTTTTATTTTTAATATTTTTATTACATATTTTCCTCAATTACATTTCCAATGCTATCCCAAAAGTCCCCCATAGCGCCCCCCACTTCCCTACCCACCCATTCCCATTCTTTTGGCCCTGGCATTCCCCTATATTGGGGCATATAAAGTTTGCAAGTCCAATGGGCCTCTCTTTCCATTGATGGCCGACTAGGCCATCTTTCGATACATATGCAGCTAGAGACAAGAGCTCCGGGGTTCTGGTTAGTACATCATGTTGTTCCAACAATAGGGTTGCAGATCCCTTTAGCTCCTTGGGTACTTTCTCTAGCTTCTCCATTGGGAGCCCTGTGATACATCCAATAGCTGACTGTGAACATCCACTCCTGTGTTTGCTAGGCCCCGGCATCGTCTCACAAGAGACAGCTATATTTGGGTCCTTTCAGCAAAATCTTGCTAGTGTATGCAATGGTGTCAGCGTTTAGAAGCTGATTATGGGATGGATCCCTGGATACGGCAGTCTCTAAATGGTCCATCCTTTCATCACAGCTACGAACTTTGTCTCTGTAACTCCTTCCCTGGGTGTTTTGTTCCCAATTCTAAGAAGGTGCACAGTGTCCACACTTTGGTCTTCATTCTTCTTGAGTTTCATGCGTTTATCAAATTGTATCTTATATCTTGGGTATCCTAAGTTTTGGGCTAATATCCACTTATCAATGAATACATATTGTGTGAGTTCTTTTGTGATTGTGTTACTTCACTCAAGATGATGCCCTCCAGGTCCATCCATTTGGCTAGGAATTTCATAAATTCATTCTTTTTAATAGCTGAGTAGTACTCCATTGTGTAAATGTACCATAATTTCTGTATCCATTCCTCTGTTGAGGGACATCTGGGTTCTTTCCAGCTTCTGGCTATTATAAATAGGGCTGCTATGAACATAGTGGAGCATGTGTCCTTTTTACCGGTTGGGACATCTTCTGGATATATGCCCAGGAGAGGTATTGCTGGATCCTCCGGTAGTACTATGTCCAATTTTCTGAGGAACCGCCAGACTGATTTCCAGAGTGGTTGTACAAGCTTGCAATCCCACCAACAATGGAGGAGTGTTCCTCTTTCTCCACATCCTCGCCAGCATCTGCTGTCACCTGAATTTTTGATCTTAGCCATTCTGACTGGTGTGAGGTGGAATCTCAGGGTTGTTTTGAGTTGCATTTCCCTGATGATTAAGGATGTTGAACATTTTTTCAGGTGTTTCTCTGCCATTCGGTATTCCTCAGGTGAGAATTCTTTGTTCAGTTCTGAGCCCCATTTTTTAATGGGGTTATTTGACTTTCTGGAGTCCACCTTCTTGAGTTCTTTATATATATTGGATGTTAGTCCCTTATCTGATTTAGGATAGGTGAAGATCCTTTCCCAATCTGTTGGTGGTTTTTTTGTCTTATTGATGGTGTCTTTAGCCTTGCAGAAGCTTTGTAGTTTCATGAGGTCCCACTTGTCAATTCTCGATCTTACAGCACAAGCCATTACTGTTCTATTCAGGAATTTTTCCCCTGTGCCCATATCTTCAAGGCTTTTCCCCACTTTCTCCTCTATAAGTTTCAGTGTCTCTGGTTTTATGTGAAGTTCCTTGATCCACTTAGACTTGACCTTAGTACAAGGAGATAGGAATGGATCGATTCGCATTCTTCTACATGTTAACAACCAGTTGTGCCAGCACCATTTGTTGAAAATGCTGTCTTTCTTCCACTGGATGTTTTTAGCTCCCTTGTCGAAGATCAAGTGACCATAGGTGTGTGGGTTCATTTCTGGGTCTTCAATTCTATTCCATTGGTCTATTTGTCTGTCACTATACCAGTACCATGCAGTTTTTATCACAATTGCTCTGTAGTAGAGCTTTAGGTCCGGCATGGTGATTCCACCAGAGGTTCTTTTATCCTTGAGAAGAGTTTTTGCTATCCTAGGTTTTTTGTTATTCCAGATGAATTTGCAGATTGCACTTTCTAATTCGTTGAAGAATTGAGTTGGAATTTTGATGGGGATTGCATTGAATCTGTAGATTGCTTTTGGCAAGATAGCCATTTTTACAATGTTGATCCTGCCAATCCATGAGCATGGGAGATCTTTCCATCTTCTGAGATCTTCTATAATTTCTTTCTTCAGAGACTTGAAGTTTTTATTATACAGATCTTTCACTTCCTTAGTTAGAGTCACGCCAAGATATTTTATATTATTTGTGACTATTGAGAAGGGTGTTGTTTCCCTAATTTCTTTCTCAGCCTGTTTATTCTTTGTGTAGAGAAAGGCCATTGATTTGTTTGAGTTAATTTTATATCCAGCTACTTCACCGAAGCTGTTTATCAGGCTTAGGAGTTCTCTGGTGGAATTTTTAGGGTCACTTATATATACTATCATATCATCTGCAAAAAGTGATATTTTGACTTCATCTTTTCCAATTTGTATCCCTTTGATCTCCTTTTGTTGTCGAATTGCTGTGGCTAGGACTTCAAGTACAATGTTGAATAGGTATGGAGAAAGTGGACAGCCTTGTCTAGTCCCTGATTTTAGAGGGATTGCTTCAAGCTTCTGACCATTTACTTTGATGTTGGCTACTGGTTTGCTGTAGATTGCTTTTATCATGTTTAGGTATGGGCCTTGAATTCCTGATCTTTCCAAGACTTTTATCATGAATGGGTGTTGGATCTTGTCAAATGCTTTTTCCGCATCTAACGAGATGACCATGTGGTTTTTGTCTTTGAGTTTGTTTATATACTGGATTACGTTGATGGATTTCCATATATTGAACCATCCCTGCATCCCTGGGATGAAACCTACTTGGTCAGGATGGATGATTGTTTTGATGTGTTCTTGGATTCGGTTAGCAAGAATTTTATTGAGGATTTTTGCATCAATATTCATAAGGGATATTGGTCTGAAGTTTTCTATCTTTGTTGGGTCTTTTTGTGGTTTAGGTATCAGAGTAATTGTGGCTTCATAGAATGAGTTGGGTAGAGTACCTTCTGTTTCTATTTTGTGGAATAGTTTGTGAAGAACTGGGATTAGATCTTCTTTGAAGGTCTGATAGAACTCTGCACTAAACCCATCTGGTCCTGGGCTTTTTTAGTTGGGAGACTATTAATGACTGCTTCTATTTCTTTGGGGGATATAGGGCTGTTTAGATCATTAACCTGATCTTGATTCAACTTTGGTACCTGGTATCTGTCTAGGAACTTCTCCATTTCATCCAGGTTCTCCAGTTTTGTTGAGTATAGCCTTTGGTAGAAGGATCTGATGGTGTTTTGGATGTCTTCAGGATCTGTTGTTATGTCTCCTTTTTCATTTCTGATTTTGTTAATTAGGATGCTTTCCCTGTGCCCTCTAGTGAGTCTGGCTAAGGGTTTATCTATCTTGTTGATTTTCTCAAAGAACCAGCTCCTTGATTGGTTGATTCTTTGAATAGTTTTTCTTGTTTCCACTTGGTTGATTTCACCCCTGAGTTTGATTATTTCCTGCCGTCTACTCCTCTTGGGTGAATTTGCTTCCTTTTGTTCTAGTGCTTTTAGGTGTGTTGTCAAGCTGCTAATGTGTGCTCTCTCTAGTTTCCTTTTGGAGGCACTCAGAGCTATGAGTTTTCCTCTTAGAAATGCTTTCATTGCGTCCCATAAGTTTGGGTATGTTGTGGCTTCATTTTCATTGAACTCTAAAAAGTCCTTAATTTCTTTCTTTATTCCTTCCTTGACCAAGGTATCATTGAGAAGAGTGTTGTTCAGTTTCCACGAGAAGGTTGGCTTTCTATTATTTATTTTGTTATTGAAGATCAGCCTTAGTCCATGGTGATCTGATAGGATGCATGGGACAATTTCAATATTTTTGTATCTGTTGAGGCCTGCTTTGTGACCAATTATGTGGTCAATTTTGGAGAAGGTACCATGAGGTGCTGAGAAGAAGGTATATCCTTTTGTTTTAGGATAGAATGTTCTGTAGATATCTGCCAGATCCATTTGATTCATAATTTCTGTTAGTTTCACTGTGTCCCTGTTTAGTTTCTGTTTCCATGATCTGTCCATTGGTGAAAGTGGTGTGTTGAAGTCTCCCACTATTATTGTATGAGGTGCAATGTGTGCTTTGAGATTTACTAAAGTTTCTTTAATGAATGTGGCTGCCTTTGTATTTGTAGCATAGATATTCAGGATTGATAGTTCCTCTTGGAGGATTTTACCTTTGATGAGTATGAAGTGCCCCTCCCTGTCTTTTTTGATGACTTTGGGTTGGAAGTCAATCCTATCAGATATTAGAATGGCTACTCCAGCTTGTTTCTTCCTACCATTTGCTTGGAAAATTGTTTTCCAGCCTTTCATTCTGAGGTAGTGTCTATCTTTTTCTCTGAGATGAGTTTCCTGTAAGCAGCAAAATGGTGGGTCTTGTTTGTGTAGCCAGTTTGTTAGTCTATGTCTTTTTATTGGGGAGTTGAGTCCATTGATATTAAGAGATATTAAGGAAAAGTAATTGTTGTTTCCTGTTATTTTTGTTGTTAAAGTTGGCATTCTGTTCTTGTGGCTGTCTTCTTTTAGGTTTGTTGAGGGATTACCTTCTTGTTGTTTCTAGGGCGTGGTTCCTGTCCTTGTATTGGTTTTTTTCTGTTATTATCCTTTGAAGGGCTGGATTCGTGGAGAGATAATGTGTGAATTTGGTTTTGTCGTGGAATACTTTGGTTTCTCCATCTATGTTAATTGAGAGTTTGGCTGGGTATAGTAGCCTGGGCTGGAATTTGTGTTCTTTTAGTGTCTGTATAACATCCGTCCAGGATCTTCTGGCTTTCATAGTCTCTGGTGAAAAATCTGGTGTAATTCTGATAGGCTTGCCTTTATATGTTACTTGGCCTTTTTCTCTTACTGCTTTTAGTATTCTATCTTTATTTAGAGCATTTGTTGTTCTGATTATAATGTGTCGGGAGGTATTTCTTTTCTGGTCCAGTCTATTTGGAGTTCTGTAGGTTTCTTGTATGTTCATGGGCATCTCTTTCTTTAGATTTGGGAAGTTTTCTTCTATAATTTTGTTGAAGATGTTTGCTGGTCCTTTGAGTTGAAAATCTTCATTCTCATCCACTCCTATTATCCGTAGGTTTGGTCTTCTCTTTGTGTCCTGTATTTCTTGGATGTTTTGAGTTAGGATCTTTTTGCATTTTACATTTTCCTTGATTGTTGTGCCGATGTTCTCTATGGAATCTTCTGCACCTGAGATTCTCTCTTCCATCTCTTGTATTCTGTTGCTGATGCTCGTATCTATGGTTCCAGATTTCTTTCCTAGGGTTTCTATCTCCAGTGTTGCCTCATTTTGGGTTTTCTTTATTGTGTCTACTTCCCTTTTTAGGTCTAGTATGGTTTTGTTCATTTCCATCATCTGTTTGGATGTGTTTTCCTGTTTTTCTGTAAGGACTTCTACCTGTTTGATTATGTTATCCTGTTTTTCTTTAAGGATTTGTAACTCTTTAGCAGTGTTCTCCTGCAATTCTTTAAGGGATTTTTGTGCTTCCTCTTTATTGTCTTCTGCCTGTTTAGCAGTGTTCTCCTGCATTTCTTTAAGTGTGTTATTAAAGTCCTTCTTGAAGTCCTCTATCATCATCAGGAGATATGCTTTTAAATCCGTGTCTAGCTTTTCCGGTGTGTTGGGGTGCCCTGGACTGGGCGAAGTGGGGGTGCTGGGTTCTGATGATGGTGAGTGGTCTTGGTTTCTGTTAGTAAGATTATTACGTTTACCTTTCGCCATCTGGTATTCTCTGGGGTTAGTTGTTATCGTTGTCACTGTTTAAAGATTGGAGCAGAAGCTGTGTTCCACTCACCAGCAGTCCCAAAATCCTGCGGCGGGGGTCGTGGGTAGCTGGCGGGTGTCAGGCAACCCTGCGCTCCCGCTACCCCGGCGCTGATCTGGCCGGATGAGGCCTGTGGCCCTACTCAGGCCGGTTTCTGCTTCCCTAACTAGTGCAGTCTCAGGTCCCGCGCAATTGGATTGGAGCAGAAGCTGTGCTCCACTAACCAGAAGTCTTAAGATCCTGTGGCGGGTGTTGTGGGTAGCTGGCGAGTGTCAGCCGACCCTGAGCCCCAGCTGCCCCGGTGCTTTTCTGACCGGAAGAGGCTTGTGGCCCTATGTAGGCCGGATTTCTCTCTCCCCAACCAGAGCAGTCTCAGGTCCCGCGTGATTGGACTGGAGCAGAAGCTGTGTTCCACTCACCAGCAGTCCCAAAATCCTGCGGCGGGGGTCGTGGGTAGCTGGCGGGTGTCAGGCAACCCTGCTCTCCCGCTACCCTGGCGCTGATCCGGCCGGATGAGGCCTGTGGCCCTACTCAGGCCGGTTTCTGCTTCCCTAACTAATGCAGTCTCAGGTCCCGCGCGCAATTGGATTGGAGCAGAAGCTGTGTTCCACTCACCAGAAGTCTTAAGATCCTGTGGCGGGTGTTGTGGGTAGCTGGCGAGTGTCAGCCGACTCTGCGCCCCAGCTGCCCTGGTCAATCTAGTTTATTTTCAATGCATCTGCTTGAATAACACTGCGCATTGAAAGAGTGAGTCAAACTGTTTTTTTTTTATTCTTTAATCTTTTTTTTTTATAGCCCAGTCATTATCTGCCCCTCAGTCCACCCTTTGACTGTACCTCATCCCATTCCTCCTGCCCCTTCTCCAAAAGGATGTCCCAGCCCCCTACCTTCACCCCACCAAACCTCCCACTCCCTGAGGCCTTAAGTCTCTCAATGGTTAGGTGCATCTTCTCTCACTGAGGGCAGACCAGGCAGTTCTCTGCTGTATATGTGTTGGGGGCCTCATATCAGCTGGTGTATGCTGCCTGGTTGGTGGCTCAGTGTCTGAGTGATCTCAGGAGTTCAGGTTAGTTGAGACTGCTGGTCTTCCTAAGGGACCGCCCTCCTCCTCAGCTTCTTCCAGCTTTTCCTTAATTTAACCCCAGGGGTACCCAGCTTCTATCTATCTGACTCTTTTTTTTTAATTAGGTTTTTTTTTTCATTTACATTTCAAATGCTATCCCAAAAGTCCTACCCTCTCCCCACCCTGCTCCCCTACCCACTCACTCCCACTTCTTGACCCTGGCGTTCCCCGGTACTGAGGCATATAAAGTTTGCAAGACCAAGGGGCCTCTCTTCCCAATGATGGCTGACTAGCCCATCTTCTGCTACATATGCAGCTAGAGACACGAGCTCTGGGGATACTGATTAGTTTATATTGCTGTTCCACCTATAGGGTTGCAGACCTCTTCAGCTCCTTGGGTACTTTGCTGCTTGTTTGTCCTCTTAAAGGGCAGCAGCCATGCTAGGCCCCATATATAAAAACACTGTAGGATCAGTAATAGTGTCAGGCTTTGGAGCCTCCCCTTGAACTGAATCTCATGTTGGGCCAATCACTGAACCTCCTTCCCCTTAGTCTCTTCTCCATTTTTGTCCCTGCAGTTGTTTTAGATAGGAACAATTTTGGGTCAGAGTTTTTGACAGTGGGATTGCAACCCTATCCTTACACTTGATGCCCTGTCTTTCTACTGGAGATACAACAAGGTCCCTCTTCCCACTCTAGGGCATTTCATCTACAGATTGGGAAAAAAATATTCACAAACACCATATTTAATAGAGGGTTAATATCCAAATTATATAACTCAGGAAGGTTGGCCTCCAAAAACCCGAAACAACCCAATCAAACAATGTGGTACAGAACTAAACAGAGAATTCACAACAGAGGAATCTCAAATGGCTGAGAAGCACTTAAAGAAATGTTCAAAGTCCTTAGTCTTCAGAAAATACAAATCAAAATGCAAAATGACCCTGAGATTCCACCTTACAGCAATCGGAATGGGTAAGGTCAAAAACTCAGGTGACAGTGAAAGAACCTAGTGGGGAAACCCCCCACTCAACTCCCGATTCGGCATGCACCCAAGAATCACGAATAGAACACAACACCTTGATGTAACAACACGAGGTATTTTAATGGCGGAACTCCGGGTCGAAACGTATCTCACACAGGAGACAGTGGATTCGACCATGAGGCTTGGAAGCTAGGGGTTTTTATAGAAAAGGAGTGGGGCTGGGGGAGGAATTGGCGCGGTTTCACATGATTAGTCCATTTAAACATCAGCAGCCTGTTAACATTTAACTTAGGTCAGAGGGGTGGGAGATAGGGAGGCGATGGGCCTGCCCGGGCATGTCCTGGTCTGTTCTGCTATGTTCTCAGCCCCAGGTTTCAAAGCTCACAAACAACTCTTTGGGCTATTTGACATACATTACATGAATCACAGGTCTCAAGTTTTATTTCCTTTCAACAGCACATGTTGGTAAGAATATGGAGAAAGAGGAATACTCCTCCATTGCTGGTGGAATTACAAACAACCACTCTAGAAATCAATCTGGAGATTCCTTAGAAAATTGGAAATAGATCTACCTGAAGACCCAGCTATACCACTCTTGGGCATATACCCAAAAGGTGGCCCACCATGCCACAGGGGCACATGTTCCACTATACTTATAGCAGCTTTATTTGTGATATCCAGAAGACAGAAACAATCCAGATGTCCCACAACAGAAGAATGGATATAGAAAATGTGACTCATTTACCCAATAGAATAATACTCAACTATTAAGAACGAGGACATCCGGATCCACCCCATAAACAACCACCAAACCCATACACTAGGCAGATGCCAACAAGACCCTGCTGACAGGAGCCTCATATAGCTGTGTCCTGTGAGGCTGTCAGTGCCTGGCAAATACAGAAGTGAATACTCACAGTCATCCATTGGATGGAGCACAAGGTCCCCAATGAAGGAGCCAGAGAAATACCCAGGGAGCTGAAGGGGTCTGAAGCCATAGAAGGGACATCAATATGAACTAACCAGTACCCCACAGAGATCCTTGGAAATATACAACCAATCAAAGAAAACACATGGTGGAACTTGTGGCTCTAGCTGTATATGTAGCAGAGGATGGCCTAGTTGGTCTTCAATGGGAGGAGAGGCCCTAGGTCCTGTGAAGGCTCTATGCCCCAGTATAGGGGAATGCCAGGACCAGGAATGGGAGTGGGTGGGTTGGGGAGCATGGGGAGGGAGGAGGAGATAGGGGATTTTTGGAGGGGAAACTAAACTTTTTGGAGGGAAGGGGATAACATTTGAAATGTAAATAAAGAAAACATCTAATAAAAAAAAAAAGAATGAGGACATCTGAGTTTTGCAGGCAAATGGATGGAACTAGAAAATATCATCCTGAGTGAGGTAACTCAGACCCAAAAGGACATGCATGGTATATACTCACTAATAAGTGGATGTTAGCCCCCCCCCCTCAAAAGTACAGAATACCCAGTTTACAATCCACAGAACTCAAAAAGATTAACAAACCTAAGGGCCCAAGTAAGGTTGCCTCAGTCCCACTTAAGAGGGAGAAGAAAGCAATCACAGAGTGCAGAGGGAGGGAGGAACTTGGGTGGGAGAAGGGAGAGGGAGGGGAAAAGGGGAACATGATCCAGTACTAGGGGCAGGTGGGAAACAGGAGTGAAGCACTGAGGACCAGCAGAAAGAATGGAAACAGGCAACCTCAGGAGGTAGGAGGTGGGGGGATCCTCTAGGAGGTACCAGAGATGTGGGAGGTAAGAAACACTCAGGACTCAAAGGGAGAGACCTTAGATGAGTCAAACTTTAAAATGAGAACTGTAGTTCTTCCTTGGGATTATAGACTCAGTTCTCACTGAGTGATCTCACTGAATCTTCAAGATGTAGAACATGACATCACTGTTATGACCCCACAATCCACACTTCCCTCTGAAACTTTACAAGCCAAGACTCCACCTTCTGCATTCATATCTTCCAAGATCATACAGAACACCTCACCAAACACTGAACACTCCGTGGCTTTTCTTGCACAAAGCTCCAAAGTCTTCCCACAATCCTCCCCAAAACAACATGGTTATGTCTGTTACGGAAATACCCCATAGCTGGTTGTGGGTCAAAATGGGGTCCCGTGTCCACTCAGGGCTTGGGCCGCTGGGCAAGGCGGGACATGGGAAGTCTGACTGCGTGGGCCCCACTGCCACCACCCGGCAGGCGTCAGGTTGTGGAAAGCTTCAGGACTCCACTCCAGGGGTGGGGAAGGCACAGTCTGAGGTCCCCAAGGACCTGCTGGAGTGGAGATCAGACTCGTGCACCACAGACGCCACTGGGTGCCTCAGAAGAGCCCATTCTGGGGTCCCTGGGCCGCATGGAGGCCAGGTATGTCAGGTTTTCAGTCTTGGACACCTCAGATGCCACTAGATGTCGCAGAAGAGCTGAGAACAGAGTGGGGACCCTCGGGCAGACTCTGGCCCAGGGGCCGAAGGAAAAAGGGCAGAGAGGGAGAGCTCTGGCTGGTTACTGCAGTGACAAGGAGAGTCTTTCAGTGGGAAGGTTCCTTGCGTTGGTTGGCAGTCATGGCTGGTGCTCAGGGAGGCCTCCCAGCGGGAGGTTAGACAAGGCAGTTATCTCCCTATAATGAGGGAGACCAGCTCCATTGCTCCAGCACATGGGTCCTGATGAGAAGAGGCAATCCATGGTTTTAAGGTGTTTATTGTAGTAAATCAGAGAGAGGGAGAGATTGAGAAGTAGAGGCTGGCCTGGCCATGTGGAGTGGTGGAGAAGGGAAGGCAAAGAGAGGGGGAACAAGGGAGCAAGAGTAAGAGCAAAGAATAAGAGGTTAAGAGATCAAGGAGGGGACAAGCAGCTACTTTTATTGTGGGCTAGGCCTACCTATCTGTTGCCAGGTAACTGTGGGTGGAGTCCAGACAGAATAGCAGGAGCTTGGGGCATTGCTTATATGACTGATGGCCACACACCTCTCTGCAGGGGGTTGTAGAAGACTGTAGCTATGACAGGAGCCAGGGGCCCAGGAGGCGTGGCCAAACACCTGCCATCCCATGCAGAAAGAAGTCACCAACCACCAAGTCACGGGGTTCAAGGCCTGTGCTTGACTGGGAACCAGGCTGTCTATGCACTGCCTCACCGCACGCACCGCAGCTGGTATCAATTTGTCTTAATCAGAGTTACTATTGTTCTGATGAAACACCATGAGCAAAGAGCAAATTGGGGAGGAAATGGCTTATTTAGCTTACATTTCCACTGTTCATCATCAAAAGAAGTCAGAACAGGAACTCAAACAGAACCTGAAGGCAGGAGCTGACACAGAGGCCATAGTGGGGTGTTACTTACCACCTTATTCCCATGGCTGCCTCTGCTTGCTTTCTTATAGACCCCAGGACCACCAGCCCAGGAATTGCCACCATTCACAATGGGCTGGACCCTCCTCTATCAATTGACTAAGGAAATACTCTTTATGAAGGCATTCTTCTTTTCACACACACACCCTTTACTGAAATAGATTCTTTTCTCATACACTACCCCCTGATTATAGTTTCCCCTCCCTCTACTCCTCCCAGTTACTCCCTGTACTGGCTGGTTTTGGGTCAACTTGACACAGCTGCAGTTATCACAAAGAAAGGAGCTTCAGTTGGGGAAATGCCTCCAGGAGATCCAGCTGTAAGGCATTTTCTCAATTAGTGATCAGGGGGAAAGGCCCCTTGTGGGTGGGACCATCCCTGAGCTGGTAGCCTTGGGTTCTACAAGAGAGCCAGCTGAGCAAGCCAGGGGAAGCAAGCCAGTAAGAAACATCCCTCCATGACCTCTGCATCAGCTCCTGCTTCTGACCTGTTTGAGTTCCAGTCCTGACTTCCTTTCGTGATGAACAGCAGTGTGGAAGTGTAAGCTAAATAAACCCTTTCCTCCCCAATTTGCTTCTTGGTCATAATGTTTATGCAGGAATAGAAACCCTGACTAAGACAGTCCCTACCTTCCCTTCCCTCCAGATCCACTCCCTTTCTGTCTCTTATTAGAGAAGAGCAAGTTTTTAAGAGATAGCAACTAAACATGACAACATAAAATATAATAAGATAAACAAAAACTATTGCCCATACCTGACATTGTTTAGGTGACCAAGAACCAGAGACAAGACAGCCCAGACACCAATTTGTAAAAGCAAATAAGACTGGTCTAAAAATATAGTATCAACCAAATGCCAACTAATGATAACTAGACTCACAGATGAGTGTCTTATCCAGAGATCATCAGAGATGCTTTCTCTAGAAGCAGATGGGAACAGATTCAAAGATCACAGCCAGACATGAGAGAGAGAGAGAAAGAGAGAGAGAGAGAGAGTAAATGGGATGTCTCCATCAAAGCCCTCCCCTCGAGAGTTCTTGGAGGCATTTTCTTAATTGAGGTTCCCTCCTCTTAGATAACTTTAGCTTGTGTCAAGTTGACATAAAACCATCCACCACACCATCAGAAGAAGCTCACTTCTGAAACCTTTCTAATATTATTGAATTCAAAATTCCATACTCTGAGTCCCAGCATTTCTAACAAGTCTTCAATCAGCCATCTCTCCTTAAGGCTGCTCAATGCTTTGGAAGCTGAAGCCTAGTACTCTCAGACTGTAATGTGCAGAGTTCTATCTCAATATCTGCAAGTCTGAAATATAAACATGTTAAAATTTCAGCATTCCTGTGTATGTCTTAAGTGCAGATTACAGCGGTATATTTTGCTTTCTGTTAAGACTATTAACAGACAGCTAAAAGATCAAGGTCAAAGTGATAAGACAACATACCAACTTGAATTTGATAAACAAATTGGGTAAGGAGAATGTGATTTAATTAAATGTCATTTTGTTGGCTGATCAGTCTTCAACTATATTTCTGTTAGCAGACAAAGAGATACTGCAAAATACTGTAAAAGGAATATTTAAAATTATGAAAACATATACCAGGAACATACAAAACTTCACATATCAGGACTGAATATTACATAAGAAAATATTTCCCAAATATTATATAAATTTAAGATGTGTGACAGCTACAGGTATTATTTAGAGTAATGAGCCACTTTCATAAGATATGAAATGTTTACTCACTTAGGAACATTGTCATTGCTTCAAAATAAACATGAAAACAACACATATTCATGTCAAAGAAAGAATTTTAAGATAAGCTGAAAATGTATACAAATTGATTTTCTCTGGGAAATAAAGAAATCAATTAAAATCTTATCAGGGAGGAGAGAATCTACCTGCCTGTAGGTTATTTGCAACTTGAAAACTCTGTAACATCTCCCAGGGGTGTGGATGGCGCTACATCTGATGGACCTGGAGGGCATGCTCAACACAATGCAGATTTCTTCTGAGATACAAAACCAATTTAACAAGTAACATGTAAAATGGGACAACTGAATTTTCTCAGTTCAAATCATGAATGAATGATTTAAAAGATGCATTGAGAAATACTAAGGTACTATCAATGATTTCTGTTAATAGTTTTCTTTTTGTAACAATGTAAAGTTTATTATACAGTAGATAAAGTACATGTAATTATAGTGTATATAATTATAGTCAATCGTGGAATTAGTTTGATAACTTCCGATTGTCTATGGAATAATTATGAAAATTAAATGCAAATAATTGAAAAACAGACTTCTTTCTAATTTCTATTAGTATGATTATTTAGTTATGAATAAGCAGTTCATCATTAGTATTTGTGTGTGTGTGCAGAACAGAGCAACAAATAATTAAATAAATTAAATACTGGTTTCATAATAAAGAAATTTTCTAAATTAGGGGGACAGACTGGCTTAGAGGTGTGAACTTGCATCTGACTGTAGCTATGGTATAAACTGCCATACCTGCCTGGAGAAGGTCAGAAAACCTATTTCAATGTGCCTTATTTTATTAGTATAAACACACAAACAATTGAAACTACAATGACTATATCTCTCTTAAACAACCTCCAGTTTCATCATTGTAGTAGTATTTGGAGATAGGCTTCATTACTCTATTGTTAGAGGATAATTTTAAAATACTCAAAAATTAATGTAAAATAAGAACAGGTTTAAACTTTCATTGAAAATATTAACGAAGAAATTGTGAAACTCATTCAAAAGGAGAAACTGTATTTTTTGCTCCTAGCAAAAAATGGGTCCCATAAATTTGGGTATGTTGTGCCTTCATTTTCATTGATTTCTAAAAAGTCTTTAATTTCTTTCTTTATTTCTTTCTTGACCAAGTTATCATTAAGTAGAGTGTTGTTCAGGTTCCATGTGTATGTGAGCTTTCTGTTGTTCTTGTTGATATTGAAGACCAGCCTTAGTCCGTGGTAACCTGATAGGATGCATGGAAATGGGATTATTTCAGTTTTCTTGTATGTGTTGAGGCCTGTTTTGTGAACAATTATATGGTCAATTTTGGAGAAGGTACCATGAGGTGCTGAGAAGAAGGTATATCCTTTTGTTCATTTCATCCAGATTTTTCAGGGTTTTTTTGGTTTTTTTTTGTTTTATTGTTGTTGTTTTTTTTTTTTTTTTTTTTGAGTATAGGCTTTTGTAGTATGATCTAATGGTTTTTTTTGGATTTCCTCAAATTCTGTTGTTATGTCTCCCTTTTCGTTTCTGATTTTGTTAATTAGGATACTGTCCCTCCGCCCTCTAGTTAGTCTAGATAAGGATTTATGAATTTTGTTGATTTTCTCAAAGAACCAGCTCCTGGTTTGGTTGATTCTTTGTATAGTTCTTTTTGTTTCCACTTGGTTGATTTTAGCCCTGAGTTTGATTATTTTCTGCTGTCTCTCCTCTTGGACAGATTTCCTCCTTTTGTTCTAGAGCTTTTAGGTGTGTTGTCAAGCTGCTAATGTATGCTCTCTCTAGTTTCTTTTTGGAGGCACTCAGAGCTATGAGATTTCCTCTTACAAAGGCTTTCATTGTGTCCCATAAGTTTGGGTATGTTGTGGCTTCATTTTCATTGAACTCTAAAAAGTCTTTATTCTCTTTCTTGATTTCTTCCTTGACCAAGTTATCATTGAATAGAGTGTTATTCAGCTTCCATGTGAATGTTGGCTTTCTATTATTTATGTTGTTATTGAAGATCAGCCTTAGTCCATGGTGATCTGATAGGATGCATGGGATAATTTCAATATTTTTGTTTCTGTTGAGGCCTGTTTTGTGACCAATTATATGGTCAGTTTTGGAGAAGGTACCATAAGGTGTTAGAAAAAGGTATATCCTTTTGTTTTAGAATAAAATATTCTATAGATATCTCTTAATTCCATTTGGTTCATTTCTTGAAGCTTTCAATACACGGTTTTTGTTATGAATACTTAGAATTTTAACTATGATATTCTTTGGGGTTTTCTTTTCTAGACTTTTCTTTTCAGGATTCTGTGTGCTTTTTGTATTTGAATGGATGGGTCTTTCCTTAGTTTTAGAAAGTTTCTTCTAGCTCTTGCATTTTTGCTCTTGCTCTGTGCTCTTGTCTCACTCCTCCTCTCTCCCCATCTCGCTTCCCCTCTCTCCTCTCCTCCTTTACTCTCTCTCTCTCTCTCTCTCTCTCTCTCTCTCTCTCTCTCTCTCTCTTTTCTCTCTCTCTCTCTCTCTCTCTCTCTCTCTCTCTCTCTCTCTCTCTCCCCTTCTATGTCTCTACAACCCTCTGAACTCCCCTCCCCATGCCCTGAATAAACTCTATTCTAGTAGAGAATAGATGGGCACAGGGTACTGGAGTCTGTGGGGGACAGGAGGCAGGAGAGAGGTTAGAGTGATGTCTGATGTCTGGTCTGCCACAGGACTAGGGCATGGTGGAGGTTGGATATGGGAAGTATTGACTGCACACTCCACACTGCTATCGGGTGAGCGAGCCACGAGGCCCCGCTCCAGGGGTTGGGAAACACAGTCTGAGGTCCCTGAGGAACTGCCAGAATTCAGCTAGTGGGTTCCCAAGCCACATTGAGGCAAGGAAGCTCTTGGGCACTGCAATGCTGCTGGATGCTGTGGAAGAGCTGAGAACAAAGTGTGAGCCTGAGGGGAGTGTGGGAGGCAGGGGACTCTAGCCTGGAGACAAAGGGAAAAGAAGGGAAGGAGAGCTCTGGCTGGGTCCCTTGGGAAGAGAGTGTCCTTGGCTTGTTAAGGGGCAGCTCCTTGGCTCAGTGGAAATAGTGGCTGGGAGTGCAGAGAGGCCTCCTGTGGGAGATTAGATGTGGCTCCTTAGAGGAAGACCTGCTGCATTGCTCCAGCAAGGCATATCTTGATGAGAAGAGTGAGTCCATGGTTTTAAAGCATTTATTGTCATGGCAGAGAGTTGTGATGAGTGAAGCTGTACCCGCCCCACTTCACATGGCAGACCTGAGGTTAAATACCTTTTGCAGGGAGGAATGTCTGGGAAGGAGAGCTTAATTGGCTAAGCCCTTCAGGCTTTTAGGTACTGCATTAAAATGGAGATCTGCCTTCAGGCTACATGATCTGTACTCACACCCTCTTATCTGTGGAGGGGCTTGGGGCATGGCCCTACATGACTGATGGCCACAGAATTATGGAGAGTTGAGGCCCTGTGTCAGGATCCTGGTGTCTAGGAGAGTGGCAAACACCTTCCATTCCTTGCAGAGTTATCTGCTGGGTCTCTGGGGCTTAAACCTAGCTCAACCAGAAAACAACAAGATGCCTTTCATGGTCCCGTGTGTGTGTGTGTGTGTGTGTGTGTGTGTGTGTGTGTGTGTGTGTGTGCTTCCTGTTTCAAGCTGAGAGTATGGGATTAGATATATCTATGAGGAAAAATTCGATATGGTGTGGAAGAGTCCTGTAGTATCTATGATAGGTAGAGAGGACACTGGCCCAAGTCCAGAGCTTTCCTGCACTGAAGATAAGGAAAGCCAGACTAAGCTAGTACACTGGTTTTACAACCCAGGCTAAATTTGATAGATTGTGGAAAAGATGAAAAGGTGAAGAGGTTATGGTACTTACCAGACTAGACACTGGAGGAGGACTTGGGAAGTCTGACTATAGAATGGGATGGTGTGGGTGATGCAAATTATCCCCCGGGCAAATGCAAGCAGTCAGTCTTCACAGAAGCATAGATGTAAACTATGGCACACAACATTACATCTATGGATTCAAATGGTACTTTTATTTCAAGGTAATGAGTAGAATTTCCTAGACTGTTAGAGAATATTGATTCAATGCAACATGGGGTGCCCAGTCATTGGGTCAATAATACACTTACAGTTACATTGGCCAGGCTGTGTCAGAACCTTATAAAAAAGAGTTAAAATTGGCACCTGCTGCTCTCATCTACACTGCAGCTGACCTCAAAGAGAAATGCAATCTCAGCTCCTTTAAAGTCATTTAATATTAAATGAATGGCATATAACCTTGAAGCTACGTAGATATCCAAACCTTAATATTTCTTCTATGGAGATAAGACTTCGCTAATATGAATCAGGGAAATAAAAATACTAAAAGGCCTAGGAATCACAGTCCCCTCAGATAAATCTAACTTAATTTGATTATGATCTTTTTAAATATCAGTAACTAACTGCAAATTACAAACCTTTTTGAATAACATTGCTAATTCCTTTAATTAAATATGCCAGAGTAAACAGGACAAAAAGAATCAGAACTCTAATGAAGTTCCTACTGCTCCTGTTAGGAACAGTGTCCATAAAACCTGCTCAAGAAAACAACATCAACCAAAGACCTTTGGACAGTAAATGAGTCTGTCTGTCCTGCCATCCTGTTTGTTCATCATCAGAAGAGAACTCTAACCCTAACCCTAACCCTAACCCTGAACTCTTCTGATGGTTTGAGCATCTCACATTTTAACTTTAGTTAAGTTTGAAATCTGAATCAGTGCAATTGCATTATGACAAGCAACTTCTCCTTTCGAGAAGCCTGTCTGCCTGACCATCTTGGTCACTGGAGTTCACAGATTGTAAATCTATATTTTCAGGGCCACATAACTTGCAAATGTCAGTGTTTGCTCAGAGTTTATATAATAATTACATATGCTTTAAAATGTTTTTACAATTGGAAGAAAATAACCTAGAGTAGATGTAGTGGCTATTCCTGGTTGTCAGCTTGACTATATTTGGAATGAACTACAATCCAGAATTGAAAAGCTCACCAGTGACCCTAATCTGGAGTCTGGGAGATAGAAGTTTCTGACCTGGATCTCGGAATGGAGATCTTGAGGCATAGTGGCTATGGATTCCAGAAGATTAAGACAGGGAGATCTCCAAGTTCGAGGTCATCTGGGATTAAAGGTGTGGTGGAACACACCTTTAATCTGGGCTACATCTTCTGCTGGTGACCATATAAGGACATTGGAAGAAGGGAGTCTCGCTCTCGCTCCTTCACCTGTTTGCCTTGTGGGACTGAGTAACTGCTAGATCCTTGGACTTCCATTTACAGCTACTACTGAACCATTGTTGGGAAATGGACTGCAGACTGTAAGTCACCAATAAATTCCTTTACTATATAGAGACTATCCATAAGTTCTGTGACTCTAGAGAACCCTGACTAATACAGTAGATCTGATTTTATAAGAACTATTTGCTTTAATAACGAGAGAGTTTCAATGCCCTGTCAAATGTCACCAGTTTTGCTCAGCTGCTGCCAAAATGCTCCAACTTTCTGAGGAAGCTGTGTCCCTTGCTTCACCTAGTGCCTAGCACTGCACCAGCCAGTTCACATAAATGACTTTGGGTTTTAGATTGCCTGTACCTACTCCCCCTCACCCTGCACAAAGATGAGATTGCCTACACTGAAGGTGATATTGATGCTCTCACTTAAGAAGCAAGTTTCAATGTTGAACCTTCTGGGCCTGACATTTTTTGCAAGGGCCCTACCCATTGTTAACATTGAGAGCTTCATCTGCAGTATTAAGGCTGGTCAACTGCTCTAACTACTGGTTCCACCCCAGCAGTCAGTCCTGACCCCTCTACCACCATTGCCATGAAAGAGGGAAAGCTGAACTCTTCCTGAACCCTTCAACTCAAAGTCCTCTAGTCCTCTTACCCCTCCCATCCAGAGACTGTTCCCGAAACACTTCTGAACTTCTCACCCCAGGGCTGACCCCCTCCCAAATGAAAACTGTTCCAGGAACATTTTTAGATAAGGGTCTCCTGGAACAAACCCAGTCCAAACCCTCCCAACTTGAGACTGTGCCAGGAACATTTTTAAAATAGGGGTTTCCTGGAACAAGCCTCAAGAACATTTTTGAGATAAGAACAACCTCGGAGTGTTTCAATAAATCAATATACATTGCCAAAATATAGGACACGACCCCTTGGTTACGAAAAGCCCCTTAGAAAGTCCCTGGAAATAACCTTTGGCAGAACTCTTTAGTGACGCACATTTGTACTTTCCCCAACCTGCCTTTTTTTTTCCTATAAAAGCTTGTGAAAAGTTTGGGCCGATTGTCGATTCTCCTCTGCACCTTGCTTGGTGTATGAGTTTCGACCCCAGAGCTCTGGTTCATGTATTTGCTTGCTGTTGCTTTATAAAATCTTACTCTCTATATCTTAAGTTCGGTCTCAGTGTCTTCTTGGGTGCGCGGCTGTCCCGAGGTTTGAGTAAGTGACTCCTTTTGGGAGTCTTAGAGTCTTTCAGCCACAGCTGAGAAATGGTAAGAAAAAAAACAATGAGGCTGATGATGCCATTGGTCCTTTAATAAAAAGCTAGAACTAGAAGAAAAAAAAAGTATCTCCATTCAGCCACAAGCAGATTCAGAAAATAGACTTTATTACAGTCCCTCTAAAGAATGATTTTTTTTTAAAAATGTTCTGGGGAAATTTTTAGCCTCTGAAAGGAGCACCTACAAAAGCAGAGTCCTATACTAAGGCACCTTCAGTTTCCTTTCCTTATTTTCAACTAAAATCTCATGGCTCAAGCTGAGCATGCCTTTAGTCAGTCCTGTCAATCACATCAATATTTTGTATTAGCCTCTTGAACTGTTAGTTCTTCTTTGAAGATCTGGTAAAATTGTACAATAAATTCATCTGACATGCCCTTCCAGCCTGTGCCTTGCACCTGAGCAGATCACCAGCTTATCTGCTCCTTGGAAGATCCCACAACCTGAAGACCTCCCAGGAGTTCTGCTGCATGCAGAGCAACAGACCCCACTGTCTGAAGGCCTCCCAAGAGTTTCACTGCATGAAGGAGAACTGATCCAACAGTCTGAAGGGTTCCAAGGAGTTCTGCTGCACACAGGATAACAGACCCCAGTCTGCAGGCCTCCCAGGAGAACAACTACATGCAGGGCAATAGGCTGACTGCTCCTCTGAAGACCCAAAAGTTTGAAAGCCTCCCAGGAGACCTGCTACACACAGGATCATGAGCTTGTCTGCTCCTCTGAACACCCCACAGACTGAAGGTCTCCCAGGAGACATGCTGCATGCAGGACAATAAATCAGCAGCTAAAGGTTTCACAAGAGGTCTGCTACAGCCAGGGCCATAGGCCTACTAGGAGACTTGTAGCAACACAGGAACACAGGAGGCAGATTCCAGACAGAGACTCTCAGACCAGCTAACATCAGAGATAACCAGATGGTGAGGGGCAAGCACAAGACCATAAGCCACAGAAGCCTTTGGCATCATCAGAACTCAGTTCTCCTACCACAGCAAGCACTGGATATACCATCACACCTGAAAATCAGGAAGCTGACCTAAAATCCTATCTCATGAAGATAATAAAATCCTTTAAAGAGGATACAAATAACTCACTGAAAGAAATACAGGAGAAGACATGTAAACAGGTAGAAGCCTTAAAGAGAAAACAAATAAACCCCTTAAAGAAATAAAGTAAAACACAAACAGGCGAAGGAATTGAACAAAGTGGTCTGAGACCTAAAAATGGAAGTAGAAACAATAAAGAAAACACAAATGGAGGCTACCCTTGAAATGGAAAACTTAGGAAAGAGGTCAGGATTTACAGATGTAAGCATCACCAGAATATAAGAGAATTTCAGGTGTAAAAGATACCGTAGAAGATATTGAAACAACTGTCAAAGAAAATTCAAAACATGCAAAACTCCTAACCCAAGATATCCAGGAAATCCTGGACATAATGAAAAGGTCAAACCTAATAATAATAGGAATAGAGGAGTGTGAAAACTCCAAGCTCAAAGGACCCAAAAACATCTTCAAGAAAATCATAAAAGAAAACTTCCCCATGACCATAGATAGACAAAAAGCCTATAGAACACCAAATAGTCTGGACAAAAAAAGAAAATACTCTTGTCACATAATAATCAAAACACTAAATGCACAGAACAAAGAAAGAATATTAAAAGTTGTAAGGGGAAAAGGCCAAGTAACATATAAAGACAGACCTATCAGAATTACACCAGACTTCTTAACAGAGACACTAAAAGCC
Organism: Mus caroli; assembly: GCF_978045245.1. Classification (NCBI taxonomy): domain Eukaryota; kingdom Metazoa; phylum Chordata; class Mammalia; order Rodentia; family Muridae; genus Mus; species Mus caroli. The sequence goes on from NW_028227256.1 coordinate 6,363,776, forward strand.
ACAAGAACATGGACAGATATCATGCAGACCCTAAGAGAACACAAATGCAAGCCCAGGCTACTTTACCCAGCAAAACTTTCAATCAACATGAATGGAGAAATCAAAATATCTCAGGATAAAACCAAATTGAAACAATATCAATCTGCCAATCCAGCCCTACAGAGAATTCTAGGGAAAATTTTCCAACACAAGGAGGTTACCAACACCAAAAAAAAAAAAAAAAAAACCCACAAGATATTAATCATCTCACAACAAAGCCAAAAGGAGAGAACCACATGCACATAATACCACCTACAACAAAAAAAAATAACAGGGACTAACAATCATCTGTCTTTAATAACTGCAGTTATCAGTGGACTCAAATCCCCAATAACAAGTCATAAGCTAACGGACTGGATATGCAAACAGGGTTCAGCATTTTGCTGCATACAAGAAATACACCTCATCAAAAGCAAAGACAGACACTACCTCAGAGTAAACAGCTGGAAAAAAGTCTTCCAAGCAAATGGTCCCAAGAAACAAGCTGGAGTTACCATCGTACTATCCAACAAAATAGGCTTTCAACCAGAAGTTATAAAGCAAGATGGAGAAGGAACTTCATATTCATCAAAGGAAAAAAATCCACCAAGAGAAACTCTCAATTCTGAACATCTATGCCCCAAATACAAGGGCACCCACATTCATAAAAGAAACTTTACTAAAGCTCAAAACACACATTAAACCCTATACTAATTGACCACAGGTCATTTTGGTCTCCAAAATTGATCATATAAATGGACACAAAACAAGCCTCAACTGAATCAAAAAGACTGAAATAATTCCATGCATCCTATCAGATCACCATACACTAAGGCTAGACCCCAATAACAACAAAGGGAGAAGGAAACAATCACAAGGGTGCAGGGAAGGAGGGATCTGGGAGGGAAACTGGACTGGGGGTTGGAGGGGGAAGAGGGGAACATGATCTGGCATTGGATGTGGGGAAAGAACTGAAGCCATAAGGACCAGCAGAAAGAATGGAAATAGGGAGGTTGAGGGGACCCTGCAGAATGTACCAGAGACCTGGAAGGTGAGAGACTGTCATGATTCAAAGGGAGGACCTTAAATGAAATTCCCTACAGTGGGGAGAGGGAACCTGTAGAGCCTACATCCAGCAGAAAAACAGGGCATCAAGTGAGGGATGTGGTTGCCATCCCACAGTCAAAACTCTGACCCGTAATTGTTCCTGTCCAAAAGAACTGCAGGAATGGAAATGAAGACGAGCCTGAGGAAAAGAAGGTCCAGTGACAGGACCAAAGTGGAATCCAGTTCAAGGGGAGGTCCCAAGGCCTGACACTATTATCTAAGCTATGGAGTGCTCACAAAAATGGATCTATCATGACTGCCCTCCAAAACACCCAACAAGTGGCTGAAAGAATCAATTGCAGATATTTGTACCCAACCAATGGACAGAAGCTGTTGACCCCTATGGTTGAATTAGGGAAAAGCTGGAAGAGGCTGAGGAAGCAGGCGACTCTGTAAGAGGACGAGCAGTCTCAATTAAGCTGGACCCCTGAGATCTCTCATACACTGGACCACCAACCAGGCATCATATACCAGCTGATATGAGACCACCCCCATCCCCACAACACTTATACAACAGAGGACTGCCAGGTCTGGGGTCAGTCAAAGAAGATACACCTAACCCCCAAGAGAATGGAGGCCCAGGGAGTTAAGAGGTATGGTGGGATGGATGATGGGTGGTGGGGACATCCTTGTGGAGATAAGGGGGCAGGGAGGAGGGATGGGATGTGGATTAGTCAGAGGATATTCCGGGAAGGGAATAAAATCTGGAGTGTAAAGTTAATTAATTAATTATTAAAAAGAAAGAAAGAAAAGGTGAAAAACACAACAGAAACCCCACATACTCACAAAAACTAAGCAACTATCTACTCAATCAGGGAAGAAATTTTTAAAAAATTTAAAGAATTCCTGAAATTCAATGAAAATGATGGCACAGTGTACCCAAACATATGGGACTCAATGGAAGCAGTGCTAAGAGGAAAATTCATAGCACTAAGTGTAGAAATTGAAAAAATCCTACAGTAGTAACTTAACTGCACACCTGAGAACTATAGAACAAAAAGAAGCAAACACCCAAGAGGAGTAGATGATAGAAAATAATCAAACTCAGGGCAGAAATCAACCAAATAGAAACAAAGAGAACTACACAAAGAATCAACAAAACCAACCTTCCGGTCAGCGCCAGCACTGGGTCACCTTGGGCGTTGAGTGTGTGGACACCCCCAAGGTCCCCAGAGGAATCTCCACGCGATCTTAGGACCTCTGGTGAGTGGAACACAACTTCTGTACCAATCCAGTCGTGAGAGACCTGAGACAGCATTAATTAGGGAAACAGAAAACCCAGCCTGACAAGGGTCACAAGTCCCTTCCGGTAGGCGCCAGCACCAGGTCACTTTAGGCGCGGAGTCGGTGGACACCCCCACGGTCCCTAGAGGACACTCCACGTGATCTTAAGACCTCTAGTGAGTGGAACACAACATCTGCCAGGGGACAGGTCTGAACGCCAGATATCTGGGCACCTTCCCTGCAAGAAGAGAGCTTGCCTGCAGAGAGTGCTCTGACCACTGAAACTCAAGAGAGAGCTAGTCTCCCAGGTCTACTAATAGAGGCTAACAGAATCATGAGAGGAACAAGCTCTAACCAGAGACAACTATAAGGACTAACTCCAGAGAATACCAGATAGCGAAAGGCAAACGTAAGAATCTTACTAACAGAAACCAAGACCACTCACCATCATCAGAACACAGCACTCCCACCTCACCCAGACCTGGGCACCCCAACACACCCGAAAAGCTAGACCTGGATTTAAAAGCATATCTCATGATGATAGTAGAGGACATCAAGAAGGACTTTAATAACTCACTTAAAGAAATACAGAAAAACACTGCTAAAGAGTCCTTAAAGAAAAACAGGAAAACACAACCAAACAGGTAGAAGTCCTTAAAGAAAAACAGGAAAACACATGCAAACAGGTGATGGAAATGAACAAAACCATACTAGACCTAAAAAGGGAAGTAGACACAATAAAGAAAACCCAAAGTGAGGCAATGCTGGAGATAGAAACTCTAGGAAAGAAATCTGGAACCATAGATCAGCAACAGAATACAAGAGATGGAAGAGAGAATCTCAGGTGCAGAAGATTCCATAGAGAACATCAGCACAACAATCAAAGAAAATGGAAAATGGAAAAAGATCCTAACTCAAAACATCCAGGAAATCCAGGACACAAGTAGAAGACCAAACCTACAGATAATAAGAGTAGATGAGAATGAAGATTTTCAACTTAAAGGGTCAGCAAATATCTTCAACAAAATAATAGAAGAAAACTTCCCAAACCTAAAGAAAGAGATGCCCATGAACATACAAGAAGCCTACAGAACTCCAAATAGAATGGACCAGAAAAGAAATCCTCTCAACACATAATAATCAGAACAACAAATGCACTAAATAAAGATAGAATATTAAAAGCAGTAAGGGAAAAAGGTCAAGTAACATATAAAGGCAGGCCTATCAGAATTACACCAGACTTTTCACCAAAGACTATGAAAGCAAGAAGAGCTTGGACAGATGTTATACAGACACTAAGAGAACACAAATGCCAACCCAGGCTACTATACCCAGCCAAACTCTCAATTACCATAGATGGAGAAAGCAAAGTATTCCACGACAAAACCAAATTCACACATTATATTTCCAGGAATCCAGCCCTTCAAAGGATAATAACAGGAAAAAAAATACAAGAACAGAAACCATGCCCTAGAAAAGCAAGAAAGTGATCCTTCAACAAACCAAAAAGAAGACAGCCACAAGAACAGAATGCCCACTCTAACAACAAAAATAATAGGAAGCAACAATTAGTTTTCCTTAATATCTCTGAATATCAATGGACTCAATTCCCCAATAAAAAGACGTAGACTAACAGACTGGCTACACAAACAGGACCCAACATTTTGCTGCTTACAGGAAACCCATCTCAGGGAAAAAGACAGACACTACCTCAGAATGAAAGGCTGGAAAACAATTTTCCACGCAAATGGTCCCAAGAAACAAGCTGGAGTAGCCATTCTAATATCAAATAAAATCAACTTCCAAACCAAAGTTATCAAAAAACACAAGGAGGGGCACTTCATGCTCATTAAAGGTAAAATCTTCCAAGAGGAACTCTCAGTTCTGAATATGTATGCTCCAAATGCAAGGGCAGCCACAATCATTAAAGAAACTTTAGTAAAGCTCAAAGCACACATTGTACCTCACACAATAATAGTGGGAGACTTCAACACAACACCAACATCAATGGACAGATCATGAAAACAGAAACTAAACAGGGACACAGTGAAACTAACAGAAGTTATGAAACAAATGGATTTAACACATATCTACAGAACATTTTATCCCAAAACAAAAGGATATACCTTCTCAGCACCTCATGGTACCTTCTCCAAAACTGATCATATAACTGGTCACAAAACAGGCCTCAACAGATAAAAAATATTGAAATTGTCCCATGCATCCTATGAGAGCAACATGGACTAAGGCTGATCTTCAATAACAACATAAATAATAGAAAGCCAACATTCACGTGGAAACTGAGCAACCCTCTTCTCAATGATACCTTGGTCAAGGAAGGAATAAAGAAAGAAATTAAAGACTTTTAGGAGTTTAATGAAAATGAAGCCACAACACACCCAAACTAATGGGACACAGTGAAAGCATTTCTATGAGGGAAACTCATAGCTCTGAGTGCCTCCAAAAATGACCTAGAGAGAGCACACACTACCAGCTTGACAACACACCTAAAAGCTCTAGAACAAGAGGAAGCAAATTCACCCAAGAGGAGTAGATGGCAGGAAATAATCAAACTCAAAGGTGAAATCAACCAAGTGGAAAGGAGAAGAACTATTCAAAGAATCAACCAAACGAGGAGCAGGTTCTTTGAGAAAACCAACAAGATAGATAAAACCTTAGCCAGACTCAGTAGAGGGCACAGGGACAGCATCCCAATTAACAAAATCAGAAATGAAAAGGGAGACATAACAACAGATCCTGAAGAAATCCAAAACACCATCAGATCCTTCTACAAAAGGCTATACTCAACAAAACTGGAAAACCTGGATGAAATGGACAAATTTCTAGACAGATACCAGGTAAGAAAGTTTAATCAGGATCAGGTTAATGATAGCAGTCCTTTATCCCCTAAAGAAATAGAAGCAGTCATTAATTGTCTCCCTACCAAAAAAAAAGCGTAGAGCAGATGGGTTTAGTGCAGAGTTCTATCAGATCTTCAAAGAAGATCTAATTCCAGTTCTTCACAAACTATTACACAAAATAGAAGCAGAAGGTACTCTACCCAATTCATTCTATGAAGCCATAATTACTCTGATACCTAAATCACACAAAGATCCAACAAAGATAGAGAACTTCAGACCAATTTCCCTTATGAATATCGATACAAAAATACTCAATAAAATTCTTACTAACCAAATCCAAGAACAAATCAAATCAATCATCCATCCTGACCAAGTAGGTTTTATTCCAGGGATGCAGGGATGATTCAATATACAGAAATCCATCCATGTAATCCATTATATAAACAAACTCAAAGACAAAAACCATATGATCATCTCATTAGATGCTGAGAAAGCATTTGACAAAATCCAACACCCCTTCATGATAAAAGTCTTGGAAAGATCAGGAATTCAAGGCCCATACCTAAACATGATAAAAGCAATCTACAGCAAACTAGTTGCCAACATCAAAGTAAATGGTGAGAAGCTGGAAGAAATCCCACTAAAATCAGGGACTAGACAAGGCTGCCCACTTTTTCCCTACCAACATTGTACTTGAAGTCCTAGCCAGAGCAATTAGACAACAAAAGGAGATCAAGTGCATACAAATTGGAAAGGAATAAGTCAAAATATCACTTTTTGCATATGATATGATAGTATATATATAAGTGACCATAAAAATTCCACCAGAGAACTCCTAAATCTGATAAACAGCTTCGGTGAAATAGCTGGATATAAAATTAACTCAAACAAGTCAATGGCCTTTCTCTACACAAAGAATAATCAGGCTGAGAAAGAAATTAGGGAAACAACACCCTTCTCAATAGTCACAAATAATATAAAATACCTTGGCATGCCTCTAACTAAGGAAGTGAAAATCTGTATGATAAGAACTTCAAGTCTCTGAAGAAAGAAATTAAAGAAGATCTCAGAAGATGGAAAGATCTCCCATGCTCATGGATTGGCAGGATCAATATAGTAAAAATGGCTATCTTGCCAAAAGCAATCTACAGATTCAATGCAATCCCCATCAAAATTCCAACTCAATTCTTCAACAAATTAGAAAGAGCAATCGGCAGATTCATCTGGAATAACAAAAAACATAAGATAGCAAAAACTCTTCTCATGGTGGGATCATCATGCCTGACCTAAAGCTGTACTACAGAGCAATTGTGATAAAAAACTGCATGGTACAGGTATAGCAACAGACAAGTAGACCAATGGAACAGATATTAAGACCCAGAAATGAACCCACACACCTATGGTCACTTGATCTTTGACAAGGGAGCTAAAACCATCCAGTGGAAAAAAGACAGGCTTTTCAACAAATGGTGCTGGCACAACTGGAGGTTATCATATAGAAGAATGTGGATTGATCCATTCCTATCTCCTTGTACTAAGGTCAAATCTAAGTGGATCAAGGAACTCCACATAAAACCAGAGACAGTGAAACTTATAGAGAAGAAAGTGGGGAAAAGCCTCAAAGATATGGGCACAGGGGAAAAACAGCAATGCCTTGTGCCGTAAGATCGAGAATTGACAAATGGCACCTCATAAAATTGCAAAGCTTCTGTAAAGCAAAGGACACCGTCAATAAGACAAAAAGATCACCAACAACTGGGAAAGGATCTTTACCTATCCTAAATCAGATAGGGGACTAATATCCAATATATATAAAGAACTCAAGAAGGTGGACTCCACAAAATCAAATAACCCTATTAAAAAATGGGGTACAGAGCTAAACAAAGAATTCTCAACTGAGGGATACCTAATGGCTGAGAAGCACCTGAAAAAATGTTTAACATTCTTAATCATCAGGGAAATGAAAATCAAAACAACCCTGAGATTCCATCTCTCACCAGTCAGAATGGCTAAGATCAAATATTCAGGTGACAGCAGATGCTGCTGAGGATGTGGATCAAAAGGAACACTCCTCCATTGTTGGTGGGATTGCAAGCTTGTACAACCACTCTGGAAATCAGTCTGGCGGTTCCTCAGAAAATTGGACATAGTAATACCAGAGGATCCTGCAATATCTCTCCTGGGCATATATCCAGAAGATGTCCCAACCGGTAAGAAGGACACATGCTCCACTATGTTCATAGCAGCCTTATTTATAATAGCCAGAAGCTGGAAAGAACCCAGATGTCCCTCAACAGAGGAATGGATACAGAAAATGTGGTACATTTACACAATGGAGTACTACTCAGCTATTAAAAACAATGAATTTATGAAATTCCTAGGCAAATGGATGGACCTGGAGGGCATCATCCTGAATGAGGTGACCCAATCACAAAAGAACTCACATGATATGTCCTCACTGATAAGTGGATATTAGCCCAGAAACTTAGAATACCCAAGATACAAGATAAAATTTGCAAAACACATGAAACTCAAGAAGAATGAAGACTGAAGTGTGGATACTTTGCCCCTTCTTAGAATTGGGAACAAAACACCCATGGAAGGAGTTACAGAGACAAAGTTTGGAGCTGAGATGAAAGGATGGACCATCTAGAGACTGCCATATTTGGGGATCCATCCCATAATCAGCCTCCAAACGCTGACACCATTGCATACATTAGCAAGATTTTGCTGAAAGGACCCAGATAGAGCTGTCTCTTGTGAGGCTATGCCGGGGCCTAGCAAACCCAGATGTGGATGCTCACAGTCAACTATTGGATGGATCACAGGGCCCCCAATGGAGGAGCTAGAGAAAGTACCCAAGATGCTAAAGTGGTCTGCAACCCTATAGGTGGAACAACAATATTAACTAACCAGTAACCCCCCCCCCAGAGCTCATGTCTCTAGCTGCATATGTATCAGAAGATGGCCTAGTCAGCTGTCATTGGAAAGAGAGGCCCATTGTCTTGCAATCTTTAGATGCTTCAGTACTGTGGAATGCCAGGGCCAGGAAGTGGGAGTGAGTGGGTAGGGGAGTGGGTTGGGGAGGGTATGGGGGTCTTTTGGGATAGTATTGGAAATGTAAATAAGGAAAATACCTAATAAAAAAATTAAAAAAGAATCAACAAAACCAAAAGCTGGTTTTTTGAGAGAATCAACAAGATAGATTAAACCCCTAGCCAAACTAGCTAAAGGGCCAAGAGACAGTATCCAAATTAACAAAATCAGAAATGAAAAGGGAGACATAATAATAGAAACTGAGGAAATTCAAACTATCATCAGATCCTACTACAAAAGTCTATACTCAACAAAACTGGAAATTTTGGATGAAATGGATGATTTTCTAGTTAGATACCACATACCAAAGTTAAACCAAGAGCAGGTAAACTATCTAAACAGGCCCATATCCCATAAGAAAATAGAAGTCATTAAAAACCTCCCATCCAAAAACAGCCCAGTGCCAGTTGGCTTTAGTGCAGAATCCTATCAGACCTTCAAAGAAGAGTTAATATCAACAGTCCTCAAGCCATTCTGTAAAATAGAAACAGAAGTAACACTACCTAATTCACCTAATTCATTCTATGAAGCCACAATTATCCTGATACCTAACCCACACAAGAACACAATAAAAAAAAAGAGAACTTCAGACCAATTTCGTTTATGAATATCAATGCAAAAATACTCAATAAAATTCTTACAAACTGAATCCAAGAACATCTTAAAACCATCATTTACCATGACCAAGTAGGCTTCATCCCAGGGATGCAAAGTTGGTTCAATATGCACAAATTCATTAACGTACTCCACTATATAAAAGACTCAAAGAAAAAAAAATCACATGATCATATCATTAGACGCTGAAAAAACATAGGACAAAATACAACATCCCTTCATGTTAAAAGTATTGGAGAAATCAGGAATTCAAGGCCCATACCTGAACATAACAAAAGCAATATACAGCAAACAATCAGTCAATATCAAATTTAAGGGAGAGATACTTGAAGCAATCCCACTAAAATCAGGGACAAGGATACCCACTCTCTCCCTACCTATTTAATATAGTAACCGAAGTTCTAACTAGAGCAATAAGACAACAAATGGAGATACAGGGGATACAAATTGGCAAAGAAGAGGTCAAGGTATCACTATCTGCAGATGATATGATAGTACACATAAGCAACCCCCAAAATTCTACTTTTACAGTTGATTAGACAACTTCAGCAAAGTGGCTGGATATAAAATTAACTCAAAAAAAATCAGTAGCCTTCCTTTATACAAATGATAAACAGGCTGAGAATGAAATTAGGGAAATGACATCCTTCACAATAGCCACAAATAATAAAAAATAACTTGTGCCAGGCGGTGGTGGCGCATGCCTTTAATCCCAGCACTTGGGAGGCAGAGGCAGGCAGATTTCTGAGTTCGAAGCCATCCTGGTCCACAGAGTGAGTTCCAGGACAGCCAGGGCTATACAGAGAAACCCTGTCTCAAAAAAGCCAAAAATAAAATAAAATAAAATAAAATAAAATAAAATAAAATAAAATAAAATAATAAAATAAAATAACTTGTATATCTTTACTTGCAAACAAGTAAAAGACCTGTATGTCAAGAACTTTAAGTCCCTCAAGAAAAAAAATTGAAGAAGACCTCAGAAAATGGAGAGATCTTACATGCTTATAGATTGGTTGAATTAACTTTATAAAAAATGGCCATCCTACCAAAAGCAATCTACAAATTCAATGCAATCCCCATCAAAATCCCAACACAATTCTTCAAAGTCATGAAAATAGAAATTTTCAGTTTTATATGGAAAAGCAAAAAAACTTAGCATAGCAAAAACAATTCTTTTGTAATTTTTTTATTATTTAAATGCATTTTATACATCAAACATATTAAAAATAGTATTTTGAGAATTAAATAATACATAAAAATATTCAGCTTTTATATTCATATCCTTTCATACCCTAAAAATATCAATAATGAATATTTAATACTATTCATAACTTAGGATCCTATATCTAATGTGGAATACTAAATTGTTTCAAAACATACAAAATATTCTTTGGGAGTTATGCATAGTAAAGGAGCATAAAATATTAAAAAAGAATCATTAAGAAATATATTCAAAGGCCCTTATGTGATACCACCTGGCATAGTGAGAGAGTATTTAAAGCGCATTATATATCTGTGTACATTGTCTAACAATCAGTTTACTTAAAAAATATCATCAGTGTTTCTAGAAAAGAAATTACTTTATCAGTAAGTATATTTAAAATTTTTCAAAATAGCAAAAAAAAAAAAACTCTTTGAAGTTCAACATTAAGAAAATGCTAATTTCAGGCTGGAGAGATGGCTCAGTGATTAAGAGCACTGACTACTCTTCCAGAGGTCCTGAGTTCAAATCCCAGCAACCACATGGTAGCTCACAACCATCTGTAATGAAACCTGATGTCCTCTTCTGGTGTGTTTGAAGACAGCTACAGTGTACTTATATAAAATAAATAAATAAATCTTTTTTAAAAAAGAAAAGAAAGAAAAGAAAAGAAAATGCTAATTTCAAACACAGTGAGAAAAATTATCAATAATATTTCCATGATGCTTGTAGAACATGATTTTAATATTTTCAACTGTTAGTATTTAACAAACAGAATAAATATTTTAAGATATATTTTGTTGTTTTGCCTCCCTTTTCATTTCTAATTTTATTAATTTGGATACTGTCTCTGTGCCCTCTGGTTAGTCTGGCTAAATGTTTATCTATCTTGTTGATTTCTCAAAGAATCAGCTCCTGGTTTTGTTGGTTCTTTGTATAGTTCTTTTTGTTTCTATTTGATTGATTTCAACCATGAGTTTGATTATTTTCTGCTGTCTCTCCTCTTGGACAGATTTCCTCCTTTTGTTCTAGAGCTTTTAGGCGTGTTGTCAAGCTGCTAATGTATGCTCTCTCTAGTTTCTTTTTGGAGGCACTCAGAGCTATGAGTTTTCCTCTTACGAATGCTTTCACTGTGTCCCATAAGTTTGGGTATGTTGTGGCTTCATTTTCATTAAACTCTAAAAAGTCTTTATTCTCTTTCTTGATTTCTTCCTTGACCAAGTTATCATTGAGTAGAATGTTATTCAGCTTCCATGTGAATGTTGGCTTTCTATTATTTATGTTGTTATTGAAGATCAGCCTTAGTCCGTGGTGATCTGATAGGGTGCATGGAATTATTTCAGTCTTCTTCTATCTGTTGAGGCCTGTTTTTGTGACAGATTATATAGTCAGTTTTGGAGAAGGTATCATGAGGTACTAAGAAGAAGGTATATTCTTTTGCTTTAGGATATTGGTGGAGGGAACAAGAGTCAAGCCCTGAGGGCCAGCATAAAGAATGGAAACATGCAACCTAGGGAGGTAGGAGTTGAGGCGGGGGGGTGGGGGGCCTCTAGAAAGTACCAGAGACCTGGGAGGTGAGAAATGCTCAGGACTCAAAGATGACCTTAGATGAAATGCCCAACAGTGGGGAGAGGTGGCTTGTGGAGTCCATCTCCAGTAGAAAGACCGGGCAACAAGTGGAGGGATGGGGTTGCCATCCCACAGTCAAGGGCTCTAACCCAGACCTGTCTTTGTCTAAAAAAGGGAAAATTTTTTTGCCAGGGAAAAAATGGAGAGAAGAATGACGGTAAGGTGGTCCAGAGACCAGCCCAAATTGGGATTCAGCTTGGGGCGCGGGGGGTGGGGGGGGGTAGATATCCAGGCCTGACACTGCTACTGATGCTGTGGTGTGCTTACAGACATGGCTGCCCTCCAAGAGGCCCAAAAAGCAGCTGAAAGAGTCAGATGCAGATACTTACACCAAGCAATGGACAGAAGCTGGTGACTCCTGTGGTTGAATTGGGGAAGGACTGGAAGAAGCTAAGGAAGAGGGCAACCACATTGGAGGACCAACAGTCTCAATAACCTGGACCCCAGAGATCTCTCAGACACTGAGCCACCAACCAGGCAGCATATACTAGTTGATATGATGCTCTGACACATATACAATAGAGAACTACCTGCTCTGGCCTGAGTGAAAGAAGACACACCCAACCCTTGAGAAACTTGAGGCCTCAGGGAGTGGGGAGGTCTGGTGGGGTATGGGTGGGGGTGGGGACATCCTCTTGTAGACAGGGGAAGGGGAGTGGGATGGGGAGTGGTCAGAGGGTGGACTGGGAGGGGGATGGTGACTGGACTTTGAAAAATGTTTTAAAATTATTATATTATTATTTTAATTTTTTAAAATACATCTGACATAGCATATAACTTGGATGATTTTTAAATTGTTACTTCAATCTTACCAGTTCTTATAGGTTTGTTGAAATTACTATTTCTCAATCTGTTTAATTATGCTGTGTACCTATTTCTTTTAGATTTTCCAATTTTGGAGAACATTGATTCTTGAGGGATATTTCATAATTTTATTATTTCTGTTGTTCTCTGTTGTAATGGATGCCCTTTTAATATCTAATTTTATTCACTTGTATCTTCTCTCTCTTTCTCATGGTTATTTTGGCAAATATTTTGTCAAATTATTTTACTTTTTTACATTTTACATTTTATCTGTTTTCAAAGAACTAATTATTCAATTCTTTTGATGCTTTATGGTTTGTATTTCTTTATTTCTTCCATGATCTTAATTATCTTTTTTACATTAGGGGTTTTGTTTGTTTAGTTCTCCAGTGTGTATCTTCACACTCTTACTTTGCTCTCTCACAATTGTTGATGTGAGCACTGTCAGTTATAAGCTTTTATCTTAGGATTGCTGTCATTGTATCCCACAGGTTTGAATATATGAGATTTCATTTTTATGAAACTCTGGGCATTTTCTTCTTTTTTCTTTAGTGGTCTATATCATTCAAACATATATCATTTAAGACCAATGAGTTTGTGCACTTTCTGTATTTTTTGTGCTATTGAAACCTTGCTTTATTCTGTAGGTTAGAAGATTTACTTCAATTTTCCTATATGTTTTCTGAAGATTTATTTTTATTTTTTTACTGTATAGATGTGGGTTTCTCTGTGTGTATGTGTCCATGAGTGCAAGTAACAACAGAGGCCAAAGGAGGGCATCAAATTCTCTGGAGCTTTTTTTTTTTTTACATGTGATTTTGAGTCACTTGCATGAAAATTGGGAACCAAACTTGGATTCTCTGGAACAGCAGCAAACACTTTTAATTCCAGAGCCATCTATCCAGACCTCAATTCTTATTGGGACATACTTTATGTCCTGATATGTGAACCATGTTTTTGAGAAATATCCATATGCTGGTGAGAAGAATGAATATCACTTAAAATTTAGTGGGATGTGTCTTATATGGCTGTTACACCAAATAAACTATATACATGCTAATACCTTTATTTGGTGGCAGTGAGTTTCTTAGAGGTAGACAAAATACAGATCCTGTTTTCTAATATAATCTGCTCTCTTTTTCTGGAAAATTGAGATCATTACTATACACTGCTGCTATTGAAAGATGTTTTATTTTATGGCTGTTTTAAGCAATACCATGCTGGTATTATTTTTCCCCTGTAACATCTTCAGTGTATTTATCCTCTTCAAATAAGGTATTCTCTCCAGCACTCCTTTCTAAAAGATACAGAGTGTAATGTGTTAGTAAGAACATCATCATCAATTCCTGAGTAAATAGAGCAGCATAGAATTTAACCTGTATCACACATAAAAAAAAATACTACATCATAGAATCGTGATCAAAATAAGAGCTTACTTCATTTTATTATAAAATACAACTATTAATTGCAGAATAATGATAATTTCAGTGGTAAGGAAGCATGCAGTTCATAAGAAAGAATCATGTATGCAGGTGCTGCCATGATTAACTTTCAAGGTCAAATATCACTAGTAAAATAAGTCATGGTACAAAATTAAACCAAGAAGTTACCTGTACAGAGAGAGGACTGGATTCGAGTTAACCTTTCATGCATCTCTAAATGTTCATTTTAAAAAATCCTAAGCAATCACAAATTTCATCAGTGGTCCTCAACTATGCCATAAAGTTAAAAGTGTCATCTATGGAAAAGTTAAAATCATACAGCAGCATTATTCCCCTGTCTGTAAAAAATGCAAATGGAAACTCTCATGTTTTCTAAACTTCTTTGAAATTTTTCAGAGGGAAGAGTCAGTGGCTTATGCCCCTGTTTACCACTTCATTATGACGGAAGTGCCTAGAAGACAAATTCAACATTAAATCTTTTGTCTTATTAAATACAAATTTCTCTAGTCAGTACCTCCAAATTCTTTTAGTCTCTGTTTTATTGAAGAACATAACTTTATTCCTGAGATTGGACATGTAGGTCAAAATGTAAATTGTTAATGTAAAGCCTATTCCAGATGCCAACAGAAAGACATACACTTCCTGGAGTTTAAGGTAATTAAAATTGCCCTTAGGATGCTTATAAAAACAACATATCTAATCTGAAGGTGATGAACAGTCCAGCATTATATATTTTTATCAAAAAGTTGATCCATTCATTAGGAAGAAGGGCTGGCTCTTTAAGCTCTGAAGTGAGGAACAGATGCAGGTGCATATGGCTTTAGTAAGTTTCCCCCCATGACACTATACTTGAGGTATATAAAATTAATTATTTAAATGTAAATGTAAACAGTGAATTAATCTGGTAGCTGTATTTCTTTACCTTTGCTAGTCGCTAATAACCACTCAGAGAAACCAAGATTTATTTTAAGCTGCATCTCAATACCTGGGCAGTAATGATCTACCATAACCTTCTATGATAATCTAGCTATCTCCCCGTCCCAACCCCATGATACTTACATATTACTATTGATCTGACTCTTTGGGCTTTAGGTGTTTTGTTTTGTTTTGTTTTGTTTCTCATGGTGCTTTCTTGAGCCCTCTCTTCAGGGTTGAACTGAATCTCCCTCCCTCTCTCTTTCCTTCCCCTGGCTGGTAGAAGTTTTTGCCCTATTCTTCTTCAGCTCAGCCATTTGGGTAGTCAACATTGATTGACAAGCTAGAGAATAAATGGTAAGAATTGTTTACACAAACTTGAAATAGGAGATTTTAAACATAAGCATTGCAATGCCATGTCAGAAAAAAATACAAGATATGAAGGCAGAGATATCAGGTTTTGAATAACACAAGTATAGTCTTTAAAGACCACAATGCAACAAAATTTTACGCTTACAGAGGTACACATATTGCCCAATAGACATCTGAAGTGCTTGGTGGAAGAAAACACAGAAAAGTCTCATATTATATCATCTTCCTTAGACATTAACTCCACTTTCCATAGTCCAAACCTGTGTCATTCTTTGGAATAAATGAATCACACTTTTTCAGGTGTTGACCAAATATGTTTCTGTTTTTCCAAGTTTCCAACAATCATTACCGAAAAAATGTTCTTGACACTCATAGCTTTGCCCAGTGGTTCTCAATCTTCCTGTTGCTGTGGCCCTTTAATATAGTTTCTTATGGTGACCCCAACCATTAAGAATATTTTGTTGCTACTTCATAACTGTAATTGTGCTACTGTTATGAATTGTAATGTAAAATATGTGTATTCCAATGGTCTTAGGCAACCCCTATGAAGAGTGGTTTGACCCCCAAAAGAGTCAAAAACCCAAAAGTTGAGAACCACTGACAGCCTAGTAACTGCTTTTGTTTTCAAGGGGTCATCCTGATGCTCAGCTATTACTGATTTAAACTTGATATTGTTTCATTGATATTCTTTCTTTCGTGTAGATAGAATTGTGACTGAAGACTCTTTGGAACCAGTCTTAGCCTGGCCTTCCCTGGACGTGGACCTGTCATTGGCTTTCAGGAAGCACACCATTTAAGATTCGCTTTCCTTCATGATAGTCGTTTGGAACAGCAGGCTTCATGCACATCTGGCCTATCAGGCATTCTTTCAGCATGAATTCATAATCAATCCAATAATGGATCTGATCTGTTGCTCTCATTAGTTCATCTTCTTCACAGAGGTGCTTTTCCTTATACATGCTGACATTAAAAATAAGCCTCAGGCATATCCAGCAAGCATCTTTCTGTTGTTTCTTAGTTCTTATTCAATTACCTCAATTAACCTCCCTTGAATCACGTTTAGATTTTTGCTCAGTCAAATCCAATCCATAAGATTTCTGCGGTGTTTTGAAGGCATGTTGTCACACCCTTTGGAGACAAGGTGATGTTAGAATCCAGGAGTCAGGGAAGACTAGGAAGGAACTTTAGCATCTTGGGCACTCAGCCCAGTCATGGCTGGGTTCCACCACGGGACTGCACCTCTGTAAGGGCCTCTGCAGCCAGAAATACCTGCTTCAATTTTGCTGCAGAGCCCACAATTCTTTGAAGAACTAAATTAGTGGGCATAGCTTTTCTTAGTTTGTTTACCTCAAAGAAGTTTTATTTCTCCTTCGACTGAGATAGATAATTTCCTTAATATAATAATTTGATTTGAGAGTTGTACTGTGTAAAACATTAGAATTCATTTCTCCCATATATTTTGACTCTAAAAGTTTCTATTGAATAGGTTGTTATTCTGATTGGTCTTATATGACTTGTTCCCTCTGTCACACAACTTTCAATACCATTTCTTTATTCAGCCTTTTAAGTATTATGGTGTTTTTTGTATTTGTGGATTTTTTTATTATATTAAATGCTTAGTATTTACAATGTACTTCATTCAGAACAGAATTCACAAAGTTAAACATTTTCTCAAGAAGATTATTAAATTTGCTTCCCATGTTAATAGTGTCAATATTTACCTTTACCAACGTCATAAGTTTTTATTAAATCACATACAATGAAAGAAGGTATCCGAGAAAAGCACCAGGGTAGCTAGGGCGCAGGGTCGGCTGACACTCGCCAGCTACCCACAACACCTGCCACAGGATCTTAAGACTTCTGGTGAGTGGAACACAGCTTCTGCTCCAGTCCAGTCACGCGGGACCTGAGACTGCTCTGGTTGGGGAGGCAGAAATCCGGCCTACGTAGGGCCACAAGCCTCTTCCGGTCAGAAAAGCACCAGGGTAGCTAGGGCGCAGAGTCGGCTGACACTCGCCAGCTACCCACAACACCCTCCACAGGATCTTAAGACTTCTGGTGAGTGGAACACAGCTTCTGCTCCAATCCAATTGCGCGCGGGACCTGAGACTGCATTAGTTAGGGAAGCAGAAACCGGCCTGAGTAGGGCCAAAGGCCTCATCCGGCCGGAACAGCACCGGTGTAGCTAGAGCGCAGGGTCTGCTGACACCCGCCAGCTACCCACGACACCCGCCACAGGATTTTGAGACTGCTGGTGAGTGGAACACAGCTTCTGCTCCAATCTTTAAACAGTGACAACGACAACAACTAACCCCAGAGATTACGAGATGGCGAAAGGTAAACATAATAATCTTACTAACAGAAACCAAGACCACTCACCATCATCAGAAACCAGCACTCCCACTTCGCCCAGTCCAGGGCACCCCAACACACCAGAAAAGCTAGACACAGATCTAAAAGCATATCTCCTGATGATGGTAGAGGACTTCAAGAAGGACTTTAATAACACACTTAAAGAAATACAAAGGAACACTGGTAAACAGGTAGAAGACAATAAAGAGGAAGCACAAAAATCCCTTAAAGAATTGCAGGAGAACACTGCTAAAGAGTTACAAATCCTTAAAGAAAAACAGGATAACCTAATCAAACAGGTAGAAGTCCTTAATGAAAAACAGGAAAACACATCCAAACAGATGATGGAAATGAACAAAACCATACTAGACCTAAAAAGGGAAGTAGACACAATAAAGAAAACCCAAAATGAGGCAACACTGGAGATAGAAACCCTAGGAAAGAAATCTGGAACCATAGATACAAGCATCAGCAACAGAATACAAGAGATGGAAGAGAGAATCTCAGGTGCAGAAGATTCCATAGAGAACATCGGCACAACAATCAAGGAAAATGTAAAATGCAAAAAGATCCTAACTCAAAACATCCAAGAAATACAGGACACAATGAGAAGACCAAACCTACGGATAATAGGAGTGGATGAGAATGAAGATTTTCAACTCAAAGGACCAGCAAACATCTTCAACAAAATTATAGAAGAAAACTTCCCAAATCTAAAGAAAGAGATGCCCATGAACATACAAGAAGCCTACAGAACTCCAAATAGACTGGACCAGAAAAGAAATACCTAAGGACACATAATAATCAGAACAACAAATGCTCTAAATAAAGATAGAATACTAAAAGCAGTAAGAGAAAAAGGCCAAGTAACATATAAAGGCAAGCCTATCAGAATTACACCAGATTTCTCACCAGAGACTATGAAAGCCAGAAGATGCTGGACGGATGTTATACAGACACTAAAAGAACACAAATTCCAGCCCAGGCTACTATACCCAGCCAAACTCTCAATTAACATAGATGGAGAAACCAAAGTATTCCACGACAAAACCAAATTCACACATTATCTCTCCACGAATCCAGCCCTTCAAAGGATAATAACAGAAAAAAACCAAAAGAAGGACAGGAACCACGCCCTAGAAACAACAAGAAGGTAATCCCTCAACAAACCTAAAAGAAGACAGCCACAAGAACAAAATGCCAACTTTAACAACAAAAATAACAGGAAACAACAATTACTTTTCCTTAATATCTCTTAATATCAATGGACTCAACTCCCCGATAAAAAGACATAGACTAACAAACTGGCTACACAAACAAGACCCAACATTTTGCTGCTTACAGGAAACTCATCTCAGAGAAAAGGATAGACACTACCTCAGAATGAAAGGCTGGAAAACAATTTTCCAAGCAAATGGCATGAAGAAACAAGCTGGAGTAGCCATTCTAATATCTGATAAGATTGACTTCCAACCCAAAGTCATTAAAAAAGACAGGGAGGGACACTTCATACTCATCAAAGGTAAAATCCTCCAAGAGGAACTATCAATCCTGAATATCTATGCTCCAAATACAAAGGCAGCCACATTCATTAAAGAAACTTTAGTAAATCTCAAAGCACACATTGCACCTCACACAATAATAGTGGGAGACTTCAACACACCACTTTCACCAATGGACAGATCATGGAAACAGAAACTAAACAGGGACACAGTGAAACTAACAGAAATTATGAATCAAATGGATCTGGCAGATATCTACAGAACATTCTATCCTAAAACAAAAGGATATACCTTCTTCTCAGCACCTCATGGTACCTTCTCCAAAATTGACCACATAATTGGTCACAAAACAGGCCTCAACAGATACAATAATATTGAAATTGTCCTATGCATCCTATCAGATCACCATGGACTAAGGCTGATCTTCAATAACAAAATAAATAATAGAAAGCCAACCTTCACGTGGAAACTGAACAACACTCTTCTCAATGATACCTTGGTCAAGGAAGGAATAAAGAAAGAAATTAAGGACTTTTTAGAGTTCAATGAAAATGAAGCCACAACATACCCAAACTTATAGGACGCAATGAAAGCATTTCTAAGAGGAAAACTCATAGCTCTGAGTGCCTCCAAAAGGAAACTAGAAAGAGCACACATTAGCACTTGACAACATACCTAAAAGCACTAGAACAAAAGGAAGCAAATTCACCCAAGAGGAGTAGACGGCAGGAAATAATCAAACTCAGGGGCGAAATCAACCAAGTGGAAACAAGAAGAACTATTCAAAGAATCAACCAATCAAGGAGCTGGTTCTTTGAGAAAATCAACAAGATAGATAAACCCTTACCAGACTCACTAGAGGGCACAGGGAAAGCATTCTAATTAACAAAATCAGAAATGAAAAAGGAGACATAATAACAGATCCTGAAGACATCCAAAACACCATCACATCCTTCTACCAAAGGCTATACTCAACAAAACTGGAGAACCTGGATGAAATGGAGAAGTTCCTAGACAGATACCAGGTACCAAAGTTGAATCAAGATCAGGTTAATGATCTAAACAGCCCTATATCCCCCAAAGAAATAGAAGCAGTCATTAATAGTCTCCCAACTAAAAAAAGCCCAGGACCAGATGGGTTTAGTGCAGAGTTCTATCAGACCTTCAAAGAAGATCTAATCCCAGTTCTTCACAAACTATTCCACAAAATAGAAACAGAAGGTACTCTACCCAACTCATTCTATGAAGCCACAATTACTCTGATACCTAAACCACAAAAAGACCCAACAAAGATAGAAAACTTCAGACCAATATCCCTTATGAATATTGATGCAAAAATCCTCAAAAAAGTTCTTGCTAACCGAATCCAAGAACACATCAAAACAATCATCCATCCTGACCAAGTAGGTTTCATCCCAGGGATGCAGGGATGGTTCAATATACGGAAATCCATCAACGTAATCCAGTATATAAACAAACTCAAAGACAAAAACCACATGGTCATCTCGTTAGATGCGGAAAAAGCATTTGACAAGATCCAACACCCATTCATGATAAAAGTCTTGGAAAGATCAGGAATTCAAGGCCCATACCTAAACATGATAAAAGCAATATACAGCAAACCAGTAGCCAACATCAAAGTAAATGGTGAGAAGCTTGAAGCAATCCCTCTAAAATCAGGGACTAGACAAGGCTGTCCACTTTCTCCATACCTATTCAACATTGTACTTGAAGTCCTAGCCAGAGCAATTCGACAACAAAAGGAGATCAAAGGGATACAAATTGGAAAAGATGAAGTCAAAATATCACTTTTTGCAGATGATATGATAGTATATATAAGTGACTCTAAAAATTCCACCAGAGAACTCCTAAACCTGATAAACAGCTTCGGTGAAGTAGCTGGATATAAAATTAACTCAAACAAATCAATGGCCTTTCTCTACACAAAAAATAATCAGGCTGAGAAAGAAATTAGGGAAACAACACCCTTCTCAATAGTCACAAATAATATAAAATATCTTGGCGTGACTCTAACTAAGGAAGTGAAAGATCTGTATAATAAAAACTTCAAGTCTCTGAAGAAAGAAATTATAGAAGATCTCAGAAGATGGAAAGATCTCCCATGCTCATGGATTGGCAGGATCAACATTGTAAAAATGGCTATCTTGCCAAAAGCAATCTACAGATTCAATGCAATCCCCATCAAAATTCCAACTCAATTCTTCAACGAATTAGAAAGTGCAATCTGCAAATTCATCTGGAATAACAAAAAACCTAGGATAGCAAAAACTCTTCTCAAGGATAAAAGAACCTCTGGTGGAATCACCATGCCGGACCTAAAGCTTTACTACAGAGCAATTGTGATAAAAACTGCATGGTACTGGTATAGTGACAGACAAATAGACCAATGGAATAGAATTGAAGACCCAGAAATGAACCCACACACCTACAGTCACTTGATCTTCGACAAGGGAGCTAAAAACATCCAGTGGAAGAAAGACAGCATTTTCAACAAATGGTGCTGGCACAACTGGTTGTTAACATGTAGAAGAATGCGAATCGATCCATTCCTATCTCCTTGTACTAAGGTCAAGTCTAAGTGGATCAAGGAACTTCACATAAAACCAGAGACACTGAAACTTATAGAGGAGAAAGTGGGGAAAAGCCTTGAAGATATGGGCACAGGGGAAAAATTCCTGAATAGAACAGTAATGGCTTGTGCTGTAAGATCGAGAATTGACAAGTGGGACCTCATGAAACTACAAAGCTTCTGCAAGGCTAAAGACACCATCAATAAGACAAAAAAAACACCAACAGATTGGGAAAGGATCTTCACCTATCCTAAATCAGATAAGGGACTAATATCCAATATATATAAAGAACTCAAGAAGGTGGACTCCAGAAAGTCAAATAACCCCATTAAAAAATGGGGCTCAGAACTGAACAAAGAATTCTCACCTGAGGAATACCGAATGGCAGAGAAACACCTGAAAAAATGTTCAACATCCTTAATCATCAGGGAAATGCAAATCAAAACAACCCTGAGATTCCACCTCACACCAGTCAGAATGGCTAAGATCAAAAATTCAGGTGACAGCAGATGCTGGCGAGGATGTGGAGAAAGGGGAACACTCCTCCATTGTTGGTGGGATTGCAAGCTTGTACAACCACTCTGGAAATCAGTCTGGCGGTTCCTCAGAAAATTGGACATAGTACTACCGGAGGATCCAGCAATACCTCTCCTGGGCATATATCCAGAAGATGTCCCAACCGGTAAAAAGGACACATGCTCCACTATGTTCATAGCAGCCCTATTTATAATAGCCAGAAGCTGGAAAGAACCCAGATGTCCCTCAACAGAGGAATGGATACAGAAATTATGGTACATTTACACAATGGAGTACTACTCAGCTATTAAAAAGAATGAATTTATGAAATTCCTAGCCAAATGGATGGACCTGGAGGGCATCATCTTGAGTGAAGTAACACAATCACAAAAGAACTCACACAATATATATTCACTGATAAGTGGATATTAGCCCAAAACTTAGGATACCCAAGATATGAGATACAATTTGATAAACGCATGAAACTCAAGAAGAATGAAGACCAAAGTGTGGACACTGTGCCCCTTCTTAGAATTGGGAACAAAACACCCAGGGAAGGAGTTACAGAGACAAAGTTCGTAGCTGTGATGAAAGGATGGACCATTTAGAGACTGCCGTATCCAGGGATCCATCCCATAATCAGCTTCTAAACGCTGACACCATTGCATACACTAGCAAGATTTTGCTGAAAGGACCCAAATATAGCTGTCTCTTGTGAGATGATGCCGGGGCCTAGCAAACACAAGAGTGGATGTTCACAGTCAGCTATTGGATGTATCACAGGGCTCCCAATGGAGAAGCTAGAGAAAGTACCCAAGGAGCTAAAGGTATCTGCAACCCTATTGTTGGAACAACATGATGTACTAACCAGAACCCCGGAGCTCTTGTCTCTAGCTGCATATGTATCGAAAGATGGCCTAGTCGGCCATCAATGGAAAGAGAGGCCCATTGGACTTGCAAACTTTATATGCCCCAATATAGGGGAATGCCAGGGCCAAAAGAATGGGAATGGGTGGGTAGGGAAGTGGGGGGCGCTATGGGGGACTTTTGGGATAACATTGGAAATGTAATTGAGGAAAATATGTAATAAAAATATTAAAAATTAAAAAAAAAATAAGCAAGAACATTTGCAGGACATTTTTGGAACTTATCAGCAGGCATTCAGTATAGTTAGAGAGCTACAAGGTCAGAGACCCATCAGTCTTTAAAGCTATGTCTGAGGCTGTGTCCCACTTCAACCCAATGCAGACTGAGAAGGCTCCCAGCAAGCCACAGTTGTCTCCCAACTCCCATGTTCACATGCACACACATCCTTCATCTATGCACACATATACATGCATACAAACATACACAAATAACACATTGTACATCATATGTGTGTATGTAGACAATTTTTATTCATCAGTATTTCAGTAAGGGTGAATAAAGTGAAGTACAAAAAAAAAAGAAAAGAAAGAAAGAAAGAAGGTATCCACTATTCAATTCCCTCTTCGCAAGTATTAATCTGAAAAATTACCTTCCCAACGTTTTCACTGACTCAGGGAGCACACATAGACTATGAATTCCCAACATCTATTATAGGTGAAACAGCAGTGTCAACAGCAAATAAAGGAATGGGACACCAAACTGTAGAAAACAAAATGAAGAAACTGTATTCAAATAAATCATCATGTCAAAATAAATAACTATTGATAGTAAAATTGTATGGTTCTTGTGGTATGCCAGCATAGGTGGAAGAATGTTGAGATAAAAATATGATTGTGTTATGGCACAGAAGGAAGGATGAAATTAAGGTAAATGCATTTCCTAGTGTCATCCATACTGGATCAGTTCCAAATTGTAAGATGTATTTAAGCTCCACGTACTAATGTATAATGACTATTACGTAAAGTTAAGGATCATATTGTGTTAATTTATTACAGAACTCAATTTTGGGAGCCCAAGGAACAATTTGTTATCTTTTATCTTAGTGAAATTTATCAAAGATTATGTTGAGTATTCTACCAGTAATATGTAAACACACACACACATACGCGTGCGCGCACGCGTAAAAATTCCTTTCCCCATATTCACAAATCTATACTATATCTCTCCCTATCTATTTCCCACAACCCCCTTCTTTCTCTTTCTTATACACATATGAATACACACACACACACCAAGATCAGCACAAAAATCATATACCATGTACACAAACATTCTTACACATAGTACATAATTTCTTTGATACAGTGATGGGTTATAATTTAGGTGGAGATTCTTGGATATTTATGCTACAGTGGTTCTAATACAAGCATAGGAATCTTAATGTGTTGGTGATTGCTACCTTCTGATTCAGGAAACTCAGAATACTAAGGTTGTTGAGAGAAATCAAAATGGAGGGCATGTTTGATACATTTTTATTTCATAAGGAACAGAAAATGGAATAAACCAATTTTAATCATGAAATTGAACTGTTATTTGGTTTAAATATTTTTTCTTCGTGTATTAGATAGCCTTATTTTATTGCCAAGAAGATTAGCATGAGCTGTAAATAGGAGAGAGGAAAAGCCATTTGAAATGTTTCACAGGACAACTTTGTGAATTGAACTATATATTTCATATTCTGTAAGAGATTGAGGTATACATTCATTTTGTATTTACTTAATCTTTTTTAACTCTTCAATGCTGTGATTTTTTATTTCTTGATGAAAAATGTAAAGCTGTCTCAGTAAATACAGTACCTACTGTGCATGTGTAAGGACCTGAGATAGGTCACCAGTACTCACATAAAAGCAATGTGTCCTGTCAATATGTCTGTTACACCAAGGCTGGGAACAGGAAGATCCCTCAGATTCTCTGGTTAACTAGGCTAGTAGAGATAATGAACTGTGTGAACAATAAGGGTTCTGCTCTCAGAAAATGTAAGTTACAGAGCAATAGAGGAATTCTGATTTTCAGATGCATGCATTAAAAAGCTTATACTTTCCTTGTGTCCCATAAGTTTGGGTTTGTTGTGGCTTCATTTTTATTAAACTCTAAAAAGTCTTTAATTTCTTTCTTTATTTTCTCCTTGACCAAGTTATCATTGAGTAGAGTGTTGTTCAGCTCCCATTTGTATGTGGGCTTTCTATTGTTTATGTTGTCATCTGATAGGATGCATGGGATTATTTCAACCTTCTTGTATCTGTTGAGACCTGTTTTGTGACTGATTATATGGTCAATCTTAGAGAAGGTACCATGAGATCCTGAGAAGAAGGTATATTCTTTTGGTTTAGGAAGAAATGTTCTATAGATACCTGTTAAATCCATTTGGTTCATAACTTCTGTTACTTTCACTGTGCCTCTGTATAGTTTCTGTTTCCATGATCTGTCCATTGATGAGACTGAGGAGTTGAAGTCTCCCACTATTATTGTATGTGGTATAATGTGTGCTTTGAGCTTTAGTAAAGTTTCTTTAATGAATGTGGTGCCCTTGCATTAGAAGCATATATGTTCTGAATTGAGAGTTCATCTTGGAAGATTTTTCCTTTGATGAGTATGAAGTGTCCTTCCTTATCTTTTTTGATAATTTTAGGTTGAAAGTCAATTTTATTCAATATTAGAATGGCTATGCCAGCTTGTTTCATAGGACCATTTGCTTGGAGGATTGTTTCCCAGCCTTTTACTCTGAGGTAGTATCTGTCTTTGTCACTGAGGTGCATTTCCTGTATGCAGCAAAATGCTGGGTCCTGTTTATGTATCCAGTCTATTAGTCTATATCTTATGGGTAGAATTGAATCCATTGATATTAAGAGATATTAAGGAAAAGTGATTGTTACATCCTGTTATTTTTGTTGTTAGAGGTGGAATCATGTTTGTGTGGCTATCTTCTTTTGGATTTGTTAAAAAAAATGTTTTGGTTTGGTTTGGTTTGTTTTTTTTTTTTTTTTGCATTTTCTAGGGTGTAGTTTCCCTCTTTTGTTGGTATTTTCCATTTATTATCCTTTGAAGGGTTAGATTTCTTGGAGAGATATTGTGTAAATTTGTTTTTGTCATGGAATATCTTGGTTTCTCCATCTATGGTAATTGAGAGTTTTGCTGGGTAAAGTAGCCTGGGCTGACATTTTGTTCTCTTAGGATCTGTATGACATCTGCTCAGGATCTTCTGGTTTTCATAGTCTCTGGCAAGAAGTCTGGTGTAATTCTGATAGGTATGCCTTTATATGTTACTTGACCTTTTTCCCTTACTGCTTTTAATACTTTCTTTGTTTTGTGCATTTGGTGTTTTGATTATTATGTGACAGGAGGAATTTCTTTTCTTGTCCAATCTATTTGGAGTTCTGTTGGCTTCTTGAGTGTTCATGGGCATCTCTTTCTTTAGGTTAGGAAAGTTTTCTTTAATAATTTTGTTGAAGATATTTACTGATCCTTTAAGTTGGTAATCTCCACTCTCTTCTATATTTATTATCCTTACATTTGGTCTTCTCATTGTGTCCTGGATTTCTTGGATGTTTTGGGTTAGGAGCTTTTCGCATTTTGCATTTTCTTTGATTATTGTGTCAATGTTTTCTATGGCATCTTCTGCACCTGAGATTCTCACTTCTATATCTTGTATGGTTCCTGATCTCTTTCCTAGGTTTTCTATCTCCAGAGTTGTCTCCCTTTGTGATTTCTTTATTGTTTCTATTTCTGTTTTTAGATACTGGATGGTTTTGTTTAATTCCTTCACCTGTTTGGTTGTGTTTTGCTGTAATTCTTTAGGGGACTTTTGTGTTTCTTCTTTAAGGGCTTCTACCTGTTTACCTGTGCTCTCCTGCATTTCTTTGAGGGAGTTATTTATGTCCTTCTTAAAGTCCTCTATTAGCATCATGAGATGTGATTTTAAATCCACATCTTGCTTTTCCAGAGTGTTGAGGTATTGAGGACTTGCTGTGGTGGGAGAACTTGGTTCTGATGATGCCAAGCATCCTTGGTTTCTGTTGGTAAGATTTTTGTGTTTGCCTTTTGCCATCTGGTTATCTCTGGTGTTAGATGGTCTTGCTGTCTCTGGCTGGGGCTTGTCCCTCCAGTGGGTCTGTAAGCCTGTGTCAGCACTCCTGGTTGACCAGCTCTCTACTGATGGAACTTGGGTACAGAGGGCTCAGAAACAGCCCAAGCTCTGGGTGCAGATGCTGACCAGAAGGATCCTGACCCAGCCGCTCTACTGTTCCTGCACCCCTTGTGCTCCTGCCAGTTCTGCTCAGTTATTAGAGAGAAAGTGGTTATCTCACCTCCAAGCCCAGGAGTGAAAGCACTCCTGGGAAAACAGTTCTCACCTGGCTGGACCCATGCACAGCAGGCTGTGGAACAGCCTCAGCTTCTGAGTACAGATGGTGGACCAGAAGGATCCTGCCCCAGCCACTCCACTGCACCCCGAGCTCCTCTCCTGCCCAGTTCCAGACCTAAGTATTATATTTGTATATGTTGTATGGTATCATATTATATTTTAATTTTATTATAATAGTAGTATAACTATACAGTGACTCAGAGAGCTTCTTTCTTTTCTTTTCCTTTCTTTTCCTTTCTTTTCTTTTCTTTTCTTTTCTTTTTTTCCTTTGCTGTTTGGGGTTTTGGATGGGCATCTCTTGCTTCATATTTGGGAAATTTTTTCTATGACTTGATTGAAACTATTTTCTTTCCCTTTTGCATGGAATTCTCCTTAATATTCAGATTTTGTCTTCTCATTGTATACCAAAGTTTATCCATAATCTATTTATTTTCTTTAGGGTATCATTGACCTTGACTGAACTAATTCCTTTACCTTGTCTTCCATCCCTGATATTCTGTTTTCCATATGACTCATTGCCTTGGTGACTCTTTCCTTTGAGTTCCTTATTTGACTGTTTTTCATTTACAATATCATCTTAGTTTTGACTTATATTCTTTATTTTAATATCACTAATGATTTCTATTGAATAATAACTGACTGTTCATAGAAACTTGGCTTGGGATGATATATTCCAAAAGCTAAAAGATAATAACTATCAACTCATTTTTTTAAGGTAACTAGAACAACTGGCCTGACACTTCCAAATGATGTCTGTGCACTGGGTTTGTCTCTTTTTGTTTGTTTGCTTGTTTTTTTTTTTTTTTTCTGTTTTTGTTTTTTCAAGACAGGATTTCTCTGTGTAGCCCTGGTTTTCCTGGAACTCACTCTGTAGACCAGGCTGGCCTCAAACTCAGAAATCCACCTGCCTCTGCCTCCCAACTCCTGGGATTAAAGGTGTGCACCACCACTGCCCGGCCAGATTTTTTTTTAATCTTTTTCTTTATAGATTTATTCATTTATTTTATGTATGTGAGTATACTGTAGCTGTACAGATGGTTGTGAGCCTCATGTGGCTGTTGGGAATTGAACTTTTAGGACCTCTGCTTGGTCCAGTCAATCCCGCTCACTTTGGTCGGCCCCACTCGCTCAGGTCAACTCTGCTCGTTCAGTCCCTGCTTGCTCCAGCCCAAAGATTTATTTATTATTATACATAAGTAAACTTGAACTGACTTCAGACGTACCAGAAGAGAATCTCAGATTTCATTAAAGGTGGTTGTGAGCCACCATGTGGTTGTTGGGATTTGAACTCAGGACCTTCAGAAGAGCAGTCAGTGCTCTTACATGCTGAGTCCTCTCACCAGCCCCCTCAACTCATTTTTATACTCATCCAAGCTATCCTTTTTTCTTTCAGCTTTGTGGTTTTACTGGGTTCCATGGGGTTCTGTGAACACATTTTGTAGTTGTTATTTTTTATTATTTTTATTGAATCTCATCTATACACCTCTTACTGGGTACTACTGCTATGAGACTGACAATTTTGGAGGAGACATGCTATATCTATTTCCACATTGTTTCTAAAGTCAGACTTGAGCATCTAGAATTAGATTACTGGTTGAGCTTTCCTTTTCTTATTCAAATCATATGTCTTCTTTCAGTGCAAGTATTTTCAATACTCAGGAAAGGGCTAAATAATGGTAGTTTTTAGGTGTTTCCCATCTATGGAACTCATATTCAGGGATCAGATACTATCTATTGTCCTTCCCTGAATGTCAAATACTGTCTGGTTAAAAGTCTCTATGCATGGATCAACACACTATGCAAATAGAATAACAGTTAATCACATAATAATTGACCCATAAATATCATTAGTTTTAAATATTAGAGTGTACTTTTAGTGCTTTGTGCACTAATATGTCAGCTATCATGTATATTAATAGAAAAAATGAACAAAGAAAAAGATAAAAATCACAATGAGGTTATTAGTGTCATGTTGGTTGAAGTAAGGAAAGGGAAAAGACTTTTTTAGGTAGAAAAAGATATAGTCATGAATGTCTATTCTGGCTAGAGAAGGTAAAAACATTGGTTTTACCAGTTAATGTACAAAATTGAAAAACCTTACACAAAAAAATAGCCAATTATGAAAAGAATCTAATATATTAAAGTCTTAGAAAAAAAACTCAAAATACCTGAGGACTAAACAAATTAAACAAACAAATAAAAATCCCAACAATGTAGATAATTGTATGCATAGACAGAAAAGCTGACAAACACTTCCAGTTCCTCACACACTACTTTATGGAATCTGAGAAAAAAGAGATTGTCTTAAAAAAAAAAATCCCTCAGTACATGTCATCACTTTCTCTAGTCCTGGGTTTGTCGTTTATAGTGGTTTACTCAGGTAGGCTCATTCAGTCAGCTGAATAAGCCAGTGTGCCTTGTACACTAGCAAAGCAGGGAGTTTCTATGTCCTGTGCTTCCCAGTAGGTTAATCTTGCTCTAATCTGTATTCCACCTATGAAGACCTAGTGTATGCTGCTGACTCACTCCAGGATTAATCTTTGTTTTATGGGCCCTGGAATGGCACCTCGTCCCTAGGTACCCATTCTTTTGTCTACTGGCCCACTTCCTGCCTCTACCACTTCCAATGGTCTGGCTTGCTCTTTGGCTATTGATTCATCTACCATTATAAAGTTCTCATCAAGGCTTCGGCAACATTTCTCAGCAATAGTGTTTAAAAGTTCTAACAGCCTAGAGATGAAATAGTCATAAAGACCAATAGATAAGCTTCTCATTTGTTTTTGTTTTTGTTTTTGTAATATGGGCTATGGATGGAGCTGGGTAGATGAGTCAGTTGTTAAGATTGTTTTTGTTTTTGTTTTTTGTAATATGGGCTATGGATGGAGCTGGGTAGATGAGTCAGTTGTTAAGATTGTTTTTGTTTTTGTTTTTGTAATATGGGCTATGGATGGAGCTGGGTAGATGAGTCAGTTGTTAAGAGTGTACTGGTTGTTTTTCCAGAGGACTTGAGTTTGATTCCCAGTCCCAACAAAGGAGCTCACAAGTGTCACAATTCCAGTTCCAGTGGATAAAACACACGTAATAATAGTAATAATAATAATAACAACAACAACATAATCTGTGGGCTGAGCACATAGATCAGTCAGTGAAGTATTTTCTGGGTGAGGTAGTAAGAGCTTGTAATTCTAGAATTAAGCTAGAAACAAGCAGATCTCTGAGTATCTGAGCTCTCTGGACAAACAAGTCTACTCTTCAAGCTACAGGCTGCTAAGACATTCTCTGGGAGGAAAAAAAGGTCAGCATTGCCTGCATATGTCCTCTGGTCTCTAGATTATCCCTACATAAGTCCACACACATGTACTTGCACAAACATGCATTCCCCACACACGCACACACACACGCTCACAGTAGGCATACATGTACAGATATGTTGAGTATACAGACTCATTTGACCTCTAATGAAAGTCAATTTTTTTATAGTTTTGATTTATTTCTTAACAATTTGAAATGCATTTCAAAAGGTTTACACAGAATCTGAATATTAGGGATTTTCCCAACATTTCTATTTTTAATATTTGTATTTTAAGAAAATTACCTATAACATATATTTAGAAAACAATAGCAATTATTACCATTATGTATTGACATATGGAATCTTTATTTCTGAATTTGAAATTCTTTATTTATAAGATTTATTTTCATTAAAAAATGTTATCTTTTCTTTTCTTGACTTGATAAGTTGATCTGGAGTTTGTATAATTTTAATAGTGGTGGTTTAAACTTGTATTTCAACTTGTATTTTTCTACTGATATTTTAATTTTCAAATGAATGTAAAAACTGTGTTTTTAGTAATATATAGAATTGGTACTTTTACATGCTTTTTGGACTTGAGCAGAATCCAAAAGTTCATTTTCATCTGCTCTAAATATTTATGTCCAGTGCTATTAGTTGTAAATTGTTCCTCATTATTAAGTCAATATTGTTCAAAGTACAGATATTGGTTTGTAGAGATAGAAGAAAATTCACTGAGGGAAGTGTTTATAAAAAGGCAGGGTGCCTTGGGCATTATAGAATCCACCACATAAGGAAATTACTACGGAGTTCAGCCTTCCTTAGGAATGTACACAGGACAAGTGGTTCTGGATAGTTTTGACTTTTTCCTATTTAGGTTTTGCAACACAAACCTCTTATGAAATTACTGCTTATAGATAGACCTATAAGTCTGAAGCTAAATTTCTTTGTTTCTTCTGATATTGAAGACATTTTTGCATACAACGATCAATCTATTTTGTCTTTTGCTATTTGTTTTAACATACAAACCCTTATTACTAGTTCCTACAACTGACTAATGCAAAGAAAAAAATAACCCAGAAATAGGAGTCTGATTAGATGTTTCCCTAAGAAAGCAAATAACCAAGAGGGTAACAGTGAACATCATCAAATGTCTGGAAAGTACAGTCCACAGCCACGCCCATGGAATGCTAGTTTATACTGATAACAAGCAGTGGGAAGTGTGTGGCGCGCTGGCAATCACACACACTGAGAAGAATCCAGGATGCCCAGACTTCAGCCCATGGTATCTCTGTGTCATTCAGCAGTTCCCCTCAACATCATATACTCAGGAGAATGGAAAACAGAATCAGACAAACACCTGCCCACTACCAAGAAGTAAAACCAGCACAAATGATCATCTTCTGGAAAGTAAATAAGTCATATTAGATGTAATGGAATGAACCGTGAAAAGAAATAAGTGGTAGTACATGTTACAATGTGAAAAGACCCAAAAGATTGCACTAAATGTGAAAAATAAATTACAAGTTCTATCATATAATTCCATCTTTTCAGATTTCCACATGGGCAAAGTAGTGGAAATAGAAAGTATATTTGTTGCTATAGAGATATGATGAGGTTGCTAATCATAAATTTTAATGGGCTTGTTGCTATTCCACTGGTGATAAAAATGAAATGGATTGTGATTACTGAGTGACTTTTTAAATATATTTATAAATGTAGAATTGTATACTTTAACAGGGTTGGATTGTATATTTTGCAAATTATATTGTAAAAGACCTATAATAAATTTATTGTTATAAACATATGAAAAGCATTAAAAATAAAACAAACACTCATTACAGCAATTTTTTCTTTTTTAGTTACTTAATTCTGATATATATTTTTTATTTTTCTATTCACTGGTTTATTTTCTCTATTCATTATTTCATTCTGAAAACATTACTGTATATTTTGGGCTTCTGTTTTTATTTTTAGTAATCATTAACATTTCTCTAAGATATCCATTTATTGAATCTTCTGAAATAATAAAAACTGCCTTTCTTAGATAGTCAAATTTGATAATTTGGTTTATATGACATTTCTATTTTGTCAGTATATAAGTCCTAACATTAGATGGCTTTTATACATTATTTTCTATTTTAATGTTTGTTATTTTTGATCCTCATCTTTGCTCGTGAGGAGAGAGGATCTGCATCATTGCCCTGAGGCAATTCCTGGAAGAGAAAGCAGTAGTGCTGGACTCTAGTCCCACCTCTGACCTCTCTAGCCCCGCTCCATGTAAAGTGCAGCCTCTGACCTCCCTAGGCCTCAGTCCATGAATGTTTCTGCAGAAGTATACTACTTCAAGTCAATGTGATCTTCCTTCCTTCCATTGATAATTCTCATAGTTTCTCTACTTTTAATTTACTTTCTTCCTGTTAAGCACAGTACAACCTGTTATTTATTTATATCTCTTTCATCCCATTCGTTTTCCATCATTTTCTCACTTATTGGAAAAGGATAAACAATGCCATTAAATATTATTCACTATAATTTCTTAGGTTAAAGGCATTTTATTTTATTTTATTTTATTTTATTTTATTTTATTTTATTTTATTTTATTTTATCAAAGTCTCCATTTACTTCACAGTAAATTTAACCCTGTTAAAGTATACTTCTTCTCTGTGTGGCATAGCAGTCAGTACAAAATAACATAATGACATCAAACACACCTTTCAACATAGAGTATGATTTTAACATGGAGAAAATGATTGATTTTAAAGAAAAAAATCATGATATAGAGATGCATTTTAGTTATAGAGTTTAGAATAATTTCAATAGTACGTGCTGTTGTTGCTACAATGTTTTTGCAAGAAGTTCTTTACATTTATAAAATTGTAAACAAAAATATAAATCTAATTAAACTCTTCCAAACAAAAGGTTTCACAAAAACCAAACCCATGTGTCAAGCACATAAATGTGTAAGTTTTCCCACTCGCTTTCAAATACAACTGTTTCACATCAGAAAAAGGAAGTTTCCAGCTAGGTTCTTATTAAAAAAAAATGTATTCCTAAGACTGACAGATGGAATGGATCCATGGATACCAGGAAAAGGAGTCACTGTTGCAATTTGCATGTTTATATAGCCTTTTTTTTTTATCATGTGAGAAATAGTTGCTCAACTTAAAGGGCTAGTTATACTGAAACCAGTACAAAATCTTTATAAGTCAATATTATGAAATTCAGAATCATGTTATACAAAATCATAAAACATATCCATCATATACAGACATACTCATTTTGAAGATAGGAGTAATGCTCCATTTTTTTAAACTTTTATTGATTGTTGGTGGATTTCACATCATGCACCCCACTCATCTCCCCAACCTCCATAGCTGCCCTCCACCATTGCAACCTTACTCCAAAAGAAAAAAAGGTTACAGTGGAAGCTGTAGTTTGTCACAGTGTGTCACACAGTGTGGGCAGTCTTTTGCCCAAACATCTTTACTTGCAAATGTTCACTGACGTGAGTCATTGGTCTGGTCCAAGGCCTCTGGATTCTACTACACTATCACTACTGGATCCTCACCAAGACCCCTTTTGGATATCCTGTTGTTTGTCAGTTACAGAGATCTTTAGGTCCTGGTTCTGCAGGACCTGTCCCTTCACATGGCCCTGTAGTTCATAGGGGCTGTGCATGTTGGAGGGGGCCAACTCAAAGGATCTGGGCCTTGGTGGTACCTGAATTGGTCAGTCTGACAGCTCACCTACACCCTACTACCAGGACCAACTCTCTGGCGTTGCCCAAATAAAGGGACAGACCAGGTCTCCCTCACTCATGCCACAAGGACATCTCTACAGTGGTATATCCATTGAGGGGCAGGGCAAGCAGAGTGGGTGGGATGAGAGGGTGGTGCTCAATTTTTGTTTTTTTTTTTTTATAATACATAGCATTATACTACAGAAAACACACATATAATGTAACAAATATATATGTTAATTTAAAATATATATTCTGAATAGCTCAGAGATTCCTAATTTAATCTATTCACTTAACACAAAATGTTAAAGGACGTGAGCTTCCTCAGTGTAGCACATTGTTTCATTCCAGCAATGGTCTTACTGAAGACCATTGTAAAGTCAGCTCAAATGTTAGAGCTTTTAGAGATATAAATCAAACCAATGACAGGATAAAATTTAGAATTTTAACTTTCTGTTAGTAAATCATTGTTTCTGCCAAAGTCAAATGTGGTTAGAAAAAGAAAAACACTGGGAAAACCACATTTCATTTGTGGTTATTGTAAATGTTCAGCAGAAGGTGGCAGCACACAAGTTTGTTGTGATCCCCTGCGAGTTGTTAGAGCTGGGAGAGCCTGGGAAGCTAGATGTTGGTAGTGTTTACAGTTTCATTGTCTAGTAAAGAGTTAAGAGATGGGTGGTTGCCATGGCTGCTCATCAAAATGAAACCAAACTGTGCAGTAAAAAAGGCTGATAGTGCCTCTTACTATAATTATCAAGATAAAATAAAATTAAGCATTAATCCTTCGATGGAATGGGATCCAGGAATATGATCGCTTTATCTTTTTCCCCTCTGACTTTTACCTTTAAAAACAGAGAACATGTCGGGCACTTAGTTATTCACAACACTACACACTCACCAATGACACTACTCACATGGACATGGCCTGGGAAGGACTCATCCCTGGTCAGAGAATGTCTCAACATGAAGTGGGAATTGTTTGGATGGATGGAAATGTGTATGTTAAGGAAAAATGGACAGTGTGCTAAAGTTAAGGAGTCAGAGCAAATTAAGAGACAAAGGAACCCTGTGTAGTGAGGAGAGAATAATATGGCCATTGGAACTTCTTGGCATCAGAGTGACCAAAACCCGTAGTCAAACACAGATTTTTAAGCTTAGCTGGAAAAGCTATATGAAATAAATCAGAAAAGAGAGAAATTAGAGATAAGGAAACAGTTTAGAAAGATAACAAATCAATTATCTAGTTAATTTTCATTATTTTATTTCTCAGTATGTAAATTAAATATGACTTATCAATTGGTATTATTTGAGTCTGACTTAAAATTATTGGCCACCACCTCCTGTAGCCAGACAGGTACCCCAGTGGAGTGATAGAGACATCAACTCTCCTATAAAACTTTTAACCCAAAAGTTATCTCATCTACAAGAAATGCAAGCATGGGGGATGGAGCAGAGACTGAGGGAATGGCCAACCAATAACCAGCCCAAATTGAGACCCATCCCATGGGCAAGCACCAATCCCTAACACTGTTAATGATACTCTACTATGCTTGCACACAGGAGCAAGTTGTCTTCTAACAGGTTTCACCCAGCAGCTGACTCAGACAGATGCAGACACCCACAGCCAAACAGTGGATGGAGTTTGGGGACTCTTATGGAAGAATAGGAGGAAGGATTGCAGGTCCCTAGGGGGATAGGAACTCTACAAAAAGACCAACAAAGTCAACTAACCTGGATCTTTGGGACTCTCAGAGTCTGAACCACCAACCAAAGAACATACATGAGCTGGACCAAGGCCTCCCTGCTCATATGTAACAGATGTGCAGCTTGGCCTCCATGTGGATCTGGAACACTGGAAAGGGGGCTATCTCAAAAGCTGTTGCCTGTACATGGGATTTGTTCTGGTAGCTGGGCTGCCTTGTCTGACCTCAGTGGGGGAGGAAGTGCCAAGATTTGCAGAGACTTGAAATGCCAAGGTGGCGGATACTCATGGGTCCCTGACTAGCTCAGAGGAGAAGGGGATAGGGAATGGGGAGGGGAGGGATTGTGACTGAGGTGACCAGGATGGGGGCAGTGAATTAGTAAAAAATAAATAAATTAATTAATTAAAAATTTTAAAAATGATTGGCCACATTGGATGTGAGAATGTATGCCGGTGGACACTTAAGTCGGATAGCACACACCTGAAACGCCACTACCCACAAGGCAACCAGGGACCCTGTCCTAAACAAGGATAAAGCAACAAAAATGAACATGGAATGAAAGAAAAAAGTTAAAAGGGAAGAGTTAAAGGACAAAAATAAAGGAGAAGAGAGGAAAGGAAATGAAGAAAAACACGTTAGAAGACAGACACAAGGAGATCACAGTATCTCCGGGCTGCACTCGGCTGATTGTGGGGTGCATGCCTGTCTTGGCTGTAGAGCTGTGGCTAGGGAGGGGAATCAGAACAGAAAGCTATCTAAAGTAGATAACGCCTGGGATAAGTTGGGCATGACTGAGCTTTATCTACCTGGGAGTCTGGGAGTTGAGGACATTTTAGGAAGAATAGATCATTTTACCAAAGCAGGACATGAGTGAGATTAAAGGGAATACGGCCAGTATAACAAGCTATGAAAGGGTTTTCTCTTTATATGCCCCAGTACAGGGGAATGCCAGGGCCAAGAAGCAGGAGTGGGTGGGTACGGGAGCAGGGCGGAGGGAAGGTATAGGGAACTTTTGGGATAGCATTTGAAATGTATATAAAGAAAATATCGAATAAAAAATAAATTAATTTTAAAAAAAGAAAGAAAGGGTCTTCTGCCTGAAAAGCAACAGAAAACTGTTGCAAGATATTTTGATCACACTGTGCCCCCCAAAATTGTGTTATTTACAGGGGAAAAGTGTTTTTAGTTGTTGTGTGGTTCAGCCTTAGCACACACCTTTAATCCAGGAGTTTCTGCTTTAATATTGTAAATAGGATTAAATAAAGTAAACAATAGGTCAGGAGCAGAGGCAGGGAAAGCAACCAGTTAACAGGAAATGAACGTAAGATCTTTAAGAAACAGCCATAGACAATCATAGGAAGTGAGGAGAATGGCTAGAGA
The DNA here is from genome assembly GCF_978045245.1 of Mus caroli. Classification (NCBI taxonomy): domain Eukaryota; kingdom Metazoa; phylum Chordata; class Mammalia; order Rodentia; family Muridae; genus Mus; species Mus caroli. Next base: position 6,401,425 of record NW_028227256.1, read on the forward strand.
CACATGCAGGAAGTGGAAGGGAGGGATATCAGGTTTGAAGGTTTTTGAAACAGTGTGGGAAAAGAAGAGATGGTTTCTAGGACATCAGCTGAAGAGGAAGGTCAACTGGGTGTTTTCTCTGCATCTCTGAGCTAGCAGGCTTTTACCCCAGCATCTATCTCCTTCATTGGTAAAATTGAACAATTGAGTTTTTTTTTAAAGAAAGAAGGGAGGGAGGGAGGGGAAAAAAGGCAGAGGGAAGGGGAGGGGAGGGGAGGGGAGGGGAGGGGAGGGGAGGGGAGGGGAGGGGAGGGGAGGGGAGGGGAGGGGAGGGGAGGGGAGGGGAGGGGAGGGGAGGGGAGGGGAATTAGGGAAAGATACACTGTAGAACCAGGGATTAGGGGTGTTGGGTTAGGGAACAGAGGGAGAGGTCAACATGTGTAGTCAGCCTACCTGGTTCCCTGGAAGTAGTGGCCTGTAGGTTAGCAGGAGTGCCTGCTGTAGTTGGAGGTTGGGATAGAGCAACTGTGGGATCCACAGGAGATGTGGGCAGCAGGGGAAAATGAAGGATGCAACAAATGTTCTTTTGCAGAGCTGGGGATGGGACTGGGGGGCGGGGTAGATTTGGAAGAGAGGAGGACGTGGGGAAAGTCTTCAGTTAGTGTCTTTAGATAGGATTTCTGTTGCTATGATGAAACACCATGACAAAGTAACTTGAGGAGGAAAGGGCTTATTTGGGTTATACTTCTGTCTTGTTGGTCAGCACTGAAGGAACGCAGGACAGGAAATCTAATGGGGCAGGAACCTGGAATCAGAAGCTGATGCAGAGACCATGGCGAGTGCTGCTTACTGTTTTGCTCTCAATGACTGGCTCAGCCTGCTTTCTTATAAAAGCCTGACTACCTGCTGAGAGGTGACCTCTCCCATATCAATCACTAATAACTCATTAAGAAATTGTCCAACAGGCCTGCCTATAGCCCAATCTTATTGAAGCCTTTTCTTAATCGAGGCTCCCTCCTTTCCAATAACTAGATCGTGTCAAGTTGACATAAAACTAGCCTGCACAGTTAGCTTGCCTGTGTCCCTGATCTGCTCAACTGCTGTGTTCCCAGAGAATGCCTTAGAGACTAGCATACTGGGATGAGTTGAGCAAAGGAGAACTGCAGGAGACCTTCCTGATGCAGTGGGCATAGGGTCAGAGAAGCAAAGAAGACCACAGTAGGTGTTGTGCTATAGAGATGGAGATGAGACTCAGGGATCGCATCTAAAGGAGCAGGAGATGTGAAGATCTGCAGTTAGTATGCCTGATTCCTGGGCAGGAGTCTTCTTATGACTTTTTCAGATACCCTGAGTGTTATTCTATCCTCATCCATCCTTCTTTCTTTATCTACCTTGATTGGAGCCACCCATTTTTACCTTTATACGACTTTGTTTAATGTTTGCATTTTACAACATGGCGGCTGGAGTTCCTCTCTTGTCCCAGTGCAAGAATAAAATTTCTTTTTCTTTTTTCTTTTTTTAGATTTATTTATTTTATGTGTGTGAGTACGTTGTAGCTGTCTTTAGACACACCAGAAGAGGGCATCAGATCCCATTACAGATGGTTTGAGTCACCATGTGGTTGCTGGGAATTGAATTCAGGACCTTCAGAAGAGCAGTCTGTGCTCTTAATCAATGAGCCATCTCTCCAGCCCCAAGGTTTCTCTTTAATGCTGGTTATCTCTTCAAAAATTACAGCTGTTTTCTCAGCACTGCCTTGTATACAATTTTAAATAAGTTCCCTTAAGTACCTAGTGGCATACTTTTTATCTTATTGTTGGTCTAATTGCAGATCAAATAAGAATGGCCTAAAAAGTTCTGTGTTGAACCAAATCAATTAGTTGATTACACTAGAACTCTGCTTCACTAAAGCTCAAAGGATCCCACTGAATGCAGCCAGATTCTATTCCAGGATGTAACATGAGTACCATGTAGTCCAATTTCTGGTTCAATCCTGTTCTCCTCTGGAAATTCACAATCTGGACTTGTACTTTCTGCATCTCTGTTGACATCTGGGCTTCCAAATTCCCACAAGAATACCCCATTAAGCTCTGATTACATTCTAAGGCCTTTTCAGACCAAAGTTCCAAACAGTTCTGTACTCCCACAAGCCAGTTCCAAGGGCCCAAGTACCAAATGGATAGATTTCTTTTAGCTCTGGTTTTTTTGAGACAGGATTTCTCTGTGCAGCCCCCTGGCTGTCCTGGAGCTCACTCTGTAGACCAGGCCAGCTTTAAACTCTTTTGGTTGTCTATTATTTTCTTATTGCTATGACTGAACAAATATTTGACCTGAAGCAAATTAAGAGAGAAATGGTGTATTTTGGTTCATGGTTTAAAGGGGTTGAAGTTTATCAGGTAGGGGAAATATGGCAGCATGAGCAAGGTCTAGCTACTCATATTATATGCAGCCAGCATGCAGAGTACAGACAGGAACTGGGGCTTCAGCATCAAACCTCCTGCATTGCTCCTTCATTCATCTAGGCTATGTCTGTTGAAAGTTCCACAACATTTCCAAAAGTGTCCTGAGCGGGGACAGGTTTTCGAACACATGAAACATAGAGACATTTCATATTCAGACCACAGCAGGTATATCATCAATGAAGCTGCTGTAAACATTTTTATGTGTGCATTTTAAAGTAATTGTTTATTTCTTTTAGACATAAACCTGGAGGGTAAAATTCTCAATTACTGAGTAAGCCATTTTGACCTTTAGTGGAAGAGTTTTCTAAAATAACAGAATCAATTTACATATTACCAACTATGTATGAAAATCCTGCATGTTTGTCAACTCTTGGTGTTGACAATAGTGTGAACTTTAATAATTCTGGTTGGTGTGTTTTATTCCCTCATGAGGTTATTACCATTGAAACACCATTGCTTATACTTATTCATCATTTAAATATCTCCTTTGATAAATTGCCCATTTAAATATTTCTTCCATTAAAGAGTGGTTTGCCTTTTCTCTAGGTTAATTTTGAAGTATAGTTTAGTAGAGGGAGAGTCTTGCGCGCGTCCGACTCGACCAGCAAGAACGACACGGCACACAAGTAGGATCCTTCTGCAGCCAAGCTTTAATGCATCTTGAGAGGGAGAGCATAAGCTTACACACGGATGCGAAGACTCTGAGGAACCCAGCCCTGTGCCTTATATAGAATTTTTGTCCCGCCTCTGACGTGGCGCATCCTCACAGAGCCATTTCCAAACAGACCAGATAACGTACTTAACGGGTGTATGTCCTCTCGGACAGGGACTATCCAGAGACATGTGCAGTAAGCCTTTTTACTTGTTCAAACACCCAGCTCATGTGCCATCTTGTAATGGCAAATGTGGGAGCGGCTTTCCACATCTCCTCCTTTTGTTTTAATTTTAAGGCCACCCAAGTGATCGAGAGTGAGGGTGGAGGTCAAATTCCCAGTGTGCAAGATAGGTCTTACACAGGGTCCTCCTCTTAGACTCTTCGCCCAGAGGAACCCTGGCCTGACCCTATGTCGTTTTTCCTGGGAGAAGGAAACTTGGACATATAACCTTCTTATAGATGACACGCCCTCCTGGAAGAGGTTTTAACAGCCGCTTTGCCCCTTCCACTGCAGTGCTTAGCCTCGCAACTCTCCTTGGGCTGCTGAAGCGCACTCACTCTGTCCCGTGCAATGAGACTAGCCTCGTGGGGTGCAAGAGCTGAGTGGCCAGCAACCTTTTACTATACATACTGGGTCCAAGTTCGGCTCCACACTTCTCTAGAAGGTCCCCATCCAAGCCTCATAAGATATGGTAATAATATCTTTCTTTCTTTCCTGACAAATCTTGAAATTTTGAATGCCCTGTGAGTATTGGCCACGCTCAACCACCAGGACAATCCTATTCAATCCACCCTGCCTCCCACAATCCCTTTCTTCGTTTTTCCTGTCTTCATTCTGAGGTAATTCCAGGTTTCTGCAGCCTCAAGCAATTTCGCAATCAATGCTGGTTATTCTTAATATCCTCTCTCTCATAGGCAGCAATCCTATTTTAGCAACAAATAAAACAGCATCATTTAAAGGCGTTCATACATAGCCATCATCTCAAGCACTTGTACACGTTCCCGCAGGAGAGACACCACCTTTTTAAACAGGCAAGATCCTATCATAAGTATCAAAAGAAGCATCACAACTGATCCCACGAGTGTGGAAATCAAAGTTGTCATCCAGGGGGACTGACTGAACCAGCCCTCAAACCATCCTTTATCGGCATCAAAGATTTTTTGTCTCTGTGCAAGGCGAGTTCTCAATTTCGCCATGCTGTATCGCACTAATCCGGTCTTATCGACCCAGAAACAGCATTCTTCTTTTAGGGCGGCACACTTCCAAAGAGGATAAACTCGTCTCTAAATTAGTAATTGATTTTTCAATTTCCTTTATATCCTCATGCATAGCTTGTTGCAAAATTTTAAGCTGATGAATATTATTAAGCGCTACCGCCCCTGTGCCTATACCAGCAGTGATGCCGCCTGTGGCCAGGCCTCCCAATAACACCGCTAAGGTAATAGAGGCGGGATCTCTCTTAAGACGTCGGGGGCCGGCATTCTCATAGGCTTCCACAACATGACTTATGGGATGATAAATAATCCTAGGCCATAGGGTTACCATAACACAAAAAATACTGGTAAAATTTAAGGTAGCAAGGGAAACGCAGGGGGTAAGGCCAGCACTACAGGCCCAATAAGTCCCTTCTGGCAGGACAAGATAGCCAGAGGACTGGGAATGAGAAGATATATTTGTATAACTTCTACTTATAGAAAAAATGGCGACCAGATCATGACCAGTACGGTACAATCTCAAACCCCAACTTTTTGGGCCATCCCAGTTAGCTTTCTTTCCTGCCTCAGTAAAGGTAATCACCAATGGATTACATCGGCCCCCAGGGGTGGCTCCGATATGGCTAGTTTTTAAAGAATCATAGCAGGGACCACAATCAACCCTCCTTCCATCCTTTGTGCATTTCCATTTTCCTCTCCCCCCATAAGTATAGCCAGGTGTATTTCCTCTCTTAACAGTAATGAAATCCCATGTAGATGAGGGATTCCAATAGGCATGCCCCATAGTCTCACACCCCCATACTTTACTATAGCCCTCTGCCGGACCCCCACAATGAGGTGACACCTTATGACCAGGGCAAACATAGATGTCAAATTCTCTGGTAAATTCTCTTTGATTAATATATTGGCATCCATAATCTCCAGATGGATCATGATCAGAGGGATCCCATTCATTACCAACCAGATCACACAAATCTACATAAAGGGTTGGAAAAGCCTCTTTTAGGGCACCCTGCAAAACAGTCTTATTAGCAACAACTCCTGTTAACAAATTAGAACTAGTCCAAGTCACATTATAGATCTGATGTGGGTTACTCCCTGATCTTTGAGTTCCTCCCAGTGTCATCATTTCCAGAAGTAGGATCATCCATGTCCAGCTCCGTCGCAATGGGTTCTTCTTCCGCCTGATGGATTGTTCTTGTAAGGCGGGCAGGGATCCAAAAAGGGTTGGCTTCATCCTGTGGAAAGACACATACGGCTCCCCTGGATCTGATCAATATGGGATCCGGGCCCTTCCATTTGTTATTCAAAACATCTTTCCATTTAACCCTTTCTTTGGGCCTATCTGGCTCTGAGTAATGACGTTCAGCCGCAGTATGGCCATGAGCATCAAGATTTTAAAAATTGAGTGTAAAGAGTGCCATGGACACAGACACTCTTGGTACTCAGGGTAGAGCCTCCTCGACTCCCCCTTTCTGTTTTATTAGATAGGATTTGAGGGTGCGGTGTGCCCACTCAACAATACCCTGTCCTTGAGGGTTGTATGGAAGTCCAGTCAAGTGGGTCATGTCCATCTGATGGCAGAACTGTTGGGATTTTTGAGATGTATAAGCTGGACCATTATCAGTCTTAAGGAGTTTGGGTTTCCCCCAAGCACTCCATGCCTCAAAGCAATGTTGAATCACATGTGAGGCCTTTTCTCCAGTTAGGGGAGAAGCAGACATGATACCCGAGCACGTGTCAATGGACACGTGGAGGTACTGAAGTTTGCCAAAGGAGGGGACATGGGTAACGTCCATCTGCCAGACCTGTAGGGGTCGAATGCCACGTGGGTTAATTCCTACGTGGGGGACTGGCAGAAACTCACAACAGTTTTGACACTGAATGACAATGTCACGGGCCTCCTTTCTTGTCAAGGAGAAGCGACGACGCAGAGTTTCAGCCGTCACATGAAATTTGTTGTGAAACCTCCTGGCAGCTTCTATTGGAGACGATAAAGCTGCAGCCACCATTTTTGTAGCTTTGTCTGCCATATCATTTCCCTGAGCCATGGGCCCAGGCAGGCCCGAGTGGGCCCTGACATGAGTAATATAGACTGGAAATTTTCTAGCTAACAGGACTAGCTGTATTTGCTGAAAAATATGGGCAACCTTGCTAGATGACCTAATCACCTCAGCCACTTCTAAAAGATTTACAGCATTAACCACATAATGAGAGTCAGACACAATATTAAGGGCTCCTGAAAAGGTTTTTAAAACCTCCAGGACCACAAGACACTCCACTACTTGAGGAGAATTCTCACCAAACTGTTTAGAGGTCACTTCCCCATTGTGGACATAGGCACCTATGCCGGTTTTTGACCCATCAGTATATACCACGGCTCCATCTTCAAGTGGGGATTTAGATGTCACACGTGGAAACACAACAGGCTGATTCTGGGCAAACTGTAAGATGGGATGCTTGGGATAATGATTATCTATCTGTCCTTCAAAGGAGGTAACCAAGACTGCCCAGTCATTGGAGGTGGCTGCCAGAGTTTGAACTTGTACAGCGGTGTAAGGCACAATTAGGGTATCTGGGTTTTTTCCAAAGTGGGTAATAGCTGCTTTCAGGCCCCTAAGGGCAAGCTGTGCAACTGCATTAGGATACCATTCTATTATTTTAGCAGGGGAAGCATTTGGGTGGACCCACAGTAGAGGTCCACCCTGCCATAAAACTGCAGTCGGCAATTGGGTTGTCTTAAAAACACACAAATCAAAAGGTTGAGTATCATTAATGCGATGCAATTGGGCCTCCTGCAAAGCCCCCTCAACTGCTCGCAACGCCTGGTCAGCAGCTGGAGTAAGGGCTCTAGGGGAGGAAATATGAGAATCCCCTTCCAATATTTCAAATAAAGGTTTCAACTCCACCGAGGGGATTTTCAAAAAGGGTCTAAGCCAATTAATATCTCCCAGCAACTTTTGAAAATCATTTAAAGTATGAAGATGGTCCCTCCGTATTTCTATTTTCTGGGGTGCAATCCTGTCTGGGGTAATTATCGACCCTAGAAACTGTCCTGTATCAGAAACCTGCACCTTTTCTGCAGCTATTTGCAAACCCCACCGTTGAAGAGTGTCCAACAAACAGGGGTATGCCCTTTTTAATAGGCTCAGGTCTTTGTAACACAAAAGAACATCATCCATATAATGTATTAAAATTAAAGAAGGAAATTGTTCCTTTATTGGGCTAAGAGCCCTTTGTACATAAAGCTGACACATGGTGGGACTATTGGACATGCCCTGGGGCAAAACTTTCCATTGATATCTTCTATCTGGTTCCATATGATTGAATGAGGGAACTGTGAAGGCAAAACGAGGCCTATCCTCAGGGCATAATGGTATAAAAAAAAAAGCAATCCTTAATATCTATAATAATTAAATTCCATTTTCGCGGCAGGGCAGATAACGCCGGCAAACCACGTTGCACGGGGCCAAATAACTTCATTTGTGCATTAATGGCCCTTAAATCATGAAGCAACCTCCATTTTCCAGATTTCTTTTTAATAACAAATATGGGAGTATTCCAAGGAGAGACAGACGGCTCGATGTGTCCTAAATTTAACTGTTCTTTTATTAATTGTGTTACTGCCTCTAATTTTTCAGAGGATAAAGGCCACTGAGGAACCTACACCGGGTCCTCTGTTTTCCATGGTATAGGTTGTGCTATCTCAGCGGCCCCTAGGAAAAACCCAGTCCCTGTTTTTTATAATTTTCCTTTGGTGCAATAGGCGTTATTCGTCCCTGTCCTTGTGCACCCAGTCCCTCCCCATCTCTATAACCCATCTTGGTCATGATATGCTTTGCTCTATCTGAATAGTTGCCTTCTAAGGAAACTGTCTCATTAGACAAGACGAGACTCATGTGCTGCATGATATCCCTTCCCCAGAGGTTAACCGGGAGCGGGAGCACATAGGGTACAAATTTTCCCTGCTGACCTTCGGGGGATCTCCAGGTTAAAGCAACAGAACTTATAGTGGGACAGGATTGGTATCCCAGACCTTGTAACGAATGAGATGATTCTGTGGTGGGCCAAGTTTTGGGCCACCAATGTGTGGAAATTATACTTTTATCTGCTCCGGTATCTAGAATGCCCTTGAATTCTTTCCCATTTATCTTAAGGCGGAGCTTAGGTCTGCTATTTAAGGATACCACTAAGTAGGCCGAATCACTTCTGGAGGAACCCATTTTCTTCACATCCTGTCCCACAGGCTCCTCTCTGGCGTTATCAGGGAGGAGCAATAGCTGGGCAATCCTGTCCCCTTTGTTAATAGAGAAGACGCCCCGAGGGCTGGAACATAGGACTTGAATCTCAGGAGAGTGTTGGCGATCCACCACTCCTGGGTGTAACACCAAGCCTTGTAAGGTGAGCGAACCTCGACCAAGAATAAGGCCCATGGTCCCCGGGGGCAAAGATAATACAGACTCCACCGGGACCGGTTGAATGTTCATTTGGGGCATTAGTAGGAAGTCGGTGGCGGCACGCAGGTCCACCCTTGAGGGTCTTCCTGGGCCTCCTCTCTGGTTGCTTCCTGGGTCCTGACAAATCGGTTCCCATATCTTTGGGGGCCCTGGGACCGGGGGCCCGGTTTCCCGTTTTTTTGTTACACGAGGAAACTCTTTAGTATCATTAGCCTCCTGTGGTGCAAGTAGCCTGCCATTGATATCTCTGACAGACCGACATTGATCTGCCCTATGATAACCCTTACCGCACTTGGTGCATAGGGTAAGGACCCTCCTCTCACGAGGAGGGGCCCTGCAGTCTCTTTTGAGATGGCCAGGCTTGCCACAATTATAACATGTTTTATGTCTCTTTTGTCTTGTTGCTTGTTTTTGCGACTGAAGAATTGCAGCCGCCAGGCCTGCATTAGTAAGAGGTCCCCCCAACTCACGGCAAACTCTAAGCCAATCCTGTAAGCCTTTGCTCTTTCTAGGGGCGATAGCTGCTCGGCACTCCTGTGTAGCTTGTTCAAAAATTAACTGTTCTATTAAGGGGTTTGCGGCCTCAGAGTCCCCAAAAATTCTCTCAGCCGCTTCTGTCATTCTTGCCACAAAATTGGAGAAGGGCTCTTGGGGGCCCTGAATAATTTTTGATAATTGTTGATTGGCCTCACCCTTGTTTGATAGAGCTTTCCATGCCCTAATAGCAGAATGTGCAACTTGCGCATAAGCTCCCCATGCATAGTTGTTTTGATCAGCCGCATACAGGCCCTGCCCTGTTAAGAGGTCGAAGGTCCAATTGCGTTGTTCCGGGGTGAGTGCTGCCGCATTAAACCTATCTAGATTTTGGGCTGCCTCATGCCATAGGGCTTTCCATTCCATATACTGTCCCATGGTTGGTAAAACAGCTTTGGTAATCATCTGCCAATCTGAAGGAGTGAGCGGATTTATGGCCAATCTATCTAGTTGCATCAATGTAAAGTTCCCCGTCACCCCATATTTCCTTACCGACTCCGCAAGTTCCTTAATTTGATTGTATTCTACGGGTGCATAAACCCTACCTCCTTCCCCATTATCGAAAACGGGGAAGGCTTGTGTCACTTTATGGCGGGTTTTTTCAGAAAGAAGTGAAGAAGATGCGGGTCGTGCCCCATAAGGGGGTGGGGCAGTAGGGGTAAGCTGCATGCGTTGTTGGAGTAGGGGCTGTTTTTTATTTTTATACCTTGGGATCCTTTCATCAGGGTGATATCTAGCTGCAGCTTCCTCTAAGTCCTCTTCCTCAGAGGAGTCAAGTTCGTCGCTCGAACTTGAGCTAATTTTCAGTTCTTGAAGTTCCCTTACTGGGTAGATACTCTCCCCTTTTTTCTTATCATCATTAGAAGGGTGATCCAACCTTATAGGTTGATCAGGCTTCTCTCCCCCTTTTTTACCTTTTCCGGGGGGTCCCTTTTCTCTTTTCTTGGATATCCCTTTTGTATGTGCTCGAGCACCCAACCTCTCACTCCTCTCGGTTTCTGACATGCTATCTTGGACTGATTCTAACGCGTGCTGGCCTTCCTGTCTTACTGGACCGCAGGTTTCATCCTCTAGACAGTTATTAACCATCTTCCAAATGGCCTTGGTCCCAGGGCGAAGATCGTTCTCTAACAGTTTTCTATCTAGATCTTTTCCCAATTTTTTCCACGAGGCGTGGGAAAGTGATCCGGAGCAGGCGTACCATGGCGCCACACGGTCAACTTCCTTCACAAAATTTTTAAGTGTGCGGGGTGCAATCTTAATGTCCCTTTGTTTAAGAAGGTTATCAAGGGCTTGAACCACAGATTGGGATGAACCCATTGCGGATGGTGCCTGCGGTTTATCTACACCCGACTTATGTAGCACGGCAGATTTCTACCTCCTCGAGGCTTATCTACGTCCGTCTGACAGGCGATCTGACAGATCTGACAGGAGATCAACGGCCGAAATGTCAACGGTAGGTCGCAGGGCCGCTTATCTACGTCGGACTTATCCGCAACCCTCAACAATACAACACTAGGAAGAAAAGGAAGAAGACTCCTATCACTAACACCGCCGCCTCGGGCAAACCCTCCCAAGGTGGAGACAGTTGAAGACCAAGATTAGAAAAAAATCCGACACACCTCTCCGGGCGGAGTCCACTGCAGTTCTGAATCCACCTCAACGCTGAGGGGTCTCCGGTGGTGCGAACAATGTCTCGAAGTCCCGGGTTTTCGGCACCACTTCTTGCGCTCGTCAGACTCGACCAGCAAGAACGACACGGCACACAAGTAGGATCCTTCTGCAGCCAAGCTTTAATGCATCTTGAGAGGGAGAGCATAAGCTTACACACGGATGCGAAGACTCTGAGGAACCCAGCCCTGTGCCTTATATAGAATTTTTGTCCCGCCTCTAACGTGGCGCATCCTCACAGAGCCATTTCCAAACAGACCAGATAACGTACTTAACGGGTGTATGTCCTCTCGGACAGGGACTATCCAGAGACATGTGCAGTAAGCCTTTTTACTTGTTCAAACACCCAGCTCATGTGCCATCTTGTAATGGCGAATGTGGGAGCGGCTTTCCACAGGAGAGGGGAGGGGGGAGAGAGAGAGAGAGAAAGAGAGAGAGAGAGAGAGAGAGAGAGAGAGAGAGAGTGCTTGTGATAGGAGAAGGAAGGAGAATAAAAACCTGTATTCTTGGGTTCTCCCCAAGGATTCTTGGGGAGCTAATCTGGGTGTTCTTAAATTTCTCAAGAGAGGAAGATATCTCTTCAGTTGAGAATTGTCCTCTTTTAAAAAATAGAAATAATTCAGTCCTTTATTTTTCAAAACATCATTAAACAATGATACACATATACTTTGAAATTCTATACAGCAATTAAAATGACAACACTCCTAAATCCTTTCCCCTTAGCAGAAAATGATCTTCAGAGAGCAGCGACAGCCCCTTCACCTTCTTGCTCATTTTTTTATATTTACTCCCATTGCTATATATTTTTGTAGAGTGTGGGAAAGACATTCACATTCAGAATGAATTTCATTTAATTTTTTTCCTTTTTTTTCATTTTTATTTTATTTTTAATCCTTCTTTCATACAGTATGTCCCAACTGCAGTTTCCCATCCCTCCACACCTCTCAGTCTCCATCCCCATCTCCCCCTCCAGATCCACTCCTCCTCCGTTTCTCTTCAGAAAAAGAGCAGGCCTTCCAGGGATCTCAAAAAAGCATGTCATAACATGTTACAATAAGATTATGCACAAATTATTATCAGGGCTAGCTGAGGCAACCCAGTCAGAGGAAAACTGTCTCTTCACAGCAATAGCACAGTGACTAAGACAATAACTAAGTTGTTGATTTTTTTTTCTATTTTATTTCTCTGGGCTATCTATCCAGCCTCCAGTCATCCAGGCAGTGTTAGGCATGGGTGCTCCCTTTTGTGATGTGGGCCTCAAATTAGACCAGCCATTGGTTGGATGCTATCACAAGTTCTGTACCTCCATTGCCCATGCACATCTTGCAGGCAGGATAGATTGTAGGTCAAAGATTTTGTGGCTTGGTTGGTGTTCCATTCCCACCACTGGAAGTGACTTGGTTACAGAAGATGGCCTTTTCAGGTTCCATATCCTTTATTACAAAGTATGTGTTCAGACATGGTCATTGCTGCTCTATTCAGAATAGCTGGATAATGGGAATAACCTACTTGTCCATCAACTAATGAAAGGATAATTCAAAATGCGGTACATGCACATTGTGGAATTCTATTCAGCTATAAATAAAAATGAAATCATGAACTTTGTAGGCAACTGGATGTAACTATATCATTTTTAATGAGTTAGCACAGATCTACAATTATAAATGTTGCATGTTCTCTCTCATCTGGAGTTCCTAGCTCCAAATCTTCAGATTAAGTTTGCAACCTGAAATAAAGGCATAAGCCAGTGAAGTAGAAAAGAACCAATGTGAAATAGCACTAGAGAAAGGAAGAGCAGGGTACAAATGATCTGAATGGGGAAATGGGGGGGGGGCTTTAAGTTATAGGGAAAGGGGATGAACACAGAAGGAAGATGGAAAAACATCTGATTACATAATACAGAGCCAAACTATTAACTATCTACCTAAAAGTCTACAATAGATTTAAGTCAGTTTAAACAAGTCACATGTGTAGTTTAAACAAAATGTCCCCATCTGAGATGACACTGATCTACTCAAGAATCACTCAGGACGGTATTTTCTAGTTCCATTCATTTGCCTCCAAAACTCAGGATGTCCTCATTAATAGCTGATTAGTACTCCATTGTGTAAATGAACCACATTTTCTGTATCCATTCCTCCGTTGAGAGACAACTAGTTTCTTTCCAGCTTCTGACTATCACAAATAAGGCCGCTATGAACAAAGTGGAGCATGCACCCCTGTGGCATGGTGGGGCATCTTTTGGGTATATGCCCAGGAGTGGTATAGCTGGGTCCTCAAGTAGTACTATGTCCTATTTTCTGAGGAACCGCCAGACTGATTTCTACAGTGATTGTACCAGCTTGTAATGAGTGTTCCTCTTTCTCCACATCCTCACCAACATGTGCTGTCACTTGAGTTTTTGATCTTAACCATTCTGATTCGGTGGTATAAGGTGGAATCTCAGGGTTGTTTTGATTTGCATTTCCCTGATGATTAAGGACTTTGATCTTTTTTGTTTTGTTTTGGTTTGGTTTTTTGTTTTGGTTTTTTGAGACAGCGTTTCTCTGTATAGCCCTGGCTGTCCTGGAACTCACTTTGTAGAACAGGCTGGCCTCAAACTCAGAAATCCACCTGCCTCTGCCTCCCCTCCCGAGTGCTGGGATTAAAGGCATGTGCCACCACGCCCAGCTGATCATTTTTTTAAGTGCTTCTGTCATTCAAGATTCCTGTGTGTGAACTCTTTGTTTAGTTCTATATCTCATTTTTTGATTGGGTTACCTGGGTTTTTTGCTGGTTAACTTCTTGAGGCCTTTGTATATTTTGGATATTAGCCCTCTATGGGATGTGGGGTTAGTAAAGATATTTTCCCAATCTGAAGTTTGTCAATTTGTCTTAATGAATATGTCCTTTGCCTTACAGAAGTTTTCCAGTTTCATGAGGTCCCATTTATCAATTCTTGAACTTAGAGCCTGAGCCACTGAAATTCTGTTTAGGAAATCCCCACCGTATTCCACTGCATTACACATTCACTAAATATTTATTGAGTCATGATTAATACAAACTAGAAAGGGGGAGGGAAGTGAAATATTCTATTGTGTGTCCATTTTCAAGGCTGCAAAAGCACAAGATGTTGCCATAAAGGCTCACAAAAACAGCTGCAGTCTGTAGTTTACATCTATGGCTAACCTGGGAGCTATAATCTAAGAAAAATATAATGTACAAAAATGTTCTTTACATTTATTTGCTCAGAAAAAATTGAGAAACTGAGATGTAAAAGGTAGTGATAATGTTTGCTAAATTGTGTTATTAAATATATTGTAAAGGAACTAAATCCTTTGTTGCATAGTGTAAGAAATGGATTTTAACAAGATGCTGAGAGTAGAGAAATAAGGGATAGGACATTGATAAAGTGCCCTTTGTTAAAATAGCCACTGCCATTTCCCTTACTAGATGGCAACAAGAATTAATAATGGCTAAATATTTCACATTATATAATTTTTAATTGAAGGATGCACTGATATCTCATTTTCACAACACTCATATGGAACAATTTACTAAACTGTCCCCAAAGAAACTCTGTTTTAGTAAACACTTAGAAAATTATCCCTCCACCGGAGAATTTCCAACAAGTCAATTATGATACAGAAATAATCTAACCTGCCTGAGCCTGACACACAAGGAGAGTAGGAATGAGTACCATGCCCCTCCTCCTTTCCTTCTCCTGCTGTCTCCAGAAACAAGCATTCCAACACACATCTTCTGTAGGCCACACAAAAAAGGATGCAGCCAGATGTGACTGGCTCACCTCTCTCTCCAGGTCCAGCCATCTCCATCCCCTTCGTGTCTCTCTATTGCACCTTTTTTACCAACTGCTATCCCTCCACATGGTCAAGGCTCAATGCTTCCTCCCCTGCACTCCTGCAGCCATCTCCTCTCTGAGCCTCCTCTGCTTCAGTGTTCCCAGGGTATACTACCACCAATCTATAGGCAAGAATTTTTTTCACTCCGCCAGTCCCCCAAGACAGGAATGCTGTATTTTGCAGCTTGCATCCTTACAACTCTGCACAATTTCTGCCACACAGTTGAAATTTTTGGAACAAAAGTGGCCATGAATCCGTTTGCAATCTGGCCCAACCCACTCTGTGCAGTTCATTTTCCACTGTCCCTCCAAATGAGCCTACAGCTCTGAACTGTTCTGTGTCCCAAATACAAGATCCATTTTTTACACTTCTGATTTTTGATGAACTACTTTGTGTTTAAAATATTCTTTACCCAGGAGAGATGGCTCAGTGATGAAGAACACTTGCTTCTTTTGCAGAGGACCCTAGTTTGTTCCCAACAACCATATCAATCAGCTCACAACAGCCTTTTGCCACAGACTGGACTCAGTGGGTCCCTCAACCCGCAGGGAACCCGGACTTCGGTGTTCAGGTGAACAACAAGTCAGCAGAAAGTGACAAACAGACACTGACACAGAGAGGTGCTATATCTGAATGTAATTTCTCAAAGCGAGCATCAGACTTATAATACAGAAGAAAACAAAGAAGTTAGGTGACACATCAGCCAAGGTACACTGAAGTTATCTGACACAAAACAGAGAAATGAATACATACAGACTAGCAGGAAGCAGGCAGTGTTTACAACTGAGATAAGATCAGCCCTATCTAAAGTCAGCTATTGACAGGAGCCAGGTGAGGATTTCACACCCTAGTCACAATTTATGCTATTCCTCTGAGCCTTGTGAAAGCTTGTACCAGAGGGGTTCTGCTGACCTTTTCATGAATAATGCAATACTGTAGTTCTTCCTTAAACCACAACCCTCCTTCTTCCTAGGTCATTGTAAATTCTTGCATATGGGAATGACTCGGCTGTAATTCTAAGTTTACTTTGTAGAACTTGACCTGAGATTTCTAGCTCTTACCCAGTAAATTACAATGTCTGATTTCTTTCACTGTCTATCAACACTGGAGGCATTTCATCTGAATGAGTAGCAATCCCTATAATATAACACTGACTATCACAAGGACAAATTTAGAGCATTCATGCTATAGGATACCAAGGCTCCAGGAGACTGAGTTTCCATGAAACTTTTTGCCTCAAGACTGCGTCCAAGCTTTTGGGTTTGCCACACAGACTTTACTGGAGTAGGGTGGCAGCCTTTAATTCTGGTTCCAGTGTATTTGATGACCTCTGAGACACCTGCACTCACATGCACACACACATATACACACACACATATTCACATAATTTAAAATGAAATTAAAAAATAAATATGTATTCTTGATCCAGTTTTATTCTGCTCTCTCCTTCCCCAGTTATGGATGTCTTCTGAACCTCAGATATTTGTGTTCAATCATAGTCATCTGATGAATGAATGAATGGATGAATGAGAGAAAATGTGCCTCCAGTTCTCCTAAGCTCCTGCCTCTATTCCTACATCAATTTAGCCAACACAATTCCAGGCTCATTTCTTCTTAATGACACTTAGGTTACCTCAAAACCTAATATTGTCCAGCATAGTGGTGCATGCCTTCAATCCTAGCACTAAGTAGGGACAAGCAGGAGGATCTCTGTGATATCTACATAGCAAGGCCATGACAGCGTGGAGAGACCCTGTCTCAAAACAAACAAACAAAACAGGGAGCCAAAGGATGCTGGGTCCACATTTCTAATACTCTTACACCTTTTTCTTGTCTTCTAAAATACAGAACTGAGAAAATACAGCATGCATTCAAGAGCAGGGCATAAGTCATGAAACATCTGTGTATGAAGCAGAGAGGTAGGAGATAAATTATGAGTTTTCATGTACTGTGTCACTTAACAAATAAATAGCTCATAAGAAAAAGGGGAAGGGAGAGGAAGGGAAGGAGGAGTCACTATTAAGATAGAGACAATCCTACTTACACCTAAGACACTTAGTTCCCAAGGAAACAGTGTACAGCACGTAATGGTGGCACTCACTGGCTACAGCAAAAGTGAGTTTGTCTTCCCAAGCCTAAGACAGTGCTGAGGTTCTCTGAGAGAGGACCAAAGGATGGACACTGGCCTCCTCAGAGGGCAGGCTGGGCCTCCCCAGCACAGAGGGCAGGCTGCTCTCAAAGAGCCCAAATGCAGGCCTCCTGGGATCCACCCCTTCTAGTCTACATGAGCAGGCACAAAGAGCATAGACTATTACTACACTGACGAAGCCTATCTAGCAAATGAGAGAAAATAATCTGAAAAGAACTTTAATAAAATTATTATGACAATTTGGGGATAGATTTATTTAAAGGAAAGAAATGTTTCAGCACATTAAATAAATAAGTAAACAAACAAAAAAACAAACTATACTTCTGGACTGAACTTAAAAACACCACTGCTGCCAGGTGTGTTGGCTCATGCCTTTAATCCTAGCACTCAGGAGGCAGAGGCAAGTGCATCTAAGCGAGTTCTAGTCCAGTCTGGTCTACGTCACAAGTTCTAGGACAGTAGGGCTGTTACACAGAGAAACCCTGTCTCAAATAAATAAATAAAGCAAAAAACACTACTGCTAAAATCCAAGTAGTAACCACAACAAATGAACCAAACAGGATCCATAAGATCAAATAGAGAGAAGCTACCACACAAAGAAACCCAAACAAAGGGGCCCTCACAGGAAAGAGATAAAGAAGCAGCTCTGAGGAAGACACATACAAACAAAAGGAAAGTTTTCTACAGAGAAATAAAAACAAGTTGCCACAATAAAAGTACATTTTCTTCTTTTCTAAGCTAAAAGTTGCAGGAGGCCAGGCAGGATTAATGAAGACTTTAGGCACTTTCTGTTGAAATGTTTGTGCTTCAAAGATGGGAATGCAGGACAAAAAAGCATAAACTTTTAGAAATGGATCAGTTATCTTAAAGGAAAATTAAGAGCTGAGACTATTGTGGGAAATATTAAAATTGGGCACCATCCCGTGCTACTGCCCAGCTACTCTCTTCCCCAGTGGTCTCGGTCTTGCCAACTCCATGGTTAGCCCCAGTAGTAGTCTTCCCAGTTCCAGGTCCCCTGTCTCAGAGCTGCTTGTACCTTCCCAGCCGCTCACCCCCTGTGGCTAGCTGTCACAAATCCCCTTAACCCAGTCAATCAAAACTCCTTATAAAAAGCTGAGCTTATAATTATCAGCCCTTTTTTTTTTTTTTTTTTTTTTTTTGGTTTTTACGAGACAGGGTTTCTCTGTATAGCCCTGGCTGTCCTGGAGCTCACTTTGTAGACCAGGCTGGCCTCGAACTCAGAAATCCGCCTGCCTCTACCTCCCGAGTGCTGGGATTAAAGGCGTGCGCCACCACGCCCGGCTTTATCAGCCCTTTTTATATAGCAATAAATTCTCAAGTCACAAGATACCCACATAGTAATTTCAGAGCCAATTGGTAATGATACAAGCTGCCCACCTAGATTAGAAAACTTATCCCAATCATTCTATCCTTTTATGGTATTCATAGCTACCTGTGGCTATATAAAGCCACTTGGATAAGGTTTATCCTCTTCTCCATCCACCTTTTCTCATCCTCCTCCTCCTTCCCCCATTCCTGTCCCTGTCTCTCTCTAAAACTCTTAGCTCTGCCTCCCTTTTCCCTGTGCAATCACAGGCTTCTTGTATTAATATTTAAGTTAATTAAAGGAAAATTCTGTTTCAGAGGCAATACTCAGTCAGTAAAGAACTTGCCACCCAAGAATGAAGTCTAAGTTCTAACCCTAGCATGCACATAGCCAGAGCTGTAACATGGAGTCAGGAGTCCTAGGACACTCTGACCAGTCAGCCTAGCCAGAGCAGCAAGTTTAAAATCCAGTGAGAGATGTAATTGAGAATTTCTGGAAAGAAGCTGCCTCGGTAAAGACTGATTGATCAGAACTGCAGTGGTGGACAAAGTAGTGTTGCAGGTACAGGGCATGCTTATAACTTATCTCGGGCTAGCTTACACCTTCTAATAGCCTTTCCTTGCCAACTTCTGTGTCAGAACTGACATCCTGGGACTAATAGATCAAAACCTCTGCAATTTAATTTAGAACTTTAGAATTTTCCAACCCAAATGTTAACAATGTAGGATAGCATCTGTAACCTGTAATTGAGATTCCTCATCTTGCTGTAGCCATAGAGGAGAAACAAGATCCAAGTGGTGGAGGTCCCCCATCTCTCTGTCTGTCTCTGTCTTGCTCTCTTACACACACACACACACACACACACACACACACACACACACACACTAGTCAAAAATATGCTCTCGCATTTCTCACTGGTAGCATTGGAATCCAGACAGAGGAAAGGGATTGAGGCCAGAGGACTTGGCTGAGAGTATGCAGAGGCACTGCAGTGCCTAAAGGGAACCTATGATTCCAGATACTAAACCACTCACTTTGGGGAAAGTGTAGATGTAATAATACACACAACGCATACTGCACAAATCCATACATGTGCAAGAAAACCTGCACTATGCAAATGGCTCAGGAAGGGGGGATCCTTTGCTCAGCTTTGCTGGCCCTCCCCATGCTGCAGCCTGCCTCTCGCCTTAGACATGAATCTTGTTCTAATAACATGTTCCTGCTTCCACTATCATCTACCCATCTCTGTCCAATTTCTTACTCCAGGGCACAAGAACCTGGAACCCCTCCAGCAAAGCCCACTGAACTCAGATATCAGTATTTAGAGACATTTGAAAGAATAGAATTATGATTCAAGAATTCTCTATCAGATCAAAGTATCATTTATGTGGATGTTGAGGAGCCCTGTGATAGGCGGTTCCCTCCCCTGGACTTTCCACCACTCTGGTTGAGCCAGTGATAAGTCTGATTGCCTTGTGCTTATGGCTCAGACCACAAAAGGAAGTCAAAAATAAGGTAAGATTTTTTAAAATTTTATTTATGTATGTCAATGTAAGTGTATGGCACATCTGTGCAGGAGCCTTGACAGCCAAGAAAAGCCAGAGAAGGAGGTTGGAGCCTAGGGAACTGGAGTTACAGAAAGTTTTGAAGCATCCAACATGAATGCTTAGAACAAAATTTGAGACCTCCATGAGAGCAGGATACTTATACTACTAACCCATCTCTCCAGTCTCAAGAAAGGGTTTTAAACATAAAAGAATTATAATAGTTTACCATCCATAAATTCTCCACCTCTGGAAATAATCTGAGATGGAAACACTTCAGTCAGAAGTAAATGTAATCTAAGTACTCATGGACAAGATGATGTATGTGAGGAATGTGGAGATCTATGACTCTATTAAAACACTTATAAGTAAGTACATAGTGATAATATTTTATGGAATTAAATGAAGAAAAAAAGGAGCATATTTCTCAAGAACAGGAATGGAAACAAAAGACAGAACAAACACTGTCTTCAGAGTGAGAACTGCTAACACCTGACTGACCTCATGAACAAACACTGTCTCAGAGTGAGAACTGCTAACACCTGACTGACCTCATGAACAAACACTGTCTTCAGAGTGAGAACTGCTAACACCTGACTGACCTCATGAACAAACACTGTCTCAGAGTGAGAACTCCTAACACCTGACTGACCTCATGAACAAACACTGTCTCAGAGTGAGAACTGCTAACACCTGACTGACCTTATGAACAAACACTGTCTCAGAGTGAGAACTCCTAACACCTGACTGACCTGATGACTGATATGAATTACTTGTAATGATAATTATGTCTAATTTGGGTCGCCTTGCTTTGTTTTACTTTTGAAACAGATTCTCAGCCTGACCTTGAACTCACATTTGCCTCTACCCCCAAACACTGAGATAACAGATTGTACAACCAGGCTCAGCCTTAATTTGTATTTTTTTTTAAAGGATAAAAGCTCCTAAACCTGATAAAGAGCTTCAGTGAAGTGGCTGGATATAAAATTATCTCAAATAAGTCAATGGCCTTTCTCTACACAAAGGATAAACAGGCTGAGAAAGAAATTAGGGAAACAACACCCTTCTCAATAGTCACAAATAATATAAAATACCTTGGCGTGACTCTAAATAAGGAAGTGAAAGATCTTTATGATAAGAACTTCAAGTCTCTGAAGAAAGAAATTAAAGACGATCTCAGAAGATGGAAAGATCTCCCATGTTCATGGATTGGCAGGATCAATATAGTCAAAATGGCTATCCTGCTGAAAGCAATCTACAGATTCAATGCAATCCCCATCAAAATTCCAACGCAATTCTTCAACAAACTAGAAAGGGCAATTTGCAAATTCATCTGGAATAACAAAAAACCTAGGATAGCAAAAACTCTTCTTAATGATAATAGAACCACTGGTGGAATCACCATGCCTGACCTAAAGCTTTACTACAGAGCAATTGTGATAAAAACTGCATGGTACTGGTATAGTGGCAGACAAGTAGACCAATGGAATAGAATTGAAGACCCAGAAATGAACCCACACACCTATGGTCACTGCATCTTTGACAAGGGAGCTAAAACCATCCAGTGGAAAAAAAGCATTTTCAACAAATGGTGCTGGCACAACTGGCAGCTATCATGTAGAAGAATGCAAATCGATCCATTCCTATCTCCTTATACTAAGATCAAATCTAAGTGGATCTAGGAATTCCACAAAAAACCAGAGACGTGAAAATTACAGAGGAGAAAGTGGGGAAAAGCCTAGAAGATATGGGCACAGGGGGAAAATTCCTGAATAGAACAGCAATGGCTTGTGCTGTAAGATTGAGAATCAACAAATGGGACCTCATAAAATTATAAAGCTTCTGTAAGGCAAAAGACACCGTCAATAAGACAAAAAGGCCACCAACAGATTGGGAAAGGATCTTTACCAATCCTAAATCAGATAGGGGACTAATATCCAATATATATAAAGAACTCAAGAAGGTGGACTCTGGAAAATCAAATAACCCCATTAAAAAATGGGGCTCAGAGCTAAACAAAGAATTCTCACCTGAGGAATACCTAATGGCTGAGAAGCACCTGAAAAAAATGTTCAGCATCCTTAATCATCAGGGAAATGCAAATCAAAACAACCCTGAGATTCCACCTCACACCAGTCAGAATGGCTAAGATCAAAAGTTCAGGTGACAGCAGATGCTGGCGAGGATGTGGAGAAAGAGGAACACTCCTCCATTGTTGGTGGGATTGCAAGCTTGTACAACCACTCTGGAAATCAGTCTGATGGTTCCTCAGAAAATTGGACATAGTACTACCGGAGGATCTCACAATACCTCTCCTGGGCATATATCCAGAAGATGTCCCAACCGGTAAGAAGGACACATGCTCCACTATGTTCATAGCAGCCCTATTTATAATAGCCAGAAGCTGGAAAGAACCCAGATGTCCCTCAACAGAGGAATGGATACAGAAAATGTGGTACATTTACACAATGGAGTACTACTCAGCTATTAAAAACAATGAATTTATTAAATTCCTAGGTAAATGGATGGACCTGGAGGGCATCATCCTGAGTGAGGTAACCCAATCACAAAAGAACTCACATGATATGTACTCACTGATAAGTGGATATTAGCCCAGAAACCTAGAATACCCAAGATACAAGATACAATTTGCAAAACACATGAAACTCAAGAAGAATAAAGACCAAAGTGTAGACACTTTGCCCTTCTTAGAATTGGGAACAAAACACCCATGGAAGGAGTTACAGAGACAAAGTTTAGAGCTGAGATGAAAGGATGGACCATCTAGAGACTGCCATATTCGGGGATCCATCCCATAATCAGCCTCCAAACGCTGACACCATTGCATACACCAGCAAGATTTTGCTGAAAGGACCCTGATAGAGCTGTCTCTTGTGAGGCTATGCCAGTGCCTGGCAAACACAGAAATGGATGCTCACAGTCAGCTATTGGATGGATCACAGGGCCCCCAGTGGATGAGCTAGAGAAAGTACCCAAGGAGCTAAAGGGGTCTGCAACCCTATAGGTGGAACAACAATATAAACTAACCAGTACCCCCCTGTATCAGAAGATGGCCTAGTCGGCCATCATTGGGAAAAGAGGCCCCTTGGTCTTGCAAACTTTGTATTCCTCGGTACAGGGGAATTACAGGGCCAAGAAGTGGGAGTGGGTGGGTAGGGGAGGGGGGGTAGAGGGGGGTCTGGATGACTTTTGGGATAGCATTTGAAATGTAAATGAAGAAAGTACCTAATTTTAAAAAAGAGAAAAGTAAAATGCTAGCTAATAACAGTAAAGCATGATGATGGGATGACCAATTTGCAGAACACATTAAGGTATTTACCTTATACTTCACTAAATGGAATAAATACAAACTAAAACTTGAAAAGTGTGTCTAACTTCAAACAACTAGAAGAAATAAATAATGGGAAATAAATTCTCATTCCAAATAAATATGGAGGAAGGTCGGAAATGAAAAACAGACAAAAGTATTAACAACAGTTAAATTCACACACATCCTAAATCCAGAGACTACTAATGACAAAACTATCCAGGTAAAGACAGAGACTGTCAGGTCAGGGCTGGAGAGATGGCTCAGCAGTTAAGAGCACTGACTATTCTTCCAGAGGTCCTGAGTTCAATTCCCAGCAAACACATGGTGACTCACAACCATCTGTAATGGCATCCGGTGCCCTTTTCTGGAGTGTCTGTAAAGAGTGACAGCATACTCACATACATAAAATAAATCTTTTTTAAAAGACAGAGACTGTCGATATGCATTTCAAAACCTAGCTACTTCAGTGACTAGGAAGCACTACACAAGTGGCCGGTTTGTCTATGGAGCCTGCAAAATCATCTGTAGGTGTTCTGGAAGATTCAGCAAGATCTTTACAAGAAGAAATGGTTTTTAAAAAACAGAAATGCTTTTTTTCTTGCTGCAAATTGATAGAAAAGAGATTCTTGTAGAGATTTTTACCTCTGCTGATGTCTCAGTGAGGGTTTCTATTGCTGAGAAGAGACACCATGACCACAGCAACTCTTATAAAGGAAAGCAATTAATTGGGGCTCACTTAGAGGTTCAGAAGCTTAGACCATTGTTGTCTTGGCAGGAAACATGGTAGTACACAGGCAAACTGCTGGAGAAGAAGCTGAGAATTCTGCATCAAGATCATCAGGCAGCAGGAAGAGAATGACTCTGAGCCTGGCTTGAGTTTCTGAAACCTCAAAGCCCACTCTCAGTGACACACTTCCTCCCATAGGACCACACCTACTCCAAGAAGACAATATCTCCTAATAGTACCACTCCCTGGTGACCAACCATTCAAATCTATGAGCTTATGGGGGCCATTCCTATTTAAACCACTTACATTCCACATTCTGATGCCCATAGACTTATCGCTACATCATAATGCATTTAATCCAACATCAAAAGTCCCCATAGTCTATAAGAGCCTCAATTCTGTTTAAGTCCCAAGTTCAAAGTCTATTCTAAGAATGAGATCACACACTGTCTTAGTCAGGGTTTCTATTCCTGCACAAACATCATGACCAAGAAGCAAGTTGGGGAGGAAAGGGTTTATTCGGCTTACACTTCCATACTGCTGTTCATCACCAAGGAAGTCAGGACTGGAACTCAGGCAGATCAGGAAGCAGGAGCTGATGCAGAGGCCATGGAGGGATATTACTGGCTTGCTTCCCCTGGCTTGCCCAGCCTGCTCTCTTATAGAACCAAGACTACCAGTCCAGAGATGGCACCACCCACAAGGGGACCTCCCTCTTGATCACTAATTGAGAAAATGCCCCACAGCTGGATCTCATGGAGGCATTTCCTCACCTGAAGCTCCTTTCTCTGTGATAACTGCAGCCTGTGTCAAGTTGACACAAAACGAGCCAGAACACACACTTCCAACATACAATGGCACAGGATGTACATTACCATTCTAAACGGAGAAATGGGGAGCATAGTGAGGAAACACTGAGTCAAAGCGAGACTAAAAATCAGCTGGGCAAACTCCAAATTCTGCATCTCCATGTCTGATGTCAAAGTGCTCTTCGGATTTCTAACTACTTTCAGTCTAACTCCTTTGACCAAACATGCTTTTTTCTCTTAGGATGATACTACACCCTGTTAGCAGCTCTCCTTGGCAGGTATAATTGGACCCCACCCAGTTAAGCTTCCAGCTTGTAAAAAGGAATAAAGAAAAGCTTAGGGCCAGTTGTGATGGTGCATGCCTTTAATCCCAGCACTTAGAAGGCACAGGCTGGTGGATATCTGAGTTTGAGTCCAGCAGGTTTACAGAGGTCCAGGACAGCCAAGCTGGGAGGGGTCTTGCTCTGAGGTCACCAGTCCTTTATTCCATTTATCACCAGCCTTTCCTTTACCCTGCTTATACTTCTTGGTGCTTCCTTTTTACTCAAACTGTATATTTATGTTTTTCCTTGCTCAGCTTGCTCCTTTTCAATATAGATCTAAATAAGACTGGCACTAATAACCATGTGACACAGTCAACACTGAACTCTTTTGAAATCTCCTCTACCAATACAATTAATCCAAAACTCCTCAATTTAGCCTCAGGCAGACTCTTCAGACAAGAGCAAAAAGCAGCCACATTCTTAGACAAAGTGTCTCAAAAAACAGTCCCTAGGCCACTTCTTCTCCTTTGAAGCCACTTGAATCAGACACCCACAGTTCAAATCACTCTCAGCACTATTGTCTTCCATGCTCCTACTAGTATGTTTCATTATGCCCCACTTAAAGCATTCAACTGCTTTCCAAATCCAAAGTCCCAAAGTTCACATTCCTCCAAACAAAGGCATAGTCAGGTCCCAGCCCAAGCAGATGCTGAGGGCCATTATCTGGGTCTGTGACAACAACAGAAGTCAGTGTCGATATCCATGGATCATATTGCTACTAGAGAACACGGAGATATCGGAGATACCGTTGTTTAGGGCAGCCGTAGGGGACCATGTGGATGTCCAGAGGCTATGCAGAACTGGCCCAGCCCCTAACTACCTGTTGGAGGGCTAGCTCAACTAGCAACAGCACTTAGGAGAATAGGATCTGTGCCTCGCCCACACAGTACAAGGGCCCTGGTGGTGTGGTTGTCCCTGCCTCTCACCAGCTGCAGCACTATCCAGGCCCTGCACCTTGCCTGGACAGCACAGCACAGTTGACCCTGGTCCTGGGGACACAGGTGAGCCAACCCCAAGAGCAAAAACACAAGAGAGCTGGCCCCACCACTCATCTGCCTTGAGGTGGCAAGGGTGCATTGGTGATGTCTCCCCTCCACCCACCCACCTGTGGTAATTCAGAGAGCTAGCAGCAGGATCATGAGAGCAGGGTGAACTGGCCCTGTCCCTAACACCATAACTGGCTGCAGGACTTGGGAGAGTGGAGCACACACCTTAACTCGGCTGGAGCTGGAGCTAGAGATATGCATGGAGGTGAGTCAATATGAGGGCATGAGAGCAGGAGAGCTGATCCTTCCTCCTGCCTATAGTGGCATTAGGAGCCTAGCCTGTGAGCAGTGCTAGAGAGCTCACCCTGATGGTGTTGATAAGGGAGAGCCAGCAGGCTGACCTGCTCAGCTACCATCCAGGTCTAAATCCAGGGCTCTGATTTGGCTCACCCCAAAATCTTTATAATCTGCAAATGGTTGGGTCACATGAAAGGACCAATCCTGCTGATCAGTGCTGCAGTATCTTCATAACAGAGGACAACAAGATAACCGGGAGGAGTCACAATGAGGATCCAATATTGATGGTGTTACAGAAGCCAGAAATCTCAAACTGGACCAATAACTCATTGCAATGAATATTTGCAAGCAAAGATAGATAGAGGGATACACTTTAGGACACTCTGTGACAAACTACAGCTTCTACAATAAGGTGTTTTCTATTATTTAAGATTTTTTATGTTTTTTATTGTTTCTTTGTGGTTTTTTTTTTATTATTTTGGGGAGGATACAAGTGCAAAGGGCAGATATAAGTCAATGGGGAGACAAGAGGGACATGGACATGAAACTCAGAATCAATAAAAAAAATTTTTTAAGCGGCGCAAACTTTGCAGCCAGTCCCACAGCACCCAGAGGAGGCTCCACTCCCTGGTGCTCTAGGATGCCCAGGATCTTAGGATCAGGGGTGAGTGGGACACAACATCTGTTCCAACACAGCCAGGAATATGGAGGACCAGCAGTATTCAGGCACACAAGAACCTCACCCAACCAGTGGCTCGGGTTCCTTCTAGTCTGTACCAGTTTACCTTGAGCACAAACTCGACAGCCAGTCCCACAGCACCCAGAGGAGGCTCAAATCCCAGAAGCCCTAATACAACCAGGATCCCAAGATCCCAGGATCCCTGGATCCCAGGATCCCAGGAGCTTGGTCATACCAGGATCTCAGGGTCCGAGAGGCAGTTTGACTCCCACGAATTGGGACACATCCAGTATCAGGATCACAGGACCCTGAATCACAGGATCACAGAGACAGCTGGACAATAGAGTTCTGACACAACCAGGATTACAGGAAGGACAGGCTCCAGTCAGATAGCAAGGGCAGGTAGCACTGGAGATATTCAGATGGCAGGAGACAGAAGCTTAAGAACAAAAGCAACAGAAACCAAGGTTTCTTGGTATCATCAGAACCCAATTCTTCCACCATAACAAGTCCTGGATATACCATCACACCTTAAAAGCAAGACTCGGATCTAAAAATCACTTCTCATGATGATGATAGAGGACTTTAAGAAGGTCATAAATAACTCCCTTAAACAAATACAGGAGAACACAGGTAAACAGGTAGAAGCCCTTAAAGAAGAAACACAAAAATCCCTTAAAGAATTACAGGAAAACACAACCAAACAAGCAAAGAAAATGAACAAAACCATCCAATATCTAAAAATGAAAATAGAAACAATAAAGAAATCACAAAGGGAGACAACTCTGGAGACAAAGAAAGAGATCAGGAGTCATAGATACAAGTATAACCAACAGAATACAAGAGATAGAAAGAGAATCTCAGATGCAGAAGACACCATAGAAAATATTGACACAACAGTCAGAGAAAATGCAAAAAGCTCCTAAGCCAAAACATTCAGGAAATCCAGGACACAATGAGAAGACCAAACCTAAGAATAATAGGTATAGAAGAGAGCAAACATTCCCAACTTAAAGGGCCAGTAAATATCTTCAACAAAATTATAGAAGAAAACTTCACTAACCTAAAGAAAGAAATGTCCATGAACATACAAGAAGCCTACAGAACTCCAAATAGATTGGGCAAGAAAAGAAATTCCTCCTGTCACATAATAAAATATCAAATGCATTAAACAAAGAAAAATATTAAAAGCAGTAAGGAGGGATCAGCGCCGGGGTAGCGGGAGCGCAGGGTTGCCTGACACCCGCCAGCTACCCACGACCCCCGCCGCAGGATTTTGGGACTGCTGGTGAGTGGAACACAGCTTCTGCTCCAGTCCAATCACGCGGGACCTGAGACTGCTCTGGTTAGGGAGGGAGAAATCCGGCCTACATAGGGCCACAACCCTCTTCCGGTCAGAAAAATACCAGGGCAGCTGGGGCGCAGGGTCGACTGACACTCGCCAGCTACCCACAACACCCGCCACAGGATCTTAAGACTTCTGGTGAGTGGAGCACAGCTTCTGCTCCAATCCAATTGCGCGGGACCTGAGACTGCATTAGTTAGGGAAGCAGAAACCGGCCTGAGTAGGGCCACAGGCCTCATCCGGCCGGATCAGCGCCAGGGTAGCGGGAGCGCAGGGTTGCCTGACACCCGCCAGCTACCCACGACCCCCGCCGCAGGATTTTGGGACTGTTGGTGAGTGGAACACAGCTTCTGCTCCAGTCCAATCACGCGGGACCTGAGACTGCTCCGGTTGGGGAGAGAGAAATCCGGCCTACATAGGGCCACAACCCTCTTCCGGTCAGAGGAGCGCCGGAGCAGCTGGGGCGCAGGGTCGGCTGACACTCGCCAGCTACCCACAACACCCGGCACAGGATCTTAAGACTTCTGGTGAGTGGAGCACAGCTTCTGCTCCAATCCAATTGCGCGGGACCTGAGACTGCATTAGTTAGGGAAGCGGAAACCGGCCTGAGTAGGGCCACAGGCCTCATCCGGCCAGATCAGCGCATCAGCGCCGGGGTAGCGGGAGAGCAGGGTTGCCTGACACCCGCCAGCTACCCACGACGCCCGCCGCAGGATTTTGGGACTGCTGGTGAGTGGAACACAGCTTCTGCTCCAATCTTTAAACAGTGACAACGATAACAACTAACCCCAGAGATTACCAGATGGCGAAACGTAAACGTAATAATCTTACTAACAGAAACCAAGACCACTCACCATCATCAGAACCCAGCACCCCCACTTCGCCCAGTCCAGGGCACCCCAACACACCGGAAAAGCTAGACACGGATTTAAAAGCATATCTCCTGATGATGATAGAGGACTTCAAGAAGGACTTTAATAACACACTTAAAGAAATGCAGGAGAACACTACTAAACAGGCAGACGACAATAAAGAGGAAACACAAAAATCCCTTAAAGAATTGCAGGAGAACACTGCTAAAGAGTTACAAATCCTTAAAGAAAAACAGGATAACATAATCAAACAGGTAGAAGTCCTTACAGAAAAACAGGAAAACACATCCAAACAGATGATGGAAATGAACAAAACCATACTAGACCTAAAAAGGGAAGTAGACACAATAAAGAAAACCCAAAATGAGGCAACAATGGAGATAGAAACCCTAGGAAAGAAATCTGGAACCATAGATACGAGCATCAGCAACAGAATACAAGAGATGGAAGAGAGAATCTCAGGTGCAGAAGATTCCATAGAGAACATCAGCACAACAATCAAGGAAAATGTAAAATGCAAAAAGATCCTAACTCAAAACATCCAAGAAATACAGGACGCAATGAGAAGACCAAACCTACGGATAATAGGAGTGGATGAGAATGAAGATTTTCAACTCAAAGGACCAGCAAACATCTTCAACAAAATTATAGAAGAAAACTTCCCAAATCTAAAGAAAGAGATGCCCATGAACATACAAGAAGCCTACAGAACTCCAAATAGACTGGACCAGAAAAGAAATACCTCCCGACACATTATAATCAGAACAACAAATGCTCTAAATAAAGATAGAATACTAAAAGCAGTAAGAGAAAAAGGCCAAGTAACATATAAAGGCAAGCCTATCAGAATTACACCAGATTTTTCACCAGAGACTATGAAAGCCAGAAGATCCTGGACAGATGTTATACAGACACTAAAAGAACACAAATTCCAGCCCAGGCTACTATACCCAGCCAAACTCTCAATTAACATAGATGGAGAAACCAAAGTATTCCACGACAAAACCAAATTCACACATTATCTCTCCACGAATCCAGCCCTTCAAAGGATAATAACAGAAAAAAACCAATACAAGGACAGGAACCACGCCCTAGAAACAACAAGAAGGTAATCCCTCAACAAACCTAAAAGAAGACAGCCACAAGAACAAAATGCCAACTTTAACAACAATAATTTCAGGAAACAACAATTACTTTTCCTTAATATCTCTTAATATCAATGGACTCAACTCCCCGATAAAAAGACATAGACTAACAAACTGGCTACACAAACAAGACCCAACATTTTGCTGTTTACAGGAAACTCATCTCAGAGAAAAGGATAGACACTACCTCAGAATGAAAGGCTGGAAAACAATTTTCCAAGCAAATGGCATGAAGAAACAAGCTGGAGTAGCCATTCTAATATCTGATAAGATTGACTTCCAACCCAAAGTCATTAAAAAAGACAGGGAGGGACACTTTATACTCATCAAAGGTAAAATCCTCCAAGAGGAACTATCAATCCTGAATATCTATGCTCCAAATACAAAGGCAGCCACATTCATTAAAGAAACTTTAGTAAATCTCAAAGCACACATTGCACCTCATACAATAATAGTGGGAGACTTCAATACACCACTTTCACCAACGGACAGATCATGGAAACAGAAACTAAACAGGGACACAGTGAAACTAACAGAAATTATGAATCAAATGGATCTGGCAGATATCTACAGAACATTCTATCCTAAAACAAAAGGATATACCTTCTTCTCAGCACCTCATGGTACCTTCTCCAAAATTGACCACATAATTGGTCACAAAGCAGGCCTCAGCAGATACAAAAATATTGAAATTGTCCCATGCATCCTATCAGATCACCATGGACTAAGGCTGATCTTCAATAACAAAATAAATAATAGAAAGCCAACCTTCACGTGGAAACTGAACAACACTCTTCTCAATGATACCTTGGTCAAGGAAGGAATAAAGAAAGAAATTAAGGACTTTTTAGAGTTCAATGAAAATGAAGACACAACATACCCAAACTTATGGGACGCAATGAAAGCATTTCTAAGAGGAAAACTCATAGCTCTGAGTGCCTCCAAAAGGAAACTAGAGAGAGCACACATTAGCAGCTTGACAACACACCTAAAAGCACTAGAACAAAAGGAAGCAAATTCACCCAAGAGGAGTAGACGGCAGGAAATAATCAAACTCAGGGGTGAAATCAACCAAGTGGAAACAAGAAGAACTATTCAAAGAATCAACCAATCAAGGAGCTGGTTCTTTGAGAAAATCAACAAGATAGATAAACCCTTAGCCAGACTCACTAGAGGGCACAGGGAAAGCATCCTAATTAACAAAATCAGAAATGAAAAAGGAGACATAACAACAGATCCTGAAGACATCCAAAACACCATCAGATCCTTCTACCAAAGGCTATACTCAACAAAACTGGAGAACCTGGATGAAATGGAGAAGTTCCTAGACAGATACCAGGTACCAAAGTTGAATCAAGATCAGGTTAATGATCTAAACAGCCCTATATCCCCCAAAGAAATAGAAGCAGTCATTAATAGTCTCCCAACTAAAAAAAGCCCAGGACCAGATGGGTTTAGTGCAGAGTTCTATCAGACCTTCAAAGAAGATCTAATCCCAGTTCTTCACAAACTATTCCACAAAATAGAAACAGAAGGTACTCTACCCAACTCATTCTATGAAGCCACAATTACTCTGATACCTAAACCACAAAAAGACCCAACAAAGATAGAAAACTTCAGACCAATATCCCTTATGAATATTGATGCAAAAATCCTCAATAAAGTTCTTGCTAACCGAATCCAAGAACACATCAAAACAATCATCCATCCTGACCAAGTAGGTTTCATCCCAGGGATGCAGGGATGGTTCAATATACGGAAATCCATCAACGTAATCCACTATATAAACAAACTCAAAGACAAAAACCACATGGTCATCTCGTTAGATGCGGAAAAAGCATTTGACAAGATCCAACACCCATTCATGATAAAAGTCTTGGAAAGATCAGGAATTCAAGGCCCATACCTAAACATGATAAAAGCAATCTACAGCAAACCAGTAGCCAACATCAAAGTAAATGGTGAGAAGCTTGAAACAATCCCTCTAAAATCAGGGACTAGACAAGGCTGTCCACTTTCTCCATACCTATTCAACATTGTACTTGAAGTCCTAGCCAGAGCAATTCGACAACAAAAGGAGATCAAAGGGATACAAATTGGAAAAGATGAAGTCAAAATATCACTCTTTGCAGATGATATGATAGTATATATAAGTGACCCTAAAAATTCCACCAGAGAACTCCTAAGCCTGATAAACAGCTTCGGTGAAGTAGCTGGATATAAAATTAACTCAAACAAATCAATGGCCTTTCTCTACACAAAGAATAAACAGGCTGAGAAAGAAATTAGGGAAACAACACCCTTCTCAATAGTCACAAATAATATAAAATATCTTGGCGTGACTCTAACTAAGGAAGTGAAAGATCTGTATAATAAAAACTTCAAGTCTCTGAAGAAAGAAATTCTAGAAGATCTCAGAAGATGGAAAGATCTCCCATGCTCATGGATTGGCAGGATCAACATTGTAAAAATGGCTATCTTGCCAAAAGCAATCTACAGATTCAATGCAATCCCCATCAAAATTCCAAATCAATTCTTCAACGAATTAGAAAGTGCAATCTGCAAATTCATCTGGAACAACAAAAAACCTAGGATAGCAAAAACTCTTCTCAAGGATAAAAGAACCTCTGGTGGAATCACCATGCCGGACCTAAAGCTCTACTACAGAGCAATTGTGATAAAAACTGCATGGTACTGGTATAGTGACAGACAAATAGACCAATGGAATAGAATTGAAGACCCAGAAATGAACCCACACACCTATGGTCACTTGATCTTCGACAAGGGAGCTAAAAACATCCAGTGGAAGAAAGACAGCATTTTCAACAAATGGTGCTGGCACAACTGGTTGTTAACATGTAGAAGAATGCGAATCGATCCATTCCTATCTCCTTGTACTAAGGTCAAGTCTAAGTGGATCAAGGAACTTCACATAAAACCAGAGACACTGAAACTTATAGAGGAGAAAGTGGGGAAAAGCCTTGAAGATATGGGCACAGGGGAAAAATTCCTGAATAGAACAGTAATGGCTTGTGCTGTAAGATCGAGAATTGACAAGTGGGACCTCATGAAACTACAAAGCTTCTGCAAGGCTAAAGACACCATCAATAAGACAAAAAAAACACCAACAGATTGGGAAAGGATCTTCACCTATCCTAAATCAGATAAGGGACTAATATCCAATATATATAAAGAACTCAAGAAGGTGGACTCCAGAAAGTCAAATAACCCCATTAAAAAATGGGGCTCAGAACTGAACAAAGAATTCTCACCTGAGGAATACCGAATGGCAGAGAAACACCTGAAAAAATGTTCGACATCCTTAATCATCAGGGAAATGCAAATCAAAACAACCCTGAGATTCCACCTCACACCAGTCAGAATGGCTAAGATCAAAAATTCAGGTGACAGCAGATGCTGGCGAGGATGTGGAGAAAGAGGAACACTCCTCCATTGTTGGTGGGATTGCAAGCTTGTACAACCACTCTGGAAATCAGTCTGATGGTTCCTCAGAAAATTGGACATAGTACTACCGGAGGATCCCGCAATACCTCTCCTGGGCATATATCCAGAAGATGTCCCAACCGGTAAAAAGGACACATGCTCCACTATGTTCATAGCAGCCCTATTTATAATAGCCAGAAGCTGGAAAGAACCCAGATGTCCCTCAACAGAGGAATGGATACAGAAATTATGGTACATTTACACAATGGAGTACTACTCAGCTATTAAAAAGAATGAATTTATGAAATTCCTAGCCAAATGGATGGACCTGGAGGGCATCATCTTGAGTGAAGTAACACAATCACAAAAGAACTCACACAATATGTATTCACTGATAAGTGGATATTAGCCCAAAACTTAGGATACCCAAGATATAAGATACAATTTGATAAACGCATGAAACTCAAGAAGAATGAAGACCAAAGTGTGGACACTGTGCACCTTCTTAAAATTGGGAACAAAACACCCAAGGAAGGAGTTACAGAGACAAAGTTCGTAGCTGTGATGAAAGGATGGACCATTTAGAGACTGCCGTATCCAGGGATCCATCCCATAATCAGCTTCTAAACGCTGACACCATTGCATACACTAGCAAGATTTTGCTGAAAGGACCCAAATATAGCTGTCTCTTGTGAGATGATGCCGGGGCCTAGCAAACACAGGAGTGGATGTTCACAGTCAGCTATTGGATGTATCACAGGGCTCCCAATGGAGAAGCTAGAGAAAGTACCCAAGGAGCTAAAGGGATCTGCAACCCTATTGTTGGAACAACATGATGTACTAACCAGAACCCCGGAGCTCTTGTCTCTAGCTGCATATGTATCGAAAGATGGCCTAGTCGGCCATCAATGGAAAGAGAGGCCCATTGGACTTGCAAACTTTATATGCCCCAATATAGGGGAATGCCAGGGCCAAAAGAATGGGAATGGGTGGGTAGGGAAGTGGGGGGCGCTATGGGGGACTTTTGGGATAGCATTGGAAATGTAATTGAGGAAAATATGTAATAAAAATATTAAAAATCAAAAAAAAAAAAAAAAAAAAAAGCAGTAAGGAAAAAAGGTCAGGTAACATATAAAGGCAGACCTATCAAAATTACACCTGACTTCTCATCAGAGACTATGAAAGCAAGAATTTCCTGGGCAGATGTCATACAGACCCAAAGAAAACATAAATGCCACCCCTGACTACTATACCCAGCAAAACTCTCAATTACCATAGATGGAGAAACCAAGGTATTCCATGACAAAAAAAAAAAAAAAATTTACACAATATCTTTCCACAAATCCAGCCCTATAAAGGATAATAGATGGAAAACACCAACACAAGGAGGGAAATTACACCCTAGAAAAAGCAAGAAAGTAATCATTCAACAAACCTAAAAGAAGATAGCCACATAAACATAATACCACCTCTAACAACAAAAATAACAGGAAGCAACAGTTACTTTTCCTTAATATCTCTTAATATCAATGGACTCAATTCTCCAAAAAAGACATAGACTAACAGACTGGATACATAAACAGGACCCAGCATTTTGCTGCATTCAGGAAATACACCTCAGTGACAAAGGCATACACTACCGCAATGTAAAAGGTTGGAAAACAATTTTCCAAGCATGGTCCTAAGAAACAAGCTGGAGTAGCCATTCTTATATTGAATAAAATTGACTTCCAACCCAAAGTTATCAAAAAAGACAAGGAATGGCACTTTATACTCATCAAAGGTAAAATCTTTCAAGATGAACTCTCAATTCTGAATACCTATGCTCCAAATGACAGCATTTTCAACAAATGGTGCTGGCACAACTGGCAGTTATCATGTAGAAGAATGCAAATTGATCCATTCTTATCTCCTTGTACAAAGCTCAAGCCTAAATGGATCAAGGAACTACACATAAAACCAGAAACACTGAAACTTATAGAGAAAGTAGGGAAAAGCCTCAAAGATATGGGCACAGGGGAAAAATTCCTGAACAGAATAGCAGTGAATGGTACTGTAAGATCCAGAATCAACAAATGGGACCTCATAAAATTGCAAAGCTTCAGTAAGGCAAAAGACACTGCCAATAAGACAAAAGGACCACCAACAGATTAGGAAAGGATCTTTACCAATCCTAAATCCAATAGGGGACTAATATCCAACATATATATAAAGAACTCAAGAAGTTGGACTCCAGAAAATCAAATAACCCTATTTAAAAATGGGGTACAGAGCTAAACAAAGAATTCTCAACTGAGGGATACCTAATGGCTGAGAAGCACCTGAAAAAATGTTTAACATTCTTAATCATCAGGGAAATGCAAATCAAAACAACCCTGAGATTCCACCTCATACCAGTCAGAATGGCTAAGATCAAAAGTTCAGGTGACAGCAGATGCTGGCGAGGATGTGGAGAAAGAGGAACACTCCTCCATTGTTGGTGGGATTGCAAGCTTGTACAACCACTCTGGAAATCAGTTTGGCAATTCCTCAGAAAATTGAACATTGTACTGCTGGAAGATCCAGCAATACCTCTCCTGGGCATATACCCAGAAGATGTTCCAAATGGTAATAAGGACACATGCTCCACTATGTTCATAGAAGGCTTATCTATAATAGCCAGAAGCTGTAAAGAACCCAGGTGTCCCTCAACAGAGGAATGGATACAGAAAATGTGGTACATTTACACAATGGAGTACTACTCAGCTATTAAAAAGAATGAATTTATGAAATTCCTAGGCATATGGATGGATCTGGAGGGTATCATCCTAAGTGAGGTAACTCAATCACAAAAGAACACACATGATATGCACTCACTGATAATCGGATATTAGCCCAGAAACTTAGAATACCCAAGATACAATTTGCAAAACACATGAAACTCAAGAAGAACAAAGACCAAAGTGTGGATACTCTGTTCCTTCTTAGAATGGGCAACAAAACACCCATGGAAGGAGTTACAGAGACAAAGTTCAGAGCAGAGCCTGAAGGAACAACCATTCAGAGACTGCCCCACTTAGGGATCCATCCCATAAATAACCACCAAACCTAGACAATAGGCAGATGCCACCAAGAGCCTGCTGACAGGAGCCTGATAAAGCTGTCTCCTGTGAGGCTCTGTCAGTGCCTGGCAAATACAGAAGTGGATGCTCACAGTCACCCATTAGACAGAGCATAAGGTCCCCAATGACGGAGCCAGAGAAAATGCCCAGGGAGCTGAAGGGGTCTAAGTCCCATAGGAGGAACATCAATATGGAACTATATCACCAATCAAAGAAAACACATGTTGGAACTTGTGGCTCTAGCTGTATATGTAGCAGAGGATGGCCTAGTCGGTCATCAATTGGAGGAGAGGCCCTTGGTCCTGTGAAGGCTCTATGCCCCAGTATAGGGGAATGCCAGGACCAGGAATGGGAGTGGTTGGGTTGGGTAGCAGGGGGAGAGAGGAGGGGATAGGGGATTTTTGGAGGGGAAACTAGGGAAGGGGATAACATTTGAAATGTAAATAAACAAAATATCTTTTAAAAATTTTAAATGTAAAAAAACGAATTAAAATTAAAATTTATAAAAAGAGCATTAATTAGTTATTAAAATGGAAAACAAGGGCACAATGAGTGCTATCAACTGAAGAAAAATAATTCTTTGAAATAAAATAGTGATATAAAGTATTATGGTAAGACTGATTTAAGATAAAGACAAAATAAAGAGGATGAGGAGATGGCTAAATCAATGGAGCGATGGCTCAGTCGATACAGAGATGGCTGAGGCAATGGGAGATGGCTCAGTCAATAAAGTGTTTGCTGTTCGAGCTTGGGGTTCTGAGTTCAATCCCCAGCAATACATTAAATACCAGACATGGTAACTTGAGTTTTAATGAGTGCACTGGGGAGACAGAGACAGGATTGTCCCTGGGCCTTGCTGGCATCCACACTCAAGCATGTACATACTGGGGGACGGTGGGTAGGTGGGGGGGGGGGGGACTGATATAGCAGAGATGAGGAAGAGAAGAGGGACACAGTACAGCCCAGAACTGTCAGAGACAGAAGGAACAAACAGAGGCCTGTGACATCAGAGACTAAACTCATAACCCCTCTACTACTTTATGGTGAACTGGTTCCCCACTCTTTTCCTGTCTGGATGTTCTTACTTTTCCATAAGGACCATAAATTCCTTGAAAAGGACTGTATTTTATTCATTTAATAGACATTTGCTGGGTGTTAGTCAGTAAATACTTCTGGCACTATTTTAGAATATTTTAGGCACTACAGCTACTGCAGTGATCATGACTAAGTCCCTAAGATCAAAAGTTCAGGTGACAGCAGATGCTGGCGAGGATGTGGAGAAAGAGGAACACTCCTCCATTGCTGGTGGGATTACAAGCTAGTACGACCACTCTGGAAATCAGTTTGGCAGTTCCTCAGAAAATTGGACATAGTACTGCTGGAAGATCCAGCAATACCTCTCCTGGGCATATACCCAGAAGATGTTCCAACTGGTAATAAGGACACATGCTCCACTACGTTCATAGCAGCCTTATTTATAATAGCCAAAAGCTGGAAAGAACCCAGATGTCCCTCAACAGAGGAATGGATACAGAAAATGTGTTGTTCTGTTTTAAGTTTACTTTAGAAAAATGAGAGCAAATGAAATAACCAAATGTTACAAACATAAAAGAACAGATAACATGATGGAGGTGTGTGGTTTCTATGGATGCTTAGCTAGCACAAGGGAGCCAGTTTTCAAACTGGCACAAGACTGCCATGAACCAGGATCTTACACAGCAGGGGGCTTAAGAAATAACTTTTGTGTTTAACATTTATGTGTTTGTGGACACACTTGGTGGTCAGAGGACAACTTATAGAAGTCAGTTCTCTCTTCCCTCTGTATCGGTTTCAGGAACCAAACTCAAGCCAGCAGGCTTGATGGCCAGCACCTTCAGCCACTGAGCCATTTCAAGAATTCAGGCAAAGAAGTAACTCATTTTTAAAATGTCTGAAATATCCAGAGAAGGTCCTCGGTCCTTCCTTTCCATATCAGACATGCAGATTATCTCACAAAAAAATAGATGAGTTTTCTAAATGAGAGTCACAGATCAGGTCACCTCACACACCGCGCCTGCCTTTAGTCCCAGCACTCAGGAGGCAGAGGCAGGTGGATTTCTGAGTTCGAGGCCAGCCTGGTCTACAAAGTGAGTTCCAGAACAGCCAGGGCTATACAGAGAAACACTGTCTCAAAAAAAAAAAAAAAAAAAAAACAAAAAAGCAAAAAAACAAAAAAACAAATTAAAAAGAGAGAGAGAAATTTATTCATGACCCAGGAGGAGTGCGTTCAGAGAAGAAAGTGCCTTATTTAAAAAAATGATACTTGAGCACCTAAAGAATATAGGATTGTAACAAGGAAAAGATCAAAGAGATGAGTCATAGTAAATCCTACCTAGTCAAACTCTTCATTTTCCAAATGAATAAGCTAGATCCTGGGACAAACTGTGCTCCCCGGGATCCAATCCCAAAGGAAAGAAACCTGGAGCACCCCTAAATTCACACACCAAAGATAATGAGACAGAAGAGGTCAAATCTGAGAAATGCCAGGGTTACTATGTATACTTCCCAAGCCATTGATTGCATCTTCTGCTGCACCAGAGGCTCCCAGGGCTGGAGAGGCTGCGGATGCTCAGATGCTAAAGGATACAGTGACACCTACTGGCCACTAGGAGGTTCTTTCCTTGCTGTCTCCCTTTAGCAAGTGAAAGCAGGAAGGAGAGAAAAGTGTAGCCTACAGCCACTTTAGATTTTTTCCTTTTCTAGGTATTCTACAGAACAATGGGTT
Source organism: Mus caroli (assembly GCF_978045245.1). Lineage (NCBI taxonomy): Eukaryota > Metazoa > Chordata > Mammalia > Rodentia > Muridae > Mus > Mus caroli. The sequence continues at coordinate 6,441,083 of NW_028227256.1, forward strand.
AATCTTTAGAAACAAACCAGTTAGCAGGAGCCAACAACAAATGTTTATTCGGTTCACCATAACCTCTGTGTGTTTTTAATGTTGCTGGCACAGAAATTTTTGCTTGACTGGAACTTTGTCAGGATTATTATATACTCACATTGTATATTATATTATATTATCCCAGCACTCGGGATGCAGAGGCGGGCGGATTTCTGAGTTCAAGGCCAGCCTGGTCTACAAAGTGAGTTCCAGGACAACAGCCAGGGCTACACAGAGAAACCTTGCCTCAGGAAAAAAAAAAAAAAAAAAAACAGTAATATAATGAAAACTAAACATTATTTTCCTTTAGACAAAGTTACTGATGATTCAATTGCTGGGTCTTAAGTGAATCTACTCTTTAAAAAATCAAAGAGTTGCTTTAATCTTTAATCTCAACATTCAAGAAGATCTTTGAGTTCAAGGCTACAGTGAGTTTCAATCCAGCCAAGGCTACATAATGAGATTCTGCTCTTGCACTCTCTCTCTCTCTCTCTCTCTCTCTCTCTCTCTCTCTCTCTCTCACACACACACACACACACACACACACACACACACACACACACCACATGTGCACGCACAATTGAAGGCTATTTATTTATTTATTTATTTATTTTTGAGACAGCTATGTACCCAAGAGTGGTCTCAAATGTAGAATCCTCTTGCATGCAGACTGCAAGCATACACTTTCATATCCAGTTAGGATTTCTTGCTCATTGCAATCTTGCTCTCAATTCTGAACATCTATGCACCAAATACAAGGGCACCCACATTTATAAAAGAAACTTTACTAAAGCTCAAAGTATGCATTGTACCTCACACAATAATAGTGGGAGACTTCAACACCCCACTCTCTTCAACACCCCACTCTCATCAATGGGCAGATCATGCAAACAGAAACTAAACAGACACACAGTGAAACTAACAGAAGTCATGAAACAAATGGATTTAACAGATATCTACAGAACATTTTACTCTAAAACAAAAGGATATGCCCATATATACAACAAATAAATTAGTTACTTAGTTTCATGTTTTAAAAAGAAAGTAAATCTAAGTTAGTGTGATTTTAAAGACTGATGAGATTGCTTTAAGAACTAGTTGCACAGAGGATGGCCTAGTCGGCCACCAATGGGAGGAGAGACCCTTGGTCTTGTGAAGATCATATGCCCCAGTACAGGGGAATGCCACGGCCAGGAAGCAGGAGTGGGTGGGTTGGGAAGCAGGGCAGGGGGAGGGTATAGGGGACTCTCAGGACAGCATTTGAAATGTAAATGAAGAAAATATCTAATAAAGAAAACTGAAAATAAAAAAAGAACGAGTTGCACTGATCAAAGTAATCATTTATTGAAAGATGGTGAAAAGTATTAATTTGATGACTTTAAACCTTTTTAATCCCTCTTCAGGATGAGGTGGGAACAAGAAACAGAAAACCTCATTTGATGTGAAAGGCCACAAAATTGACACAAAATGATACTAGCTGTTTATCTGCCCTGAATCTCATTTTTGCCTTTGGGGCTCCAGAGATAACCAAAATGAAATATAGAAGTGGACCAGAACAAGGGTGAGGAAGGCTACTCTGACTTACAACTTCTGAGTGACTTGAACCCAGGTGGTAAGCAAACAGGACCAAGAATAATCATGAGTCTGTTATATGAGTTTGCTTTGGCCACATTCATGGAAGTTAAATTTTCAGAATTCCCAGAATAGCCTCAAGATATTAGTGAGAGACCTGGCAGCACACAGAAAAATAAACAACAGGAGTATTTACAAAGCCATGGCCACAACTTCAGGAAACTTGCAAGGTTCTTGATAGAACCAAGGGAGCTTCTAGAGCCAGAAGACAGTTCGATGAGGCAGGCTGTCATGTAGTCTACAGAGGAATAGGGCATAAGTGTCCTGACCCCACTCTCTTCATCTCTTTTCATCTTCTATCACTGTTTCCTGTTGATCAAAATCAGCTAGAAACTAGTGCAGCTTACATAGTAGAGGGATGGTCTAGTGAAGCAGATAGAAGAGATCCAGGCTAGGATGAACTAAGGCCAAGGCAGTGGGGAGTGGAAAGGGCACAACATACAGAGACAAGCGATCTAGGCTTTGAACTGATGAGATTTGGATAGAGAAAGTCAAAGATGAATTTGCCGTCATCCAAGCAAATTGCTAGACTTGAATGATGACCACATCTCCTGGGACTATTGTCTCTACGGTATTCCCAATGGCAGGGTTCCTTGGGCAGCAAAGACAATGATGAAGAGGATGAGAGGAGGGTGGAAGGAGGAGCAACTTTGGAGGAAGTTTTGTGCTGTGTAGTTTTTGACATCTGGTCTAGCACCAAGAGGAAAGAAGTGAGAGACTTGGCAGCACAGAGAAAAATAAGAATTATAGTGGCTCCTGCCTGTAATCCCAGAATTTGGGAGGCAAAGGCAAGGGGATTAATTCCAAGACCATCCTTAGCTATATAGCAAACTTAAACCACATTAAAAACAAAAATGATTTGAATGACTCCATATGCCACTAAGGCTAGCCTTGAACACCTGACCCTCCTGCCTCTATCTCTAGAGTGCTGGGATTATACACCATACCCAGTTTAGTCTGCATTTTTTAAATGTCTATTTATGGGGGGCGGGAAAGGCAGTGAAGGATGGAGATAACAATGATACCTGTATGAAAGCACCATATTGAAAATGATTAGTTTGCATTCTAACCAAAAGCTTAGTTTTAAAAATGGAACTGGACATGATATTGCATGCCTGAAACACTAATGCTTGGGAGAGAGGTAGGAGAATCAAGAAGTCAAGTTCTCAGTGGTGGCGCACGCCTTGAATCCCAGCACTCAGGAGGCAGAGGCAGGCGGATTTCTGAGTTCGAAGCCAGCCTGGTCTACAGAGTGAGTTCCAGGACAGCCAGGGCTACACAGAGAAACCCTGTCTTGAAAAATAACAAAAAAACAAACATAAAAATAAGTCAAGTTCTCTTCAGATGTATAGGGAGTTCAAGCTCAGCCTCCGGTTCATGTGATCTAAACTAAAAAATAAATAAATCAGTAAAAGTCTACTTATGTGACAAAAAAAAAAAAAAACCCAACCCTTTTTTGGATGACATTAGATGAACATGTGCCCATTCTAACACCAGACTCAAAATGCGCACAATTACCTTAGTTGTGTAACCGTAGTGCGTCAATTCCTAAGTCTGCCTTTTCATCAGTGAAAACAACAATGCATCTTATTTATTGAGCCCTTCCTTTGTTTCATACTTAGGGTATGAACAGGACTGCGGTAAAAACCTATAAAAGTAGATGGCAGTAAATAGTAAACTGAGACTTTAACTCCCTAGGCCACCATGACTACTGAATAAAAACTATTTGGTTTTCACTGGATCTTAGCCTTCCTTCAAGCTTATTAACACATTTACCTTTAAAACACTCCTGGATACTACCAGAGTCTCCATCTTCCACGATTTTTCAGGCCTACACAAATATCACAGGATCAAACAGTGGCATAGCCAGAATTGGTGCCCAGGCCACGTACAGCCAAACTGCAAGCCCTACTAAGTCGCAAAACAATGCCTGACTTTGACAGGTATCCGTGGGATCTGTCTCCGCTTACACCTAGGGCACAGAGAACGGGCTATAACTCTGGGGAAATAATTTGTCTCGCCTCAAACACCTCTGTAATAGATTTACCCATAGACACTGTGGTGTAGACACTCCATTCGGAAGCTACCATGCAGGCACTTCCAAGAGTTTGAGCAGCCCGCGTCCTACCGCACTACCTCTGCCCCACAGGATGCTGGGAAACGTAGTCCCAAGCAGGCCCTGAGCTTGTTAGCCAACCCTCAGTGCCAGTCGGGCCAACATCCGGTGACGAATCCAAATCCCGCCTCTAAGCCCATCTGCTGTCCAATGCCGCCCTCTGCCGGTCTTTACCTCCCCGCCTAGCAGTGAACCGCTTCCAGACAACCCGGAAGTGATCTTTCCTCTTCCGGATTACGAGTCCAGACGTCCCACGTGGTTGCCGGTTTGGGGTGCTGCTGTAGTGGCTATACGTCCCGCCGCTGTCCCGAAGTGAGGGATCCGAGCCGCAGCGAGAGCCATGGAGGGCCAGCGCGTGGAGGAGCTGCTGGCCAAGGCAGAGCAGGAGGAGGCGGAGAAGCTGCAGCGCATCACGGTGCACAAGGAGCTAGAGCTGGAGTTCGACCTGGGCAACCTGCTGGCTTCGGACCGCAACCCCCCGACCGTGCTGCGCCAGGCCGGGCCGTCGCCGGAGGCCGAGCTGCGGGCCCTGGCGCGGGACAACACGCAGCTGCTCATCAACCAGCTGTGGCGGCTGCCGACCGAGCGCGTGGAGGAGGCGGTGGTCGCGCGCTTGCCGGAGCCCGCCACTCGCCTGCCCCGCGAGAAGCCGCTGCCTCGACCACGGCCGCTCACCCGCTGGCAGCAGTTCGCGCGCCTTAAGGGAATCCGTCCCAAGAAGAAGACCAACCTCGTGTGGGACGAGGCGAGTGGCCAGTGGCGGCGCCGTTGGGGCTACAAGCGCGCCCGGGATGACACTAAGGAATGGCTGATCGAGGTGCCTGGGAGCGCCGACCCCATGGAAGACCAGTTCGCCAAGAGGACTCAGGCTAAGAAAGAACGCGTGGCCAAGAATGAGCTGAACCGTCTGCGGAACCTGGCTCGCGCGCACAAGATGCAGATGCCCAGCTCAGCCGGCCTGCACCCTACGGGACACCAGAGTAAGGAGGAGCTGGGCCGCGCCATGCAAGTGGCCAAGGTTTCCACCGCTTCGGTGGGACGCTTCCAGGAGCGCCTTCCCAAGGAGAAAGCTCCCCGGGGCTCCGGCAAGAAGAGGAAGTTTCAGCCCCTCTTTGGGGACTTCGCAGCGGAGAAAAAGAACCAGTTGGAGCTACTTCGAGTCATGAACAGTAAGAAACCTCGGCTGGATGTGACGAGGGCCACCAACAAGCAGATGAGGGAAGAGGACCAAGAGGAGGCTGCCAAGAGGAGGAAAATGAGCCAGAAAGGCAAGAGGAAAGGGGGCCGGCAAGGACCTTCGGGCAAGAGAAAGGGCGGCCCGCCGGGTCAGGGAGAAAGAAGGAAAGGAGGCTTGGGAAGCAAAAAGCCTTCTGCTTTAGGTGGCAAGAAGAAAGGAGTCCCGCACCAAGGTGGGAAGAGGAGGAAGTAATGTTCTCCCCTCTGGACCTGTTCTGCAAAGCTGGGACTGTACTAAAGGTTAACTTGGGCGGTATAGGTGGCCGCTGCCCTCAGTGACATTTGACATTAAAGGGACGGGTTTGCCTCCCCTCGAGTCAGTGCTGGACGAGTTAATAGAGACACTGACTGGAAATTGGTGTATTTTGAGAATATGAGAATTATAGAAATGATATAGCCAGAACCAGGAATAAGTTAAGGCCTGCCTTTTTATCTTGACTTTGGATACTGCGTTATAGTAGATTGGTTTCAACATTTTTGCATTATTTTTATAACAAAGCTTGTAATTTATCAAAGCGGGGAGGGCGGGGGAAAATTATATCTACCTGTGATTTGCAAGTGTTGTAAATGGATGCAGGTACCTGATGTTGCTTTTAACTTTTACTGTCGGTAGAGGTTGTATGTGAAGCCAGTAACCTGGGCACCAATGTGAAGTGTGCTTGAGAAAAACAAAGTAGTTACAATGGTTCTAAAAAAGACCCCTTGTTTTGGAAAACCTTGGCACTAACTATAATATTAAAAGTATAGTGCTTTTTGATGTTGGTTCAGGTGGTGCATTTGGCCAATGGATTGCTTTAAGTGATAAATTGGAACCACACTAAGTAATGTTAATTAACCTTGTTACTCTAGAAATAGTTGTCATTTTGTTTGTAACCGGTGGCTTTTGTTTAATTGGCTTGGGTTTTAGATATTGTCAAGTGCAGGGCTGGCATTCACTATGGAACCAAGGCTGACCTGGAACTCAGGGCCAAGTGCTGAGATTATAATCGAGCAGCTACGCCCAGCAGCAGATTTCATGTTTATTTCTGTCCTGGATGTTTTTCCCTGTTTCATTGTCTTATTTTGTTCTTAATAAACTTATCTTTGCATAATTAGTATTTGCATTATTTTTGTAAGTTATTAATAGCAATTCTAGAATTGAAGGGGTGTTTTCTTTAAAGCAAGTTGGTCTCAGTTGCTAGCAGTTGGGAATTGGGTTGGAGGTTACTCTTAGTGTGGTTTCAGTTTTATAAGGTTACTTGTAGAAATGCAAGGAAAGCTCAACTTGTCTCTTAACTCATGGAAACACTGGATTGTTAGTGACTTTGGATAAAGCTCTAACTAGGCTCATCTTTACTGAACTCGTCCACTGGAGAGCCCTGCCAGTTTATAGTTCTAAGTATACATGTATCAAAGCCAAGCTGTTGACAGCTAAAAGTAACCTCTAGCCCAATTCCCAACTGCTAACAACAGGACCTAACTTTCAGAGATTAATTTGGGGTTTTGGTTGGTCAGTTTGGGGCCTTTTTTTTTTTTTTTTTTTTAAGTTTACGAAAAACCCGGTGGGGTTCTTGCCATTGAGACGATTTCAGAGTTGCCTGAGGAATGAGCTAAGACTGGGTCAGGTGACCTTGCATTGGAGGCAGAAGTTTTTCTCCTGGAGTCCAGCAGCGACCGGATTGGCTGTTAGTGGGGGTGGAGTAGGCGGCGAACAAGGAGAACTGCCATGGCTGCGGCTGCACGCGCTCGAGTCACACACTTGCTGAGGCACCTACAAAGCACAGCGTGAGTACAGGCTGCGGATGCCTCAGTGCTTGGCAACCCCGCGGGCACCCAGCTGGGCAGGCAGTCATCATCGGGATAATTTACAGAGTTCAGAAAAACCACAGTATCCCCTGGGCTGTCCCTTGATGGTGCAATGTGGCCCAGCTACTATTGAGATCTTCAGAGAAGCTAGCCTGCTTCCACAGTGAGACAAGTAGTGTAGACTTTGGTGTCCTTGCGACGACAACATATCGAAGTAACACGTGTATGGGTCTATGTGCAGAAACAGCTCTTTTCTGAGAATACAACAGGGAACGGCTGAAGAGCAAGGGCTGCTCAAGGATCCAATAAGGGGATATTGCACCTGTCTCAAGTCTCAGCAGATGGGTTGTAAACGGGAAAAGACCACAAGGAGTTACCCTCCCTGACCTGGTTCCTTCCAGACAGGCCGAGCACATGAGTAAGTGTATGTGAAGGGCCAGAATCAGCCAGGGAAATGGAAGCTGCCGTGAGCTAGGGGGAGGCGAGGGACTGGAGAGAAAGTTCCAGGACCCAGCACAGGGTCTGGGTCTGCCTTCCAGGAGGCAGTAAGGACTGAGAAGTGAATGGAACACAGTTGACACATATCAGGTAGTATACACTACACGTGAACTGTTGGTAGCTGTAAGTGTAGACCAAGGGGAGGACCAAAGGGTGAGCAAAGTGATTCAGACATGAGTCACTTATAGGACAGGAAGGATAGTGAGGAAATCAACCCAGGTGGACATCCTCAGAAGGCAAGGGTGGGCCAGGCAGGAACCTCAACTAAGGGCTAGAAATGAGTTAGTTCGCCTTAGAATTTACAGTAACATGAATGGGTGGGAAGAGGCAGCCGTATTCCCGGCACTGATTTTAGATGTCTTTCTTCCCTTTGCTTCTCTTGTCCTTAGAAGTTTAATGCAGAGCAGAAAAATCTAGTTGTAAGCTGGGCCTGGGCCTTGCCTGTTCCTGGTGGAAGTAGGTGGCCACTAGGTGCCAGCCTTGCTTTATGTTTTTTTCTTAATCTCAAATTCTAAGATCCTGAGATTCCCTCCCTGGGTGTTTTTTTTTTGTTTGTTTTTGTTTTTTGTTTGTTTGTTTGTTTGTTTTTATTTATTTATTATATGTAAGTACACTGTAGCTGTCTTCAGACACTCCACAAGAGGGCGCCAGATCTCGTTACGGATGGTTGTGAGCCACCATGTGGTTGCTGGGATTTGAACTCTGGACCTTCGGAAGAGCAGTCGGGTGCTCTTACCCACTGAGCCATCTCACCAGCCCCCCTCATCTCACCAGCCCCCCTCCCTGGGTGTTTTAATTCCATATTTGAATTTTGACGCAGTCTGGAGGAGGCTTTGCAGTCAAGTACTAGCTATGCAAGGTCCTCTGAGCCATAAAGAGAAACAAATGAAAAGGAGAAAATGAAGCCAGAGGAAGGAACTACCCAATGTGGCAGGGAAGGGAGGAAAGTTTCCAGGAAAAAAAAAAAAAAAAAAAAAAAAAAAAAAAAAAACCCGTGCGATGTGCATAGGTGACAGGATCCAGGAAGCAAAACCGTGCTATGTGCATAGGTGACAGGACCCAGGAAGGAGATTGTGTGAGGTGTTCCTGCTGTAGAGACAGGACCAGTTCTGAGGCTACAGTCGGTAGAGGAGGAGTGGTGGGATGTGAGTAGCTGACCTGGAAGCCAGTGCTCAAGTGCAGAAGCCGTCTGAAGATAAACCTTGAAGATGTGGAAGAATTCTGTAGAATAGTCTCAGGGTTTCAAGCTGAGTAGAGAACCACATGGGTGAGTCAACGCTCCTGACCCGTGAGGGCTGGAGCCCCACAATCCAGGGTCCCCTAAATATGCTCCTCTAATAACCTGGTGGAAAGGTGGGCTGGTTTTACCTTTGGCATTATCCTGGGTTTGGGTTTTGTTGTTTTCTCTTCTACACTCTACCATCTCAGGGCCAGGATGTCCTGTAAGAGCTACTTTAGGCTTCTCACTCTTGGTTTCCTGTTTGTTTATATTTTCCTTTTCCTTTTCCCTAGATGCCAGTGCCCAACTCATTCTCATACTTACTCCCAAGGTAACACAGTTTGAGTTTTTGCATCAGCTTCAGTTTTGCTTTATATCACTGGCGTTTGGCTAAAGTGTGGGAAGGGGGCATCAAGGCAGGCTTGAGGCAGGCTGGCGTTATAGCTGCCTCTCACTAGGAAACAGGGAAGACATGCCTGCAACCTTGATAGCTGAGTCCACAATATTTAATGCTATTTATCCTTACAATTTTCCTTTTGTATAATGTTTTTATTTTATATACATTGATGTTCTGCCTGCATATATGTCTGTGAGTGTATCAGACCCCTGGAACTGGAACTACAACCAGTTATGAGCTGCCATGCAGATGCTGTGAATTGAACCAAGGTCCTCTGAAAGAATAGCAAGTGCTCTCAACCACTGAGCCATCTTTTCAGCCCTATAATATTTTCCAAAACTGAAAGCACACATGCTGTTTTAAGAATGTTTAGGTTCTTGAGGAACAAGTCTTTTGGGGGGAGGAACCCTAAAAGCTAAAGTAAGGTGATTGCTAGGAGAAAAAAAATCTTGTCTGTATCCATTTTTAAAATATCCTATTTCTTTATCATTAAAAATAATAACAAAAGTCTTTGGCTCCCACCATCTTGATCCTTGCCAGACTCTGAGGTCCATAAAGTTCAGTGTAGCATCAGCACAGTCTGACACAAAAACTGCTCTTCCTGGAAAGAGGTAAGATGTAAACAGAGAGGCAGGAAAGGAAAGATCAGCCGACATGTGCTCCTGCACGGTGGGCTGAGAAGGCAGAGTCAAGAAGTCAAAAGTAGTTCACCCTCGGGGCAGATGGGATCCCCACCCCAGGAAAAATAGGCACAATTTTGTTTTCAGCCATTTTGGTCTATTTTTTTTTTTTTATTTTGGCTTTTTTCTACTTGGGAAATGACATGGAGAAAGATAACTCCAACCTAAGTTTGACCTAAACTTTAGTAGCAGAAGCAGCAGGAGGAGGAACAAGAATTTCTATAGCGCCTTAGAGGAATCAGAGAAATGTGGATTTTGATAAGATGCTTTTACCTTCAGAGAACATGTTGTTGTTGTTGTTGTTGTTGTTGTTGTTGTCATCTAGTTCTGGTCTCTTTTTCTTTAATAGCAAAATAATTGGTGGTGCAAATTATTCTGTTGCCTTTCCTTTATCCTGTGCTGACCAGAACTGGTTATAGAGAAGTAGATTAAAAGGAAAGATGAAGGGGGAGGTGGGTAATGGCTCAGTGCTTAAGAGCACTAGCTGTTCTTCCAAAGGACCTGGATTCAATTCCCAACACCCCATGGCAGCTCACAGCTGTCCGTGACTCCAGTTCCAGGGATCTGACATCTTCACAGACACACATGCAGGCTGAAGACCGAGGCACATGAAATGAAAACAGTTAACTATGCGAGCCTGGTGACCTGAGTTGGGTCCCAGAATTCGCATGAAGGTGGCCACCTCCCTGTAGTTGTCCTCTGACCTCCATGTGCATGCTGTGGTGCACGCAGTCACCAGGCACACAAAACAATAAGTTTTTTAAATATGAAATTCATTGGTGGCCCCCTATTGCCCAGATATAACAACAGAAAGAAAAAAAAACAGGTTTTAGTACTTTTTTGTAATATTGACCTATATGTGGTATGCAACCGTAAAATGGCAGAAACGTATACTTCTAGGTAAGATTTCAAGGAAGATGTTTATGTTCACTGTGGGTTTTACTACACAACATTGAGGCTGATTTTCTGATACATGATCTGATGGTATTCTCTGTGCTTCTAGCCCCTGGACCTCCGGGAAAAACAGCAGATTACGCCTTTGAGGTAGATTTCATTGGCTCATCTTTCTTTTATGGATGACATGGAAGAAAACCCTACCTATTTGCTGCAGCATTCGTGTCCCACTTGAAATCTGCTGTTAGCTGATGGTTCCCTTCTCATTTTGACCCGGCTCTATGCAGCAATGTGCATTGTGAAGATAGGGGAGATAGTCAGAAAACAAGATGTTTAAAACACCATTTTTCATATAGCTATTAAAATATGACAAACTCACAGCTCTACATACTTGCAAATTATATGTGCTATATGTCAAGTCTCTGAAAATATCTAACAAAAGAAGTCAAAGTAATGTTTTGAAGCCAGAATAGATGACCAACCGATTCTGCTGTGATTTTCCATGCTAGTTACATAATTACTTGTAATTATTTGTTTAGCTCCTTGCCCCTCCTCATTTAGGAATCATAAATTAGGTCACTGGGAGCCTTCTGCTAGTCCAGGCTCCATCTGAAGGTACTAAGCCCCACATGATAGCTGACAGTTGAAAACTGTAATCCTGGTGGTTGCAAGGTCATTGGACAGTAACAGAGATCCAGATGACCCTGTTGGAATTGCTTAAGTCCTCATTTAAGGAGTTATTAACCATTTAAGGGAGAAAGAAAAGAAAAGATCATGAATCAAACACAACATGATTGTTTTGGTTTGTTCTTTAATTGAAAACTGGCCGATCTGTGTTAGTGTGAAAGCTCTGTCTCTGTATGTAAACCCCAGAAGACCATGCATTATTGTGTTGTCTGAGTCCAGCACAAGGCCTTCAGCAGAGCACCCTCCATGGTCTCGGTGGACAGAACGCTAGAAGGATGTGTATAGATGCACACAAGGATTGGATAAATGGAGGGGCAAAACCGCAGATGAGACACATGAATTGGAAAGTAAAAATGTGTTCATTTTGATGTGGGAATTATGGAAAGCAGACACTTGAAGCTGAAAGAACAAGTGACAATTTAGTGTCTTTGGGAAAAGACAAATACAAAATTTCAATACGACTAGAGCCAAGGTTTGCTTAAAGGAGAGGGGAGGCGAAAAGGTGAGGCATGTGGAAGGCTGTGCTACAGAACATGCTGTTTAGTCTCTAACAATGAGGAGTCAGTCATCTCGGCATGTTAGAAATACACTGATCAACTCTAATACACAAATTCTTTTCTTATTTCAGATGGCTGTCTCAAATATTAGATATGGAGCAGGGGTTACGAAGGAAGTAGGCATGGCAAGTATTTGAGATGTCTGCAGCTCCTACAGGTTATAGCTTGTAAACACAAGTGTTAAGGAACCAATAATCAAGTCTTTTGTTCTTTAAAAAAAAAAAATTATTTAATGTATGAGTGCTCTATCTGCATATATACCTATGTGCCAGAAGAGGGCATTGGATCCTGTTGTGAGCCACCATGTGGTTGCTGAGAATTGAACTCAGGACCTCTGGAAGAGCAGCCAGTGCTCTTAACCGCTGAGCCATTTCTTTAGTCTCAAGTCCTTTGTTCTTAAAGAGCATGTTAAACTTGCCTAAGGTGCTGCTGTACTCAAGCCTAACTTATGAGTTAATTTTTATCATAGGATCTACAGAATATGGGAGCTAAGAATGTTTGCTTGATGACAGACAAGAACCTCTCCCGGCTCCCTCCTGTGCAAATAGTTATGGATTCCCTATCGAAGAATGGCATCAGTTTTCAGGTTTATGATGATGTAAGGGTGGAACCTACAGATGGAAGGTAATGCTATGGGTTTCTTAAGCAGAAGCCAACAAAAATGGCTGCCACTGAAAATTAACCCCAGACCTTGTTTAACATCATGACAGTGTGGCTTTTGTTTTTAGTATAGCGTAATACAACCTTTGTTCTCTGTTCGCTTAAGCTTCATGGATGCAATTGAATTTGCCAAAAAGGGAGCCTTTGATGCCTATGTTGCTGTGGGTGGGGGCTCCACCATGGACACCTGTAAAGCCGCCAATCTGTATGCATCCAGCCCTCACTCTGAGTTCCTTGATTATGTCAATGCCCCCATTGGGAAGGGGAAGCCAGTAACTGTGCCTCTTAAACCTCTGATTGCAGGTAAACACTGCTCATTTGCTTTATTTTACAACTAGCAAAAAAGGCCATACATGCCATGCCAGCTATTAATGTCAAAGTCTACATTTCCAGAACCTCTGATATGTTCATTTTAAGTCAGTGCATGTTTAGAGACCAAAACAGATGACAATGACTTCGTTTAAAAATTCTGACCTTCATCATTGCACAGACAGACAGTTTGGGTCAGTTAGAGTAGGCTTGGAATTTTAGGCCATTATGTCACTGTGTGGAGGAGGCAAGCATCCTCACTGACATTTGGTAGGTCCCCTGTTGGCAGCCTTGTCTCCAGACCTGTCTGCTTTGTCTCATTTCCCACCTCAAAGTTTGCAGAGAATATTTGCTGTGTTCTCTCAGTGACTCAACCCTTTCTTCAATATAATGTCTCTTCAGCTGACCTGGAGTTTTGCATCTTTCCCGGGACATGTGGCTAGCATGGATGTGTTATTTTGGATGACAGCTGCTCCACAGCTTCCTCGTGCACAAATCCATATCAAAAAACAGCTTGAATGTCCCACAGAGGCACTTGAGGTTTTCTAGCCTTTCCTTCCCTTTAATTTCTATGGCTGTTAGCACACTACTCACCTAGGAATAAGGAAAGGGCCTCAGTTTAAGTACCATCCCTGCTCCCCCCTCTTCTGCTCCATCATAAATGCCCACGGTAGTGTCTTGAGGGAGTCAGTGGCAGATGAGCTGCTCTGGTATGAATGAGGAGTCAGCAGGAAGAAGCATAACTGGAACCCGCTGCTGAAACTGTGTCGGCACCACACAGAGAAGCGATTAGTAAAGTTTAAAAACTTGACAGAGCTACAAAACCACAGAGCCCAGCAAAAACAGATCGTTCCTATGCCTGTTGCCAAGGGGGAATAAAGATGTCTTTTAGAGACAGGACTCACAAGTGGTCCTCCTGGAGGTGCTAGGCAACTTGATCTCTAGCTCGAGAGCCAAGCTTCCCAGAGCTCATTGCCATAAATATGGCAGACTTCCCACACTGGTGTGATTAACATAGACATATTAATACTGACATAGACGTCAATTACAACAGAGTTCATTTATTCAACACAGATTAGTGTTAATACAGATACAGACAACATAAGTAAAAAACCTGTTTGTGGGCATCATGTGAGTTAAATATACATGCATGTTAACCATGTATGTTAATTTATAATATATTCAATGTAAATTCATAAAATGCATTTTACATATACAGGTAGCAGGCATATTAAATACTCATGCATGTTAACCATACATACATACATATTAATGCAGCCATGTATAGTATGCAGTCATGTTAATGCAGCATGTATATTATGTTAATACAGATATAGAAGCCAGGTAAATGTTGAATAGACCAATAGAACTCATGTTAATATAGACAGATATGATATATTTTAAGCATGCATACGCATTCAAACATAATGTGTGTGTGTGTGTGTGTGTGTGTGTGCGTGTACACACACACACAGGTATAGATGCATACATGTGTTCTAATGTAGGTACAGATATATCATGATGATGGGAACACTCACAAGTGTGTTAACTCAAGCATGGACATCGCATGAATCCTTAACAAATGTTACACAGATACGGTTGTCAGACTTTGTGCCTTGTTCTGAGATGGAATTAAGTATCTCCACTGACATCTGTTCAGATTCCTTCTAATATCAATGTTATTTTGTTCAAGTTCCAACTACCTCAGGGACTGGCAGTGAGACTACCGGGGTTGCCATTTTTGACTATGAGCATTTGAAAGTAAAAACTGGTAAGAATTTTATTCCTAACTCTTTTGAAATTCTCTCTCACACCATTCTACCTCACCCCTTTGACCTTGGTGCTATTATTTAGAAATCAGAGAATTAAATGAACTCAAGCACACATTTCTCTTCCCAAGAAGAGAATATATGAAAATGGACTAGTAAGTTTCTTGTTGACAACTACCTGAAAAGCCGATCAAAATGCCATGAATCTCTTTTCATATACATTTTTATTTGTGAGCATGTATAAATATATTCCATAGCTGTGGGAATGTTTTTGGAGGCCAGAAGAAGCTGTCAGATCCCCTGGAGCTGGAGTCACAGGCAGTAGTGAGCCCCTTGACTCGGGTGCTGGAAATCAAACTTGGGTTCTTTGAACAAACAACAATGCTCTTAGCCACAGAGCCATCTTCCCAGACCCCCAATGCCATAAATCTTACTTAATAGGCAATTTCCCTGCCCATATCAGTGGTTCCCTCTGACATTTTTTAACATTTTATATCAATTTTATGAAAAGATGCTTGTATACAACAAAAAGCATAGTTTTCAAAGACTCTGTTTGGTGGGTTTTAACAAATACACTCAACAAATCAAGATCCTAGACATTCCAGATCTCCACAAAGTTGCCTCACATTCCATCCCAGCCAGTCACTCAGGCCCATCCCCAGAGCACTTCTGTTTTCTGTCTTCCTAGGCATTTGAGGCCTACCTTCTCCTTGACTATGGTAGAAATAAGTGTGGTCAGCATACTGCTTCCAGCCTTTGTTGACGTTCAGTTGCACGTTCAGAGGAGCTGCTTTATTTTTGTTAAATGATGTGATCCCTTCACATGGTTAACAGCAATGACAAGCAACTCTTAAAGTCAGCCTTATGGTGTTTAAAAGGTCTATAGACATATTATCTCATTTTATCCTTGTAGCTCCTGAGGCAGATGCTGTTACAGTGTGTATGTAAGTGCATGCGGACATGCATGTGTGCGAGAGTGTGTGGAAGGGGGTTGAGCTAGCTTCCAGTGGTTAAGTGACATGTAACATAGCAAGGTGTAGAACAATGGCCAGTGGTCTGCTAATAGATAATATTTTGGAATGGAATAGGAAATAAGCCGTGGTTTGTAGTTCTTATCAGTTTCTGTGTGATCACCACTGCCCACTGGGCCAGTCAGTCCTCCATGCCCCTAGAAGAGCTACATGAGATGACTTGTGGGATGGGGAGTCAGCCCAGCACACCACCTAGTCACAGGTTCTGGTCCCAAGTAGCCTTCCACTGCTCCCTGCATCACTACATGAAAAGGAATCTTTTCTCATACTTTTTAAATGTATTAAAATTTAAATTTATTGTCCTAAGGTTATTAAATTTTTAATGGTGCTCAAACCTTTAACATTGAATTTCTTCTGTTTTAGGCATTGCTTCACGAGCCATCAAACCCACCCTGGGACTGGTTGATCCCCTGCACACTCTCCACATGCCTTGCCAGGTGGTTGCCAACAGTGGCTTCGATGTCCTTTGGTAAGTACTGGTGCTTCCTGGAAGGACTTTTCAAGACTGGTCTGTGAACAGTATTTCACCACTGGACTGCCTGTATACAGTCCTGGTAAGCCTTCAGTGATTAACACTATGGACCACTGTTCCTGTTGGCTGTCATTGTCCGCTTGCTGGGCGAAAATGTGAAGGTGGGAAATGTTGCTGATAGGATGTAGTCATGTTAGAGCCCACAAGCCTGTCTCTGGAGAGAACACCCTAGACATCATCTGTGTCGGTGGAGTCACAGAGAAAGGATCAGTTTAAAATGACACAAAGCATCTCTGGACCATACCACCTGCCTCTACAGCCACACAAACTAGGGAAGCCTCAGGGCTGCACCCCGGGAGAGATCAGTCAAGGGGCTAGTGTCTCCAGGATGCAGGCCCACCGTGTGTATTCCTAGCACTTCACACACATTGCCTCTTTGTAGCACTGTACAGCGTGACACTCTCAGAGATTGGGTGTTCAGTGCTTAGTAGCTTGACCAGGCTCATATAGGTTCATGTGGTTTCATGTGTTTATCTACTGCAGACCTGTTCCTGAGCCAGGCCATTAGTGCCAATCTCCTTTGAAGACCACACACGTTCTTTTCACTTTCAGCAAACCACCATAGTTCACCCACTAGTACAAGCATATTTTGTCACATTTTTGTGAGGCCAGACAAGGTGGTCCATTTAGGAGAACATGAAGCATAGGCAGGCTTCAGACTCAGAGACAGCCCCTGCTTCAGCTGTTGGAGGATCCGCATGAAGTCCAAGCTGCTCATCTCCTACATATGTGCTGGGAGTCTAGGTCCAACCCATGCTCACTCTTTGGTTGGTGGTTCAGTCTCTGGGAGCCCCGAAGGGTTTGGGTTAGTTGACTATGTTGGTCTTCCTATGGAGTCCCTTAGGTCCCTCAATCCTTCCTTATAAGGATAAGTTTTAGTTGTAAAAATTGCTCTAAGAATGAGCTTTGCAAGGGATGGAGGAAGCAAAGCTCATTCTGTGTACTTTAAACATTTGTCTTCAGCCATGCTCTGGAGTCATACACCGCCATTCCCTACAACATGCGGAGCCCCTGCCCTTCCAACCCCATCCAACGACCAGCATACCAGGGTAGCAACCCAATCAGCGACATCTGGGCAGTCCATGCACTGCAGATTGTTGCCAAATATCTGAAGAGGTATGTCAACCTGGGGACAGAGAGATGGGACATGATCTCAGGTGAAACCTGACATTGCCTAATGCCGAAAGGGATGCTGACCACAGTCGCCTGTGTCCTCTGAAGGGATCTGAGGACAGGCAGGAGAGAACTGGAACCCCTTGATTCAAAAAGGCAAGAGTTTCAGAACCCAACTGAAGCTCCTAATGCATAAAGGATACAGGTAAAATTTAAAAAAGGTTTTCTCACCAAAGCCCCCAAATTAGCCAGACATGGCAGTGAACACCTGTAATTTCAGAACTTGGGAGTCTGTTACAGGAGGATTGCTATGCATTTGAGGGACAGTCTGTGCTACATAGTTAGTACTAGATAAGCCAGGATGGCAAAGCAAGACTCTTTCCAAAGCAACAACTCCCAACAGTGAAGCTGGCATGATGGAGATGTCTGTGAGACTTGGCAGGAATGAGAAACACATAGATGCTGACTGGGTCATCTGTACCCTAAAAGCACACAGAAGCCACCCAGTGAAAAAACTCACATGAATTAAAGTCAGGGAAAAAAGATGTAGATACTTAGGAGACAGATAATGTAAAAGGATTCCTGGGAGGTTTTGAAAGATTCGAGAACGCAGATACAAACTGGGTGTAGCAACACACAAGGAATTATGACTACTGGGGAGGCTGGGCACACTATGGGAATTTGAGACCAGCCTGGGCAGGGTAACAAGACCTCAAATCTGAAAACAAAAATTTTAATTAACTATTTTATCTTTATTTATTTATTTTTGGTATTTTGAGACAAGGTTTCTCTGTGTAAGTCCTGGCTGTCCTGGAACTTACCTTGTAGACCAGGCTGGCCTCAAACTAACAGAGATCAGCCTGCCTCTGCCTCCCAAGTTCAGAGATTAAAGGTGTATGCCAACACTGCCCAGCCTAAGTTCCTTTATATAGACTATCTCTATTTATTTTTTTGTTTTTTGTTTTTGTTTTGTTTGAGATAGGATTTCTGTTTTTCCTTTCTTTTTTAATTGATTCTTTCTTTCTTTTTATCTTATGTACATTGGTGGTTTGCCTCCATGTATATCTGTGTGAGGGTGTCAGAGCCCCTGAAAGTATGGTTATAGACAGTTGTGAGCCACCATGTGGTTGCTGGGAATTAAACTACAGTGGGGGTGCTTGGAATTGAACCCAGTTCCTCTGGAAGAGCAGCCAGCGCTCTTAACCACTCAGCCATCTCTCTAGCTAAATATTTTGGAAGTTGACTAATCTTTAAATTTTTTAAAGAATACAAATATATAAGTATACATATTTATGGCCATTATTTATGAGAGACCAAATAGGAACAGATTCCCGAAACAGCAAAAACATACAGTTCAGTTCGGGTCAGCATCACAGAGAGGAAGGTGACCTGGCTGGCTTAACCTGAGGTGGCCTCAGGTGACAGGGCTCTGGGTACACTCTGAGAATGTGTTCACAACCATCAGGGCCACTGACAAATGAAGACCGAGCAAGTCCCAGGTCACCTCCCCACAGTGCTCACTGTGCAAGGTCAGGGCCTTGCCTTTGTGGTGTCTTCCTATCAGTTAAGCACCTGACAGAGTATTTACTATGCCCTCGGTGAAACCATTGATGAGAAAAATCTGTTTGCCTTCCATTTCCTTCCACTTAGAAGACAAGGGGTTGTTTGAGGAACCTGCCTAATTTTTCTTCCTACTGAGGGACGTTCCACTGTCTCGCCTTTCCCTAAGGCAGCTCTTTATTCAGAAGGAAATACCAGTGTTGGTGTGTTGCTCCATACTTCTCTAACCCACAGGGCTGTCAGAAACCCTGATGATCTGGAAGCAAGGTCTAAAATGCACTTGGCAAGTGCTTTCGCTGGCATTGGCTTCGGAAATGCGGGTGTTCATCTGTGGTAAGTGAGCATGCAATTCATTTTCTTAACTCAAGCTACTGCTTCTACGTTTTAATATATGTAATTCAGGACAAGTGGAAAATTCTAAGTATTCTATACAAAAAAGAAATCTAAGATTCCTCAAACATTTTCTTAATTTGAATTAGTTTATTGGGTCATAGATTTCTTATAATAGCTTTTAAAATGCAGTTTATCCACTATACAGTCTGTTCATTTAAGACACACTTAATGCAATGGTTTTTACTCTGTGCACAAAGCCCTCTTACCATTAGTTTTAGAACATTTTATTACCCTTGGTTTAAAAGAAAAATAAAATATTCCACATCCTCAACCACTGGTCACCAATGCGCACACATATGCAGAGACCACCGAACAACTTTCCATCTCTTTGGGATTCTCTGTTTCAGGTGTGTCACAGACATGACATAGACATGAAGTCACATGATCCTCTGTGCCTACCATGCTTTGTTTAGATACTGTTAGAACCTTCAATTCACTCATGCAGGGGTACCTCAGATCTTTTTATTGCCAAAAGTGTTCTATTGTATGGAGATAGCACATTTGACTTGACCTATTATCAGTTAGTGGACATGTGTGGCTATGAGTAGTGTTCTGTACAAGTATTGGTGTGCACATTTTTATTTCTCTTACTTGATACAAATGAATGGAATTTCTGAATCTATGATAATTTTGTATTATTATTAATTTCTTTTTAGAAACTACCACTCTAGTTTTTACACCAGCTTTTTCATTCATGCACTGAATGGGGGCTCCCATTCCTCTGTGCCTTGCTATATATTGTGATTTGTAAAATCTCAAGTGCAGGATCTTTCCTTAGTCTCTTATATACAACAGAGAAAGGAACGATCAGAATCTTTGTTTATATCCCCAAATTAATCTTTGACTGAAACTTTCTTGTATAGTACCTTGAAATTTTAAAAAATTAAAAAAAGAAAGCAAACAGAATGTTGAGAGTTAAGAGTAGAGCTATGTTAGGATGCAAGGCAGCGGCAAGCCTCACCTTCTGTGCCTTGGGAGGGTGAATTTATTATACCAAAAGCAAGTAGGCAAAATGTACCAGAGCCTGAAAGTGTTCACTCCCCTTGGCTCACTGTTTCACTTTTAAGAATCTAGCCAAAGTAATATTCATGGTATGCCCAGTGGGTTTCCTTATAAAAATGTTCACTCACGTGTAATATATAATTTAAAATGTTGGATGCACATTTCCAATAGTTAACAGTCAACTATAGTACTTAAAGAATAAAATAAAGTCATGTTTAAGGCAGATTAATATAGAAAAGTGTTTCCAACACCAGACACAGCAGCTCACTTGTAATCCCAGACTTCTGAGGTGGAGGCAGGAGGACCAGGAGTTTAAGGTCATCCTCAGCTACACAGTCAGGGTGAGATCATTCAGGCCACATGAGACTCAGGCTTAAAACAAACAAAGAATACTCGGCTACAGAAGCAGTGTACAGGGACAGGAAGGTGGCTTGGCAATTAGGAGATTATTAGCTGCTCTTCCAAATGACCCAGGTTCAATTCTCAGCACCCATGTGGTGTCTACTGCTCCTGTAACTCAAGTTCCAGGTGATTAATTGCAATCTTCTGACCTCCCTGGGCATTCAGGCATGGGGCACACAGACATACAAGCAGGCAAAACACACACAAACACATAAAATAAAAAAGGAAGACAAATCTTGAAACTAAGTTCAATATGATCAAAGTTAAATATATGCATAAATGTTCAGAAAGAAAGAGACTATGAAAGTTTTTATTTTGTACAAAAAACATAGACAACTATTAAAAACAATCGAAATCTGGGGGCCTGGAAAAGTGCTCTTCCAAAGGTCCTGAGTTCAATTCCCAGCAACCACGTGGTAGCTCACAGCCACCTATAATGGGATCTGTATGCATGTATACAGACAAACTACTCATACATGAATACATTTTTAAAAATTAGAAAAATTAGGAATTTAAGTATATAGACTTGCCTTTGAACGCTCATGAATCCTAACACTGCTTGAAAGCACACTAGTCAGTAGTTTGCTGATTCCAAGGGAGATAAAGTACATTCTAAAGTACTTAATAACTCAGGGAAGTAAGAGCTTCCAGTTTATCTCATGCAAGATGGCTGAACACTTTTTGATAAATATTAATGAAATTCATCAAAATACCTCCTTTCATGAGATCTTCTGCTGAATAAGCATGCAATCTTCCAATAGTCTATATTATAAGAATGAGGCCATTTTGCTCACATTAAGCACTTAATTTTTATAATATTAATTGTGAATATTATATATTAACTTGTTACAATATTCTGAACCATCTATTAAACTACAGTGTTTTTCTACTTGTTCACTGAAAGTTCAAGAAGTTGTAAAGTTTCTATTTTCTTGTAAAAGCAAACCCACTGTGAGCTGGAGAATGGTGCCATGGGTAGAGTGCTTCTGGGTAAGCATGAGGGTCTGAGTTTGCATCCGAGCACTCACATAACAGTGTGAAGCTGAGCATGGGTGGCTGCAGTTGTCCATAGCCCCAGCACTATGAGATGCTTCCAGCCTAGCTCTAGATTCAAAACCCTGTCTTGGCAAATAAAGCAAATAAAGAATGATAGAGCAGGACAGCCATATCCTCTTCTGCTCTGTGCCTACACACATATCCTCCATATCCTCTCCTGCTCTGTGCCTACACACAGATTTGCAAAGGTAAGAAGCAGGCACATATAAGATGAAAGGACGGACCATCCAGAGACTGCCCCACCCGGGGATCCATCCCATAATCAGCCACCAAACCCAGACACTATTGCATATGCCAGCAAGATTTTGCTGACAGGACCCTGATATAGCTGTCTCGTGTGAGGCTATGCCAGTGCCTGGCAAACACAGAAGTGGATGCTCACAGTCAGCTATAGGATGGAACACAGGGCCCCCAATGGAGGAGCTAGAGAAAGCACCCAAGGAGCTAAATGGGTCTGGAACCCTGTAGGTGGAACAACAATATGAACTAACTAGTACCCCCAGAGCTTGTGTCTCTAGCTGCATATGTATCAGAAGATGGCCTAGTTGGCCATCACTGGGAAAAGAGGCCCCTTGGTCTTGCAAACTTTATATGCCCCAGTACAGGGGAATGCCAGGGCCAAGAAGTGGGAGTGGGTGGTTAGGGGAGCAGGGCGGGGGAGAGGGTATAAGGGACTTTCAGGAATAAAAATAAAATAAGAATTAAAAAAAGAAGCAGGCAAATAAAAGTCAATTAAATAGGACTGATTGACCTAGCTTCTTAGGGCAGACTAGTCCTTTATAATTCAGCACCGTTAATATACAGCATTTGAAACAATCTGTCAATTATTAGCAGAATGGATCACTAATAGGTCCAGTTTGCATATTATCCCAGGCATAAAACTCTTTGACCACTGGAGTCTGATCATTTCAGAGGTTCTGTTAGTGAATCCAATAAATTTGGAGTGTGTCACAAGAAGTACACCATGTAGAGCCCTGTGAGTGGCAATACAGTCCAGACATGTGAGGAGCAGTCCTGCAACAATGTCCGTGTTACTGAATTCTAGCATCTGTGTGTCAACAAAAGATTTTTTTTTCTTTTCCAGCCATGGCATGTCTTACCCAATTTCAGGTTTAGTGAAGACATATAAAGCCAAGGAATATAATGTGGATCACCCTCTTGTGGTAAAAATATTTAACAATAAATTACTCAACTAGCTCTTATTATTATCCCAATTTCTGTAAGTATATTTGTCAGTGGGTGTGGGGATGGAACCCTGGCAAGAACTCTGCCACCAGGCTGTACCCCAGCCCACACCAAGAGCCCTTGACTGCTCATAGTACTAGTCATGTCAGAGTGTTGGAAGAGCAGCTGTTCTGTGCATCTCTCTCCCCAGCCCCATGGTCTTTCTGTGGTGGTCACCTCTCCTGCAGTGTTCACCTTCACAGCCCAGATGTTTCCAGAGCGGCACCTGGAGACGGCAGAAATATTAGGTATGAACCCACGGTCACAGAACCCACGGCTCTGTGACCCTCCAATGTGGGGGTGTTTCCCAGGGATAAGAACAAAAGCTTTCACTTTGAAGTAGCTCAGTAATAAAATGGCAGTGACTTCCTGAAGCCCTGGACAGCACTTAAATGCCATCATTTTAGCCTTCTAAGGACCCGTAAGGAAATAGAACCTAAAATTGACCCTATTAAGTATGTCCTATTGCTGTCTGCTCTGCTGTCACCTCTTGAGAAAGTACTGCTTGGAGCATAACTAATGTCCTCTCTGACTTCTGCTATGCAGAGTCACTGATAAAATAAATCAATAAAGCAACAGTGACCTCTCAATCACAGAGAAGCCAAACAATAAACTAAAGCAATTGCAAGTGAGCAACTGGCTTGACATAGTGTCAAATAAGTCATCTAATCAGGTGCCCACTGTGCCATTTGACTCTTATGGAAATAAAATTATATTCTGGATAGTCATAGGAGGAGGTTAAAAGAAAACTTAGTGTTTTTCTGAAACAAGAAGTCTTTTATTTTTTTAGGTGACTTGGAGAACGCAGTTTACTTGTAGAACATCTTATCCCCCTACTTGGGTTTAGGGTGGGAAGAAAAAGGCGGTAACGAAAACTCTTCATTATGCTCTTGTAGCTTGAGCCGTTAGAAAGATTACTCCCAAGGAGGCAGGAAAGACCGCAGACATCCTCCCACAGGGCTACTGCCCTGGCCTTCACTCACACACCAGCCCTTTGTGTGCCCCAGGGCTCCAGGTGCTGTGTGGGGAATGTTAATGTCAGAAGCCCAGGACTTGGACCCAAGCCCAGGCTTCAGTTCACAGTATGTACTGTGTGCACACATTGGCAGAGATACCAGGGGCCTGTATTCCTTCTCCCTTTAGGGAAGGGAATTTCAGCCATGCTGAGACATAGCTCTGGCCTCTGTAGATATATGAATGGTAAAAATTGGGGGAAGGGGTCCTAAATAGTAGGCTAGATCTACTGTAAATGGGAAAAATCATAGTGAATTTACAGGCCATGTTCCAGGCAGCACAGACATTACAAGAAGGCAGATCCCCTGTTAAACTGGTAGAAGAACCCAGCAGTTCTTCCTACTGCTTAGAAACTCCAATAGTATCCCATATTGCCAGTCAAATATGTTAATTCTCTATGAAATCTCAGCTTTTTCTTAGCTATACCAGTTTATTTTCTTTCATGTCACTTCTTTTTTGTTATTGTTTCTAAGAAATGCTCCATAGGAAAATCTGTGTTCAGTGGCAGCCATCCCAGGATCATAAAACTGTAACCCCATATCCTGTCACGCCTCTCACCTAATCCACTCTTAGCTGCTGTTGGGCATTGCAGATGGATCTGCCAGGTCTGGTGTACCTTTCATCCTGTTGCTCTCCATCTGGCCTGTATCTGGTTCTGTTTACATTTTCCTGGAATTGAAGTGGTTCTGACCTTCACAGAAGGAAGAGGCATAAATCTGACTGTATCGAGGAGGGGCCTTGTACTGAATGGTTTTGTGTCAACTTGACACAGGCTGGAGTTATCACAGAGAAAGGAGCTTCAGTTGGGGAAATGCCTCCATGAGATCCAGCTATAAGGCATTTTCTCAATTAGTGATCAAGGGGGGAGGGCCCATTGCAGGTAGTGCCATCCCTGGGCTGGTAGTCCTGGTTCTATAAGAGAGCAGGCTGAGCAAGCCAGGGGAGGCAAGCCAGTAAAGAACATCCCTTCATGGCCTCTGCATCAGCTCCTGCTTCCTGACCTGCTTGAGTTCCAGTCCTGACATCCTTTGGTGATGAACAGCAACATGGAACTGTAAGCCGAATAAACCCTTTCCTTCCCGACTTGCTTCTTGGTCATGATGTTTGTGCAGGAATAGAAACCCTGACTAAGATAGGCCTCCTCTCCCTCATAGGCCTTTTGTTTATACCTCATCCAACGCTACCTTTATTTGCAGAATGCAAGCCTTGTGGGCATCACAGGTGCGCCACTTAGATAGATGATTGAGAGGCCGAGTGCTAAGTACAGACTGGGAAAGCTGGTCCCTTCTCCTGGGCATTTGCACACTATCCTGCCTAAGAACAGAACTCCATGGCCCTTTCAGACTGACATCTCTATTATTGTTTGTGCTGTGAATCATTAAACTTCTGTCCTTACAAATCTCCAAACCTTGGCAACCTTCTTCACATGGTCATCCTCACAGGAAGCACCATTCCCTGGGTTTGCTGTCTTTGTTGTGCCCAGCTGCCACTGAGACATTTATTCAGAGGGACATCCCCTTATCTTTGCCAACATAGTCCAGTTTTTTTTTTTTTTAAGGTTTAAAGAGGAAACCTTTCTTTCCCTAGTCACATGCAACAGAGTTTTGTGATCTTATTTCCTGCTCCCCCCCCCCTTGGTGGTCGATGTGCAGTATTTGTAGTTCTATATCCTTGCCTCAAGCTGTTTGCAGAAGCCTTTTGTTGCTGTTAGAAAAGAAATTGAATGTGCACACCTCCAGGGGTCAGTAAATGCCAAGCCTTGAAAACCATAGAAGCTATGCCCCCTACAAATGTACTATCCCTGCATCCTAGTGCCAGTGTCTTTTCTGGTCTCTATTCAGCACCTCCTTTCTTGGCTCTGACATTCTGCTCCCCCACCACACAAAGGGTAAACAGGGAAGAATCAGAAGTCCCCAAGCAGCTTGTCCTAAAGAACGGATGGCTACTGAGCCTGTCATCCATGGGCCACTGACTAGAGA
Source organism: Mus caroli (assembly GCF_978045245.1). Taxonomy (NCBI): domain Eukaryota; kingdom Metazoa; phylum Chordata; class Mammalia; order Rodentia; family Muridae; genus Mus; species Mus caroli. Next base: position 6,466,849 of record NW_028227256.1, read on the forward strand.
CATCTCAGGAAACCCTAGTAGTGCCCTGAACCTCAGTGTTTGGAGGTGGCATTGGGTACAAATTACATGTTCAACTGATATTGTGACTGAGCTATATCTGGAAGCTACTTCCCTCTGTTCCTATAGTCTGAACTTTTCTTCTAGGAGCCAACATCCGCACTGCCAGGATCCAAGATGCCGGGCCTGTGTTGGCAGATGCCCTCCGAAAATTCCTATTTGACCTAAATGTTGATGACGGTCTGGCTGCTCTTGGTTATTCCAAGGATGACATTCCTTCATTGGTGAAAGGAACACTGCCCCAGGTAAGATTCACAGTGTGGCCTTAATGCCTGCTAAACACAGAGCCAGAGGGGACCAACACCCAGTCTGCTAGTGGTGCTGTTGCACCCCTCATAGCCGCTAGAGAACCCACAGGGCAAAAGCAGCCTAGCCCCTGGGCCTTTATGTTCATCCATAAAACTGTGGCAAACTGAAAACAATGAGATACAAACTGCCAAAGTGACTTGGGTTATGGAAACCTCACCCTTTCCCACACTTCTGCTGTTTAAGGACTTCCCCTGTAAGACAGAGCTAAGCCATTTCAAAAGGACCATGGATGTTATTTTCCACTATAAAATATCAAAAATTCCTGCTGTTCTACAGAATGCAGCATAGTTTTAAGATTGAAACTATTGCAAGTTTGCATTTGAATCATTTGGAATGACACTGTGTATTTCATACACATCTGTGTCCTTCTGTGCCTTATTTCATATATTTAAATTTTGCTAAAGAATGTGAACTAATTTACCCCCAGATCATAATGACCAAGACCCTGATACTGCTATTTACTATAAAGTAGGGAACTCAGATCCTTGAGCAGCCAGTTAGTGGACCACACCATGACTATCATACCCAGTGCTCTCCCTATTCCTCCTAGTCAATATGGAAGATGCAGGAAAACAGGGATCACCATGGGGCTCTTTTGTCCAGTGTTAAGCATTCACATTCACAGTATATACACACATACACACACATGCACACGCGCACACACACACACACACACACACACGGCACTGAGACAGCAGACAGCTAGAATATCCACTCAATCAGGACCTTGCTTACCACAAACAGTGGGACCCTTTCCATACCCAACTCCAGGAAAGCAAGGGATCAGATAGCCCCCCGCCTTCCCCACACCATCACTGTACAGACTGTTGATAACCTCACCATTCACAGAAGACGTTTGTACAGACTGAGCTCACAGCTTCATATATCCACAGAAGCATGTGGGAATAGCAATGAACCAAGTACTCTGAGGTAACAGGGGGTAAAGTGGAAAGCAATGACCCATGGGATGGGCGAGCAGCCTTCATGTTATCATTAACTATAAACTTAGGTTCCTGTGTGATTACACTTTCCAACTTCTAAGAAAATCATCAGCTGGGTGCTCCTTGAACCTAGTTCCATGGCTTCTCAGTATACTGGTGAAATATGGCCTATGGGCCACTAGTTTCCCTAACTTAGATTCAAACCCAGTAGATCCAGTTTTATCTAGCAGTGTAAATGAGAAACACAAGTATTTTGAGATGTAGCATAGGAGCTGAGCCAACCCACAAATCCATAGTTCTAACATGTTGAGCCAAAATGGAAGGCCACAAAAGCCATTGTAGTGACTTCATTCAAGCCTCCTGAGGAAAGTGGGAACCTGCTTTGCCCCTCTGTCCTCTGCCCCGCCCAGCACAGGCTAGTAGACATGTTGAGTGAGCTCATGCCTACAGCTTCTCCTGAAACTTCTGTCCAAGTGAGCAAGTGACTTGGTGGCAGTAACTGTAGGTGTTTCCTAAGACTGAGTAAATAACCGACAGCCATGAAAGCCTGACTACAAACTCCACAGACCTAGTAGCCACCATGATCTTAATGTGGCTTCTGGTCTCATAACATTTTCTCAGGGATACTGTCTTTTCTGAAGTTTATCCCAGGACTCTGTTTAAGAATATGAATTTTTTAGGTCAATAAGGTGATTCAACATGTAAACGCGCTTGCTGCTAAACCAGTCCAAGTCCTGGAACCCACATGGTAGAGAAAACCAACTCTCACCAGTTGTCCTCTGACCACACCCCTTGGACCATGGTGCACAATAAATACAGACAATAAATAATAACAGTATAACAGTATAGTAGACAATATACAGACAATAAATAATATTGCAATTTCTTAAAATTAAAGAATATGAATTTACTTCCAAGAATTGTGCTAGTTAGTTTTTGTAACTAGACACAAACTGGAATCACCAGCTGGGGAGTGACCTCCGTCAGAGCAGCCTGTACTTGGGTTCTTAAGGCCTTTGGGGATTAATGATGTGGGAGGGTTCATTCCACTATGAGTGGCACTACCCTGGGCAGGTGGTCCTCGTTGCATAAGGAAGTAAATTAAGGAAACCGTGGAGGACAACCCAGAAAACAACACTTCACTAGTCTGTGTTCCGTTTCCTGCATTAGCTTCTCTTGATGATAAACTATCATATAGCCACAGTTTGTAAAACAGTTTAAAAAAAAAAAAGCCCAGTGGTGGTGGTGGCCATATGCAGGCCTTTAACCCCAGCACTCAGGAGACACAGGCAGGCAGATCTCTGCACAGCAACAGAAACCAAAATAGGTCAGAAATTGGTACCAGAGAGTGTGATATTGTGGTGATGGACATGACCATATTTGTTTGAGAGTTATGGACTTGAAGTCCTTAAAGTCTACTATACTGTTATGGGAGCTTGGAAGAAAGCAATGTTAGAAGGAAGCAGATGGCAGAGGCCCAGCTTATGGAGTGCCACAGGGAAGACTGGAGTCCCTCAAAGATGATATATTTATGTGTTTTGTGTTAAGTCCACTGTCGCTATCGTCAGACACACCAGAAGAGGGCATCAGATTCCATTACAGATGCCACAATGTGGTTGCTGGAAATTAAACTCAAGGCCTCTGGATGAGCAGTCAGTTCTCTTAACCACTTAGCCATCTTTCCAGCCCCTGGTTGATATTTTGAATTAAGACTCTGTGGTTTCTGGTCAGCTGGGACTGAATGATCAGCTGTGATAACAATAGACCAGAAACATTGACATGAACCTTGGCTTTACTGAAATAATGGATTCTGGTTAGCTGAGGCTGAAAAATCAACTATGAGCAAACAGAGTCCAACACCACCAAAAGAGTTTCTGGGGAGTATTTCCTGAGGGCTAGCACACAGGAGCTGTGGTCCAGAGGGGGCCAAAGCTGTATCTCAAGCTGGTAGCCAAGCTTGGTTATGGTAAAGTCTCCCCCAAGGTACTGGTTTTGGCAGCATGATAGGAACCCAGTAAACAGTACTCCTCCATGGCCCCTGCTTCAGATCCTGCCTCCAGGTTCCTTTCCTGCCTTGAGTTCCTGCCCTGATTTCTCTCAGTGTTAGACCTGGAGAACTGTTATGATGAAATTAGCTTTTTCCTCCCCACACAACACGACAACAGAGAACCCTCACTAGAATAGAAATAGCCTGCAGATGAAGAACTAGTATGGGGATTTTTGGTTTGGTTTGATTTGGTTTTTGGCAGCAGCGAACGTTTTACAGGAATGCCATGGCAACCTCAGAATTTTACACATCCTATAAGCCAATCTTCACTATTAATGTCGTAGAATTGGGATATACTGGTCCCTGCAAAGAGCTTTGCCAGAAAGTTCTTCTCTGATAAAGGCTCTTATATACTCAGCAGTCAGGGGTTTTCTCTAGAAGGAACCAGCAGGCCAGTGTTCTTAACCAAACACCACAGCTTATGCTAGTGGCAGATAATGGCAGCCCTGCACACAGAGGCTTCCAAATGCATGGCCCAACTGCAGAGGGAGTGGGCAAGAACAACTCATCTTCAGAGCTAGATTTCAGAAACCTCTGGAAAGAGCCATTTTACATTTCAAAACAAAATCATCACTGGAGAGAGCTGTCTGCCCAAGTGAGCAACTCCCACGCTTGGTAGACGAACCAGCTGAAATGGTGTTCTTTTACGTATGTGCTAAAAGAAGAATTTATTTCAGTGCCCATATTAATCAGTTGTTCTTTGGTCTTTTTTTTTTTTTTCAATTGATTGTTGTTTTGTATCAAACAACTTTTATCATGCTCATTTTTATTGTTACAATATTTTATAAATTTAAAAGAATATGATTAAAAATGAAAAGTATTGCTGGTTGGGGGGGGCTCTCCGGGTGGAGTTGGGGTACAAAAGGGAAAGAAGAATGTGATGTAAGTCTGGTTCTTTGGTCTTCTTGCCTATAAATAATAGCACATTGCTCAACACATCTTCATTTTGAAATCAGTTGGCTTTTATGTAGCATAGGATCAGATACTTTGTTTCCATCTGTGTTTGCCCAAACTTTGGGGTTGGAAATGTCAAAAAGAAAGGTAGGAAAGGCCACACAAGCCTTTAATCCCAGCACTCTCGAGGCAGAGGCAGGCAGATTTCTGAGTTTGAGGCCAGCCTGTTTGTTTGTTTGTTTTTGTTTTTCGAGACAGGGTTTCTCTGGATAGCTCTGGCTGGTCTACAAAGTGAGTTCCAGGGCAGCCAGAGCTATCCAGAGAAACCCTGTCTCGAAAAACCAAAAAAAAAGAAAGAAAGAAAGAAAGAAAGAAAGAAAGAAAGAAAGAAAGAAAGAAAGAAAGAAAGAAAGAAAGAAAGAAAGAAAAGAAAAGAAAAGAAAAGAAAAGAAAGGAAAGGCTTGGGCTTAGCTGTTTCAGGAAGTCTAGAACTGCCTCTCCAAAGATGAACAGATCATGGGCGAAGACTCTGAGCTCATCAGAAGACTCCTACTGTTATAATAAAATGTGGTGGGAACCATCACCTTCATCTCTGATCATAGCACACATTGAAATTCAGCTTTTCTTTCCAACACAAACTAGAAGATTAGATTAGATTAGATTAGATTAGATTAGATTGATAGATAGATACATACATACATACATACATACATTCAGACATAGATATATAGATAGATGGATACATAGACAAATAGAGATAGATAGATTGATTGATTATAAATAAGTAGACATATGATATATAATCAGATAAGGTATGTAAATAGATAGGATAGACAATAGATACATAGATAGATGATAGATCGATTGATGAATGACTATTAACAAGACTGATAGAATATAATTTTTTGCTCTTGTCTCATCTGTGACATTCATCCACATTTCCTTCTACTTTCTCCAAGATGTTATACATCCTTCTCATTTTTATTCTTTAATTGTAGTAAAATAACATTAATTTGTCATTTTAATAACTTTTATGTATATAATGAAATGCTATTTGATATATCCACAGCATGATACAGTAGTCATTACCCACCGTAGATCTTTTTTAGCATCCCAAATAGCTCTGCATCCACCAAACAACAACTGCCCTGTTGCCTTTCTTGCAGCCCATCGTAACTTAAGATCTATTTCCCATCTCTGAAAGAGCCTAGGCTGGGTACCTCATGCACATGGAGTCATGTACCATCAGTGCTTCAGTGGCTGGCTTATTTCATCTTAATGTGGTGACCAGTTCATGATCAGAATTCTGTTCCTGTTTAAGGATAAATAATATTTCTTTGTGCAGATAGACCACAGTTTGTTTACCTATTTCATGCATGTGTTAGAAGATACTCATGTTGTTTCCAGCTCTGGCTGTTCTGACTGCTGGTGTACAAGTGCATGCTTGCACCCCTTCTTTCAGTTTTTTGGAGGAAGTATGAGTGGAACAGTTAATTCGTATGGTAATCCTATTATTTATTTGGATGTGTTTGAGACTGGATCTCACTATGTAGCCCAAGCTTGCCTTGGTGATCCCCACGTTGACTTCTCAGGTGCTGGGATTTCCAGCAATCTCAGCCACCAATCTCAGCCCAGTTTTTAACTTCCTAATGCTCTGGTAAACTTTTCCACAGTGCCTGCACCGGTTACAGTCTATTAACAACACAAAGGGTTCCAATTCTCTTCATCTTCCCCAGCACTTGTTAGTTTCCATTGTTTTTATAATGGCCCTTTCAGTGGGGTGGAGTGGGTTAGATTTGCACACACACACATACACACACTCCAAAGGCTAAGAATACCGACCAGTCCTGTGCGGATTGGCCATTCATGTATTTTTCTTTAGAGAAATGTTTTTGGTTTTTTTGTTTTGTTTTGTTTTGTTTTCAAGTCTTTTGCTGATTTTGGGGTTGATTCATTTGGTATTTTGCTGTTCTGCTCTAAGAATAATTTTTATATTTTGGACATGAGCACATATACTGTTCCTTCAAGTGTTTTAGGGCTTATACCTGGAGCTTACCTACCTTCTGAGGAGAGACAGGCAACAGGCATCTGCAAGTGAGCCATAAGAAGTTTCGATGTGATCACTGACGGGATGGGAAGCCTGAGAAGATGGAGAGAAATCCTGTGGGGACAATGTGGAGGGAACTCCAGTGAGGGTAGTCAGGTGGCTTGTGCAACATTCCCAACCCAGACATGGCAACTAGACAAGGATGAAGAGATGGGCTAAAATCTAAAAGGGATAGTGGATCTGGGTATGGTGGTGTGACCTGTAACCCCAGCACTCAGGAAGTAGGGCAGAGGCATCAGCAGTACAAGCCTTGCTAAACAGTGAGTTTGAAGCCAGTCAGGGCTGCAATCTCTATCTGTCTCAATCGAACTCTGTCTCAATCGAACTAATAGGAAAAGTGAGACAGTGGGAGATGGAGTGCTGAGAAACAGAGACAGATTAGGGAGACATCAGACATCATGATATTTGCAGGGGAGTGGGGTTTGGGGTAGAGAATTGAATCTCATATATCCCAAGATGGCCTCAAATGTGATATGTAACTGAGGACGGCCTTGAATTGCTGACCCACCTGTCTCTCCTGTGCTATGGGAGCCACCATACCTAGTTTCTATTGTAATGGAGATAGAAGCTGGGGCTTCTTGCTTGCCAGGCAAGTACTTTACCAACTGAGTTACATGGCAGCTCCATGATTTTGTTCTTATCACAAAAGGAAGTTATCCAGAGCTTAGAAACCCAGGTCACTGCTGTGGGGAAAGGAGATCTGGCTGTTTAGAGAATAACCACTAGGAGGCAATAGTGGAGCAAAAATGGAAACAGCTCATTGCAGGTCTCTGGCACCTCAGAGATTGTGGTGCAGAGGGTTATAATTCATCTTGAAGGTGGGTCTGCAGGACTGGCTGATAGGCTAAACTGGCAGATCAAGGGAACCTGTATGCAAAGATACCCTTGAGATACTTTTTGTCTGAACTACTGGGAGTCATTTCTGAAATGAGGAAAATGGGAGGGCTGGGCAGTCAGCAGTCAGTCCATCCTGTATATGTGACCTCTCAGACGCCATTATCCACTCTCCCAACCACTTTCATCAACTCAGCAGCCAACTGTGCCCAATACATTTACTGTATGTTAAACACTATGATGAGGCCGACCAGAGCAGGAGACACAGCAAGGCCTCTCTCCACCTGTGCTCGCCTGCAGAGGGGTAGACACCAGCACCTGCTTATCACAAGAAACTAGACCAGATGACCCATGAAAATGGAACCCACAAGATGTCATGTTTCTTCCTTTCATCTGGGTGGCAGATAGCCATCATCTTTTAGTCCCTTGTCCCGGAAGGATCATAGAGCCGATGAGAGAACAGATAGCCACAGGATATTGACATCACCAACTCCACCCATAAAGATCACTGAAGAAATTAAGCAAACCACTAAACTAGTTTGGAAAAGTAAATATAAACAGGGGTGGGAGGGAAAGGATTCCATGTTGTGCATGCCTAAACAGTTATGTCCTACAGAAAGTCCTTGTGGACGCATCTGAAGACCAAGCTGTGAAGAACATGGGCTTGAGTTATTTTCCTAGCAGCACTGTACTGTCCTTACCAGGGACAAGACTCTATACAGGGCAGCTGTTGACTGGTCCAGTTTGATAAGTATATGGGTTGGTTTGTTTCTGTACATTTGAGCAGAAGGCCAGAGCTGATGGCTTTCCAAAGCCTCATGAGAAAGTTGTTCTTGATAAACCTGAGTTGGGAGTTAGGCCAAACCACGAAGGAATATGGCTTGGGACCTGGAGGAGGAGAGTTTCTTTGCTCATCTGTTTTTTGAGCCAGAATCTTTCTATACATCCCAGGCTGGCCTTCAGTTCATGATTCCCCTGGCCTTGCCTCTCAAGTGCTGGGTTATAGAAACGTTCCAATACACGGAGCTATTTCTATAGGATATTTAAAATATCTAGTTATTGCTAATTCACATGACCATGTACCATTGACAAACTCATTGCCAAGCCCTGTATAACTCCTTTTATTTATTGTTCCAGGAAAGGGTCACGAAACTCGCACCTCGTGCCCAGTCAGAAGAGGATTTGTCCGCTTTGTTTGAAGCATCCATGAAACTGTACTAATTAACATATTGGTGAAAAGAATCCCCATTGGCCTTTGTGACAGAAGTTACAAATAGCAGAAGTTGGTCAGAGCTGACCTTTGTCATCTTATCTCCACACTTAATTCACCTATTGCTGGTTTGAATGTGATGTGATTTTATCCTTTGGAAGATTCCTTGGTGCTCATTACATAGAACCCATGGGCCATACCCCAGGGGTCAGTATTCCTGTACCAAACCCCATCAAATACATAATATGCCAATCTCCAAACACTGCATGTCTAGAAATTTACCCTGAAGAAATACTAGCTTTAGTGTGCAAAAAAATAATGCATACTAGGATGCACACAAGGATGATTCTGACATACTTTTGGATAGTAAAAATTAAAACAATCTAAATATTCATTACTAAATGAATCCTAATATAGTAAATGAGAGAATACTGTGGTATTATTAATAAAAATAAAGTAAAACTCTTGAAAATATGTCTGTTTCATAAAAGATAGTGTCAGGAAACAAGTGGCAGAAAAGCGATAAAGAAGAGTCTGACTTAACTTTTCAACTGCATATGAGTGTGTCTATATAGAGAAAAGAGTGCACATTAGAATATTAAAAGATATCAGAGAAGAGAATTCAGGAGTATAATAGATTAAAGAAAAAATGTGTACTGAGTATTTTATGCTTTCAGGTTTTTTCAGGTGCTGAAATTAGAAGCCAGGATCTTGCACACATTAGGCAAGTGATCTACCACTGAGCCACATTCTCAGCTCTTAGGTTTTAAGGTAGAGTCACTCTGTACATCTTTGGTTTAAGGCTGGTTTTGAATTTGGGGTTCTTCTGCCTCTGTCTTCCCAGCACTGAAATTATGAATGTGCACCATACCTGACCTGTTCTCTCATTTTGTATTTTATACATACTTATTGTCTGGGTTTGTTAAAGAAAACAATTTTCTAATCTTAATGGGAAAGGCAGTGTTGGGATAATGACTTAGTAGGTAAAGTGCTTGCCATCCATATGTGAAGATTTGAGTTCAGATCCTCTCCTCACATCCATGTAATTGCCAGCCACAGCTTTATACATCTGTAAACTTGGCACTGTGGTGGTAGGTAGAGACAAGCAGAATCCCAGGGCTCACTGGTCAGCCAGTTGAGATTCATCGAGAGACTCTGTCTCAGCATATAAGGTAGAAAGTAACAGGAAGACATCTAATGTCTACCTCTGATCTCTACATGCGCACACAAACACACATGAACACATCATACAACACACACACATTCACCTGTGAGCCATATCACCATGTACCGTATGAACAGCACTTCACAAGACTCAAGGCAAGCAATGGCAGCTAGTGCAGGATTGCTGTGCAGGGCAGGAGGCTCCAGCAGGATGTGGCTACACACCTACTCCCTGCACAGCACACTCCACCTTGCTCGGTGGAAATTTGTGAAAACTTTTTCAATTCGGAATTGGTTGACTTTCAGATCTAGAGCCTGTGAGTAATGTCTTTCCTGTACTGCTCCATGGTGTTATTTAGAGGCCCTGGGGTACTGGATTTTTGTTCCTGTCACCTGAATCTTTATTTAACCAAGGCCTCTTTAGCTTGAAAATGTTATAAGTATATTTTATATATTATCTACTCTTGAATGTGAGATTCTTTTTAATTCAAGAAATTTAATGAAAAACAATTTGAGATATAAAAATGAATTCTTTATCCTCCAAGTATTTGATGCTTTTCCTAACAGTAGCCAGATGTCTAGATGTGACTCACCAGAAATGTCTGGCATTCATCTTGACAATGACTCTGCAAAGGAAAATGTAAAGGCCATGCATTAAGAAACAGATTTTGGAAGCCGTTTTTTTCATCTTGAAACTCACCATTTTGATCTTTACAATCTGACAGCATGGAAAAAGAAGTGTTTTGTAAATTGCCCACTATTTTAAGTATGAGAGCGGAAACAAGGCCAGTGGCTGTAAATCAAACACTTTCATGTTAGAAATAACAAGTGCATTTTTCTCATTTCAAATCCTTTTTTTTTCTATTGATTTTCTTTTAAAAACCATTTCTAGAATTACAGATTTGTTTACTTGGTTTTCTTGACAAGGGAGGGAGAATGAAAAGAATGACATTGAAGAGTCTATATGCTCTTCTCATGCTCCACTCATGGAGTTATCACAGACGACAACGCTTTCACTTACGTCACACATCTCTAATTTACTTATGAGCTAAACACTAATTCATTCTGAGTTGAGCCATGTCACTGTGATTTATTGTCACATGCCACAATAAGCATGTTTTGCTCTCTTGTCCCTTCTGCAGGAAGGGCTGTGTTGAGTTGGGCATTGTTTGTATAGTGCTGGACACAGCTGCAGGGTGTTTTTACGTGTTCAATGAAGTAATTCTGCTCTCATAAAGCTCAGACAAGTACAGTATCAAAACAGAAAGCGTGTGCTCAAACACTGCTTTCCTGGCCCTGCAACCCTGAAGGAAGATTAATGGTTGTTTGGACTGGAAGCTGTACCCTAATGAGGCATGTTACCCCTGGGGAAAGGGGTCTGAGTAGGATAACTGTTCACCTCCAGGTCAACACTGCACAGGCTATGATTCCTGATGCCTGCAACCCCAACCCAGACAGCTGCCATTAAGTGCCTGGTCCTCTGGGAGCCATTGGCACACAAGGCCATTCCCATCAAAACGGCCTGGGGAAGAAGGTCTCCTAAGCACAGCCACAGTGAATGGACGGGAATTAGGTCTTGAGGCCCCAGCTGAATTGATGGCAGCTGCTTTGGGAGGGCCTGGTTTCTTCTGCTATTATTCCTCTGCTTTTCAACACCACTCACTCTCAGATTAAATGCAGTGTCCCTTCAAATAGCAATGAGTGCTTGAGATGTCCCATGTGGCGTCCCTCAGGAGGCTACACCCAGGACAGCTAACTTCAATCCTCCATTCTTTATGGCTTTAAATATTGGATTTTAATTACTTTCCAATCCGTAGATTTTTTTTTTATACCTTGGAAATGAAAATACTCAAGAGAAAAGAAAAACAGCCTAGAATCCCACTACCCAAACACAGCTGTAGTCATGTGATCTCCTTCTATGGCTTTTCCCATATAGAAAGCACACTCCTCATCTCTTTTCTCAGAAGACGCCTTAAGCTTTTCCATGTTTCCACATAATCTCCATGATCACTTAAGTGACACACAATAGTTCACAGAGTGGAATTTTAGTAATTTATCCAGAAGACGGGCAATTGGGATGACTCCAAGTTTTCACTGTTGCCAGAGCCACAGCAGGGTGCAGACAATGGATGTGTGTGTGTGTGTGTGTGTGTGTGTGTGTGTGCCTTTGAAATGTACACAGGACCTCACCTTAGCACTGCTTCCTCACCTCTTCCCTTGTCTCTCTTCAGAACAAACCCTAGCACTGTAATAAATGCAGTCGGGTTCATTCACACAGATGGACCCCCCCCCCCCCAAAAAAAAAAAAAAACTGGGATTTTTTTTTTCTTTTGTCAGAGCAGTCTGCCCTTGGAATCCGTGGAGTTTCCAGGACACTCCTTGGATACCAAACATCTTAAGATGTCCAAGTCCTTTGTAAAAAATTATATAGACATTACTTATAACTCCATATAATTGGAATCACCTGGAGATGACTTACATTGTCTGACACAGTATAAAAAGTTAAGTTTAAGGAATGTCAAGAATGAAGGAAGTCTGTATATGTCCAACGTGTGTGTGTGTGTGTGTGTGTGTGAGAGAGAGAGAGAGAGAGAGAGAGAGAGAGAGAGAGAGAGAGATTGAGATTAAGACTGAGGCCCTCTTGGACCAATTTAATTTGACTTCCTGCTTCAGAACACCAATAACTACTCTAAAGCACAAAATCAAAAACAAAAACAAAAAACCTCTATATTTATGTTTTTCACACCAGGCATTTAAGGAGTCCTCTGCAAAGTAAGGGTTTCATGAACTTCTTTTCTCCAGCAGTGTTATACTACCAGGCCTGTCATACTAAGGTATCCTTGTCCAGTTGGCTGATTTTCAGGCAGCCATCTTGGAACAAGCCACAGCGTAGAAAACTTCTCCCTTGCCACCACTTCTGTCTTCAGCTGACATTCAGTGAGGTGGAGGCAGCGCCAAGTTGAGATGGCAGAAGCAGAGTTCTGGAGATGCCGGGATTATAGCTACATCTGGTGATGGTCTTCATGCTGGCAAAGACCTGCTGGGGCACTAGATACTGTATAGCAAGAACAGTAGCATATGTGGGTGTCAGGTGAGATCTTCCCCTGCGTGTTTTTGATGTGTGCTCACTCGAATCTACAGAATGCATAGAAATGGAGAGATGACTATATTGCCTGGCAGATTAATCTGCATAGGGCAGACTAACTCAAACCAATTTATAAAACGTACTTGAGTAAAGGGAAAATGAATCTATAAATCACAAAACTTTTTTTTTGGCTTTATTTATTTATCTATCATTTTGTCTTCTTGGACTCTTTGAGAGTGGTTCCCTAGCCAGCAGGCCTATATTAACAAAGTCATAGGCCATGGTTTTGCTGGCTGAGAACAATATCCAAATGCTCTTTTCTATCAATAATACAGGCTTGTTAGTGCAAGGGTTGCTGCCCTGTGAGATCTGAGTGAGGCTAGGAGGCATCCCAAGACCCATCCCAGAAGTCTAAGTTGCTTCTCTAATCAGAACCTTCTGGAAGCTGTATGTGCAAATGCTCCCTTGATGGCTTCGTCAGCAATGATAGGGCACCCAGTGTGAGCTTTATATCATGTACTAAACATAAGGAAAAATATTTGTAAGACAACCATTATCCTATTTACTTATTTAGAAACAGAAGCTCATATGTCCCAAGCTGGCCTCAAACCTGCTGCACTACCAAGCATGGTGTGCACTGTCATACCTGGATTTATGTAGTAATGGGGACTGAACCTAGGGCTTGAGGCATTCTAGACAAAGCCTCTTCAAACTAAGCTACATCCGAGGCCTAAACGTTTTTTCTCCCCAGCTATTCTAGCAAGTTTGTAGGGAGCTATTGTCACAGACTTGATTCACATTGTTCACTGGTTATGGTGAACATCTTGTCACCTGTTTATTTACTATCTCACTGTTCTTTTGGGTGAAGAGTCTCTTAAAACCTTCACCTTGTGAATTCCTAGCAAGCTATGCATGCAGGGCCAGTGACCAAAGACCACCTTAGGAATCAGTTAGAAAACTCTTAGAGACTAATACATTGAGGTTAGATAAAACAAGCACTATTCCAAACACTGTCCTACCTTGATCTTATAAGCCATTCCCTTTCCTGTGCCCAGAATGGTCTTCATATAATACATATTCATCTAAATCTTTCAGTAGAAGATGGAGACATAGTTCAATGGCAGAGCATCTGGTTAGCATATGTGAGTCTCTGGGTTCGATCATCCACACTGCCAACAGCAAAAGAAGGAAGAAGAGAAAAGAAAAAAGGAAGGAAAAAAGGGAGGGAGGGAGGGAGGGAGGGAGGGAGGGAGGGAGGAAGGAAGGAAGGAAGGAAGGAAGGAAGGAAGGAAGGAAGGAAGGAAGGAAGGAAGGAAGGAGAAAAATCAAATATCATTGGCTAGCTTTCTCCCTAGAGATATCAAGGAACACTAATTTGAAATGTCCTCTAAGCATCCTCGGTGTACCTGTCATCTGTGTACCTGTCTGTCTGCATGTCTCTCTGTCTGTGTGTCTGTCTGCCATTTATTACCTGCTCTATTTCCCCTTCTAATATGTTAACTAGGGGAACAGGACCTTGTCTTTGTCAAAGATCATCATCCTCTTCCATCATAGCCAACAACATGGTTGGCAATGTGTATTTGAAGAAGAGAAATAAAATAGAATGAAAAAGACTATTTTCTCAGACTATTTTTTGTTAAGCAAAGTCTCACATCCTGAGTGAGAAAGACTTCATGCCCAGATCCTGAGCCGCTGTGGATGAGCGTTGGAAGCAACACCTCTGTCCTGTAACATCATATTAGAACAAAAGGTAAGAAGTGTTGTAGAATTCACATCATTAGAAACAAGGCTCCATAGTCCACTTCAGATGCTAGGAGGTCAGCTAGGAGGATCCAGAGAACAACCAGACAGATGTGCAGGGAAATGTGCAGAGAGCCTCCAAGCTAAGCCAGGGTAAGAACTGTCTAAAGAGCAAAGTTATTGACATAAAGTCTCACAACAGTCCTGACCAGTGTTCATCTCGGTTACAAAACTGACCTTTCCCCGCTCCTCCTCCTCCTTCAGAACCCAGTTTAAGTGTTTGTTTATTTATTTAAGCATTTCTATGGTTCTTTATTCTTGCAAATTGCTCTCTAATTCATTTCATTATGAAATTCACAAGTGCATTGAAGTATATAGCATATTTATAGGTTTGGATATATTTACATTGTTGGTATTTATACAGAGGAAGTTATGAGTGGTTCCTGAGACCCAGTAGCTAACATAGTAGAGTTTTTTCCCTCATTGAACCTGACCAATAAAGCATGCTTACTTTCCTTGACAAAAACAAAACATCTTGTCATTCTAACCACAGATAAAATGAGGAAATACAGTAGGTGAATATCCAAATAATTCATAGGTGAATATTAATTGATAGTAATGCATTAGAAATTAAATTTAAAGCTTGGTAGACTCTATATGATATTTGACATGTTGGTTATTCCATTATAGGAAGTCTTCTGGGGGCTGGAGAGATGGCTCAGCCATTAAGAGCACTGACAGCTCTTCCAGAAGTCATAAGTTCAATTCTCAGCAACCACGTGGTGGCTTATTTCTGTCTCTAATGGTTTCCAATGGCCTCTTCTCATGTTTTAAGTCATCAACAGTGTACTCACAAAAATAAATAAATAAATCTTTTAGAAGAAAATGGAGGAGGAGAGGGGAGAAGGAGAAGGAGGAGAAGAGGCCGCAGCAGAAGCAGCCTTCTCTTTGGATATTATCAGTATTTTCTTTTGCTTAAAACCCTTGTTCACCGCTAGCCATACAGACCCTGAAAAGATCCAGCCATGAATGAACAGGTGTCTGAGTAGGAATCTCACATTCCTTTTGGCTCTACAAGGTCCCAAGGCCAGGTCAGACGGCTCTCTTTCACTCTTACCAAGGGCAGATAGTTCACTGACCTTGTAGTATCATTAAGCAAAGGTGCTTTACCCTGAAATGTTCTTCTGGCATCTGGAGAATGGCATTTAGCACCTCAGTTCCTAAAGCCATTTACTGACAGCAGACACACAGAAGAAAAGCAAACTTTGTCTTTCCCAGGACACAGAACAGCCAAGGCTACACAGAGAAACCCTGTGAAAAAACAAACCAACCAACCAAAGCAACAGCAACAATAAAACAAAAACAGTTTGAGTGTTGATGAATTTAAAATGATGTAATAAAGCTGTCAGTACACAGTGGATGCTATGAACTGTTCATAACTAAACGGGGCTCTAAAGTATTTAGGTTAAAAAAAATGGAGACTTACTGGGTCTTCTCTTTCAAATCCCTTAATCCTTTTGGTTTAGAATGAGAGACTCAAATTTTTCTCTGGGGTCTTAATTTTTATGTGGCTTCTTATTGCATCTTTTATCTCTTCTAAAATTCTAAATCCCTTCAACATAGCTTCGCTCCTTCCACAATTGAACTGGCAGCAGGCTGATCTTTTTATTGGTGGGTAATGGATTTTTTCTGATTGCTGACATGGGAACAATGAGAGGGTAAACAGTTCCATTTGTGACCATGAAATCCCCCATCTGTTGAGTGTATTCATGACTTACGAGTTCTCGGCAGAGACAGATGAATGAACCTGCCTCACCGATGTTAATGACATCCATCATACAACTGAACATGTGGCTTCATAAATCAAGGGCTAATGGTAATACTGTCTGCTCGTGTCATGAACAAGCAATCCGGTTAAATGCGTAAGCATTTACCTTGACATTGGGACTGGTGACCTGACACATTTCTGATCTCACTAAAAAACTCTAGGCAACAGAAAAAAACTATTTTTCTGATGACACATTCAAACATTTGTAGAAGTTGTGCATACTGGAGAAGCAGTTTCCTGGCATGCCCCTGGCTTCACCCTGTAGGATTGCCATAAGCAAAGATACTTGACTTATAAGTGCCTTCAAAGTAAAATTTTGATGAGAGAGAAGGTAGCAGTATAAATGAAAAGAAAAAAATTGATCATCATTAAAACTGAGTGACAGGTCCTGGGGGCTCATAATAATATAGTCTCCTCTTTGCATACATTTTGAATTAGTATCAGAAAAAATAAAATATATACAAAATGGAGATTATTGAAAAAATGTCAGCATCTATTGTTTAGTACTTTTATAGTTTTTTTATTAAAAAGAAAAACTTGTTCACATAACAGTTTAAACATTTAGTAAAGCAAAGAAGTCATCACTAGCAAACAGGAATTTTGCAACATATTTCACAGGCAGAAAATCATTTCCACTAGTTTTCCCAGGACTCACTCACCACCACTCACCATAGAGGTCACATACAGGGCCTTTTCCAGGAAAACAGATCAATGAGCCACGGTAGCC
The DNA here is from genome assembly GCF_978045245.1 of Mus caroli. NCBI lineage: Eukaryota > Metazoa > Chordata > Mammalia > Rodentia > Muridae > Mus > Mus caroli. The sequence goes on from NW_028227256.1 coordinate 6,483,792, forward strand.
AGCATGAGGCCTACACCGAGCAAACACCCAGTGCAATGACTAATCGTAGTGGCTGACTTGATCCACCTGAGAAGAGAGAAACACCAACCGAGAGTGGTCTCCATCAGACTGGACCATAACCATGTTTGTGAGGCATGTTCTTGATTGCTATTGATGTAGGAGGGTCCAGCCCTCTCTGAGTGGCTATATAGAAGAAAGGCAACTACAGAAACCAGAGAATCAGAAAGGGAATGGGGGAAGGAAGGAGCTCTAGAAAGGGAACTAGTAGGCTACAAGTGCTATGAGGATGGCAATTGGAAAAATGGGGGGTGAGGGTCTTTAACTGAGTGTCCAAGAGGGACATCAAATACAGAGGGAGAGGGGAAAGGAAGGATAGATAACACCAAGGATGTTTTAAAAACAGCCATAACTAATCATATCATTTTTCCATGAAATTACATGTGTATGTGAAATTATAAGTGTATATGTACTCTACACACATGTGTATATATAGTCTAAATGAAGTTTGTAGCACTAAGGTTAATAATGCCCTCCCAAAAGCTAAACTCTATCCAACAAAAATCCAAGTACCCAACATGAGAAAATTTCTTCCAAGTTCAGGGGAGTCCAAGAGACTCCCACCAAAATACAGGTTATTGACATTGCCTTGGTTACATATGAAATTTGAAGGTAACTCCTTATTGTTGAAGACACCAAATGCTTCAAAAATAAGACTTAGAGGAATTTAGCTGAAACTGACTTGGAAGCCTTCTCCATGTTAATGAAAGGTGCTATACAAGCTTCCAAGGGAGGAAAGTGATTAATAGTCTTACCCAGCTATAATGCCTATAATGTCTATGCCGATGGATGTCTATGATATTTAACTGTTACCAGTACAGTCAGATATCCCCCAAAGTATAATTGTGGCATCTATATCTTGGGAATAACTAACAGCTGTCTAATTAGACTTAAGGCCCACCCACTAGGAGGAAATTCATGACAAAACTGTAAACCTAGTCAACTACCCATGATTGGTGAGGTTGTGGACTTCAGAGGAGAACCTACTACTGCCATTTTCCTAAATCAGAATATATTTTAACTGCATTCTAAATACTTATACACATAGAAAAGGATAGCTCTCATCTCACTTCTTTTTGCAGCAGATGGAGACTATCACAAAAATCTACAATTGGTTGAAATGCAGAGAACATCTGACCATGGAAAGGGATTCCAACCCCTACTGACATATCTACAACACTTTACAGCTAGGGTCATGGAAGAGGAAGCAGGAAGATATAAGAGCCAGAGGTTAAGACATCTGCTAAGAAATTACATCTTCTACATTGAATAGGGAAACTGTGTCCATGAAATCTCAACAACATGGAAGCCTAAACAAAACCTGAACAATGACAACATCAGGACAGCATCCCAAAATGGAGATGGAAAATTTCACAAGGCCCCACTCCTAAATAAAGTGTTGCAGGCAATAAATGACCACTGAGAGAGAATAAGTTTTGCCAGGAATGAGCACTCCTCCTCCTCAAAACTGGTTATCTAATACTAAGTGGTCAGCCCTTGCAAGTATAGTTAGAAACAACACTAAATAAGCTGAACAAGTTGTATTTATGAATATATATGTATGGATACATGTAGCAATAATAATTAAATGAAAACTAAATAGAGATAATACATGAAAGTAATAGGAGGGCAGGTGGGAGAGGAGGGGAAACAGTCAGAGTTGGCAATAGGATAGGACAATTGGGCACTGAAGATAATCGAAGTATATTATAATGCATGCGTGAAATGTTGTGATGTAACCCATTATTGTGTGCAATTGATAAGTGACAATAGGAGCGGGAAAACAACTACAAAGGAAACACAAGTGAGCAAGCCAGAGGAACAAGTCAGTAAGCTGGATTCTTCTGTCATTACATCTGCTACAGAGGTGGATGCTCCCAGCCAACTATTGGACTGAGCACAGGGACCCCAACGAAGGAGTTAGAGAAAGGACTGAAGGAGCTGAAGGGGTTTGCAACCCCATAGGAAGAACAATAATATCAACCAACCAGACCCCCCTCCCAGAGCTCCCAGGGACTAAGCCACCAACCAAAGAGTACACATGGAGGGACCCATGACTCCAGCCGCTATGTAGCAGAGGATGGCATTGTCTGGCATCAATAAGAGAAGAGGCCCTTTGTCCTGTGAAGTCTGGATTCCCCAGTGTAGGGGAATGCCAGGGCAGTGAGGGTGGGAGAGGGAGCACCCTCATGGAAGCAGGGAGAAGAGGGATGGGATAGGGGGTTTCGGGGGGGGGCCAGGAAAGGGGACATTTGAAATGTAAATAAATAAAATATCCAATTAAAAAAAAACAAAACAACTCTTTCCTCTCCAAGTTACTTTTGATCAGTATTTTATCAGAGCTACAAAAACGGAAGTAGAACACTTAGCCTGCCTTGAGGATTGATGCTGGCACCAAGAATGTACAAAAAAGTACAAAATCCAAGAAAGTACAAAATCCAGGAGCTAATAGGAATCAGTATTGTCCAATATGGTGGCCAACTGCTACATGAGCTATTGAAATGTACTGTCCATAGGAAATACATACCAGATTCCAAAGACAACATGAAAAATATAGAGTGAATCAAAATTAACTTTTTTGTTGAAATGTAAAGTAATTCAACTACTACTTCGTTAAATGAGTTTTTATAATGGTTACATGATTAAATGATATCTTGGTATTTTTAATTAGATATAAATTCGTTTTTACTACTCCTTCTCCGAACTTGTGGCTTTTTTTTATTTTCTTTTTTCTTTCTTTGTGGCTTTTTCTCAATTCTTAGTACCTTGCACATACTAACCAAGCCTTCGAACACTAAACTGCACCCTCATCTCAAGCACTCATAGCTTTCTAGTTCATACTCAGGTAGCTTGTTGCACTACTGAGTTCACCAATTATGTAGTTTGAATAACTTTTTTGGGTTTTTTTTTTTTTTTTTTTTGAGACAGGGTTTCTCTGTGTAACCCTGGCTGTCCTAGAACTCACTCTGTATACCAGGCTGGCCTCGAACTCAGAAATCTGCCTGCCTCTGCCTCCCAAGTGCTGGGATTCAAGGTGTGCTCCACCACGCTGGATTGAATAACTTTTGACAGTGCTAGACATCAACCTCATACCTGTGCATCTAGGCAAGTGCTCTACCACTGAACTCCTTCCCAGCCCATTCTGTACACTTTAAAAACCTTATGCGTGATATTTTTAGATTTGAAGTCTATGTTCCACATATATTTCTATTTTCATCTTTTCCCTCTTCAATTAAAATTTATACTTTTTTTTAAATATGTGGAGAACATTCATTCTTAATGAAACTTAAACTTAAACTCCCTGTGCTAGAGGCAGCCATTTTTAACTTAATAATTAGAAATATATCCCTAGATATCATCCAAAGATCTCCAATTTGACTTCTAAGAATTTATCATACTGGTAGACCTGAATGTGTGTGTAAGTTAGTACTAGAAATGACTATAGTAATATCTCAACTTCCATTGAATGTATTATGATGCAGTCAAGCCAAAGCCCCTGAAGAGAACGAGATAGAAGCCAGGCATGACTGTACACATCTGCTATCCATCCCAGATGCTTGGGTCATTTGAGATTGAGAGTTAAAGATAAACCAGATAAAATAGTAAGACCTTTCATTTAAAATTGTAAAAAGATCAAAATAAGATAGATTTACTTGTACTGAATCCATGTAAGAACCCTTAAGTTACAAGTGTAGAAAATCCAGCATAAATTGGTTTTAATATAAAGGAGATATATATTGTATAGCATAAAATATTATCAACGTTATGCACATGCATCCATGTGCACACACCCACATGGTAAACCACATACAAATATTAAACTTCACTCTGTTTCTTTCGACTATTACATTTTAGGTTAGGGGTTTGTTTAGTATCGGATTTCCCCTGCCACAGCAGGTGCTCTTCCCCAGATGTTTGCAGTTTCCCTCTTTTGCTTCAGCTGTTTGTCAAGATTTTTTTTTTTTGCTTGTTTTACTTTGGCTTTGATATTTAGATGGAGGCCATGCTGTGTTGCCCAGAGAGTCCTGTATTAGGCGATTAAGCAATCATCCTGTCTGAAGACCATCTCATGGAAGTGTGTGTGTGTGTGTGTGTGTGTGTGTGTGTGTGTGTATGTGCACATGTGCACATGTGTATGTCCATGTGCAAGCATGGGCATATGGAAATGAGTGAAGGGTAGCTAGCTTCTTCCTTTGTTGCTCCCCACCTTATTCCTTTGAGACAGTCTCCCATTGAACCTGAAATTCATCAATCCTGCCCTACTGGCTAGCCAGTGAATTCCCATGACCTACCTGTCTCTCCCTCCAACGTTGAAGCTACAGATACATGCGTCATGCCTGGTTGCTATATGGGTGGTATGGATGCAATGCAATGATCCTGCTGCTAGCTCTCTGAATTACCACAGGTGGGTGGGTGGAGGGGAGACATCACCAATGCACCCTTGCCACCTCAAGGCAGATGAGTGGTGGGGCCAGCTCTCTTGTGTTTTTGCTCTTGGGGTTGGCTCACCTGTGTCCCCAGGACCAGGGTCAACTGTGCTGTGCTGTCCAGGCAAGGTGCAGGGCCTGGATAGTGCTGCAGCTGGTGAGAGGCAGGGACAACCACACCACCAGGGCCCTTGTACTGTGTGGGCGAGGCACAGATCCTATTCTCCTAAGTGCTGTTGCTAGTTGAGCTAGCCCTCCAACAGGTAGTTAGGGGCTGGGCCAGTTCTGCATAGCCTCTGGACATCCACATGGTCCCCTGCGGCTGCCCCAACCAACGGTATCTCCGATATCTCCGTGTTCTCTAGTAGCAATATGATCCATGGATATCGACACTGACTTCTGTTGTTGTCACAGACCCAGATAATGGCCCTCAGCATCTGCTTGGGCTGGGACCTGACTATGCCTTTGTTTGGAGGAATGTGAACTTTGGGACTTTGGATTTGGAAAGCAGTTGAATGCTTTAAGTGGGGCATAATGAAACATACTAGTAGGAGCATGGAAGACAGTAGTGCTGAGAGTGATTTGAACTGTGGGTGTCTGATTCAAGTGGCTTCAAAGGAGAAGAAGTGGCCTAGGGACTGTTTTTTGAGACACTTTGTCTAAGAATGTGGCTGCTTTTTGCTCTTGTCTGAAGAGTCTGCCTGAGGCTAAATTGAGGAGTTTTGGATTAATTGTATTGGTAGAGGAGATTTCAGAAGAGTTCAGTGTTGACTGTGTCACATGGTTATTAGTGCCAGTCTTATTTAGATCTATATTGAAAAGGAGCAAGCTGAGCAAGGAAAAACATAAATATACAGTTTGAGTAAAAAGGAAGCACCAAGAAGTATAAGCAGGGTAAAGGAAAGGCTGGTGATAAATGGAATAAAGGACTGGTGACCTCAGAGCAAGACCCCTCCCAGCTTGGCTGTCCTGGACCTCTGTAAACCTGCTGGACTCAAACTCAGATATCCACCAGCCTGTGCCTTCTAAGTGCTGGGATTAAAGGCATGCACCATCACAACTGGCCCTAAGCTTTTCTTTATTCCTTTTTACAAGCTGGAAGCTTAACTGGGTGGGGTCCAATTATACCTGCCAAGGAGAGCTGCTAACAGGGTGTAGTATCATCCTAAGAGAAAAAAGCATGTTTGGTCAAAGGAGTTAGACTGAAAGTAGTTAGAAATCCGAAGAGCACTTTGACATCAGACATGGAGATGCAGAATTTGGAGTTTGCCCAGCTGATTTTTAGTCTCGCTTTGACTCAGTGTTTCCTCACTATGCTCCCCATTTCTCCGTTTAGAATGGTAATGTACATCCTGTGCCATTGTATGTTGGAAGTGTGTGTTCTGGCTCGTTTTGTGTCAACTTGACACAGGCTGCAGTTATCACAGAGAAAGGAGCTTCAGGTGAGGAAATGCCTCCATGAGATCCAGCTGTGGGGCATTTTCTCAATTAGTGATCAAGAGGGAGGTCCCCTTGTGGGTGGTGCCATCTCTGGACTGGTAGTCTTGGTTCTATAAGAGAGCAGGCTGGGCAAGCCAGGGGAAGCAAGCCAGTAATATCCCTCCATGGCCTCTGCATCAGCTCCTGCTTCCTGATCTGCCTGAGTTCCAGTCCTGACTTCCTTGGTGATGAACAGCAGTATGGAAGTGTAAGCCGAATAAACCCTTTCCTCCCCAACTTGCTTCTTGGTCATGATGTTTGTGCAGGAATAGAAACCCTGACTAAGACAGTGTGTGATCTCATTCTTAGAATAGACTTTGAACTTGGGACTTAAACAGAATTGAGGCTCTTATAGACTATGGGGACTTTTGATGTTGGATTAAATGCATTATGATGTAGCGATAAGTCTATGGGCATCAGAATGTGGAATGTAAGTGGTTTAAATAGGAATGGCCCCCATAAGCTCATAGATTTGAATGGTTGGTCACCAGGGAGTGGTACTATTAGGAGATATTGTCTTCTTGGAGTAGGTGTGGTCCTATGGGAGGAAGTGTGTCACTGAGAGTGGGCTTTGAGGTTTCAGAAACTCAAGCCAGGCTCAGAGTCATTCTCTTCCTGCTGCCTGATGATCTTGATGCAGAATTCTCAGCTTCTTCTCCAGCAGTTTGCCTGTGTACTACCATGTTTCCTGCCAAGACAACAATGGTCTAAGCTTCTGAACCTCTAAGTGAGCCCCAATTAATTGCTTTCCTTTATAAGAGTTGCTGTGGTCATGGTGTCTCTTCTCAGCAATAGAAACCCTCACTGAGACATCAGCAGAGGTAAAAATCTCTACAAGAATCTCTTTTCTATCAATTTGCAGCAAGAAAAAAAGCATTTCTGTTTTTTAAAAACCATTTCTTCTTGTAAAGATCTTGCTGAATCTTCCAGAACACCTACAGATGATTTTGCAGGCTCCATAGACAAACCGGCCACTTGTGTAGTGCTTCCTAGTCACTGAAGTATCTAGGTTTTGAAATGCATATCGACAGTCTCTGTCTTTTAAAAAAGATTTATTTTATGTATGTGAGTATGCTGTCACTCTTTACAGACACTCCAGAAAAGGGCACCGGATGCCATTACAGATGGTTGTGAGTCACCATGTGTTTGCTGGGAATTGAACTCAGGACCTCTGGAAGAATAGTCAGTGCTCTTAACTGCTGAGCCATCTCTCCAGCCCTGACCTGACAGTCTCTGTCTTTACCTGGATAGTTTTGTCATTAGTAGTCCCTGGATTTAGGATGTGTGTGAATTTAACTGTTGTTAATACTTTTGTCTGTTTTTCATTTCTGACCTTCCTCCATATTTATTTGGAATGAGAATTTATTTCCCATTATTTATTTCTTCTAGTTGTTTGAAGTTAGACACACTTTTCAAGTTTTAGTTTGTATTTATTCCATTTAGTCTACCACAGGACAGCCTGTGTACAATGTTAAAATTCATTCTCTTTTTACCAAGCATAGTAATGTTCGGCTATTGCCGAGTAGGAAGCTAGAACAGGAGGATCATCTGAGTCTGGGAATCCAAGAGAAGCCTAGGCCACATACTTAAGGGCCATCTCAAAATAAGAGTGATAATAACAGAAATAACCCATTCTCTTTAAAAGTCAACAAGAATACAGCCCCATAGCAAGTAACTGTAACTGGCTTACATGCTTCAGACTATAAACCTGGTCAGAAGGCCATGAATGGAGAATGCCTAGGCTAAAAAGAGATGCTAATACTGTCTGTATTGCTAATGTTACCAGACTGCCTTCTAAATATTTGTCTGTGCTCTTAAAGATTAGTGCTGGGCTCAGTCGTGATGAAAGGAAGCTCCTTTTTGCTCTACGCAACAGATGTCAATAAAGAGATTCACAGATGGTCTAAATGCTAAGAATATGTGGCTATTGAGTATTCAGCCCAACATTGGACATCTATATCAACTGTTCTAGCTCCTCAGGAATCATTGCAGAAGAGGGGCAGAAAGAATGTAAGGACCTGAGTTGGAGAGGAAAACTGTAAGATGCTGTCCTCCACCTATGGTATGAATTTATAGTAGTTCTGGTTCATGAGATCAAGCCAGTCAATACTCTAGTGTGAGTAGGCAAGGGGCTTATAAGGACCCACCTCTATCTAAGGCTGTTGGGACAAGAGGAGCGCTTAGATATGTGGCTATTGCTATGTTGCCCATGGCCCAGTGACTAGTCACAAACCTATGCACATTCAGGCATCAATGACTGGGCACAGGTAGTTACAAAGTGTATAAAAGAACAGAACAGGACATGAAAGAGGGAAGGAAAATGGAGGAGTGAAAGCGAGGATTTGGGTTGGATACATTGTATACTTTTATGAAATTGTTCAAAAATAAATTTTAAAACATTCCTTTAAAATAGCCAGTAAATTTAAATTTCAGTAAACAATAAATAGTTTTAGTATAAATACTCTATGCAATAATTAGAGGACATACTTATGATTTTTAAAACTCTATTTGTTGTTTTTCTGTAAAATGAAATTGACCTGAGTGTCCTTTGTCTGACCACTCTACTCTCCAAGGCACCTGCTGTGTGAGCATGTCTTCTTTACATCCAAAGGAGCTTCACTTTTCCTTAAAAGACTAAAACTATCCCTCTGTCTCTCAGAGCAACTGTACAGAGAATATCACACCCACTAATGTTAAATGCATTTCAAGTTTCACAAAATTAGCTGGTAACAACTACACGCACAAGCTTCTGAGGGCCCCACAGTATGATTGTAAGTCAGGGTCTCTCTCTCTCTCTCTCTCTCTTTCTCTCTCTCTCTCTCTCTCTCTCTTTGTGTGTGTGTGTGTGTGTGTGTGTGTGTGTGTGTCTGTGTGTGTGTGTGTGTGTACACACACACACACACACAGAGGAGAGAGAAATAATGTGTAGACCACTTGCCTGGCAAACTACTATTTGCCAGGTTGTTGAGCTCATGTCTAAAGTGTCTGGTCACTAGCATATCATGTCTAGATGTGATATGGCCCAGTGCATGCAAGACAAGTAGATGGCACTATTCAGCACAAGCCAGAAAGTTACACACAGGTTGCCTTCCAGCTACAGAATCCACACCTACATATCCGTTGGAACAGCTGCAGAACTTTGGAATCAGAAAGATGTCCAGGCATCTGGAAATGTACTAAGAGATACTTGCAGCCACAGACTGTTGAATTACAGATCCAAATCTTGGAGGAGGGCTCTGTCAGCAATGCTGAGCTTCCCAAAGGCTCTCAGGCTATGAAAAGAGTACTTCCGGTAAAGCTTATTCAAGCAGATCACAGGCCTCCACCCAGACTGGTAGTTTCTGCTGGGCAGGCTGGAAGAACCTGAGATATTTGCATGTCTAATAAGTTCCCCAGAGATGTTGCTGCTTCTGTTTGGGGATGATTTGAAAACCACTGTGGCATATCCAAGGCTCTCAACCCTAGCATATTTTAGTAGCCAGAGTGTTTTCAAATAGATGGCCCTTGGTCATAGATAATTTGTTTTGTTTGTGCATATGTTATATGGTTGGTTTTAAATAGATAGAAGATCTGAGCTCCTCTCTATTTTAGTGCACTTGGGTTGCACTAAAATTACCAGATGCTTGTAATGCTGGGTGTGGTGGTGCACACTTTTATTCAGCATTTGGAAAACAGAAGCAGATAGGTTTCTGTGAACTTGAGGCCAACTTGGTCTACATAGTGAATTTCAGACTAACCAGATTCTGCCTCAATAAATTAGATAGATAGATAGATAGATAGATAGATAGATAGATAGATAGATAGATAGATAGATCTACCTTTCCTATTTCTGCTCTGATTCTAAAATATGTCCTGGGACCAGCACTGCCCCACATTAGGCCACTGGAACCAGAATCTGCCTTTTAGGAAGTGCTCTGTGTGGTCCAGATAGCTGCTAGAGTCTCAACCAAGCCTGGGTTTTATCCTAAATGCAGTTTCATCAGAGAAAGTTTCTTGAAGCACTTTTGGTGGGTATGCTAGATCTGTGGAACTCTTGAGACACAAGAGAGAGGTGAAGACTATACCATGCATGTCCTTTCATTCCCCAACAGGTAGCAAGCATTCTACAGAACATGAAGGGAAGAAAAACTTCCCCTCATATGGCTACCCTTGACTACAGAGATTGAATGGGGAAAAAAAAGGACAGTAAGTGAGCACCCCATGTAATCAAGGAAGGTAGCCCAGTGGTGATTTCGAAGCCTTTGGAAGAGAGGATGTTACTCAATCCATAGCAGATCTAACTATGTGTAGACTTATTCTGGGTAGCAGTTGATGCTACTATTCATAGGTGTGGTATACACTTACTGTTTCAGATGACTCATACCTTTTGCTTTTCTAAAGTGGCTTAGCCATTCGCTCCTCCAAGGATTGTAGAATACCAACCCCAGGAAGATCCTAACTGCCTAATATGATCACAGTTCTGGGCTCTAAGCTCAGAGGTCAACCATGGATATCTATAAAGATGCATACTCAAGTATAAACTGTGTAGTCGTTTCCTTTTTAATGAAAGTGTGTATGTGCATATGGATACCTGGGCAAGGCAGTAGACAACCTCGGGCATCATCCTCTGCAATGCCTCCTGCTTCATTTAAGACAAGATCTCCCTCTTGTCCAGAACTAACCAATTAGGCTAGACTGACTGATTCAGGAATCCTTCTGTATGTACCACCAGTGCTGCCATCGCAATCTTTGACACCTCTGGCTTTTTATATGAACACTGGCAATCAAACTCGGAACTTCATTGTTGAACAGCAAGCACTTTAACAACTGAGCCATCCCCCCAGGCCCCTGAAGCATTGTTTCTAATTTTCAAAAATAGAAATAAGCTATGGAAAGGGAGTTGCTTCAGTTCTTAGAATTTATAGGTCTCCTACTCAAAGATTGGGAATTGTCTATATTGACATTTTCAATTTCTGTTTTTAAAAAGTTCATAATATAGACTTATAAATAAGCATAAAAATCTGCTGATATACCGACTGATCTATACAAAGAACACTCTTAGGAAGTGAAACTGTGTTACAGGAAGCACGTTTTGATATTTCAGTAGACCCATCTTCAGTGTCTGCATTTGATGTAGCAACCACATGTTACTTTTATTAGTTAAAAATATTTCAAAAAGCTCTCTGCCTACCATTCAGGATGCAGCACTCAAATCCTACTCCAGCATTATGCCTGCTACTCTCCTGCCATGGCGACGATGGACTACACCTCTGAAACTGAATAGCCAGTGTCTGCAACACTATTTGCAAACACTAAGGCTAGTAAGATGAAAAGTCACTATTCTCCATTCAAGGAAGTTTGCAGCTTTAAATCACTGAGGCTGGGGAGCAGGGTGTGCTTCTCTACCCTCCTTAAACATAAGACTTAGAGCCTTTCCTGTCAACATCTGAGGGGAGTAAACAGTGCTCACAGAGACCCCACCATGTCTCAGGAGTGTTCCCAGTCCATCCTAATAAAATTCTACAAAGCAGAAGTCTTTTAATCACATATTACTGGTGGTTCATGCTAAGTTGAATAGTCTAACTATGAGTTAAGAGTTAAAGTCATTACCCAAATTCATAAACCTAAAAAGGTATGTTCAACACTCTGGACATAGACCTCAAACACAACTTTAAGAGAAGAGATACATTCATTTAAACATCGGGAAATGGCAGCCAGTCCCATAACACCTAGAGGAAGCTCCACTCCCAGGAGCTCTAACATGCCCAGGATGCCAGGATCCCAGGATGCCAGGATACCAGGATTCCAGGATCCTAGGATGCCAGGATCCCAGGATCCTAGGAGCTTGGTCACACGAGGATCTCAGGGTCCCAGAGGCAGCTTGACTGCCAGGAGCTCTGAAACACCCAGGATCTCAGGATCACAGGATCCCAGAATCACAGGATCACAGAGACAGCTGAACTCTGAGGAGTTCTGACAAAACCAGAATCACAGGAAGGACAGGCTCTAGTCAGATATAGTGAGGGCATGTAGCTCTAGAGATAATCAGATGGCAGAAGGCAATCGTAAGAACATAAGCAATAAAAATCAAGGTTACTCAACATCATCAGAACCCAATTCTCCACCATAGCAAGTCCTGAATACAACATCACACCGGAAAAGCAAGATTCAGTCTAAAATCACTTTTCATGGTGATGATAGAAAACTTTAAGAAGGACATAAATAACTCCCTTAAAGAAATGGAGGAGAACACAAGTAAGTAAACAGGTAGAAGCCCTTAAAGAGGAAACACAAAAATCCCTTAAATAATTACAGGAAAACACAATCAAACAGGCAAAGGAAATGAACAAAACGACCCAAGATCTAAAAATGGAAATAGAAACAATAAAGAAATCACAAAGGGAGACAACTCTGGAGTTATAAAACCTAGGAAAGAGATCAGCAGTCATAGATGCAAGCATAACCAACAGAATACGAGAAATAGAAGAGAGAATCTCAGGTGCAGAAACTACCATAGAAAACATTTACACAACAAAGAAAATGCAAAAACCAAAAAGCTCCTAACCCAAAACATCCAGGAAATCCAGGACACAATGAGAAGTCAAACCTGAGGAGAAGAGAGTGAAGATTCCCAACTTAAAGGACCACTAAATATCTTTAACAAAATTATAGAAAAAGCTTCCCTAACCTAAAGAAAGAGATGCCCATGAACATACAAGAAACCTACAGAACTCCAAATAGACTACACCAGAAAAGAAATTCCTCCTGACACATAATAAGCAAAACCCCAAATGCACTGAACAAGGAAAGAATATCAAAAGCAGTAAGGAAAAAAGGTCAAGTAACATATAAAGGCAGACCTATCAGAATTATACAAGACTTCTCACCAGAGACTATGAAAGATAGAAGATACAGACCCTAAAAGAACACAAATGCCAGCCCAGGCTACTATACCCAGCAAAACTCTCAGGTACCATTGACAGAGAAAACAAGATATTCCATGAAAAAACCAAATTTACACAATATCTTTCCATGAATCCTGCCCTACAAAGGATAATAGATGGAAAACACCAACACAAGGAGGGAAACTACACCCTAGAAAAAAGCAAGAAAGTTATCTTTCAACAAACCCCAAAGAAGATAGGCACACAAACAGGATTCCACCTCTAACAAAAATAACAGGAAGTAACAATTACTTTTTCTTAATATCTCTTAACATCAATGGACTCAATTTCCCAATAAAAAGACATAGACTAGCAGACTGGATACATAAACAGGACCCAGAATTTTGCTGCATACAGGAAATGCACCTCAATGACAAAGACAGACACTACCTCAGAGTAAAAGTTAAAAAACAATTTTCCAAGCAAATGGTCCCAAGAAACAAGCTGGAGTAGCCATTCTAATATCAAATAAAATCAAATTTCAACCAAAAATTATCAAAAAAGATAAGGAAGGACACTTCATACTGGTCAAAGGAAAAATCTACCAAGATGAACTCTCAATTCTGAACATCTATGCACCAAACGCATTGGCACCCACATTCATAAAAGAAACGTTACTAAAGCTCAAAGCACACATTGCACCCCATACAATAATAGTGGGAGACTTCAACAACCCACTCTCAGCAATGGACAGATCATGGAAACAGAAACTAAACAGAGACTAACAGAAGTTATGAACCAAATGGATATAACAGATATTTATAGAACATTTCATCCTAAAGCAAAAGAATATATCTTCTTCTTAGCACCTCATAATACCTTCTCCAAAATTGACCATATAATCTGTCACAAAACAGGCCTCAACAGATAGAAGAATACTGAAATAATCCTGTGCACCCTATCAGATCACCACAGATTAAGGCTGGTCTTAAGTACCAACAAAAACAATGGAAAGCACACATACACATGGAAGCTGAACAATGCTTTACTGAATGATAACTTGGTCAAGGAAGAAATAAAGAAAAAAATTAAAGGCTTTTTAGAATTTAATGAAAATGAAGACATATCATACCAAAAACTTATGGGACACAATGAAAGCAATGGTAAGAGGAAAACTCATAGCTCTAAGCGCCTCTGAAAAGAAACTGGAGAGAGCTTACACTTGCAGCTTAACAGCAGACCTGAAAGCTCTAGAACAGTAAGAAGCAAATACACCCAAGAGGAGTAGACTGAAGGAAATCCTCAACCTCAAGACTGAAATCAACCAAATAGAAACAAAAAGAACTATACAAAGAATCAACAATACCAGGAGCTGATTCTTTGAGAAAATCAACAAGATAGATAAACCCTTAGCCAGACTAACTAGAGGACTCAGAGACAGTATTCAAATTAATAAAATCAGAAATGAAACGGGAGACATAACAACAAAATATATCTTAAAGTAATTACTCTGTTGAATATTATCAGTTGAAAATATTAAAATCATGTTCTATTAAAAAAATCTTTACTAATCCTACATCTGATAGAGGGATAATATCCAATATATACAAAAAACTCAAGGAGTTAGATGCCAGAGAACCAAATAACCCTATTTAAAAATGGAGAACAGAGCTAAACAGAGAATTCTCAACTGAGGAAACTGGAAGGACTGAGAAGCACCTAAAGAAATGTTCAACATTGTTAGTCATCAGGGAAATGCAAATCAAAACAACCCTGAGATTCCACCTCACACCAGTCAAAATTTCTAAGATCAAAAACTCAGGTGACAGCAGATGCTGGCAAGGATGTGGAGAAAGAGGAACACTCCTCCATTACTGGTGGGATGGCAAGCTGGTACAACCACTCCGGAAATCAGTTTGGCGGTTCCTCAGAAAATTGGACATAGTATTGCCTGAGGACCCAGCTATACCACTCCTGCATATATACCCAAAAGATGCTCCAACATATAACAAGGACACATGTTCCTCTATGTTCATAGCAGCCTTATTGATAGTAGCCAGAAGCTGGAAATAACCCAGATGTCCTTCAACAGAGGAATGGATACAGAAAATGTATTGCTCACATTGCTCACATGGACAAGACATAAGGCCAATCCAAATTTTATATCTAGCATCAGATGATAAAATGAAGAAAACGTGGTACATATACAAAGTAGAGGAGGAACAGAGGAAGAATATTTTCTTAACAGGAGCTAAGTTTGATGGGCTAGAAAAGCGTGCTTCTAGAGTCAGTGGCCAGTTACAAATCCTTTGCTTATACACCATGGTTTCCAATCGTATGTTTTTATGGGATTTTTTGTGTACATGAGTGTGGTCTCCCTTCCCCCAGCTGTGATCTGCTGGCCGGACACAACACATGAGTGTGTATGTCTCTGTGTCTATATGCATTTCTTTTGCTTCTATTTTTAATGATGATTCCGTCCTAGTCTGCCTTGTTTGTTTTGATTATTGTTTTGCTTTAGTTGCTTGTTTGTTTTTTAATGGGAGAGAGAATGAAAGGGTCTGGATTTGCGTCAGTGGCATGAGGGGAGTATATGGTGGAGTTAGGGTAGAGAAACTGGTGAGAATATATTGTATGAAAAGAAAGTATTTTCAATAAACTTTAATATTAAAAGAAAAAAGAAAAGAAAATGTGGTACATTTACACAGTGGAGTAATACTCAGCTACTAAAAACAAGGAATTCATGAAATTCTTAGGCAAATGATGGAACTAGAAAATATCATCCTGAGTGAGGTAACCCATCACAAAAGAATACACAAGGTATGCATTCATTGATAAGTGGATATTAGCCCAAAAGTTCGGAATACCCAGGATTCAATTCACAGACCACATGAAGCTCAAAAAGAAGGAAGACCAAAGTGTGGGTACTTCAGTCCTTCTTAGAAAGGGGAACAAAATACTCACTGGAGCAAATATGGAGACAAAGTGCAGAGCAGAGACTGAAGGAAAGGCCATCCAGAGACTGCCCACCTGGAGATTCATCCCATATACAGTCACCAAATCCTGACATTATTGTGAATGTAAGAAATGCTTGCTGAAAGGAGCCTGATATGACTGTTTCCTGAAAGGCCCTGCCAGAGAATTACAAATAACAGAGGTGGATGCTCACAGCCAATCATTTGACAGAGTGCAGGGTCCCCAATGGGGGAGTTAGAGAAAGGACTGAAGGAGCTGAAGGGGTTTGCAACCCCATAGGAAGAACAACAATATCAGCCAACCAGACACCCCCCATCCCCGCTCCCAGAGCTCCCAGGGACTAAGCCACCAGCCAAAGAGTACACATGGCTCCAGCTGCATACATAGTAGAGGACATCAATGGGAAAAGAGGTCCTTGGTCCCATGAAAGCTTGATAGATGCCCCCAGTGTAGGGGAATAGAGGGCAGGGAGGTGGGAGTAGGTGGGTGGGTGGGTGGAGGAACACCATCATAGAAGCAGGGGGAGAGGAGATGAGGGAGGAGGTTTCTGGGAGGGGGAAACCAGATAAGGGGATAACATTTGAAATGTAAATAAAGCCCCTCAGGGGCACAGCACTTACCCTCCTCAACTAAGACTCTTTACTTGGCATTTATATTCCCAAGAGCCTGTCCTTTGTCCATTGTTACTACCATTGTCTTGTTGTGTGTATCAAAGTGTGTGGATGCATGCATGCATATAGAGGTCAGAGGACAACTTAGGGAGTCAATTATCCTCTTCCACTGTGGGATCTGGGGAATGAGTAATGTCTACAGACTTACACAACAAACAATTTCCCCTCTGCATCATCTCGCTGGCCCTATCCTAGTTCTTCTTATGTTTTGCTAGTCTTTGAGATAAAGTCTGTTTATGTAGCTTATTTTGGCCTCAAACTCTCTATATTATCTAGGCTGTGATCCTCTTGCCCCAACCTGTACTGTTGGATTGGGATTTATAAGCCCAGATCATATCTCTAAAATTGAAACCGCTGCAGAGAGTGCCATCTTGGCTCCGGGACTCCGCCGAACTTAGTCTACAGGTTAGAGTGAGGACCACAGAGGCAGACAGCTTCTGGGACAGGCGGGAGCCACAGAGCCGCTGAGGCAGCACCCTTTTGGGGCCGCAGACATCCGGCACCCTCCCAGTCGGAGGACAGTGACCTGCCCTGCAGGGAGCGCCATCTTGGCTCCGGGACTCCGCCGAACTTAGTCTGTACAGAGGAAAGCTTGTCAGCAGGGAGTGCTCTAACCACTGAAACTCAGAGGAGAGAGCCTGTCTCCCAGGTCTGCTGACAGAGGATACTCAGAATCCCCAGAAGAACAACCTCTGAACAGAGACAACTATAACAACTCCAGAGATTACCAGATGGCGAGAGGTAAAGGTAAGAATCTTACTAACAGAAACCAAGACCACTCACCATCATCAGGACCCAGCACTCCCACTTCGCCCAGTCCAGGGCACCCCAACACACCTGAAAAACTAGACCTGGATTTAAAAGCATATCTCATGATGATGGTAGAGGACATCAAGAAGGACTTTAAAGAACTACAGGAGAACATGGCTAAAGAGTTACAAGTCCTTAAAGAAAAACAGGAAAACACAACCAAACTGGTAGAAGTCCTTAAAGAGAAACAGGAAAACACATCCAATCAGATGATGGAAATGAACAAAACCATACTAGACCTAAAAAGGGAAGTAGACACAATAAAGAAAACCCAAAATGAGGCAACACTGGAGATAGAAACCCTAGGAAAGAAATCTGGAACCATAGATGCAAGCATCAGCAACAGAATACAAGAGATGGAAGAGAGAATCTCAGGTGCAGAAGATTCCATAGAGAACATGGGCACAACAATCAAGGAAAATGGAAAATACAAAAAGATCCTAACTCAAAACATCCAGGAAATACAGGACACAATGAGAAGACCAAACCTACGGATAATAGGAGTGGATGAGAATGAAGATTTTCAACTCAAAGGACCAGCAAATATCTTCAACAAAATTATAGAAGAAAACTTCCCAAATCTAAAGAAAGAGATGCCCATGAACATACAAGAAGCCTACAGAACTCCAAATAGGCTGGACCAGAAAAGAAATACCTCCCGACACATAATAATCAGAACAACAAATGCACTAAATAAAGATAGAATACTAAAAGCAGTAAGAGAAAAAGGCCAAGTAACATATAAAGGCAAGCCTATCAGAATTACACCAGATTTTTCACCAGAGACTATGAAAGCCAGAAGATCCTGGACAGATGTTATACAGACACTAAAAGAACACAAATTCCAGCCCAGGCTACTATACCCAGCCAAACTCTCAATTAACATAGATGGAGAAACCAAAGTATTCCACGACAAAACCAAATTCACACATTATCTCTCCACGAATCCAGCCCTTCAAAGGATAATAACAGGAAAAAACCAATACAAGGACAGGAACCACGCCCTAGAAACAACAAGAAGGTAATCCCTCAACAAACCTAAAAGAAGACAGCCACAAGAACAGAATGCCAACTTTAACAACAAAAATAACAGGAAACAACAATTACTTTTCCTTAATATCTCTTAATATCAATGGACTCAACTCCCCGATAAAAAGACATAGACTAACAAACTGGCTACACAAACAAGACCCAACATTTTGCTGCTTACAAGAAACTCATCTCAGAGAAAAAGATAGACACTACCTCAGAATGAAAGGCTGGAAAACAATTTTCCAAGCAAATGGTCTGAAGAAACAAGCTGGAGTAGCCATTCTAATATCAGATAAGATTGACTTCCAACCCAAAGTCATCAAAAAAGACAGGGAGGGGCACTTCATACTCATCAAAGGTAAAATCCTCCAAGAGGAACTATCAATCCTGAATATCTATGCTCCAAATACAAAGGCAGCCTCATTCATTAAAGAAACTTTAGTAAATCTCAAAGCACACATTGCACCTCATACAATAATAGTGGGAGACTTCAACACACCACTTTCACCAATGGACAGATCATGGAAACAGAAACTAAACAGGGACACAGTGAAACTAACAGAAGTTATGGATCAAATGGATCTGGCAGATATCTACAGAACATTTTACCCTAAAACAAAAGGATACACCTTCTTCTCAGCACCTCATGGTACCTTCTCCAAAATTGACCACGTAATTGGGCACAAAACAGGACTCAACAGATACAAAAACATTGAAATTGTCCCATGCATCCTATCAGATCACCATGGACTAAAGCTGATCTTCAATAACAAAATAAATAATAGAAAGCCAACCTTCACGTGGAAACTGAACAACACTCTTCTCAATGATACCTTGGTCAAGGAAGGAATAAAGAAAGAAATTAAGGACTTTTTAGAGTTCAATGAAAATGAAGCCACAACATACCCAAACTTATGGGACGCAATGAAAGCATTTCTAAGAGGAAAACTCATAGCTCTGAGTGCCTCCAAAAGGAAACTAGAAAGAGCACACATTAGCAGCTTGACAACACACCTAAAAGCACTAGAACAAAAGGAAGCAAATTCACCCAAGAGGAGTAGACAGCAGGAAATAATCAAACTCAGGGGTGAAATCAACCAAGTGGAAACAAGAAAAACTATTCAAAGAATCAACCAATCAAGGAGCTGGTTCTTTGAGAAAATCAACAAGATAGATAAACCCTTAGCCAGACTCACTAGAGGGCACAGGGAAAGCATCCTAATTAACAAAATCAGAAATGAAAAAGGAGACATAACAACAGATCCTGAAGACATCCAAAACACCATCAGATCCTTCTACCAAAGGCTATACTCAACAAAACTGGAGAACCTGGATGAAATGGAGAAGTTCCTAGACAGATACCAGGTACCAAAGTTGAATCAAGATCAGGTTAATGATCTAAACAGCCCTATATCCCCCAAAGAAATAGAAGCAGTCATTAATAGTCTCCCAACCAAAAAAAGCCCAGGACCAGATGGGTTTAGTGCAGAGTTCTATCAGACCTTCAAAGAAGATCTAATCCCAGTTCTTCACAAACTATTCCACAAAATAGAAACAGAAGGTACTCTACCCAACTCATTCTATGAAGCCACAATTACTCTGATACCTAAACCACAAAAAGACCCAACAAAGATAGAAAACTTCAGACCAATATCCCTTATGAATATTGATGCAAAAATCCTCAATAAAATTCTTGCTAACCGAATCCAAGAACACATCAAAACAATCATCCATCCTGACCAAGTAGGTTTCATCCCAGGGATGCAGGGATGGTTCAATATACGGAAATCCATCAACGTAATCCAGTATATAAACAAACTCAAAGACAAAAACCACATGGTCATCTCGTTAGATGCGGAAAAAGCATTTGACAAGATCCAACACCCATTCATGATAAAAGTCTTGGAAAGATCAGCAATTCAAGGCCCATACCTAAACATGATAAAAGCAATCTACAGCAAACCAGTAGCCAACATCAAAGTAAATGGTGAGAAGCTTGAAGCAATCCCTCTAAAATCAGGGACTAGACAAGGCTGTCCACTTTCTCCATACCTATTCAACATTGTACTTGAAGTCCTAGCCAGAGCAATTCGACAACAAAAGGAGATCAAAGGGATACAAATTGGAAAAGATGAAGTCAAAATATCACTTTTTGCAGATGATATGATAGTATATATAAGTGACCCTAAAAATTCCACCAGAGAACTCCTAAGCCTGATAAACAGCTTCGGTGAAGTAGCTGGATATAAAATTAACTCAAACAAATCAATGGCCTTTCTCT
This sequence comes from Mus caroli, assembly GCF_978045245.1. Taxonomy (NCBI): domain Eukaryota; kingdom Metazoa; phylum Chordata; class Mammalia; order Rodentia; family Muridae; genus Mus; species Mus caroli. Next base: position 6,504,388 of record NW_028227256.1, read on the forward strand.
ACACAAAGAATAAACAGGCTGAGAAAGAAATTAGGGAAACAACACCCTTCTCAATAGTCACAAATAATATAAAATATCTTGGCGTGACTCTAACTAAGGAAGTGAAAGATCTGTATGATAAAAACTTCAAGTCTCTGAAGAAAGAAATTATAGAAGATCTCAGAAGATGGAAAGATCTCCCATGCTCATGGATTGGCAGGATCAACATTGTAAAAATGGCTATCTTGCCAAAAGCAATCTACAGATTCAATGCAATCCCCATCAAAATTCCAAATGAATTCTTCAACGAATTAGAAAGTGCAATCTGCAAATTCATCTGGAATAACAAAAAACCTAGGATAGCAAAAACTCTTCTCAAGGATAAAAGAACCTCTGGTGGAATCACCATGCCGGACCTAAAGCTCTACTACAGAGCAATTGTGATAAAAACTCATGGTACTGGTATAGTGACAGACAAATAGACCAATGGAATAGAATTGAAGACCCAGAAATGAACCCACACACCTATGGTCACTTGATCTTCGACAAGGGAGCTAAAAACATCCTTTGGAAGAAAGACAGCATTTTCAACAAATGGTGCTGGCACAACTGGTTGTTAACATGTAGAAGAATGCGAATCGATCCATTCCTATCTCCTTGTACTAAGGTCAAGTCTAAGTGGATCAAGGAACTTCACATAAAACCAGAGACACTGAAACTTATAGAGGAGAAAGTGGGGAAAAGCCTTGAAGATATGGGCACAGGGGAAAAATTCCTGAATAGAACAGTAATGGCTTGTGCTGTAAGATCGAGAATTGACAAGTGGGACCTCATGAAACTACAAAGCTTCTGCAAGGCTAAAGACACCATCAATAAGACAAAAAAACCACCAACAGATTGGGAAAGGATCTTCACCTATCCTAAATCAGATAAGGGACTAATATCCAATATATATAAAGAACTCAAGAAGGTGGACTCCAGAAAGTCAAATAACCCCATTAAAAAATGGGGCTCAGAACTGAACAAAGAATTCTCACCTGAGGAATACCGAATGGCAGAGAAACACCTGAAAAAATGTTCAACATCCTTAATCATCAGGGAAATGCAAATCAAAACAACCCTGAGATTCCACCTCACACCAGTCAGAATGGCTAAGATCAAAAATTCAGGTGACAGCAGTTGCTGGCGAGGATGTGGAGAAAGAGGAACACTCCTCCATTGTTGGTGGGATTGCAAGCTTGTACAACCACTCTGGAAATCAGTCTGGCGGTTCCTCAGAAAATTGGACATAGTACTACCGGAGGATCCAGCAATACCTCTCCTGGGCATATATCCAGAAGATGTCCCAACCGGTAAAAAGGACACATGTTCCACTATGTTCATAGCAGCCCTATTTATAATAGCCAGAAGCTGGAAAGAACCCAGATGTCCCTCAACAGAGGAATGGATACAGAAATTATGGTACATTTACACAATGGAGTACTACTCAGCTATTAAAAAGAATGAATTTATGAAATTCCTAGCCAAATGGATGGACCTGGAGGGCATCATCTTGAGTGAAGTAACACAATCACAAAAGAACTCACACAATATGTATTCACTGATAAGTGGATATTAGCCCAAAACTTAGGATACCCAAGATTTAAGATACAATTTGCTAAACGCATGAAACTCAAGAAGAATGAAGACCAAAGTGTGGACACTGTGCACCTTCTTAGAATTGGGAACAAAACACCCAGGGAAGGAGTTACAGAGACAAAGTTCGTAGCGGTGATGAAAGGATGGACCATTTAGAGACTGCCGTATCCAGGGATCCATCCCATAATCAACTTCTAAACGCTGACACCATTGCATACACTAGCAAGATTTTGCTGAAAGGACCCAAATATAGCTGTCTCTTGTGAGACGATGCTGGGGCCTAGCAAACACAGGAGTGGATGTTCACAGTCAGCTATTGGATGTATCACAGGGCTCCCAATGGAGAAGCTAGAGAAAGTACCCAAGGAGCTAAAGGGATCTGCAACCCTATTGTTGGAACAACATGATGTACTAACCAGAACCCCGGAGCTCTTGTCTCTAGCTGCATATGTATCGAAAGATGGCCTAGTCAGCCATCAATGGAAAGAGAGGCCCATTGGACTTGCAAACTTTATATGCCCCAATATAGGGGAATGCCAGGGCCAAAAGAATGGGAATGGGTGGGTAGGGAAGTGGGGGGCGCTATGGGGGACTTTTGGGATAGCATTGGAAACGTAATTGAGGAAAATATGTAATAAAAATATTAAAAAAATAAATAAATTTAAAAAAAAATTGAAACCACCAAAGCCCCATTTCAGTATGCAGGAGGCAGCACGTAGGATTAGCCATTCACCTCAGATAGAGCAAACATGGCTAGTCAGAGGCACCCCCTATAATAGGTGTAATTCACAGAGAAAGAGATGAAGTGCTGAAAAGTAGATAGGGAACAAACATTTGTACAGTACAGAAATATCAGTAGACACAACTCCATGTCTAAAGTATGATGAACTAGGTTCACCCAAGGTTAAAGAATGGCAAGTCAAGACTAAAGAATTGAACACAAAGAGACTGGAGAGATGTTTCAGTGGTTAAGAACACCAACTGCTCTTCTAGAAGACCATGAATTGATTCCCAGCACCCACATAGCAGGTCACAATCACTTATAACTCCAGTTCAGGGGATCTGTTGTCCTATGCCGGCAAAACACTCATACACATTAAATAAAATTTTAGAAATTAATAGAACATGGTTGTGCATACTTGTAATCCCTACTTTGGGAAGGCTATGAGTTTGGGGCCAGCCTGGAGGCTATAGCATCATACACACACACACACACACACACACACACAGAGGGAGAGAGAGAGAGAGAGAGAGAGGGAGAGGGAGAGGGAGAGAGAGAGAGAGAGAGAGAGAGAGAGAGAGTGTTTGAGGAGCTAGTTTATTAACTTTTCAGTCAATCTAGGGATTAAATCCTATTTTGACGCAAATTAGCTATTTAATCATTAAAGAAGCTAAAGTCTTCATACTTCCGTTTCTTGAGAATACCACGGTAAAATAATAAATAGCTAGAGCCATTGGTTAGTTATAGATACTCAATGATATCATATAGCTAGCTCCATGACTTGAAACTAATATTTAATAGGGCAGCTATCACTGTTAATATCATTACACTCCCATCCGTCTTATGGTGTGAAACTGTGTAGCATAATAAAAAGTAGTGGGATTGGATAAAATGTATATGCTTATATATGTTTATGAAATGTATCGCTACCATGACATTTATTTGTGTATATATTGGGGAAAATTATATGAGGAAAATATAGCATGCCCATAGACTATATAACATAAAAAGATAAGGCAATAAATACATTCCAATATAGAAGATAATAAAATATAACTATCCTATAAACAGGTCCCTTGGTGTGTGCACTGCCTGTTGCGTGACTATGCACACCTGTAGGGTTGTACAAAGAAACACTAAACTCTCACCTCCTGAAATGTAAGCCTTGTTGTCAAAGTGGATTGAGAAAAATATGTGGTGAAAAAACAGTCCTTTTATTTAAAATAGAAACTTTGAAGGGAGCGGAGTTAACATATGACAAATGAAGATCCTGTTCCCCTGGAGGAGGAGAAAAAGCCCTTCCTTTCTGGAATGAGACCCGGGCACACTGATAGCAAAACTGACGTTTCCTCTTTTCCTCTTCTGTGAAATCCTCCAGCCAAGCTGTGCGCTAACTGAGTAGGCGAATTCACTTCGTCACTTCACAAAAGACTTCCAAATTCACTGCGGCAGACACTGGAAAATAAAAATGTTAAGTACATCCTAGCTGAGAGGGAGAGACGGAAGGCTCCGTGTTCAATCAAAGGTTTGCAATAATAGGATTCATTTAAGAAAGAAAGAAAAAAAGAAAGAAAGACAGATGGGATTAGGAAATGTTGCTGCGGTGAGACTGTCATGAGAGGCACAGGCAGCCTGCCTTTTGTGGACCTGCACAATGATCGCAGAGCCAGACTGGCTTAGGAGACCCTGGGACTAGGGCTCCAGAGAGAGGCCACAGGCTCCCGGACACCCTGCAGGGCAGGGGGCTGAGACCATGCATCAGATCTACAGCTGCAGTGATGAGAATATTGAAGTTTTCACCACCGTGATTCCTTCCAAGGGTGAGTAATGATCCTAACATCCGCTCTTGGCGTCCCCTAGTGTGGCATCTTATGCGGGAGGTGACCCGATGCTGTCGGACTAAGGTACACTAGTACTTGCTACCCTCGAGTCCCGAGGTCTGCTGGCTTCTTCTTGTCGATGTCATTTGATGTCCCCCTTTTCTGAAGAGGGGCACAAGGATAAACATCAATCATAGGGAAACAATCTCTTAAGGCGGGGACAAGGACAGCATAGCCTTCCTGCTTCACTTAATTCGAAACGGACAACCCAGCAGGCTCAATGACTGGGACAATAAGTGATTGTTAAAGAGACAACGATGGAAACAAAATTTCCAGGGCAGCCTAATAAGCTTTCTTATTGTCTCTGGTAAAGGAAAAAAAAAAAAAAAAAGGCAGGTTCTGAAGAGAGAATCAGCTGTTCCAAAGCCAACTCCATCTGACTGGGAGGATAAGACTCCCAGCTGATCAAGCACCCAGAAAGGCAATGAAGTGACCCCAGGCTGACTAATCCCCAGGACCACAAAAGGAACTACCAAAAGGGAATCTTGACTTTATAACCTCTGGCTCCTGGCAATTGGTGCGGATCCCTGGGAAGGGCTTGTGAGACCGAATTTGAGGAAGGGCCGATGATCCAGTCAGCTTTACCTTGCCATTGTTCTGACCCTCTAGCCCCTTGTCCTGCTGTGGCACAGGCTTAAGCCTGGCTTGACTGTGATATTTGGCTAAAATGGCTTGAATGTTTGCTAGTGCTGGGAGCACACATTCAAACAATTCTTTTCTTCCTCCGTCCAATACTGAGGGGGGGTTGCTAGGGGTTGAGACTCAGCCTGGGCACAGGCAAACAGCTAAACATAAATTGAGCTCTCAACATCTACTACTGAGGGAAAGGGAGGAAAGGGGGAGTTAGGAGTGTGCCCATGTGTAGGAGTTGAAATTCGCTCTGGAGATTCTGAAAGTCAACCCTTCTGAAGGGGAATGAATTAGATCTGTGTGTATAGAAGTGGCCTTTCCATTTACTTTATCTCTGCCTTTTGTTTCTGTGGGGTTTTTGGGGGGTGGGGTGGGGTTGCATTGCTAGTGGTGAACCAGCTGTCCATGCAAGGGAAGCAAGAGCTATACCACTGAGCTACCACATAAGACCTGTAGATCAGTGTTGAAGGGGGAAGAAAAAGCAAGCTGAAAACCAATCTGTGCTTAGTAGCATACTTGGAACTCTAAGATAATTGTGCATAGTTTTTATGGGTACATTTTTGGAGCAACACATGCAAACAAGACTAGAAGGACCCATGTGTTATAAAATCAGTGAGGTCAGTGGCCCTGGAGAAGGGTGGAAGGAGGATAGGAGAAGGTGAGAAGGGGTCTAATCTCACTGTTAATTTTTGGAAAGTGAAGATTATGACTGTTTCCACTGAGAAGAGTGGCTCATATCTATAACCCAAGAAAGCTGAGAATTGTCAGGTCCAAGGCCAGCTGGGGCATAGAGCAGCACACTGTTCTCGAGAGAAAAGAAAAGGTATGTCTCTTTCTTGTAAAAAGCAAGGGAGGAAAAGTCCTTGACAACCTGGTTCTGTCTTTTCTGTACTGTGTGACCTTGGCCCAGCTAAATAACCTCTCCGGGCAAGAGTTCCCACTTCTGTAAAAGAGAAAAACAGGATTTAGCTTCCAGGATTGACATGGGGAATACATAGACTGATACATAGAACAGTTGTAATGGAGTTGGTATAATCACACACCATTAAACATGTCACATACAAAGTGATTTGAGTTTTCAGCCTGCATGTGTGGCCATGAATATGTTTAATTAAAGATAAATATTTGATCCTATATTCATCCATCGTTGTACCTTAAACTAAGTTTTCACTGCTGGGGAGTTACTTTCTAGGAAGAATTATTTGCAGTTTTTGTAGAGGCCTCAGTGGGTGAAGCACATCTCTTTCCATGCCTTGCTTCACCCTGGAGGCTCTCCAGAACCTGTGAGCAGAGGGCTCCCACGGACAGCATGATGCTCTCAATTCTGAATCACTGTGTATGAAAGCAACAAATAACCCTTATTACAGATCACCCAAAGTACTGCAGAACACACGTTGGCTAGATTTGTCTAACAAGGTCTGAGTCCCCTGAGTGGACCATTTCCCAGAGGCTATGTATGAGCCATAGGCACCAATGAATGCTCACTCTTCCTTGAACAGGCTCAGCAGTGCAGGCAGTGTAGCCTGGATTGTCTAGTGGTTAGAACTGAAAGCCTTAAACCTGGTGTAGCAGTACACATCCGGGGTACCAGCACTTGGTAAGTTACGGTGGGAGAATCATGAGCTTCAGGGAAGCCTGGGCTACATAATAAGGCCCTATCTCATAAAGAATGTGGGGCTTTGGCTCAGTAAGCAGAGTGCCTTCCTCACAAACACAAAGAGCTGGGTTTAGATCCCCAGAACCATGTAGAAAGCTGAGTAAATGGTGCCTGGCCAAACTCCAGCAACAGGAGGGCAGAGACCAGTAGATCCTTGGAGCTCAATGGCAGCCAGGTTAGCCAAACTGATGAGCTATCAGTCGATGAGTTCAGTGAGAGATCTGTCTCAAAATTAATAATAATAGTAATAATAATAATAAATAAAGTAAAGATAGAAACCAATGAAGGAAAGCCATTCAGTGTCACACACTGACACACATACACACACACAACACACACACACTAACAAGTACATGTGCCACACAATATACACTAACAAGTACATACACCACATCACATGCACACAACACACAGTGTGGCTGCCATTCTTCCAAGAACTGAGTGAATGTTGTGACCCTGGAAACTTGCAGTGCTGTGGGATGCGTGCAGCATGGCAACTCGGGGTGGAACTGAAGCTGACTAGCCATCACCATCAGGCTCAACCATTAGCATATCTGTTCACTACTTCTCTTTCCAATGTACCTGTGTTGGGACCAGCCTGACAGCTACACTGTTTAACAGACCTTGTAACATTGGCAGTAGAAAGTATTATGGTACTTTTAATTTATCTTAAAGATACAAACCATCAGCCAAGTCTAAAGCTAATGTGTGTCCTCTTCAATTCTAGAGACAAAGAATCCTTTCAGGAAATATGTGTCACAGAGACAACTCATAGTGACTTCTGAAGATATAAGCTGTTTCACTCAGAAGTTACACCAGTACTTAATTCTAACAAGTACCAAGAGAAGGGGTGCGGAGCCAGGGGCCAGCAGGAGGGAAGGAGATGGGCAGGCAGCAAAAAAGTTCCTAACCAAACCAGAAGTCACAGCCTTCCATCGGTAGACATTACACCTGGTTCTTCTTTGTGCCTTCATCTGGCAGAAAAGTTCTATGAATATTTCCTGGGTATACACTCTTTGCCAGGTTCTGAGCAAGGACTTTGTGAAGGCTGGTTCATTTACTCTTTGACTCTTTTACTCTAATGTGAGTATCACTATCACCCCTGTCTGACACGTGAAGAAAGTGAGGCTTCAGAGAGTGAGAAAACTGCGTAGCCTGGCAAGTTCAGATTCATATCCAACTGGAGGAAGCTGGAGTCGCTAACCCCAAGCTTCACAGCTACAAGACTTTGCAGGGGATAATGAGAACCACACCCTGATGTCACTCCTGTGATCTGTGTTAAAAAGCCAATTCAGACCAGGCGGTGGTGGTGCACATCTTTAATCCCAGCACTCTGGAGGCTGAGACAGGCATATCTTTGTGAGTTCGAGACCAGCCTGGTCTACAGAGTGAGTTTCAGGGCAGCAGCCAGGGATACACAGAGAAACCCCTTCTCAAAAACAAGAAAGAAAGAAAGAAAGAAAGAAAGAAAGAAAGAAAGAAAGAAAGAAAGAAAGAAAGAAAGAAAGAAAGAAAGAAAGAAAGAAAGAAAGAGAGGGGGGAGGGAGGGAGGGAGGGAGGGAGGGAGGGAGGGAGGGAGGGAGGGAGGGAGGGAGGAAGAGGAAGAGGAAGAAAAAATCAATTCCTTTCTACTCAGGATGGAGACATGGTAGGATTTTGATTCCATTAGATCATAGCAATATGGAAGGTATATGACTGGGGATAGGGTGAGTATGTATATGTTCCCCTGATGTGAGGAACTTCATGTAGTCGACCTCCTAGAAATGAAACGGAGGAACACTAGTTACCAGAGCTGGGAACTGTGACTACCACGATAGTAAGATCACCTCGGCCCAGCCAAGCACTGTAACTATTTAATAGATAATTGATTTATTTAAGGTTTTTTTTCTCTCCAAGATAGGGTCTCCTCTGTTAGCCCAGGCTAGCTAGAACTCACTATGTAGCCAAGGGTGACTTTGAGCTCCTGATCTTACTCCTGTCTCCATTTCTCAAGTTCTGAAATTATAGGTATGAACCAACACACCAGCTTTTATGTGGTACTGAGAGTCAACCCCAGAGCTGCAAGCATGGCAGGCGGACACTCTCACAACTAAGCTATAGCTTTTCCTACTAAGCTGCTTTTAAATTATGGCGGTGTGTGTGTGTGTGTGTGTGTGTGTACATATGGATATATATTGTAGATTGTAACTGTTGCTATTTTACCACACTGGTATACAGACCAGGCACAGTCAGAGTGCTGCATACCACTGCCACATCAATCTGACTTTTTCATTGGCCTGAACTGAAACAGTAATACCCCGCTCTTCCAGCCTCCCAGTCCCGGGAATGACCAGTCTACTTTGTGTCTCTTTGAAGTCGACTGCTCTAGATACTTCATATAGGTAAACTTGAGAGCATGGACGAGATCTTCTTCTGTGTCTCGTTTAACCTAGCACAATCTTTTCAAGGTTATTTATGCTCTCTTTACTTTTTTAAGGCTGAGCAATGTTCCAGTGTGTAGGCATACCATATTTGTTTATCCATTCATCTGTTGATGGGGGCTAGATTCTTGGCAACCTTTAGCTATTGTGAATGAGGCTATAAACATTTTGTTGTAGTTAAGCCAAGTGACATCTTAAGTTCCAGTGGAATTCTGCTTCTTTCCCCCCTCCCTTCCCAGTAACCCCACAACTGGGACAAATGCCCTCAGGTCTGTACTATAGCCTTACAGGCATTTTCTAACATCATTTCTTTATCTCTTTCAGTGTCCAGTTCATCCAGGAGAAGAGTCAAGAGCTCTCACCACCTCTTGGCCAAGAACGTAAGGAAACATGTTTAGTTGGTTTTGATGTTCTTTGACTGACCTCTCCCTCTCCCCTGATCCCAAGGATGAAGGGGCAAGGGGGGTTTTCAGTGTCTGCTGTGGTGGTTTGTTCACTCAGACAAAATAACTGGCAAATGTCAAGCATATGCCCAATCGTCCCCCCCAAATTTCCTCATTATGCCATTTGCCCAGGAACAGCAAAGACTTCATCCTGTGTGTGCAGGAGTTCATGATATGGATGTACCAACCTGCTCTAGGCATCTGTAACATTATATATAACATTATATATTTTCACCATCACCATTATAGATAATAGTGAAGTACTCACACAATTCCTTGTCACATAGGGCTCCAAGCAGAATAAACAGATGAAAGAATTAAAAGGGGATCATCCAGTAATGGTAGAAATTCTGAACAACTCAGAGGTTCCCAGCCTTCCACTGTCCTTTGCCTGCAGCCTCATCAACATGGGCTCTCATTTTTAAGTTGTGCTTTGGTATTTTTATTTATTTTAAATTTTAAAATTTTATTGGATATTTTCTTCATTTACATTTCAAATGTTATCCCTTTTCCAGCCCCCCCCCGAGCCCCCTACCCCTCCCTCTGCTTCTGTGAGGGTGTTCTCATACCCACCTCCCCACCCTCGAACTCCCCTACACTGGGGCATTGAGCCTTCACAGGACCAAGGGCTTCTCTTCCTATTGATGCCCAACAAGGCCATCCTCTGCTATATATGTGGCTGGAGCCATGGGTTGCTCCATGTGTACTCTTTGGTTGATGGTTTAGTCCCTGGGAGCTCTGGGGAGTCTGGTTGGTTAATATTGATGTTCTTCCTATGGTTGCAAACTCCTTCAGCTCCTTCAGTCCTTTCTCTAACTCCTCCATTGGGGACACCATGCTCAGTCCAAAGGTTGGCTGAGAGCACCCACCTCTATTTGTCAAACTCTGGCAGAGCCTCTCAAGAGACAGCTATATCAGGCTCCTGTCAGCAAGCACTTATTAGCATCTACAACAGTGTCTGGGTTTGTTGTATGTATATGGGATGAATCCCCAAGTGGGACAGTCTCTGAATGGCCTTTCTTTCAGTCTCTGCTCTGCACTTTGTCTCTGAATTTCCTCCCGTGAGTATTTTGTTCCCCTTTCTAAGAAGGACCAAAGCATCCACACTTTGGTCTTCCTTCTTCTTGAGTTTCATGTGTTTTGCAAATTGTATCTTGGGTATTCTAAGCTTCCAGGCTAATATCCACTTATCAGTGAGTGCATATCATGTGTGTTCTTTTCTGATTGGGTTACCTCAGTCAGAATGATATCCTCCAGATCCGTCCATTTGCCTAAGAATTTCATGACTTCATTGTTTTTAATAGTTGAGTAGTACTCCATTGTGTAAATGTACCACATTTTCTGTATCCATTCCTCAGGACATCTGGGTTCTTTCCAGCTTCTGGCTATTATAAATAAGGCTGCTATGAACATAGTGGAACATGTGTCCTCGTTATATGTTGGAGCATCTTTTGGGTCCAGGAATGGAATAGCTAGGTCTTCGGGTAATACTATGTCCAATTTTCTGAGGAGCTGCCAGACTGATTTCCAGGCTGCCCTTTGATATTTTTAATGCACTACCTTTATGTTGCCTACACATTCTTAGAGGCTAATGGTGCTCTGCATCTTTCACTTTACATGCACATTTCTTCATATCACTACCAATACATCTGCACCGTGTCTCAGAAGGAAGGTGATAATCTGCTATCACAGATTTTGGACAGCACTATTATAGATTTTTAAATATTGTAATTTTTAAAAATCTTTTTTCTGTTTTAAAGAGATGGTTGTTTCCATAAACATACTTTAGACGACTTAAAAAACAAAAGCAAAAACAAAACAAAACAAAACAAAAATGAAGAATAATACAGGTACATTACATTGATCATCCTGATTAGGGCAGAGTAGACAGTCAAGGGCAAGAGCATTGCCTACAGCTTTCCAGTTCCCAAATCAGCATGCATCCATTACAAAAATCTCAAACACTGCAAGGTTACTTACTTTTTTTTTACACCTTGCATTTTTCCTTTTTATTAAAAAATTATACAATTTATGTTCAGTAAAAATCCAAACGGTAGAAACAGGTAAACAAAGAAAGCCATGTATCCAGGTCCCAGTCACATGCCCAGAAGTTTTTTCGTATCATTCTAGAAATGTTCTGTCCAATATAAATGAAAAAAAAAAAAAAAAAGACACGGGACCCTAATATATTGCTTCACAGCATGCTTTAAAAGCAACCGTCTCATGGGTGAATTTCTCCATGCATCCATCCGGACTTATCAGGACACTCCTTTTTAAAGGGCTGCCTGCCTGTAGGTGGAAGCTTGGATGCTCTTCAGTATCTTACACAAGGGGGTAAGCAGTAAGAAAACGTTTTCCATGTACAGGAAGTACAGTTCTACTGATCAGAAATGCTGCAGGCAGAGTCTCATGATGGACTCAGACTTACAAGCAATATGGCAGGACCAGCCCTGCTGCCACCCAGCCCAAGTCCCGTGCGCCCCCCATGCTGCTGCCACAGAGCTGCAGGGAGCCGGGAAGCCAGGGCCACACGCAGGTGCAGCTGGACCAGAAGCAGCCCAGAGAAAGGCAGGTGACTTACTTTAGTATCACAAAATTCTGAAATACTTTAGAACACAGTCAGTAGAAGATGTATAGAGTTATTGACCACTCAACATTTTTCCCTGTGAGTTTTTAATTCCTCTCTTTTGCTTGCTTCTATGTGAGTTGTGTAGCTTTATATAAGGACTTTTGGAAACACTGTTAGGAAAGAGAAGCTGTGCTGGTCGTGAAGTCCTGACCTCACTCTGATCCCTAAGAATTAAATACCTTGTTCATAAGGAAGATGAAAAGGAAAGGGTTGTTTGCAGGGCAGTGGGTGTGTGCGAAAGAGGGGAGTGGGAGAGAACCCACGTCCAGCCAGAGTTCCAGTGCTCTGGGCTGGCAGATGCGGGAGGACTGCGCATGCTTTCCACGCGGCCCTGGGTGGGCATCTGGCTGTGTTAAGCCCCTGACCCCACTCGGTAGGTGGTGGACAAGGGGCAGCCCCAGGTACCAGGTTCTCAGTCTCCCACATCCCACGCTAGATACGGCAGAGGAGCTGAGAACAGAATAGGGGCCCCAGGGGTGGCACTCGGCCCTGGAGATAAGGGAAGAGAGGGCAGGGGGAGAGGGGGGGACGCTGGATGGTTCCCACATGGGCGAGAGTCCTTGGTCAGATCCATAGCTGGAGCACAGGAAGGCCTTCTGGTGGGAGGTTAGATGTGGCTTGTTAGGAGAAAGCCTATCCCATCATTCAAGCACAGCTGGCCTTCATGACCAGAGACAGTCTATGGTTTTAGAGCTTTATTTTAGAAAGGCAGGGGAAAAGAGAGAAGGTAGAAAGAGAGAGGGAGAGGCTGGCTATGGCCATGTGGAGAGAAGAGGGAAGAGAAAGAGAGAAGGAAGGCTAGAGAGTAAGAGTGGTAAAAGCATAGAGAGAGAGGTGGGGCCAAGCAGCCCCTCTTATAGTGGGCTAGGCTATCTTGCTGTTGCTAGGTAACTGTGGGGAGGAGTCTAGCCAGAATGCCAGAAGCTTGGGACATTGTCTATGTGACTGGTAGCCACATGCCTCTCCTGTGGGGGCTGTGGGAGCTGTGGGGGCGGTAACTTCGACAGGAGCCAGGGGTTCAGGAGACATGATCGAATGCCTTTCATCCCATGTAGGTGGAAATTCACACCCACCAGATCCCACCAGGGTTCAAGATCTAAGCTCTACTGGAGACCAGGCTGTTTGTGCATAGCCCATTGCCCCTCAGTTGTTCACAGATAATTCAGAGTTCAAAAACTTTACTGCAGGGGTTTAGGCCTTATCCAGTAGCTTCCAGCTCCTCCATTTAGAAAGTCCTGGATTTAACCACAGAACATGCACACCAGGCTGGGCAGGGCAGCTGAAGTCTGATCCAGCCTGGTGGTACACATTTGTAATCTCAGCATTCTATAGCTGGAAGCCAGTGGGTTAGAAGTTTGAAGATACCTTCAGTTAAATATTGAGCTGGAGGCTACACAGACTACATAAGGATACATGTGTGTGTGTGCATGTGCGTGTGCGTGTGTGTGTGTGTGTGTGTGTGTGTATGGAACTTGGACTCTGGCTTGACCCAAAATGGAGTTATCATATTCTCCATTGATAATCTGAGATGAGAGAGGGTTTTATTGTTTTAATATGCATTTAGTCACTAACAGTAAGCATATGTTACGGGTTTTGCTCATCTTTTCTCCATTTTCTATTACTTTTTTGAATTTTATTGCTTAGTAAAGAGTTTTATGAACATAGGAATTATCCCTTACTATATGCCATGCTATGTGTTATATTAAGCTATATTCTATTTTAGTATTTGTTGTTCAACCACAGCTATAACCTGGCTTATCATTGAAACCCAAACTAGTACCCTGATATTTATTCTAACAATATCAGTAAAGATACAGTTTCCTCCACTGACTTGAAATACCACCCTGTTATCATGTTTTTAAAAGCCCATTTACTCTTCTTCGGCATCCCCCTAAACCAACACTATAGCTCTGGGTGGTGAACTGAAGGGGGCCTGCCAAAACCTAAACTATAGGGCTGAGCCCCTCTGCCTCCCTTGCAGATGCACAGGCACCCAGGAGCTGACACAGCACAGAATGGGCCCTTGCAGAGCAGCTGTGTGCAGAAGGAAGTGAGTGGGGAGGATGGGGCAGTACAGAATACTGGAGCTTCTAATGAATAAGCCTCATGGAGTAAAGACAACCAGGATGAATGACTCTGTGTCCTGGAAATCGATAAAATATGCAGAATCTGCTCCCTGGCTGCCAAGATTCCCTTCATAACTCCCCGTAGTAAGATAAAATGGCTACTATTATTTGTCTCCTGTTTCTACATTTAAATAATTTCACTGATTTAAGTACAGCAGCCCCTCAGTACCCTCAGGGATTGAGTCCAAGATGTCCACAGATACCAACATTCACATGCTCAAGTTCCCTGTGTAAATGGCACACACTACACACACAGTCCTCAGATACGCACTCTACTTTAAATCATCTCTGGCTCACAAATTTACCTAAAGATATTGGCATGTTATGAAAACCATGGCGTGCCATCTGCTGGGAGATAAAGAACAGCCTCTGTGTGTGTGCAGTGGACATTCAGGTTTAAGAATTTCATATAATACTTTGATCTTATCTTTTCCTTCCCTCCAGATTCTCCCAGCTCTTTCCAAACACACCCAACTCCAAGCTCCTTCCCTCTCTTTGAAACAAACAAACAACAACAGAACATGGAATCAGATTTGTGTTGGCTGACCAACTCCTGGGGGAGGCCCACTGGAGTGTGGCTCCATTGGAGAAAACTGATTTTCCCCTCTCCTCATGGTTGTCAATTCTGGGTAGCCTCTGGGCTAGGTGTGGGACTTGATGCCCACTGCCCTTCCTCCACGCTGTGTCTGGACTAGAGCTTGTGCATGCTGCACAGTCTCTATAGATTCATATGTTCATCTTCCCTGTTGAATCTGGAAAACAGTGGTTCTTACAATCTCTCTGCCCTCTCTTCTGCATAGGTAAATATAATGTTTTATTAACTTTTTCATACCGTGTGTTTTGATCATATTCACCACCACTCCTATTCCTAACTCCTCCCAGGTTCACCCCACCTCCCAGTTTCATGTCCTTTTATAAAAACAACCTACTAAGTCAGCTTTGTACTATCTTTGTGCTACGGGTGTGAGGCCATCCACTGAAGCATGGTTGATCTACCAGAGGTGATAGCATTGAAGAAAACACACTCTTCCTTCAAGAGAAGCCATCAGCTGTCGATAGCTCTTCAGCAATGGGGGAGGACTCATGATCCCCTCTGTCCTTCCTGCTGGAGTGTTGACTGGCTTGATCTTGGGCAGGCAACCACAACTGGGTCCTATCCAGAAAGGGCACTGCTTACTCTAGTCTTCCCTGACCTCTAGCTCTTAGAGCCTTTCTGCCTCTCTTCCTCAGTGGTCCCTGAGTCCCGGGATCCCAGTTACTGATGTACTGTTTATGGTTGAGCTCCAACAGATGATTGTAATGCAACAACCACCTTAGCCTTTAACACCCTTTTCTGACTTCCTGCCACCCTGGTCCAGGCTCACCTCGCTGTGGCCATTTATTCATTCCTTACAGTTCCCTAGTGGACATTAGGTGGGTGCGGTCCTCAGGCGCTGGGAGACTCTGAAGGATGACTGACTGTGCGTTTCACTCTGCAGGTGGTGATCGAGTCTGACCTGTACCCGCCACCGAGGCCCCTGGAGCTACTGCCTCAGCGCTGTGAGCGCAGGGACACAGGCGACCGCAGGTGGTTGCAGACTGGCAGGCTGCAGACTGCCAGGCCACCCGGGGCTCATCCCACCAAAACGCCCTCCAGACCTGGTATGTGAGTCTCAGTTCCCCAGGCTCAGGGACCCCTGAGAGCCAGTGATGTGCCTGAGTCAGCAAAAGCGCAGGCAGTAACAGCTTATAGGTGTCCTATCCTGTGGTCCTCCCTGGCAGACTTATTATTGAGCATCCGATTTTGGGGGGTGGGAGGAAAAGGTACCTGCTGTTGTATCTGACCTACAGCAACAGGAGCACCAACACTTTCACCTACACTGTTGTCACCTCCTTAGGTGCAGTGTGAGTGAAGATGATTGTGTGCCACGTGCTGCAAAGGTAGCTGCCGCTGTTCAAAAGATGCTCATCATTGTGCCCTGAGCAAGAGCCATGGGGACTAGGAAGAAGCACAGTGCAGGTGTGTGTGTGTGTGTGTGTGTGTGTGTGTGTGTGTGTGTGTGCATGTGTGTGTGTGTGCGCGCGCGGGCGCGTGTGTGCGTGTGTAGGGCTGATGGAGGTGTAGCTCAGGGAGAGGCCTTGAATTCATCCTCAGTACCATAGCCACAGTTATAACAACCTAGCTGTACCTTTGGGGTAGGGGTGGGGGGTGAGACTTTCTCTGAGTAGACTTAGCTGTCCTGGAATCACTGTTTAGACCATGGTGGTCTAGAACTTACAGAGATACACCTGAACCTGCTTTCCCATGGACTGGGATTAAAGGCATGTGCCACCATGCCCAACTAGCCAAATTGTACCATTTTTTAAAATTTGAATGACTTAGTAATATATAAAAAGAATTTAGGTGCAAATCTATTTGAAAACTGGAAACAGTGATGGATACTAGTTGTTTGTTTGTTTGTTTGTTTTTAATGGATTGCACCGTAAGCAATTAAAAATAGTATTCAGTGTCTAGCTTACTTAACCTTTCTCGTAGTATTTTCTCTTTAACTGATAGTTTAGGCATTTTTTTCTGTTGTGCCAACAACGTCAAGTTATTCATGTTATAATTCAAAAATACACAGATAATGGTGACATACACTTGTAATCTCAGCATTTGGGAGCTGAGACAAGAGAAGTGTCATGAGTTTAAGGTCGGCTTCAGGAAGATAGCCTACCACAAAAACCAGGAGTTGGGAGAGGACAGCTCAGCTGATAAAGTATTTGTGATACAAATATCAGGGCCTAAGTCCAATCTCCAGACCCCCACAAAGAAAGCTAGGCGTGATTCCAACCCAGTACTGGAGCTAGAGATGGAAGCCAGAGGCAGGAGAACCTCAGGACTCCCTGGCCAGCCTAACATGCAAGCTTCAGATCTCAGTGGAAGACTGTCTAAACAAAGCAGATGGCATCAAAAGAAAGACACCTGAGCCTTCATCTGCTGCCCTTCACACACCCACATACACTAACATGAACACACGTCTGTGTATACACAGGGAGGGAGGGAGGGAGGGAGGGAGGGAGGGAGGAAGGAAGGAAGGAAGGAAGGAAGGAAGGAAGGAAGGAAGGAAGGAAGGAAGGAAGGAAGGAAGGAAGGAAAAACTTTGTCATTAACAATTTTGTGTTTTACAGGAACTGACATGATTCTCTGTTGACTATGTTCTTTAACAATCTTCACCCATTCCATGATCCTCTTTTGTTCCAAGTTTCATTGTGATTGTTGTTTGTTCTAGTTGTTGCCTTTCCTAGGCATCATACTAAGTTTCTTTGGTCACACCCTGCACTAAGGATCAAAGGTACAAGAAGATAAAACTAAGCGACATTTTCAGCCAATGTCGGTTGCATGCATGTAAATAGGCTGGAAACATCAGAAAAGCCACAGTCTGACTTGCAAATTAAGAAGAGAGATTTTTCTCTGTGTCTATGTATATATAGGTGAGTGGGTGGATGAGTGTGTGTGTGTGTGTGTGTGTGTGTGTTTGTGTGTGTATAGAAAGAGAAAAATAGGCAGAATATTCCTCATTGCTCCAAAAATCATAAAGTGAATTTAGCATCTATGCTTCTCAAATTATTGTGGATACAAGAGTCAGCTAGGGGTTTTTTCCTGATGCAGATTTTAATTCAGAAGAACCCTGGTCCAATAATAGATCCCAGGGTTTCATTTCTGATATGGCACTGCTCTTGCAGCTACAGGGTCAACAGACTGAGTAGCAGGGGTTTAGAAAGAAGTTAATGTAGTGGTTTCCAAAATGGGGTCCCAGGAGCAGCACCTGGAACTATGTTGGAAAAAACACATTTTATGTGACTAGGATTTCCAGAACTAAAGCATGTCAATCAATCAGTGTTTTACACACACACACACACACACACACACACAGAGACACAGACACACACCTCAACCCTGCTGCAAGGCAGATTGTGGTTTTTCTAATCTTCCATTTGACCTACTGCCATCACCCTCTGCCAGATCACAGAACAGAAAAACCAATGCTGTAGAAATTGACCCATGCAAGGTGACATTCCTTGGCAGCCACAGAGACAAGGTACAAAACCAGTCTCCTGATGTAATGGTCAGTGCTGTATCACCTGGCTGTCTAGTTTTAGGGGTCACTTTTATAGTTTTTAAAAGAGTATCTCATAATGTAGTCCAAGCTGACTTCAAACTCATGATCCTCCTGCCTCAGCATCCCAAGCCAAGAGCTAAGACTATGAGTGCATTACTATGCTTGGCTTGTTTCACAACTTTGCAGGTAGTTCGTGTCCTCTCATACTGCAAAGTCAGTCTTTATTCTGAAGACAAGAGCAGTAGGTTATGAAATGGAAAGTCTATCCAACATGTGACAGTCAGCTCATGCAGGGATGTTCTACTCAGGTTTGGGTGGGGGGAAAAATAGATTCAGCTGGGCATTGATTCAATTCCCTCAGAACTTCCAATCTAATAGATTCCAGGATTGGGTTGGAGGAGTGTTGCTGAGCCAAAACCAAACCTTGATGCTCTCCAAGGAAAGGCTAGGCACGGGTCCATGGGTATCAATTCTTACTTCCTCCTGTAAGTAAGCTGCATGTCTCTAGGGACATCAATCAGATCTAGGGGATTGCTCTTTCTCTGAACTGTTGGACAAGGCTCTTGGATGCTACAGACATGTCAGGTAGGAGAGAGGTGAGGAAACTTGTAGATCACAGGGATACTATAGGTAGAACCAACTAAGACATTCCCACAGTGTCAGATGCTGGAAAGGGACAGTGCCCACCTCCTGGGCCTGGAAAACTAACCATTTATAGCACTTTTTCCCAGAGATGAACTAGGGCACTTCAGAACCAGCTTATCAAAACAAGCTAAAAGGTATCACCTTTTACCAAGCATGACTGTCCAGCTTTCCAGAAAGTCTCCAGCTTCGTCCCTAATGCTTCTGTATACTTCCCTCCCACTTTATACACTAAGCTGGCAGTGTCACCCCCAGGCAGCTCTTGCCTTACCACTGTGTAACCTACCTCAGGCTTCCCAGTCACAGATCCACCACGTCTCACATATGTGCACAATGACAGTGAAGGGCCTCAGCCTCCGGGCCCTCTCCCTCTCCAAAGTTCCCAGAATGTTCTTCCTAAGACAGAGGGCTTCCTTCCTCTGTCATCTTTTGTTTTTCACACTGCTGTCTCTTCCTGCCCACCTGCCCTTCAAGCTATGATGGCTAACCTCCTGGGACACCCTGTCCTTACCATCCTAACCCTGCAGCTCGGGGGTATTCTACCTTGCATAACCCTGATGGCCCAGTCCATTATGTTGCCCTGAGCCTTCACCAGTGTTACTTCTGCAGATCTCCTTCTCTGTATACAAACCCCATCCCTTCCTGAATTGGAATATGCTGTCCCTTAATCAAGTGTCCTCAGGCCTTTGAAAGGTCTGATACTCTCTGAAATCATCTCTGTCATTTTAGTTGCTTTTCTGTTGCTGTGATAAAACACTGCAATCAAGGCAACTTACACAAGGAAGGGTTTATTCTGGATTTACAGTTCCAGGGGGCTAGTAACCATAAAGGTTACTAGCTAGTAAAGGTTTCTAGGGCTAGTAACCATAAACAAGTATAGTGTGGCAGAGAGCAAACATGGTGGCTAGAACATCAGATGTGGCTGAGAACTCACATATCAAATGAAAAACAGGAAACAGAGAGAGCAAACTTGAAATAACACAAGTCTTTAAACTTCTAAAGCCCGTCCCCAGCAAGGCTATGCCTCCTCAGCCTACCCAAACAGATGTACCAACTGGGAACCAAATATTCAACTGCCTGAAGATATAGGAAACATCTCATCGAAACCACCACATCTGCCTTCAGATTAATGGCTATGTATCCCCAATGCCTTGGGTTCCCCAACTAGAACATGTAAATTATCGTGGCACCGCCTCTCCCTTTATGGTGACAGTAGGGATTAAATGAGGGTGTAACTGTCTCCAGATCAGGCACAATTGATTTCAAGACCCATTTAAGATGTTAGACTCTACGATGCTCAACCCCTTTATGTGAAATGGCATAGTAATTGCATATAATCTATACACATTTGTCTTTGTCTACTTTAAATCTTCTGTAGATGACTTCTTAAATACCTCATGTGATATAAACATTATGAAAGTCGTGGTTATACTGCATTGTTTAAGCTAGGGCAACAAGGAAATTAAATATGTACTTGTTCAATACAGGGTTTTGTGTTTCGTTTTTTGATTTTTGTTTTTTGTTTTGAAAGAGAGTCTCATGATCTGTGGTATGCCTTGGACTCACTTGCTTTGAACTCTTCCTCCTCCCACCTTCACTTTCCTTGCTGGGATTACATGCATGGATGTGTGCTACCTTGCTTCATGCAAGTATTACTATGCCCCCCTCTCTAAATATATATATACATATATACATATATATATATATATATCTTCATCATTATTATTGTTATTGTTGCAGTACTGGGTATTGAACCCAGGCTCTTTCCTGTCCTGAGCAAGTTGCCTACCACTGGACCAAGCACCCAGCCCCACAAATGCAATATTTTGAAGTACTTTTTAACTATGAATGTGGGGCCTACAGGTAATGAGGCCAACCATCATTGTGCAGTTTATGCCCAGCTCAACACCTGGCACACTTTGAAGATACTGATACTAATTATCCAAGTGTACCATTTATTGTGGTTTGATCTTGGCAAGGTTAAAGGGGAATTTTCCTAGACCAACTGAATTTAGTAGCATCTGTCTTTGAGTAAAACCATAAGGGTGAAAAAATGATTCATGAATTAGGCAACTCCTGGAGCAGGTTCTTCACTTAACCAACACCACTGGCAGGCAGAATCTACAGAAAGGCACAGAAAACAGCCAAGCAACCAAGGAGTCAACTGGTTCTCACTTACCGAGTAAGTTGCTTTCAACCCAGCCAGCCAGCAAGCCACTGGATATGTGTAACCATTTAAACTCAGCTACTATGATGAAATGCTGTTGGGTTGGGTTTTAGGCATACCCAGTCCACTCTAAAGTTGCCTACAAAATATACAGATCTGCATGGGTTCCTGGCATCCAAACTCAGTCATCAGATTTGCATTGCAGGTGCTTTTACCAACCAAGTCATCTTCCAGCTCCTACAATTTCTTATAGAGGCATGTATATGATGAAGTTGGAAAAGAGAATATGAGACAGGGAGATGAGATCTAAGTGAGGGAGGGAGCAGGAAAGGAAGGCAAGCAGACAGGACTGGAATGAGGGAGAAAGGGGAGACCAGCAGGAAGAGCGAGGACTAGGGCTGGAAGTGGAGGGGGAGGGTGGGTTTGAGCAAAGTACACATGGAAATGCCATCATAATGAGACTCATTCTTTTAACCAATTTCTTGTGAATTGAGGTCTAAGGAAAGTAGGAAGTGCTGAGGCCACATTCCATGAGCACCTACTGCGTGCAGACACAGTGCTAAATGCTGTGTTTTAGTTGACTTAATTTTTTCCGGCAGTTTGAAGCTCCCAGCAAAACTGAGCTGAAAGCACACATACTTTCTATATCTGCCTCCTGCCTGCACATGTGTGGCCTCCTCCACTCTGAACATCCCACAGCGGCATGCTTCCCATAGCTGTTGAGCTGCATTGAACTTAGTTCCAGCTTCCTGGAAGAGTGTAAGGGGTGACCCCACTTGGCAGTTAGCCTTGCCTGCCAAGCATCATAGTCCTTCACTGCTTGGTACAAAAGCCCGGAGAAATTCCTTCTTCGGCTGGATGGCTAGCAAGATAATTGATTCAGGAGCAGAGAGAGGCAGAACTCTGAGTACAACTGAGTAATGTCTCTTCTGTTCAATCTCACAGTGGGGATTTCTGAACCCAAAACATCAAATCTGTGTGGAAATCGAGCATATGGGAAGTCGTTGGTAAGTAAAATAAGCCAGATTAATTGTTTGCACTGTGCTCAAAACTCCTTGATAATGTCTTTCTGGTGCCAGAAAGAGAGAATGTCCTTTGCCCTGGGCTGAGGATTGTTAAGAAAACAACACTGTGGTTCTTCGCTCTTGGAAATAGCCACTCTGTATACTTAGGATACATTACTGTCTGCTCCTCTTTCAGAACCAGAATTCAGTTTATGTGGAAACAGAAGCCGTGACTTGCTAGCATCTCATGCATGGGGGAAGACACAAAGGGTCTGGTCAGATAGCAATGCCCAATTAATTCCCAGGTGCAGCTCTGGGGTAAAATGATGTAAAGTTCTCTAGCACTAAGAGAGGCTGTATTGCAAGCCCAGAACACATGGCACTGCAACATTTGCTTACAGCAGACTCGGCGTCTGGAGAGGGTTCTCCCCTTGCCTTGCATTTGGATTTGTTCCACTAAGTGTTAACAACAGAAGCATTGCAGAAATCTTTCTTCTTGTGGGACACTAATATCATCATAGATGCTCCACCTAAACCTAGTTACTGCCCAGAGGCTCCACTTCTAAATACCATCACACTACAGGATAGGTAGGGCCTTAACAGATAAGTTTAAGTCAGGCACAAACATTCAGTCCATAACAACCAGTCATTTCAGGACAGTGTACTTCTGAGAGCACCCTTTATGGCTCAAGTTCACTGAGACTTGAGGACTGAAGGGTAAGGTGTATATTAGAGATCAATACCAGTCTTGAGGTGGAGGGAGTAACTGAACTAAGATCCAGGCTTAACACTTTCATGTGTAGGCTCTAGGATTCAAGTTGCCCACACAGATGAGTCTCAACGGGGTGAAAATGGCTCAACTTTTGTCTTCCTTCCTCACTCTATTAGGGTGTGTGAACTATCCCAGAAAGCATGTGACGCTGGGCAAGGTGGCCTGCAGCAGAAAGACACTTTCGTACTCTCTGCCCATCCTGAAGTTGAACAGTTTGTCCTGTCTTAAAGAGGGATTAGGGGGCGTGTCCCCATATTTATCTCCACTTTTTCTTCAGACTCTTCTAGGGATGAGTGTGGTGCTTCCTCTCACCCAAGAGAGTCAGTGATGAGTGGGAATCATCTCAGACATACCAGGCTCTAGCAGCAGCTGCTGTTCAACATGAAAACCAGAAGAGACGACAGAAGCATTCAGGGCCAGCCCCTCATCCTTGTGGAACAAATTAGACAGATATGGGTATTCATGCTCTGGGAAGGAGACCTAACCCAAGGACTGCAGTAAAGTCATTATATTGGAAAAAGTACCCAAAGGGAATCCAGTAGCCTGGGATTCCTGATCCCAGGCCCCAGAGGAGGTTTAGATTGTGCCCTTGGCAGATAAGCAGCTGTACCAAGGAGCCAAAGAAAGCTGGGGTAGTGCAGGGTGCAGATGAAGATAAAGAGGCACAACCAGCATTTCCATGGGCCTGGAAAGAGCGGAGCTATGCCCCATCACTCATCCGATGTTCGTTGTGCAGAGGCAGGAGAGAGACCCAGAGCCTGCCCATCTAAATATGTTTCAGTGCTGACATGGATGAGATAGGACTAAGGAAGGGGCAGGAACCAGGCATTCCTTTCGAGAGCTAAGGAGCTATGGGCTGTTAGCTGAACCATTGGCATGTTAAGGAATAGCTAGGGAGAGGCCACAAGGTGGCACAGTAACTCTGCACTCAACCTTCCCCACCCCAGGACAGGGGTAAATAATGATGTCCTTGACCTGGAATTTTTCCAGAGACTTTGGGAAATGTAGTGACTTAATATTTTGATGAGGCTTGGAACAGAAGAACAAAGCAAAGTGTATGCCCATTGATGAAGCAACTGCTGGACTTAGCCCTGATGAGGCCATCAGTTAAGTTTCAGTTCAACACAAGGATGAGGAAAGATCAGTCCAGATGCTCCACTTGTCATGCAATTTGTCTAGGGACCAAGACAGTAACTAGAGAACTACAGAAAGAAAAATAAAAAGGTGAGAAGGCATGATTTATCACGTAGTCTATATAGTGCTCTGGAGACACTGGGTCAGACAAAGGTGAACATGGTCACCTTTAAAGGGCAGAGCTACAAGTCAGCCTTGCAAGGCCTCAAAGAGAAAGAGGCAGAGTCGGCCTGAGTCTTCCATGCTGAGGTGTTGGGTTGGGGATGGTTTCAGAGTCCAAACAGAACATGGACAGTGTAGCAGGCCTGGGCACAAACAAGGTCTGAGTGGACCATTATTTGGAAGGTGCAAGAAAGCAAATGGAAAGGCTCATGCTGGTGCAGGCAGCATGGTTGAAGACAGACTCTACAGAATCGAGAATCAGACTCCAGCAGTGGAAGGGAAAGGGTGACAGCTCTCTTGGAAGGTTGAATGGCTTTCTCTCACATGTCTGTAGGCTAGTGATTCTTAGAGTAGAGTCCCAGGACCAACTGTTTCACAGACTTTGTTCAATTCAGCAATCCCAGGTAATGTCCGACCTGCTAAATCAGACACTGCGTGAGGCTGGTACCACAGAAGGCCTCCATCATGTCTGACACTGACTGGGGGAGGACTGTTGCCTTGGTTGGAGGATGGTACCTTTAGAGAGCCCTCTTATAAATGGCTCCAACAAATGCCAGAATGGGAACGTGGTGCCATCTCAATTCTTTCCCCGTTTCCTTGAAACACAGATTCCTCCAGTGGCTAGGATCTCGGTGAAAGCTCCAGCCGGGGCGGAGGTGGCAGCCAAGGGCTCAGAACATGGAGCTGTTGTGGAAAGAGGGTAAGTCTACTGCTTTCCTGCTGTGCTGCCTACATGGCTCTCCACCCATCCATCCATCATGAGCAGGAGAGGAACAGGTGGCCAATTCTTCACTCACTTATTATGCACAACAAAACCCATGGTGGCTGTAAATTACCTTGTGATGAGGCCTGAAACCCTCTGTTTAGCTATCTCACATCAGCTGCTTGCCTGGGATTAAGCTGGAGCACTTTCATGGTTTCCACCTCACTAACACTGCTCTTGAGGCTTTGTTTAATTAGATGAATGTAATCAGGAGTCATATCCAGAACCTCTGTAGATGGTGTCAGGAATGCCTCATGAATTCTTTTAGGGACCCTCACCCACAGGTAAAGAAATGTGTCAAATCGTTTTCAGGCCAGGTATGCAGCTCGGAGGTCCAGTACCTGGCTAGCTTGTGTGAGGTTCTGGCTTTCATCCCCAATGCTGCAAAACAAACAAACAATAAAGCACAGGTTTTTAACATAAACTGTAGCCTCAGCCCCTGTTAAATAGCCATCTGATAAATAGCCAGCCGAAGATAGCAAGAAGGTTATTCCCTGAATACCCACAGCATTCAGTACAGGAAAACAGCCAGAGTCTGCAATTCAACATGGACTGTTATGCCTCAATAGCCACCTTCCACATTGCAGGTTGTGACAATGGGGTTAAGGTAATGATGCAAAATGAAGGCTTTGGACTCAGGTCTGCTTCCTAGCCTGGCACTTCCACTGTCTCTGGCTTTGAGCAAATCATTCTCATCAATTTAAAAACAGAGAGGCCGGGAAGACGGCTCAGTGGTTAAGAGCAGGCACCTCTCTTACAGAGTACCCAAGCTTGATTGCCAGCATCCAGGCCAGGCTTCTCATCACTACTTGGAACTTCAGCTCCAAAGAAATCCAGTGCCTCTGGCCTCTGAAGATATCTCCACTCATGTATACACAGAGGCACATACATGCACACATAAAATTAAAATAATAAAGTAAATCTTTAAAAATGAAAAAGAAACCTGTAGTTGTACATGATGCTGCATGCTGGTAACCCTGTACTTGACAGGTAGAGACAGAGAACCAAAGGTTCAAGGTCCACTGAGCTATTCACTGAAACTTTGTCCCAGAAAAAATGCATATATACAAGCAAGATAAAAGAATTTTTCTTGGCCATTCTAAGACAGGAAATTCCAGGAATGGTCCTGACCTAAGTCCATCTCTGTGTCATTATTTAATACTTAATTACTGCTTGCTTTAAATCTCCCCAAAAGAAGCTCTCCTGAGTGGCCATAATGGAACTTACGTGAAGTCATGTGTAGAGCCAGATGTGATATTATAGTCCATGCCTATAATCCCAGCACTCAGGAGACAGTGCCAAGAGTGCCAAGCCATGCCTGGCTACATACCAAGGTCATGCTTCAAAATACACACCAAATAAAGAAAGAAGGAGAGAAAGAGAGAAAGGAAGGAAGGGAAAGAAGGAAAGGAAGGAAGATGGTGAGGGACACAGAGAGAAAGAGAATGAACCCTGCATGGTGGTTCATATCTATGATTCCAGAGGCAAGAGAACCAGAATTTCAAGATCATCTTGGCTACCATAGTGAGTTTAAGGCCAGGCTGGAATACAGGACACCTTGTCTGAAAAGAAACAGAGAGGAGGGCAGGTGTAGATCAGGTGTGGAGCATATCTTAGTTAGGGTTTCTATTGCTTTAATGAAATAACATGAGCAACTTTCCAAGAGCAACTTGGGGAGGAAAGGGTTTATTCAGTTTACACTTCCACAGTATAGGAAATAAGGAAGGGAACTCAATCAGGGCAGGAAGCTGGAGGCAAGAGCTGGTGCAGAGAGCACAGAGGGGTGCTGCTTAGTGGCTTGCTCAGCCCGCTTTCTTATAGAATCCAGGGCCTTCAGTCCAGAGATGGCACCATCTCTATAGGCTGGGCCATCCCCCATCAATCGCTAATTGAGAAAATGCTCTACAGCCTGATTTTATGGAAGCTTATTCTCAGTTAAGGTTCCCTCCTTTCTGATGACTCTAGCTTAGTTCAAGCTGACATAAAACTCACCAGCATATAAATCTTAACTCAAACGGCTGACATTTTTTGAGAAACGTCTAATTCAGTGATTGGGAAGCGGCAAGCTCAGGACACAAGCTAAAAGAACATCTTAATCTATTTTTCTTTTGTTGGTTACAAAATACCACCAAGTGGTAAATCATAAAGAAGAGAGGTTAATTTGGGTGTAATCCAGTGCCAATGAACTGTACCCAAAGATGGCTTCTCTGTAGACAGAGTCCAGAGGTCACGCAGGACATTTACACACCCAGAGACAGGAGAATATATGAGAGATATATTCAAGCTGGCTTTTATGACAGACCCATTCTTGAGATAACCTACTAACCCAAGAATCAGTTAATCCTTTCACAAGGCAAAACCTTAATCTAAAAGGCTCTACCCTGGTCTTTCCTCTTTTTATCTTGGACGCTGGGACTGGAATCAAGGCTTGCATGTATGAGGCAAATACTCTTCCACTGAGTTGTATCTGCAGCCCTTGTTTGACTTTTGATGTTTGATGTTTGGTTTTCTTTTTTTTTTTTAAAGATTTATTTATTTATTATATGTAAGTACACTGTAGCTGTCTTCAGACACTCCAGAAGAGGGCATCAGATCTTTGTTACAGATGGTTGTGAGCCACCATGTGGTTGCTGGGATTTGAACTCCGGACCTTCAGAAGAGCAGTCGGGTGCTCTTACCCACTGAGCCATCTCACCAGTCCCGATGTTTGGTTTTCTTATAGCATCATCCAAGCTAGCTCGGAACTTGAGATCTGCTGTTTTTGCCTCCTAAGGGCTGAGAATACAAGTGTGGTCCCTGATCTTTTCAGATCTCAAATGGAGATTAGGATTCAAGATGAGTTGTTGAAAAGCAGACACAATCCAAGTATAGCTAATATTGACCAAAGGAAGTAAAGCCCTGGGAGTTAAAGTGGGAACTTTCAGGATGGACCCTCTGAATACCAGAATTCCCCTAGAAAGAATTGTAAAAGCCAAGTTATGTGCCATTTGATGTATTGGGATTTAACGAGGTGGGGGAGGGGGTGTTTGTCTGTTTGTTTATTTGTTTGAACTCATTTGGCTTGGATTTTATTTGTTAGCATTTTTTTTTCCTGAGGGGTGGTGACTGTCATGGACTGTTCAGGTAGACCAGAAAGACTATGCCATGCCTTGATAAAAGTTAAGCTTTTTAGGCTACAGTGCTGCATGGTTTCTCTAAGCCCAGCCACCCCACTCCCACCCCTCTATGCTAGAGATCAAATCCAAGCCTTATACAAGTTGGGCAAGCACTCTATCACTGATCTACCACCCCATTCCTCAGTGATTTCTACTGGTTAGGCGAGCAAGACTCAAAACATAAGGAAAGGAGCCCAGATCCCATAAATCTCTGTGCTCATGGTCATCTCTTTGTACCCCATCTTAGATGAACCCCAGAGACATTCCTGTGGGTGTTGTACAGTGACCCTCCAGCTATGCAGGACATGGTCATAGGATGGAGGAGGAGAGGAGAACACTGGCTGGCCACTCTCCTCAAAGTTACAACTTAAGTCTGGCTCAGTGCAGTAATTGCCTTTCCTGCTCCATCCCCACCCCACTCTTTGGTTTTCATTTAGATCCAGACACCTCAAGAAGATAGCAGAAGAGTACCCAGCCCTTCCCCAGGGAGCAGAAGCCTCCCTGCCATTAACAGGCAGTACTTCCTGTGGTGTCCCTGGCATCCTACGAAAAATGTGGACCAGGCACAAGAAGAAGTCTGAATATGTGGGAGCCACCAACAGCGCCTTTGAAGCCGACTAAACTCGACATTTCATGGGCACCTTGCATTGGTCAAGGTTCGGAGGAAGATAGAAGAGTTGAGGACTGGGACTGAGCCACCCTCCCCTCTGCTGGTTGCTGGTCCAAACACATCATCATTCCTTATACTCTGACATGGGGCATGGAAAGTAACATCCTCAGAAGGCAAGAAAGCCGTTCCTCAGTCTTAAAGTCGTATTGGTCAATTACAAAGGTCATATACCTACTTTTAGGCAAAGCTATACCAAAAGCAAACTTTCCTGGCCCGTTTAAAAGCCTCCAAGGGAAACAGAAGGCAGCTGATCTGTCTTCTTTGTGAGTTTCCCCAAGACGTATGGTTTCTGGTGTAAATGTGGAAGTTTGATTCTGAGGTACTCAGCACACAACAGTTCCTACTTTTCCCATGCCATGTCTGTTTTCCCTTGATGAAATCCAAAATGCTTCGTCTTTGCTTTGTTCTAATATCTACTTAACAGCAACCATTGCCAATCTGCTTTGCTAATCATGGGCATGACTGCATGAGCTCTCTTTCTTCTTTAGGTGCATTCTTGTCTATAGAAAAGCACTTAAAATCCCAATGTTAATGTTAATGTCCAATATTTTGTGATGTGGTGCAATTGACCAGCTTTGTATAGTGACTTTAATCCAGAGAGCATTCTCCCATCATTGTCTCTTCTCACCATTACAAACCCTCTGCTAAGAAAGCACTGTGGTCCCCAACTTACAGATGGGGACACTATGGCATCTGGATGGCAGTATGTAACTCAACAGCAGCTTGTGGGACTGTCACCAGGTCTGAGCTTCTCTAAAATAACTGATTTAAGAAAGTCTTTAAATGGAGAGAAGAATCTGACAACATTGGAACAAAGAAGTGATTCGAATGAAATACATCATTGTGCATTAGATAATTAAGACGGGTGCAGAGAACAGGGATCCCAACACTTAAAGAGGTTCACACAGGAGGATCACGTGTTTGGGACATGCCTGGGCAGCCTAGCAATATCCTGTCTCAAAAACAAAATAAATCATGCATGCACACACACACACAAACACACACAGAGAGAGAGAGAGAGAGAGAGAGAGAGAGAGAGAGAGAGAGATTATGCATAGATGAAACCAGAAGAAATCGCCATTTCTGTAGGTTGAAACAGCTGAAAATCAATTTCCTGTGGTTCAAACTAATATTTACTATCATTTAAAAATGATCATGTAAGAAATAATGGTAATCAAAGCTATCATTTGTTAAATGCCTACTTGCCTTGTGCTGAGCACAGTGTTGAACACCACGCATGAATTAAGCTATTCTTTCTACCAACTAACTTGGGTGAATTTTCTCACTGTATATGTTGATACTAATTCAAAAAAGTGATTAGATTGAAGCCACCTAACTCTAGGTGTCTAACTTTGATGCCCATATTATATCTTCTCCTTCACACAAAATAAGGAACAGGGAAGGATGGAAATCAGCAAAAAATCTTCATCTGCAATGGCCTGGGAAGAGGCTGCCTGGAGCACAGCATGGAGATGAGGTATCAGAGAGCAGAGACTGATTAGTGGTATCTGCCTGTGAAGTGGTCGGTAACATAGACCTTAAATATTTCTCATCTGTGGCTTAAATTCTGGCCCCTGGAAATCTTGTTCCCTAATTAAGAGGTCTAAATTAATCCGACCTTCTTAATGAAAGCAGAAACTCTGTGGTAAACTCTACCCTAAGATTATGTTGAGAATCCCCAGGTCTTGGCACAAGAACGAGTTTGAACTGTTTGGGTATCAGGCTTGCTTCTGCTGTTCTGTGGATTCTGCTTTCCTGTTCCTGATGATCTGGATAAACTGAAACATGGCAGTAAGTCAAACCCAGATTTCCAGGCTCTTGCCTTGCTGATTGCTGCCCTTCCACCTCTGCTTTAGACCCTGAGCATCTGACCCTCGTGTCCAAACATAGTCTGGACACTTGGGCATCAAGTGCTTTGTCCCAGTGAACCATCTAATGTCATATACAATATTAAGTTGGAATCCAGAACAAAGTTAGGAATAAAACATGTCACAGAGCCTCCAACAATTGAATTTATTTAACTTAAAATTGATGTCTTAAATGTGTGTGTGTGGCACCTGGAGATTTATTTTATACGTAGACTGGGACTCATTTATTTATCTTTAATTTAAATATTTCATGGTGAAATGTTTGCCTTATGTAGAACATTTCATTTGGCCAATTCAAATAAAAATAAAGGATGCCTTGTTAGTGACATTAATAAACCACTTGAAGATTGTGTCTGAGGCTCCCTCGATCAATGAGAGAAGGTTTGCACAATGGGAAAGATTTATGCACGTGGGCCTCACTGCTCCCTGAAATGAGAGGGAATCCAGCATGCTCTTTCTATCCTGAGGCAATGTCTAGGTCTGATATCACAGGCCCTGCCTCCAGACAGCACCAGGGCCTCTGCTGAAGGGACTGACTGAGCGAGGTATAATCCCAGGGCTTCCCTTCCCCCCTGCTGCTAAGGCGTTTCCGTAGCACCCATAAGTTCCAGGGTCCCAGTGACCCTCCTCAGCCTGCTGGCTTCTCCTCTGCCTTGGAAAGACTCAAACTTCCTCCTCTGTGCCCACCTCATCCCTCCTTGCTGGAGACTGCCCCCATGACTCACCACGGCACAGCCACTCACAAAAGGATGCCAAGGCTGACTGCCGACACCCGTCTGGCAATAACCAAGATTGGAGTCTGCTTGAACCAGAGGCAGGGTTTCCAGGACATGTAGGGTAATAAAACTGCCTCTGTTAGGACAGAGGCCAGTCACATATTTCCGTTCTCACTCTGGAGATACCCCACCCCACCCAGCACCAAGGTTGCTTAGAGCTGGCAGATGGGCAGTGGGTAGGAAAAGCAAGGCAGCCAAGACCAGTTTTAAAAAGGAATCATGTGACAGGTCGTTTCTGACACAAAGTTGGCAGGGACAAAGGGATAGACAAGGAAGAATGCAGGCAAAGAAAGTTCTCTGGAGAATTAGAATTTGCACTCCATCTCTAATGTCACGGGAATGTCATCCTCCATCAGGAAGCCCAAGAAGTTCCCGACAAATGCATCCCTGTCTCTCTCAAAGGACAAGGAAAAAACTGTTCTGAAAACTAGCCCACACACCTGGTCATTTGATTTTTATTTTGTCACATGGGACCTGAGACACAATTCGTTACCTACCAATATACCCTCTGTTGGGTAGGAGCAAAAAAGTAGAGAGATGGCAGCAGAGAAGCCTAACACACAGAACCATTATGGAGAGGGTAGCTAAGCTTGTTACAGGCTGCACACTCCTGGCCCTTGTTGGAGTCTGTCGAGGTATCCAAGCTGAGAGACTCTTACAACTCTGTTTTCCCCACATCTCTCACGCTTCTCAGGCCAAACACAAGCTCCCATACCTCACTCCTCCCATTTTCCTCAGTGCTAGGATTTAATTCAAGGGTCCTCTGGCACTAGGCAAGCATTGCTGGGCCACAGATCCAGCCCTTCCCTATGCCATCTTTAAAGTCTATTTTGAATCACTAAGCTACCGGACTGACCTCAAACTCAAAGTTCTCTTTCACAGGGCTCCCAAATAGCTGGGGTCATGAGCCGGGGCCACTGTCTCAAGCTCTGGGCCAGAAAGCACATTTGCCATAAGGCAAATTCCCCTACCAACAGGTAGGTGGCCGAGGCCTTGCTGAAGGGACCTACATTTTCAAGTAGAGCAGGTGTCCCTGGAATGCTGAGCAAATGCTGACCCATATTTGGAGGCCTCTCCACAAAGAAACAAAGTAAGTGTTCTATTCAATCACCTGATCTCCAGGGCTGGATTCACAGAGAGCCACACCTCATCATCCTGTGTCCTGTGGAGTCCTCAACTCCATTGAGCTAAGCCTTCCACCAGCCAGGAAACAGAGAGATTGGCAGAGGGTTGGGGGACCATGAGGGGTTCAGCAGCAGCTCTCACTAAATAGGACACAGCTAATTGTAACATACTAGATTCTATAGGTAATGCTCCAAGAGCACACATGTTCCCCAGATGCCAACCTTTAGATAAAGACAAGAGGCAGCACAAACTATGTGCTTTGTTTCGTGGTACCACCCAGGACTAGCTCAAATCAAATCTAATCAGTGAGAGCAAGCTTGTTTCTCTCTGTTGTCCCCTCAGCTCAGCAACTTTCCATAAACACACACACACATTTTTCAGTTCCCTTCCTTGTTTTCCCCACACCTCTCATCCTTTGACCTCAGTATGGCCTCAGACCCCAATACTCTGGCCAGCCAGGACTCTCATCTCCTCCACCCAAAGTCTTGGGTATCCCATGCTCTGCACTTCAAACTGGTAGAAACGTGACAATGAGAACTTGAGTGACTGTAGAACCTCATGCAAATTTATGAGTTCACTTTCTTCACTGGTTGAAAAAGAAAATATCCTACCTGCCTCCTTGTCCCAGAAATGATTAAACAAAATTACCAGAGCCAATATGCAGCTGATTTGTATTAGTGTGGCTACTCAAGTGAGACTATTGGAGCACTTCCACACTAGCTAAAAATGCCTGGGACTACCCTGAGCCTCCCTCCATGTTGTCCCTGGTTACTGAGCCCCTCCCTTAGGGTTCTCACCAACTTCTCTGTGGATAATAGTCTTGGGCAATACCCTACAGGCTAGAAGGATGGAAGGCTCCATTAGTATTATGACCAGTATTCATCCTTGCCAGTCATTTGCCCAGGTTCTGCCAGTTCTTAAAGCTGGACTGTCCTAGAGACAATGCATTAGAATGTACCTGTCTTATAGGCTAAAGTATAGTCCACATAAGCATGAAATGGATCAGAGCAAGAAGGGGTTACCCTTTACATTGTTA
This sequence comes from Mus caroli, assembly GCF_978045245.1. Classification (NCBI taxonomy): domain Eukaryota; kingdom Metazoa; phylum Chordata; class Mammalia; order Rodentia; family Muridae; genus Mus; species Mus caroli. Next base: position 6,537,867 of record NW_028227256.1, read on the forward strand.
TGGGTCATATAAACCTTAGGGATTGGAGGGATGAATCTGAGACTCAATTTGAGACTAGAAAGTAAGATTTTAAATTCTTTGCACTCCCACAGCCTAACACCCTTCTGAAGCAAATGTCCTCTATAAAGAAGACAAGAAACTGTTAGCAGGGTCCCCTGCCATTCAGCCCAAGAGCTGTGGACCCCTGACAGTGTAGAAACTGCTGCCAAGTGAGAAGCCAGGTGCCAGACCCCACCTCACAGTGGAGAGTCTCCTTGCTGCCTGAGTTTCTTTGAACCTCTATTTTGCACTCAAATTAAATTACCTACCCGATCTACCTCACAGGCTGATGAAAACTCAACAGAGCCCAAGCCTAACCGGGGCTTTGCAAATTGTGAATTGCATTAACATATGGTGTGATAATCCGCCCCATTCAGAAGAAGCAGGGCTGGGTGGGGAGCAGTGAGTGATTCAGTCAGCCAGGCAGGAACTGAAAATAGAATCATTTCCTGAGCCAGGGTCCAGGGTTTTCTCTCAGAAGAAGGTGGGCAGGGGAAGAGCTCTAGGGTATTTGAACACAAGGTTCTCCATTTCCCACTGTAGCATTTGGGCTGATCCTGCAGCCCCAGGTGGTCGGTCACACAGTGTGCCAGGTCAGTACAGGCCAGTGACCCTTGCTTGGCTCAGAAGCAAGAAGTGGGTGGTAACGACTCTTTTGAATTCAAAAGAGTCTACTTGCTGCCAACTGCTGCCTTTGGCCTCTTGCCTGCATTCCCTACCAGCAAAATTAGTCCTCAACTGAAACCTACAAAGTGCATTGGCTTAGGAGACCACAGGCTCTTGTCTGTCTGCTCCAACTCTGAGGAAGAAGGCCCACCCCTGCTCATTTAGCCTCACTAGACTTCAAGCCAGACCCTAGGACTAAAGTGCTCCTGAGGAATCAGGTCTGGGAAGCTTGCTTGGTAAGGTATAACCAGGCAGAGATTTGGTACTTCATAAATAAGCCCTCTGCAACCACATTCTTGTTATTCATTCAGGCCAAGTAAAGCAAGACAATGACTCAAGAAACAGTGACCTCACCAGGAAAGCAGGCTATGTAGTCTCACACACAAGCCTCACGGCCATAACTCCAGGAGACTATTCCATGAACATTCCCTGTGCTTGCAGAGTAGCAGGGACAGTGTGGAGGCAGGGAGGAGAGAGCCCTCTTATCTACAGAGACCTCCCTTTATGCCTCAGAAATGAAAGGACACTTCTCACACAATCATGTGTGCGCGCACGCACACACACACACACACAGGTGGACCTGTACCCTTGTCACTTTGTAGAGATACCAGAAGGAAGTCAAAGCTGCTTGTCATCTTCATTCTCTAGGGCCTGTCCAGGCTCTTGCCAGCAGACTGCTCTGCAGCTGGATGCTATTGTAAACGATGCTTCCCCATCTGTGGCATGCTCTTCCTTAGGAGAGGGCTAAAGATGGAGCTTAGGGGAAGTAGGAAGAGGAAAGAGGCTTCCTGTTCTGGCCACTTACTCTCTGTTCTCCCAGCCCAAGGAGGAGTGTAAACGGCTCTATTCCTAGCCTCTGAATCCTCAGGTTAAAGCTACAGATCTTCTGGATTCCTCTCTGGGTTCAGTGGACTGTTGCATGTGAAGACAAGTAGACAGCTGGTATATGTAGTTTGCATGTGGTAGGCTCTGAGCTAAGTGCTTAAAGTACCTCAGCTCACATGATCCTCCATCCAAGATGGACTTTTATGTTCCCCATAGATGATTAAAAGGTCAGAAAGACCTTCATGTTCCTGATGAGAGCCGAAATTTCCTTTTAGAAAGAAAATGTTGCTTGTGCCTCCAGAAGGCTGGAAGCCAAGGAAGGAGGCCAAAAAGGGCCCTCAGCCAGCCCATTACTCAGCAGGTAAGCAAGCTAGTTGTGAAAGACAGTGGCTCAGTTGTCATCCCAGTGTCCAGGGCAACAGTACAAACAGTGTACATAACACAGGTCAATGCCCCAGCCTTTCTGACATTAAAAAAAAAAAAAAAAAAAAAAAAAAATCCCCTGCGGCATGTGGTGAGAGGGGGCAGAGTACAGTGAAAGCAGGTAGGCTTCCTGATGACATGAGAACACACCTCCACCGGGGGATACTTCCAGCCTCTTTGTTGTGCTTTGGCGATGCTTGTGCAGAAAATAAAACCACTGGCCCAGTTCCCACTTCAGTTATTCTTTGAGTGTGGAGGCGGTCTCCAGGAGGAAGGGGCTCCTCCACCAAGAAACCTGTATTTGTGACAAAGGTTTCAGAAAAATGCCACCCCCCCCTTCACAATTTAATGCTACCCTTTGCAGTGCAGATCCTGCCTTCTCTCAAAGATGACAAAAAGCAAAAGTCATCTAAAAGTAATAGAATTTAGCAGTGTGAGAAGAAATGATCAGGACACAGATCCTAGAAGAAATAAATGGAGAAAGAGATGTGGAACTTTGAGGCAGCAGAAAGAAAACAATGAAAAAAAAGAGGCGAATTTAAAGAAGCTCACAGCGAGGGCTGCAGGGACAATTCAGCATTGGGGGGGGGCACATGCTGCTGTTGCAGAAGACCCAAGATCTCAGCACCCATATTTTGGGGATTCCACACCCTTTTCCGACTTCGTAGGCACTAGGCATGTACTTGGTACACATATATGCACTCAGGCAAAACACATACACATGGCACAAAAATAAATACATATTTATTTATTTTAAAATCGCAGCTCAAGAGTGGGTAAGCAAGATCATGTTGATGTTGAAATCAAAATCAACTCACTTTTCAGCCTCCAAGACTGGACACCAGGTGGGCAGAGACAAAGCATGCTTTTATGTGCCATAGTTCATGAAAGGTACCAGCATACGAAAATTAGAAAACTATGTGACCTGTGTGGGTATTTATATGTAGTTACAAGAAAAAAAAAAAGACTGAGAGAGGAAGGAAACATTTCATCTGTGTATTGAAAAGTAAGTCCAGTTTTGCCAAGAAAAGAAAGAGCAAGAACCAAAGGACATCCCAAAGTCAATTAGAAACATCCTAAGAACCTGCAAGTATCTCTAGCCTATGCTTTCCCAGTTTTTACTGACCCATTAACTGCCAGCCAGGCAGTTTGAGCAGTTGATGTCTCACAGCCCAAAACATTGGTCACATCAATCAAGGAGCTGGTGCACCAAGTCACCAATGGCCATCACCAGCAAGAACGGCTGCAGCAACTGACTACCCATGGCCAGAAATCAGTTGATCCACCTGTCTAATAGCCTTATCACCTTATCAGCCAATACCCTCATGTTGTCCCTGACCAGGGGCATGACAGGATCTCCCAGCTGCACTCAGATGGAACCAGAGGTGAAGAGAGAACTCCAGCCACCACACTGGTGTCACACCCTGCTCAACAGGATAGGCAGCTGAAAGCAGAACCCACCAAGTACATCCATGGTTACCTCAAGAACAGCAATAAGAATTCCTTCTTTGCAAAAATCTAGGGCAAGTGTTAATCCAAACAGGATACCAGAGAACATAAGCAGCACAGTCAGGGATGGCCCAAAGCAATCCATACACTCTAATAACTGAAAGCATTTTTAGCATCTCCATTATATTATAAAGAAAGCCAAGATTTAGGAAAGTAGTGACTAATAATAATTGAGTTTGGCAACAAGAGAACTTAACTCACACTCACTGATTCAAAATCGCACATCCTTTTCTTTATAAGCACAAATTAATAACTTATTTCACAAAGGAGACATGCTCGAGAAAGAAAATGTTCAAAGACTGAACTGCTGGGTGATTTGCAATCTGCTACTCAGAGATCAATTAAACCTCAGCATGGCAGAACCTCTACTGGCAACTACCCAGTCAACAACTATCCTGAGAAACAGCAATACAATTCAAAACTGCTAAGTAATAAAGAATGGTCACACACACACACACACACACACACACACACACTTTCTGTCCCCTCTGCTTTCTAAGCTTCTGGTCCCTAGCAATCCTGGGTTCTCTATCTCCTTGACCTTCCCTTTCCTAGCTCCCAGCTCCTTTCCCAGCCTCATAATATAACTAAACTGTCGCTCAAAAGTAGGAATTCAGTCTTTCCTTTAGGTGTACCCACTTGATAGGGCTGGAGGCAAGGCTTAGTTAATAGAGTCCTTTCCTGGCATGCACAAAGCCCTGGTTTCAATTCACAGTACTGCATAAAGCCAGGCATGATGGCGTATACCTGTAATCCCAGCACACAGGCAAACACACACTCATGCGCACTCACACATGCACAGAGACAGAGAGACAGAAACAGAGAAGAGAGAGAGAGAGAGAGAACTTCCCCGTGGTAGAGAAGAAAGGGAAGAGAGTTCAGACAAGAGCCAACAATAAGGCCAGTCAGTTTTCAGTCCTCTGTCTAACTCTGTCACCTTCATTTGTCTCATGTGTGAGATGTTCAGCCATCTCAGCTCAACTCGACTCTTGCCATACATTGCCTTTTTTTTAACCAAAATCTCTCACCCTTCCCCAACTTTTCTGCTACTGTGTTTCGCTCTCCTGTTTATACAGTCCTTGTCTACTTTCTATCATCCCAATAATAATCAACAGTCTTTGTGTGTCTTTCCTTTGTTGTCTTTTCCTTTCCACTCATAGCTACAATAACTAATATACCATTAGCATACACAAGGCCGTCAGCATCCCTTTGCTCCCTAGTATAATGATGTTTGAGGGATGGTTGTTGTGTAGTTAACTATTACTCCATTGTAACTCTTATTGCAGAGGAGGGATAGGGATAGAGTGTAGGACCCTGAATACCAGTTTAACAAGAAATAATAGCTCAACCCGACCTCAACTTATCAATCCCAAACATTCCAAACATGAAATTTTAAACCAATGACCTAACTCCTCATATACAAGTTTCAGTATAAGTTGCATTAATAATAACAACAACAATAATAATAATATTAAAGATAACAGGTATCCTCCAAAAATTACCAATCCCATAATAATGGTCTCCCCAGGTTCAAGAAATTCCAAAGGATTCAAAACAATGATGACAAAATTGTCCAAATAAGTGAAAGAAAAATAAATAAACAATGATTTCCCAGGGAATGTGGACAAGCCATTGAAGGGAATGAGGAAGTCAATGTGAGATGTGAAAATGTATTCAATACAGAGAAAAAAACGAAGAAAAGGTGAAGCGCGATGTCATTGGGAATGAAGACAGCAAAATTCCCTTTTGGGAAGTAACTCCAGAGCCATGAACACCACATCCTCCTCTGACTGAGGCTACAGCTCTTTTCTTGGCCCCTGCCCTACCTGGAGTCCTGAATCAACTTGCTTCAAGTTTCAGCCCAAGTCTGTCCCCAGACCTCACCCATAGCTCCTCCCTGTGAATTTCAATAGTGTTTTAAAACTATAGTCACAATCCAAAATTCAGTGTGTGTATGTGTGTGTGTGTGTGTGTGTGTGTGTGTGTGTGTGTGGTGTGTGTGGTGTATGTGTGTGTGTGTGTGGTGTATGTGTGTGTATGTGTGTGTGTGTGGTGTATGTGTATGTGTGTGTATGTGTGTGTGTGTGTGTGTGTGTGGTGTATGTGTGTGTATGTGTGTGTGTGTGGTGTATGTGTGTGTGTGTGTGTGGTGTATGTGTGTGTGTGTGTGGTGTGTGTGTGTGTGTGTGTGTGTGTGTGTGTGTGGTGTATGTGTGTGTGTGTGTGTGGTGTGTGTGTGTGTGTGTGTGTGTGGTGTGTATGTGTGTGTATGTGTGTGTGTGTGTGTGGTGTATGTGTGTGTGTGTGTGGTGTGTGTGTGTGTGTGTGTGGTGTGTGTGTGTGTGTGTGTGTGTGGTGTGTGTGTGTGTATGTGTATGTGTGTGGTGTATGTGTATGTGTGTGTATGTGTGTGTGTGTGTGTGTGTGGTGTATGTGTGTGTGTGTGTGTGTGGTGTGTGTGTGTATGTGTGTGTGTGTGGTGTATGTGTATGTGTGTATGTGTGTGTGTGGTGTATGTGTGTGTATGTGTGTATGTGTGTGTGTGGTGTATGTGTGTGTGTGTGGTGTGTGTGTGTGTGTGTGTGGTGTGTGTGTGTGTGTGGTGTGTGTGTGTGTGTGTGTGTTCCTAAGTTCATCCAAAATTCAGCTTTATATATCCCTGAGCTCTCACCTACATATTTATGGATGTGCCTTTGATCCCTTCCTCATCATAGTCAATATTCTTCAAGTAAAGAGGTATGGTCATTCATTCATGCATTCATTCAAAAAATATTTGCTGAATACCTAATATATACAAATGCTTTCACAAGGCAAAGATACTGACTTTGTGGCACTTAGGTTTTGAGTGGAGTGGAGGGAATGAGTGCAATATAAGGCCCACAAACTAGCAATAAGTATGCTGTATGTAATCAATTACAAGATGTTAAGCATCCCACATCAAGTGACTAGAACTATCAAACTAGACAGTATAAGTCTGGTGTCTTCAGTTCCTGGATTTCACTTAACTTACTCTGAAAAACAAAATGTCAGAAACAAATCAAGGTGCAGTGTTGCAGTTATTTTCCCAGATGTACAGAAACCAGTTGAATACACATTCCCCATATCACACGCAGACCGTGGAAATGAGGTTTGTGGGCTGCACTGGTAAATCTTGTATACAAGCAGCTCCCAGGAGCTGAGGTTTGTGTTAAAGAGTACAAGGAAACCAACTGTCCAGCAGACCAAAGAGTAATTACAAAAGGAATCATTCCAGAGGTGACTGGGAAATGATGTCACAGCATGGGTACACTAGGTGCTGGGCAACACTGGTGTCACCCATGTACACACTGATTCTTGTCCCATCCTCAGCCACTACCACTGGGAAAGGGGCCTACCTCTCCTACCCCTCCCTCTGAGTCATTCTTAGTGTGTGTCTTTATGGGGACCTTGAAATATATTGTTACTTTGTTTCTATCCATCACAACTTAAGATCTTGATCTTCTCTCAAAAAAGAGACTCACTGGCTCCTTGAACTGCCTTCAAGGGGATGCCAAGAGTATCACCAACAGCTTCAACTTCTCAAGCAAGTCCAGGGGCCTGAAATACATCCACATCTCACTGAAGCTCAAACAATCATCATCTGACACAAAAGCTGTGTTTGATTGTCTTGTCACACTTCCTGTGACTGTCTTCCCGTTCCCAGTCACACTTCCTGTGATTGTCTTACCATTCCCAGCCACACTTCCTGTGACTGTCTTCCCGTTCCCAGACATACTTCCTGATGGCAGAATTTGGCTGTTTAGTTCACCCCTACTTTTGTCAGTCCCTTTAAATAAAAAGAACCTCCAAAAGGGCCACCCTCAGGGCTGTGCCCAGACGGGTTATCATGTCATGTCTAGTTCTGCCAGGGACCACAGAGCCTCTTGACATTACAAGAACTCTAATACTTGTCCATCCCCCCAGTACCACAGACCTGAGCAGAAGGACTGTTAGTCTTACAATCTTTAGAATTAAACACATGTATAACATTCATTTTGGTATGGGATGATAGGTTATTGTGTGCATATGAGCTTGTACTTGGACAGAATATCTCTGAGATGGGACCTTGAGATTGAAGGGAAGAAATGGGATGAGGGGCAGTTCATACCTCATGCCTTTTGAATTCTTATGTTTTAACAAAATGCATTTTAATTTTTAAATTGCTTTTTAAGATTAATTTTAACACTTTTAAATTTATAAAGAATAAAAATGGTCAGATTACAGTGAGCTCCCATATTCTCCCTCCCAATTCCAACCTCACTTTAACTTTGTTACAATTTATTCACATCTTATTAACCAAGGCCTTCACTTACCTAGTACTCCCTTCTAGTAATTCACCTTTGGCAGGTGTGTGAAGACATACAACCACCATTGATTGGAATGTCAGAATAGTCTCACTACCCTAAACATCCTTCTCCCTCCTCCCTCCCCCTCCTCCCTCCTCCCTCCCCCCTCCTCCCTCCTCCCTCCTCCCTCCTCCTTCCTCCTTCCTCCTTCCTCCTTCCTCCTTCCTCTAGAGACCCTGTCAACAACTAGGTCTTTTTCCTAGTGTGTCCTTTCCCTTGTTTGTTTTGGAAATACTTTTGTTGTTGCTGTTGTTGGATTTTATAGGTTTGCCTTTGTTTTTGTTTTTTCCCAATAAACTACATCTTTACTTATTTTACAAAAGGTTTTTAACCTATAAAAAGACTTTTTAAGGAGCTGGAGAGATGGCTTGGTAGTTAAGAGCACTTGCTGTCTTTGCTGGGAACCCAGGTTCAGCTCCCAGCACTCACATGAGAACCCATCTGTAACTCCAGTTTCAGAAGATCCAATACCCTTTCCTGATCTCCAGGGGCACCAGGTATGTATGTGGTGCACATATGTACATGCAGACAAAACACTCATACACATAAAATAAATACATCTAAAATCTTAAGTCTAATTTAACTCAGCCTCTCAGGGACTCCTTTCAAACTATGGCCATAAATGGATTTAACAACATGAACTAATGCTAATAAAAATATGTTAAGAAAATTATTGAAATATAGTTAAGTGCTTTTATGGCTAGGCAGTGATGTGTCAAGTGTCTACAACTTAGTTCAGCTGATACAATAATGAAACTTGGACAGAGGCCAGGGAGACAGTTCAGGGGCTACAGCACTTGCCTCATATGCATGGAAACCTGAGTCATTTTAACCTTTATCCTTGATCCCTACCTTAGCCCCTTCTGACCTCTGGAGCACTCAGAAACATCAGGACAGAGGTGAGCCCAGGGAACTGAGCAGGACTCAGATAAATGGCCCTCTTGTTTCATTTGGTGGTAAAGCTAACTTTAAAAAATAAAATTGTTTAGGCTCATCTCAACTTTTTAGGCTTCTTTTAAACATATATATCAAAAAGTGTGTATGCAAAGCATACATGACAAAATCAGTGTGCCCTGAATGAGGTGCCAGTCCACCTCACTTGGCACAAGTAGAAAAGTGATTGACTCCAGCAAGCCCGGGCATGCAGAGAAGCACTCTCATCCAGGTGTGCTATGCCCCACCCCCATGGTTGATGTTCTTCACAGACCGGTTTTCCGGGATGAAATGCTTTTCCACCACAAGAGGTCCCTCATTTTGCTCTCACTAGACACTACCAGAACTTCTGAACTGTCCGAATCAGCTTTCCTGTTGACTCTCACTGTAAGCTGGGATTAGCTTCATGGTGTTGGGGGAGTAATGGCAGCTTAACTAAATATCTCTAGTCTTCTTTGTCCCTTAACCACCTTCTGGCCTAAGTTTGTTTGCAGAAACCAACAGGGAGCATAACAAGTTCCAAGTATAGACCCGGGGCGTGTCTTGGGGTCTCAGGAGCAGAGGGGCCCAGCAAAGAGACTGGTCGTCCAGTAAAGCACTTTCTTGATAGTGACTTTTACTGATACCCTGTTATGCTTGCCCACAGGAACCTACCATAACTGTCCTCTGAGAGGCTCTATGCAGCAACTGACGGAAATGGATTCAGAGACCCTCAGCCAAACATTGGATGAAAGTTGGGGACTTTTATGGAAGAGTTGGGGGAAGGACTGAAAGCCCTGAACAGGATAGAAAATCCACAGGAAGACCAGCAGAGCCAACTAACCTGGACCCCTGGGAGCTCTCAAAGACTGAGCCACCAACCAAACAGCATACACAGTCTGGACTGAGGTCCCCTCCCCCACTCCCACATATGTAGCAGATGTGCAGCTCAGTCTCCATATGGATCCCCAACAACTGAAGCAGAGGCTGTCTTAAAGCTGTCACCTGACTATGAAATCCATTCCCCAACAAGGTTTCCTTGTCTTGCTTTAGACAAGGATGTGCCTAACTCTAAAGAGAATTGATGCGACAGGGTGGGGGAAATACTGGGGGGGGGAGGGAAGCACCCTCTCAGAGGAAAAGGGAAGGAGGAATAGTGGGATAAAGGACTCTGGGGTGGGGAGGTGACCGGGAGGTGGAGCAGCATCTGAGATGTAAATAAGTAAATAAGAAGAAAAGCAGCTGTGTCTGCATAAAACCCTAATCTTCTAAAGTCACCCACAGAGTCTGTACAAAGGCATATACCTAGGCTTCTCACCAGGAGATCATGATAGATTTGGGAACAACATTTTAAAAAATATTAGTTACAATAAAACCTTAGGGCATCCGTATGACAGTGGGCCAATTGGCCCACAATCCTTTGCCTGTTTCTCCATTTTTATTTCCCGTCCCTTGTACCCTGCATGTTCCCATTGCCTCGGCTGTCCGGCAGAGAAACTGGAATCCTACAGGGGACTCTTGCTCAAATATTCTATACATCATGGTATTTCCTTGTCACTTACACCCGATCTGTTTCAAGAAATGTTTAAGTTGGTCTCTGCCTGAGCAGGTCTGAGATGGGAGGTGAATTTGGAGAATAAAGATGCAGAACCTCACAGAGTGCAAACATTTACCAGCGGCTGATCTTTTTGTCACAGATTCTCTCATGTTATCCTCCTGGCAGCTATGCTTCATTTGAGAAGCCAGAGGCTTAGAGAGGCTCAACCACTTGTTCAAGGTGACAAAGATACTACATGTGTCTACTCCCACTCTGATCCTGGATGGCAGGTTACCTACCTAAACAGCCACAGCATCTCTTTTTTTTTTTTTTCAGTCACTTGTGGAAATACCATCAGGCACTGGGGAAGATATGCCTTCTCTTCTTTTTTTTTTTAATTTTTAATATTTTTTATTACATATTTTCCTCAATTACATTTCCAATGCTATCCCAAAAGTCCCCCATAGCGCCCCCCACTTCCCTACCCACCCATTCCCATTCTTTTGGCCCTGGCATTCCCCTATATTGGGGCATATAAAGTTTGTGAGTACAATGGGCCTCTCTTTCCAGTGATGGCCGACTAGGCCATCTTTCGATACATATGCAGCTAGAGACAAGAGCTCCGGGGTACTGGTTAGTTCATCATGTTGTTCCAACTATAGGGTTGCAGATCCCTTTAGCTCCTTGGGTACTTTCTCTAGCTTCTCCATTGGGAGCCCTGTGATACATCCAATAGCTGACTGTGCTCATCCACTTCTGTGTTTGCTAGGCCCCGGCATAGTCTCACAAGAGACAGCTATTTGGGTCCTTTCACCAAAATCTTGTTAGTGTATGCAATGGTGTCAGCCTTTGGAAGCTGATTATGGGATGGATCCCTGGATATGGCAGTCTCTAGATGGTCCATCCTTTCATCACAGCTCAAAACTTTGTCTCTGTAACTCCTTCCATGGGTGTTTTGTTCCCAATTCTAAGAAGGGGCACAGTGTCCACACTTTGGTCTTCATTCTTCTTGAGTTTCATGCGTTTAGCAAATTGTATCTTATATCTTGGGTATCCTAAGTTTTGGGCTAATATCCACTTATCAGTGAATACATATTCTGTGAGTTCCTTTGTGATTGTGTTACCTCACTCAAGATGATGCCCTCCAGGTCCATCCATTTGGCTAGGAATTTCATAAATTCATTCTTTTTAATAGCTGAGTAGTATTCCATTGTGTAAATATACCATAATTTCTGTATCCATTCCTCTGTTGAGGGACATCTGGGTTCTTTCCAGCTTCTGGCTATTATAAATAGGGCTGCTATGAACATAGTGGAGCATGTGTCCTACTTACCGGTTGGGACATCTTCTGGATATATGCCCAGGAGAGGTATTGCTGGATCCTCCGGTAGTACTATGTCCAATTTTCTGAGGAACCGCCAGACTGATTTCCAGAGTGGTTGTACAAGCTTGCAATCCCACCAACAATGGAGGAGTGTTCCTCTTTCTCCACATCCTCACCAGCATCTGCTGTCACCTGAATTTTTGATCTTAGCCATTCTGACTGGTGTGAGGTGGAATCTCAGGGTTGTTTTGATTTGCATTTCCCTGATGATTAAGAATGTTGAACATTTTTTCAGGTGCTTCTCTGCCATTCGGTATTCCTCAGGTGAGAATTCTTTGTTCAGTTCTGAGCCCCATTTTTTAATGGGGTTATTTGACTTTCTGGAGTCCACCTTCTTGAGTTCTTTATATATATTGGATATTAGACCCTTATCTGATTTAGGATAGGTAAAGATCCTTTCCCAATCTGTTGGTGGTTTTTTTGTCTTATTGATGGTGTCTTTTGCCTTGCAGAAGCTTTGCAGTTTCATGAGGTCCCACTTGTCAATTCTCGATCTTACAGTACAAGCCATTGCTGTTCTATTCAAGAATTTTTCCCCTGTGCCCATATCTTCAAGGCTTTTCCCCACTTTCTCCTCTATAAGTTTCAGTGTCTCTGGTTTTATGTGAAGTTCCTTGATCCACTTAGACTTGACCTTAGTACAAGGAAATAGGAATGGATCGATTCGCATTCTTCTACATGTTAACAACCAGTTGTGCCAGCACCATTTGTTGAAAATGCTGTCTTTCTTCCACTGGATGGTTTTAGCTCCCTTGTCGAAGATCAAGTGACCATAGGTGTGTGGGTTCATTTCTGGGTCTTCAATTCTATTCCATTGGTCTATTTGTCTGTCACTATACCAGTACCACGCAGTTTTTATCACAATTGCTCTGTAGTAAAGCTTTAGGTCCGGCATGGTGATTCCACCAGAGGTTCTTTTATCCTTGAGAAGAGTTTTTGCTATCCTAGGTTTTTTGTTATTCCAGATGAATTTGCAGACTGCACTTTCTAATTCGTTAAAGAATTGAGTTGGAATTTTGATGGGGATTGCATTGAATCTGTAGATTGCTTTTGGCAAGATAGCCACTTTTACATGGTGATCCTGCCAATCCATGAGCATGGGAGATCTTTCCATCTTCTGAGATCTTCTATAATTTCTTTCTTCAGAGACTTGAAGTTTTTATTATACAGATCTTTCACATCCTTTTCCAATTTGTATCCCTTTGATCTCCTTTTGTTGTCGAATTGCTCTGGCTAGGACTTCAAGTATAATGTTGAATAGGTATGGAGAAAGTGGACAGCCTTGTCTAGTCCCTGATTTTAGAGGGATTGCTTCAAGCTTCTGACCATTTACTTTGATGTTGGCTACTGGTTTGCTGTAGATTGCTTTTATCATGTTTAGGTATAGGCCTTGAATTCCTGATCTTTCCAAGACTTTTATCATGAATGGGTGTTGGATCTTGTCAAATGCTTTTTCCGCATCTAACGAGATGACCATGTGGTTTTTGTCTTTGAGTTTGTTTATATACTGGATTACATTGATGGATTTCCGTATATTGAAACATCCCTGCATCCCTGGGGTGAAACCTACTTGGTCAGGATGGATGATTGTTTTGATGTGTTCTTGGATTTGGTTAGCAAGAATTTTATTGAGGACTTTTGCATCAATATTCATAAGAGATATTGGTCTGAAGTTTTCTATCTTTGTTGGGTCTTTTTGTGGTTTAGGTATCAGAGTAATTGTGGCTTCATAGAATGAGTTGGGTAGAGTACCTTCTGTTTCTATTTTGTGGAATAGTTTGTGAAGAACTGGGATTAGATCTTCTTTGAAGGTCTGATAGAACTCTGCACTAAACCCATCTGGTCCTGGGCTTTTTTTGGTTGGGAGACTATTAATGACTGCATCTATTTCTTTGGGGGATATAGGGCTGTTTAGATCATTAACCTGATCTTGATTCAACTTTGGTACCTGGTATCTGTCTAGGAACTTCTCCATTTCATCCAGGTTCTCCAGTTTTGTTGAGTATAGCCTTTGGTAGAAGGATCTGATGGTGTTTTGGATGTCTTCAGGATCTGTTGTTATGTCTCCTTTTTCATTTTTGATTTTGTTAATTAGAATGCTTTCCCTGTGCCCTCTAGTGAGTCTGGCTAAGGGTTTATCTATCTTGTTGATTTTCTCAAAGAACCAGCTCCTTGATTGGTTGATTCTTTGAATAGTTCTTCTTGTTTCCACGTGGTTGATTTCGCCCCTGAGCTTGATTATTTCCTGCCGTCTACTCCTCTTGGGTGAATTTGCTTCCTTTTGTTCTAGTGCTTTTAGGTGTGTTGTCAAGCTGCTAATGTGTGCTCTCTCTAGTTTCTTTTTGGAGGCACTCAGAGCTATGAGTTTTCCTCTTAGGAATGCTTTCATTGCGTCCCATAAGTTTGGGTATGTTGTGGCTTCATTTTCATTGAACTCTAAAAAGTCCTTAATTTCTTTCTTTATTCCTTCCTTGACCAAGGTATCATTGAGAAGAGTGTTGTTCAGTTTCCATGTGAATGTTGGCTTTCTATTATTTATTTTGTTATTGAAGATCAGCCTTAGTCCATGGTGATCTGATAGGATGCATGGGACAATTTCAATATTTTTGTATCTGTTGAGGCCTGTTTTGTGACCAATTATGTGGTCAATTTTGGAGAAGGCACCATGAGGTGCTGAGAAGAAGGTATATCCTTTTGTTTTAGGATAGAATGTTCTGTAGATATCTGCCAGATCCATTTGATTCATAACTTCTGTTAGTTTCACTGTGTCCCTGTTTAGTTTCTGTTTCCATGATCTGTTTATTGGTGAAAGTGGTGTGTTGAAGTCTCCCACTATTATTGTATGAGGTGCAATGTGTGCTTTGAGATTTACTAAAGTTTCTTTAATGAATGTGGCTGCCTTTGTATTTGGAGCATAGATATTCAGGATTGATAGTTCCTCTTGGAGGATTTTACCTTTGATGAGTATGAAGTGCCCCTCCCTGTCTTTTTTGATGACTTTGGGTTGGAAGTCAATCTTATCAGATATTAGAATGGCTACTCCAGCTTGTTTCTTCATACCATTTGCTTGGAAAATTGTTTTCCAGCCTTTCATTCTGAGGTAGTGTCTATCTTTTTCTCTGAGATGAGTTTCCTGTAAGCAGCAAAATGTTGGGTCTTGTTTGTGTAGCCAGTTTGTTAGTCTATGTCTTTTTATCGGGGAGTTGAGTCCATTGATATTAAGAGATATTAAGGAAAAGTAATTGTTTTTTCCTGTTATTTTTATTGTTAAAGTTGGCATTCTGTTCTTGTGGCTGTCTTCTTTTAGGTTTGTTGAGGGATTACCTTCTTGTTGTTTCTAGGGGTGGTTCCTGTCCTTGTATTGGTTTTTTCCTGTTATTATCCTTTGAAGGGCTGGATTCGTGGAGAGATAATGTGTGAATTTGGTTTTGTCGTGGAATACTTTGGTTTCTCCATCTATGTTAATTGAGAGTTTGGCTGGGTATAGTAGCCTGGGCTGGAATTTGTGTTCTTTTAGTGTCTGTATAACATCTGTCCAGGATCTTCTGGCTTTCATAGTCTCTGGTGAAAAATCTGGTGTAATTCTGATAGGCTTGCCTTTATATGTTACTTGGCCTTTTTCTCTTACTGCTTTTAGTATTCTATCTTTATTTAGAGCATTTGTTGTTCTGATTATTATGTGTCGGGAGGTATTTCTTTTCTGGTCCAGTCTATTTGGAGTTTTGTAGGCTTCTTGTATGTTCATGGGCATCTCTTTCTTTAGATTTGGGAAGTTTTCTTCTATAATTTTGTTGAAGATGTTTGCTGGTCCTTTGAGTTGAAAATCTTCATTCTCATCCACTCCTATTATCCGTAGGTTTGGTCTTCTCATTGTGTCCTGTATTTCTTGGATGTTTTGAGTTAGGATCTTTTTGCGTTTTACATTTTCCTTGATTGTTGTGCCGATGTTCTCTATGGAATCTTTTGCACCTGAGATTCTCTCTTCCATCTCTTGTATTCTGTTGCTGATGCTCGTATCTATGGTTCCAGATTTCTTTCCTAGGGTTTCTATCTCCAGTGTTGCCTCATTTTGGGTTTTCTTTATTGTGTCTACTTTCCTTTTTAGGTCTAGTATGGTTTTGTTCATTTCCATCATCTGTTTGGATGTGTTTTCCTGTTTTTCTTTAAGGACTTCTACCTGTTTGATTGTGTTATCCTGTTTTTCTTTAAGGACTTCTACCTGTTTGATTGTGTTATCCTGTTTTTCTTTAAGCACTTGTAACTCTTTAGCCATGTTCTCCTGTAATTCTTTAAGTGAGTTATTAAAGTCCTTCTTGATGTCGTCTACCATCATCATGAGATATGCTTTTAGATCCGTGTCTAGCTTTTCCGGTGTGTTGGGGTGCCCTGGACTGGGCGAAGTGGGAGTGCTGGGTTCTGATGATGGTGAGTGGTCTTGGTTTCTGTTAGTAAGATTATTACGTTTACCTTTCGCCATCTGGTAATCTCTGGGGTTAGTTGTTACCGTTGTCACTGTTTAAAGATTGGAGCAGACTCTGTGTTCCACTCACCCGAAGTCTCAAAATCCTGTGGCGGGTGTCGTGGGTAGCTGGCGGGTGTCAGCCAACCCTGTGCTCTAGCTACCCCGTTGCTGGTCAGGCCGGAAGAGGCCTGTGGCCCTACTCAGGCCGGTTTTCTGCTTCCCTAACTAATGCAGTCTCAGGTCCGGCGCGCAATTGGATTGGAGCAGAAGCTGTGTTCCACTCACCAGAAGTCTCAAGATCCTGTGGCAGGTGTTGTGGGTAGCTGGCGAGTGTCAGCCGACCCTGCGCCCTAGCTACCCCAGTGCTGTTCAGCCACAGCATCTCTGAAGCACCAAACAAGCAAGTGTGAAACCCTTTGTGTTTAGATCTAATAGGCTAAGAAAAAGACAAAAACGATTTGAAAACACTTTCATTTGTTGGCTACATGAGCATGACTGGTAATAACCATCTTGAGGAAGGAAATAATTTGGCTACTTATGGTTTAGGAATCCTGCCCCACCATCAGTGTCATACCTCCCAGTGACCTCCTAGCATACTGTGCCCTCTGCTTGAGTCATGTCAGTGTGGCAGGAACTGGAGAAAGGGGGATTCCATTGAGTCTAAAATCTTAGTTCAAGAATGGATGACTCATGGGCCATTGGCAATGTATCTTCCCAACCTGCAGTGCCCACTAAGAAGACACACACAGTCAGCACACAACAGAAGGCCTCCAGAACTGCAGCTTCTGACAGATGGCTCAATTATGGACTCAAAATAAATATAATATTTGTTACACAGAGAAATTGTAAAGTTAAATATGCTACTTGTTACATAGAGAAATTGTAAAATACTTTGATAATTAGTGAACCTAGACTCACCTCTTTCCTTGTCTGTGAGGGATTACCTTGATTGCATTAGCTGATATAAGACTCATCCAGACTATGAGTGGGGTCATTTCCTTGGCAGAGGATGCTGGGCTGTATAAAATGGAGAAATCAAGCTGAACACTAGTAAGCATTAGTTGTTCTGTTTCTTGGCTGTGGATGCCGTCTGACAGCTGCTTCAAGCATCTGCTCCTTTGACATCTCCCACCATGATAGACTGTATGCTGAACTGTGAGCCAGAATAAGCAACTTCTCCCTGGAGTTGCTTCTGTCAGGGTACTTTATCACAGCAACAGGAAATAAACTAGAATAGCATAAGTAAGTCAGGGCAGCCATGAAGTTGACAATGATAGATATTGAATTGATCTGACTCCTTCGTGGGCTGTCAAAAGAAGTAGGAAACATTGTCATAAATAGAGTATTCAGCCAAAGTGAATCCCTGTTGACCTCATTCTTTGTGAGTTCAACACCCACTAGGTGCTGAAGACACAGGGAAAAAGCAGGTGGGACAGAGATGAATCTTTGGTGACAGTGGGTATGATGTATGCTGGGATACAGGAGGAGCTGAGGCAGGGCTGCAGAGGAGGACTGACTGATCATTCAACCCAGGGGAATCTGGGATGCTGAAGAACCAGGAGGTTCTTGGTAACAAAATAGAAAGAGTTTTAGACAAAATGAAGAGAGAAACAAAGCCACCAGGGCCTGAGAAACTGCTTAGGAGACAGGGAAATAGCACATATAATAGAATAAGTATATTGGCTGGCTAAAATCAATATGTTTTCTCTGAAAAAAAAAAAACAAGAATTGTGTATAGTTGGAAAAACTGAAGGAAAGGCTATGCTGAGCCCTGTGTTTTACTGTGATTGACCATGGGGAGCCATGAATAGCCCACATGTAGAGCAGAACAAAACTGAATCTGGGCATTTCACTTACCCTCCAGTCATCACTTGAGTAAGTATAAGGGATTCAGTGAGACATCTGCAGAATTATGTCACACCCACACCTGTGTGGAGTGAACTGCTGAATGTCAAGTGAGTCAAGTGTTGTATGTGGTGGGACATTCCAAAGTGTGACTAAAAACGCACAGCATACAAAATGGCACTTGGTCCCATCAAGTTGTTAAGACAGAAGGTCAGCACCTGATGAGGGGGCATCTCCCACAGATTTCCCTTTGCTGGACAGGGCTTCTCTGGTGACACATGATGAGCATCTTACAGGTTTGTTTTGCCCATTCATCCACTTGTAAGATAGACATTTGTCAATATCTCTTGCATTCTAGCAATCTAAAGGTTATAAGAATACAGAGAAATCAAGAAGAGATAGCTTCAATCTCAAGAGAGTTTCTAGGGTGGGGCATAGCTTCGACAGTATGAAATCAGCAATGTGGACCTCATAACAACACAGACAAGATACTATAGAAATTTTAAATTATTTGGAATGCTGTAGTAACAGAATACAATTCAAAGGCTGCCTTAAGTCTTTACTTCTTGATTTAAAGTTCATGGATCCAGTACCTGTTAAAAATGTAGTATCTGCCCAGCGCTACTGTATTAAGATCTGTATTTTCAAGCCGGGTGTGGTGGCGCACGCCTTTAATCCCAGCACTCAGGAGGCAGAGGCAGGTGGATTTCTGAGTTCGAGGCCAGCTTGGTCTACAAAGTGAGTTCCAGGACAGCCAGGGCTATACAGAGAAACCCTGTCTCGAAAAAAAACAAAACAAAATAAAAAAAAATAAAAATAAAAATAAAAAGATCTGTATTTTCCTAAGACCCCTCTGGTGGTGTGTGTTCAAGCCTGAAGTATGCTATATTAAAGCTCATTTTAAATGTAATCCTTAGAAAAATAAGTAAGCCGAAAGTGACTAAAACTAAGTCACCCATTATGGCAAGATTAGTCTAACTACCATATAATCTTTCAAAATTAGTACTTCTTTCTCTCAAGTGCATCTTGTATTTCTAATTCTTATATTATTCCTCCTGAGAGGCATGCAGGTGTGCAGTGCACAAAGATAAAAAGAAAAGAGAAAAATTGGCCCTCACGGGGAAGCAGACAAGGCTGGCAACTACCAGCAGATTCAGTGCTAGAATACGACTCCTGTAAGCTTTGAGGTGCTCAGCGGGCAGAGCTTAGATCTCTGTTTCACCTGTCTGCCAGCTGCCCTGTTGCCCTGCCACATCAACACTGCCATACAAATTCATGTGCCAGCTCAGTGCACATGTCCACTAAACAATATCTAGGTATCAGCTAAATCCATTGAATGAACTAATAATACTTTAAGGTACCTAGCGGTGTCATCAAATGATTGCTGAAGTAAGTGTAAGAACAAATAGAAAGCAGATATTAGCAAAAGAGAAATAGCAAAGCAAAAGGGACAAGTGTTCAGAGGTGCTGGCTTAAGAAATCCTGGCAGGCTTCCTGCGGGAAGCACAAGGGAACAAGCCTTGGATGGATTGTACAAATTGGAAGTGGCCAAGTCTAGAGCAGCGGTCCTCAATCTTCCTAAAGCTGCTACCCTTTCATACCATTCCTTATGTTGTGGGGGCCCCCAACCATAAAATTATTTTTTTTGCTACTTCATAACTGTAGTTTTTCTACTGTTGTGAATTGTAGTGTAAATATCTGATATGCAAGATATCTGATATGTGACTACTTGGAAGGGATTGTGACCCACAGGTTGAGAACCACTGGTCTTGCGCTTTATTTCCACTTTTAGGCATGTATGCATGTGAGTGTGAGTGTGAGTGTGAGTGTGAGTGTGAGTGTGAGTGTGTGTGTGTGTGTGTGTGTGTGTGTGTGTGTGTGTGTGTGTGTACTATGTATATACAGGTACAGATGGTACACAGACAAGATGTCAGTTCTCCTAGAGCTGCCTCGTGCAGTGTTGGGAATTGAACTTGGTTCCTGTGCAAGAACAGTAAACATGCTTAACCTCTGAGATGTCTCCCCAATCCCTCAGCACATTTTTTATGATAGGTAGGGATGTAACTCAGGAGCAGAGAACTTTTCTAGCATGTGTGAAGCCCTAAGTTCTACATATAGCATCACAAAAATTAACTAAAACCTAAAAAGGGCATTTATACCAAAACATTGAGGATTGGAAAGATGACTAATTTCTCTGAAGAACTGGAATCTGGTCGTGGATCTGGAAAAATGGCTCAGCAGGTCAGGTTCTTGACGTACAAATATGAGAGTAGGAGTTCAAGTCTTTAGCAACCACACAAATTCCAAGTGAGCATAGAGAACCACTTATTAGCCCTGTGTTCAAGAGGCAAGGACATGGAATCCGTGGAGTAAACGTCTGGACTAGCTGACTTGTCAAGTTCTGAGATCAACTGAAAGGTCCTGACTTGATATATAAAATGGAGGGAGATTGGGGAAAATGTCTGACATCCATCTCAGGCCTCCACATACATACACACATGTGCACCCACACACTTATGAGCACACAATACAGACACAGTATGCAAAAGTAGATCTAGTTGGTATGAGAGAACAAGGTGGTGGGAAGGCTTAGGGGTTTGCCCCAGATATCCAACTGTGGGCAGCAAAGATTCATTCGAGATTGTTGACTAGTTGAGTGACATGCTTGTATGCTGGCTGTGGAGTCTGAAACAGCAGGTATGCTTGGCAGGTGAGTGACTGAGTGACCAGGGTTAGGAGATCTTCCTTCCAGTCCAAGCAGAAGGCATAATTATTATCTTACTCTCTCACTATTTCCAATCCTTTGTCTCCCAACTCCATGCCAACTGTGCAGTCAATAGATGCTTAACACTCATGTTCTCAAAGGTTGGAGTTGCATCTAGACCCCACAAAGGCTTTGTCTAATGTTAAAAAGTGACTCCAACCACTGGCTTGCCAAAACTGGCTTTTCACTATTGTCACTGTGTTTCACTTGCTTTTCTATTGCTGGAGTAAAACACCATGACCAAGGAAGGATGGGATTGCTTTGAGCTTACAGTTCCAGAGGGTTAGGAGTCTGTCACCATCATATCAGATAAGCATGACCATAGACAGACATGGTGGCAGGAACCAATGGGAGTTCACAGTCTGAACTCCCAGCAGCAAGCAGAGAGAGCAGAGTGTCAGGAGGCTTTGAAACCTCAGCGACATACTCCCCAGTGACATATATCCTCCAGCAAGACCATACCTCCTAAGCCTTTCAAATAGCAGCACCAACTGGGGACCATGTGTTCAAGTGCCATTGCCTGCAAAGAACGTTCTCATTCAAACAACCACACTGGGCATGCTCATCAGAAAAGGAAGGCTTTGACAGTGGTTACCTTTCACTGGAGCTGCTTCAGGGTTTCTGTTGCTCCAAGAAATGCTTGCTTCCTTTTTCTATGAATCTGATTCCCTGATATGTTCTTTCTTCTCATGTCAGGCACAGAACTTGATATCTAGATAGAACTGTAGAATGAGCCTGTCTGCTAGCTCGCTTAGTATAGAATACAATGAACTACTGATTGCAGTAGGCCAATCTTAGGGTATGACCTTTGTGAAAATATATCAAATATGAAGTTGGAAGAAAATGTCTGATACCCTCCGACCCTTGAAAGTGGGAGTTTCTCTGTCACCCTTTCTTGTAAGTCTGTGTTCGTTCCTAAGAATGGAGAGCTCTGGCCTCATTGTGACCTGTAGGCAAGCTGGATGTGGACTTACACCAAATGCCATAGCAGATAGCACTTCTGCCCATCTGTGATGCAATCAGGACATCCTGCCCCCTTCTTAAACCTCTGATTTTCACTCCTAGAAAGAGAAATGGAATGAAATCTTCAACTATTTAGAAGAGAGTTTTAAGTTAAGAAATTCCACATGTTCCACTTGGCCTAGACCAAAGTACAAAGACATTGGTGTGAAATCACTTGCAGAGCGGGAGTGAAGTGAGACACGTTCAGTGGAGGTGAGGAGCTGTTCCTCTTATTTCATAATCCCTGTGGAGAATCACGTAAGTGCAAGGTTAGTCCTTCCTCATGAGGCATGGAGATCTTACCTCTGCTCAGAGAAATAAGAAGGCCACCTTCTCCACATGGCCTCAGATCTCCCAAGTCAAATCACTGTAAGGTTTTAGCCTCCTTTAGCTTTGACAACGTTATAAAGGAGAAAGAAGCCAGTGAAGTAAGGCAATAACGTGAGCACATCCAAATTAGAAGTCATCAGCTGAAACAGCAACAGTGCACACACTGCAATCTCACAAGAAAATGAACATCAGATCCACCTTTTGATCTGGACTTGCTCAAATAACCTGTGCTAAAAAGATACAGCACAGAGCCAGATCTTCCATTTCAGAACAGATTTGGTTCCCTTGAGCTCAGCCTCACTGTGGCCGTCCAGGAAACACTGAAACCAGGACTGGACTTCTCAAGGAGAAGGCAATGACAGGTCAGAGCATTCTGTCACGGCCCTCTGATCCACCACCCCACCCTGCCACTGTCCCCAGCCAGCTTTCTGAGGGGGCATGAGTGCTGGACAGTGAACAGTAGTGGTTTTTTTATCTTTCATAATAGGATTGTCTTTTTAATGCACTTCATGTACATAAGCTTCATTTTTTTAGATGCCACAGTTTTTAAGTCAATTTAACTTACCCTAAAGTATACAAAATATGATATATATATATGTATATATATATATGTGTGTATGTATATATGTATACAAACACACACACACACACACATATATATGGTTTACCTTTTTCTAACTAAATCCTATAGATCTGGTATGGTATGGTATATTTTCTGCACATAGATAACATTCCGATTCAAACCAGCCTCCATTTCAAGTGACGAGTGGCTTGTTGTGGTGAACGGCTAGTATTGAATAGTACTAGTACTGAGTCAGAGAAGTAAACATGAGGGTAAAGGTAACCAAACTCTATTCTAATAGAGACATTAAAAAGTAGCTGCCTATTTCAGGAGGGAAAAACAAAGGAGAGTAGCTAAATCTCTGGGAAGAGCCACCGTAAGTACAGAGAAGGCCATGGTTACCATCGTCACAGTCATCTCTATCCCATGCTGCCTTGATTTTTACAAACCTTGTTCCATCTTTAGCCTGACCCTGTGAATTGGGTGTGCCTCTTTTCTGATTACCAATAAAGAACTGAAGCACCTCAAATGCAGGATGGGGAAGGAGGGGGGAGAACAGAGCATCAACAGATTAAGGACTTATCATCCAAGGTCATACCACGTATCCGTGAATGTGGGGTGCAGTGTGTGCAGGAGTCAGCCCTCCACAGATTTAACTCTTTAGCTTGTTTGGGACTTTGTTTGTCTATTTGAGTAGAGTCTCACTCTAAGACCAGAGTAGCCTGAAGCTCAGAGCAATCCTCCTTCCTGAGTCTTCCACATGCTGGGAGCCACCATGCCCAGCTTTATCATTTTAGAAGATTGGTGATGCCACCAAACACACATAGACACCTGTCCATGTTCTCTGCGATGGTCTCAACATCCGTTAGTAAGGAAGCAGGACAAATATGGCAGAAGCAGCTTCTCAGGTCCCCCAGTGGAAGATCTGTCGTAGCTTCATAGCAGGACCCCACTGCTGGGCACTCAAGCTCTCTCCTGGGTCTCACACACCAGCAGGTTTTGGTGCTGGGTGCCATCACATGTATCACCTGAACTGGCTGTTACTCTCCAGTAACAACAAAAATATCATGAGCATGGAGAAAGAGGATGGGAAAGGTGCGTGTTATAGTGACCAGATCATCTTTGAATCTATGATGGACCTTTTAAAGCAAACACCCACCTGAAGAGGGTAAGTCAGCAGGATGGAGGTCATTTAAAAAAAAATAAAACAAAACAAAACTAAACTAAACTAAACTAAACTAAAAAATAATAAAAAGCTTCTGTTGGCAGATGCTCAAAGCCAAGCCTCATTAGACTGAGAGTAGGGCCTGATGCAGGAGTTAGAGAGATAACTGAAGGAGCTGAGGGGTTTGTATCCCTATGGAGGGAACAACGATGCCAACCAGCCAGACCCCCCCACACACACAGAGCTCCCGGGGAATGGATCACCAACCAAAGAATACACATGGAGAGACCCATGGCTCAGGCCACATATGTGGCTGAAGATGGTCTTGTTGGACATCAGTGGGAGGAGGTGCCCTTGGGCCTGAGGAGGTTCGACCGATTCTCCAGTGTAGGGGAATGCCAGGAGGGGAAGGTGGGAATGGGTGTGTGGGTGGGGAAGCACCCTCATAGAGGCAGGGGGAAGGGGATGGGATAAGGGGTTTCTGAAGAGGAGAACTGGAAAAGGGAAAAGATTTGAAATGTAAATAAAGAAAATATCCAATTTAAAAAAAATAGCCTGGTGGTAGTGGTGCACGCCTTTAATCACAGCACTTGGGAGGCAGAGGCAGGCGGATTTCTGAGTTTGAGGCCAGCCTGGTCTACAAAGTGAGTTCCAGGACAGCCAGGGCTACACACAGAAACCCTGTCTCGAAAAACAAAAACAAAAACAACAACAACAAAAAGCTCTGTCCCAGGGCAGGACTGTTTTACAGCTGACCTCTCCTGTTCAAATCCAAATGATTCATTTCCCACTGCCTTAGCTAGCTACAGGCCTGGATAAGCTGTGTTCACCAGAATCATGTAGATGACTACAAGCAGAGCACGGAGTTCTACTGACCCGTATCCAACTCTACTGTCAAACTATAAGCCCACTTTGGAGATACCCATCTCCCCTTTCCTGCCAAAAACTCTGGTCCAGATGTACTTGGGGAGAAACTTGCAGATCTCAGTGTCTCTGCCTTCTCACCAGAGTCCTCCTGTCTGCACGTGCACACTCTGTAGGAGCTGCTGGGGCAGCCCTGGACTCAGCATGAATCCATAATCCATCATTTCTTACATCCTTGCATTCAGAATTGTCTTAACAATGACCCATGGGACCAGCCGGTGCTCGGTGCTCGCTGGAGTGCAAACATCGCCCTGGTCTCTGCCCTCAAAGGCCAGATGGAAACTCTCCCGTATTCGTTGGCCCAGATCGCACAGGCAACTGGCTTTCATCTCAGAAGATAAGAGACTGGTTCTGAGCTACAACTCCTCCCCACAAGTACACACAAAGTCAAAAAGACATTTGTTCAAAAGGCCTTTCAGAGAAGACGGCTCTTTTACTATTTTATTCATTTCTAATTTTCTTTTCCCGCCAAAATGCCTATAGCAGCAGCAGCAGAGGGTCTGCAGGGACACCTGCCATCTGACCCGTGGGTGCCATCCCTAATTCTGCTCCATCTGGTGTCTAGCAAATACAAAAGCTGGCAGCCGCTGTGGGTCAGGCTGTACATTTGTGCAACACGGGCCACAGCCGCCTCGCGTCAAGCCAACGCTATACCCTTCTGGCAGGCTGGGAGCACTGGGCCAAACAGACAAAGGCCCTGGGTCCCGCCCCGCTCCTTGGCCGCACTGAGGACAGCTGGTCAGCCTCAGGCCTGTGCAGGGGCTGTTTGTTCTCCTGGCCTTCAGCAACAGGCAGGCGATTTAGGGACCCTAGGACCGTTAGTGTGCGTTCCTCAGTCTGACTCAGTGCTTCAATCTAGAAGTTCCCTGGCATTTAACACACAACGATCTACAGACACTGCTGCCAGGAGTGTGCACCACTACCTTCTCTGTGTACTAGCAAAACTTTGGACACACAATTTTAACTAATAATGAGGGAGCCAGATGTTGTAGCTCTTGCCTGTAACCCAAGCATTTAGAAGCTGAGGCAAGAGGATTGCCAGGAGTTTGAGGCCATCTTGGACTGCATATTAAGTTGCAGAGGAGAACATGCTTCGAAAACCAAAAGCATTAAAATAAATAAAATGAAAGACAGACAGACAGACAGACAAGGCTGGGGTTGGGTTAGTTACCGGTCTCAGTTCTAGCCCTCCTAGCTATGAGTCATGCCCTGTATCCCATACAGGAAGGGGTGGAAAGAATAAACCAGAGAGAAGAGAGTGAATAGCTCGGGTTACATAAATTTTGGGGCAATCATCACTGTAAAATAGTCTAAGTGACCAGAAATAATGCCGGAGGAGTGTTGGGATCAAAGGATACACACAAGGGCTCAATGCTACAACATAAAAGAACTTGTTATAATATGTACTGCATTTATATACACATACACGGTTATGTGAATGTACACAAAATATACACAGCATGTTGTTCAAGGTGATTATTTCTAGGTAGTCAACTTGGGTCTGGTTTAATCTCTCTAGATATGGTTATCTGTATTTTAGGGCTCTTATACCTTACTATAAAGTAAATAAATGAACTCTAGGTAATGTTGTGTTTCTGTGTAACTGTCACATAAAGCCATGGATGGAATGACATTATCTGTGAGTGCAGATCATTTACTTGTTAATAATGATGTCACTGATCCTCTTTTCTGTGTGAAAATGAGAAGGGAGCCCATGTAGAGACCTGGGGACTCCAATATTTACAAGTTAGACACAGAAGTAGAAAGAGACAAAATGAAACCAAGAGTGGCCAGGAGAAGAGAAGCAGAAAACAGGAATTCCAGAGGCCAGGCAGGTGAAGGGAGGGCTGGACAGAGTTGGCTGTGGGCCCCTATGAGGAGGCAGTCAAAGACTGAAGGAACTCCACCCTGCCTGAGTAGCTTCCCACCCCTGAAACTTGTTTGTGAGTAGGGCATTCGCAAGGTACATATGTGAGGAGATGAAGTTGGCTGTGAAGAGCAACAGAGACAGGGAATTGGGGCATAATAAAATGGCCAGTGGAGAGAACAGGAGACATGATGCTGGAGAGCAAAGATACCAAGGCAGGCAGGCTGGGTGGTGGGTGGCCTGACTTACATGGAACTTGAACCATGACATCCACTCTTGCCAAGGAGAGAAAGCAGAGCAAAAGTGGCCATGACTCCAGGGAACTGGCTGGGTATGCGGTGGGTAGGACTGAGGAATTTGTTTGTCACGTGATTACAATATGGATTGGAAGAGTAAAGAACATGAGAACAAGCCCCCTGAGCCAGGAGAGGGGGTTCCAGGCAACCACACAAGGGATTGCTTGGTTCTGTGGTGTCGTTCACAAGTCAGTGGCCACTTCTGGACATTTTTCTCTTGGTACACTATGGGACCTCCTCCAAACTTGGACAGACTGGTGGAGGTAAGGCTGCATTTTACATTGTTTCTCAAAGAAGAACCCTGGGTCCGAGTGCCCTTTGCCTCCTTATTAGGAATAGCTTCCTACCCTGCCTGAAACTTGTTCTGACTTCAAGACTATTAGGGGAGTCATATCCGACAGAATGCTGGCAAGGACTACCACCGAGGACAGGAAGTGTCACTGTATGGGGGAATCTGTTTCTAAAACTAGACCCCCCAAAATGCACTGTCTTTATTGTTATCTCTTGGCTTCTTGGTGTGAAACATAGAAACATGAGTTCAATAAATCTGTGTTGTGTGTGGAAAGGTTGGAAAGGGGGCAGCAGATCTCTGCATCTGTAACTGCAGAAGTCAAGCAGGTCTTCTAGGGTTCTGTAGAGCCAAGATCAGAACTTGTGGCTTCGTGTGTGCCAGGCAAGTGCCCTGCCCTGGAGCTGCATCTTGAATCCTAATTATAAAACACACAAGAGTTGCAAATAAACATTGGTTTTATTATTAGACAATATTTGGAATTAGAGAGACTATGTATATGATCTGTTTATGTCTGTTGTTACAGCATCATTATTAATAAAACCATGTTTTGAGCTCCAAAACTGTCCTAGGTTAGATATGTGTTCTCTTCAGTTGTAATTATTCTCATATTAACCAGGATCTTCTGAGTCATTCTCCCAAAATCACAAGTCCCCCACAGGTACTTCAGCACCCGCGTAGCACTGTCAGCGGCTGAGTACTGAACACGGTTGGGGTAGTTACATTGCTCCAAACATTCAAACTAGTCTAGCCTTGAACTCACAGCAATTCTCCTGCCTCTAGCCTTCAAGAGTTGAAATCACAGATGTGAACAACCATGGCTGACTACTGCTACAGTTTCATTAGCTATATACACCAAACAACACTAAGAAGAGGAGAAAGAGGAGGAAGGAAAGGAGGGAGAGGAAGAGAAGGAGGAGGAATATCTGTGCTGCTGAGGATTCTAACAGGACTTAAATCCTTTCTATGTTAGGCAAGAGCTCAGCTACTGTGCTAGTGAGCTAGTGCTCCCAGGCAATTATTTTAATAACTATTGAAATATAATCTACATGCTATAAAGTTCATTAATTTTAAGTGTTCAATTTTTAGTAAAATTTTAGTTGTACCACAACACCACCGGGTTCATATTAATTTTATTCCTGTAATTAAAGCCAGGCACATGATTAGGCTTTTTATTTTAATGAAATGAATTGCTTAGTACCTACAACTCCATTCCAAGCATGTATGTCCTAACTCTTTTGTCCTTTTCTCTCAAAACGTCATTGTTGAATAACTTACATCATTTTCAGTAAACAATTTCTCCTCTTAGGGAAGTAAATGGAATCACACAATAACCATGTTCTTGAGAGTGGTGCTGTTTTGATAGCTCTTTTGAGGACATGTTCCACCTTCTATTTTTATGAAAAGAGGGAAAATAATCATAAATGGGGAGAAATCATAAATGAGGGAGTCTCTCCTTACACTACAGGAGAAAGTTGATAGCTGACATCTGATGATTTAATTGATGGCCCAGAGCCATGCTGCCACTGGCTCCTCCTATCCTAACACCAGCAATACAACCCTCTTCCAGCCTTGTGGTTTTGACTTAGACACCCTGCCTTGTCATTTACTCCCATTTGCTCTGGATTATAAGAAGAAAATCTGTGCAGCTGCTGGGAGAGCAATGAGCCCTATTTTTCCTTGACTCTGTGTACTTTCGAGAATCCTAGATCTTAAAACACAAATCTACTTCTCTTTTACCAATGACCTTAATGAAATGCCATCCTGACTGCAGTGCCAGTAACCTTAATTGAAAGATAGCATCGCCATGTTCTTATACCTAATACTGTGAAAATGACTAGGATAAGAAAATGAGGTTTCCCATATGTAGGTGCCAAGGAAGCACAAGCTCATCTCAGCCAGTTTCATGACATGCTGTTCAAGAGCTATGTAACAATCCAAGAACGTACTCAGAAAGAAATAAAGGGCATCTTCCTAAAGTTCGAGTGCAAAAAGCTATGTGGATGAAGTTCCTTACCTAAGAAGCTCAAGTGGTATCCAGAATACTGGATTTCATTTTGTGGTTTCAAAAACAGGTTGGGAGGATGGCTCTCAGGGTAAAAGCACTTGCTGCACAGGCAAGAAAACCAAAGTTCAAGCCCCCAGAACTTACAGGAAAGCTAGAAGCACAATAAAAGTCTCTATCATCGTAGTGTTCCTACAGGGAAATTGGAGGTAGAGATAAGAGAATCCTTGGAAGTTCACAGGCCAGCTAGCCTGGTACCTAGAAGAAAAACAACAGAGTCCCTGACTCAAAGGGAAGGAAAAACTGACATGAAAGCTTTGTCTTTCAGCCTCCCTCCACACTTGCTCCATGGCAAAAGCACATACAAATGTGCTCTTTTGCCCTCTCCCTGGCTGCCTCCCTTCCCCCTCCTTCCCTCCCCGTTTGTACACACAAAATAAATTAATTAATTAATTAAAATCTTGGAACTCAAAGATGTAAGAGGCCTAGGGCTGCTAGGGGAGAATTATCATCAAAAGTCATATTTTGTTGTGAACCCTGAGTCTACACTAGCAACTAGACAGGAAAGATGTGCCCACTGGTGTGATAGTGGCAAGTCAATTAATGAGTGTTAGTAACCAACTGCTCTCTGATTAGACTGGAGTCCAAATTCATAGCTGGCACTGTAAACCTGATCAAAACCCTATGCTGGAGATATCACGAGCCATGGTGGAGAAGTTGTTGCTATTGTTTTACTAAATGGACTTGATATACCTTCAAATTGCTTCCTAAATAATTACATTTATGAACATAGATTACTGGTACCACCAGCTTTGGTCAGAGTAGCTCAGTTTTGTAGTGAGGAGCAATAACTGCAGTGACTTATAACTAGTCAAAGCACTGAGAGGGAGGGACTGGTTTTAAAAATACTTATTTGTTTACTTATGTATACATTTGTGATACACACACACATTCATGTGTGAGGGCATATACATGCCACAGGGCATCTGTGTCACAAAATAACCTTGGGTGTCAGTTCCTGCCTTCCATTCTGTTTGAGAGAGGGTCTCCCTTGTCTCTGCCACCACACTGTGTGTTCCAGTCTAGCTGCCATCTAATTCCCAGCTCATTGTAGGAGTGCTAGGGTTGCAGACACTTACCACCACATCTAGCTTTTGTTGTTGTTTTTGTTTGTTTGTTTGTTGTTTTTTGTTTTTGTTTTTCAAGCAGGGTTTCTCTGTATAGCCCTGTATGTCCTGGAACTCACTCTGTAGACCAGGCTGGCCTTGAACTCAGAAATCCTCCTGCCTCTGCCTCCCAAGTGCTGGGATTAAAGACATGCACCACTATGCCTGGCCACATCTAGCTTTTATATGGTTGTAGGGGTCTGAACTCAGGTTATCAGGCTTGCATGACAAGTGCTTTTATCTACTGAGTTATCTCTACAGCCATAAGGAGAGGCTCAACCACACTTAAGGTTTCTACATCACCACCTCCAAGACTGAGGGAATATCATAGATGATGGGTCAGAAAGAATGTAAAAGCTAGATGAAGTAGATTATGGACAAACACAATCAGGACATGCCATGATTCTTACATTCTTGATTCTATACAGTTGTAACTAGCAGCCCAGAAACCACACAAGATTGGAACTCTCAGCATTCCCTTGCATGAAATGGAAGAGTTCTTGAGCCACCCCCTCCCTGAGACCTATAAAAAGGTAATGTCAGAGAGAGGGGAGAGATTCATGAGGCCGATACTCCTCCCTGGGTATCGGTGGATAGTTAATTGTAACTGGGGGAGGGGACATAAGTTCTTGAGTTGTGTAGCCACTGGTAAACTGCTTATGCTCTGATGAAGAACCCCATAAGAAACCCCAGTGAAGTTCACTGGGTCATCAGAAAGGCAAGGTAGTTGTGGGGAGTGAAAAATAGAGTACCCAGAAAGAGAGGACCAATGAGAACAGGAGAGGGTAACAGAGATAATGGTGATTAAAATGCATTATATGTATGCACAAAAATACCGTAATGAATCCCAATAAGCATAATCAATATAGGCTAACCTATAGTTATTTTTATTGAAAACAGATTTTAACACAATATATTCTGATTACAGTTTCCCCTTCTTCAACTCCTCCCAGATCCTCCACCTTCCCCACTCACCCAAATCCACACCCTTTCTTTCTCTCATTAGAAAACAGACATCTAATAACAATGACGAAGATGATGATATAAAAACAAACAAACCTAAACAAGACAAAACAAACCAAAAAATTTAAATAGAACCAAAGAAAAAGTACAAGAAACACACACAGGTGCGGAGACCCACCCATTCGCTGGGATGTAACCCGCTTTCGACACTGCAGATTTCATTTGGTGACAAGAGATGTCCAGTCGGAGCTTCAACTTCCCTGGTGTTTGGCGGTTCTGTTTAGGTTTCTTTCATTGTGTGTATGTTTTAAGGAGCTTATTCGGTTCTAGGTTTCCATGAACCCCTCCAATAACCCTTCATTTAAACTCTCACTCCCATAGCCTCTCCCTTAGGCTTCTCTTCCGTCTCCCTTCCTGGCTGATGCTCCTCCATGATGTATAATCAATACATGTTAATAAAATTTTGAAAATATAAAATCTATAACAGACTTTGTATCAAAAGATACAAGTTTTGAGCTGTATTTTTCAACATGTTACTTTATGTCTGTGTGATCTTGGATATGACGTAAGTACCTGGATCGTGAATTTTAGATATGTATCTATTTTCTTTTCAAATTATTCCTGTCAACTTTCCTTGAATAAGATTATGTCCTCACTCAAAGTCCTTATCCCTTTTAAAGAATTTAGTCCTTTAAAAATTTTATGCAAGAAATGTGTTTTAAGACCCTATCCCTCCTCTCCCCAACTCCAACCACTCCCCCTTTCAAATCTGCTCAACTTCTTCTATGTCTTTTCTCAGTCATTCCACCTAACCACCTACATTCTCTGACTGGATCTCTTTGCTAAGATTTCTAAAGTAAATGTTCGTGTATAAATGTCTGTCTTTCTGAAGAAACTTTAAACACTGAATTTCAGCTTTCCCATTAGCCTCTGTGATGGCTATCCATGATCTGCACACCAGAGATACTTGGTGACTCTTCATGCTTAACTGAATGGAAAACAACTTTAACTCTTTAGTTGTATTACATTTGAAACCGTGGGACCTGAAGCATATCTTCCCTCATGGCTTGTCTCCCTGTGGCCAGGACCAACTTGCCTGCTTTTTGTTTGAAGTAATAATTGAGTTGAAGTAAAACACTCCTTGCATTAATACATATTATAGTTCTTTTAAAAGCATTGTTTATTGATGCATATTATAGTTCTTTTAAAAGCATTGTTTCTATCATGTTTAAAGTGGAATAGGTTCCTGGGTGCTTTCAGGACAAAAGTGCGATTTCTCAGCAGGATTTTAAAGACCCTCTAGGATCTGGCTTCCATAGACATGATCACAGTATTGCTTCTTCAAGGCAAAGTGGACCACTTGTGATTCCAAGTGTGCCCTTAATTTTTCATTCTCTAGTTTTGCCCATTCTTGTTCTCTCTGGCTAAAATGCAATTCCTACTCAGAAGCCAGTATTGGAGTAGAACCAAATCTTCATAGATCTTGCATAAATCATGTATACATTATTCTACAAATATCCACTGAACACCTGCTACATTCAAGGCACAGTATATGTGCTTGAACAACAGTTGTAGACAAAATGTGTGTTTTTCTGTTCTCTTAATCATCCTTATAAGTGTTAATTAGACCATCTGTACAAAGAATTTGAGTTGGACACCTACTTACAATAACTTGTTTTCTTAATGAATGAATTCAGTTGGCCAATAAGAATGCTTCACCTTTGTGTACAATTTCATTTTTTTGTAGACTATTATTATTTCAGTTCATCCTCACTCCAAAATTCTTCTGTTTTCTTTTTATAAAAGGAGAGCCTAGCATCGCAGGAGTTAAGCTGGCCAACTTAGGCTGGTACATGATCAAGAATGAGCTTCCTGGCTTTTTTCTACCCCTCTTTCAGTTTCACCATCTCTGTCATGAAAAGGGAGCTTAACGTGAAAGAAGGATAGATGACAATAGCTCTATTTTCTAAAAGAAAAGCTAGGTAGGTAGGTAGGAAAGTATAGGTAGATAGATTAGATAGATAGATAGATAGATAGATAGATAGATAGATAGATAGATAGATGATAGGTAGATAGATAGATAGATGATGGGTGGGTGGATGGATGGATAGATAGATAGATAGATAGATAGATAGATAGATAGATCAATGAGTGTGTGTGTGTGTGTGTGTGTATGGACAGACAGACAGAGAGATAGCTGTCAGAGATGTATTGAAGATAATTGAAACCACTGATATTTGGAAATAAAAGTCTATCTTACTGTTTTGACCAAGATAATATAAATCTAAA
Source organism: Mus caroli (assembly GCF_978045245.1). Lineage (NCBI taxonomy): Eukaryota > Metazoa > Chordata > Mammalia > Rodentia > Muridae > Mus > Mus caroli. The sequence continues at coordinate 6,571,455 of NW_028227256.1, forward strand.
ATACCAACATTTGAAGTTGACAGTTTATTAAAATTTGCCTTATATTCAAATTCGTTTTTAATTTTTTCATTAGATATTTTCTTCATTTACATTTCAAATGCTATCCCAAAAGTCACCTATACCCTTCCCCCGACCTTCTCCCCTACCCACTCACTCCCACTTGTTGGCCCTGGCGTTCCCCTGTACTGGGGCATATAAAGTTTTAAAATTTGCTTTATATTCAATTAAAGCTTTAAAAACTATCAGTATGATTTGTTATAATGGTAAAAGTTTTAAATGTAAGTAATTTGTGTTTTCAATTTGTCTATACTGTTTAAGTAACTTAGCATTTCACTAGAGGAAAGGCAGAACAATCACTAATGCACGGGTTCTAACACACTGCTCTCAGCTTGAAAGTGTGCTTCCTTCATCTCTGATTTGAAACAGAGTTTAATCGGGTTGTGGTTGTAATTCTCACACCCCTCCTTCATACTTTCAACCCAATGTCCTATTTATATATTTTTTTCTTTTACAAAATTGTAAAGTTAGGTTTCTGAATCAGAAGACCCAAATTCCACCCTACCTCTGTAACTTACTACATATATGGAAGGTTCTTTGCGATCCAACACTATACAAAAGTAGAAATGGGATGGATTATTGCTTTTCAATGGCAAAAAAAAAGCTTAGCCTGTCAATAATTTCAGTCTAATTCCCTATCTATACCCTGAGACTCTCAGGACTCAGCGGGGACCAGTGTGAGCAGCCTTGACAGTTAGGCATCACTTAATAATAAATTCACCTCTATGAGCATGACCTTGAGCAGGTGAAATAACTTCCAATCTTCTGTTTGCTTACTCATCAAACGGACTCAGGGGTTACCGTGACTCACGTGTAAGTCACGGTTACAAGTTAGAAAGCATGGAACTTCAGTGAGCAGAGTCAATATCCTCTAGTACCAGAGGCCAGGTGGTGAGTACTGTCTAAAACACACCCAGCAGTGTGTCCTGCACCTTGGAGAGACCAAGTCTTTTCCAATACATTATTGTTAGTTTTCAGCACACAATCTCTACCTTTATTATATCACTTTTAATGGATTTTGTTTTTAGAATAGCAGGTTCTATGCATTTTTACCAATGCTTCACCAGCCATGAATGGCCCAAATGGGAATTCAGTAAAGCAATGCTTTATCTGGATCTTTCTGAAAATAATACAGAGTAAGATCTGATTCCCACCCCCACCCCTGAGCACTGAAGCATCTAGAAATGAGGTTAGAGGATTCAAAAGATCCAACGGCTCTGCCCTGGAAGCAGACGGGCCGTTCGTAAATTTGTAGTCCCTAATTCAGAACCGTCTCCAGTGGATTTCCTGCCCAAGCTGGTCAGCGTATTGAACAAAAGCTTGGAGACACTATTTCACGCTTCACTGGACATACACACTGCCCAGGGCTGGCCTCTCTGGTGGCCTGAACTCATCAGAGGCTCAGGGCTCTGTGAGCTGCTTTTACAGTCTCTTTGGGGAAATCCAGCTTGGGCTGCACAGACTTTCCATGTCTTCCTGCTGGGACACTATCTTCTGAGCCTAAGAGAACCACAAAGGCTTCTGTAAGCTATTTCCCTGCTTTCTCACCAGACACACACTTCCCTCTGGTGACTGATCTAAAAAAGTAAACAACTGCAGGTTGGTTGGATGGTTTGTTTACAGTAAATAAGAGAAGAAAACCTTTGGCATTGGCCAATGAAAGTTGTCCCTCAGTCACTACTCCACAGTTCACTAAATGCTTCTGCAATTATAATTTCCTCAGCCACAGCCCAGAGTTAGCTGCTTTTCTGTAATAACCACAGAAGGAATGGAAGAGACACTATAAGGGGAGTAGGAGATATTAACCCAAACAGATCTGGGGTGACATGGCAGGAAAACAGCCACATACAGCCTTAGGGTAACAGAGGAACAAGGCACAGAGTGGGATATACCTTTTGTTTATTATCCCCATGATGTCTCTGTGCTTTACTCTTCTTCTCAAGTTAGACAAAGCGGGGCTGGGAGTGCGTGCACAGAGTCCTGGATTTGATCTACATCACATCATGAACTGGCTTTGTTGGCACAAGCCAATAATCTCAATACTTAGAAGGTAAAGAAAGATGGATGGGAAGTTCAAAATCATCCTCACACATATAGCAAGTTCAAGACCAGCCTAGACTCTATGAGACCCTGCTCAAAAAAAAGGGGGTGGGGGAGGTAAATAATATATTTTAAATTCTCAGAGATGAAATAGTTGAATATATATATATATATGTATATATATATATATTTATATATACAGACAATATTTATAGTAGATACATTTAAATTAAATTCAAAATTAATTAATTTGTGAAAGTAGACCAAAAAAAAACCAAAAACACCTGCTTGATTTATTACTTTTTGATGCTATGGTAAACCTTAGATTTTACCTCTTGAGATACTTAACCCAAACTGACACACTAGATGCTATTAAATTTAAAAGTTTCTGAAATGTATAGTCAGTAATAGGACACTTTCTTTAAATGCCCAGAATCTTGGGTTCAATCTACATGAAGGTAAATAAATAAACATTTCTGTTTAACAAAGATAATAATTAACACAGTGACAAGATAGCCTAAAAAAATAGGAGAAAATTCTAGCAGCTAGTCTTCCAATAAAGGATTAATACCCAGATTATTTTAAAAATCCTAAATAATTTAATACTCAAAGAAATAGTAATTCAATCAATAGATGACCTAAAAGACTAAGCAGACAATTCCCACAAAAAGAAATATAAGTGCCGGGCAGTGGTGGAGCACTCGCCTTTAATCCCAGCACTCGGGAGGCAGAGGGAGGCGGATTTCTGAGTTCGAGGCCAGCCTGGTCTACAGAGTGAGTTCCAGGACAGCCAGGGCTACACAGAGAAACCTTGTCTCGAAAAACCAAAAAAAAAAAAAAAAAAAAAAAAAGAAAGAAATACAAGTGAATAGTGTAGGGAAAACATTTGACATGTTTAGTCATCAAGGAAATGCAATTTCAAATTATATTACAGTGTCATCCTATCCCCATTAGAAAACAAAAATATTGTATTATAAACGCTGAGAGAAATGTTGGGAGAAGGAATCTTTACACATTGTTGAAAGGGGTATGAGTTAGTATTACTACTACAGAAACAGATAAAGAATCTTTAAGAGAAAAAGAAAACTAAAAATTGAACTATCTTATGACCCAGCTATACTACCCCTAGAACTACACCCAAAAGGAATCAGATGAGGTACGGTAGACTTTGAAAGAGCATGCCCAGGGATGAATCTGCGCCTGCTGCAGCACACGTGAGCTATCCTGCCTCATCTGTGAACCATGCCTCTTGGTAATATTCCATACCCTTTGCTTCTCCATCTTTTGTACTGGCATTCTGCCTGCTTCTTCGTTGGCTACTCCAGGCCATCCTTGCCCTTGCCCTGAAGGATCATACCAAAGTCAGGGCAGGCCTGTGTCACTGTTCAGACTGGACTTCTGCCTGTGGTTGTACGGAAAGGGAAACTATATTACCACAGGGCCATTGCTAGGGACCTAGTAGAGACCTGGACTAATGCTTACCAACTGAAAACAAGCCCTTCATGCTCTTGGCAGCTCACAGTATTTCCTTATTCATAGCTCTTCCTTGTTCTCTTAAAGAACTAAATTTTTTCACTTTCACAATTTTGTTCACAAGTTCTTTAAACATAGCTTTTCACATTATCCCCTCCTGTCAAGTCCCTTTTTCTTCCCAAGTCTTCCTTCCTTTGGTTTTCTTTCTTGTCTTTGACGTATGGCCCCGTGCATGTAATTAGGATTGCTTTCAAGAGCATGGGTGGAGTTGTTTATTTTAGCAGGGCAGCTTACCAGTGACGACACTAAGCACTGAGATCACTGACAATGTCTCCTACAGCAATATTTCCTCCTTCTCCTTTCAGCAGATGATTCTGCAGTCTTCTTAATGAACGAATGAACATCTTAAGGAATTGCATCTTCTCACACAAGTCCTTCCCCAAAAGCAAATCTCACTTCTAGATTGCTTACATGAAATGAAGACCTGCTCCTCTCACCTCAACTTGTACAACTGGAAGAGGCATGGAGTCTCAGAGATTCTCATGGAGTTAGCAGAGGCCTTCACAGAGATTCAAGGCAGCCCAGCTTTGCCCTGCCAGTTGACTTTTCACTTTGCCTGCATGCTAGTTTTGGTCTCCAGTCAGCTTCCTACAGAATGCATGGCATACCAGGGCAGGCTTATTTCAGGAACCACTTCAGTACCATCCTTCTTCCATCAATTCCTCCGCTCATACCCCTAGACTTGGGCTCTTTGGTTTTTGGTATTTATTTATTTATTTATTTATTTATTTATTTATTTAATGTGAGTACACTGTCACTGTGTTCAGACACACCAGAAGAGAGAATCAGATCCTTTTACAGATGGTTTTAAGATGGGAATTGAACTCAGGTCCTCTGGAAGAGCAGTCAGTGCTCTTAACCGCTGAGCCATCTCTCCAGTTTTTTGTGGGTTTTGAGACGGGGTTTCTCTGTCTTCCTGGCTGTCCTGTAATCTGCCTGCCTCTGCCTTCCACATGCTGAGATTAGAGGCATGCTCTGATGTGGGTCTACTTAGGGTCTTTAAACATGGAACTAAACCCCACCCCGTCCCTGCGCCAAGTCTTTACCCATTGTTCCCCAATCTATTTGCCTGATTGCCTCAGGCCAATCAGTCAGAGATTCATCATTTCAGACACATTTTTCTCCCAAGGGAAGCAGATCCTTTTTCTTTGTCACAACCTCATATGCAACAGCAGTTATTTCCCACATAGTACTTGAGAAGTCTGTGTGTTCTCCCAGCAGAGCTGCTCAGCTCTGCCCACCACTGCTGTCCTTGACTGTTTGCCAAGTGTTAGGTAGATCCTGGTGAACAAGACTGGCTTCAGGGACCTTACAATCTGCTGACAGAGGATATGATAAATGATATTATATATGATAATGAATATATGATATTTCTTTATTTTCCTAATGAAGAAACCTAAGCCAGGATTTTGCATGCAGTTACAGTTTAATTCAGATTAAATTCAAAAGATTCAAGAAAGAGAAGACACTCACTGTAACTTACTAAATTATCTGTTGTGACCTGAACTTTCTTCTGAATTACAGTAACCTCTCCTGATAATGCCCAGAAATCTAAAATTGCCCAGAACTGTGAATGCACTGACTGGTATATAATAGTCACTTAGTACATGTGGCCTTTAAGTCCATGAAATGTGGCTGCTCTGAATTTCTTATGTGCAAAATGGCCATTTTCCCCCTAACTTTATAAACTTCATTATTAAAAAAAAAAACTTGCAAATAAATAAGAACATCACACACAGAGTAACCAGAGCCAAAGTCCATACAACTACAAGTTTTATATAATAGAATAGGCATTAGGAACAGAAGCTGTGGAGCTATGGATTAAATTTCACTTTCAGTATTTTATCCACAACTCAAAACAAAAACCTAGTCTACAAGAGAATTAGAACTTAACTTTATATCCTTCTCTACAGCTCATACCCATCACTTGCACAGAGTCCCTCCTTGTCCACTTATAGCTTTTCCTACTTCTTCTTCATGTTATACTGTACCATACACACACTTGTTTCACATGCACATTAGATTCTGCACATGAGAACATGTAGGTTGTTTCTTTCCGGAATTGTGTGACCTTGCTTAATATTATAAACACTAAGTTCATCCATTTTCCTGTAAGTTTTTCCCACTTAGAGCAGAACAGTACTTATATGTACTAAATTTTCATTAATCTATTCATCTTCTTAGCTATTGTAAGTAAAGCAGTAACAAACAAAAATACCTTAATAATAGGTTATGCAATTCTCTGGGCATATGCCCAAGAGTGAAATAACAAATCATATAGTACTTATGTTTTAACTTTTTGATAAACTTCCGAACTGATTTGCACAATGGCTGTATCAATTTGTACTGCCACAGTGAACAGGGTACCTTTCTCACCACACCCTCTCTAGCTGTTGTCAGGCTGTTCTCAGGATCCATTCTGTCTTCAGTAAGGTGCTATCTCAATGCAGTTTTAATTCCATTTTCCTAATGGCTAGGAATGTTTAACACCTTTTAATGTAACTACTGGCCATTTGTGTTTTTGTTTTCTTTTAGACTGTCTACTCAGTTCATTTACCCATTTGTTGGTTGGCTGTTTTATTTCCTTGGTATTTAATTTCTGCAATTCTTAGTAAATTATGAATACTGGTCCCTTGTTTGAAGTATACTGAACATTGTATTTCAAAGACTTAGAGAGAAAAACATAATTTATAATTTTGTAAAGTAGTCCCATGTTAAAACTTATAATCTTTTCAATATATTGATTTAAACAAAACAGATTACTAAACTGTAAAAAATTAGATATCTTCTCTCTTATCAGAGCTTAGGTAAGAACAAAAGTTGGCAGTCAAATGAGAGATCTACAGTCTGCTCCACCATGAGCAAACAGAGACCTTAGGAACAAAGACTAGGTTAATCTGAGGAGTGAGTTAAGTGATAGCATAGAGGATATCAGCTCCAAATAAACAAAATATTAACACATGTGTTATAAAGAAATGCAGCTGACAAAGCACAAGGAATCAGTGGACATCCATTCAGTGTTGCATGTTAGGTTGGTAACTATTTGATGATCACTGATTTGGTGAGTATGAACATTTCTGCATTTGTGTGGGAAGTACAAACATCAAGTTGAAGAGAAAGGCTGGGTAAAGGTTAACAGGTGGGCAACTGCAGAGAATTTAGAAGGGATGGTATCTATCAAAGACTCATGTACTGGAACAGAATCAGCTCCCACTCATAAAAACATGAATGTAATCACCCAGGAGGAAGTCATTTGTGCCATGCGGAAGCTTCAGGTAAGTTTAGTTTAGCAGGAGAAATGAGCCTGGCATATCTGCTGGCAAGTAATGTATTAAGCTGAGTGCTGGCTTTGCTGTACCCAGGTAGAATAGTACCAGGAATACTCATACATTTGCTCTGATTCAGCTGGGCTTAATTTTTACAGTGTACTGAAAATGTACAAAGAGAGCAGCTCCCCCATCTTTAATACCGCAGCTTGTATTTTTACAAGCTGTGAACATATCCATGAAACCAGCATCTGGAGCAAGAGAGAACATTGCAGCACCCTACACAGCTACGCACACAGAGTGAACACCATCCCAACTTCTAACAGCAGACATTAGCTTTGCTTAGCTTTATACTTTTAAATTTTTATATAAATGATGTAATTGTTTTGTACCCTATGCTTAATTTTGAAGAATCAGTCTAAATCGTGGACAACTGAAGCCCATCTTCAGTATGGTGTTTAGACGAGTCTCTTAACATAAACCTACTCCATATCCACAGAAGGTGACTGCAACAGTATTTATCTCAAAAGAGTGCTGTAAGGAGTAAAATGGGATTAGGTACATACAGGGTTTAGCATAGTAACTGGCGTGTGGCTGCAGTTGCTATACTGCTGTGCAAGCCTCCAAGGCCCCATATAACTCTAATTCTGTTTGGTGAGCAGGGGGGCTGGGGGGGGCTATTCACTCTCTGGGCTGAGTCCAAACATTCTACTCACACATAATAACAAACTTGGCTGTAGGATCTAGCTCACTTTTTTAGCCAAAGGAAAATTATCTGTTAAACATTCATCCCTTTACCTAGAATATCAGCTTCTCTGTTACTGAGGACCCTAATGAAATACCATAATGGCTGTCCCACTGCCCTCTCCGTATCCCCCGAACCCAGCATGGGGGCATGGAAAGTACTCATTAAAGTTGAATATTTAAGTACTAACTGCATTAGTACTTAAGAAATTGTCAGAATACAGTGAAACCTTTGAGCTATCGTTGACAAAATTATATAGTTAAAACTGAATAGAGCTGACAAGATGGTTCATAGGTGGTAAAAGGTGCTTGCCTGAATTCCATCCCTGGTACCCCATGTGGTTCAAACATATCCTCTACTTGGCTCTTGAATAATCATACCAGTCCTAGGAACTTTAGAAAGGACACTATACACTACATGAAATTAAGTGTACCTTAAATCCAATAGCTTTAAATGTATTTGCACCAAGATACTAAGTTTTCAACCACACTGGCTACAAAATTTCTTTTCTAAGTGCACTTTAGCTTGTCTATCTCACATATTCTTGTTGAGCATATCTGTACTAATTAAAACAAAACAGAGGAGAGCTAATTTCCCAAAGCATCTCTCTCAATTCAGTTTACCCTCCACTCTCTAATACACTTTCATTTCTCCAAGAATAAGTATCTCTTCAAATACTATCAACTGTTTTACAAAAGAAATTAAAGATCTGATTGCCTGGCTGGCTTATCACTCCATAACTGATAAGTAAAGCAGTAAATTACATGGTTATAAAAAATGAGCTAAAAGATCTTCAGAAAGTTTCTTGAATATAGGCAAAACTTTTTATGTAAATAGGAAATCAAAGCTATTTGTAAATCTGTTGTGTACGTATAACTAGTATTCCCTGGCAATAACTAATTATTAAAACATTTACAAGATTTTCTAAGTCCACTGATGCTCAGAAGGAACATGTTACGAAGCACTCAGGAAATGCTTCATAGGCCTGCGCTGTATGGCTGACAACATTTTAGAAACAATATAAAAAAGGTAACATTGCAAACACAGGCATGAAAAAAGTATGTTCTTGGGAGAGCCAAGTCACCGGAAGAATTGAAATGAAGTGTGGAAACCAGCCCCAAGTTGAACATAAATAAGAATCATTATTATTAGACAACCCTAGAGATCTGGTCACATCTAATTGTGGTTACTATTTCCTTCTGTTTTCTTCTAAGGTGAGAATGGACCCAGTCTTCTGCAGTTTTATTTTACATACAAATGAACAGAATTCTGGTTTTACATACCAAGTCTTTAAAAAATTATGTAAGACTTCTACTGAGAGGCAAACTCATTTTCAGCAACTTAATTCCAACAGATTGCTAAACCTACAAAACTAAATAATGGTGATGAACTCATCAAGATAATGCAATATTTCCAAAAACCTAATTTGTGGCCATTTGACCCTTTCCAGATAACACTCTAATGCCAGGGCAGTTTCTTGCTATCTCTATAGAAGGAAGCTCAAAGCAATGTACAATAATTCAAATAAAGTGGCTGCATACACACACAACCTTTATGACAAATCTCATATGGAGGTTGATATAGCTAAAAGATGATTCAGTGAATGGGCAAAGGCAACGCGGCTCCATTTAGAAACATCACAACAAACAGGGCAGGTCCGGGTGGGAAACAGGAATCTTTCAATGTCCTATTTCCAGTGTTAATAAAAGTTACATGCAAGTATTTAAAAGGAAGTTGAAAATGTTTCTGCATGAAGGCTGATGGAGAGGCCACATTTATTAATAGATGAAATTCCTGTAAAGGGAGTTCTAAGAACTCAATGTTAAATTCAGGTCTTAAGGGTTCAATCAAATCCCTTACACAGAGCCAAAGTGAAATGAGCAATGCCAAGCCAGCTTGTACACAGATGCTTTTATTTGGATGTTAATAGATTTCAACATTGTCTGCAAGATTCTCTTACAATGCAAAGTTTTTCATATATTAAAAAAACTCAATTTAATCAGTGTAATTGCTGTATTAATGTGAAAACCTTACAACAAAATGCAGTATTGGTATGTGTGAAGTCAGTTTCCATGCATGTATGGCTGCTACCTGTACGTCTGGCATCTTCAGAAAACTGAAGAATATAAATGAACAGTAGAAAAAGATGACTTAAGATGCCTAACATTTTTATGATTACAAATCTTGCAAAAAAAACAACAAAGCAGTTAACTGGAGGATTCAACCAATACCAACCCAAATATGTACTCTGTCCCATAAGCTGAGGCTTATGTATAATATATTAACATTTGTGTTAACTTAATGCTCAAGAAAAAATATGTTTTAGAATATGTAGCATGTCTGAGTTATATACTTTGGCAACTGGAGATTATTACATCCAATCAGCTGAAGGCTACATTTTTTAAAAAAGGAATTATGTGCTATTGTTACCCCAAAGTAATTGAAATGATATATAGATTTTTTTTCCACAATCATTGGTTTTACAAAGCAAAATTTCTGTGAGAAGTTCATTAATTAGAAAAAAATAAACATATTTAACATGCTAAGAAGATTCAAATTGTTTTACCTATTGTTATCAAGAAGGCATAATCTTAATACCACCACACATATCCTTTACTTCTCACTAACATAGAGTATGCAAAAACTAGCAATTGGATTTAAAGCTTAAAACCCTTTAGGTCTACTGTTGAAGAACTAAGCATTAAAAAATTCAGTAGTCCCATTTCTATTAACAGATAAATAGAGTTTTAAAAATCTTAAGCTGTTTGGTTTGGTTTTGAGGCATAGTGGTGTTTTGGTCTTTGTAAGAATCTGCTTGGGAATAGTTGAATCCATCAGTTAACTTGAGAACGTGCCATCATTTGCTTATCTTTTCACACAGTGCAAGTGGTGGTCGCTCTTTCCATCTCTCATAGCAGCAAGCCGATTCTGCTACTTTCTATAGCAGCATACTTCAGGAGTGGAGAGGGAGAGAGTGTGTCAATTATAAATAATTCAAACTACAGTGTACAATTCTATTTGCCTGTCAGTGTTTAGGTTGACAGCACACCATTATACATCTCAAAAAATTACATAAAATCTCTACCACATAAGCAAAGACATTCTTTCCAAAAGAGATAAAATAAGTGCAAACACCTAAACAGGCAACCGAAGCAACTGTTGTAACCTGGAAACACAAAACATTTATAAAAGGACAAAAATATTTGTATAAATAAAGATAATATTTTCTACTTCTGAAACATTGAGTAAATACAACTTCTAAGTGCAGACTGTTTTAGGGAACAAGGTACCGTACTGTTTTTTAAACAAAATGAAAATTTCAAACACATATACAAATCACCAGATTAATTTATATGACCCTCCAATATAATTTAAAAAGAAAATATTAAATTATTATTTAGTACATTTTAGAACTACTTTAAAACCAACATGATTTAAAGGATATAGTGCAATATTTAGGTAGATGTGACATACAGTTTAGATATTGTATTCTTTGCAGCTATAACTTAACTATTTCATACTTGAAAGTCAAAGTTATTCTTTACTATGTTAGCTGTAATGGCAAGAAACAACACTGGCTTCTAGACACCCTGTATATATAAATATCTACATTTAAGCTTTAAAAATGAAAATAAGTTATAAAAACAGACATCTTTCCAATTTACAAAGTTTTCTTGCTCCTATATACTGTACAATACATTCAACAAAATTCTCAGCTCTTCTGAGACTTATGAAGAAATACTGACTCTTTACTAGTAAGAAAAAGCCCATTTTCAATGCATTTTTAGTACTATGCACAAATAAATATCCTTAACACTGTAGTTAATTTCATTGTTTCTGAAAAATACCAAAATTAGTAGTGCAACTTCTAGCTTCCTTGAGACTCCTTCCCACTGTGTTTCTTTATGAATGGTAGTCTAAGTAAATCAGCACACATGCAAAAGTACTTCATAAAGCCTCTGTGCTTCCTAAATGTAGACTTTCAGAGGTCACACACACTTAACTTGTTTATAACAGACTACAGCCTTGAGACAGTAGCAACATATATCCTGTAAAGAAATTATGTGAGAATTTACTATGGAATACCCAGGAACATGCTTATTTTCCCATTTTGTTCTTTAAAAACAAATTTTAAAACTCTCATTTCTTAAACATATAAATAATAAATTTGCCTACCCCTTACTTTAAGTAGCTTATTAGTTTTTTGCCTGTTCAATATAGAAAAAAAAATGTGAACCATTTTAGGGATGTATTAAAACCTTTAAAAGAATTAATTGAGACAAATTTCATTGCAACCTAATTTAGCATAAAATACAGTAAAGGGGTAGGGCATTTTATCAGCTTTAGTAAAAGTTAGAGTATTAGAGCTCTTGATGTGCTGCTGGTAGCTGTGTAAGTACTCAGATATCTTCTCGCTTGTTCAGTCATGATAAGTTGGTCTTCTGTCTTCCCATATACCACTGTTTCCCATTCACAATTCGACTATGAAGGAAAGATGAATAGAGATATGAAAATTAGTAAAATTAAATACCAAAGAGAGAGAGAGAGCGCACATAACATACGCAGAAGTCAAGACATCTTTCAAAAGTTAGTCCTCTCATTCTACCATGTGGGCTGCAGAACTGAACTCAAACCATCAAGATTGGCAGCAAGCACCTCTATCCACTAAGCCACATTGCCAATCCATACAACTAGACTTTCAAAAATCAATTGTTTTGTCTAGGAATTTTGTAGGTAATTGCATTAAAAATGTTTTGATAACATTGTATCTTTTAAAATGATGCTTGATTTTAAATACATACTAAAATATTTATGATAATTTTGTGCAATTATTACAATTATGTACACTGTTCACTGGCCTATAATGACAGTATAATAGTTTTGTTCCCAACAACTCCCCACAAAGCAAATGGATTATAATAGGGAAAAAATAATCCCTTTTTGCCCTCTAATTTTGCAAACAAAGAAAGGAGCTGGAGATGTAGCTCATTGGTAGAGTATTTGTCTAGCATGTGCGAGCCCAGGTTTAGACTCCAGTGCCAAGAAGAAAGAGACAGAGACAGATACAGAGAGAGACAGAGACAGACTGACTTAAAGGGAAGATCTAATGTCAAATGTGAACAAGGAGTGCACCTTCTTTGTTTTCTCCCTTATTAAGGGATAAAAGTTCCTATATTAATATATAAGAGCTACTATATAGTGAACTTTTCCAAGGAGCTCTAAGTTAACTAAACACCGGGAATTAAAAACATTTTAAACAACTAAGGGCATGTATTATGTCACTCTCTGAAAGCCATAGCTCAAGACAGACAAGTGGCTACTATGTCTGACTGCCAAAGATGTTTTCAAGGAATGCTTAAATGTCAGGGAATTTACTCTGCATACAGTGTGGCATAAAGAAGAAATCGTCTTCTCTAATTTTCCTCTCTGGGAAAACTCCTAAAATAACAGGATAAGAATTTCTCTAGCCTTCATTTTCATCTATTTACTGAACACACAGGAATAGGGGATTTTTTTGTTTTGTTTTGTTTTGTTTTATAGTTTTAATCCACAAAGTTTATTGGGAGCCATTATACAAACAAAATCATGCTGAAATGCTTCCAATGACTTATCACAAGTGGATTTAAATATCTACACACACACAAAAATTAGGGAATCACCAAAGGGCCAGGCATGGTGTCAAAAGTCTGTGCCCCAGGATTTAGGAAGCTGAAGCTGCATATATGAGTTCAAGCCCAGCTACATAATGAGGTGAGATCCTGTCTCAAAACAACAACAAAAATGAGCAAAAAAACAAAACAAACAAACAAACAAAATAGCCGAAAAATCTCTGACTACAGTTCCAATTGTATAGATGACATGTGCACTGATGAATGAGTCTCTCTCAAACCCAAACCTGCTTTCAGTGACAAAATAATCATTCTTTGTTGTACTTGTCAATTTAACTTTAAAAGAAAAAGTATAACTTGTGATCAGTAAGTTTAAAGTGATCATTGACTAAACAATAACAAAAATCACTCAAGAAACTTATGCATCCATACCTGAAGACTCTTTTCCAATGTGACAGCTTTACAAGGGTTAGGGTTTGGTCTCTTTTTATTAAGTGTATATGTTTTGTTGGCTGAATTTATATCTTGTTTTTCAGGAGTCAAGTTGCACCTATTGTCATGTATTTCCAATAATGGTATCATTAATAAAGATGTTGTAAGAATATTTTCTGACTAAGAGAAAAAAGAAAGAGGAAAATAACTAATTCAAAAACAGAGACAAGAAACTACTGAGTAAATGGTAATAGAAGCCCTGCTCACTGTCCTCCTAGGAAGCATCTGGCACTATAATAACATCTCACTAATTTCTATAGTAATATCTTGGTAATTACATAAATAAATTTCTAGTGCTATAGTAATATCTGGTAATTTCATAAAATACTAAAACTTAAAGCTTTATGAACCTCCACTTTTTGATATCATACAAAAAGCTAACTTCTCAAAATAAAATAAGTTTAAAAAAATCATATATTCTTCATAGATAATAGATTCTCTCTGAACTAGGCAAAATAACCCTAAATTTTCTGTAACTCTCTTTTAAATTATCTGGCCAAGCAATCCATACGAAATGAGAACAATTATGACTTAAGACAGCCATTTAAAACCATGTATGAATTCTTTACAAACCTGCATGTCTGAAATGTCTTCAGTTAGTAGTTGAGTGCCTGGTTCTTCTTTGTCCCAGCTCTCTAAGGCAAGGGATTTTCTGACCTTCTTCACAGATGCAGATGCAGAGTGCTAAGAAAAGGAATTTACAGGGTACCATTATAGCCAAGTCTCTCCAGCATGGTCAACACTGACTACAATACTGGAAGAGCTGGGATGGGGAGCATATCTGCAGTCACCGTTCAGAAAGTGATGGCGGGGAGTCTGGAAGTTTGAGGGCAGCCAAAATTACATAAAGACCCGCCTCTAACTAACTCTGAAAAGAAATGCATATACAATACTCAAGGTTACCTCTTGTTTGCAGCTTTTATAAGCAGGTTCATCTTCCTCTTTGAGGAATATATCTGTTCCAGTTTCTTCTTTTAAAACTTCTCGAATGTCTTCTTCCAAAAAGGCAAGTGGCTGGGACTAAATTATTTTTTAAAGATTTTAAAAGGCAATGGCCAGAAATTCCTTCCCCACCTCCCTTGTACATAGAAGAAAAAAACTGAACTTCAAGAAGATTCCCTGACCCATTAGTTTCCTATGCAACATTATTTAAGAGATTAGATATATCAAAATATTAATTCTACTACAGTGAAACTACTAAACTACTACATACATGTTTTAATATTAAGCATGCCACTAACAATTGTTTTCTTCTAGTTAACACGAGAACATAAAAATTTAAAATAATCCAAGCAAAGGGTTATCTAAAGACCAAGGAAGATTAAACAAATTCATATTCATAAATTAAGAAACAAAATGTTTCCATTTCAATGTATACTGTTTTAATACTAAAAAATTCAAAATGGTAAAACCCAGTTTTTTAAATTAAAACTAGAAAAGTGCTTGAGAATAAAGAGTACACATACCACAATTTTAAGAGGTCCATATTTCTTTTCCTGAGCAGCAAGTGCATTCTTAAAAGGAGTAGGAGTTCTTGGTGTGGTGCCCAGTATAGATCTTCTAATAGTAGGAGTTCTGAATCTAGTCAGTCATTCAGATATTTATATTATTGTCACATGTGAGGTCATAAATGTTAACAAAAGCAAAGCCATAAAAAACATAAGCTATATTTTTATATAGACATGATTTTTTGTTGTTGTTTGGTTGGTTTTGGTTTTGGGAGGTTTTTGTTTGTTTTTGGTTTTTTCGAGACAGGGTTTCTCTGTGTAGCCCTGGCTGTCCTGGAACTCACTCTATAGACCAGACATATGATTTTTAATGCATCACAGAGGTATCTAAAGTATGGTTGTCTAGAGTTGGTTATAATCGAATAATTTTAAAGAAAAAAATGACTTAGAAAAAAGTACTAAGAATATTTTGCTTGCAATAAAATTTTTATGCTAAATTTAGCCAGTTTCCAGTATTCTAGAGAAACAAGAGCATGTGACTTTAAAAACAATAATTACAAACTTCTAAATCCTATAGAACTAAAGATTATGGATACACCATTCATTTGAATAAAATGCTGACATACTTCTAACATGCTAAATTCCAGTTTTTCCTAACATAATTATTTAATACAGACTTACCCTACATTTTCTTTTTGATCTTTGGGGGTTGCTTCCTTCTGAAGAGGAGTTGTAATGAGAACTTTCTGCCCACAAATTGGGGTTGATGTAAAGGAAGGGTTTTCTATATTAAGTTGTTCATTTCCAGGACATGTGTTAAAAAACTAAATGAGGAAGTGAATTCAGACAATTTTTAGAACATCAAAGCTCCTGTATAAATATCAAACTGCTAAGACTTCTGTATTGTTTTAGGAAAAGATTATCAGTAATATTACATTTACATTCTACGTCTTGGAAATTAAGCCTCATGTTCTGTTCACTGCTGCCTCCCTCCCAGCACTTTGAACAGATGAGCACGTACTAAACATTAAGGAAACTCTGACTCACAAATGGTCAGGCTTTCTAACAGCACGAAATGTAAAGCAGTGCACATCAAGTGCTCATCTACAGAAGCCACATAGTTGTTACAACAGTTATCTCCTGGTCTTAGAGAAGAGTATAACTGAAAAAGTAACTCAGAGTATCTTGAACTCAGAATAGAATAACAGACTGGGTGTATGTGCACACCTGTAAAGACACCAGTTGGCTTATTTATTGAAAGTTAAATGCCAGGCAAACTTGCCTGTCTAGAAGACAGATCAGATACTTTAAGCAGACAATACACGAGATCACTTTCTAAACTATACAATGAGACTTAACATTTCATACTACTATGAAATCCTAATTTCCTTTTGTAGCTAGCAGACTAGCAGTAGTGATATGAGGAAGTAGAAATTGCTTCAAGAGTGCCACTTACAAGTGCAATCTACTCAAGCTCTATCACTCCTGTCTCCTAATATTTGAATCACCACACCTAGAATTAAATATCAAAGTCTTTCACAGGATAAAACCCAAATGTCATGGGATATAAGTATCATCTACTTGCTTTCTAGATAGAATTGACTTCAGTAAAAATTACTAACATATAAAGCTCTGGAAATGGAAACTTTCCCTGGGATAATTCTGAACTTGAGAGCTAAAGGACTTTGTAGACCATGCAAATTGTATTACCTCAAACATTTTCAGACCACAGTAGCTATTATGTACTGCCATACCTACTATCTTCCCAACCTTAAAACAAACCTTCAATAAATTCCAGAATTCTCCATATTTGATCATTAAGCTCCCTACTTCTCTTTTAACATCTATGTGATGATTAATGCTGTCAACTTGACAAAACCTAGAATCATCTGGGAAATGGGCTTGTGCCAGCTTGTGAGGCCCTTAATTGGGTTAAATGAGGTGGCAAAACCCAGCCTACAAGTGGAAGAGCCATTCCCCTAGTAGCAGACTCTGGATGGCCTCAGAAACGAAGCTGAGCAGCAACAGCAGCATGGATTCATGCACGCACTTGTAGCTGTCTTCTGGCTGTGCATATTGACATGAGCAGCTGTCTCAAATTCTACCACTGTGACTTCCACAACACTGTCACCTGGAACTGGAGGCTAAAATAACTCTATCCTTTCCTCCTTACATTGCTTGTCAGGATATTTTATCTCAGCAACAGGAAAGAAATTAAAATATTAAAACACAAGTTGCTGCATTTTAAAACTTACTCCCTTTGGCTTCCAATGTCATTTGAAAGAAGATTAACAGGAGATGCTGTAAGAAGAGACACACAGCCTGGAATATAACAAGTGCCCAATAAAAAAATCATCCTAATGTATACATCTGCTCCTTGGAGCATCACTAAGGACTAGAGCAGGTGGTCTCGGACATCAAAACATGACATTCTTAGAGTAAACCGCTGTCTTCATTTCTTCCAAAGAATGTCAAAGAGGAAAATTAACATATAAATGAAAATCTAAATTCCTGATAAGGTCTCTTTATACCATGTCAGGAATATATGCTAAACAATCAAGAATCAAAGAGTCATACTAGATCTTAGTCTCAGCTCTGCATTAGAGACCTTTGGGCAAATAAATCATTTTACTTTTTAGGGTCCAGTTTTCCTCAGTCTTATCGAGAAATAGAACTACATGACAAAGGAAACTTCCCTTTTAACTCTTGAAAGTCTATGGTGCTGTGATTCAAATATTACCCTTTCTGACTTTCTGGGTTTACCATTCTCATGCATACAATTAAACATATCTATTTTTGTTATTTAAAAAAAAAACAGTCAATTGCTTTTAAAGATACTAAAGATCTAATTTAGTCAACATTGGCAAACGTAAAACACTAGTACCTGAGAAGGAGAAAATGGTAGTGTTTTCACTGGTGTGTGTTTTAGTGCTGCATTACCAACTTCGCTAAGTGAGCCATCGCCAAGCTCACTGCCTGCAGACTGACCCACTCGAATTCTTTTCTTCTTTCTGAGGATGGTTGGTGGAGTGCTAAACTTGACCACATTTGGGGATGTTAAAGGAATAGCTTCACTGTCTCCACCATTACAACTGTTCTTTTTCCCATCAAGTACAAGACTGACGTTAAACTGACATTCCATGGCTCCTTCATTATGTTGAATTCTCATTAATTTAACTGGAGTAGACTTGACAGGAGAAGCAGCAGCATCAGAAAGATCAAAACTGGTAACATCACTCCATGCTACAGGATCCTACAAAAAAAAAAAAATGAAGTCTTAATAAAATTAAGCTCTTAACAGTTTAGTAACACATGATGATAATTTTTAACAAGTTATTTACAGCCAGGCAGTGGTGGCGAAGCACGCCTTTAGTCCCAGCACTTGGGAGGCAGAGGCAGGTGGATTTCTGAGTTCGAGGCCAGCCTGGTCTACAGAGTGAGTTCCAGGACAGCCAGGGCTACACAGAGAAACCAAAGAAAAAAGTTATTTACTCATTTTTAACCAGTAAAAGCAAGCTTTGTCTAGACATCTTTCTGTAATTAAGCATGATCACCTTAGAAAATACTACAATTTTTTATAATACCAAGATAATGTTTCATCTAATGCAGTAGCTGAAATTTTCTGTCAGAATATTTTACATAAAAAGAACAGATTATTTTAGGCTATTATTAAAAACATAATTTATCATACAACCATTCTATTTAACAAGAAAACACCATGAAACTCTATAACCATTTGGTAATATGTATATGGAACATATACTTTGATTTAGAAATTCCACTCAGCCAAGTACATAATTGTCATGACTCAACAACACATCCTCTATTAGTATTACTTGTTGTTGGTGATACTGAAAATCTAGATACCCTCAAAATGCACAATTACAATGATGCATTGAGTAAATCAACTGCCTTTCGGTCATATAATGGAGTACTATAAAGCATGTTTAAGAAATATATTTAAGATCCAGACATGCACACACACACTTTAATCCCAGCACTCAGGAAACAGAAGCAGACAGATTTCTGTAAGTTCAAAGCCAGCCTGGTCTCATAATGAGTTTCAGGCCAGACAGGAAAATACAGTTAGACCTTGCTCAAAAATTATATGTTAAATACCGATGGATGGAGTTACAAAGACAAAGTTTGGAGCTGAGACGGAAGGAAAGACCATCCAGAGACTGTCCCACATGGGGATCCATCCCATATACAACCACCAAACCTAGACACTATTGCATATGCCAGAAAGATTTTGCTGAAAGGACCCTGACATAGCTCTCTCTTGTGTGGCTATGCCAATGCCTGGCAAATACAGAAGTGGATGCTCACAGTCAGCTATTGGATGGAACACAGGGCCCCCAATGGAGGAGCTAGAAAAAGTACCCAAGGAGCTAAAGGGGTCTGCAACCCTATAGGAGGAACAACAATATGAACTAACCAGTACCCCTCAGAGCTGTGTCTCTAGATGCATATGTAGCAGAGGATGGCCTAATCAGCCATCAATGGGAGGAGAGGCCCTTGGTATTGGGAAGATCATATGCCCCAGTACAGGGGAATGCCAGGGCCAGGAAGCGGGAGTGGGTGAGTTGGGGAGCAGGGCGCGGGGAGGGTATAGGGGGATTTGGGGATAGCATTTGAAATGTAAATAAAGAAATTATCTAATAAAAAAATCCCTTAAAAAAAAGAATGAATATCTTAGTGGCAAAGGGGAGGTAGAATGCGGAAAAGAACTCTGAGAGGGAAGATCGGGGACAACATTCAGGAAGGAATAAATAAAATAATTAATTAATTTTAAAAAATTACATGTATGCTGAGAAACCAAAGACAGGCTCATAATATAAGTAAAAGATAAAAATATAACATGAGTTATATATTTGTGCTTATATACATCAAATGATCAAGACTAAATGTACAGGGGATTTTAATTTTCCTTTTTATAGTTTCCTTAATTTCGAACACTCTAAAATATTTGTGTAATTTGTGTAATCTAATAAACAATGAATTGTTCTTAATTATAAAAACATCTTTTTAAGATACACACTTAAGAACTTAAGCTTTTAATTTTTTTTGCCAGAAACCTTTACAAAAGAGATCAAAATTAGGCAATGCTTAACATTAAGTTGTTACATGTTTATTAAATATTTACACTAAGCTTCTACATTAGATTACATAATTAATTTTATAACTTCAAACTTACCGATTCAATTAGTTCTAGAGTTTCTGCAAATTCTGGGATGGTCTGTAGAGAAGACAGCACAGCATTTGCTTCTACAGCTAGAAACTTTGTGGGTGAATTCTGCTGAGCAGAAACAGTCTGATTTTCATCCATGCTATAAAACTCAGTAGTGTGTTCCTCCAGATTATTCAGTGTGTTAGACATACTATCATCCATGAGGAAACTACCAGACCAGCTAGAAAAGCTTCCAGGTTGCTAAAAGTACAAAAGAAATTTGAGTATTATTTGCCATTCTCAATGTAGTCATAAATTTAGATTTTAAATGAAAATTTTCAATAACATACTTCATATCATTTTAGCTAAAAATATATAGTACCCAAATACAGTCTTCAATATTAGTATATAATTTGTTTCCACTAAATCTCATACCTTAGCTAGATTTCCTTTTCCTAAATAAATTTTAAGTATAAAGTCACTGTCTCAATAAAATTAGCACTTAACATAACAAAGACCTAAAACCTGGCCTCATTTTCTTTACAAAGTTCATTCCACAAGTCCACTTACAACTCTCCTTATATGTGAATACAAAGCTATAGCAGTTTTAACTCCCTGATGAATGATCTCTTTCACTCTGGAGAGTCTCTTTACACACTGTTATTTTATCTAGAATATGCCCACTATCCACAAAAAGTGCTAGTCTTGATTTAAGAGACAGTTTAACTATTAAGAAGTATGCCGTGTGACTGACAATATACTTTCATCTCTTCTATTTACAATACTGCCTTAATTCATCTATCTTGCTAATATATAGTCATCCTGAGTTTTCACTAAATTCAAATAGGACTTCTTCCAAGAACATATCCCAACTGTGAATCTAAAGTACATATTTCTCCTCAATTCTTATAAAACTAAGTGACTTATTTCATCCTACCATATTCTATTCCTCATCTCTGTTCTCATTGCAGATTAAGTACTCTGATATCAGGGGCTATACTAGTTTTCTTTCTCTTTTTAGAAATATGACCAAGGCATTTTACTTATCTTGGAAGCCTCGTTTCCTGCTCTTATAATAATGAGATCTTGAAGACTCATGAAGGAAAGATAACTTGTAACATGTATGGCACTATTCAATAGAACTTTCTGAAATATGAAAGTATTCTTTATCTTTAGCAAATGAGTATGGGAACCAGCAGTCATATGTGCAGAATGAGGCTGGTGCACATGGGGAATTTTACATTATATTTTACATGAAATATAGCATATAGCAATAATATTCTTAAGAATATATAGCCCATTTTAAAGAAATCACTCAATAAATGGTTTCTACTGTTTAAAAAAGAATCAGGCCTGACAGATGGCTCTGTGGACAAGAGTATTTGCTGCTGTTCCAGAGGATTCAATGTTCCAGAGTTCACAGCACCCACACATGAGCTCAGAACCATCCACACCTCCAGTTTCCAAGGATCTTACACTCTCTTCTAACCTCCATGAGCACTGCACACACGATGCAGACGCACATGCAGGCAAAATACCCATGCGCATTAAATAAACAAACAAGCAAGCAAACAAAGATGGAAGCCACTGGACCAAACAGAAAAACCACAGCATTGCAAATATACAGACCTAATCTTAATCTCTAATGAATTCCATCTACTTTAATTAATATGAGAATCACCAAGTATACACATGAAATAGCTAAGTACAGCATAATAGAATTCAGTAAAATAATAATAGTTATTATCATACATCTGTTTAAAAAATAAATAAATTTGTATGAAGTCTATACTACCGACTGAAGTAACTTCCCTCTAGGATTTAAAATAGCCCATTTAGCCAGACATTGACATCAAGTTTTAAAAAGAAGTCAGCAAATTTCTCTCTTTTAATATAAAATGTGAACTACTAGAGTTAGTATGTTTTTGTTATTAAATGAGACAGATATACTGCATCCTGAGCTAAGGTACTGTTATTAGTTTTAAAATATTTATTCTTTGATAACTTCATACATGTGCACAATGTACCTTGATCATTTCCACCCGCTATTCCCCTTCTGTATCCCCCACACCCTCCTAACATGTCCCCAACACTATTACTTTTTTAAAAACCAAACTGGACTGGAAAGATGACTCAGCAGTTGAGAACCCTGGCTGCACCTCCAAAGGACCTGGGTGTGATTCCCAGCACCTACATGGCAGTTCAGGGGACCTGAGACCTTCTCTGGCTTCCTCAGGCACTTCATATATGCAGTACACAGATATACATGCAGACAAAATACCCATACACATAAAACAAAATGAAAAAATTAACATTTATTTTTTTAAAAACGTGATTTTGTTTTGTTTTGGTTTTGTTTTGAAGCATTTGGGAACAAAGCGAAAGGCCTCAAACATAGGAAAAGGCTCCTAACACTGAGCTACATCCCAGCCCAAAAATTTCTAAAATGGCTTAAATATGACATAGTCATCTACAAATAAGGACTACTTGTCATTTCTTTAACAAAGCTAAAATTATTGAAATATGCACATTTGCAATCTTATTATTTACTGATGGGTTATAGTTTCAAAACAAAAATTGCCTTTCCTATAGTAAAATCTCACCTATAATAATTATTATAACATGTCATTTAAATACCCTCTTAAATCCTGTAAGATAATACCAGTTGTTTCATGATAATAACTGAAGATGTCGGCTTATTCTCTCAGAGTGATGCTACCTTAAGTTCCCATAACTCTCAACATTTTTGCCCTCTCATTAAGTCTCAAGTCAAGAAGGGGAAAAGCAAGTTTTCTGAGTGCTAAGACTGAACCCAAGATCAAATATCTATTAGATAAATTCTCTGCCACTGAGCTGTAGGCCCAGTCTAAGAAAACCCATCTCTAAAGATAAAGACTGCAGGTATCAGATTAAACGTACATCTTTTTTTTTCTCTAATCCATCTAGCATAACCTGTTTAATTCTACTAGAAATTATATCGCTTATCTTAACTTAATACTCCTAGTTATTCTGGCTAAATCAAAGGCATCCATATCAGCCTTCTTCTTTTGAAAAAGTTCTTTAAAGAATGTAAATCCAAATGTTCCCTTCTGCTATTAGTTATTGACTCATAGCCTAAATAAACTGAAAGACAATTTCTCAAAGAAAATAAAAATAATTTAGAGTTTATCTCTCTATACCTATTATATGTATTTTACAAGCTTTTCAATTTAATCCACCCTTACATAGAATATCAAGTTTTAAAAGCCTAATAAAACACACACAAAAAAATACAAATGAAAGATTTTACTCTAAGTCATTTATGATTTAAGAAACATTTTTTAAGGAAAAAAAAGTATCCTAATACAGAACAATGTCAACACTCTGGAAGAGATGTAAGTCATAATCAAGCAACATCAAAACTGCAAATTAAATGAGAAAATGTCCTCCACAGCTAGTGAAAAGAATGAACGCGTCCATGTGAGGACTCCAACAATCAAATGCAAACACGTAAGTTCGTTCCTTACAGGTGGAAGCCTCTTCCTTCTAACTTCATTCTCGGCTGACATAAGAAGCAACTCGAGCTCCTTTATTTTTTTTTCTTTATCAGGATCTTCATCAACAAAGGGTTGCTAAAATAAGTTAAATAAAAGAAAAACAAGCACCATCACAACTGCTTTAAGATAGTGTTTTCATCAGCCTATAAAAAAACGTAATAGTACTAAATCCAAATGTTACTAATCTATACCACACTTCCTCTGGAATCTAAAAGGGTACTTGTAAATATTTTCAAGTTTGTAAAAGAAAACTGGGAAATTTAAATGGGGGGGGGCATTATTTCAGGCATGGTAGTGCACACTTGTCATTCCTTCACTCTGGAAACAGAAAGAAAGGAGGGTTTCGAGTTTAAAGCTATCCTTGGGCTACATGGTAGCACCCTATCGCAACAAAGCAAAAAAAGACAAAAAACAGTGGTAATGATATAATTCAGGTAGTAATTTGTCTAGTATGCAGAAGCCCCAGGCGAGTCTCCAGCATCACCTAAAACCATGCAGCATGATGGCATACAGCTGTAATCCCTACAGTAGGAAGGTGCAAATAGGAGGACTACAAGTCCAAGAGTATCCTGGGCTACATATCAACTACAAGGCCAGCCAGGGCTACATAATACTTTTACAAATGAATAGCAGGGGGGAACCTAAAAACATATTGCATTAACTATGTTTCAAAAATGTACCTCTGGAATATTTTTAGATAAATGTATTGTAAAGTGTTTTATACAATTCAGAACTGTTTGAATGATTTAAGCTATAAAAGTGAACAAATTGCCACACTAGTGCTGCTAATCACCTCATACTTTTATGGCTTTTATTTTTCAAATCCATTTATACATTTTCCTTTAGATAAATAATACTTAAAGTAAAAACAAAAATTAAAAAGACAAAACACACACAAAAAAACCCAGCAATGTTCTTTATCCTAGTTTAATAGATAAGGAAATTAGTACTATTCAACATCTAAAACTATGTCAAATGCTTTGTTTTGTTTTGTTTTGTTTTGTTTTGTTTTAGTGGAGGGAGGGCACAGCATCTTCCTGCCTCATCTTCCCAAGTGCTGGGATCACAGGTCTGTACATATCACCAGGATTCCTGTTTTTCATTTCTTTTGTTAGACTTTTATTGTTTTTGCTTCTTATTCTGTACCCCTGACTGGCCTGATACTTGCTATGTAGCTCTGCTTGTTTTGAACTGTGGCAATCCTCCTGCCTCAGCTCAAAAACTGGGATTATAGGTAAGCAATACATGGTTACTATCTTCCTTTGTGGTTCTGTTACAAATTAGCCTTACCTGAATAAAGGCAGATGTCTGTACATGTTCAACACAATTGCCATCAGGTGACACATACTGATAACCGGGGATCTGAAAAAAGAAGTAAATTATTGTTAGAGGTGATACGTTTTTTTAAGAATCTGATGTCAAGAAAGGTTGTGATAAAATGTCCATTAAAAGTGGAATACTGGGAAGGATGGCACATGCCTTTAATGCTTAAGAGGTAGAGACAGACAGAACTCTATAAAATCTCAAGGCTAGATGTTGAGCTCCTGTATCAGAAAAACAAAACAACAAAAAACCAACAACAAAACAAAAACCTGGAGACTGAATATTGTCTAGCAACTTTGAAAACTCATAACTACAATAGTTTTTTATTTAATAATTGTATCATCTGTCCTTAGAATCTACTGATAAAATCATAAGTGTAGGAAATAACCTACATTTAGATTTTTATTTTTGTCTTTCGATTTCTGAGACAGGGTTTTGTTTTGAAGCCCAAGCAACCTGGAGCTAACTATATAGCTGAGACTGGTCTCAAATTCCTGATCCTCCTGCCCTAACCTCCCCAGTGCTGAAATTACAGGTATATATTACCACACTTGGCTTCTAGTTCTGGTTGTTTCAGCCAATTGTCTGTTACAACATCATCTACCACATATTTTAAAAAGTCAGTTTTTGAGGGTTGCCCTAATGCCTACAGAAGATAATAAATTGTGTTCATACTCTTATCACCACCTAATATCAATCTCTAAGAAGAAAAGAAAAGAGGGCTTTTTCTGTTATTCAAGTAGAAACCAATCAGAGCCAGGCCTGTAGTCCTAACAGACACTCTGACAACACACTAAGTATCACTGCCTCATTCCTAAAACATTGGTTATAAAAATTATAAAGTTTATTTTAATTTAGGGGCACTAATAAAATATATGAGATGTTTGTAAAAAAAAATCTAGCAATCAAATACAAGTAAGTATAATCTGTCTACTTTCTATAATGGCCTAAATCATCATCTAATGCAAAAATCATTATATCTGAGCTCTAACCTAGAGGTTAGCTTTGACAATACTCAATTAGGATCAGTTATTGCTCAACTTGGAAGCTCCAATAGATTAGAAACTTATTTTTCTCAAAGTTTTCAATGAAAATTTGCCACAGTATTTCAAGCCAACATATTTTTTCTTCATGTTACACTTCTTAAGAAAAACTAAATTATCCGTTTTTGTTTTGGTTTTGGTTTTGGTTTTTGGAAACAGGGTTTCTCTGTGTAGCCCTGGCTGTCCTGGAACTCACTCTGTATACCAGGCTGGCCTCGAACTAAAAAATCCGCCTGCCTCTGCCTCCCAAGTGCTGGGATTAAAGGCATGCGCCACAGCTGCCAGGCTAGAATTATCTTCTTAATAGTTTAAAATTTAAATTATATAAAGTTTTCAAAATTATTAAATGGGAAACAATTCTTAATATTTTAAACACTATCCTTATCCTCTTCAACACATTTTGGTTGAGATTGTCAAACACTCCCTTGGCAACAAGTAATTTTTAAAATTATCTTTCTGTAAGTCAAAAAAACTTTAAATGGTAATTTTTCTAAGACAGAAGCAAAACCTTGCTGTTAACACTATTGAAATCTAAAACTCTAAAGAAAATATGTTTAAAAAACAAAACATTAAAATCCTTAAGGTCAAGTGACAGCAGTTAACTACACTGCTGTAGTCCCATGTTTTCCTATTTATAAATTAAGACTACTTTGTTTCTTTTAAAAGTAAGTCTAAAAGAACTTAGTAATGTTCATAAAATGTAGAATGAAATGAAACCTGAGGCTTAGGAAGCAGACTTTAACACTGGGCCCAAGTCTATCTTTTGTGAGACACTACTTGGTCCTAACAGCCTTTTACATTTTATGTAAAAGAACTAATAAGTGTCTACTATAAATACATACACAGACAGAGCAAAGCAAGTCGTATCAAGATCACTAAACACATTTCTTACAGGTGGGTAAACGTGTGTTGTCGGGGACAAGACACAGAGCTCCCTGAATTTGAATTTGGGTAACCTCTAATGAGTCTGTCTAAATGAAGGCTAAATCACTCAAGCAAAGAGCAAAGTGTAACAAGATCAAAGATCAGCTATTTGCTGTTTCCCAAAGGACTGTTTAAATGATTGTTTTACTACTTCTCCTTTAGACTGCTCTGTACACACCTGTG
Source organism: Mus caroli (assembly GCF_978045245.1). Classification (NCBI taxonomy): domain Eukaryota; kingdom Metazoa; phylum Chordata; class Mammalia; order Rodentia; family Muridae; genus Mus; species Mus caroli. The sequence continues at coordinate 6,598,824 of NW_028227256.1, forward strand.
AGATAGGCAATACTGCATTACACAGAACAATGTTGGAGGAGAAATGACATAGATGTTAAAGCACATCTTTATGTCCATAAATGAAATGAATTAAAGAGTACTATCATATGCACACACTATATTTCTCAATGTGAAAATCACATATAGAAGGAAACTTTCAAGTGAAATTTGTACTAAAATATTTGTCAAAACTATGGCTTACTTTTCATTTTAGAAATTTAAAAGTCTATCCATGTTACTCCCCAAAACAAAATTTACTTGTACTAAAAAAAAAAAAAAAAGCCCAACCCAATCCAATAGTTCCCATATAGCAACTAAAGAACTTGTTTTTAAATAATAAAGATATTAAAAATATGTGCCTGAACAGGAATGTAAAACTGATTCTGGGTTTGCAAATGGTCCATAGTCGCACAAGGTTTGTGTTGAAGTTTTGATGAAGACCGCTCTGATTTTATTCCATCTTGTAAGTAGCCCTCCTGCTCCACTTTTCTTCGCATGGTAGAATTCCAATGATTTTTGATAGAATTATCAGTCCTAAGAAATGAAAGTATATAATTTTAAAAGGCGAAAGGAATTCTACAAATTTTAACACTAACTTGAACAAAATATGTTAGACTTTTTTTTTTTTTTCTGGTTTTTCGAGACAGGGTTTCTCTGTATAGCCCTGGCTATCCTGGAACTCACTTTGTAGACCAGGCTGGCCTCGAACTCAGAAATCCGCCTGCCTCTGCCTCCCAAGTGCTGGGATTAAAGGCGTGCACCACCACCGCCCAGCTTATAAGACATATTTTTACAACTGGTAAAATTGAGTATTTAGAAGGTCCCTTGTGTCGCCAAGGTTAAATTCTCACTGAAAGCGTGGTAACACAGAAGAAAGACAAAAACAAAGAAATAAAAAACAAGATTATCATTGCAGTGGGGTTAAGTCTGGTTAGGTGGACCAGAAAGATCTCTAGCCACGAGACCTCAAAGAGGAGATGAGCTGGCAGTACAAGAACAGGAAAAAAGGCAGGCGTAGGATCATCTGCCTGAAAGTAACAGATGAGGGAATTCAAGGCTAGCCTGGACAACATAGTAAGAGCCTGTCTCAAGAACAAAAAACAAAAGAAAGAGCCTCTGGATAAAAGGCATACTAAGTACAAAGGCCTTGCAACAGGAAAAGGTGAAAAAAACCCCAAATGCCAAAAAACAAAAACAAACAAACAAACAAACAAATCATGCTTGTCTAGTGGTCTATAATGAGTGAGGCCCTGGGGTAAATCCTCAATTCCATTAAGAAGAGACAGGAAGAAAAAGAAAAGTACAAGTTACAGATTTCAAATATTCTTAACTATTTCCCGGAATATTATATTTTTAAAAAATGAGTTCATCAGCTCCCTTTTTGCCCAAGGTTCTTTTTATAAAGATGAACCTAAAGCTATTTGTAGTATAAATTTCATTCTGCATAAAATATGCACTTACTAGAAACCCACTCTGTTAAAGCACTAAGTTAGGTTCTACACAAAGTAAAAAGGTACATAAAATACTGAATATATCAGAAGTTCACAGCCCAGGGATAGTAACTTGGACAAAAGAAAATATAATACTGCATCTTAATTTCCTATGAAACAAAGGCATTAATGTTTCCTTTACATATTTCTAAAGTATACAAAGATTAAAGAATGCATATAAAAGCATATTAGTTACTATGAAGTACTACATAGAGATTATAGCTATGAAGCATAAGGATATATATTCTGAGTTAAGATATGAAATTGCCTAAGATAAGATCTGCAGTCCTAGTGACTGTCAGAAAGTGTCTGAATAGTACAATGGAGAATGTACTTAGTATATCACTGCTTCAGAGGAAAATACTATACACTTCAGTTACATGGACTTTCATATTCTACTCCCACAGCTTAAGAACTAAATTTCCATAACATACATTCACAAGAATTTACTTCAATCAATGTCTTCTAGTCCCCTGGCCTTGTGCACAGTATGTGAAAGAAATCTCTAATTTAGAGATCACTCCACCAGCTGTACAACGTTCTGCCTTACTGGCAATAACACACAAACATGACTTGTGGAGTAGATAAAATGTTTGCAAAGCTTACAGTTTTTACCATTTTATTGTACAAATTAATTATATTCTTTACCACAAAATTACAAATGTACCCAAGTGGTTGCTCATAGTATGCAGACTAAACTTGAATTACGAATAATAGAAAGGAAGTACTTGAAAATATATTCAATAGTAAGGTCGTAAAGGTCATGTTGAAGCACAGAAACTTATTTATGTAAGCACCTTCCAGGAAGTAACTTAGCAATCTCGGCCCAACGGTTTCCCAGGCGCTTGTGCGCTTCATATATGATCCTGTCTTCTTCTTCTGTCCAGGAAGACTTCTTCACTTCAGGGTTCAGGTGATTGTGCCATCTTTCTCTGCACTGCTTGCCTATTCTTCCTTTTAAATGTTTTGCAATTAAAGACCACCTTTTTGGTCCATATTTCTGAACTAATTCAATAACCTAAGAAGCAAAATCAAAGATTGAAAAACTATTACTATGAAAGAATTTTAAAATGTAACTCAAACAAGTCAAGGTTGGGGTCATTACAGAACATTTTGGTTTTTCTTTTATTCCCAATACAAGGTCCTAGGTTTGATCTGAAGCACCTCAGCAACAACAACAAAAAGAGAAAAAAAACTCCAAATCAAGAATTCCACTTAAGGTGTGGTGGCCAGCCTGGTCTACAGAGTGAGTTCCAGAACAGCCAAGGCTATACAGAGAAACCCTGTCTCAAAAAATCAAAAAAAGAAAACATGGATTAAATTTCGGCTATAACTATAATTCACAAAAGGTAATGTTAATAATAGCTATCCCTCAGCACTCAACGAGTTCAAAAATCAATACCCAAAATGCATCAAAAAGTTCAAGGGGCTAATTACTCATAGATAATTATTCTGAAGTAATTTGAAGTAACTGAAGTAACATTTGTACATTTGTCTTATATTTTGTTTGCTTTTAGTTTAACTAAAATTTAAAGAACAGTTCATCTCCTTGGCCCACTTACTTCACTGCTACTCTGACCCAGTCAAGTATCATATGAATCACAAAGAATTATGCTCATTCTTTCTGTATTGGTAGATTAATTAAGTTTAACATCTATCACAATTTTCTTGAAATGTGTCTACTTGTCATATTTTTAAAAATAAGACTTAAAGGTTAAATGTACAGCTTTGATTATTTGATTACAGCTTTTTGGTTTTTCTTTTTTTGCCCAGTACTAGGTATGTTTAACAAGTGTTCTACCATGAATTATATTCCCAGCCCTTTTCTTCATTTCGATTTTTAAACAGGGTCTCACTAAGTTACCCAGGTAGGCCTTAAACTTGCCATAAATGTCCTATCTAGACCTACTGAGTAGTTAGAATTATCGACAATGTACTAGATCCAGCCATTAAATATCTTTTTAAAAGATCTCACATTGTATTTTACTTAACCATTTTTATTATTATTGCATGTTTATGATTTGTAAGTATGAGTATTAGACACATACAAACCACAGTGACTATGTAGAAGACAGAGGACAACTGTCCTCTTCACTAGCCCCCCATCACATTTTCAAAACTTATCATCGCCCATTAAGAAAAGTCAAGTCAGATCAGTCCTGAGCCACATAAAGTAACTTTTGTTTGCTTGCTCTTATGGGAATAAGGGTGTCCTAATTTCACAGGCACCTTAGCCACAGGAAAGCTAAGGGTAAGAATTAAAGAGCAATTTCTAGTAGAGAGCAGATGCTTCTATTCTTCAACAACTTTAATTGCACAAATAATTGTTTTTTTATTACAACCCCTCTGGAAACATGATGTCCTGAGACTTGTCTAATCATGAGATTCATTACAGTCAAGAGGAAAAATTAAGAGTGATTTCCTAATATATCAAGTTATTAAATATGAAAATAAAATTAAATTTTATTTTTAATGTTAATTAAATTTTGATAGGAAACTATGCCTGACATGTTGCTAAACCAAACTTTAAAGTATTTTTTCTTTTGTAAATGAAGCTCTCAAAAAGGACAGTACTTATTATAAATTGTCTCACTTATTCTTGCCCTAGGAGAGAAAAAGCTACATTTCAAGGCTTATGCTTATAGCCTCCAAAGAACAGTGCCAACAAACTTAAAGTGTGCGCTGGGGAAATGGTTCAGTTATTGAAGTGCTTTCCCTGCACGCATGAAAACCTGAATTCCATACCCAGAAACAACATCTTTAAAAGCCAGGCATAATGGCATATACATGCAATCCCAGCAATGGGACAGATCCATCATGCTCACAGGCCCACCAACCTACTCCTGCTTGGCAACCTTAAGACCAATGAGAGCCCCATGTCATAAAAATAAATCCTGAATGATACTGTCTTAAGAAACACCACCAGTCCTCCAGCCTCCTCACATATGTATGCAATACATGTATGTTCACCTCCAACCTTAGCATACACACACACACACACACACACACACATATCATACTTTGTGTTAAACCATGTTAATAAGAAAATAAATCTAATCCATCAGTACAGTGAACATAAAGAATATGAACAAGGGGCAAGGAATGGCTCCATGGCACTTGGCATTAAACCTGATGACCGAGTTTGATCTCTAAGACCCACACAGTGGGTGGAAGGAGAGAACTAGTTCCCACAAATTATCCTTTGACCTCCACATGTGAGCTGTGGCATAAGGATGAACACACATACATGTCCCCAAACATATACACACAAATTAATAATAAATTTTTTCAAAAGCGTATGAATATGTTACCCTCTGATCTTCTTCTTTAGTCCAAGGACCCTTTATCAATTCTGGATTTAAAACCTTCTGCCATCGATGTTGGCACTGAAAATCAGAACGATTCTGAAAAAATTTGGACAATTTTATTGTTGAATATATATCTCCCAGGAAGTAAATTAGCCCAAATTTAAGTATACCCATATGAACAAAATATGAGTCAAAAACATATTCAATATCATACTATTACATGTAATGCTTACTTTACATGCGTAAAACCCCAATTCTGCTCTTTCAATTAATCATAGGTTTAGGCTACAAATTAAAAACAACATATTTGAAATTAAGACATGTACCTCTATACTATACTTATAATACAGCAAGCAGCAAGATATAGTCCATAAAACATTAATCCAGAATTGAGAAATAAATGACAGATAAGAAGCAGATATATGAAGCAGATATAAGACTTTAAGCGGGCTGGAGAGATGGCTCAGCCGTTAAGAGCACTAACTGCTCTTCCAGAGGTCCTGAGTTCAAATCCCAGCAGCCACATGGTGGCTCACAACCATCCGTAATGAGATTTGATGTCCTTTTCTGGAGTGTCTGAAGATAGCTACAGTGTATTTATAGTAAATAAATAAATAAATCTTTAAAAAAAAAAAAAGACTTTAAGCATAGCAACTCAAATTAGTACAAACATCTTAAAGGCATCACTAGGCTCTATGTGGTAGTGACAGTATATTTATAAATTATGCCTTTCAAATTACCAATAAAACATGAAACATTTTCATAGAAGATATACATTATACTTCAATTAAGTAGATTAAAAATTGACACTTTAAAAAATGAACTGGGGGGTTGGGGAGGGGATTGGAGAGATGGCTCATTGGTGAAGAGCACTGACTGTTCTTCCAGAGGTCCTGAGTTCAATTCCCATCACCCACATGGTAGCTCACAACCATCTATAATGGGGTCTAAAGCCCTCTTCTGATGTATCTGAAGACAGCTACAATGTACTTATATAAATAAAATAAATTTTTAAAAATGAACTGGGGATACAGCTCTGGGGTTGTATGCTCCACTAGCATGCACAAGGCTCCAGGTTTAATCCCAGAAACTAACACACACACACACACACACACACACACACACACACACACAGAAAATGAAATAGACTAAATTCCAAAAGTGATAAATAAATGAAGCCTTATTTTAATATGTTTATGACCAAGTATCTACAAAGTATTGCTAAGATAACAATAAATAATACCTATTTTGTTACTAATTTACAATTTATAAAACTATCTGCTCATATGCAACACTATAGATTATCTAAAAATATATAATGGATGCATGGAAACATCTTCTCTATTAATGCCTTGTACCACTAGACTTCATTACTTTAATTTGAGCTTCTTCATTATGCTTTCTATATGTCAATGCTGATCCATTTAAAGCTACTGCTTTCTTCAAAATAACTTTCATGTTACCTCTAGTTTAAATCTAGTATATATAACTTCTAATTGAGTTTGCTTTTTTTTTTAAGATTTATTTCTTTATTATATGTAAGTACACTGTAACTGTCTTCAGACACCCCAGAAGAGGGCATCAGATCTCATTATGGATGGTTGTGAGCCACCATGTGGCTGCTGGGATTTGAACTCAGGATCTTTAGAAAAGCAGTCAGTGCTCTTAACTGCTGAGCCATCTCTCCAGCCCTTGAGTTTGCTTTTACTGACTAAATGCTAAATGTCAGGAACTGTGCCAACCTTGTTTATATTTGTAATTCTCACAATACTATAGAAGCAAGTAGCGGAAGGCCAAAGAAGTATTCTCTCTAAATTAACAGAGCTGACATTTGAATATAATTTCCACTAACTCTATAATCTGTTTTCTCCCATTATTTCATTCTCAGTTTTCATGTTACACTGAGAGATTCTATGATTATATGAAAACAATTAAACAAACAAAAAACCAAAGGTAACCTTGTTTCTGAAACCAAAAAGAATCAACACTGAAATTTAAAATTTAGGTAATTTACCTAACAACTCACAATGCTCTTAAGAAACAATGAGTACATGCAGAAGTACTTTCATATTGCATATAAAATTATATGCCAATAATATGTGAATATTGGTATGATGAACAAGTACAGTGTAAAATAATAAAAATGTAAATAGGTAGTTATGATACTTTACAACTTTAACCTTATCACTCGGGAGAAAGAGGTAAGCAGGTATCTATGAGTTTGAGGCCAGCCTGATTTACATAATGACTTCCAGGCTACCCAGGAAGCCTGGAAGTCTTACATAGTAAGACTTCATCTCAAAAAAAAAAAAAATCAATAAAAATACTCAAAAACATATGCATTAGATAAGAAACCTAACAATTTTTCTTGATTTTATTTGTTAGCTGTCAAAATGTTTTCACATATGTCACAGTTGAGGACACAGATCAATAGTAAAGTGCTTGGCTGAGTTTACAAGGCCCTAGGTTCAATTACCAACATACAAAAATCAAAATAAAATAAAACCACTTGTCACAAATATTTGTGAAGTTCTACCAAAAGTTAATGCCATTTTTGTTTTATAGTAAAAGTTCTTTGAGGCCCCTGGAAAAATGCTTTACAAGTTAAGCAGCCATTATCCAAAATTTTTGAGACTAAAATTCAGATTTCAGTTTGGAGATCTGGAAATATGTACATATACATAAAATAATACGTCCTGGGGATGGAACAGAAGTCTATAGATGAAAATATGTACATATACATAAAATAATACGTCCTGGGGATGGAACAGAAGTCTATAGATGGAAATATGTACATATACATAAAATAATACGTCCTGGGGATGGAACAGAAGTCTATAGATGGAAATATGTACATATACATAAAATAATACGTCCTGGGGATGGAACAGAAGTCTATAGATGGAAATATGTACATATACATAAAATAATACGTCCTGGGGATGGAACAGAAGTCTATAGATGGAAATATGTACATATACATAAAATAATACGTCCTGGGGATGGAACAGAAGTCTATAGATGGAAATATGTACATATACATAAAATAATATGTCCTGGGGATGGAACAGAAGTCTATAGATGGAAATATGTACATATACATAAAATAATACGTCCTGGGGATGGAACAGAAGTCTATAGATGGAAACTCATCTATGTTTCATATCTACCTTATACACATAATCTAATAACAGTAACATTTCAAGCATACCTGGCATTTTTACTGTGATGTATTACATTAAGTCAAGTGTAAAACTGTGGCTCTAAATCAGTACTCAAAAAGTTGTAGATTTTGAAGCACTTTAGAAATTTCCAATTTTTGGATTTCAGGTACTCAGCCTGAATTGGAAAATTACTTTCTAAACCATTAACAAACAACTACAAACATACCAGAAAATAATTTAACCAGATGTTTTAAGGATGAAACCCAAATATACAGACACATTTCTGAAAAATAGAATATATAAACTAATGGCTTAAATAAAGACATGTTGCTACAGAAATACAACTTGGCATTTCACGTACTTGAAGATGACTAGCAATTAGAGTCCAATCATCAGTTCCATGTTGTTCAACCAACTTCTTTAACTTGTCATCCTATTGAGAGGAATAAAAATTAGAAATATTTCCTCCACCCCTGGTATGTAGATGATATTCTCATACTCTGAAGTCATACTTGGTACTTGTTTTGAGAAGAACTAGGTCACTATTGCACAAATTCCTCTATTATACTGTTTCAGTCAGTCCCAAAGTCAAACAATTGTTCATGTCATTGATTTTTTAAAAAGAATGCACAACTAAGCTGATAATTTTCTCACATTGTTTCCATAATTCCTTCCGTGACTATAATACTGATAACTATGAGCCTAGCAAAGCTCCGCAGGCAGCTACCTCATCCCTTGTCCACTTCACTCTGTTCCAGAGTTTCTTCAGCCCTTTCTGTTGAGGTACTTCGTAATCATGATCAGCATACTGAAGGTCGTCATCCTCGTCCTCACTACAAAAGAACGCAATGCGAAATTAGTGACAGCGCTGAGTCTGTGTGTGCACACATGACTACAGAAGCTACTCAGAATAAATGATACAATCTCAATATTAATCAGAGGATACAAAATTAAGTCCTAAAGGGGATGACGGGAACATTAGGTGGTACTGGAATATCTGTGAAATGAAAGCAAAAAGAGACTATTTGGGAAAGGAAGGGGACCTACGAAAAAAGATGAGTAAAGGCAATTGGGGGAAGGCAAATCAGCAAGCTATAGGTTCAGTGAGAAACACTGTCTCCAAAAATAAGCTGGATTACAAACTCAGAGCCTGAACTGTATGGAGTAAAAGGGGGATGGGGGTGAGAAAGAAGGAAGGAGGGAAGGAAGGGAAGGAGGGACATTTTAAAGAATGAAGCCTCCATGATAATGAATTAGATGATACTAAGTAGCCAGAGTAATGACCATCTGAAAATAACACCGACAAGAATGACTGCTAAAGTTCATGATTCAACCACCTTAAATATATAGAACACATTTTAAAACTGAAAAAAGCATACTAAGAAACTGGAAGTTACCAAAGATTAACCTAAGTGTATTCTAAAATGAGAACGAGGTTCAAGTTGTAACTGTATAACCCTAAACATACTAACTTCGCACAACTGTAAGATGAATATATTACCTACCTTTAAGAAAAGGTAATGCAGCATTTTGTAAATAGATGGTCTAATATAATAGAATTCAAAATTATTTTTGCCTTACTAAATATAGTTCCTAAAAATTCATTCTGATATCAAATATCAAGTCTGAAGATTTGGTCATTCTTAGTGCACTATACGAATGACTTTTAATATCTAAATGCAATATACAAATTCAATCTCACAAAAATCAAGTTCTAGATTTTATACACAATACATACATACACCCTATGTAGGAACCCCTAATTTCCTCTGACTTATCAAATCCATTTGTCTAAACAGATACACAGCTATAAAAAAATTTTAAGGGAAAAGGATTAATCTTCATGTGTAACTTTGCCAAAGTTCCACTTTCACTATTTAACAATGAAATTATTCTACCTCTCAACAGTAGTAGTTAGAAACTACCAAGAAAGATGTAATCATTTTTCAATGTTTTATAGCATTTGGAGGCATTTTTGTATTGCAGAAATCAGTGCTAGTAATATGTAATGATTTAATAAATTTGAACTTTCTACTTTTATAGTGAAATAAATAATTTCTTTTTTTTAAGATTCATTTTATTTATTATATGTAAGTACACTGTAGCTGTCTTCAGACACCAGAAGAGGGAATCAGGTCTTGTTATAGATGGTTGTGAGTCACCATGTGGTTACTGGGATTTGAACTCAGGACCTCTAGAAGAACAGTTAGTGCTCTTAACCGCTGAGCCATCTCTCCAGCCCCGAAATAAATAATATCTACTCTAACATAATTAATCTAGAGAGCAGCAGAATAAAATGTTACTCTAATTAAAAACTAAAAGCTCACCAATCTAGTGCTTGGTTTCCACAATCACTGTTACTGTTCTTATTTAGAGTCAAGAAAAATATTATTTTTTTAAAGTTGGTGTTGCTGGCCTAGTTGTTGTTTTCTTTTTGTTTTTGTTTGGTTTTAAAACAATATACTACTATTTCAAGGTAGCCTTAACTTCACTGTGTAACCTAGGTTGCACTGAACTAATGAACTCCCTTCCTGTCTCTAAGAGCTAGTATTACAGATGTGCACCACCATACTTTACCAGGAAAGTGTTAATTCTATAAGTTTTTAATACATAAGCAAATTATTTTCAATGAAAACTGTTCTATGAGTAAATAAAGAGGATTATGAAACAACAAAAAATATCTTAACATGTTGGGGTATTATAAGCTAATAGGATACAACAGTCATGATTTTACTTATATATCAATACACAAATTAAACTTGGTTTTTAAGATAAAACTTTTGGGGAAAATACAGACTAACAGACAACCTAATAAAGGTGAATTAAACAAAAAAAAAATAGTTTACTGAAAAAGTAACCTCTAGTCTGAAATTAGAGAAATTAGAAATTTCTAGTAAAATTCCCTCAACTTGATCACATTTTTAATCCAAATTTCCTCAAGTCTCAAATATTTATCATAATAAAAAAAAAAATACAGGTGGGCAAGATGGCTCAGCAGGTCTGCTCTTCCAAAGTACCTGAGTTCAAATCCCAGCAACCACATGGTGGCCACAACCATCCGTAATGAGATCTGATGCCCTCTTCTGGTGTGTCTAAAGACAGCAACAGTGTACTTATTTATAATAATAAATAAATCTTTGGGCCAGAGGGAGCAGGGACTGAGCGAGTGGGGTTGACCAGAGCAGGGCTGACTGGAGCGAGCAGAGATCCTAAAATTCAATTCCCAACAACCACATGAAGGCTCACAACCATTTGTACAGCTACAGTGTACTCATATACATAAAATAAATAAATAAATCTTTTTTTTTTTTTAAATAGAAGGTTGGGCTGGAGAGATGGCTCAGTGGTTAAGAGCACTGACTGAGACTGAAGAAAAGGCCACCCAGAGACTGTCCCACCTGGGGATTCATGCCAGATATAGTCACCAAACTCTGACACTATTGTGGATGCTAAGAAATGCTTGCTGAAAGGAACCTGATATAGCTGTCTCCTGAGAGGCCCTGCCAGGGCCTTACAAATATATAGTCGCAGTCAACCATTGCACTGAGTGCAGGTTCCCCAGTGATGGAGGTAGAGAAATGACTGAAGGAGCTGAAGGAGTCTGCAACCCCATAGGAAGAACAACAATATCAACCAACCAGATCCCTCCAGAGTTTCCAGGGACTAAGTCACCAACCAAAAAGTACACATAGCTCCAGCTGCATATGTAGCAAAGGATGGCCTTGTCATGCATCAATGGGAAAAGAAGTCCTTGGTCCTATGAAGGCTTGATAGATGCCCCAGTGTAGGGGAATCAAGGATGGGGAGGCAGGAGTGGGTGGGTGGGTGGATAGGTGGAGGAACACCCTCATAGAAGCAGGGGGAGGGGAGATGTGATAGGGAGTTTCTGGGAGGGGGGAACCCGGTAAGGGGATAACATTGAAATGTAAATAAATTAAAAATAAATAAATTAATTAATTATAAAAAGAGTACTGACTGCCCTTCCAGAGGTCCTGAGTTCAATTCTCAGCAACCACATAGTGACTCACAACCATCTGCAATGGGTTCTCATACCCTCTTCTGGTGTGTCTAAAGACAGTGACAGTGTACTCATATATATATAAAATAAAAAATCTTTAAGAAAAAAAATAATACAAAGCTGGTCATAGTGGCTAATATCTGTAATTCTGATACTTGGGAGGCTGATTCTAGAGGATTTTTCACAAATTCAAGTCCAGCCCAGGCTACATAGTGAGACAGTGAATTTTTAAGGCTATCCAGTACTAGAGAGTGAGTGCCTGTCTCAAAAAAAAAAAAAAAAAAAAGTCTTTAATTTCAGGTCAATTTAAGGTCAGGGCAACTGTATATTTAATTATTTTCAGTTCAACTGCACTCAATTTATGTCCATTTACCAAATTGATTTAACAAAGTGAAATCAGGCCACCCAGCGGTTAATATGCTGTACTGCATATAGCAAATATTGGCTTCCACCTCTAGACTGCAAACTAGCATTATCAGAGAAAGACAAAGTTTGACTTCAGATAATCGGAACCATTTATATTACAAACACTGAAATAAATACTTTTTTAAAAACTATATAATTATCCATAAATAAAAACAATGGATAATATTTCTACTTTTTTAGAGAATATTATTTTTAAACAGAACAGGATGGTCACAAAAATCCTCAAAGATTTGGATTAAAACTATAAGCTACCTTACAGACTAAAAAGTCCAAGTCCCATATATAAACAAAAAGAAACTGAAATAGATTTTACCTGATTCCCCAAAATAATATTGCTAAAGACACAAAAAAATCCTAAAAATATTCTTTATTATCCTAAAAATATTTCTTATAGTTTTGTATTCATTCACTTCACTCATGTTTCTAGAAACAAACATGAATTTGCTACACACATACACAAATACACACACCACAAAGGAAAAAAGTTCCTATGTAGGACCTAGCTTTCATCCTATCATTTTAATTTAATCATTGGTCATCTTAAGTACAAATATCTTAACCTATACCTAGTAAATAGGCTTTGTAGCATCAGAATTATTGTGAACTTATTTCTAGGGGTTAATTGGCCTTTAAAAGCTAAACTAGGGCAGGAAAGATGACTCAGTAGGTGTTTGCTGCCAAGCCTGTCAACCTGGGTTTGATCCTCAGGACAACTATGGCAGCAGTAAACTTCCAGATAACTGTCCTTTCATCTTTCACACCCTGGCACAACTGCATGAACACAGGCACACATGAACTCATGCATGAGCACACACATACCATAAAATGAAACTATACATAAAATGTTTAAAAATCAAATACATACATATACAAGAAATTTAACAGCACCTGGAACTCACTGAAGAAAACCCAAAGAAACAGACCAGAGATGGTGATCTCTCATCACACCCTCTATCTACATACTTCCAGAGAAGTGTTTCACTGCAGCACAATTACTCCAGAACTATAACTTTTTACATCACTCTATATTGTCTCAATTAACTTACACATCATTTAAAAGCATTGTTAGACTTCAGAACTCAAAAAGCCTAAAGCAGTACTCCAGCAATCTTATTTTTAAATCTGCATCTTTTCTGAAGATGGGAATGTTATGTCTTTGAAGTTGTAGATCAGCAGTTCTTACCTGCATGGTCCTGTTTCCATCCCCCCCAAAGATATATGGCACCATCTGTAAACAGTTTTAGTTGTCCCGACTGTAGGAAAAAGGGCTACTGTCTTCTACTGAGTAAAGGTAAAGGTGCTGCTAAAAACCTCTACAACTACCTCATCCAAAATGATAAAAGACCAAGGTAGTGTGCCTGTGGGTGTATGCATGTATGCACACTTGTTCCACTTCAATGTTCAATCTATTCTGCAGCCGCTTTATATAAAGTTATTATGTCATAATTAAATTTATGTTGATATCTGCAGAACCAACCTACATATAGAAGAATATGAATAAAGCCAAATATTTTATGCGTAGCTATTTTAAATCAAACTCTGCAATGGATGACTCTCAGTAGTAAATTTCAGCTCAGGGAATATGACTCTAAGATTTTGAAGCTGTGTATCTAGATAATGGAAATTCTGACAAATACTTTTCAGGTTTCCTTAATACTGAAAATGGAGACACTAGATTTTTTGTCATCTGATTATGCCACACAATTTAGGAGTAGCTATTACAATAGCATAAAATAAAAGTTATGTGCATAAAGACATCCTAGCACATCTTTCTACAACAACAACATTGTGTCCTACTTGTTACAATGCAGATACAATCAGAATCAAACATGAATACTTGAGATACAAAGTAACTAAAACACATTGGTTTAGGATCAAGTTTACTCGATACAATGAGGACAATGTAACAATGTCCTCTGAAGATACTAAGAAAAAGAAAAACTCAGAATAGCAGTGCGCACAGGGGAGATTTAGCGGATTCCCTTCTCAAGATTTCCCAGAACCGTGCCCGCCCAGGTTTGTCAAGGAGATCTGTTTTGATTTGGCACGATTAAGTCAGAGGAGAGAACCCCATTTCAAGTCATCCAGGCAAACACAGCCGCTTCCCCTGGCGTGGCGTATCCCCTGACAGTGCACAAACTTACCTGGCAAGAAACCTCCCTGAAAGTGGCTGTTAGAAGTTAGAAGTCTGGGCGTGAGCTGTGAGAGAGAATCCGTCAATGCAGCAACCTGAGCATTTGTTAGACTGAGTCTTACACACAGCCGTCTAATAATGATGGAGTCTAATAATGATAGATGCTCAGGCCAGCGCGGCCGAAGCGGGTGTGGGACACCGAACAGGAAAACCTATGCCCCCCCAGGCTCGAGAGGGCCTAAGTGGGGACCAGCAGGAAAGGACAGAGAGCAGGAGTCGAGACAGGGCCGCTAGGCCGGGTCCGAGGGGATGGCACCCACCTGCGCGACCTCTTCGCCATCCTTCAAGTACCGCATAGGCGCGGGCTGGGCGGGGACGCGGGGTCAGCCTCCTCCAGCCTGGGGCCAATGCTCCCTCTCCGAGACCCACCCGCCGCTTCCCCAACTCCTTCCCTCAGGTGACCGAGAGCGGAAAGCAGGCCCGGTCAGGTCAGGGCCAGGCGGGACTGAGGGACAGAGGGGCGGATCAAGACCCACTGCTCCTAGCCGCGGCCGGGCCGGGCCAGGGATGCCCTGGACATGTCAGGAGGCGTGCTCCCGCCCGCCGCCCGCCCCGCCCGCCCCGCCCGCCGCCTCAGCCTCCGCCTCCGAGCTGCCGGCCCTGCGCCGCTCCGTCACGGGCGCCGACCCCCGCCCTCTCCCCGCAGCGAGCAGCACTGCAGCACTCGCAGCCTCCTGCAGGGTTTTGTCCGCACCGCCGAATCTCGCGCCCAGCCTCCCTCAAGAGCCGCCGTTTGAATCTGCGCACGCGGCCCCGAACCTCATTGGCTGGGGCGGCCGCGCGCAGGGGGGCGGGGGCGGGGCGGCGAGGGCGCGCGCGGCAGAGGGCGGGGCCGGCGGGGCTAGAAGCCAGGACTGGAACTCGCGGGAGTCCCGCAGCGCCGTGGAGCCGGGGGAGGGGCGGGGCGGGATGGGGGAGGCGCGAGGCCGGTTCACGGGCCGAGGTGACAGGACACGGAACGCGGTGTGAGCCACTCAGTGGGCGCGGAGGTTGCTGGGAAGGCGAGTTTCTGCGCTCCGGGGTGTGTGCCGGAAGAGGCGCCGGTCCGATCCAGCCGCCGCCACCCCCGGAGGGGTGCGGAGCGTGCCTGTGGGGCGGGGACAGTCGGGGTCCTGGGCAGGGGAGGACCTCACGGGCGCTAGTTCGCGCTGTGAGCCTCGCCACTTAAGGGCGCGGTCATCTACTTAACCTTCTAGCCAGGAAACTTGCGCGGCCGTTATTTTTTTAAGCATGTGTGAGTTAGTTCTGCGCCGAAAGGACAAGGAAACGGGCCGAGACCCTGTTGTAGTGTCTTTTGTTTTCCCCAGAGATGAATAAAAGTGTGACAAGGGGGGAGTTGCTATGTCGAGGCTTGCGTGGACCGGGAAAAGGTTGATAGTGCTCCAGAAGCTCAACCTCGTACTCCGTCTACAGAGGGGGCGGGATGCTCTGCGCGGGGAACCCAGAGTCCCGGAGGTGCGCCTGAAAGCTGGAGTAACTGAAATCTTGCGTAGGGGAAGGAGCCTCTTACAGTTGCAACTTCCCAACAATTACACGGTTAAAGAAGCATACAGGGAGATTATTAACTACAGTAACGATTAGACACGGCGAAGAGCCCAAATTTGCAAGGCACCATGCTCTACTGCATAGAGTGATGAACCACAGATCAATACTGTTACAGACTGACATTTTTGCTATTTTGAAACTGTACGCATCGTCTTTTGCAAATCAGAGATACAGGTGCAAATACAAATCAAGATGAGCTTGCAATTCAAAACAACCAGGCAGATACACACTCGCTTTAAAAAAAATAATAACTTCCTTTTTCTCAAGATATATTTTGGGAAGGAAAAGCACTTTTAAATTATTTTCTGAGTTCCATAGTAGCTTCTAAAGAGAGAGACTAATTTAGAAATTAATATTTTTGAGACAAGGTGTTGTTATGTACCCCAGGCTGATCTTAAACTCAGTATAGAGCCCAGACTTTCTTCCTGATCTACCTTAACTTTCCCAGGGCTACATGATGGAATGCTCCTCCTAGTCTTTGTCATTTGGAAGCATATTTACTCTTGGGTATACATTATTCCATTTTTATTCTAACAGGAAGCAAAACTGATATTCTTAGGTTATGATCAGCTTTATACAAACAACCTTTTTAGAACTTGAAGGTAAGTGCATCAGATTTTTAAGTAAAATTTATTCTCATTGTTTTATATAGGGAAACGATCTCCCAAAAATAGTATTACAAAATACTTTGAGACAAGGTGGTGTTATGTACTCAAGGCTGACCAGATCTCCAGAGCTCCTACAGCAGATGATGGCAGATAAAGGAGAACACTTGGAAGTTCTCTGGCCAGCTGGACTGCTTTATGTAGTGCTGAACTCTGTTGTTGGGGGATAGTTTTGTCTGCTGTGTATTCAGATGCTGCTACTGTGCCCTGAGATCTGAGAGTTAGCATTGTCATTATTATTGAAACATTTCCTGTGTATTGTTCCCCACCACTTCTGATTGGTTAATGGAGAGCTGATCAAGCTATAATTGGGAGGAGAGTGAAGGTAAAACTTCCAATTCCATTGAGGGAGTCCCAGGTGGAGATATCCAGACAAGAGAATGACCTTGTGGACTCAGATGGAGATGAGCAGCCAGGGAGAGCTTAAAATGGCAAGTAATGGGTCATGTGGCTGTGTAGTAGGAAGCACAGTTGGTTAGAATAGATGGATATATGCTCAGCTATAGTACTTGAAACTTATTAATAAATATACCAGGTCCCTGTGTCATTATTTCAGAACAAGAGCAAGCATAGAAAAGCCCGGTACTTTTACAATCTTACAGAGTAGAAGGCAAGGATCAACACCCAATGTTTTTATACTCTGACCTCCATATTTGAAGTGTGGCATATATGCATGCTCACATGAACTCACATACACACAATATAACATTCAGAGATTTTACACTCTCAAAATTCAATGAGAGGAATAAAAACAATTAAAATCTACAAAAGATGACTAGATTATTTTGCCAAAAACAAAAGATATAAAAGCGAGCTGAATGTGGTGGTTTACATTGTAATCCAGTAGTATCCAGCAGTTGGGAGTTCAATTCCAGCCCAGCCTAAGCTAAAATGAAACTCTGTCTCAAAAAGGAAGTGGGGTGGGGGGAAGGGGGGAAGAAAGAAAAGTAACAAGCACATGTAACAATCTCTCACACGATTTTCAACCACAGAGAAGCAAGAAATGTAACCCCAAAACTAAAAAGGCTGAGGCAAAAGGCTTATGAGTTCTGAGTCTCCTGAGTTATACAATGAGACCTTGTCTGACAATATATGGTAAAAATGCATACACTTAGTAGTAGTGAGGTATTTAAAAAAGAAAGAGCTAAAGATAAAAATACTGAAGCAAATAGAACTTCCCTGCTTGCTCATAGGAATGCAGGTGGGTTAAGCACTTTGGAAAGCATTTATAATTGCTTCATTTTTAATTTAAAAAAGCTGGAGCTGGAGAGATGGCTCAGTGGTTAAGAGCTTTTCCAGGTTTCAATTCCCAGCCCACATAGCAGCTCACAGTGGACTGCAACTCCAGTTCCAGGCGATCTGATGCCCTCTTCTGGCTTCCACTAACACTACACTACAGGCAAAACTGGGTGTGTGTCTATCATAAACCAAACATAAGCCAGGATGGTGGGTGGCACAGGCTTCTGATCCCAGCTGAGCCAAGGGACTGCTGTGAGTTCAAGGCCAGCCTAAACTACATAATGAACTCCAAAGCAGCCTGAGCTACAGTAGCCTGAGCTACAGTGTGAGACTCTGTCTGAAAAAAAAATAAACAAAGAAGCATAAACCTAAGAAGGGACAGCTTTCTTTTTGTGCCTCAACAGCTACGAATGGTTTGGACAGTTAAGGCTTCTATCAAGCTTTCACAATGAAAATTCCTTCAAGCTATCTTTATATTCATATTCCGTGATAAATTTATTTTGTTATTTATTTCTCTAGAATTTGTTGTTGTCGTCATCACGCTGCCCTTTTAGCTGGCCTCCTATTGCCTTAGCCTTCCCAGTCCTTGGATGGCAGGCATGTTCTTCCATACCTGGCAGATATTTTTATTATAAAAATAATATTTAAATGCTTTACTAGGGCTCATAGTTCACCTACAGAGCAACTGCTTATACTATGTGAGAAACTTTGTTCCTTCACTGTTCACATACACACACACACACACACACACACACTTTACTAATTCCCTTTCCTGAGATTATTAAGTAAATTCCTCCATAGGGAGATGTACCTTCTTCCCATCCTCTATGAAGAAAGACCAAGTTCACCCAAGATTTGCTAGTTTGAAAAGCTTTGGTTCGTGTACTACCTATGAAATTATTTTAACAGAAGTATGTACACAACCATTTCCATGAGGAGATTTTGTTTTTGTTTTTGTTTTTCAAGACAGGGTTTCTCTGTGTAGCCCTGGCTGTCCTAAAACTCACTCTGTAGACCAGGCTGGCCTCAAACTCAGAAATCTGCCTGCCTTTGCCTCTCAAGTGCTGGGATTAAAGGTGTGCACCACCACACCCAGCTCCATGAGAACTTTTTTTTTTTATGTTTATTTACGGCTACCTTGGGGCATACCCAGCTATCAATAAATCAAATCTCTGTAGAATAGATGAAGACAAGCAAGAGATAGCCAAGCATTTGAATATGTATGCACACAAGAGTGTGATAAAAAATATAAATTAAAGTATATTTGAAATGCCATGTACCAGCTACTGCAGCAGAAAATTTCCCAAAAGTTCTGAGAACAGCATCTAAGCAATTCCCTAATACTGGTACTGAAAACTGATGTCATTCTTTTATAAAGCAATAATGACTAAAATCCATAAATACATATACAGCCTTTGACAAATGTTTTTGACAGATATTTTAACTTGAGGACATAATTCAGTTGAGGAAACAATGTGTCTGAATATTTATAGTAGTATATTTCATCATAACCCCAAGTGAAACACATTTACACTTAGACTGGCTTAAATAGTTCTATGGCTAATAAAAATTGTATACAGTTAAGACCCCACTAAATGGCTCTTTCTCTTCTAAGGCCTTGCACATGCACTTGTCTTAGATAATAGTCACAATTTCTTTAATCATAACAACCGGAAGAAGTATAGGTATTATTTTCACCTATTTTTAAATCTGGAAAACTGGACACCCAAAGGTTAATTTGTCCAGGGGCATACAATGGCAGACTAGAATGAGAGCCAAGCTGCCACTCCTAATCCTGTAGTGACTGTGGGTGCTCAGCTATAAATACAGTGCATGTGAGATGTAAGATAGTGCAGTGCAAAGAGAGAGCTATGGTGCTTACAATGAGTATGACATCATTTACGACAAGCATGCATGATGTAATGAGCACATGTCTATCACACTAGAAAATGGTCTGTAGACTAAATAAACTATTAATAATATTTGACTGTGAAGAAAAAAGTCAAATGAAGCAAAAGAGGCTTTGCATTTTTTACGGGTTGTCCTTGTATTATTTGACTCTTTAAAAACATTAATTTATTTTGTTTGTTTTTATTTTTTTTAAGATGGTGTTAAATGCTAAAAATAACTGAAAACTCTAGAAGCAGCACAGGTGTGATACATACTCTACAGATCTTGAATGTCTCCAAGGGCTCATGTGTGAAAAGTTTGTTCTCAGAGCAACACTGTTAATGTACGGTATAACCATTGAGAGGTGATTATTGGGTGTGTATACCTCAGGAAACTATGGGATTCTGGCCCCTTCCTTTTCTTTCCTTTGGTCCTAGCTCTTGATTTAATCAGTTTCCCTACCATGCTCTCCTGCTGTGATGTGTTTCTTCATCAACCCCCAAAAGACCAGGCCAACCCATGAACTGGAACAACCAAACTGTTAAGTCCTCTTGGTTATCTCATTAATGCAGCAAAAAGATGATAAGATCTCTACTCCTGCATCGATAATGCTAAAAGAAATGTTCTTCAGCAGAAAGGATGAGACATTTATTACACATACATTATTAAACATTACATATTTCATCTGAAAACAAAACTCTAGCTGAGAACTAGATCTTGGGTACAGAAATGTTTGCTCCAACCTGACTCCCCCACTATCAATACTTTTACTGATCCCCATATTTAGAGTGCCATTTAAAATTTGATGGACATTATTAATAGATGTCACACCGTCTAACACAAGCAACTACAGAATTTTTTTTGAGTTCAGCTTTTAAGTTTAAAAATAAAAGCGGTTGAACTGCAAGAAAAAGTTGCAAACAGCACTTGGGAGGCAGAGGCAGGCAGATTTCTGAGTCTGAGGCCAGCCTGGTCTACAGAGTGAGTTCCAGGACAGCCAGGGCTATACAGAGAAACCCTGTCTCGAAAAACAAAAAAAAAAAAAAGAGAGAGAGAGAGAATTGGGGTTTGTTTGTTTTTGTTTTTGTTTTTTGAGACAGGGTTTCTCTGTATAGCCCTGGCTGTCCTGGAACTCACTCTGTAGACCAGGCTGGCCTCAAACTCAGAAATCTGCCTGCCTCTGCCTCCCAAGTTCTGGGATTAAAGGCATGTGCCACCACTGCCCAGTGAGAAATGTTTCAAGTATTCTTGTGCGTCTCCTCCCTCTGTATTTTGGGGTTAGATACAATTCCCCCAATCTATCCATGTCCTGATCCCTAGTACTGTGAACATATTATGTTTCATGATAAAAAGGATTTTGCAGGAATGATTCCATAGAAGATCTTGAGTGGAGATACTACTGCCTGTTAGCCCCGAGGCACGAATCATAGGGTACTTAAAGAGTAAAGGGGGAAGCAGAAGAGAGAGATTACAAGATGTCGCACCACTGGCTGTGAATAGGAAAGGCTCATGAAGCCAGGAATTCAGGCAACTTCTAGAAGCCAGAAAAGGTAAGAAAACAAATTTCCTCCCAGAACTTAAGAAAGGAATGTAGCTCTCCTAGCGCCTTGCTTTTAGCTCGGTGCGATCCTTTTCTCATTGCGGGCCTTCAGAGCCACAGGATAAGAGATTTGTGTTATTTTGAGTTACACATTTGTGGTAACTGGTTATTGCACCAATAGAAAATTAACTCACTTTCAAATTTTTGATCTGTAGTAGTAAAAATCATGCTTTCAAATATTTAAAAATGTTCTTTCACAGTGTCCATATTTTGTCCAATATTTACAAGTAATCCTACCCCAGTATTCAAAACTGGAGGACAGGAACTCCTGGCCAGGAGAGATGATCTCAACAGCTGAAGCAGAGATAACTCACCAACCGGTGAATTTCTAAAATTCGCTATTCCCTGTGGAAACACCTAGACATGCAATCTGTAGAGACAAAAAAGCTGAAAAAGAATAAGAAATATTGCCTCTGATAAAATAGAAGGTGACAACATTCAGGGTAGGAATGGAACAGAAGCAGCACATATATGTACTCATGTGATGGTGAAGAAAATGGTTCTCATGTTGGAAACCTTGCTTTAAAGGAACGATGTGTGGCCCTAATTTCTTTTCACACATGAACACAAGTTTGTGACTGGTTTTTACACTGTCTAAAAATACATTGGAACATACTAGCCAGATAACTCACCAGCTAAGGGTGCTTGCCTCCAGCTTAATGATGTAAGTTTGATCCAGCTCTCAAGCAAAATGCCAGACATGGCAGTGCAGATCTGTAATCCTGCAGTTGCCATGCTGAAGATGTGGAGACAGAGGGCTTGCTAGCCAGCCAGTGTAGGTAAATTGATGAGTTCCAAATTCAACAAGAGACCTTCTATTTCTTCTCTACAGTAGAAGTCTGTATTGGTCCCATCTTTTGTAACTGTGATGAAATGCCTAAGGTTTATTTGGCTCAAAGTTCTGAAACTTCAGAATCCAAGATCATGCTGGAGAGTGCAACATTGATTTGGCCCACAGTATTAACCTAACTAGAGAGAGGGTGAAGATGCCAAGCATAGGAGTGAGAAAATATCATGTCAAATACAGAAAGCCAGAAGGTAAGAGTCCCAGCAATACTCGTGAAGACTTCCACAAGACCTCATCTTCTAGCACAGCTACTCTAGGGACCAAACCTCCATGAATGAAACCTTGAGGGACATACAAAGTATATCCAAAATAAGATAAGATGCTGGGCAATGGTGGTGTACGCCTTTAATCCCAGCACTTGGAAGGCAGAGGCAGGTGGATTTCTGAGTTTGGGCTATACAGAGAAACCCCGTCTCAAAAAACAAAAATCAAAACAAGACAAGAAATAAAGTGCTCTTAAAAAGTTATAAGTAGGGGGCTGGAGAGATGGCTCAGCGGTTAAGAGAACCGACAGCTCTTCTGAAGGTCCTGAGTTCAAATCCCAGCAAATACATGGTGGCTCACAACCACCCGTAAAAAGATCTGCTGCCCTCTTCTGGGGTATCTGAAAACAGCTACAGTGTACCATATAATAAATAAACAAATCTTAAAAAAAAAAAAAGTTATAAGTAGTCTATGAATTGCATCTTAAGTCGACTCTGTCTTGGCCGCCTCCATCTTTTCCTACAGAGCATCTTGACCTCAGTCCCCATCAAAATTACAGCCTCTAGCTGTTTTTGTTTGTTTGTTTGAGCCACCATGTGGTTGTTGCTCTTTAAAAGAGCAGTCAGTGCTTTTTTTTTTTTTTTTTTTAAAGATTTATCAGGTGCACCAGAAGAGGGCGTCAGATCTCATTACGGGTGGTTGTGAGCCACCATGTGGTTGCTGGGATTTGAAGTCAGGACTTTCCTAAGAGCAGTCGGTGTTCTTACCCACTGAGCCATCTCGCCAGCCCCATAAATGGAAATTTTTTGGTTTTGTTATTGTTTTTGTTTTTGTAGACAGGGTTTCTTTCTCTGTATAGCCCTGGCTGTCCTAGAACTCACTCTGTAGACCAGGCTGGCCTCGAACTCAGAAATTCGCCTGCCTCTGCCTCCCGAGTGCTGGGATTAAAGGCGTGTGCCACCACGCCCGGCTCCTTGTCTATTTTTCAAGACCAGTGTTTTTCAACCTGTGGGCTGTAACCATCGGCAAACCTCTCTCTCCAAAAGTATTTATGATTCGTAACAGTAGCAAAATTAAAGCTATGAAGCAGCAATGAAAATAATGTTATGGTTGGGGGGTCACCACAACATGTAGAAAAAACTGTACTAAATAAAGATCACAGCATTAGGAAGGTTGAGACCCACTGCTCCAACCATTTTCATGTAGCCCAGGCTGGCTTCAAGTACACACTGTAACTGAAGAGCTTGCACTTCTGATCCTCTTAACTCCACCCCCCAAGCATTGAGATTACAGGTGTGCACCACCATGCCCAGTCTAGCTAGTGTTAGAGTTGAAAGCCAGTGCTCTGTGCACACTAGATAAGAAATCTACCAACCACACCACATCCTCACACATATTACTAATGCAAAGTTCCTGCCACAGGATTCCACAGGAATTCTAGCAGTGCATATGGGACACAAACTAAACATGACCTTTGGAGAGCCCTCCAGCCAAATTGAGAAACTAGCTAGCATATCAGTATTCTAGAACTTTGAAGTAAAGTTGTTAGACATTTATCTTACCACTGATTCTCAAATTTACCAGGATTAGTCACTGAGGAAAACATGAAACTTTCTTTTTCTTTTTTTTTTTTTTTTTTCTTTTGAGGAACATGCACATTTGGAGGCAGGAATATAGGCCCCAAGTAGGAATTTGGGTAGGTAGCTGGGCTTCAAAACAGCGGGAAATATTAAAGCCATGTACTATACTTTCAGAGTTCAGCAGATTGGTGAACATAAAATTTAGATTTAAATGATATTCAAAAGACCTAGGACCACTCTTTTAATTACGAATGTAGCATCGAGGTTTAGAGCATAGGCTGTGTAGTCATAAACATTTGGGTTTATTTCAGTTGCTACCTAGTTCTGCCACTTAACTACAAGACACTAGTGTTTTGTGACTTTTCCTAGCGAGATGTGAAAAAAAAAAAATGCCTATTCACTCCAAACAGGACAACAAACCTAAGAAAGGATTCCACCCAAGACTAGCTTGGTAAAGAGATCGATCAGGTCTACTTTCAAGAACATGGATGAGAAGCTGACTACAGGAGCATGAGCCACTATGCTTACATAGCCCCAAGAAGAGAGGGACCTTGTTTCCTTCAGCACACTATCTCAAGAGCTCTTCAGACCCAACCAATTTCTAGGAGGGAGCTAGTCTTCTGATGGTTACTTCAAGACCATGATGACCATGCCATGTCCAGAGGCACAGTTCTATACTCTTGGGTTAATTGCCTAATCTGTATAAGCTTTCAGCCCAACATAAACATCTAGGTTAATCGTCCGTTTGCTAAGTGTTTAAGCTATTGTCTAAACACATGGAAAACAATCACTTTAATACTTTAATAGTTATAGTGACTTATCACTGTAATAAGTGTGGTCTTTACTTGATTGCACCATTTACTTGACTGTAGGCACTCAAGAGCACATGAAATTTGTTGTTCAGAACTGTTTCACCAGCTCCTAGAAAAGTGTGGCTTTTTACAAATACTTGTTTTGAATGAATGATTACAGGATGACTACACAATACTCTAGTTCTATAAATCAAATGTAAAAATTAGTAATTTTACAGGCAGACTACATCTCATCTATGTTTCTATACATAAAACCAAGACAGGAATAATCAAATACACACACACACACGCACACATACACATATGTTAAGAAGTGGGCCAAAGGCTGGTTTAGTTCTAAAGAGCATAAATTTGAAGACCATTTTTCACTTTCCATGTGCCATAGTGTAGAAAATCAATGGACTTACTTCAACTTTTCTCTGTACATTTTTAATTATTAGAAACAATCAATTATTCAGCCTTATTTTACTTACTGGGGTATGACAGCCAGTCAATAAAACTAAAACCAGTAATGAACTATCTTAAGTGGAATGTTTATCTTCTTTATTGACTGAAGTTTTGAGAGTTCTATCTTGATGGTATATGACCAATGGCATGCGCACACACAGAAGACCTCAAGCTCAAGTTTGTGACTGTAGTCTCAGCATTATGAGTTCGCAGTGCCTGTTGCTTCAGCACTACTCTCAGCAAGCGTACCGATGGTCAACAGAACAGAGGTACAACTGCAAAACCTCAAGGTTACAGCAGCTTTATGGGCCTTTAAAGGCTCCATAGCACATCTCAATCACAAAGCACAGAATGTCAACTCTCCAGGTTCTTGGTAGTTTGTGAGATTAAGCTCTCATAGAAATATTTGGATGTAAAAATATCCAGTTTCTACTAATTGGTAACATACTATACACATTCAACAAAGATCTAAGAGTGTAACACACATGGCCTACATGTAAGGCTGTACTGCATGTCAGTGGCAGGTGAACTCTTACCACAACTTAAAAGCATAATAACCACAGCAAGTATTTGAATGTACACTGTACCAGACATGGTTTTAATGTTCAGGTAATAACTCATCAATCCTCCCAGCGCTATTGATAAATGCCATTATCATCCTTCTTGGGAGTGATACAGAGGCTACACAGTAGGTTGTATGCTTGACTGGGACCCAAGTCTGGAGTCTAGGGCAGTTCTAACCACTGATACAATAGATATTAAATAAATATACTAAGGCTTAAAAATAACTCAAAGTGGAGAGTTGAGTGGTGAGCTATGAGGACTTCACTGCTGTTTTCTATATTTTCTCTTCATATCCTCATCATCACTAGTACTTTTTTCAAAAATAAATTCTCAATTAGAACATACCTCATTTTGAAATATTTAGTAAGCATTGCATGACCCTTGCTTATTTTTTTTTATAATTGGATTCATTTCATCTAATATTAAAACCTGCATTAAGGAAAGACATTACAGTTCCTGTGTAATTCATATGTATGGGCATTTTTTTGTTTTTGTTTTCGATTTTTTTTTCTCCTTTTTTGAGACAGGGTTTCTCTGTACAGCCCTGACTGTCCTGGAACTCACTCTGTAGACGAGGCTGATCTCGAACTAAGAAATCCGCATGTCTCTGCCTCCCAAGTGCTGGGACAAAAGGCGTGTGCCACCACTGCCTGGCTGTAAGTTTTAAAAACAACTTTATTATGATAAAAATTTTATTATAAAACTGAACTGTTTGTTCATGCATTATGATATTAAACTCTAATTAGAGGAAACTAAAGAACATTACTTTTTAAAAAGCCAATGTGAAGTTGAGGGGGAATCAGGAATATATTATTTAGTTTTCTATTAATACAAAATTTCAAATACTGTACAGTGATGTGTGCTCAAAAACACTATACTGTTATACTGCTACCAATTATTTAGTCTCAATTTTAATATATACAAAGAATCATGAAACCAGAAAGTAATGTCTAACAGCTAGTGCCTTACAGATAATAGCATCTACACTACTTCACTGCCAATTAAAGTACTTGTTAGTTTTTTGTCTAAATATTTATACTATTATGGCTTTGTTTTAATCTAAGAAGCACTTCCCTCCAAAAAGGAGACTCTCCAATTCTTAGCACTAATACTTAAAGTCAAACAAACCTGAAAATATTGATAAGCTTTTCAGTCCTTTATTGCTCTACAACAGGCATAAAGGCTCCAGGAGGGATTTCTGCATTCTAAAGAAAAGTATGCAATACCTTAAATTTTAAAATTTTAAAATACTAGTAATTGATACAAGCAAATAACATCAACTAAAACTTTTTCTTTACTAGTTTTTCCTTTTCTTTTACAAGAGAATAGTCATTGTATTATTATACTACAAAAACATGTCAACTCCATAATTAAAAACTTTAAATGTCAGGTATACAAGTAATGGTATTTTCTTCAATAATTCACAATTTTTTTTTTACAGTTTCTGCTACTTTGGAACAAACGTTAAAATTTCCACGATTTGAGTATCATTAAATATGAACTGAAACACTTGGCATCTCAAAGAATGGCAGAACTTGCAATTAACTCTGTGACATTAGTGACTGATCTCCCCTTTGTTAAACACACATTTTACTACCATGGCCTATTTTCATGAGCTGTTCTTGTTTGAAAAAAAAAAATCTAACTGTGAAGAGCCTCTACGTTGTACAATTTTGTTATAGTCTTGGAAAGTTGAACATCTAGCCAACCTAGAATATGCATCTATTTATGTTATAAAAAAGTAACTTTGAATCTAAGTTAAAATGAGTGGAATTTAAACCAATTTTGCAAGGGCTCTGATTTTATAAGAATCTTAAGGTTAACCTTGCTTTGAGATCAAGGGTAGTGGGAGGGGAAGCAAGAAAAATAAAATTCTCAAGATTTGTTTGTATTTGAGTATTTAAGTTTGGGCAAATTAAATTGACTGTTGAAAAATGAGGACAAAACTATATTAATGTTCTGAAATTTAAAAAAATATAGTATCACTATAGTGAAAACATGAAGTATCTAATGACAGAACTTAGAAGTTTATTTCGTATCTAAATGTTACTTAATAATAGGGCCCTAAATATCTAGAGAAATGTTCAGTAGCAGACAGCAGGTAACTACATAATACATTTTTTGCATTTGATAGCTAACATGTGATATGTCAAAGTAGTTCTCCAAAATCTGTCAATAATAATATAGG
This sequence comes from Mus caroli, assembly GCF_978045245.1. Lineage (NCBI taxonomy): Eukaryota > Metazoa > Chordata > Mammalia > Rodentia > Muridae > Mus > Mus caroli. The sequence goes on from NW_028227256.1 coordinate 6,627,005, forward strand.
AGTTGCTAGTAAATTATCTTCCCTGAGGTAAGAGACCCTATTTAATAGACAGTGTTAATATCCAATGAATATGATCCTTAAAATAATGGCAATAAAGACCTGTAAGACCTGTGGCTAGTCTCACAAGTACATTCCAGAATGCTATCTCAACTGCAAGCATTAAAGCTTAATTGTTAAAAACCAAACTAAAGACTATAGGAAGGTATAAAGCATTTCAAATACTAGCATTTGCTAAATTTCTCAGGCCTCTTTCCTAATTATTTCCAATAAACACCTGAAACATAGTTTAAGGGGTGGGAGATGAATGGGCTATCTAGGCTTGTTCTTTAGTTCCTGAGTGACCATTCCCTTGGAGCTAATTGTATACTACTCATAATACTTGGCAGTGTCTTGTTTCCTTCAACTTGAGCAATTGTTCATTACCAGCCTTCTGGACATACACTACCTTTAACTGCCTGGACTTTGGGTCATCAACTCAAACTTGGTATGGTTACAAAATGGATTACTGAAGAAAAATATTTACAGTATTACTTCAGTATTCAGTGAACACTGCAAATAGAACTGAATAGGTTTAAGTTACAGTTAGGTTACTTCTAGGGCTAAAAAACCATTTTTACTTGAGATCACAAACTATTGTACTGCACTGACATAGCACAGTGGTACCACAATGGTAAAAATGCATCTACACTCACATAAAATACACAAATAATGTTTAAAACAAACTCTCTCAAAATTTACCCCAAACCACTAATAATCTCATTAAATTTCAACTGATTTGAAATATGTTCAAGAATTCTGATGAATTCTCAAACCTGTTTTTTGTTTGGTTGTTTGTATTTTCTATCAAGGGAGAACCCAAACTTTTCTTTATACCCAATTTTCTAACCCTAAATACCAGTACGGTCACTAGAGACAATGAAGTATTGTCAGAGATTAAATCCATCTTCTAACATTCACATGTGCATAATTTACACTAAATTCAAGTATTTAACAGGGAGATAAAATTAGTCTCTAGCCAGGCATGGTAGAGTATGCCTTCTAGTCCCAACACTTGGGAGACAGAGGCAGGCAGATCTCTTTTTAAGGCCAGCCTGGTCTATAGAGTGAGCTCCAGGCCAGCCAAGGCTACATAGTAGTAAGACCATGTCTGGAAAAAACAAAACTTGTTTCTGATATTCCTACTTTGAGATCCTGCCAGTTATTAACTTAAAATACCAAGCCACAGAAGAGCATCTGTTAAAGCAGGATGATTATATAATTTATTTGACGCAGTACATGTTCTGCTTATTGAGCAGTTTTCGTGTACTTAAACCAGGAAAAAAAAAATTGAGAAGAGTATCTCAGTGGCTAAGCCAAAATAATAGTGGTTAGTGGAGGGATGGGGGAGGGGGCATTAAAGCACAGCTAATTGTTAAGAATTTGGCTATCTTACTTCATGCAAAATTAGTATATGAAAGCTATATATTTTCCTGGAACTTTAATATGAGTGAATGAGTAGAGATATAATATTTCAAAGTCTGATGTGGTAAACACTAACCCAGGTGGTGTGGTGCTGTACATTATCTTAACCTCAGCCACACTTGCCTAGATTCTCCCTTCCTTCCACATTCAACAAAGTGGACTTTCAGTTAAGATACTATCACAGAAAAAAACAAAACCTCCCTTATCTAGAAAAAGTTCAAGTACAACATCCCTTTTGAATGAACAGGAAGAGATTTTTTAAACACCTGATAATGTATTTTCTGACATAGAATTTTGTAGAATTGCAAACAGTTCTGCATCTGTTACATGTGCAAACAGAGACAGCCAGGCTTTGAATGCTCTAAGAGATTATATTAACATACATTTGTCATTCGTTCATTCAAATTCAACTTAATTTCAGTAAACAAAGGAAGATGGACTGAAAAGCACATTTACAAATACAAATCTACAGAACAGAATACAAGAGCAGTACCAAACAATCTCAGGAATATGCAGTCTTTACTACATAAGCATGAAAGCAATATAAGCAAATGCTAATGGTCTGCTGGAGTAAACTATGCATCCAAACTCAAGTGAAGCTGACAAAAAGAAAATCTTAAGGACACTAAGAAAAAAGGAAAACATTTTTGGTTCAAAGGGGCTTAGAGACATTTAGCATATACAGGCTTACACACCACTGTGTCAAAACTATAGAACCATTCATACAGATAAACTCTCTGTGACTCTGACATACTCTGAAAATTAGAAATTAACTACTGCTACCATTATTTTTAAATATTCTAGAACAAAATGCCATTCTCTTTTATGTAAGATTTAAAAAATAATAGGTGGAACTTGACAGGGCCAAGATTAAAAAAATACTGGCAACATATTATCAACAAGAGCACACAACTGGCCATACCTCAGACCAACTAACTGAATCACACTGACTTTATCATACTAGGGTAGATATTTCTTCCCAAGTTTGCTCAAATCAGGAAAATGTTGTATCATTACTCTCTTCTGTCAAGATATTTTTGCCAACAATAGCTGTCTCTATAATAAGTAATCTAATAAAGTGTTTTATGTATTTTAAGATACATTTAGTTCAGGTAAACTTGAAATCAACATTCTCATGAAATGTAGGACGGCTACCTTGATAACAATGTGTACAAACTGTCAATTCTGGCCTGTGCAGAAACCAAACATTTAACAAGAGAATTTTCATGTCTGGAAATTAAGACTTTCATGGAATTAAAAATGACAAAGAACTTCCAATGAACCACATATATGGAAGAAACCCTTTCAAAAGATCTAAACTAATTTACAAGAATTCAGAGCCAGCCTGGGCAGCAGTATATTAAAAGCTATTGCCAATCACACACTTGCTATCATGCACTGAATAACAAGATATAATCTTTGAATTATATACGTACAAGATTTTTAATGACTACTCAAGTTATGTGGCCCAGCCAACAAATATTACATATTCACAATAAACATTCTGCCTTTATTAGCCTCTAAATTAAATCACGAGTGATCCATCGGCTCAGTTGTGTTAGTCGTCTCAGCATCTTGACTATCCATCTCTTCAGGTTCCTCCATGGAATTTTCTTTTTGTGCTTTTGACCTTGTGGCAAATGCTGCTCCCAGTACATCTGCTACATGACTATCAGCTGTTTCAGTATTCAAATTCTCAGTGCCACCAGTTAAAGAAAAAGGTTCAGGCAAACCAGTCTGAAGATTCCCAGGCCTCACAGAACTCACAACTTCTACTTTTCTTTGGGAAAGATCAGATGGTGTTTGCTCTGTACTTTGATCCCGCAAGTGCTTGTCCATTGAAGCCTGAATAGAAGAAACCATTTCCTGCAATTTTTTTCGCTGGGCCTCAACCACATCAGGATCAATCTGCCTACCGTCTCTCATTGTTACTACTCCAGGAGCTATTCGAATAAGCTCACTATTACTAGAAGCAGCTGTGAACACAGGAGGCTCTGTTTTAATGGAACTATTACTAAAATCTGTCCCTGTATTATGCTTTCTCACAGCCAGAGTTTCCCTAGCTCTGGGATCAATGTGCAGGTGACTAGATGCAGTTCCTAGAGAATGGCCCTTCCCCTGAAAGGCAGTTACATTGTGAAGTTGCTCAGATTTCTTTTTCACTACTCCACCACTACCTAGTTTTAATAACCCATGTGAAGGGCTTGATTCCCTACTTCTTGTAGTAGCCTCTGCTCGAACCTGACTTACAGCCTCTTTAACTAAATCTTCAACATCAGGACCAATGGGGAAATGTCCTGCAGCATCGACACACAACTCCAGTCTATCTTCAGAAGCATTATAAACAAAGGTTTTGCCAGGTAGATGTGGAAAAGTACAATGTTTGCCATCAGCCATGCCTAAAGAAAAGGAAAGATATTTAACATGTTAAAATCTTGTTTACAATACTATCAAAAGCATAGCAAAGACATTTATGGTCAAAATAAAATTTCTGAATGCAATTGATAGATGAACAACTATCAAAATTTATTTGCAGCTGGTCAGTGTTAGTGCATGCCTTTAATTCCAGCACAGGAGACAGACAAAAGTAGATCCTCTGAGCTGGAGGTCAGCCCTGTCTACAGAGTAAGTTCTAGGACAGCCAGGGCTACACAGTGAAACTCTGCCTCCAAAACCAAAAAAAGAAAAAAAAAAAAATTATTTGCTGGGCTTGAGAGATGGCTCAGCTGTTAAGGCACTGACTGCTCTTCTTCTTTTTTTTTTTTTTTTTCGAGACAGGGTTTCTCCGTGTAGCCTTGGCTGTCCTGGAACTCACTCTGTAGACTAGGTTGGCCTCTAACTCAAGAAATCCGCCTGCCTCTGCCTCCCGAGTGCTGGGATTAAAGGCATGTGCTACCACACCCGGCCTGACTGCTCTTCTGAAGGTCCAGAGTTCAAATCCCAGCAACTACATGGTGGCTTACAGCTATCTCTAATGAGATCTGACACCCTCTCCTGGTGTGTCTGAGTGTACTTAGATTTAATAAATAAATAAATAAAACTGCTACAGTGTATTTAGACATAATAAATAAATAAAATTTAAAAATTATTTGCTAAAAAATAATTGATAATAGTACCAAAAAAAAAAAAAAAGTAAGACCTTAAAGTACTTCTATCAGGGAATGAGAAATATATATATATATGAAATCATCATCCTATTGAGAAGTTAGGAAAAGAAGTTTAAACATCTGAATTAGAAAAAAAACAACAATATCCAATCACAATGTAAACCAAGAAGAAAATATAATTTTATTTACTAAAATTTAACTATAATTTCAAACAAATATTAATTTCAATAGTAGGAAAAATGTGAATTAATAAAAATTCAGGTAGAAATTTCTCCTAACATGTTTCTGGCATAGTCAACTGACAAAAACCCCCGAAGCTGCCAGAGCTTTAGCTCAGGAGCAGGGAGCTTCCACTACGCACATCCTCATGTCCAGCCAAACCATACAAAAGAAAGAAAACATCAAGTCAGATCTAAATGGCTATTTATTAAAAACAAAGCATAGTGGTCATGCCTTTAATCCCAGCACTCAAGAGGTGGAGGCAGAAGGATCAGAAGTTCAAGGCCAGACTGAATGAACTGCCAGAAGGTTTGATATTCCACCACTGTTCCCTGCTTTCACTCATGTGGACATCCAGTTGTCTCAATACCGTTTTAAAATAGGTTATTTTAATTCAAGTCTCAATTCTACACCTAACATTTAAAAAAAAAAAAATCAGACCCTGCAAGATAACTCAGGTAATAAAAGCACTTGCCAGACAAGCCTGGCCTAAGTTTGAGTCCTAGATCCCACTGTGGAGGGAAAGCATCAACTTCCAAAAGTTGTCCTCTGATACACATGCACAGCGACTCATGCATGGCCACAAGTGTACACACAAATACACAAACAAAACAAAATTTTAAATAATGTTTATAACTAGGAAACAGAAATGAATTATACTAGCCTCAGCTTCTACTTAAGAGAACTAGAAGGAAAATAAAACTTTAAA